>NC_132782.1:92914768-94164768 GCF_048418805.1 Vulpes vulpes
ATCATGGGGAGAGCCAACATTTATTAAGCACTTGCTACACCCAAGAGGAGGTGCATAAAGCTTTGCTTCCCCCTATAACCTCTCGAGTTAGGTAGGACTCCTATAGAGGGAGAAACTGAGGCCGAGGGAGGTTAAGTATCCTGCCCTGGTCACTCAGTAGTGTGACAACCAGGAGCCAAACTCAGAAAGCATTCTGCTTCTGGAGTATGCCTGTCTTGCCCTCTGCATCGCCACCTCCCTGACGCCTTCTCCAAATCCAAGGGCGACGATGGATTCCTCCTTCCTCTTTTTTTTTTTTTTTCCTCCTTCCTCTTGAGTATGCAGTCTGGCTTCTACTCTGCTTGGCATCCCTGGAGCCCTCCTTCTCTCCTCTCCCTCTGGGAGGCTGAGAGCCCTCTGGGGGCAGGAACCTGACCCTGACTCATTGACCTCTGCCGCTCCTGCCCCAAGAAGCCTCCAGAATGCCAGAGTAATTCATTTGTTCCCTGTGAGGTAGGCGAGGCAGAGGTGCTCCAGGGTGAAGACCTGAGATGGCAGAGAAGTGACTCTCCCGAGGCCACCGTTTGTAAACGGAGGAGCCTAGACGAGACCCCAGGGCTCCCCTCCTCTCCGTTCCTCGTCTGGGAGGGGGGTGGGGAGGAAGGCAGCTCAGCCTTAGCCGGGGGTGGGCGTGGGGGCCTGATGGGCGCTTCTGCGAACGCCAGGGACAGGATGGTGAGTGGGCTGGGGACGGACTGAAGGAGGGAAGAAGGAACAGGGTATTTTTGCATTTTGACATTACAAAAGTGCCGATTAGATTGTCAGCGAGTGGCCGGCAGCATCTGTTTGGGTTGGGAGTTGGCAGGCGCGGCCGGGCGGGGCGGAGGGAGGGGCGGCCGCGGGCTGGGGGCGGGGGCGGTGCCTCCGCCCCGGGGAGGGCTTGTCCCTTCAGGAGCTCCGCCCAAAGGGGCGCTGCCACCCCTAAGGAGGCGGGCAGCGGCGCTTCTCATTCATTGTCTTGACAAGAGCATCCTCAGCGGGCAGCCTCTGGCTCCGCCAGCGCCTTCCTCCTCCTCCTCCTCCTCCTCCTCCTCCTCTCTCCCTCCTCTATCCGGGGGGTCCCTCCTCTCTCGGCGGCAGGTAAGCCCGGGTCCCCGGGCGAGGCGCCGGGCATCGCTGCCCTGGGCCACCTGTGGGGCAGGCGTGAGCCGGGCGGGAGGCGGCCGCGGGGGCGGCGGGGCTGTCAGCGCGCGGCGGGGACGGGGGACTCGCCGGGGGGGCAGGGGGTGCGCGGGAGGGTCCGTCTGCGCGTCCGGGGCGCGGGAGCAGGCGGGGTGAGGGACCACCGCAGCCAAGATGGAGGTGGGGGGCGGGGGGCTGGCTCGCGCCGGAACGGGCGGCCGGGGCGGGGGCGGGGGTGGGGGCAGGGTGGGGTGAGCCGAGCGGCTGCCCCGAGCCCCGAGACAGGAAGGGGTTGAGAGCAAAACAAGAAAAGACCAAGTTCCCCTTTCCGCGGTTTCTGGGCCTGGTACCTGCAGTGGGGGAGGAGGCGGGGTGGGGCGATGGCTTCCTGTTCCCCAGCCTTGGCTTCGGGGCTACCCTCGCTCCAGGCCCAAGGTCTGACCCGGGACTGATCCCTCTGGCCCCGCACATGCTCCTCACCTGCTGTCTGGGCAGGTGGGCCCGGAGCCTCCCGGAGCCGACCAGGGCCGACCAGGGCAGCGGGGTGCCCCGCGAGAAGGGCCAGGGCCAAAGGCAGTCTAAGGGGTGAAATCGAGGAGGGGGTAGAGGCCTGGCACCCACGCTGAGCCTGCAGTTGGGCTTCAGGATGGAGCCTGGAGCCTGGGGAGCCAGAGGCAACACCATCCTCTTCAATCGCTCTCTGACCAGCCAGGTGGGGGAAGCCCCGCTGGACCTCAGGGAAATCAGTGCCACCTCTCCCTGTGCATAGTTCCAGAGCGGGTGGAAATGGCACTTAGGGGCACCTGCTCAGGCAGACTCGAGAGGCAGAGGTGTGGGGAGGAGAGAGTGGGACCCAGGTCATTTGCCTGTTTCTGGTGCCCAGACACCTGCTGGGGAGGCCACCCTGATTCTGATGACCTGCCTCCTGGGCAGGTCAACGTGCTGCTTCCCCCTGGATGCCTAGCCTCGTGCCAGGAGGTGAGGGAGGCCAGCCCTGCCCCTGCCTTCAGGAGGCTCCCTGTGTGGGTATGAGCAATGTGAGCTGTGGCTGCTGTGACGGAGTGAAGCTACCCTCCAGGCTGTGCCGCCAGAGGGTGGGAGGGTGAGCCATCGGAGAGGAAGGGCTGTGTCTGGCAGCAGCCGACACATGGGCTCTTGGTGCTGCCGCCCCCCAACCAGGCTCTGCCACAGAGGCTGAGGGTACAGACCAGAGGCCTACGTGGGCAGAGAAGGTAGGCCTTGCTGGTTTGCCAGGAGTGACAAGGGGTGAGGAAGGTGAGCATGAGGGCAACAGGATGGTAGTTACAGAGGACGGAGCAGGGAGCCCAGGGAGAAGATGCTGGGGAAGTTAGCTGAGACCCTAAACACCAGCTGAGGGGTGTCCTGGGGGGACTGGGGAACACTCTAAGGTCAGAGTCAACCTGAAAGGAGAAAGGACCTCAAGCCCACGTGCCCCCTCCCCCCCCCAGGATGAGCCGGCAGGTGGTCCGCTCCAGCAAGTTCCGCCATGTGTTTGGACAACCAGCCAAGGCTGACCAGTGCTATGAGGATGTGCGTGTCTCACAGACCACCTGGGACAGTGGCTTCTGTGCTGTCAACCCCAAGTTCATGGCCCTGATCTGCGAGGCCAGTGGCGGAGGGGCCTTCCTGGTGCTGCCCCTGGGCAAGGTGAGCCCCTGGAGTCCTTGGGGCAGTAGTCTTCCACTTGAAGGGGCCTCTGGTCCTGATTAGGTGACTGTCACCAGGCCTTCTGGGGCTGCAGCATTGTCATATGTAAAACTGAGCTGGGCCACATGAGCCTTAAGCCTCCTCCAGCTCCAACATGTAGTGGTCGCATGGAAACTGAAGCTCAGGTGACACCAGAAAGGTCATATAGCGAGTCCTGCAGACCCAGGGCCAGGTGTCCCAAGTCTTAGCCCAGGGACTTCTCCCCTCTGGAGCGCAGCCTGGCCTCCATGGGGTCTGGGCAGACCCAGCAGTGCTCACAGGGTGGGAGGGGCTTGGGGCCAGGCCAGTCTGAGCCCCCATCACCCTCCAGAGCTCCAGCCAGTTCTGGCCCCAGGCTACAAGCAGGGAGGACCTGAAAGGCCCTCTCCCCTCCCCCACACCTGCCTTCCCTCTGCTCCTGCTGCTCACAACCCCCCTTCCGCTCTGCTGACCCCCACCCCCAGCACACTCCTTTGCCTTGAGGGGTGAGACAGGAAGGGGACGTGGGCCCTGAGTTGTTACCTTAAAAGGGCTGATGAAAGCCAAGAGAAGAGGAAGTGGTTGTGGGGCGAGAGCTGGGTGAGCTCTTCACACAGGAAGCCCTGTGGCGGCAGCTGTCCCCGGAAGCAGCCATTTCCAAACCTTTGCTCCTGCTTGGGGCCAGTTATGACAGACTTCCCCAGTCCCTATCCTGTTGGAAGGACCCATCCCCATTCCCACACTTCCTGGGGAACCCTAACCTTAATACAACCTCCCCTGCCCAGGGCCCTGGCCTATCATCCCCTGGGAAGCCTGGTTCAAGGAAGCTGGGGTGGGAGTGCCAGGCCTCAGGGCATCGGCAAGAAAGTGGATGTCAGGAGCTGGCCAGTAAGGCAGGACTGGGACCCAGTGTGTCCCTGTTACCCAGCCCTGCACTTCCGTTGTGCACTTCTCATGGCCAGCCCTTCTGAGTTGCCCTGACACCTCTGGGATGGGGGTGGAAGACCAAACCCTCCCACCCTAGGGCCTGTCCCACCTCCCAGGGACTCCACTGCCTTCCTCTCTGGGCCTCCCTGAGGGGTGTGGGAGGTTAGATCTGGTTCGGTGAGCAAAAGCCCCTCCCTCAGAGGCTCTGCTGTGCTCCCTAGACTGGACGTGTGGACAAGAATGCACCCACGGTCTGTGGACACACAGCCCCCGTGCTGGACATTGCCTGGTGCCCGCACAATGATAACGTCATTGCCAGTGGCTCCGAGGACTGCACAGTCATGGTGAGTAGTGGGGGGCCGGGGGAGCTGTAGCACTGGAGCTGACATCTGGAGCCCCCATGTGTCACTCGCCCCTTCTCTGCAGGTGTGGGAGATCCCTGATGGGGGCCTGACACTGCCCCTGCGGGAGCCTGTCGTCACGCTGGAGGGCCACACCAAACGCGTGGGCATCGTAGCCTGGCACCCCACAGCCCAGAATGTGCTGCTCAGTGCAGGTGCCTGTGGGGCGAAGAGGGGTGGGCTGGTTGCCTGACAGCAAAGGTGGGAGGCTCATGGCTTCTGACACCGGGGATATCACCCAGGTTGTGACAACGTGATCCTGGTGTGGGACGTGGGCACTGGTGCAGCTGTGCTGACGCTGGGCTCCGATGTGCATCCGGACACAATCTACAGCGTGGACTGGAGCCGAGATGGCGCTCTCATATGTACCTCCTGCCGCGACAAGCGCGTGCGCATCATCGAGCCCCGCAAAGGCACTGTTGTGGCTGTGAGTTGCCATGAATCGTGACCTCTGACCCTAAGACTTTTGCCCTTCCACATACCATCAGCCAGGTCCCTAGATGCTGCCCTCTCTTGCCCTCAGCTGGAGTCTGGTGCTTAGGATGTGTGTACCTGACTGGCCACCTCCCTTTCCTTCCAGGAGAAGGACCGTCCCCATGAGGGGACCCGGCCTGTGCGTGCTGTCTTTGTATCTGATGGAAAGATCCTGACCACCGGCTTCAGCCGCATGAGCGAGCGGCAGGTGGCGCTGTGGGACACGGTGAGCGTCGAGTGGGGAGCAGCCATCAGGCTGGACTGGAGGCTTAATCCCTGCCCTGCCACTTGCCTGATCCTATAGAGCCATGGGCCTCAGTTTACCCTCTGTGGGATGGGGTTTCCGCTGGTTGTTCTGTGAGGGCCCTCCCTGAGTCCCTGCCCAGAGCTCTTCA
This sequence comes from Vulpes vulpes, assembly GCF_048418805.1. Classification (NCBI taxonomy): domain Eukaryota; kingdom Metazoa; phylum Chordata; class Mammalia; order Carnivora; family Canidae; genus Vulpes; species Vulpes vulpes. Next base: position 92,919,813 of record NC_132782.1, read on the forward strand.
CAGGCCCGACTTGGCCTAGTTCATCATTCTGTCTCACCCATCTCTACAGAAGCACCTGGAAGAGCCACTGTCCCTGCAGGAACTGGACACGAGCAGCGGCGTCCTGCTGCCCTTCTTTGACCCTGACACCAACATAGTCTACCTCTGTGGCAAGGTGTCCTAGTTGGGCAGGGGCGGCTGGAGGGAGGGAGGAGGGAGGAGGCCTGGGAAAGGAGCAGGCTGGAGGAATCTTGGTGTTGATCCTGGGGTGTGCGTCCACCGCCTGCAGGGAGACAGCTCTATCCGGTACTTCGAGATCACTTCCGAAGCCCCTTTCCTGCACTATCTCTCCATGTTCAGTTCCAAGGAGTCCCAGCGGGGCATGGGCTATATGCCCAAGCGTGGCCTGGAGGTGAACAAGTGTGAGATTGCCAGGTGACTGACCCCTGACCCCGACCTGAGCATGCTCCCTGGGCAGTGCTGACCCCATGTGGACCTTCAACTCCAGCCGAGCATGCTGTGGGCACCGCTCACCTTCTTATTCCCACAGATTCTACAAGCTGCATGAGCGGAGGTGCGAGCCCATTGCCATGACCGTGCCTAGAAAGGTGATGCCCCCATGTCCCTTCCTGAGCCCTGGGCCAGGCACTGAGCTTGCACAGGTGCAGGGTAGCCGTGTGGCCCAGATACTCTCTTAACCAGCCTTGGCCTTGCCCACAGTCGGACCTGTTCCAGGAGGACCTTTACCCACCCACTGCTGGGCCTGATGCTGCCCTCACGGCTGAGGAGTGGCTCGGGGGCCGAGATGCTGGGCCCCTCCTCATTTCCCTCAAGGATGGCTACGTGCCCCCAAAGAGCCGGGAGCTGAGGGTCAACCGAGGCCTGGATACCGGGCGCAGGAGGATAGTGCCAGAGGCCAGTGGGACCCCCAGCTCGGTGAGAAGTGGATGGGGACCTGGGAGTCAGGACGGGAAGACGGATAGGGCAGGGGCTGCTACTGAGGTGGTCACTGTCTCACTGGAAGGAGGCTGATGTTTGGGACGTGCTACATTCACATTGGGGATCCTCTGTGGGTAATCCTGAGGCCCCAGAGAACAGGTTTCATGTTTACTGGCTTGCAGCTGTCTGGGCAGCAGCTGACTGAAAGACAGAAGGGCCAAGCCCTGGGGCTCCTGGTAGAGGGGAAGGGGGGTGCCTGCATGAGGGGAGCCCAGGGTGGAGCTGGTACTGATGTGGCGCTGGATCCCCCAGGATGCTATATCCCGCCTGGAGGAGGAGATGAGGAAGCTCCAAGCCACAGTGCAGGAGCTACAGAAGCGCTTGGATAGGCTGGAGGAGACAGTCCAGGCCAAGTAGAGGACCCTAGGGCCTCAGCTGGGGCCACGGTATCACCTCCCTCCCTCCATTCACACCCTTCTCCTCAGGCCACAATGGAGATACAAAATAATAATAAAATGGCTTTATTTTCTGGTACCTCTGACTCTGATGGTCACATGAATGGTGGGTCTGCTGAACTGACTTGCCCTCGAACTTCCCCCTTGGTTACCTTGATGAGATTGGTCCATCGCAGGAGCTGGGGGATGCCACAAGAACAGGCTGTGGCAGGCGGGGACCACCCCATGTTCCTGTGGATTGAGAGCTGGCAGCATCTCAGGCCCCTTGCCTGGGGCCTCAGGAATTCCCACGGTTACTCAGAATTTGCCTTTCTTGGGCAACCACAACAGGCTGCACGCGACTGTACTGTCACTTGTGGGGAAACAAAACTCATATGACACTTGGAGCTTGCACGGCATGTTTCAAACTGCAAGCCCAAGAGAGCAAAATCAGGGAATCTTTTGTGAGGCAAAAGCTTACAGGTGAGGACACTGAGGCACAGAGCAGTAGAGGGGCTTGTGGGAGGCAGATCTGGGCTCAGGAGCCATCTCCCCCTCCTGGTTCCCAGTCTTCCCTGCAGTGTGGCCGCCTTGCAGTCCCTTACTCTGGGATCCAGACAGAAGAGACCCGTCAGGCCCTGTCAAGTTGGGGCTTAGAAGTGGGCTACTGATGCCCAGCTCAGTGTGTGACCCCAAGCTAGGACAGGGTGACTGGGATGGGTGTCCTGGCCACAGCAGAGCTTCCCTCCTTCCTGACAGGACCACAGCAGGACTAAGTGCCTCATTCATGGCCCCCTACCCTGCTTCAGCAAGAGGGAGAAAAACAACCATTTGAGTCTCAATCTCTATGCAAGCCATGTGACCTGGGCAAGTCACTCCTCTCCAGGTCTCAGCTGCTCTATAGAATGGGAAGGGATAGCACTGTAGCTCTGAATGCAGTAAGTGGATCCAATCAGAGGTGTGATAAAAGAGAGCAGCAAAAATCTGGACCCTGGGCCTCTTAAAGTGACATTCCTTCCCTGAGCCTGTCTTGCACATTGGCGGGGGGTGGGGCGGGCATGGGTTGGTATATGAGCCCTTATAGCGAAGTAGTACTTGAGGATACTTAGCCACTAGTTTTCCTCCTGGCCCAAGGGAACTGAGGAAAGTTCAGGAGAGGATCCTAGGAACACAGAAGGGTTAACCCATTATCACCATGACTTACAGCTTTACTAGCCCATTCTCCCTCTGACAGGAACAAGAGAGAGGTAGGAAGTGGGTTGGTTATTTAGGGGTCAAAAAACTGGCCCTGAAAAACGGGATCAGAGTGGTAGAGTGGTTGAAGACTGCAACCCCTCACTACCCAAGAGCCCTGGCCCCATCTGGGTCTCTTGCTGCCCTCCTGGGTCTGAGGGACCCCATCTATGTCAGGCCTTACCAATCCTGGTACCTGTGTTTAAGATTGATACTAGGGGCAGCCCGGGTGGCTCAGTGGTTGAGCATCTGCCTTTGGGTCAGGGCGTGATCCCCAAATCATGGGATCAAGTCCCACATTGGGCTCCTTGCTGGGAGCCTACTTCTCCCCTCTCCCTGTGTCTCTGCCGCTCTGTCTCTCATGAATAAATAAATAAAAATAAAAATAAATTAAAAAAAGATTGATACTAGGGGCATCGTGCGCCCCAATTTTATGGCTCAAGAGGCCTTGTTTTCCCACTTTAACCCTATCCCTATCTCCTGCCCACAGCTCCATTCCTGAAGCCCTCATGGTCTGCCCAGGGGCAATGTGGCCACATCAAGCCCTGGGCTAAAGCGTCACTGGACTTCCTCCAGTGGACCAGAAAGCATCCACATTCCAGGTGCTGTGGCGTCCCTGCTGGGGCACCACACCCCAAGACCCTGAAGGGCTGGGTAACCTGCAGGGAAGTGCGAATCCTCCAGTATGCCTCTGACATCAGGCGATGTTGGGGAGTGGGGGAAGTTTGTTAAATTGGCCATCACCCTAAAACCCGGGTACTTTTTCATCTGTGTGTCCCGGAGACTGGCAGAGAGGCCACGAATCCCCAGCAATGGCCAATGAATAGGGCTGTGCCAGGAATTACAGAGGCCGGTGCTGCCTGCCCTGAGAAAGACTTTAAGGATGGAAGTTCCATTTTGTAAGTGGGGACACAGAGGCCTGTGTGTGAAGGACTCGTCCGAAGTAAGACGATGGAGAGTGGACGGGCGGGGAGAAAACAGGCTCTAGACTCCAGCCCAGCACCCCTCCCGCATACAACACGCTGACACAGAAGCTGGCCCTGATTCATAATTTAATGGCTGTGTGGGCCTTGGGCTCTTATTTCTGGCGCTCACGGGCCCACTGCTCTGGGGTCAGGGTTTTCTGCTCAAAGGCGTGAATGTGCAGGAGCTCTTCTGCCAGGCACGTGTTCACCAGCCTGGGGGAGAGATGGGACGAGGAAATGGAAGGCCGGAGTCTCAGTCGTGGTCCCAGAAAGCAGGGTGACCCAGGACGCTGGAGGTCCCCGGGCCCTGGGGACCAAAGGGGCAGAGGGCCTCGGTCTCAGCACAGGGATCCCTGGGGCTGTGGCTCACCGTGCGGGGCCCGCTGGCTGGGACGAGGGAGTCAGGGTTAGGGGAGGGGCCAGGGTTGTGGCTCCAGCGCTGGGATGGCGCTGAGCGAGGTATTCCCGGGGCCTCACCGGTGTCTCTGAAGCAGCGGCTTCCCCTCGAACTTGGCCGACACCACCAGGACTCGGAAGCTGGACGCGCAACGGTTGGGAGTCGTGTCCTCGACTTCCTATGGGGCAGAAAGAACGGCGTGCTGGCTGTGAAGCCCTCCCCTCAGGCGCTCTTTCCCCCTCGTTGGGCGAATCCAGGCCGCTCAACTCACCACATGCTCTGCCTCCAGGTCCCGCTGCAGCTTCTCCCGGAGGTATTCGGCGCTGAGTTCCATTGCAGCAGTCCAGAAGGGGCGGCAGCCCAGCGGGGATGGAACCCCGGCTTCGACCCCAGCCACACTCCTTCCGCCCTTACTGACGCCACTTCCGCTGAGGCCCCTCCTCCCGCCCTTACTAGGGCGTCCGTAACCTCAGCACTTCCGCCCTCACGTAAGCCCGGCTACCCGCGGTTACCATCCAGCAGCCAATCAGAGTCTGCACGAGGACGGACTCGGGCGCTAATTGGGGCCCGCCGCCTGCACCGCAGCCTGGGTTCTGCGAGCCGGTTTGAACACCCTACTCCAGCTAGGAGAGGGTGCGCGAACCTGCATTGCTGCGGCCTCTAAGGTACCTCGGGCTCGCCCCCAAACACTCTCCCCAAGACAAGCATCTTGCGGCCCAGGCAGCCCAGCCCTCTCTGAGGTCACAGGCCCAGCAATCAACCCACAAATCCCGATGGGCCCTGCGGGGGGCGCGGCGAGGCCAGGGCCCTTCTTCGGCGTCTACCTGCTCTACTGCCTGAACCCTCGGCACCGGGGTCGCGTCTACGTGGGGTTCACCGTCAACCCTGCTCGTCGGGTCCAGCAGCACAACGGGGGCCGCAAAAAAGGCGGGGCCTGGCGGACCAGCGGACGCGGGCCCTGGTAAGAGGGAGCGGATAACTATCCGGAGGGAGGGCTTTCAAGAAGGAGGCGGGGCTCGAAGGAGGCCTCTCCTCCAGAGGCCTGTTGAGGGGGCGGAGCCCTGTGGTGGCTGCTACAGGGCCGGGGGTGGGGCCCCGGTGAGTAGGGCGGGCCTATCACGGGGGAGGAGCGTGGAGAGGGGGCGGAGTCGGGGCTCCGGTGAGCGGGGCGGGCCTATCCCAGGGGAGGAGCGTGGAGAGGGGGCGGAGTTGGGGCCCCGTGAGCAGGGCGGGCCTATCCCAGGGGAGGAGCGTGGTGAGGGGGCGGAGTTGGGGCCCCGTGAGCAGGGCGGGCCTATCACAGGGGAGGAGCGTGGTGAGGGGGCGGAGCCTGTGAAACAGCTGTGGGACGATGAGGAAGGGTTTGGGGAGGAAGGGGACGATGATCTGGGCTTGGCCCGGCGACAGCACGCTGATGGACAAGGCTGGGGTTAGAAAAGAGAGCCCCCAAGGGAGAGGAGCTGAGGAGGGCTGTTAAGTACCTTCGCTGGAGGTGGGGACTGAAGTCGGCAGGTGCGAAGGGACTGACCTCCGCGAAGGCGGCAGGGCCCCGCGGACTGGGTTTGAAGCCGGGTGGGCGTGAGGCCTTCGCTCTCGGGTCGGACTAGGGTTGAGCCATGGCGAGGGGATTCGGCTTGACCCGGGCTGGGGCGGGGTCTCACGGGCCTCGTTCTTGTCCCCAGGGAGATGGTGCTTATCGTGCACGGCTTCCCTTCCGCCGTGGCCGCCCTTCGGGTAAGAAAGGAGACGAGGGTGGTGGGAGGAAGGCCGGGGCTCGGCGCCTCCCCCGGGCGGCCCTGAAGCCCCTACTCCCCGCCCGCAGTTCGAGTGGGCCTGGCAGCACCCGCGGGCCTCGCGCCGCCTGGCGCATGTGGGCCCGCGCCTGCGCAGCGAGGCGGCCTTCGCCTTCCACCTGCGCGTGCTGGCGCACATGCTGCGCGCGCCGCCCTGGGCGCGCCTCCCGCTCACCGTGCGCTGGCTGCGCGCCGACTTCCGTCGCGAGCTGTGCCCGCCGCCGCCGCCACACATGCCGCTGGCCTTCGGGCCTCCGCCGCCCCGCGCCCGGGAGCGCCGCGCGGGGCCCTCGGCTGACCCGGAGTCCGAGCGCGACCGAGACGCCGACGCCTCCTGCGCCCTGTGCGCGCGCTCCTTCCAGGTGAGCCGCCCACCTGGCCGCCAGGGCCGGCTTGGGATCCAGCTGTTCATGGAAGGACCGGGCGGCCCAGTGACAACCTTGGCCCTCGCTAAAATGGGGATGGAACTTGCTGCCATTCTTCGAAAACGGCACCGTCCTGCTCAGGGCCTTTGCTCTTCCCCTTTGACTGTTAGCTTCTGCCCTAGACCTTCACTTCAGTCTTTATAAAATACCACCTTCTCCTTCTCCTTCATGAGGTCTTCCTTGGCTCTCCATCTAAAACTGCACTTCTTTCTTGTACACTCCCCTGCCCCCCACTTTTTTTCTTTAAAGCCTAAGGACTTACTAGCATAGTTTTTTTTTTTTACATCTTATGGTCAGTTTCTCCCCTGCCCCAATACAAGGCAGTTCTTGTTCACTGCTGTAAAAAGGTCTGGCAAAGAGCAGGTGGCCAATAAATATTTAACAAATTAACTGGGATGATGGGCCTGACTTCTGAGCTCTCAGGAAGTGTGTAAATTGAATACTTGCCATTCAGAGATTAAGTGACCTGCCTGATCACTTAGCATGTAAGAATTATAGGTCTGGCTGCAGTGGTTATGCTGTTTATATAATCACTGCTAATGCTCAGAGAAAATTGGCTGGCTTAGTCCCTATGGACAAGTATTATAACCTCTCCATGACTCAGTTCCATCTGTAAAATGCAAATTTTATGTGTCATAGCGTTGTTAATGTAGAGCCTCTGCAACAGTGTCTGGTCCATAGAAATCCTGAGTGTTAGCTACATCATTCCGTCTGGTTTTCTCTCTCACCTGCCTGCCACCTCTGACAGGATGAAGAGGGCCCCCTGTGCTGCCCCCACCCTGGCTGCCGCCTAAGGGCCCACATGATCTGCCTAGCTGAGGAGTTCCTGCAAGAGGAGCCAGGGCAGCTTCTGCCCCTAGAGGGCCAATGCCCTGGGTGAGTCCAACACCCCCACCCCAGGCTGGTTTAGCTCTGGGAAGATGGTGCCAGTTGTCTAAGTCCAGGCCCAGGCCTGAAGCTGAGATAAGCTGAGTCCTTATCTTGGCACCCAGGGCCTAGCCTGGAGGCAGCTTGTGATCCTGACTATATCTCCTACCAACCATACCCCTTGGTAGCTGTAAGAACTCAGTGCTGTGGGGAGACCTGATCTGGCTGTGCCGAATGGGCGACGAGGAGGAAGAGGAGGACTTGGAGTTAGAAGAGGTGAGAGGTGGCTTGGGCCTCAGACTCCCTAGCCCACCCCATACCCGAGGCTGCCTTTGACCAGTTCTCTTTTCTCCACAGGAACACTGGACGGACATGCTGGAGACCTGACCCTGACTCACCTCAGCAGCCCCAGCCCTCTGCCCACTCCGTCTGTGCCATCCGCCCCCCAGGGGTCTGGGCAGTTTTCACTTGATTACAATAAAGAGTCTGAGTTAAGAGAACTTTGTGGTGTTTGGGGGGGCTGGTGCTAGGAGGCAGAGGCCCTGCGGGTCACTGGGGCCTGAGGAAAAGAGGAGAATTGGGAGGGGTCACTTGCCAGCGTGGACCAGCCTCTCTTCTTCCTAGAGGTCTGTACACCTCAGCTTTTCCCAGCATGCTTGTGATGGCACAGAGTCCTTTGAGTACTTGGGAGACTTAGAGCCCATCTAAAATCAGTGCCCAGGCAGCCTGGGTGGCTCAGCGGTTTAGTGCCGCCTTTGGCTGGGGCGTGGTCCCGGGGACCCAGGATCGAGTCCCATATCGGGCTCCTTGCAGGGAGTCTGCTCCTCCCTCTGCCTGTGTCTCTGCCTATCTTTCTCTTTCTCTGTGTGTCTCTCATGAATAAAATAAAATCTTTAAAAAACAAAAACAAGTATATCCTGAAAGAAATCACCTTTAAAAACACAAAATCAGTGCCCAGCTTGACTCTGAGCTTTATTTACTTTATTTAAGATTTTACTTACTGGGAAGCACCTGGGTGGCTCAGTGGTTGAACATCTGCCTTCAGCTCAGGGTGTGATCCCAGGATCGAGTCCTGTATCGGGCTCCTTGCAGGAAGCCCAATGAGGGACTTGATCCCAGACTCCAGGACCATGACCTGAGCCAAAGGCAGATGCTCAATCACTGAGCCACCCTGGTGCCCTGACTTTGAACTTTAATCCAAATAGTAAGGACAAAGTCCAAGAGCAGGGTGGGTAGGGGGATACATGACCCCATGGCCCTGTGGCTCTCCAGGCCCCAACTCCTGGTCTCTGTGCAGAGCCCCTTCAAACCCAGTGAAAGAAAAGTACTTTGTGGGGGCCATGGTTCTATTACCCACTGTGAGTGAATCCATGCAATCCTCGGGAGCTGTGGAGCTGGACTCACTCCCAGGGTTCTTGCTCTTTCCTCCTGCCCCACCTCTCCTGTCCCCCCACCCCCACCCCCACCCCTCCCATTGCTCCATACTGGCCTTGTGGTCAGAGGTCAGCGTGGCAGTTCTAAAATGCTTGAACTGCTGGGGGCCTGGGGGCCACTCCCAGCCTGAACCTTTGTTATCTTCAAAACTGGCCTGGAGCCAGTAGGAAGGCAAGTGGCTTGCTCACAAGCATGCCACCTTTCCCCTCCACTCTGCACCCTCAAATCTGGCTAGCTCCATTAGAAAAAGCATCAATTGGCCCACCCTGCAGGGGTGGAGCTAGAGGGCAGGTCAGGAGCCAGGATTACAGCTCAAAAAACACTCCCAAAATAAAAATGAAAACATATTGGGCCCTTTTGCCTAGTTTCAGTCTTCCTTTTATTTTCTATATCCTAAACCCACATCTTGGGTTTTCAGGCCAGTCTAAGCTTGGCTCTGGTAGGGCTGGTCTCAGGAGGGGAGCAGAGTGGGACCTTCCCACTCTAAACTCCACCCTATCCTTCTTGGAAGACAGCCAGATCCCATTGCTAGCTCTGATCCCTCCCACTTTGGATTTATAAACCCTCAACTCAGAAAGCAGTTCTGCACTCCCCACACTGCCCCAGTAAGCCACAGCACAAAGTAGTCAGGAGGCCAAGACCCAAAGAGATCTGGTGAGTGCCGGGGTGGGGTGGGCTGGGCCAGGCCTCCCTCCCTTTGCACAGCTAGCTCCTCTCTCTCTCTGGCCTGTACTGGCCTCCTTGCCCTTTCTCTCTTTATGGGGCATCTCAATCTGCCAACCACAATCTGGACTGAAATCCCCTTCTTCTGGTGACTCATCACTTTTGCTCATCTGCATACCAGACTCTAGCTCCCAAACAAGCTCAGTTGCTCAGCTGCCTGTTTATCCTTAAGCCAAGACGGGAGTGTGATTGGGCAGGAGGGATCACAGGCTCAGCTAGCCTTTGGAATGTTTCCCTGTGTGAGGGGCCCCAGGGGCCCAAGGGGATGGCAGGGAGAGCAGGCTGATACTGTAGGCCAGGGGCTGCCAGAGAAAGTAGTGGGAGAAAGCAAGCTGGCGGGCGGGGAGTTAGGCCAGGCAGACATTAGAATAGTTCTCTCAAGTGCACAGTGGAGTCTCCTGGAAAGCTTCCAGAAAACAGGTTGGGCCCCGAGAGACTGATTTAATTGGTTTGGGGTGTGGCTCCAGGCACAGGGATTTTAAAAAGCTCTGCAGGTAAATCAAAGGTGCAGCCAACTGCATGACCCACTGCATGAATGTCACATCTTGGCTCGAACCCCAGCTCCCACCACCCACTAGCTTTGTGAGCAGGAGCAAGTCAGCCTCAGTTCCTTATCTTACAGCAAGATTTCAACACATGGCATATTGTGATGTTGTTAAGGCAAGTAGACCACACTCTGGTCCCTGACGCAGCATGGAGGACATTCCTGACACCTCGCGCCCACCACTGAAGTATGTGAAGGGGATTCCACTAATCAAGTACTTTGCAGAGGCACTGGAGTCAATGCAGGACTTCCAAGCCCAGCCTAATGACCTGCTTATCAGCACGTACCCCAAATCTGGTAGGTGATGAGGGCCACCCACCCCTCTCCTGGGCCACAGTCCCCTGCATTGTGCCAGTAGAGGCCTGCCCTTGGCCCTGCTCACCTCCCCTCTGCCTGCTCTCCAGGCACCACTTGGGTGAGCGAGATCCTGGACATGATCTACCAAGACGGTGATGTAGAGAAGTGTCGCAGGGCCCCTGTCTTCATCCGGGTACCCTTCCTTGAGTTCAAGGTTCCAGGGATTCCCACAGGTGTGTGGTGGGGCTCTGGGGATGCGTGGAGCAGAGGGAAGAGGCAGGACTGGGCTCCAGCTCAGCAGACCTTTCTCTACCCATGGCACAGGTTTGGAGGTTCTAAAAGATACACCAGCCCCACGACTCATCAAGACACACCTGCCCCTGGCCCTGCTCCCCCAGACCTTGTTGGATCAGAAGGTCAAGGTGAGTGGCAGCGGAATCTAGGGAAGGAGGCCACTGGGGCCATCCTAGCTTTGGCCCTCTCTGCTGGGAAGGTCTCACCGTAAGGGGGGTGGCTGTCTGCTTCATCCTGTGGTGGGGGTCAGTGGAAGTGAGACTTCTCTGTGCAGAGCTGAGAAAGGCAGTCTTCTCTAGGCCTCCTCAGGCCCGTGGAAGAGAGGGCTGGTGAAAACCTGGCACACCTTGTTCCAAATCTGGGTATGGCAGCACTGAGGGGATTAGATTAGCATAAAATAAGGTTCCAGGGACCACAAGCAAGTCAGCTTCTAAGCCTGTTTCTCCCTTTGCCAGACCAAGAGCTAACTTCCTCATAGGGATGTGCTGAAGGGTGGAACTGCCTGGCTTGCTGTGTGGTGATGATGCTTGGGGGGGCTGTGTGTGTGGGGGGGGGATGTCCTCCAGGTGGTCTACGTCGCCCGCAACGCAAAAGATGTAGCTGTCTCCTATTACCACTTCTACCGCATGGCCAAGGTGCACCCTGACCCTGACACCTGGGATAGCTTCCTGGAGAAGTTCATGGCTGGGGAAGGTAAGCCTGAGTCTGGAGGAAGGAGTGGGGTGGAGCTGAGCAGCAGCCAACCAAACCTAATACCAGCCTCTGTGTCCACGTCTCTCCCCCTCTCCCAGTGTCCTATGGGTCCTGGTATCAGCATGTGCAGGAGTGGTGGGAGCTGAGTCACACTCACCCTGTTCTCTACCTCTTCTATGAGGACATGAAAGAGGTGAGGCTACCTGCTGCTGCTTCCCTCCAGGTCTCATGTGGAGAGGCAGGGACCTGCCAAGGCCTTCTCAGCCACCTGCCTTAGCCAGTGCCCTGGTCCCCCCGCCCGCCTTCCTGCCCGAGACTTGGGGCTACAGTGTTACCTGGGCAGCAACACTGTGGAGCTCAGATCTCAGACCTGAGTGACACTGGCCATTCCCTGCTGTTGCTCTCCCTGGGGCCACAGTTATTAAAGAGGACTGTCCCTGCCCTCACCCATCAGTATCCAAACAAGAGCTTGTTTCAGGGTCACAGGGCAGGGGCAACTAATGTGCCCCAGGGAAAGACAACCCAAGTCAAGGAGCCTGAGGCTGAGAGATCTCTAGGTGGAAGTGGCCAGATCCCCTGGGGAGGAGCTGGGTGGCCTCCCTCTTGTTTGCTCAGTAAGCAAGCCCAATCTCCACTGAAAAGCCCCTCTGCTGCTCCAGAACCCCAAAAGGGAGATTCAGAAGATCCTGAAGTTTGTGGGGCGCTCCCTGCCAGAGGAGACTGTGGATCTCATCGTCCAGCACACGTCTTTCAAAGAGATGAAGAACAACTCCATGGCTAACTACAGCACCTTATCTCCTGACATCATGGACCACAGCATTTCTGCCTTCATGAGGAAAGGTGAGTACCCATGCAGGATGGCCATCTGGGGAGGCAAACGTGAAAACGGAGGCAAGAGTTGGCCTGGGCCATCTGGGGCCTGCTCTGCAGCCGGGACCTGCAGCCATCTTCCCCTCCACCCACAGGCATCTCGGGGGACTGGAAGACCACCTTCACTGTGGCCCAGAATGAGCGCTTTGATGCCGACTATGCCAAGAAGATGGAGGGTTGTGGCCTCAGCTTCCGCACACAGCTCTGAGCAGTGCCCCCAGGAGGCACCCAAAGGCCCCGTGCTCTGACACAGCCAGCCCCCAGCCTCAAAAATAAAATTCCATTGGTATTACACTGAGAGCTTTTAATGCAAGCAAAGAGCAAACCTGAGCTGGAAAGAATTCCCCCTGGGATCAAATAAAGCTATCTTCCCTCCCTCCAGCTCTCCAATTCCCCAACCTGCCCTGGTATGGGGAGGGGCAGAAGGGCCTGGAAAAACAAAACCGAGGAGACGTGGGCAAAGGGGAACAATATTTATTTGCCACAATCTTTTGTTGCATTCCCCTGGGGGAGTGGCAGGAGATCTTGAGTCTGCCAGCCCACTTCACTTTTTCTTGGGCTCCTTACAAGCCACCACATACCTCTGGGCCACATTGAGGGGAGGGGAGTAACCATCTGCATAGGAGGTGTCTTCAAACAGGACTGAATAGTCATCCTGGGGCTGCGGCAGGGGGCAGACAGGAGGGGCTAGTCAGAGACCCCCAGGCAAGGCCCCCCAGCCCAGACTGACAGAAACCTCTGGTACACGGGCTCCCAGCCTCTCCTGTCCCCATTTTCACTCAGAATTTAGTTCCTGCTATGACAGAACCCTATTCTCGGCAACAAAGTGCCAGGGGACAAAGAGCAGGGAGGAGGGAGATTCGTGGTCTACGTTGGGGGGATTCTACATGGAGAATCTGGTACCTTTTGGGGACCCTCTAAGAAGGAGATCAGGGAAAGCACTGAGGGCAGCAGGCAGGGATCCCGGAGGCAGCAGGCAGAGCAGCCTTAAAGCTGCCATCAGGTGTTGGGTCACCAGCATAAGGGAGCATAGCCTCAGATGAAGAAAGGCCAGTGGTGGATGAGTCAAGGCAGGGAAGACAGGCCCTGAGCACAGTGCTTCCCACCTCAGGGCTGCTCGTCTCAGTGCAAAAGTGGGGTGAGACTAGAGGCTACACTGGCTCCGTTCCACTCGGGGTTTGCTAGGACTCTGAGGGTTAGCTGGCACTGCCCTAGGGGATAGGGCTTGAGGGCCCCTATGGGGCAGAGTGTAAGCAGGAGAGAGGGAGAAACTTGCAGGACTCTCTTAGCTCAGAGGGGCTGTCAGATGAGGACAGGAGGGGAAAAAGTGGAAGGTGACCCCAAGACCATCCGGTCAGCCCAGTCCTGGTGTCATGGTCTGTCTCTCCTGCAGGGGTTGCCTTACCCGTTGTGGGGGCGTGTGGATCAGGGCACGGTAGAAGCAGGTGGTCTGAGGATACAGGGCCAGCACGAGCTGCTCCTTCTGAAATAAGGCTTCGGGGTCTGTCTCTGGGTTGGCTTTCCACTGGGGCAGAGGGATGATGCGCCGCCGGCTCAGGGTATGTCTCCTGGAAGGGGGGCTTAGATCAACCCACAGCCAGGTGGGGGGCTCCTTCCCAGCAGCTTCCATGGTCCCTCCCTGCCCAACACTCACTCTTTGCCTTCTTCATCAATGTCATCTACCTCATACCTGGAGAACAAAGAGAAAACAGAGGATGCAGGGAGATGCACGGTCCAAACTGGGGAGCGATGAGGAGGGGAAGCATCCCAGGGAGCTGGAGTCGCACATCATCCCTGTCCCCACAGGGACCCTGGAGTGGGGTGGGGGGGCTCTTCTCCCAGTCTACAGATGGGAGAGTGCACGGAGGGCCCGGGTATCCACTTACTTGTTGGTGGCGTGGCTGTAACTGACCACCTCAGCCAGGATCCACTGCTCATCCCCATCCACGGCCTTGACCCGGGCAGCCACCTTGTCTCCAGGTTTGGCCACGTAGTCCCCAGAGGCCGGAATGGCCCCACAGAGGGGCGGGGGCCTGAGGATGGACTGAGAGGTTAGTCCCGGCCCCTCCCTCCTGTCAGCTCCGCCCCTTGACCCCAGGCCTGCCCTCACTTGTCACCAGGTTTCCCGATCCACAAGGGCAGGGTCATGGCCGACTGCTGCAGCAGCGTCATCAGCACCCCCCTGCGCATGGTCTTCCGGGGGGGCTCCGAGTCATTGTACAGGCCCGCGATCTTGGCCGCTGCAGGAAGGAAGCGCGCCCCTGAGGCCCCAGAGATGGGGCTCCTGCCCCGGACCCTCGTTTGTACCGGTGCACAGAGCCATCAGTGGAGCTCAGCCTGGGGCCCACCTCCTTAATTACAACCAAGGGCCCCCCAGCAGATGCTTGCCGTCAGAGGCCCAATCTGCTCTCACAGATCTGGGAGATGTTGCTCTCAAGATCCCCTTGCAGGGAAGGAACCAAAGAGGGCAAAACAAGGGTTCTGAGGTACTGGTCACATCTGTTTGCTTGGTTAGTGAAAATTTCATAAAGCTCTCTGTACAGTTAGGTCAGTTCTCTACTGAGTAGATGTCATTCTATAAAAAAAAGAATGTGGACAGTCTCCTGACCTTCTCAGGCATGGCTCAACACACTCAGTCAAAGTTGCACAAAGCCAACTGGCAATGTGACGTTTTGATGGGCAAGCAGCCTGCCTACTGTGGGTTCACTGAAAGGGTAAGAGAGGTGGGAGAGCCACGGCAGTCTAAAAGTTCAGATTTGGAAGCCAACACCCTCTGTAAACTCCCATCTGAAGGATGGTTCTCACAAAGCAGCAGGCTGCTTACCGCAGCAAGAAGTGTGAGTGGGGGAGGGTAGCAGGAAGGAGGCTACTGCCTCAGGTACAAGGGGGAGAGAAGCCTTAGGGGACGGGGCACAATCTTCCAAGTCTGTAGAGGGTCACTAGGAGTCCCTGCCTCTGAGCGCTGGTAATGACCTCCAACCCCTCCCAGACCCAGGCTGCCCAGATGTGCTTCCCCATCAGAAATCCACGGAATGAGCACATGGGGCTGAGGTGGCAGGACTCCCTTCTGCAGGGAGCCATGACTGCTGCTCTCAGGAGGCCTCACTCCGCCTGGTCAAGAAGTGCCAAACGTCTCCCACTCCCACTCACCAATCCGCCTTTCTTCCAACAGAGATTTGATTTCCGCTATCTTATCTAGAGCTTTCCGGAGGATACTGAGGGTGGGGAGAAGGGAGAGAAGAGATCTGGATGAAGCACAAAGCACAGACTTCCTTTTCTGCTTATAGTAGGCTGAGTAACAGACCAGACCTACTGCCAAAACTATAAACCCTAAGTATTTTTTCAATTCATTCATTCATTCATTTTTTACTTATTTATGATATTTATTTATTTAGGATATTACTTAAGATATTTATGATTTTAGGGACACGTGGGTGGCTCAGGGCATGTCCCGGTCCTGGGATTGAGTCCCACATCAGCCTACCTGCGAGGAGCCAGCTTCTCCCTCTGCCCATGTCTCTGCCTCTCTCTGTGGCTCTCATAAATAAATAAAATCTTTTAAATAACATCTATACCCAATGCTGGACTCGAACTCACAACCCCAAAATCAAGAGTTGCATGCTCTACTGACTGAGCCAGCCAGGGGCCCCTGTGCTCTTTTACATTTTAAGGTCCTTAAAACTGACAAGGTAGGGGGATGCCTGAGTGGCTCAGAGGTTGAGCGTCTGCCTTCAGTTCAGGGTATGATCCCAGGATCTGGGATGGAGTCCTACATCGGGCTCCCCGCATGGAGCCTCTTTTCCCTCTGCCTCTGTATCTCTCTCTCTGTCTCTCTCGAATAAATAAAATCTTAAAAAAAAAAAATCTTAAAAAAAAAAAAAAAAAAGAAAAAGAAAATGACAAGGTAGGGAGAGGTTGCAGGCCCAAAGAATCCAAGAGGATCCCAGAGTGGTAACCATAGCAGAGAGAGACGCATTTGACAGAGCTTGGAGAAACTGCACTGCAGTGGTAGCTGCCTGGAACAGTGTGGAAATGTAGAGGACAGAAGTTAAAGCTCGGAGTCTGCCCAAGCTGGGACATGTGAAAGGAGATACCCTAGAAGACTGTGAGGAGTTCTCTGGGCTCCAAGCCAGGCTGACGGATGAAAGGAATTTGAATTTGTCTCTGAAAGGCTGCAGCGCCACTCTAGAGTTAGTTTATGGGGTTCCAGAATGACCAGGGCCCAAGCAATCCAGCAGGAGTGAACACAATCCTCACTAGAGGAAAGTTTCTTCATCCTAGATCTTGAGGACTCTCCCCTCAAAAGGGAATAATCTTTTAAAAAAAGAGAGAGACAAAATTGTTAAACGAAGACACAAGGGGTTCTTTTCCATTTGCTGCAAAGCAGGATGAAAACCAGCCAGGGAAGCCCTGGAGCATGTGCAAGAGCATCACAGGACCTGGGCTAGCTCCTGAGGCTGGCTCTTAGTGCCCTTTCAGTTTCCTAAGGGTTTTATTTATTTATTTATTTACTTATTTATTTTTTAGGTATTCATGAGAGACACAAACTGAGAGAGAGAGGCAGAGACACAGGCAGAGGGAGAAGCAGACTCCCTGCAGGGAGCCTGATGCAGGACTCGATCCCAGGACCCCAGGATCATGCCCTGAGCCAAAGGCTGACGCTTAACTACTGAGCAACTGAGGTGCCCCTTCCTGAGGGTTTTAATTAATTTACTAAGGCATGTGTGGTGAAGAAGAGTGCTGTAGGAACACACAGTGACATGTGTCTCCCATCCCGACTTGGAGCCTCCTGTGGGCAGAGGTGGCGCTTTGCTCTGTCACTTGCTCCCATGCCCAGCATGGCACTCGGTGCTGACAGAGACTCTAGTGACGAATGTATGAACTTTTGAGAGTCTGAAAAAGTGAAATGGCAGGAGAATTGTTAAGGGGTTGGCCCCTGCAATTCTTAAGTAAGCTTATAAATGTTTAACTCCAGGTAGGTCAGTGCCAGAGGACAGCATACACCAAACTAGTTTCAGAAGCAGTCAGTTTGCCAGCAGTTAGGTTGCTCTAGCATGGATGAGTGGGAAAGGGCCTGACTGTGGCCAGATGACAAATCTGCAAATCAGGGAGGAGAGGGGGCAGGAAGGGTGGGCTGGGAAGCCAGTAGGCAACATCAGCCATCAAAAGGCACGTGTTTCCTCCTGCTTAAGCCAACCCCACCCCAGCTCAGCACAGGGAGCCCCATCAGGTCCCTCTGTTTAAATTATAAAGCCTGGAATCTTCAGCTCCCCCTCTTCCAAATGGTCACCCAATTTTATTCCAGAGCCTGCACTTGAACCCACCCTTGCTTCTCCATCCCTACTGCCACTAACTTGGCTCAATTCCATCACCATCTCTTGTCTGGCCTCCTAACTAGCTTGAATCTCACCCCATCTAACCCCACACAACAGCTAAGGGTTTCTCTCCTGCTTTACATCTTTGCTGGCTCCCTATGGCCTCCAGGATAAAGTCCAGTTACTGGAAGCCCTCTACCTCCTGCCTTGCCTTTCTTTAGTCACATAGAACTGGTTCTCATTCCTCCAGTGTGCACATGTGGCACACACTCCTCTACAGCCTCTGTTGTGTCCACCTGCTGACCCTTACTTCAAGTCTCTCCTCCTCCCTGTGGCCGTCCCAGGGCCCCAGGCACAGTGAGCCCACTTCTGTTAGCCCACCAACGACACTGCCCTGGTCTTCTTAGGGTTCCTCTCCTTTCCAGACTGTGTGCCCTTGTAGTCAGGGTCCTCTCTATCCTCATGTGCCTGTATGGGGACTGCCCAGCACCAGGTACAGGGTAAATACCAGCAAAGATTTGCAAAACAGGGCAGACTGGGTAGCTCAGCGGTTTAGTGCCGCCTTCAGCCCAGGGCCTGATCCTGGAGACCCGGGATCAAGTCCCACATCGGGCTCCCTGCATGGAGCCTGTTTCTCCCTCTGCCTGTGTCTCTGCCTCTCTCTGTGTGTCTCTCATGAATAAATAAATTTTAAAAATCTTAAAAAAGGGCAGCCTGGGTGGCTAAGTGGTTTAGCACCGCCTTCAGCCCAGGGCGTGATCCTAGAGTTCTGGGATGGAGTCCAATGTAGGGCTCCCTGCATGGAGCCTGCTTCTCTCCCTCTGCCTGTGTCTGTGTCTCTGTCTCTCTCATGAATAAATAAAATCTTAAAAAAAAAAATCTTAAAAAAAACACAAAAAAACAAAACCAAACTATATTACCAGTAACAGTAAAAACTGTACTTCTTGTTCCAATTCCATGATAATATGTACATATGAAGTGCATGTGTATGTTGTGGAAAGGCGATTGTTACACCATGCTAGCATGGTATTAAAGAATATGGACTTTTGGTTTACAACTGGGCTCCCCAACTTACTGGTTATGTGACTTTTAGCAGATCACAGGAACTCCTTGTGTCTTAGTGTCCTCAACCGTAAAATGGGGGTAATGTCCACCTTTTAGTCATTCTGAGCATTACAGGAGGTAAATACATAAAGTACTTGGAATAGTACCTGGCACAGTACGACAATACAAGAGTCCTTATTAGTATTACTATGGCAATGATGACTAGATCTTTAATATCACAATTAAGCTACAACAGAGAATGTATTTCCTACCACGGGTTATGGTCAAGAGTTTGAAAATCACTGGTCTTAGGCACTTTATATACATTATCTCGTGCTATGTTGACAATTCTGTAGTAATTATGATCCCTGTTGTAATTAATGATGGAATAACTGGGTCTTGGGGCTCAGTGGGAGCAACGAACTCTTCACGGTCACCGGACTAGTAAAAGGCTGTGCTGGGGTCTGGCCCCCACCTTGCTGTCATCTAGGAAACAGCAGAGCTGGAGGGAAGAGGAGGCCCCAAGAGACAGCCCACGGAGTGGAAATCTACTACTTCTTTTTTTTTTTTTTTTTTTTTATTCATGAGAGAGAGAGAGAGAGAGAGAGAGAGAGAGGCAGAGACACAGGCAGAGGAAGAAGCAGGCTCCATGCGGGGAGCCTGACTTGGGACTCGATCCCGGGTCGCCAGGATCACGCCCTGGGCTGAAGGTGGCGCTAAACCACTGAGCCACCTGGGCTGCCTGGAAATCTGCTTCTAAATGGCAGGAAAGGCAGTAGAGGCGAGGATTTGTGGTCTCCTATGGCTCAGCACATGGGTGGGTGACAAAGGAGAGGGGACACTACTCACTTGCACTCAGCCTCTGCATCAGCCTTGGCGGTGGTATAGAGCCCACGCAGCTTTGTCCGGTAGTAGGGAGAGACTGCAAAGTAAGCAGAGGAAAAGGCGTGGCAAGGCGCAGCTGGCAGTCCTATGGTGCTGCTGCCCATACATCTGAATTGGGACTTCCAGAGTACAGAGGCCATGGATTGAGACATGAGCTTTAGTGGCTGGGAAGTGCCCCCTGAGGCTTTTTCATATGGCACAGAGGCCATCACTGTATTTGGCAGAGGGCTTTCTAACCTTTGCCATAGCATAACACATTAAGAAAATATTTCTCAGCACATAGGAAAATAGACCATGGTTCTCCAAGCTGCTCAGAGTTGGAAAGCACCTACCCAGTAGGCTGAGCATGAGGGCCTTTGGGGCATGTGCTGGAGATGCTGGGAGTGAAGCTCTCTTTCTAGAAAACACCAGCTAACTGGGGGTGCTTGTGCACTCAAAGGGGTTCCCCTAAATGCAGCCTCATTACACTGACTTCCCAGTGCCTAGAGTCGGGGGACTTTAAAGTTCTTTAGCGCTAGGTAGCTTGTCATCTGTTTCCTGGGTCACCTTTAGTTACTCAGCAGAAGGAAAACCCATCCGTCTGGCTGAGGAGCAGTTCATTTTGGATTATGTAGATAAATGCAGAAGTCCTGTCTGAAACTAATTAATAGCCATGTTCCCCGGTCTCAGCCCATTCCCCCCTTGCTCTTTCCCTTTCTCTTCTGAGCCCAGTGACTTACTCTTGTTCTCTGTCTGCATCCGCTCATGGGTCTTCTGGATGTTCACTAAGTTGTGTTCACTCCGTGAACGCTCTTCCTGCAGGGATAAGGTCAACAGGGCACGAGGTGGCCCTTTATCCTGCTGTGGCACCCTGCACCCAGGCCAGAGTCCCCAGAAATATGTCTATCAGCATCTCCTGACCCTTACTTTTCAGGTTACATTCCACTACAAAGGACATCATTTGGGAAGGAATTTCCAGGACTGCTCCCTTTTGGGCCACAGGACTGTGTGGTATATGGCTCCCAGGAGATGGGTCATTATGTAACTATAAACATGGGTAGGGGCGCCTGGGTGGCTCAGCTGGTTAAGTGTCCCAACTCTTGATCTCAGCTCAGGTCTTGATCTCAGGATCATGAGTTCAAGCCCCACACTGGGCTCCACACTGGGTGTGGAGCCTACTTAAAACAACAATAACAACAAAAAAACCTGGATGACAGAATGCTTATTAGAAAGGTCCCTGATAATAATGGACAAAGTGTAGGAGCAGCACACCTGATATGCCATGCACAAATACATATCATCCTTATTTTTATGAATGAAGAGCTATTTTTTTAGAATAGGAAAAAATGGCTTTTTAATATGATCAAAGCAGCAAGCACCACATGGTGGATCCAAATTCCCCTGGGGAACACTTCCACCCCGAGGCAAGGAAGATTCTGAGAAACCAAATCACATCTAGGTGTGACTACCACTCAGCCAGTATAGGGCACCCAGTATGCTGGAGTACAAAACAGGTCTCCTAACTGCATCTGGGTCACTGGACACAACGGCAGCAAAAGACAGGCTGGAGGAAGTACACTGTCCCACAGACAGGAAAAGGTTTTCAGGGAGACAGGTGTTGGTATATGCATTGTGGGACAACTGAATACACTTTTAATGAGCAGCATTCAGAGGAAGACTTATTTTTTTTAAAATTTATTTATTTATGATAGACATAGAAAGAGAGAGAGAGAGAGGGAGAGGGAGAGGGAGAGGGGGAGAGAGAGAGAGAGAGAGAGAGAGAGAGAGAGGCAGAGACACAGGAGGAGGGAGAAGCAGGCTCCATGCCGGGAGCTGCGACTCCAGGATCGCACCCTGGGCCAAAGGCAGGCGCTAAACTGCTGAGCCACCCAGGGATCCCCAAAGGAAGGCTTCTTAATTAGAATGAACAAAATGAGGTGAGTTTTCTTATAAGGAAGAAGACAAGGAATGGGTGTCAATGCAGCAAGACGATGAGGAGTCAGTGCAGTGGGTCAGGCCAACCCAGTAAATAGTGCTGGATAATTCTAGGACGTCTTTGTTGTTGGGAAAGGGTTTACCATCCTGACCCCCCAGGACCTTGGGTTACTTTAATACAACAGAGGCTGAAGCAGCCAGGGGGCAATGGCCCTCCATCACAGCCACTGAGCCCCAGAACACACTTGTGGTAAGCAAGGATTTCTGAACGTGTGGAAGCCCTTCAAGGGCACTACAATGCACTATGCACATTTAAATCAATGCACTATGACTGCCCTGATCCAAGAACAGATCAAACTAAGACATTCTGAGCTATAGCTGGCAGAGATGGACTATTATTCTGAGTACCACTTGGGTCCTCTCCATAGGTAGGAGGTGGCCTCACAACGAAAAGCAGTCTGAGCACAAGCCTGTGAGATGCAACAGGGAGACTGGCTTTGTCCCCAGCTGATTCAGAACCCAGAAATGACTGAATCGTGGCCAACTAGAAGAAAGCAAATGTTCTGAAGTAAAAATACTGTAAAGTAAAAATATCGTCCATAACAATGCCTGACAAATGGGCAAGGCTAATTGTGTTGGGAAGGGTCACAAATAGCTCTGGAATTCTTACCAACTTTTTCTATGATGAAACTGACTTCTACCATGACTATAGCTGAACAAGGTGCCATACACTGGCAAGGCTAGTGAGATTCAGCTGCCTCACATAAAGATGTCGCATGCTAATACCAGTATTAATGACCAGTACTGATGCTGGGAGACAGAGCCAGAGCCTCAGCAGATTGGAACACTGATCGGAAACAACTGGCCCAAGGAAGGACTGGATTTAGCTGACCGTTAACTAATTTCTATGCTGAAGAGTTTTACACAAATTTATAATAAGGCACAAACAGTACTGGATAAATGGGGGGAAACAGATAATCAGATTAGTATAAAAATATGGAAATGTACAGAATGGCTCTATGGGACAGACTGCTTGTTTCTTTTTTTTTTTTAATTTTTTAAATTTATTTATGATAGTCACACACACACAGAGAGAGAGAGAGAGAGGCAGAGACACAGGCAGAGGGAGAAGCAGGCTCCATGCACCGGGAGCCCGAGGTGGGATTCGATCCCGGGTCTTCAGGATCGCGCCCTGGGCCAAAGGCAGGCGCCAAACCGCTGCGCCACCCAGGGATCCCAGACTGCTTGTTTCTTGGAGTCTGTCCCTCACTGCACTAGTTCCTCCAAATGTTGGGCATCCTCATACTCATGCGGTTGCTGTACCTGCTGGATAAATGCTACACTAACTACAGATGCTCCAATAAATACCATTTTGCTATAAGGGAGCCTAGGCAGAGGGCTTGGAGGGGAGGGGCTGTGAGGTAAAAGATGAACTCGATAGGCTTATTTTCAGATCTTGCATGTTCCAGAAAAGGCCCCTGACCAGCTCTTGGGAGAGAACCTCTGTACTCTTGGAATATCCTGTCTGATAAAAGTATCTTTGTTCAACTAGGATAAGGGGATGGAGGGAAAAGGGGAGTGACCATAATGGGTACAGGGTATTTCTGTCAGATGACCAGAATGTTCTGAAATTGTGGTGACGGTTGCACAACTCTGAATATACTAAAAACCAATGGAATCGTACTCTTCAAATGGGTGAGCTATACGGTATGTGAATCCTATCTCAATATAGCTGTTACTGAAAAGAGAGAATCACAAAGTCCTGCTGCCGATAGAAAATCCAGCAGGAGGGATAGTCACACCCCACATTTTCCTCCTCTCTCATTCATCAGTCACCTGGGTCCCTGCAATGTCCAGTCTCTAACTGCACCGCCTGTACCCGCCCCTCTGCAGCTCACATGCTGCCCTCCAGGAGCCAAGGGCTGCGGCTTCTTACCTGGGTTTGTTTGATCAGCTGATGAAGCTCTGTGAGAAGTTCTGCAATGCGGGAATCGGCTGACACCAGGGCCATTGTGTCTGCGGTGCCTGGAGTGGAGGCGAACAGAAGAGAACCCTGCTAGTGGCTGTTGTATGTTGAACATTAGAATGTCAGGTGATGACCTTATACCAGAAAATATTAAAACTTTAGGAATTTCACATAATTTCTAGAACAGTTATAATAGCATTTACCCAAACAACAGAACCTACAAAACAACAGAATCATTTTTTTTAATAGATTTTATTTATTTGAGAGTGAGCAAGTGCATGAGCGGGGGAGCGGCAGAGGGGAAAGCAGACTCCCCATGGAGCAGGGAGCCCAACATGGGACTCGATCCCAGGACTAGGGGATCATGACCTGAGCTGAAGGGAAACGCTTAACCAACTGAGCCACCCAAGTGCCCTATCATCATTTTTTTGACAGTGCTTCCTAAACAATTTAAAATACCACACAAACAAGCCTTACCAGTCAAAAAGACTTCAGAATTTGAATCTCGCGAAGTTTCAAAGTACATGCCTAATTAGGATCACAGATCATTATAAAATTCAGTATTTAGTTAACCAAGCTGGCAATAGGATTCTTTTCTTTCTTTCTTTTTTTTTTTTTTTTTAAGATTTTATTTATTTATTCATGAGAGAGAGAGAGAGAGGCAGAGACATAGGCAGAGGGAGAAGTAGGCTCCATACAGGGAGCCTGATGTGGGAACCGATCCCAGGACTCCAGGATCACACCCCGAGTGGAAGGCAGGTGCTAAACCGCTGAGCCACCCAGGGATCCCTGGCAGTAAGACTCTATAGAAGGTTATACAGTTGTTAGCAAAACTTAGCTCCTTTAATATTGAGAAGTCTTCTTTTTTCTTTTTTTTTTTGAGAATTAAAAAAAAATTTTTTTTAAAATATTTTATTTATGTGATACACACAGAGAGAGAGAGACAGAGACACAGGCAGAGGGAGAAGCAGGCTCCATGCAGGGAGCCCGACATGGGACTTGATCCTGTGGGACTCGATCCCAGAACTCCAGGATCACACCCTGGGCTGAAGGCAGGCACCAAACCACTGAGCCACCCAAGAATTTTTAATTTTTTTTTTAAAATTTTTATTTATTTATGATAGTCATACAGAGAGAGAGAGAGGGCAGAGACACAGGCAGAGGGAGAAACGGGCTCCATGCACTGGGAGCCCGACGTGGGATTCGATCCCGGGTCTCCAGGATCGCGCCCTGGGCCAAAGGCAGGCGCCAAACCACTGCGCCACCCAGGGATCCCGAATTTTTAATTTTTAATCAAAGACCCAACAGAAATAAAACATAGAAGCCTTGGTTTTCAGGTCACATAAGGAAGAATAAACCTTTGTTTACAATTTCTTCTCAAGAGCAGACCAACAATCCAAGAAAACTATCTTCTTAACAGACAGAAAAGCAGAATATCAATCTTATACAGTGTACTTTTAAAGATCCACTTATTTCAGGGCATCTGGGTGGCTCAGTCGGTGAAACATCTGCCTTCAGGGTCCTGGGATCAAAGCCCCTTGGAGAGTATTTCCCCTTCTCCCTCAAATAAATAAAATCTTTAAAAAAAAAAAAAATCTTTTTTATCAATCTTAGTCCTGACCACATACAAAGTTCTTTTCAAAGATTTACCTTCACAAACTTCCTACAACTTTCTTTTTCATTCAGATTTTGTCCTAAGCCTTTTCTCTCTAAATTAACTAGTCTCATTTTAGGAGAAATTTACTTTCTTTTTCCCTCAACAAAATGTATTCTCATTTCTTATGCCTTTCTTACATTTTCCTACTTTTTTTTTTTTTTTTTTTTAATTTATTTTTGATAGTCACACAGAGAGAGAGGCAGAGACACAGGCAGAGGGAGAAGCAGGCTCCATGCACCGGGAGCCTGATGTGGGATTCGATCCCGGGTCTCCAGGATCGTGCCCTGGGCCAAAGGCAGGCGCCAAACCGCTGCGCCACCCAGGGATCCCACATTTTCCTACTTTCCTAAATACAGAATTGAGTCTATTGGTAAATATGCTTTTTTACTGAAAGACTGTGCTATGGGAAAACATATGCTTTTAGAAATTATGAACTGTATTCATAAACTTGCCAATCTAAAGAATTCTGATACAGCAAACAGTTCACATTTGGTTACTGCTTGATTTTCACTGGAGACTAAGGTTTCTTTTTTTTTTTTTTAATTTTTATTTATTTATGATAGTCACAGAGAGAGAGAGAGAGAGAGAGAGAGAGAGGCAGAGACATAGGCAGAGGTAGAAGCAGGCTCCATGCACCAGGAGCCCGACGTGGGATTCGATCCCGGGTCACTGGAGACTAAAGTATCTAAGTTAAAATTCTGTTAAATGTAATTAAGGCTGATGGAAATGATAAGGAAAGCAAGTCTGTTAGTTTCTCCAGGATAAGAAGCCAGAAGCACAAACCTACGTTCAGTAAACAATGCCAATTTGATATTTTATTATGCCAATGAATTCAATCCCATTTATTGTTTAACTTAGCAAAACTTTAAAGGTTCAGGTTACCAAAGATTTTGAAAGCCATTTAAAAGTTTTACCCATAGGGATCCCTGGGTGGCGCAGCGGTTTGGCGCCTGCCTTTGGCCCAGGGCGCGATCCTGGAGACCCGGGATCAAATCCCACATCGGGCTCTTGGTGCATGAAGCCTGCTTCTCCCTCTGCCTGTGTCTCTGCCTCTCTCTCTCTCTCTCTCTCTCTGTGTGACTATCATAAAAAATAAAAAAAAAATAAAATAAAAGTTTTACCCATAAACTTATTTTATTTATTTATCTATCTATCTATCTATTTATTTATTTAAAATATTTTATTTATTTATTCATGAGAGATGGAGAAAAGGCAGAGACACAGGCAGAGAGAGAAGCAAGCTCCAGGCAGGGAGCCTGATGTGGGACTCAATCCCGGGACCCCGGGATCACACCCTGAGCCAAAGGCAGATGCTCAACCACTGAGCCACCCAGGCATCCCAAACTTTTTTTTAAAGTAGGCTCCACATCCAGGATGGAGCCCAGTATAGAGTTAGAACCCACAGCCATGAGATCAAGAGTTGGACACTTGACTGACTGAGCCTCCCAGGCACCCCAACCTAGAAACCTTTTTATTTATTCAACCTACTTGTCCTTAACAATTAGCACGAAAGCTTTATGAGACAGGTAAAATTAACCATCATTTTAAGCCATTTTTTTTGCTGACAAATTGCAGCAAAAATAACATGAGCTTATCTGACCTTTAATAAACCTCGGCAGAATAAAAGTTTTACATTTAACACTGATAAGTTTAAAGACACATCTTAAACTAACAAACTTAAATTAGCTTTAATACAGAATATATGGGGGCACCTGGGTGGCTCAGTGGTTGAACATCTGCCTTCGGCTCAAGTCATGATCCTGGGGTCCTGGGGTTGAGTCCCACATCAGGCTCCTTCCAGGGAGCCTGCTTCTCCCTCTCCCTATGCTTCTGCCTCTCTGTGTGTCTCTCATGAGTAAATAAAATCTTAAAACAAAACAAAACAAAACAAAACAGAATATGTGGTACCTGTGCCTATTAAAAGTTAATTTGTTCCCTACTGTCAATTTTCCTTGGGGTACCCAGGGGGAAATCTGAAGGGAATGGTTAAATCCAAGGGAACTCCTGGGCCTCTTCATGCAGATTCAAGAGGTGCTTCAGTTTGAACCACATAAGGAGATAGCTCAACAGCTTGGGGTGCTCTTTGCTCCTCCATAGCGAGTAAGAGGAGCAGGAGCCAATGGCACCAAAGGCGAGGATTTACCAGAGCAGGTTCGTAAGCCTCACCAGAAGGTGGTGGAGAAACTTGAGAGGGGAGGGTGGGACAGGGGGGAAGGTGTGGCAGGAGAGGTGCTGCCAACAAGGCTGGAGGTAATAAAAGCCCAAACAGAAGAAATAGGACTCCGGTCCTAAAGCTCATCAGCCTGGAGAAGAGCAGATGCACATTTTCTTCCCATCAACAAAAAGTGGGAACAGGCAGTCCATGTCAGGTGAGAATACAGGGAACCTCCTAGAAACAAAAGGAGTTTCAGCAGCTGCTTGGGAATACTCCTTAAAGTCACTGTCCAGAGGTAGACTAACCACAGACAACCGGAAATTATGGCCATCAACATGGAAATGAATGAGGGGCCCCCACATACACATTTCAGATCCAATGCACAAAATAAGAAGTAAACAAAGGGTTTGGGAGCTTGGCAGCAACCTGGTTACAGGAAAGGAGGGGGGAGTACACAAGAAGGAGTACACAAGAAACAGGACCTCTTGGGGAGGCGTGCTAGGCACGACAGGGGATCACTCCCTTGGGACTGGACTATGGCTAAAGCTCATGAGAAAGCTGACCGGATTAGGGAGAGGTCCCAAACTTTTGTTTCTTCAGGTCTCTCATTTGTGCTTACCCATGGGTTGTTTGGCATCCTTGGTCCTGCTCTCAGATTAAGTGGTCCCCTGTCAGGGGAGTGCCCCAACAGGGTAAGACAGCTCCCACCCATTCCTTTCAGAAGCACATGGTCAGATGTATCTTGGATTTTATGCTCATAGAGGGACCACACTGGGTTATTTAGAAGGAAACCTTACACAGGAGTCTTTTAAGATCGCAGCAGCCATCCTAATGAATGTATAGCTATCCTGTGCCCAAGAAGAGTATGAGTATTGAAAGAATGGGCACAACAGGGAGAGCCTGAGCCCAACACTGTTATGGCCAAGGTACTAGTGTCCAGCTGAGTGGCAGGAGTTTGTTCCTTCCTGTACTGCAACCACAGGACAGAGGTTCTCTCGAGCACTCAGACAAGGCATGTTCCAAAGGGTCCTATTGTGAGGACAGCTCCAAAAAAGAACAGGTAAGAAACAAAGACAGGTGTGTGTGTGTGTGTGTGTGTGTGTGTGTGTGTGTGTATGTGAAGACGACTTACCAAGTTGCACTGAATCTCCTGGATTTCTTTTGGCACAGTCCCCATACAGGCCACCAAAAATTACGCGGGGGGTTGTTCAGCGCAACGATCAAGAAAGAATTCTTGAGCTGATGACAATGCAACTTAGTAAGTTTATTTAAAAGTAGCACAGGGGGGCAGCCCGGGTGGCCCAGCGGTTTAGCGCCGCCTTCAGTCCACGGCATGATCCCACATCTGTCTCCCTGCATGGAGCCTGCTTTTCCCTCTGCCTGTGTCTCTGCCTCTCTCTCTGTGTCTCTCATTAATAAATAAATAAAATCTTTATAAATAAATAAACAAACAAATAAATAAATGTAGCACAGGGACAGGACCTATGGGCAGAAAGAGCTGCACTTTTGCTGTGTGAGGCTGGTGATTATACACTCAGCAATCAATGGGAAGAAGCATGCAGGGAGTATCAGATTACAAAAGTTTCTTCAAGTTTCTACTCAAAAAACTAGTTTTGCAAGATTCCTCTAGTGTTTATCATTCAGTTTGACATGAACTATTGGTGAGGTGTACAGGCAGTCATGAGATCCTTAAAGAACGTAGCAACTGGGGCACACCTGGGTGGTTCAGTGGTTGAGTGTCTGCCTTTGGCTCAGAGCCTGATCCTGGATTCCCGGGATCGAGTCCCACATCAGGCTCTTTGTGTGGAGCCTGCTTCTCCTCCCTCTGCCTGTCTCTGCCTCTCTTTCTGTGTCTCTCATGAATGAATAAATAAAATCTAAAAAAAAAAAAAAAAAAGTAGCAACCAGCACGTATTTGATCCCTATGAAAAGCATGCAGGCTTAAGTCAGCCTTCCTGGCTAAGGGTAAACATCTTCCTGCTCCTGTCCCTCATCATTGAAATTAACAAGCTCATCATATAGTTCATACAGTAATTCAAGGGATCCAGAATAGACAAAACAATCTCGAAAATAAAGTTTTCCCAATTACAAAATGCATAACACAAAGCTACAGTAATTAAGACAGTGAGGTACTGGCATAAGGACAGACCCAAACATCAATGCATCAATGAAACAAAATTGAGAGGCCAGAAATAAACCTTCATACCCACCGTCAATTAATTTCCAACCAGGATACCAAGATAATTTAATGGGAAAAGAATTGTCTTTTTGACAAATGGTGCGGGGACAACTAGATATCTATATGTAAAAGAATGAATTTGGACCCCGATCTCAGACCATACACAAAAATGACCTGAATAGTTTTCCAAAGACAATATTCAAATGGCCAAGCTGCCTGTGAAACAAGATGCTCAGTATCATTAGCCATCAAGCAGATACAAATCAACACCACAAGGAAGTATCATTTCACACTCACCAGGATGGTTATAATCAAAAAGAGAAATAATAACAAGTGTCGGGGAGGGTAAATGAAGGGATAAAGAGTGGTTCTATTCACACAAAGGAATATGTTACTCAACAATAAAAGGAGTCATGTACTGTTGTGCACTACAACACAGGTGAATCTTGAAAACCTTATGCTAAGTAAAAGCTACACACAACTAATATTGTCTATGCCCATTTAGATGAAATAACCAGAATCCAAATCTAAAGTCTTGTTTATTTTTAGATATATCTCCCTACCCTTACCCCTTCAGCCTTAGGCAAACACTAATCTACTTTCTGTTTCTATAGATTTGCTTATTCTGTACCTCTTTTCTTCTTATTGTGGAATAATATTCCTTTGTTTGCATATACCACATTTGTACATGTCCATCAACCAATGGACATTTGGGTCATATCCACTTTTTGGCTATTGAGATAATGCTGTTATGAGGAGCACCTGGCTGGCTCAGTCAGTAGAGTACACGATTCATGATCTCAGGGTTGTAGGTTTGAGTTCCACACTGGATGTAGAGATTACTTTAAAATAAAATATTTTTTAAAAAAAGAATTTTGTTTGTTAGGAACACTTGTGGGTAAGTTTTTCTGTGGACACGTTTTCATTTTCTGGATCTATAACTAGGAGTGGAATTGCTGGGTCATATGGTCACTCTATGTTTAAACCTTATGAGGAACTGCTACTGTTTCCAAAGTGGTTGCACCATTTTACTTTCCCATCAGCAATGCATGAGGATTCCACAGCTCTACACCAATGCATGTTATTGTCTGATTCCAGCCATTCTAGTGGAGTGTGAAATGTTAACTAGTGGTTTTGATTTGTATTTCCCCAATGGCTAATAATGCTGAACATGTTTTCACGTTTATTAGCCATCTGTGTGTCTTCTTTGGAGAACTGCCCTTTGTCCGTTTTTATTGAGTTATTTTTATCTTTTTATTATTCAGTTTTATCTTTTGAAACACATTTTATTTTATTTTTTTTGAAACACATTTTTTATTTATTTATTTATTTATTTATTTATTTATTTATTTATTTATTTATTTATGATAGTCACAGAGAGAGAGAGAGAGAGAGAGAGGCAGAGACATAGGCAGAGGGAGAAGCAGGCTCCATGCACCGGGAGCCCGACGTGGGATTCGATCCTGGGTCTCCAGGATCGCGCCCTGGGCCAAAGGTAGGCGCTAAACCGCTGCGCCACCCAGGGATCCCTGAAACACATTTTAAAAAATTTTTATGCACCCTCGTGTGTTTGCATCGGAAAAAAAAAATTTTATGCAATCAAATTTATTTATTTTTGATTGCTTGGGACGCAGACCTGTCTTCTCACATGTGTGACACTATTTGTAACACCAAAGCTTTATATAATACGTTTCAGTATAAAGAACGTGTCCCTTAAAAAAAAAAAAAGTCTAGTTGCATGAGCTAAAACCACATAAAATGATGGATCTTGGGTTTAGAGATTAGAAGTGTAAAATTTGAGAATTATCAGCATGGAGTTCCTTGCTAAACTCTAGGAACTGATCTGCTGAGTGAGAAAAGAGGAAGGAGGAAAGACTACCCCAAGCTCAGTAGAAAGATCCCAGGAAGGAAAGGATTAGCATGAAGAAGGTTGTTCTCTTCTGCTAAATAAAGCAGGAATTCTAGGTAGAACCACCTGCCTTCTACTTGCCCACACCTATGTAGAATAAAATTGGGGCATGCCCCACAGTGGACGGACGGGGGTGTGGGGGGGACACTTTACATTGCACCATCACAAACACTGGCAGCAGGTGTGCCCACAATGCTGTCACGTAAACCAGTTATCCTTCCCAGTAAATCTGTCAGACATTTCAAACTTTCTTAATGAGTTTGTTGCTGCCCTCAGACCTGGGTCTGGGCCCTGGCTAGCTGAAGCCCCGGTTCCTACTTTGCTCACAAGCCAGAAATCTTTTTACCACCATCGACACATTGGGCTACATGCAGCAGCACCTGCCACCTCTGCCTCCTCAAGAAGGAATTACTCCTCTGACTTACTGAAAAGCAGCCCCTCATCTGTGCTCTGAACTTGTCTCCTCTTGGGTCACCTGATACCCCTTTCCTGCGCTGTATGAGCAAAATGAGCATACTTTAGGAGAGCCTACCTTAGAAAAGACTAAGAGCTTCCAATTCCCACTCACCTCCAGCTCCCCACTCTGTTTTTCTTCACAGAAAAATTGATGTTGTCCAAGCATGTGCCCCTTGTCCTCACCCCCATTTGACTTTTCAACCCACTTCAGTCTGGCTTCTGTCCTCACCAGTCCAGTGATGATGCTAATACAGGTCAAAGCATTAGATCCTTTCCTGCTTGAGCCCACCTGACCTGCCTCTTTCTCACTTGACAGAGGTGCCCACTGCGACCACCTCTGGCTTCAGGGCCTTCACCCTGCACCTCACTCTGGCTCCTCCAGTCTCTGGGGCTGGCCCCTCACCTGCCTGTCCTGCAAACACTGGCACGCCCCACAGGCTTCCAAGTCTCCTCGCTTCCCCCTTCCTTGCCCCCAGGTGCCACAAAAAAGGACTTGGAACAATCTCCTGAGCCTGACAGAACTGAGGACCTCAGGAAAAACGTCTCCAGTGGAAGAGACAGGAGCAGCAAATGTACATAAGAATTTCCTGTTGGCTGAGCTGTGGCACCAGAGAGAGCGGAGGCCTGAGGGGGAGGCAGAGCAGACGGAGGTTTTCAGGTGGGGAAACAGGAATATGCTGGCTGAGCGGCAGGAGCACGCTGAGAATCAGAGACCTGAGAACCGGGCTGCATCTGAAGAAGAGACAGGTGGGTGAGCAATGGGCTCCAGCCCTGAGACACATGCAGCACCAGCCCTCATCATCTGCTCTCGCTCCTCTCCTGTCTTACTTACATACACACAGCAGGGCTGTCCTGTCTCATTCCACTCCTCCCCTTCCACCCCAGCTTGCACCTCCCTCCTCACCAAGGATACAGATGTTAGCTCGAGATGCGTCCTGCTGGACTGTCCGTAAGTAAACCAAACCTGTCTCTTGCTGGACTCTTCTTGGAACCTACCTAGACTTTCCAACCTACTTTTATAAATGCTTTTTCTTCCCCAACCAGACTGGAAGTTCCTCAGGCAAGGACACACACCTCTGCTTTGATCAACAATCCCCTTACACCAAGAACCACCGATAGGTCGGGTCAAAGACTTGGCAGGAACTTTATTTTTTCTACTTCACACACCATGTCTCTCCTGCCCTAATCCCCCATCCCATCTTTCCCATTAGGTCCATTTTGAATTTCCCATATCAATTATTCCAAACTTTGTTGTTAACGAGAGGCTTTTCCTCTGGCTCCTGTAGGCTACCTCATTATCAACAATGAACACAAGGTACCAACTCCCAAATCTACCTCCAGCCCTATGACTTCCCCAAGATTCAGTATCTTATTTTCATGCCAGCTAGACAGCTCTATCAGAGAAGACCCCAAATCCCTATCGGCAAAGACACTCCTTACATGAGCCCCCCTTTTATATGCTAGAAATACTCTACAATTTGAAAAAGATTTTAAATAAATGTGTCCAGAAAATATTCTAAAATTAAATAACAGATGGTTGTACAAGTCTACAAATATACTTTAAAAAAACAAAAAATGAATTGTGTACTTTGGGTGAATTGTACGGTATGTGAATATCCCAATAGAACTTAAAAAAACCAAATCAGTATGTCCAAAATCCTCTCTCCCTCCCCACCCCCAAAACTCCTGTGTGGTAGTTCTCCCCTTCCCTGTTGATGTGTCCATAACCCACTCAGCGGCCTGTGCTGGGAAGAGAGTGAGTTTTGAACCGCCATCTCCCTATGTCCAATCAGTCACCACTTCTGTTGACTTACTGCCCATAAACCCATCCCCTCCTTCTTGGCTTTCAGACACTGTTTCCCACCATACCAATGGTCTCCCTGTAACTGATGTAGGAGCCCTCCTGCATTCTACTCTCCATCAAATCCATCCTCTGCATGGTCCTAGAACTACCCTCTAAAAGACAAGTGTAAAAAAAAAAAAAAAAAGACAAGTGTAGCCATGTTCTCCTAACAAAGCTTTCGACCCCTGCCTTGAGGTAAGTCCAGCCCTTTACACACGACACTGGCTCAATGAAGGGGCTTCCATCCCCATTCCACACCTACCATCCCACTCCCACACCTACACCCACAGGCCACCCATACCATCTCCTCTCATCACTGCCCACCTCAAACTTCATATTCCAGCCATTCCAAACTCTTCTTTTAAAAAAAAAAAAAAAAAAAAAAAAACTCTTCTGCTTTTGACTATACACCACGTGATTGGTTTCTTAGCCCCATGCTGTTCCCTCTATCTGGGATGCCCTTCCTGCAAACAGGACACCCCTAATTATCTGCTTGATTTAGTCTCTAAGACCTGCCTTGCTTACCAAGTCCTCTCTTTCCACCAGCCATGGTCAGAACCCCCCCTGCTCCCAGTCTCCTAGGCTGAGTTAAGTTAACCTTCTCTGTGTTCTCAAAAGTTATCCTTCTCTATGCATCTCTCTACCACAGTGCCTACCAAATCATATTAGAATTCTTTGTGTGTTTCTGTCTCCTCTCCAGCTTGCCTAGTCTCTGAGAGTGGGGATCACTCTACCTTCCATACCCAGCACAGAGCTGGGCCATGGTATCCACCATCTTTAGTTCTACTCGTGTTCATGCCT
Source organism: Vulpes vulpes (assembly GCF_048418805.1). NCBI lineage: Eukaryota > Metazoa > Chordata > Mammalia > Carnivora > Canidae > Vulpes > Vulpes vulpes. The sequence continues at coordinate 92,953,824 of NC_132782.1, forward strand.
CAACCCAACACAGCATGGCTCTCCCTCAGACCCCAGTGATCTGGACTCTTCCAGTGCACTGATACTTGACCACACACTGCTTCTCAAAGCCCTGCTCCTTGGATTTCCAGACCTCCAGTCCCCTCTATTTCTCCTACCGCCCTGCACGGTCTTTCTGTTGCTCCCTCCTCCACCCCAGAGGACGATCACCCCAGGAAGCCCTTCTCTGTCTCTATGCACTCACTGGGCATCTCATCAGCTGTAAGTCCCCATATTCTGAAATTTCCAAATGGAGATCATCAGCCCTGATCTCTCCCCAACGTTCCCAACTCAGATTTCCAGCTGCCACCCAATGGCTCAACCAAGATGCCCCTCAGAAACCTCATACTTCCTGCCCTGCTCTGCCTTCCAAATGTGGGTCGATGGCATCCATCACTGTCCAGCCAGCTTCCCAGGCTGCAAATTCCAGTCATCCATTCCCCCTTCTTGATCATCTACAGCTCCCCACCTCTTTGGTCCACCTCATTCAAATTATAGGGATTTTGCCTCAGAAGTTTCTCTCAAACCCAGCCCCTCCCTTCCACCACACCTGTCACTGTCTTAGTTAGGGCTCTCATCACATTATCACAGTATCGTATTATCTCTGTGACTCACTGAGGTTGGACACAAAGCCTGTTTCCCTCAAGATAAAAAAAAATTAAAAATATGTACATACATGTTAACTATATTTATAGTTATATTTATATAGTTAATATATATGTATATGTATTAAACATATGCAAATAATAAAATTCAAATGATACCAGAAGTACAATGAAATCTCCTACCCATAGAAGCAACCGCTATTATTTCTTGGGTATTCTCCAGAGGTCTCCCATGGATACACAGGGGGAAAAAGCATGTTATTTCCTAAAACCTTTCACAAATGGAAGATGCACAGACAGACACACATGCGAGAAATGGAGGTTGGCACGTGCAGCACTGGGCAGAAAAGTTGACCCACGTGGTCTGGGGCAGGGGGAGTAGATCAAATACCAAAGCAGGCAGCAGTGGCGGGGGGGGGGGGGGGGGTTGTTGGGCCTCATTTTTGGAGACCTTTGTCCCCTGACACAGCCTCTACACCAATTATCAGGATCCCCTCACATGTGAACAGTTACTGATGGTTTTTAAAATGGTTTCATCTCCTCTTGTCTCTTTCCAGTGTGAAATACTGTGAAGTGCTGACATGGGCGACAACGTTCTGAAGGGGCTGCCTTGCCTACTGGGTAGCAGCTGGCATGGGAAAACCTCACCTCATGTTCTCCTTGCTCAATGCCCACTTTTCTTGAGGGCATTCTTTAACCACTCAGCAGTCAGAACTCTCTTGGCTTCCCAGAGCACTCTGGCCACACTTTTCTTTCTACTTTTTCCTAATTTAGCAGGAAAAAAAAATAGTCTAACAATATTAAAGAATTATTAAAGCAAATCCCAGCAACCTAAAACAATTTTCATTTTGTGTGCTACTCTCTGTACATGAATGTCATTGCTATCAGAGTACACACGCTCTTGTAAAACTGTTTTCTATTTGTGAGGGAGTCCACTTCTCATATTTCCAGCCCCTCGAGTATAAGAACCGAGTTACAGTCATCTTTGTATCTTGGCACCCAAAATAAAGCCGAGAACATAGGGAGGGCTTGGCAGTTGTTTGTCAGAAACTGCTCTGGTAAAAACTGTTTTCTATTTGTGAGGGAGTCCACTTCTCATATTTCCAGCCCCTTGAGTATAAGAACTGAGTTATAGTCATCTTTGTATCTTGGCACCCAAAATAAAGCCGAGAACATAGGGAGGGCTTGGCGGTTGTTTGTCAGAAACTGCTCTGGTAAACACAGGAAGAGGCAAACAGCATGCCCAGCACTCACAGCAGTGTTAAGTCATATAAAGAAATGAAATACACAACTTGCAAAATGGCCAACAGAGAAATAAACTGACATGCACACTTGAGGAATGTTCCAAGAAGGGGAACAGGGGCAGAACAGCTGTTAAATTCTCATGAGGCCATATACTCCCCTTGGGGAGCTCCTGAACCTTTCTGAGTCTCAACCAGAGTACCCAGATTAACAACATAGGTAAGGTCCAGGCAGTGCCTGGTGTGATGTGTATGCTAAGTAAACATGAGTTGTCCCCTCCTTATCTGGAAATGTGGTCAGGGAACTACCAGGAAAGAAACAGGGATGATGCTAAGTGGAGCAAAGCAAAAACACAGGCAAAACAAACAAACAAGCAAACAACAAAAAAACAAACAAACAAAAAAAACCCACGGATGCATCCGAAGCCTGAGGGAAGCAACCCTGAGATGATAGGCCACGCAAAGATCATAACACTGGGGAGTGCTCTCCTGTTCGAGCTCCTGTTTGCCTACTGGGTAGTGCCTGGCTTGGGAGAACCATCGCATTTTATGTTACAACAAACTACTGCTATCTCCAGATCCATTCAGTCAGGAACTTGAATTTCCCCTGAAAACACCCTCAATGCCAAAGCCCAAGGGAACAAAGCACCAGGCACTGGAAACATATGTGACCAAAAGGCTGGTGCTCCCAGCTGAGAAGAAGTGGCTTCTAGTCCAAGCTGTCCGTTATAAGAGTCTGAGGGCCCCTGGTGATTCTATCACAATTCTCAACCTCCAGAGGCCAGACAACCCCTGCAAGGTTTTAGGCTTTCTGACAAATTTTGAGGAAAGGACCAACACTCTCAACTTTTTGGTTCCTGGCACTCTCTTCTTCCCACTGATTTACAAGCCACACTTTCTATTTCTACCCACAGAGGGAACCACCATTCTGAAATTTTTCACTATAGATGAGCTCCACCTGTTCTAGAACTTCACAGAAATGTAATCATGGGCACTTGGATGGCTGAGTAGTAGGTTGAGTGTCTGACTCTTGATTTTTGCCTCAGGTTGAGATCTAGCCCCATGTTGGGCTCCACTGAGAGTGGAGTCTGGGACTCTCCCTCCTGCTACCTGCCCTCCCACTCAAATGCACTCCCTCTCTAAATAAATTTTTAAAAAATGTAATCATGCCATCCACATTCTTTAGCATCTGGATTCTCATTTCAGAGACTTATCAGTGGTGGTGCGTGTATCAGGAGTTTGTCCCTTTCTATTGTTGAGCAGCATTCTCTCCTCTGAACAAATCTGTTTAGCTAGCTCCGTCCTGATGGCACCTGGGTTATTCCCAGCTTGGGGCAACTGTGAAGAAAACTGCCATGTAGTCGTGTCAAGTCTTTTTGTAGACTTACTTTCCTTAAGTACTTAGGTCTGAGGTGGATGTTTAATTTTACAAGAAAGGGCCAGAACAGACCCTTTCCCTGAGATGTACCAGTGCTCACTCCCAACAACAATGTACAGAAGTTCCAGTACCTCTACCTCCTTGCCAGTGTACGGTGTTGTCATTTTCATTTTATTAAAAACATTTTTTAGCCATTCTAGCTAGAGTGAAGCACTTTTCATTGTAGTTTTAATTCAGACTTCTTGGTGACTAATGATATTGAGCACTTACCTCTGCACTTACTCGACTTCCTTTACGTTCAATTCAGTGGCTTCTCAGAATATCCCCAAGGTGGTGCAACTATCACTACTACCTAATTTTAGAATATTTTCATGACCTCCAAAACCTGTACCCATCAGTGGTCACTCTTCAGTCCCTCTTCCCCTCACGCATGGGCAACTGCTTATTCTAATTCCTGACTTTATGGATCTGCCTTTTCTGGACACTTCATAGAAGCAGAATCACACAGCATGTAGCCTGCGGAGACTGGCTTCCTTCACTGAGCACAATATTTTCAAGGTTCATCCATGCTGTTTATGTCTATTTTGCTCCTTTTGTGGCTGAATAATATCCCATTGTATCCGCAGACCTCATTTGGTTTTTGCATTCATCAGCTGATGGGACGTTTAGGTAAAATGACTTTTATATCAAGAATTTGGAACTCCTGGGCAGCCCCGGTGGTGCAGTGGTTTGGTGCCGCCTGCAGCCCGGGGCGTGATCCTGGAGACCCAGGATCGAGTCCCACATCAGGCTCTCTGCATGGAGCCTGCTACTCTCTCTGCCTTTGTCTCTGCCTCTCATTCTTTCTCTGTGTCTCTATAAATAAATAAATAAAATCTTAAAAAAAAAAAAAAGAATTTGGAACTCCTGCTGGCTATCTTGTTTCCAAGAAGAGTCTTTATCACATGGCAAGGCATTAGAAACAACAACAGACAGGGCCACCTGGGTGGCTCAGAGGTTAAGTCTGCCTTCGGCTCAGGTTGTGATCCTGGAGTCCTGGGATGGAGTCCTACATCGGGCGGGCTCTCTGCGTGGAGCCTGCTTCTCCCTCTGCCTATATCTCTGCCTCTCTTTCTCTCTCTCTCATGAATAAATAAATAAAATCTTAAAAAAAAAAAAAAAAAGGAAACAACAACAAACAAATAGGAGACTCATCAGTGCCATTCCTTTCTTCTGGGTATCAACTACTTTTCCACTTATTCCAGTTAGTGGGCTGTTTTTTGTTTGTTTGTTTTCATGCATGTGTGTGCAGTTTATAATCATTATTTGTGAGAGGGCTGGCCTGATATGAGCTACTCCACCACTATAGGAAGTGACCTCTGAGCATACTGCCCATCACCTTTTCTTCATTTTGGTAATAGTACTCCAATTCTCCAATTTCTCTTTGGGAAACTGTCCTTCACCTTGGTTCCAAAGATGGGTACATGATCTGGGCCCATGAGCGTATTCCATTCTCCCTAACCACCATGACTGGCCCATGAGCGTATTCCATTCTCCCTAACCACCATGACTGGCTCAGGTCTGGTCCAAATCAACTTGAGATCTTTAGCTAGGAGTCATCTGCAAAGTGATACCTCTTTCAGCTGGTTGTCAAGAGAGTAGCAGCGAAGCCTGGAACTGATGGAGGCCTTTGCCTACCTGACCAAGAAGCCAACATGGAGAGAAACAGAGCTGAAAGATATAAAAATCCTGGTGACGTTAGTTAGGTTTCCTGATACAACCATCCCTGAAGCTGTTATGCCCAGGGCTTTTCAGTTAAGAGTCTAACAGATACTCCTTTTCTGCTTGGACTGGTCTGGGTTCCCTTTTTCTTAACTGCAACTGAGATGTCTAATAGGTAATTCTAGGGACAAAGAATGTATTACCTGCTAATCACCCAGGCAAAACCTGTTCTGTAGCTCCTTTTCTAGAAGCCAAAGCCTAATACAAACAAATCCAAACATCCTGTACTTAAACCCCTCTAACATTAATCTTACAGGGCTCAAGACAATAAGAGTTCTGTTCTGAATCAAAGGGAAGAAAGTCTTCTAAGACCCTACTCTCAGATCCCATACTATTAATCTGGCCATCATCAACAACGATCTACTCTCATCGTCTGGTTGGAAAAAAAAAAATTAAGGAGATGATGATTCCTTTCCCCTAGTACCTACCATGCTTCTAGACCAAAGCTTACACAGGGAGTTTCTGACTGAAACCTTAGAGCAATCCCATAAGCACAACCTCTTTATAGCTGGGGAAACAAGTTCAAATTGGTTAAATTATGCCAGATGACTTGGGAAATACAGGGAGTTGCAAAGCTGTAAACTCTAAAATCTGTGCTCTCCCTCTCATTTTCAAGCTTTGTAACAAGTTCAGCTTATTCAGTAGCAAAAGAGATCACGGAAATAGAATCATTTTGTCTACTGGAAATTGCCAATCAACTGTTAGGTTGTTAAGATTGCACTTAAAGAGTATCACCAAGATGATGATTCATAGTAGCATCTGATAAAAAGAGGTGGAAAAATAAAGGTCATCATGATAGTTATTTCTTACTGAATACCTACTATGTACTAAGCAGTTTTATCTTGATGACTCCATCTAACTCTCCTAACAGTCCTGCAGAGTAAGTGCTGTACTCTTCATTTAGCACTGTGGAGACCAGGGTCTTGGAGAAATCAGGGACTTTATCCAGGTCACACGAGTAATAAGTGGCAGAGGTAGAATTCAAATCCAGATCTGTCTGACTCTATGACCTAAGTCTTAAGGCTCAAACAGCCCTTGTATGATCAACATCCAAATCCTGTTAGTTCAATGTTCAAAAAACTAGCTTCTACTCCACAGACACAGAGACACCACAAATCTTTTTTTTTTTTTTTTGTAAGATTTTATTTATTTATTCATGAGAGACAAAGAGAGGCAGAGACATAGGCAGAGGGAGAAACAGACTCCTCACAGGGAGCCTGATGTGGGACTCGATCCCCAGACCCCCAGACCCTGGGATCACGCCGTGAGCCAAAGGCAGATGCTTAACTACTGAGCCACCCAGGCATCCCAAGACCACAAATCCTAAAATGATGCAAACTGGGTATTTTTTTTCCAATGTAGAAGATACATCAAAACTCTATAGGAGATTTATTTTCATTCATTTCATTTCAAAGACTCATTTAAAATCTTTGTAAGGGGAGCCTGGGTGGCTCAGTCAGTTAAGTGTCTGCCCTTAGCTCAGGTCATGATCCCGGGGGTCCTGGGATCAAGCCCTGCATCAGGCTCTTGGTTCAGTGGGGAACCTGCTTCTCCCTCTCCCTCTAACTGCCGTTGTGTGCACGCTCTCTGTCCCTGTCAAATAAATAAATAAAATAGTTCAAAAAAGTAAATAAAATCTTTTTAAGAGTCTTTGTTTTGTTGTTGTTGTTGTTTTTAAGAGTCTTTGTATACAAATTAAGAAATGAGGTTAAAAAGTCCTGTGACTTACTACATGTCCCCATTTCCAGCCCCAGAAAGTTGGGTCATTAAAACTATGGATGCTGATGGACCCTACCCACTGAGAACAGGGTGCCTCATGGTTGGGCCAGTTATTTATAAAAGATACACTGTAGTTTACAAAATACTTTTTTTAAAGTTTTTTTTTTTTTTTAAGTTTATTTATTTAAGCAATCTCTACATCCAACGTGGGGCTTGAACTCAGGGCCACATGCTCCTCTGACTGAGGAGCATGATCAAGAGCCACATGCTCCTCTGACTGAGCGGGCCAGGCGCCCCTACAAAACAATTTCAAGGCAATGCTTCAGATCCTGGATAGCCAGCCCCTCTCAAACAGCAATACCACATAATAATCATACTAAGCAATGTCAGTGCCCGCATCCCAAACAAGCACAGACTTCCATGCTTCTGTTATGCCTGCCTGAAATCCTTTTGATCCTTTCCCCACTTCCCCCTGGGTCTCAAATTTGCTCATCTTTCAGGGTACAAATCAACTGGCAGCAAAGTTAACACTTCAAGAGTTGTACTTGCCAACCTTCTCACACCACAGCACACACAGTACAAAATACTTCTGGTAACATTTGTGTGGCACACTCAGGTAAAAGGCAAAGCTGCTCACAGCTGGAAAAGAATGGCAGGGGGATCTGGCTGTCCCAGGCCCCACTCATCTGCCCTGATGCCAAGGGCAGTCAAAACTTTCAAAGCATGGTATACAAACTTCTGTTCTTGCATTGTCACACATACATTGAGAGACTGTTTCACTTACTTATCTCTCCTGCAGACCACCAGCTCTTAGAAGACTGACATGCAGTTGTATTCGTCTTTAAATTCCCAGAAACTAGCCCAGGGCCTAGCACCTACTAAGTCTTCAGAATACATTACTGAACCAAACTGAATCCTGGAAATATCTTAAAATAGTCTCTCAACAATTCTTAAGTTGGGCTATTCAGTATCTTCCCTCCAACCCCAGGAAAAAAAAAATTGACCCCCCCTTTTTTTGGGGCGGGTTAAAAAGTAAGCTCTATGCCCAGTGTAGGGCCCAAACTTATGACTGCAAGATTAAGACCTGAGTTGAGGGATCCCTGGGTGGCGCAGCGGTTTGGCGCCTGCCTTTGGCCCAGGGCGCGATCCTAGAGACCCGGGATCGAATCCCACATCAGGCTCCCGGTGCATGGAGCCTGCTTCTCCTTCTGCCTGTATCTCTGCCTCTCTCTCTCTCTGTAACTATCATAAATAAATAAATTTAAAAAAAAAAAAAAAAAAAAAAAAGACCTGAGTTGAGATCAAAAGTCAGATGCTTAACCACCTGAGCCACCCAGGTACCCCAATTAGTTGCTATTATAGAGATACTTCCCTCTATAAATGCACTCATGAATAGTTGTCAAATACCTACTCTATGCTAGGAATGAGAAATATACATCAGTGAATGAGACAAAGAGTCCCTGTCTTGCTTACAAAACTCAGTCCAGAAAGGAACAGACATTAAACAAGTAGTTCCATATACTTATTTGTGGGTGAAGTAAATACCTTAAAAGGGACATAGAAAACAGAATAGATACATGGATAAATTTGAATAAACAATGACAGGCAATGTTGAAGAATGAAAACACAAATTCTCAGGCAAAAATGACCAAGTGCCAAAGAGAATATCCACAGAACACTCAGTAGTGAAACTTCAAAGCCTTAAGGGCACATACACACTAATACACTGGAGAAGGAAAAGGGGGGGGGGGGCCCGCGGGGGGCGGCAGGGCCAGGCTGCAAAAAACACCAAGAATATATCTGTATTTGGCCTGAGCAACTGGAAAAATGGGAAGACTGGGGAAAGTGGTGAAGGTATGTGAGGGGTAAAACTCAAAATTTGAGTTCTGGACATGTTTGAGATGCCGACTCGACACTTTAAGAGATGTCATTTGAAAGCTGAATATAAAAATCTGGTCTTGGAGGTAGAGCACTGGGTCGAAGATTGACATTTGAGGGCACAATAGATAGTATTTCTATTTAAAGCCTTGAAATAGGGAGGCCTGGGTGGCTCAGCGGTTGAGCGTCTGCCTTCCGCTCATGGCGTGATCCCGGGATCCAGAACCGAGTCCTGCCTCCGGTTCCTTTTAGGAAGCCTACAGACTCTGCCTATCTGTCTCTACCTCTCTCTCTCTAGCACTCAAGAATAAATAAATAAATAAAATATTTTTAAAAAGAAAATAAAGTCTTGAAATGGATAGTTCCTAGGAAGTGGACACAAAGAAGAGCTTAGGATGAGGGCGGGTAGGGGGCGGGGGCGGGGGAGTATAACCATTAAAGATAAGGACGAGGAACAAGAAATCAGCAGAGGAGAAACCAGAGAGCTGAAGCTAAATAAGAGAATGTTTAAGAGGCCTGGGTGGCTCAGTGGCTGAGTGTCTGCCTTCGGCTCAGGTCGTGATCCCAGAGTCCTGCGATCCAGTCCCACATCAGGCTTCCCGCAGGGAGGGAGCCTGCTTCTCCCTCTGCCTAGGTCTCTGCCTCTCTCTGTGTTTCTCATGAATACATAAAATCTTAAAAAAAAAAAAAAACACACACACACACACACACACACAAAACTGGGCAGCCCGGGTGGCTCAGCGGTTTAGCGCCGCCTTCAGCCCAGGGCGTGATCCTGGAGTCCCGGGATTGAGCCCCGCATCGGGCTCCCTGCGTGGAGCCTGCTTCTCCCTCTGCCTGTGTCTCTGCCTCTCTCTCTCTCTCTCCTGTGTATTCTCATGAATACATAAATAAAACCTTTAAAAAAAATTGAAGAGAATGTCCTACAAATCAAACGAAGAAGTGCTTCAAGAAAGGGCAGTGATGAAGCGCATCAGCCATTGCTACAGAGGTGAGAACGAACTGAACAGTAGATTTGGCGACCGAGAGATCACTGGCGGTTTCCACCAAGTGCTATTTTAGTGGAGCGCTGGGGGCCTAGACTAGAGCGGGTTCGAAAGAGACCTGGAGATGAGGCGCCAGCTAGAGGCTGAAGCCTCACGCTGCAAACGGGCGCCGAGAGATGAGGAGGCAACTGGAAATCTCCGGAGGGCGAATAAAGTTGCCTCGTTAGCAGGGGTTCAACCCCGCTGCCGTCTTCTCGCACCTGAGCTGAGGACCCCGCCTCCGCCGCCTCTGCCGCTTCTGCGCCCCGCACCGCGCACGCCCGCTTCCCCTCCACGCTGCGCGGGCCAGCGCATGCGCAGACCCCAAAGACCGCCGCCGCAGCCGCACCCCCTCCCCGAGCCCCGCCTCTCCCCGCCCAGGGCGCGTGCGCACCGCCCCTCGAGAGTCGCCGCAGCGAGGCCCGGGAATGGGGACGTACGGAGGGCGACCCCGGCCCTCCGCTCCCGCCATTCCCCGGGGGCCCCAGACTGCGACCCATCCCCACCTGCCAAGCCACGGAATAGGCACGTCGAGCTGGAAATTACGACGGCAGCCGCGGGCGCGTCCCTCGAATGTTTTTCAAAGTCTGAGGACCGTAACGCGCTTGCGTTCGAAGATTCGCGGCACGTCGAGAACCACACACGCTTTTTCCCTTTTATGAGCTAGTCGCAGCGCGAACCCTTCCGCGCATGCGCCGTCCTTCCTTTGTGACGTGTCGCGCTGCTCCTTGGGAAATGTAGTTTTTATCAGTCTATGCCTGATGCTCCAGGGGAACTTAAGAAACCAGAGTCCTTGTGTGTTTTCAGTATCCTCTCTCATTCCCGAAAGCCTATAAGATAATTTTAAAAAAATTTTTAAACCTCAAGCTGCCCCAAAAGATATAGTCTATTTTTTTATTTTATTTTATTTTTTTAGCTCTATGTATTTTTTAGTTTTTTTTTAAGTTTTTTTTTTTATTGGAGTTCAGTTTGCCAAATTATAGCATAACACCCAGTGCTCATCCCGCCAAGTGCCCCCCTCAGTGCCCATCACCCAATCACCCCAACCCCCCGCCCACTTCCCCTTCCACTACCCCTTGTTCATTTCTCAGAGTTAGGTGTATGTTTAGTTTTTTAAAAATAAAACAGATCGGATCCCTGGGTGGCGCAGCGGTTTGGCGCCTGCCTTTGGCCCGGGGCGCAATCCTGGAGACCTGGGATCGAGTCCCACGTCGGGCTCCCTGCATGGAGCCTGCTTCTCCCTCTGTCTCTCTCTGTGTGACTGTCATGAATAAATAAATAAATAAAATCTTAACAAAAAAAACAAGCAGATCTGTAGACCCAAAAATTGCACTTTGAGGGAATCTTCTCAGGACCGTATTAAGGACGTGAGTAAACATTAAACTACATTAGTTTACATTCTAGTAAATGTCTTATAATTTCTTACATAACCCCTATCAAAGTTTAAAATTACATTTTATATCTTTATTTATTTTTTAAAAAATATTTTATTTATTTATTCATGACAGCAGACACAGAGAGAGGCAGAGACACAGGCAGAGGGAGAAGCAGGCTCCATGCAGGGAGCCTGACGTGGGACTCGATTCCGGGTCTCCAGGGTCACATCCCAGGCCAAAGGCGGCGCTAAACCGCTAGGCCACTGGGACTGCCCTATATCGTTTATTTGATTCACTTGTCAGCTCAATAAGATTCGAATCATCTGTTTTGTTCACCTGTTTCTCATTACCCAGCACATTCCTAGTACCTATGAGAGCAGATAATGGGCCCTCAACATTTTTGTATGCACTTAGAAGAATCTCAGACTTCAACACAAACTATTTCAGCCTCAAACTAACACATCAGTTTATTTTTCCCATCAAGGTTGTTTTTCTTTGTGTGGTCTCTTTGTCAATGAATGGCATGACCATCTATCCCGTCTCAGCTCTATATCCTGCATTTTATGAAGCTGATGTTGACAAGGATTTCACAAATTTTGCCTTTGTAGAGGTCTCGGGAGCTATTTCTCCTGAATGTCAAATATTGACCTTAGTTACTCCCCATGAGAGATTTGGGGCTTGCAATTGTTTGTTTGTTCGAATTTATCTTTAATCTCTGATATTTCTACTGCTAAAGAACAAAAATTCAACTGAGTAACTTAACAAGTCAAATTGACTCTATTGAATGATTCATGAATCAGGCAGCATCCCATCTGACAAATAGAAAGGAGCTCCACCTAGCTGCCGAAAAGGTAAGGTTTTTTTTTTTTTTTTTTAAAGGGAATCTTTTTAAAATTTTTTATTATTATTATTTATTTATGATAGTCATACAGAGAGAGAGAGGCAGAGACAAGGCAGAGATACAGGCAGAGGGAGAAGCAGACTCCGTGCACCGGGAGCCCAATGTGGGATTCGATCCCGGGTCTCCAAGATCGTGCCCTGGGCCAAAGGCAGGCGCCAAACCGCTGCACCACCCAGGGATCCCCCAAGGTAAGGTTTTTGAAAGCAGAAAGGAAGCAAAAAAAAAAAAAAAAAGAAAAGAATATTATTAGTCAAGAATGCATTGTTTTAGATCAAGTCACCCCCCCTCCCCTTTTTAAAGATTTTATTTATTCATGAGAGACACACACACAGAGAGGTAGAGACACAGGCAGAGGGAGAAGCAGGCTCCATGCAGGGAGCCAGACTGTGGGACTCGATCCCCCGTCTCCAGGATCACGCCCTGGGCTGAAGGTGGTGCTAAACCCCTGAGCCACCTGGACTGCCCAAGGTTACCCTCCTAAGGGGAATGAAAGGGATCTATAAGTAAATATCCGAGTGCTGACCAAGAAGTTCCATGTTGATTGGTTAAATAATAGTAACAGCTCGTATTTGTTGGCCACTTACTATGTACCAGGGACTATTAAATATGCTTGATGTGTTTCATTCATATAACATACTCCATCCACCCAGTTGTAGAGGTTGGGTTACTCATTGCTTGCTTCATGACAGACTATAATCATTGGGTTCTGCATACCCTCTCTCTTGTTTTATTTATTTATGGCCGTTATCTCTTTTCTCTATTCCTCCTCTCTTCCCCAGAGTGTGTGTCTTTGTAAAACATGTGTGTTGTCTAGTGTGCATGCATTTTTAATTTACCTAGATGGTATTGTGCTGTAAGCCTCATTCAATCTCTTATTCTTTCCCACTCTGCTCTAGGGTTTTAAGATTTGTTCTTGTTGTTGTGTGTGCCTGTTACTTAGAATAACTGTGTAGTATTTTATAATTTGGCTATGGCAGATAACATCACCACGAACAGCCTCATGCCTGTCTCTTGTGGCCAATATGAGGATTTTTCTGAGAAGTATCACTACCTGGTGAGGCTGAGTAATAGCTCATTAAATTGTCTGTCCTCACCATTCTGTCCAGAACATTCTTCTCCCCCTCCTTTCCCTAATCTCTTCCTTTTTAAAAATTCTACTTATTCATTTGAGAGAGGAAGAGCACAAACAGGGGAGGGGCAGAGGCGGAGGGAGAGGCAGACTGAGTGTGGAGCCCCCATGCTGGGCTCAATCCCAGAATACTGGGATCATGATCTGAGCCGAAGGGGGACACCTAACTTACAAAGCCATCCAGATGCCCCAAGAACACTCTTCTTAAAACAAAGATTTGCATGAGCTGGTACCTCTGCCTCCTGGCCCCACCACCTCCTCTCCCCACCATCTCCATCTCCCTCTCCCCTTCAGCCTCTTCTTTAGATCTTCCATACATGTCACATCCTTCCTCCTTCCTCTACAAAGTCTTCCCTGGAGCACATTTCCCTCATCTGTTTATCTCCAAATCTCCTACTCATCTTCAGATCTCCCTGACTGGGTCAAATCCCTCTGCCATGATCCCTCAAGAGCACTATGTAGATCTCCTGCCATTGTGGCAGTAACAAAATGTCACGATTTTACATTTGTTTGTGGCAAAATTTATGTTTATCACTGTATCTTTAGCATGTGTGCCTGGCACATATAAAAATATTTTTTAGATGAAAGAGAAAATAAAGGTATTCTCTCTGCTTTGGAAGAGCCATGAGGGGGGCAGCACCTTGGTGGGGTGACTGCTATAGAATTTGGTCCTCAGCTCTACAGGACCAGAAATTCCATTTTTCAAGTGGGGTAGACTCATATTGGTGTAACTCACAAGAGACTGATGTGTAAATCAGAACCCATTGAGTTATATGGGGAGATTTAGAACTGTGGAACTGACCAGAACACTCCCTTTCCCTGGGCAGCACAGTCCCTTCCTGTGGGAAAGCCACAGTGTGGTGAAGAAAGCTAGGTCTTTCTGGTCTATCCTTTAGTCTCATTCTATCAGAGCATCACATCTGAAATCCTTTCTAAAAAGCCTTGCAAAGTCACAAGGATATTTTTTTAAAAAAAGATCTTCTTTATTTATTCATGAGAGAGAGAGAGGCAGAGACACAGACACAGACAGAGGGAGAAGCAGGCTCCCTGCAAGGAGCCTGATGTGGGACCCGATCCTGGAATCCAGGATCACACCCTGAGCCGAAGGCAGACACTGAACTGCTGAGCCACCCAGACGTCCTGAAAAGCCACAGGGATCTTGACTGAAGGTCTCTTGAAGGTATGCAGAGGGAGTTACATAGTAGGACTTCCTAACAATCCCTTTACAAATCCCTCCCATCACAGAGTTCCACTGCTGAGGGCAATGCTCACATCTCTGCTCTCTGGTTTCTCCCCACTCAGAACGGGCTTTTTGCATAGGGGCTTCAGGCATCTTTTATGGAAAGCCAGCTACCCCTCTCTCAGATTGTCCCTGTTCATGCCTACCCAACACCACTTGAACAACAACAACAAAAAAAGAAACTCACATCCATCTTGTTAGTTCTGATAATAGAACTAACTAGAGGCCATATCATTCTCAGGCACAGCTGGACTGGCCAGGGAACATATAGACCCAGACCCAAGGGATAGGAATGCTTGCTTACCATTCAAAGGAACGCAATGGAATTCAACCCAAATAGCTTACACACATACACACATACAGGCAGCTAATGGGCACTATCCTGGACACATAAGCACCAGATACATCTTATGAAATATTTAACATAAAGAAAAAAGATATTTTTTAGATTCCAAGTCTCACAAAAGATGAAACAAACAGACCTCCCTGGCACCAGACAAAGAAGCACCAGAAGCAATTAAGTAACATCCACTAACGTGGGCCTCCAATTAACAGCATCCACCTTCTGGGAAGACCCACCACCATGACCACCACCTGCCCCAAATTTTGCCCTTAAAAATCCTCGCTTGTAAGCCATGGGGGAGTTTGGGACTTTTGAGCATTAGCTCCCTGAATGGTACCACACCAATAAATAGCCTATCTTCCTTCACTGCAAAAGTTTGATGTCAGTTTTTATTGGATTGATGTGCATGGGGTGAATGAACTCTCATTTGGTTTGCTTACAGGCACTTCAGTTGGATCTGAATGGCAGGCAGGTGGGGCAAGTTGTAACTGTTCATGCTTACTGCTTTTTGTCCCCGACACATACAAAAGAAACCATAGCATGACCAAAAGGTGGCATAGTGTGTATGGAACCCAAGGGAAAAAGGGAATACAATACTTTAACTCTTAAAAATTGCTTTAATCCCCCTTGCTTCTAAAGTAGGTATACATCGTAGAAAGCCACACACTGCTGAGTTCTAGAATTTGTAATGAAGAACGTATAAATTTTCCATAATTCCAGTCTAGGATATGACCACTCTGGAGAGTGTGGTGCATATTTCATCCCCTAGGCTCCTCTCACCCTTTTTTGTTTTTGTTTTTACAATAACTACAATAATTTTGCTTACAAAAATAAGATTGGCCTGGGGCTCACTCTCCGTGCGTGGCAGCAGCTCCTCAAGCCATAGGAACCCTGTGACCTGGGACAACTGAGAGCAGCGCTGCAGGGAGAGAGGTGACTGGTGGGAGGGGCACCAGATGCTACCCCTGAAGAGCACTGGGCTCTATAGCCATTCCCTACCCTCCCACCACCCACTCAACCTGCAATATGATGGTCTTTATTATTGACTATATAATTTGAGTACATTTTCCTCTAAGTATGGAATGATGTATCAGATTGAACAAGCCAAAAGCAAGTGTTCAAAGATCCCTCTGACAGGGACGGCTGGGTGGCTCAGCGGTTGAGTGTCTGCCTTTGGCTCAGGGCCTGATCCCGGAGTCACCAGATCGACTCCCACATCGGGCTCTCTGCATGGAGCCTGCTTCTCCTCCCTCTTCCAATGTATCTGCCTCTTTCTGTGTAAATAATTAAATAAAATCTCATGAATAATTAAAGAAAATCTTAAAAAAAAACAACAAAGATCACTCTGATGGACTCCCAGGATTCTCTTGACATTCCTCAGGCAGGATGCCACCTTTGAAGACCAGTACTTCTATAGGGGGTCTTAAGAGCACCTCCCCATCCAGAAGTGCTTGGACAGAAAGTCAGCTAGATGACAT
The DNA here is from genome assembly GCF_048418805.1 of Vulpes vulpes. Taxonomy (NCBI): domain Eukaryota; kingdom Metazoa; phylum Chordata; class Mammalia; order Carnivora; family Canidae; genus Vulpes; species Vulpes vulpes. The sequence continues at coordinate 92,969,916 of NC_132782.1, forward strand.
AAAAGCTGGATTGGAATTTATACACTTAAGGATTGTGATCTTATCCAGGAAACCTTCACCAGAAATTATAAGGTGACATTGTCCATCCAATTTTTTGACATACAGCTGGACATTAAAGACCTCTGTGTGTTTACTCCACTAAGAATGTGCCAGACTTCCCAGGAGAAAGGTGAGCTTATGAACACAGAAGTGACAGCATCAGATAGCAGACACCAAGGCCCCAGGGACAAATGGATTTGAGACTTGAAGAGACAAGACTTCATTGGAGGTAAATATTTTACAAAGATGAACATTGTTGTGAGTATGTATATACTTTTATTGATATGTACATATTTTTGACTACCCAAGCTATGTTTACAAAAGGAAACTGAATAGAGGATATATGGTTATATGAGCTAAATAGATGGCTAATATGGATATTTCAGATATTTCTGAAATCCACTTGGTTCTGTTCTTCACGTGTAAGTGTAATCCAGGTGCTGGGGCATACTAAGGGGTGAGGGTTTGCCGTGCCAGGGAGGCGTATTGTACTATTGACATTTTTGAGAATTGATGGTGATAATTCAAAGTAGATGATTTGGGTCACTTTACAGACAATGACCCCTTTCAGCTCTCCCCAGAACATCAGACTGCCTGACATTCCTCTCCTGCCACCACTGAGTTTTCAATATGACCCAATCAATACACAAACTTTAGCTTAACTAGACGTCTATACTATATCTCTAAAGAGACATTTTAAGTGACAAGGCTTGGAAAATCTTAATGTCTACACTTGGGTAAGCAGGAGCCATGTACAATTTTTTCTGTGCCAGAGTATTGATAAATGTGCTGAAACACCACATACTTGTCAATAGAACTAGAGAGGTAGTTTTTAAAAAATAACACTGAACTGGGGTGCCTGGCTGGCTCAGTCAGAAGAGCATGCAACTCTTGATCTCCAGGTCATGAGTTCGAACCCCTGTCGGGTATAGAGATTACTTAAAGAAATAAAACTTAAAAAAAAAAAAAAGAAGAAGAATAAAAAAAAGCACTGAACTAGGAGATAGGAGACTATTGTCTCCTAAATCCAGGGTGAGAATCCCCTTGTACTCCAACTGCTTGGGTTAACTCAGTGCACTGTGCTTTCCTTCTCTTTGGCCTTCCTGAGACACTGATCTGTTCTATCTGATTTTCCAGGTTAGCTCACACATGAATTTTTTGGGAGGTGCTTGAAAGCCTGGATTAGGTGCACCATGCAGCTTGAACACACTTTTCTCCTTTTTTCTTTTTTATGGTGAGTGCTAATGCCCTGCTTATTGGACACACTCTTCCACTAGCCTGTCCATGAGCCCCTTGAGTATTGGTACCATGTTCTGTTTGCTCCTATATCCCAGCACCAAGCAAGTGCCTGGCATATGGTTGGTGCCCTAAACATCTGCAGAGTAGTGAATGCTAGTGTATCTTGTCCTTCCTTTCTCCTCCCCTATAGGGGTTGATTTGCTGATCTCTGGGGAGACTTCCAGGAATAAATTTATTATTCTCAAGTCCTCTACGATTGTTTTATCTGACCATCTGTCTTCTTTAGTTACCAGGAGAAATGTGTGACACCTATATTATGCTGAAAATAATGTATTATACACGTTACCTATGTTATTTCAAAAAACTTAATGCAAAAATGAGGATTATAGTGTACATAATGTTCTGCAACTTGATGTTTTCATTCAACAATGTACTATGGATGACTTTATCATCAGAACTAGAGACAGCTTATTTTTTTAAGATTTTATTTATTCATGAGAGACACACAGAGAGAGGCAGAGACATAGGCAGAGGGAGAAGCAGGCTCCCTGTGGGGAGCCCGATGTGGGACTCAATCTCAGGACCCGGGAACATGACTTGAGTCAAAGGCAGACGCTCAACCACCAAGCCACCCAGGTCCCCCGACATAGCTTATTCTTGTTAATGGCTAAGGAGTATCGATCAGTCACCTCCTGTTGGACACTTAGCTTATTTCCAGTTTGTCACTATTACAAGCAAGGCGGTATCAGGGAGTAGGAGCATTTAATATTCTTATCAGTGTTGCCCCACTGCCCATTGAAAGAATGTATCCAGACACGTCGGGGTGGCTCAGTTGGTTAAGCATCTGCCTTCAGCTCAGGTCATGATCCCATGGTGCTGGGATCAAGTCCCAGCTCAGGCTCCATGCTCTGTAGGGAGTCTGCTTCTCCCTCTCCCTCTGCCCCCCGCCCGCCCCAGCTCATGCTCTTGCTCTCTCATAACTCTCTCTCAAATAAATAAAATCTTTAAAAAAAGACTGCATCTATTTATATTATTTTTGTTTGTTTGTTTATATTATTTTTTAAGATTTTATTTATTTATTCATGAGAGACAGAGAGAGAGAGAGGGAGGGAGAGAGAGAGAGGCAGAGACACAGCCAGAGGAAGAAGCAGGCCCCATGCAGGGGGCCTGATGTGGGACTTGATCCCGGGACCTCAGGATCACACCCTGGGCTGAAGGCAGGCGCTAAACTGCTGAGCCACCCAGGTGACCTGCATCTATTTATATTAAAGGTGATGCTATTATACATCCAGGAATAATTGCAAGTCAGCTGCCGGGTTTGGGGGCTTCTCTGGACTGCTGCTCTAAAAGTGATAAAGACCCATCTTGTTTCACCTCATTTAGTATTCTTGCATCTCCTTGGTACACAGTGATGCCACGAACCCAGCTTGATTACATATCCTGTCTTGGACCTGGGAATCTCCAGATCCTTTGAGCCAAAGACTTCTGCACATCCCTCAGGCTACCCAGGCTTTCCTGACTTGGACAGTTTAACTCGTAGAGTTGGGTATACCTTGCTATCTTTCTCAGTCACTCGTGTTTAGACTTTGCTGCCTCTAGGAAGCCTTCCCTGATTCTTTCCCCATCCTTCCCACCCTTCCCACCCTTCCTACTCCCCATTGGGTTGTGTAACCTCCTGAGAGCTCCCCAGGCCTCTGGGTTTACTTCAGGCTGAAAACACTGGGTTGTAATAGATGTGCCTGGCAATCTCCTGGAACGCCACGAAGGTACAGTCATATGTAGAAAGAAAATAAACTTCCTTGTGGCTGATTACACGTACACACTTGGAGGCTGGAGGACAGGAAAACACTTCAACTTTTCCGACTGAGTCACCTGGGCCCTACAGGTCAACGCCATGGGTTTCCTAAAGTCTCTTCTCTCTTGGCCACCCTCCCTCTGCCCTCCCTGCTCCCCTAGGATCTAGACTTTTTCTTCCAGCAGCAGCAGGATCAAGGCCAGGAAGAAGTCCTTCCCTGGCTGCACAGAGGATGGTCACATTGTCTCCACAGTCTTCTGTGGGACTAGGATCAGGCCTCTCAGTTCCCTCGGAGCAGTGCACCTGGAAGTTTAAAAACTCACAGATCAGGGCAGCCCGGGTGGCTCAGCGGTTTAGTGCCACCTTCAGCCCAGGGCATGATCCTGGAGACCCAGGATCGAGTCCCACGTCAGGCTCCCTGAATGGAGCCTGCTTCTCCCTCTGCCTGTGTCTCTGCCTCTTTCTCTCTTTCTCTGTGTCTCTCATGAATAAATAAATAAAATCTTAAAAAAAAAAAAAAACCTCACAGATCATAAAATAGCTTCATGAATTCATCTGAGAATTTATTGAGCACTGACTGTGTGCAAGGCATAGGGGATGCAAGATAGATAAGATTCCTGCTCTTATGAAGGATGATAAAGGCAATAGCTTTATTATTACCATAAAATCATACTATGCCAATCCTTTACAACAATCCTACCAGATACGCATTATTCTTAATCCCATTTTACAAATGAGGAAACTGAAAAAAAAAAATGAGAAAACTGAGGCACTGAGAGACGGAGTAACTTGTCTAAGGGCACAAAACTAACAAGCACAAGAAACAAGCTTTGGACCTAGGTGGTCCGGCTGCACAGCATACTCATTTCACCTCTAGCTAAATCAAACCAGGACTGCATTCTAGCAGGGGCCAAATCATGGAGAAGTAAATGAATAAAAAAGATTTTCAGTTAGTAATAACTGAATGCTATGGAGAAAGTACAATAAAATGAGGGTGATGGGGTAAAAACGGGGCATTCTTAATACCCAGTCTTGCCCAAAGCAGGGGGGAAGGGAGGAGGGGGAAAGGGAGGAGAGAAGGACGGAGAGGGCAGAAGGCAGGAATCTCTGACAGGTGCTTCCATACACACAGTCGCCAAACCTTTGCCAGTGTTTGGCCAGCTGTGCTGATTTAGAACCAGGCTGGAACTGGAGTCAGGTGGATGCGGGAGGAATCCTTCACTCATCAGCAGTGTGACCTCAAGTCTCTCTGAGCTGTTGTTTCCCTTCTTTGAGAATCGGTTGTTGATAGCAGTCCACCCCATACTGGCTCGGCTGGCTTGGCTGGCTTGGGACAAAGCCCTTTCACACCTAGCAGTGCTGTCACCAACCCCCCCCCCCCCCCCCCGCCTTTCCAGATGAGCAGATCGAAAGTCAGAAGTGAGCCCAAGATCTCGAGGCAAGTAATGGGGAATTTGTGGGGGTGTCCTTGGTAGTCATAGTGACTGCTCTGCCTCTGGGAGGCAGAGCAGGACAGTCGCATGCAGAACTGTCCCACATTCTGCAGACGTCTGAGTGTCTTGCTAGACATAAAGCAAAAACGCTCATTTACAATGACCTGAGCCTAGAACCTACTCTACCCCATGTAGTAAGGAAGCCTACCACCCCCATATCTCCTAGTGGTCTCCACTTTAATTTGTCTGGGTGTGTTACTCCTATCCTTCAAGATCTTCCAGATGGACTAAGAATTAAATTGACCTGAGACAGATTAACAACAGAAAAGAGCAAAGTTTGGGTTGCCTGCCTTCGGCCCAGGGCATGATCCTGGAGTCCTGGGATCCGGATCAAGTCCCATATCAGGTTCCCTGCATAGAGCCTGCTTCTCTCTCTGCCTATGTCTCTGCCTCTCACTCTCTCTGTGTCTCTCATGAATAAATCAATAAAACTTTTAAAAAAGAGCAAAGTTTTATTATGCGCACATGGAGGCCCAGTCATGAAATCGGAAATGTCCGAGGCAGGTGGTATTTATCCTTTTAGACAAAGGGACGATGAAACTGTGAAGAATTGAAAGGAGAAAGAAAACTTTGTAAATTAGTAAAAAAAAAAAAAAAAAAGTAATGAAAATCTCAGCTCTAAATGTTTTACTTCTGGGGGCAGATGGGTGGCTCAGTTTGTTAAGCATTTGCCTTTGGCTTGGGTCATGGTTTGGGGGGCCTGGGATTGAGCCCCGGTGTCGGGCTCTCTGTTTAGTGGGGAGTCGGCTTCTCCCTCTTGCTCTGTGCTCTCTCTTGTTCTCTCTCTGTCAAGTAAATAAAATCTTTTTTTTTTTTATTTTTTTTTTTTTTTAATCTTTAAAAAAAAAAAATGTCCTATCTCTGATGATAAGGGTGTCTTTTTACCTCCCCGTACAGGGAGGGGAACTTTTACCTGGGAGATTTATTTCCTGCTTTCAGGGGTACAAAGGAGGGCTGAAAGTCAGTCTCACCAGGCTGTCTCTTATTTTATTTAAAATAACCAATATGTTAAAGTGACTTCTTGGGAGACCTGCCTTTGGCCCCTACATGATTATCCCAAACTCAGTTTTATTCAATGACCTCACTTTCATTTCCTGGAGGTTCAAGAATTCACACATCAACCAAACCTGAAAAACAAAAACTAAATTTTATTCTGGCTCCAGCCAGGGAGAAACACAAGCAGAAGTACCTCTTCTTGTTCAGCAAAGGACGAACTTGGGTTATCCCAGGGTTTGGGGGAAGGTGAAATAAGGCAACATGGAAATGAGACAGTGTTTGAACAAGTTCACAGCAAAGGGGGAATGTTAGCAGAGAATGAACACCTGGTCTGACCCCAGCCTGTCCTATTTTTTTTTTAATTTTATTTATTTATTCATGATTGACACAGAGAAAGAGAGAGAGAGAGGCAGAGACACAGGCAGAGGGAGAAGCAGGCTCCATTCAGGGAGCCCGACACAGGACTTGACACAGGATGCGATCCTGGGGCTCCAGGATCACACCCTGGGCCAAAGGCAGGCATTAAACCACTGAGCCACCCAGGGATACGCACCCCCCCAGCCTGTCCTATTGTGCGAGACTACTAAGGTTAAAACAGAAAAAAAAGAAAGAAAGAAAGAAAGAAAGAAAGAAAGAAAGAAAGAAAGAAAGAGAAGAAAAGTGGAAAGTTGCATCTGCCTCCTTCCCTGCCCGGTACTGTGGGAGCTAGCACATAAACTTCAGCAAAAACATCAGTGGGCAGGGTGTGGCCTCGCTGGGTCAGCCGGACCCACAAAGGGCAGATCCCTTGAGGCAAGAGTGGAAATTTCCACTTTCATGCGTTTCTTTTCTTTTTTGAAAGATTTTATTTACTTATCCATAAGAGACACTAAGAGAGGCAGAGACACAGGCAGAGGGAGAAGCAGGCTCCCTAGGGGGAGCCTGATGCGGGTCTCGACCCCAGGATCCTGGGATCACACCCTGAGCCAAAGGCAGATGCTCTACTACTGAGCCACCCAGGCGCCCCTTGCATGCGTTTCTTGTCTGAATCCCTTCCCTTAATTCATATTAGGTACAAACACCTGTTTACTTCGTAATGTCTTCTACCTCTGTATACTTATGCCTTGAAAGACATTATTTCATTATAAATCACTTTTCTTTTACATCATAGGGACAACATTATCGAGTTGTTTGGGAATTAGGTGAATGACTCCTGTAGCACAGCTTACAAGGTACCAGGCACCGTTGCAAGTGTCCCCTAGACACATGTGGGGGGCGTCTCATTCAATTCTCTCACGAAGTCTGTGAGGTTGATGCGATTCTCGTCATCCTCATTTTTTTACAGAAGAGAAAACTGAGGCGCAGAGAAGTATGGTGACCTGTCTGGGGTCACCCAGGAAGGAGGAGGTCAGAGGTCTGAACCCAGGGCAGCTGGCTCCAGAATCTGCACCACACTGTTAACCTCCCTCTCCAGTGAGGGAAACTACCTAGGGACCCACTCCCCCTCACAGCTCAGGATATAAAGGGGGCTTTCCAGATGTTTCTTATCGAAAAGGGGTGTTGGGCGTGTTAGGGGCGAAAACCACTGACCTAGCTTGTGGTGTGTTGTTCATTCCACAATCTGCCACCAGGGTCCTGAGTCTGAGCCAGAATTGGGGTGGGGGTCAGGTGTGAGGCAAGGGGCAGGGGACGGATAGGGAGGAGTCAGCCAGGTGAGGCCCTCAGATCCCCACTGGCCATTATCCCAAGGACTGTTTATGCTCAGACCCTGCCTCTTTCCTCCTCCTCCCTGAGGGGCGGGGATCTCCTCTGTGGAAAAATACCCAGCTGGGCGAGCCCCAGTGAGAGGGCGGAGGCGAGGGGAAGGGGCTGGGACTCACAGGACCGACTCTTTCCCCCTCTCGTGATTGCTGTTTACTGGGTCGGGTTCTGGGAAAGGGCCAGATTGCATCAGACAGGGCCTGAGGAGGACACGTGGCCTTTATAAGTTGGGGCCAGTGAAGAGGGAGGTGTCGGGAAACCAGACACAAACAAAGCTTTTGAAGACGACAGAGAGACAGACGGCAAGGGAGAGTCAGATATAATGTCCACCTTCCCGGGAGCAGCCAGCCGGGCTCAGCAGCCCCCAGGCCCAGAGGACGAAGACCCCAGCCTGGATGAGTATGACCTCTATAGCCTGGCTCATTCCTGCCTGGGTAAGGTCTGGCCCTGTCACCTTCCTGATCCCTCCACATCTACCCCCACGTCCCAACTAGGATTCCTCCTTAGATTTGTCCTCATCCCCAAGTCCTTCTTAACCCCTCTTACCCTGAGTGCTGTCCTGCTCAGCCCTGGGACCCCACACACCCCTAGGATATTGGAGCAACCATCAGGGGTCCCTCATTCCACAGATAGGGAAACAGGGATTATGACTGCCCCAAAGCCATGTGGTGACCACTCCCCAGTCTGCCTCCCCCAAACCATGCTCTGTCCACCCTGCTCTCCCGACCCCCTGCCTCTCCTTGGATGTCTCATGCCTCCGCCAACCTCACCTCAGCCTCTTGCCTGGTTCCCAGGAGTGGGAGGCCGGAAAGGTCGCACTAAGAGAGAAGCTGCTGCCAACACCAACCGCCCCAGCCCTGGTGGCCATGAGAGGAAGCTGGTGACTAAGCTCCAGAACACGGAGCGGAAAAAGCGGGGGGCACGGTCCTGAGACAGAGCTGGAAGTAAGGAGTCAGGGGACCCAGAGGTCCCTCTGTCTCAAAAGGACATGCCTCAAAGTATGGTTGGGTGAGAAGAAGGGATCCAAGTACCATTGTCTCAAAGTACAATGAAATGAGACACACATTCGACTCTGAGTTTCCTAGTGACCAGAGCAAAGGGGGAAACATGGAACCTTTCCAACTGGAGGGCAATTTGGTTTACAGGGAGGGAAACGGAGCCCCAGGGGGAGGTAGGGTCCTTCTCTGGAGACACAGAGCAAGTGACCAGGAGAGGCAGAGTCAGAAGCCAAGATTAGAACTGTCCCGCTCAGGGATGCCTGGGTGGCTCAGCGGTTGAGCTTGAGGATCTGCCTTCAGCTCAGGGCATGATCCTGGAGTCCCAGGATCCAGTCCCGCATCGGGCTCCCTGTATGGAGCCTGCTTCTGTTTCTGCCTCTCTTTGTGTCTCCCATAAATAAATAAATAAAATCTTAAAAAAAAAAAAAAAAAAGAAGAACTGTCCCTCTCTTCCCTTGCCCCAGATGAGGCCAGAGCACGGACACCACACAGCGACGAAGACAGGACCACGGATCGGCACCTGGAGGCAGGATCCAGACCTGCTTGCCCCCCACCCCACCCCCAGGACTTACCCTACCTGACCGAGGCTCCGAGGGGCCACCAAGGAAGTGACTCCAGCCCCAGAAAAAGGACAAGATAGGGAGCAAGAGGCAGGGAATGAATGGAGAGGTAGAGTCGCAAAAGGTACCCCCTAAAAAAAAAGACACTGAAGAAATTGGCTCTCTCGGAGTGTGGGAAGGAAGGACAATAAACAAAGTACATCTGCAGGTTGTGTGTAGGATTTTGTCTCTTTGTGCGGTTTTGATCATCTGTGTTTCTGCCTGTGTGTGGCTGCATTTGCATGAGCCAGTGAGAGCCCGTCTTGTTAGCGTGTGTCCTTGGTTATGCACCTGGGAGAGGGTGAGCCTGATTTTGTGAGGATGGGTAGGGGCTAACATGTTTTCTTGTGTTTTCTTTTGGTATGCATATGTTTTGGCAAACATGTCTCCATGGTTTCTCACGAAATGCAAGGGGATTTCCTATTTCTTTGTCATGCTGCCTGGGAAACAAGCCCCCTCCTCAGCTCTTGTCCATTTTCAGAATGAACAATCTTATTGATTGTGTCATTTTCATATAAAACCACCTTTGGGGGCACCTGGGTGGCTCAGTCGGTTGAGCTTTCGACTCTTGATTTTGGCTCACATCTCCAGTGTCAGAGTGGTAAGTTTTCAAGCCCTGCATTGGGGCCATGCCTAATGTGGAGCCTGCTTAAAAAGAAATTAAAATTTAAAAGAGGGAATCCCTGGGTGGCTCAGTGGTTTAGCGCCTGCCTTTGGCCCAGGGCGTGATCCTGGAGTCCCGGGATTGAGTCCCACATCAAGCTCCTTGCATGGCGCCTGCTTCTCCCTCTGCCTGTGTCTCTGCCTCTCTTTCTATGTCTCTCATGAATAAATAAATAAAATCTTTAAAAAAATTAAAATATATAAGCCACTTTTTGAAGTGAATGCTATTTATTGGTGCCACCTGCAAAATAGAGAAAACTGAGATTTATTTATTAAAGATTTTTATTTATTTATTCATGAGAGACAGAGACACAGCAGAGGGAGAAGCAGGCTCCACGCAGGGAGCCGATGTGAGACCCAATCCCAGGTCTCCAGGATCACGCCCTGGGCCGAAGGCGGCGCTAAACTGCTGGGCCACCCAGGCGTCCCGAGAAAACTGAGATTTAGAACTTAAGAGACTTGCCCCAGATACTCAGGGCTCAAACTCAAGGATTCGCACTGTCCTCTGCCAAGAGGGCTGCCAGTACAGGGTTCTGGGAGGTCACCTGCAGGGGAGGAAGATTCTTACCTTGTATATATATATATAATCAGTCTCAGGACCAGAGTTTGAGAAGGCTGTAGGGCAAATAAGAAGACCTATTGATTGAGATAGGTTTTGGGTGGCTATAATGAAGACTCAAAATGGGAGAGAAAGTTCTCTGTCATATAACTGCTCCAAGAGTCAGTACTCTTGAGCTAAAATGACAACTTCACTGTGTCAGGGATTCCAGCGACTTTTAGCTCATTATTCTGACACCCATAAAACATGGCTTCCGGGATGCTTGGGTGGCTGAGTCGGTTGAGCATCTAACTCTTGGTTTTGGCTCAGGTTCTGATCTCAGGGTCATGAGATCAAGCCCCAATTTCCAAGTTGGGCTCTTTGTTCAGCACGGAGTCCACTTGAGATTCTCTCCCCCTTTGTCTCTCCTCCTCTTCTCTCTCAACTAAATAAATAAATCTTTAAAAACAAGCAAACAGGGATCCCTGGGTGGCGCAGCAGTTTGGCGCCTGCCGTTGGCCCAGGGCACGATCCTGGGGACCCGGGATCGAATCCCATGTCGGGCTCCCGGTGCATGGAGCCTGCTTCTCCCTCTGCCTGTGTCTCTGCCTCTCTCTCTCTCTCTCTCTGCCTATCATAAATAAATAAAAAATTAAAAAAAAAAAAAAAAAGCAAACACACAAACAAACATGGCTTCCACTTTGGGATCCAAACTAGCTGCTTCGGTACCTGCCATCACATCTGCATCTCAGCCAAGGAAAGGGAGTGGGGGAAGGGACCAGGGGAAGCCACACCAATTTTTTTTAAAGATTTTATTTATTTATTCATGAGACACACACACAGAGAGAGGCAGGACACAGGCAGAGGGAGAAGCAGGCTCTATGCAGGGAGCCTGATGTGGGCTATCATATCATATCATATCATGCCCTGGACTGAAGGCAGGCGCTAAATACGCTGAGCCACCCTGGGATCCCCACCACACCAATTTTTAAGGCCACAACCTAAAAGTAGAATCTGTTACATTGGGTCAGAATTTAATCACATGGCCACACCTTACTACAGGCGAAGCTGGGAAACATGGTATTTAGGTGCTTAGTCCTGTGTTAGCCAAAACTTGGAGAGGGCAGGAGAGGGAATACTGGAAAAAACTAGCAAGAAACATTTTCCATAGGCAGACTCAACAGGTGGGAGAATAAAACCTCCAGGTCTGGTCCTGGGCAAAGCATTTTTCCTTTTCCCCTGCTCTTCCATGTAAGCCCTAGGCTGCAAAACCTGGAGCCAGTTGTTCTTAGGGACCTAAGAATATGAGCAGAGAAATGAGGCAATTGTTGCATCAGTAACAGATGCACAGCCCACCAAGACCAGTTTGAACCTCTGGGAGCCTCCTCTGAGTCCGACCTACAGTCACAGGATCTCTGGCTGGGTAGAACAGTAAGGGACATCTTGTCCAATCCCACGGCACAACAGACCAGGGTCATCTCTGCTTGAATTCCACCAAGGACAGGGAACTTGCTGCCTTTGAGTTGCCTGATTCCTTCTCAGAGCACCTTATTAATAATGTGGGCTGAAGGGGTGCCTGGGTAGCTCAGTCGGTTAAGCGTCTGCCTACAGCTCAGGTCATGATCCCAGGGTGCTGGGATTGAGCCCCACATCATTGGGCTTCCTGCTCAGTGGGGCATCTGCTTCTCCCTCTGCCCCTTGCCCCCCCCCCACCTCCACTTGTGGGCTCTCTCTCTCAAATAAATCAGTAAAATATTTTTTAAAAATGGGTTGAAAATCTGACTCTCCCACCTGCCCCTAAACAAGCTTCTGGTCCTCTGGTCCTTTCTTTCTGAGATGTCTTCAATCCCACCTACCCTGCAAGGCTCAGCTCTTCAAAGTCTTCCATCACCAGCCCTCTACCACCTGTCGCCTCACCTCCACCCAGGGAGATACTTGTTCTGGAATCACACACACAGCAAACCTGTGCCCAGCCTCTTACAGCACTTGACCTCAGATTTCCCCTTGAGCCCCTTTTTCCATTCTATGATTATTCATTCAGTTAATGTTTATTGGATATCTGTTGTATTACCAGGGTCTGGTTGAAGGCATGGGCTGCACAGAAGGACAAATGGGACCCTAGTATGATTGGAACCAGGCTTTAAGGCAGTGTCTGCTCTCCAACTCAGCAGGCACAGTGGGAGGAGCAGCTCTGGGCAGTGAGCTCTCAGCCCAGCACAGATCTCGTGTGTCAGCTTCAGAAAATCATGGCAACAGCTCCCAAGTATGGGGTCACTACTCTGCAACAGGTGTTTTATAGGTGTTTGTCCCTTTTAATCCTTCCAATAACCCAATGGGCATACTATTATTGATCCTATTTTACAAACCAGAAAACTGAGGTTTGAAGAAGTTAAGTAACGTGCCCAAAGTCATACAGCCACTACCTGCAGAAGTGGGATTCTGAACTCAGGTCCATCTAATTTTCCAAGCCTAGGCCTTTCCCTTTTTACTAGATGCTTGTGAATAACCATGTACCAGTAATGTAGAATCCTAGATGTTAGTTAATTTCTGGTTAATTACTCTTTCTGAGCCTTGGTTTCCTGTCCTGTCAAAAGATATATATATTTTTTAAGATTTATTTATTTATTTATTTATTTATTTATTTATTTATTTATTAATGAGAGACACACACAGAGAGAGAGAGAGAGAGAGGCAGAGGGTGAAGCAGGCTCCATGCAGAGAGCCCGATGCGGGACTCCATCCTGGGTCTCCGGGATCATGCCCCGGGCTGAAGGCAGCACTAAACCGCTGAGCCACCAGGCTGCCCTGGTGGGACATATATTTTTTTATATATATATTTTTATTTTTAAGATTTATTTATTTATATATATATTTTTAAGATTTATTTATTTATGATAGACATAGAGAGAGAGAGAGGCAGAGACACAGGAGGAGGGAGAAGCAGGCCCATGCCAGGAGCCTGACGTGCAACTCGATCCTGGACTCCAGGATCGCGCCCTGGGCCAAAGGCAGATGCCAAAACTGCTGAGCCACCCAGGGATCCCCCTCAAAAGATATTTTAAAGGTGAAAATGAAGAATGCAAAATGCTGTGTCTCTAGCTGAACCTGACCATTCCCTGTGTCCTGGGTCCTTTGACACTTTGCAGAAGGCCCCACAGGTTACTCTCATTCCTGGCCTCTGATTGGCCTTCTCTGGCTCACCCTTCCAACTGCCCCCACCCACAGTCTCTGCCTGGGAGGCCTTTAAGTGGCCTTCCAGGAACCAGATAATTCTTGGAATAACTGAATTTCTGATCTGAAATAATCCTGGGAGTTAGAGCCCCACTCTCTACCCTTTGCAAAAGGACAAATCAAGGCCTGGTGGGACAGGGGGCGGGGAGTGGCTGAAATTCACATGAGGACTGGTGACCGGTCCTGACTCTACCCCTCCAGAACCTCCCCTTCTGTTCCACACACTCTTCTACCCCTTTTCTCTTTGATCCCCTAGTTAGTTGCATATAATGTTTGTCTCCCCTGTTTCTGGGGTTCCTCCTGAGAACGGAGAGATGAGCGACCTCTATTTCCCCTCAGGAGCCTAAGGCCGTTTCCCCATCAGGTTGCCAAGATTCAAAGGATTCCCAGCTCCTTGTAGAGAGAGAATCAGGAAATTCACCACGGGGCTCTTTATTTGCTTCACAGGCCCCCAATCCTCTTCTGCCCACTCAGCTCTCAGATGTATATATTTTTTTAATTTCAAAATCACCCCACAGTTGGTTTTTAACTGATACTCCTTCAAGGTAATGCTAATAATAGAAACAGTGACAGCTACCATTACTAATCGTGTGCCCGAGTGTTTCCCCAGCCTCATCTTTGACACAACAGTTTTGTGATTTCTACTCTATCTGCATTTAGGCTATACCATTAGTTACTTAGGATTTTTAAAATGACCTCCTTACCTTTTTTACTCAAATATATATATATATTTAAAGATTTTATTTATTCATTCATTCATGAGAGACACAGAGAAAGAGGCAGAGACACAGGCAGAGGGAGAAGCAGGCTCCCTAGGGGAGCCCAATGTGGAATTCAATCCAGGACCCCAGGATCACACTGAGCCAAAGGCAGATGTTCCACCACTGAGCCACCCAGGCATCCCTCAAATATATTTTATTTTTTTATTTTTTTTTTAATTTTTTTATTTATTTATGATAGTTACAGAGAGAGAGAGAGAGGCAGAGACACAGGCGGAGGGAGAAGCAGGCTCCATGCACTGGGAGCCTGATGTGGGATTCGATCCCGGGTCTCCAGGATCGCGCCCTGGGCCAAAGGCAGGCGCCAAACCGCTGCGCCACCCAGGGATCCCATCCTCAAATATATTTTAAAAGAAGACTGGGGTGCCTGGATGGCTCAGGTGGTTAAGTGTCAGACTCTTGATCTCAGCTCAGGGCTTGATCTCAGGGTCATGAGTTCAAGCCGCATGTTGGGCTCCATGCTAGGTGTGGGAACCTACTTTAAAAAGAAAAAGAGAGAGAGAGAGAGAGAGACTATATAACCACCACAAGTGGAAAACCACAATCACTTGTCATAACCAGAAGACTGTAAAAAGAAACACCTAACCATAAGTTTTTTCAGTCCACTTATGCATAACTCAGATGACCTTGTATGCTAAGAGTCACAGGTGTTCATTTACACTTGGAGAAACACCACTTGTTTATGAGTCAGTTTGCCAGGTGCTTTGCATACATGGGAGAAGGCCTCATTGTAATCACTTGGTTACAAATGAGTTAAAGAAGACACGGATGCCTGGCTTCCCCTCCCAGAGATTTTGATTTCATTGGTCTGAGATAGAGCCTGAGCATACGAGTTTTGGAGAGTAATTCTAATGTGCGGTGACATGTGAGGACGTCTGATGCAGTGGGTTTTTGTCTCGGATTGCATACACAAAACATGGTCACAGCAAGGGCTCCCAACCCAGGTGCTCTCCTTACAATGTATGTGGCCAGCTTCCCATTAAATGGGGGATATGTGACTGTGATCCTTTTGAACACGGGAGGGCCTTTGTGAGTGCCTGGCCTGATAGAGTTAGAAAGAAGTGTGGTATCATTACACACCATGACACCATGCACTTCTACCTTGCATTCTGGAGCCCAGTCACCCTGCTTTGGGAAATTCCAAAATAACACACATGGAGAGGCAACACGGAAAGGCCACGTGTTGATGTTGTTCTGGTCTTCTGCCCTGCTGAAGTCCCAGCTGAAAGCAAAGTGTATGAGCAAAGAGAACCTGCAGATGGTTCTAGCCCCAGCAGTAGTCAGTCACCTCTAGCAACTGAGTCTTCCCAGATAAGGCATATTGGGAACCAGAGACAAGCCACCTCCAATTGTCCACCTACAGACTTAAAGCATGATGAAATGGTCATTTCACAGCATTACATTTGGGAATGGTTTGTTACACAGTAATAGGGCCTGAAACAGCTCTACAGTCCCCCAGACCTATGTCCAGATTCTGTCTGCAAACTTGGCCGTGAGCTGGGACAAGTTATTTATTCTATATCTTAATGTCCATATGTGTAAACAGGAGATGAAGAGGACATCCACCTCCTGGAATGGCTTTGAGAACTCAAGGAAATGGGATTTTTCAAGCACTTAGCAGGGTACCTGACCCAGAACAAGAACTTAAGGAAACGGTAGAGTAGCAAACAGAATGGGTTCTGGACTCTGATTCTGTGGGTTCAAGTCCCTGCTCTTTTATTTTCTTTGTGACCTTGGGCCAGTTACCTAACCTTTCTTTCTTTTTCTTTTTTTAAAATATTTTATTTATTCATGAGACAGAGAGAGAGAGAGAGAGAGAGGCACAGACACAGGCAAAAGCAGGCTCCATGCAGGGATCCTGACACAGGACTCGATCCTGGGTTTCTAGGTTCACACCCTGGGCAGAAGGTGGTGCTAACCACTGAACCACCCGGGCTGCCCTTACCTAACCTTTCTAGCCTTGGTTTCCCCACCTGTAAAATAGGAATGCTTAGTAACATTCAGAATAGTGTTGGTTGCTGTGATTAAGTAAGTGTTGCAAAATGCATAGTAAGCAGCATATAAGTGCTTGATTAAAACAATGACACAGAAACAGAGCTCAGGCTTGCAAGAAACATGATCTATTGTGTAAATGGATAGTTCCTGCTCCTTTGCTGCACGCAAGAGGTGTTTGATGGGGTCAGTTCACAGTGTTTTCTCTCCTTTCTCCAGGGTGGCTCAAGAGTAGAGCTGGGAAGCGGCATGGAACGCTAGAGGCTCTAACATCCCTTGATACCCTGGCATCTGCCAAGGTGTCCCCTCTTCCGCTCCTCCTGTCCTTTCTCTCTGCTCTTTAGCATCAACTCACACAGCCATGCTCTTGGTGTGCTCTGGGCCACTTCCCACAGTCCCCATGTCACACCCGGGTGCAGGGATACATCAGGGATCTATCCACCACTGGAAAAGGGGCGCAGTCCCTCCTCTCCTCAGATCTATCCGTACTATTCAGAACGATCATGGCCTGGACTCTGTGGGAACGCATCAATTCTAACTTTTGTTTCCTTTGCAAATCGCTCTCTTCTTTCCTTGACTTGGGGAGTATTTTCAATTTTGCCTCACCCCACCCCCACCCCATCCACCTTGGTCTTATGTCACCGTGATTCTCCCATGCCTTCAGTCCCCCATGGCTGTTGAGCTCAAAATGAAACTGCACTGACATCTCTTCATTGTGGCAAGGAGAGCCACAGTGTAAATGAGTGTAAAAGGGAAGATGGGGAAACTCCACCTCGGTGTGTATGTAAAAATTGCATGGTGATAGATGGTCACCAGGCTTCTGGTGGTCAGTCACTCCATAGCACATACCGGTGCCGAATTATGATGTTACGCCTGAAACTTACATGTTACAGACCAATTTGACTTTAATTTTTAAAAAGCTTGAGAATATTATTCAGCCACAGTAATTATTGTTGTTATCACACTGAATATTTGCTAATGTTATCACACTGAATATTGGCTGTTATTATCATGCCGAATATTTGCTAAAGTCCTGTGGGAAGGCAAAGGCCTGGGTCATGGGTTCACTGCCCATCATGGGCGGAGTGGGGAGGGAATCAGCTGTGCTGACACCCAGGTCCAAAGTTTCTAGAGAGCTCTGCGGCCTTCAGGGAGTCTGGGGTAGGGGGGCAAAGTAGGGAGAAGAGCCCCCCCTCAGAGTCTGTGCAAGCAGCCAGCCCCAACAGAGGATGCCTTTCCCCAGGGGCCAGATGGTAGCAGCACTCAGGTCTCTATCAACTAGAGGCCCTTCCTTTTCTATGTAAAACAAAGTGTTCTTAGCTTTTCTGATCAAAAGCAGTTAATGCCGAGGAATGAGAAGATAACCACCAACCTCTGGGTTCAGTCCTCCTGACTGATCACACCCTCCTTCTAACTTTTTTTTTTACCCCTCACTTTTTTTTTCCCTCTTTCCAACTTTTGTCTTACATCAGTTTTGCACAAACTTATCCTGTTCTCTCTTTTCTGGAGAACTGATTTGGAGAGGTTCTTTTCTTTTCTTTTCTTTTCTTTTCTTTTCTTTTCTTTTCTTTTCTTTTCTTTTCTTTTCAAGATTTTATTTATTTATTCATGAGAGAGAAGGAGAGGCCGAGACACAGGCAGAGGGAGAAGCAGGCTCCATGCAGGGAGCCCGACACGGAACTCGATTCCAGGTCTCTCCAGGATTATGCCCTGGGCTGAAGGCAGCACTAAACCGCTGAGCCACCTGGGCTGCCCTCTTTCTATTTTTATTTTTTAATTGTTTGAGGGAATGATCATTTTATTCATTCAACAGATATTTATCAATCCAGGGAATTTCTAGAAGCTATGGATACAGTGGTAAAATGGAGCTTACGTTCTTTTTTTTTTTTTTTTTTTAAGATTTTGTTTATTTATTCATGAGAGACACAGAGAGAGGCAGAGACATAGGCAGAGGGAGAAGCAGGCTCCCGGTTGGAAACCTTGAAACTTACATCAACCAAACATAAGAATTTCAACAGGGGCTTGTGCAATATAAAATGCCTTGATTAGGGAAAGCCTCACAGGGAAGGCAGGGCATTAAATAAAGGCCAGAAGGAAGTTAGGGAGTGCATTGTACTGTAATTCTTTATTTCCTTAAGAGCACACAATACCATCTAACATACTATGTATTTTACTTCTCAATTTACTGTCAGAGGTTAGGGCAGGTGACTTCAGGCAGCCAAGAAATCTGGTGCAAGGAGAAGGGCTGGAGGCTCAGTGATCAGAAGCAGAGAGCAGGGCTGGGGAAGGTAGCCTAAGAGTCCTCTCCTCTGCTGACACTGATCCCTCTGTCTCCCCAGTCAGGTGCTTCGGCCCTTCCATGGAGCAGATGCACTACCCCCAGGAGTCTCCTGCAGGTGTCCAGTGGGAAGCCCTCTCTGTCACCACCCTCCTTAACATGACACTTGACACCATCCATATTCTTGCCCATAGTATTCTAGGACCTCAACCACTGCCCTTAAGATACGGTCTGCTTCAGGGCTGGTATCTGGCTCTAACTAGGTGCACAGTAAACATTTATGGAGGGCGCCCCGGTGGCTCAGTCAGTTAAGCGTGTGCCTTCAGCTCAAGTTATGATCCCAGGGTGCTGGGATTGACCCCCTCATCAGGCTCCCTGCTCAGCGGGGAGCCTGCTTCTCCCTCTCCCTCTGCCCCTTCCCCTCCTAGGCCTCCAAACATCTTGCTTCAGGCTGTCCATGTTGACCTCAGCTCCTCCTTGAATGAGAGCAAAGCAGGGAGGGGGGAGCATCAGTATAACTTTGCTGCTTCTATATGAGTTGTCTGGGCCTGCTCTGCTCTCCTCCTCTGGTACCAGGTGGATGGATGGATTCAGTGGCTCAAACCAGCAAGGACAGCAGTAAGGACACAAGGTCCTGACCAACAAGCTCTGCCAGAGGGTCCTATGAGCCAAGCCAATCTACCTGCAAGATCTATCCCCTGCAGAGGAGAGTGTGAGCCAGGATGGGGGTTGAGGTGGTGGAGAGGGGGGCCTGTACTACCTCTGACCTCTAACCCAGCTTCCTCTCTGGCAGCAAGATCCCTGTCTTCACCTATCCCTTTGCTCCTGAGGACTTCCTGGTATTTACAGAAACCTTGGAATGCATATTCCTACTCCTGCTGGGCTTTGGGGGAATGGCCACTAGATTCCTAGTGGAGGAATGTGTGGAGCCCCCAGGGGCCAGGAGACTCCCTGAGGTCCCACACTCTGATCTACCGCTCCCTCTGCCCTCCCACTATGTCTCTGCTTCTTTCACTTTTCTGACCTGTGCTGCTCTTCACAGTCACCCAGGTAAGATCCTCGGAGCTGGCAAACACAGAGAGGACCCTAGGGTACGGGCCGGGTCAATAAGGCTCCTCACATTCTCAGCAAATAAATGCATGAGGGATCATCTCTTTATCAACATGGAAACCTGGCACCGTTTGGACAGGAGGGCTCAGGGCTAGGCCGCTTGCTGTCTTTCACTTCTGGGCAGGGTTTCTGGCCCCTCTTCCTGCCTTTGTTCATTCATTAGAGGAGGTATGCACTAGACTATGGAGACTTGATTACACCGTCCCATGTCATTGAAATTTGCTAGATATTCTCACCAAAAAAAAAAAAAAAAAAAAGCATGTGAGATGATGGATGTGTTCATTAATTCAAAGGGGGAAGCTTTTCACAGTGTGTACACATATCAGATCATCACCTGGTGTACTTTAAATAGCTTAAAATTTTATTTGTCAATTAGACCTCCATAAAGATAGGAAAGCAGTGTGGCCTTTCGAGCCATACTGTTTTAGTTCAAATTTTAGTCCTGCTACCACTATGTTATTAACCTCAGTTTCTTCATCTGTAAAATGGATTGTTTTGAGGAATACAAAGTGCAAAGCATTTGAGCAGGGTCTGGCATATAGAGAAGACTCATAAATGCTAACTGCTGGCACCTGAGTGGCTCAGTTGTTAGCCATCTGCCTTTAGCTCAGGGCATGATGGCTCCCTGTAGGGAGCCTGCTTCTCCCTCTGCCTTTGTCTCTGCTTCTCTCTCTATGTCTCTCATGAATAAATAATGAAATCTTTTTTAAAAATGCTAACTGCTATACCAGGTGGTATAGTATAAAGGGCTAAGAAATCCAAAGGTCCTAGGTTCAAATCCCAGAGTTGCTGCTTACTAGCCAAGGGTAACCTTGGGCACAGAGCCTTAATGGTCCTCAGTTTCCTTTTCATATAATGAATGAAAATAATAATACCTACAGGATAATAATAAAACCCTACATTGTGAAGATCACATGAGCCAGTAGCACATATAAGCATTTGATTAAATGTTACATAATTTTATAAAATTATAATATAACTGCAACCTTATTCCATTCTGTGTAAGCTCCATTAAGGAAGAACTTATGCCCATTCACTGCTAAACTCCAATGCCTCGAACACCTGAGTTGGCGATCAGTAAATATTGACCAAGCTTCTGCTCTGTTTTTACATTGTCCTTTCTATCTGAAACGCTCTCTCCATTGGCTTCTGATAGAGTGCTCCTTCTACTACATGATCTATTTGCCTTTATCATTAAAAAAATCTGGCCTGTGATTTTTGGCATTGGAAATCCATTGTGAAGCTAGACCAAAGCGGGGGAGGGGACCTTTGCTGCAAGGGGCAGAAACACAGCTCGAAATAGCTTAAGCAAGAGAGAAGAGTGGCTTGTGGAGCTGAACATTTCAGAACAACTGCTTCAGGAATAGCTGGATCCTGGACCCTAAAGAAAATATTAAGATTCTTGTCTGCCTCTCTGGCTCTCAGCTCTACTTTCCCATGTGTTGGCTCCAGCCTAAGGCGGGGTCTTTCCTGAGGGCTGCCGACAGCAAATCTAGATTCACGTCCTACCTATTTAATCATATCTGCAGAAAGAAAGTTTCCTGATGACAAGTCCAGGGACTGACTCTCAGTGTGTCACACACCCATCCTAAAACTGTCCACTCTGGTGAGGGGCATGGAGTCCCCTGACTGGCTGGGCTTGTCAGATGCCCACCACGGGGATCGGGGGGATGTTAGGCTCTGTAAGAGGATGGATAAATTCCCCCGAAGGAAAATCCAGATGCTCTTTTTTTCTTTTTCTTTTTTTTAAAGGAAGAATGGGTAGGCAGGTGGAAATGGCAAATGGCTGACATCCCAAGGGATCCTCTTCTCTCCTCATCCTCTTACTCACTGACTGGTTGGCAAACTTTACTTTGTGTGGTCTCAATAGTAATAACACTTTGCAGGTTCTGGAGCCCCTGTGCACTCTCTCTGAGGAAGGCACTGCTATGCCCATTCTCCAGATGAAGAAAGGCAGGCCACAGAGTGGATGATCAGGGCTTTCCAGTAAGTTACAAACTGCCCTGCTTCGACTTGTTACCTCTGGTTTCACATTTGTCCAGTCTTCATGGCTAGGTGGCCACCTCTGTGGGTGAGGACCATGGTTGCCATGCCTTGGTACTCGGCCCCCAGTTCTGTCTTCCCCTCTCCTGCCCAGGGGCACCACTTCAATTCAGAAGCATGAAAAAAGTTGTTCATATCAATATTGCCAACAGGACTCTGAAGTCTCACGAAGTGGCTGGATGCTCAAGGTCTGGAGAAAGACCCTAGGGGTCTGAGGAGGTTTCAGAATGTGTAGAAAAATTGAAAAGCTAAGAGACTAACATCTAGATCTTAGGGCTACACATCAGGTCTTAGTGTAGATGGGAATAGGATGGGACAGTCCTCTCAGAGCCATAGAAGGAAGAAGGCATTTATGAAAAGATGAGACCTGATGGAGGGACAAGGAGCCAGTTATTTGAAGAGCTGAGCAAAGAGTATTCTAGGCAGAAGGAACAGTAGTACGTACAAAGGCTCTGAGGTAGAAGTGTGCTGGGTGTGTTTGTTAGGGAGCCAGAGTGTGTGGGAGGGAAAGAAAGACGTCAGTGGGAAGGATCATGAGGATTTTGTAAGCCATTGTGAGGGTTTTCACTTTTACTCAGAGTGACATGAGGTGCCATGGGAATCAGTGAACCCAGGACCAAAGTTATGGCAGGAGGAGGAAAAGTGGGTGGGCAGAAACATGTATGTTGTATATATTATTTCACACGAATCAGATAATACATAGAAATATAAGCAGGGATGAGGGTGCTGGGCAGCTCAGTCGGTTAAGCAACTGACTCTTGATTTTGGCTCAGGTCATGATATTAGGGTTGTGAGATCAAGTCCTGAGTCAGACTCTGCACTGAGCATGGAGCCTGCTTAAGATTCTCTCTCTGCCCCTCCCTGCATGTGTATATATATATACACATCACCAGAGTGGACAGTTCTAGGATGGGTGTGTGACACACTGAGAGCCATGAGTAATGTACCATTCCTGGGTAGTGAGCTGTCCACTCAGCTGGGGGTTCATGCAGTGGGCCCAATGGGTGAGGGACATGGGAGCAGGGGTGGCTGAGACCCCATGGAGGCCGCCAGGTGAGGGCCCGGGGAGTGGTGTAGGGCCTGGTGTCAGCCTCAGAGCCTAGGGCTGCTGGAGGACCTGGTGTCTGCCAGTGCTTGCCCGCATCTCTCAAACACCAGGTGGGGCCTGTCCTAGGGCTCAGCTCAGGGTCTGTCTCCATTCTAAGCACTCTTCATAGGCTCAATGAAGCCTCACCTTGCCAGGGAGGTGAATCTCACCCACTGGTTCTCAGATTTGAGGCTGTTCACACCTGACCCAGGGCCCAATTGGCTCGCTCCCTGAGATTTCTGGTTCTGGCCTGATTTCTGTTTTTTTTGTTTTTTTTTTTAATTTATTTATTCATGAGAAAGAGAGAGAAAGAGAGAGAGAGAGAGAGGCAGAGACACAGGCAGAGGGAGAAGCAGGTTCCTCACAGGGAGCCTGATGTGGGACTCGATCCCAAGTCTCCAGGATCAGGCCCTGGGCTGAAGGTGGCACCAAACTGCTGAGCCACCCATCTGGCTGCCCCTGATTTCTGTTCTGATGTATGTTTCCGGCTACCTGGACCCTCTCTGCCTGTGCGCCCCACCACCCACACCCCCAACCATCCCTATTTCCTGAGATGTAACTGAAGCCTCTTCTGTTTCTTACCTTCTTCCACCCACTCTTCTTCAGCCTTTCTTTGTCCATTGATAACAACCATCCCTTGTATTTATTAATGACAACTAACATTGCTTTCCTTGTGAGCGAGGCCTTATATACTACTAATAGCTATAACCTATAGTTCTACCATATGCCAGGCCCTGTTCCAAACACTTTATAAATAATAGGTCATTGAATCCTCTAAACAGTCTCATGAGTTTGTATTATTTTCCTCATGTTATAGATGACAAAGCAGGCACAGAGAGGTTAAGTAACCTGCCTAAGATCACACAGCTACTCAGCAGCAGCCATTTCTGTGCGTCTTATCCAGCTGGTAGAAGTAGCCTCCACACTTGCTAGATGAGCCAAGATCAGGGAGATTTCAGGCCTTGACTAAAGGAAGTGTTGGAGCTTTGAAAGCAGCGTAGGTCTGTCTCCCTCCCAAGCAGGACCTAGACCTATGATGCCCTTTGCCCTCCCAAGTGCACCTTCAATGTTTGAGCTGAGAGGTGGGCAGGGCCGGGATCATGAGCCTCGTCTTGCGGATGAGGAAACCAACGCACAGAATGTTTGGGCCTCCTTTAAGAGAGCACATACATGGGGGGAAGGGCAAGAAGGGCTGGGACTTGAACCGGGATTTTTACCCCCAGGCTGGTGTTTTTCCTCTGCAGCCCTGCCCCCTGGGCTTCAAATTCTTCCTTCCTGGAACTCTACAGAGCTGTCGTCCCACTTTCTCACACCCGGTGTATTCAGTCCACTGGACCCTGCATCCATGTACACTTAACACAGAATACCCAGGGATAAACATCTCATCAGTAGCTAGCCATCCCTCTCCTTTCTCTCCAGACCCCTTTCTCTCAGACTATCCCACGGTTGATAATCCCAAAAGAGACTCCCCATTAAGGGCAGCCACCCAGGTCGATGGGAGGGGGCGTGGTGAGTGCATGCTGCAGAATAAATCCTGGTAGACGCTGGGTGTGGTGTGGTGTGGGGTGCATGTGTGTAGTAGGAAAGAAGTCAGGTGATGAGAGCTGGGGCTCTGGGGCTTTCCATCTCCTCTCTGGGGACCAGGCAGGTGCTGTGCTGTGGCTCAGGATCTCACCACCTGTGCTCTGGAGACTCAAAGGTGTGGCCCCAGCTCCAGCCTGGCCTCACCCCCCATCCCCCTGCCTTCCTGCCCTCACCGAAGCTCATCTTGGCTTAACCGAGGGGTTAGTTCCAAGCCTCGGAGCTGACATCAGAGGGCCTAGGGATTCCCCTCAGCAGCCCAAGCTGAAAACGGGAGACATGAGTTCCAGTCTTCATTCTGTCACTGATCTGCTGCATGACCCTGAACAAGACTTCCCCTCCCTGATTCTATCCTGATGTCACATCTGAAGCTTCCAACTTCTACTTCCTGGGCTCAGGATTCCCATGCAGCCCCATGGAGTGCCCCACGGGGTCCGAGCTCTAACGGGGTACTTGGAAAATAATCAGAAAATTAGTGGATGGTTCTTTTCTCTTTTTTAAATCATCTAGGTTTTATTTTCCCTACGTAATAGTAGTGGCAGCATTTGAAAACTGTTAGTACTTTAAATGAGGAACCTGAGGTCGAGAGCTGATTAGTGACTCACCTGAGGTCACCAGAAGTATTAGTTACACACTGGAATCTAGAGCTCAGAATTCTTGGCTTCCTTTCTAGCAATTCTCAGCCTTTACCACATCCCTTCCATTTCCTGCTGGGATCCCAGCCCAAGTCTCAGCTCACCAGCCAAGATCTGCTTGTGGAAACTGAGGCCCAGATAGACACATGGCCCAAGTCCATCCTCCAAAGGTAGGAACAGAGGCTGGCACCACCCTCATTGGCTCTAGCTTCTTGGCAAGGATCTGCTAAGATCATTGGCCAAGGGCCATGTCCAGCAGCCCAGCCTCCCACTTTACATTCTCTGTTCCTGTCCAGAACCTCAGCCAGAGCAGGAGAAAGCTGACAGGGAGACGTGGGTCTCAGCAGCTGGTCCCAGACTTGTTGCTCTATCAGGGCAATTTATAGAGAACCAGCCCATGAGCAGAACCCAATTTAGGTACTTGTGGCAGAAGACAGATTAGTTCACTGATTTACTAAGAATCTGCTATTGTTAGCTACTAGGGATATATCAGTGCACGTAACGGACACGAATTCTCACCCTTGTGGATCTCATACTCCAGTGCATGGAGGCAGGCCAAAAAAGGGGAGAGAGAAAATGATAGATATTTTAAAATGCTATGTAGAAAAATAAAGCAGGGAAAAGGACGGAGAATGTTGGCAGCGGGGGTGGTGGTGGTGTCTTACTAGATATGGGCAAGCAATTTAAACAAAGGTAACATTCCTTAAAGATAATGTCCGTGAGCTATGATTACATGGGATTTCTGGAATCTAATAAAGGGAATCTATAAAAAATAAGACAAAAATACTTAATAATGAATAATTTAAAGCTTACTCGCTGAAATGAAAAAAATAAAGATGTTCTCTATGACATCTAATTAACATGGCTTTAAAGTACCCAGCTAGAAGAGCAAAGTAAAACAAATAATGTACATTTTTAAAGGTATATACTAAAAAAATAAATAAATAAAATAAAGGTATATGCTTATGGCAGACACTGATAAATGTCATATAAACTGACAAAAATATTAATCTGGATTTTTATTTTAATGAAACTCACTGCAAATTATAAACATAGGTCGTGATCCTGAGATCTGGAGATTAAGTCCCCTATCAGGGCCCCATGTTGGGGTTTCTGGTCAGCGGGAACCTGCTTCTCCCTCTTCTGCCTATCGCTCTGCCTATTTGTGTTCACTCTCACTCTCGCTCTCTCTCTCTGTCCAATAAATAAATAAAATCTTTTTAAAAATGCTATTGTTTAAAAAAAAATGTAAACCATGTAAACACTAACCAAAAACAGCAGAACTAGTCAAATTAATTTCAGAAAAAGTAAACCTCAGGGAAAAAATATTATCAGGGACATCACATTCTGACAAAAGGGTCAGTTCTTTTGTTTTTTAAAGATTTTATTTATTTATTCATGAGACAGAGAGAGAGGGAGAGAGGCAGAGAGGCAGAGACATAGGCAGAGGAAGAGGCAGGCTCCCCAGGGGAGCCCAATGTGAGACTCAATCCCAGGACCCCGAGATCACGACCTGAGCCAAAGGCAGATGCTCAACCGCTGAGCCACGCAGGGGCCCTGGGTCAGTTCTTTAAAAAGACATAACAATCCTAATTGTGTCTATACCTAAACAATAGAACTTCAAAACACATGAGAGAAACTGATAGATCTAAAAGGAAAAAAAAAAAAAGATGTATCTACAGTCATAGTTGGAAATTGCAAACTTTCTTTCTAGAAAAGAGAAAGTGCTAAGGCCAAGGTTGTGTCTTTTAATCAGGTAGTCAGTGAGGACTCTGTTTGAGAAGGTGACATTTGACCAAGGATCATAAGAAGAGAGTGAGTTTTGCAGATATCTGGAAGAAGAGTGTTTCAGGCAGAAGGGACAGTAAGTGCAAAGGCCCTGGAATAGGAGCATGCCTGGTATATTGCAGGAGCAATGAAGGAGCCAGTATGGCTAGAGTGGTATGATCAAGGATAGAGCAAGCAAGAAAACAAATATGCAACGTCCATTGGAGACAGGATTTATGGCAGGAAGGAATGAGCTATTCAGGGGAGGAAGCCCATGACAAGGGGTAGGTTCAGAACAGTTGAGAAGAGGGGACTCCAGAGAAGGGCATTCTAGGCAAAGAGAAGAGCTTGTGCAAAGGCAAGCTGGTATAAGATAGCTCATCCTATTCAAGTATGAAGCTCCAGTTGCTGGAGCAGGAATAGGGCAGAAGCCAGGGATGAGGCTGCAGGTGTCGGCTGCAGGTGTCAGTTACAGCCAGACTGGGAAGGGCAGAAAAGCAGCAAGAGACAGGAGGTCTCTGGGAACCCTAAGAGAGGGTCAGGAGGGTCAGTGGGTTGTGATGAGAGAGTGGAGGATGGAGTTCAAGGTTTGAGAGGCACGGTAGCTCTGAGCAATGGCAAAGGATGGGGAGTGGTTGTGATCAGAGGGTGAGTAGGGTGGCTCACCTCCCGGATGGATGGTAGGACTTGGGGATGTGAGGCAGACCAGTCAGGGCCTATGCCTTTTCTCATGATCAGTCTCAGGTTGTTTGAGACACCACCCTCTCTACACTCCACCCCCCACCTTGCCCCTCCCGGAGTGAGGAGCCTCAGTTGCATGGGATGCAGGGGAATGAGCTGTCACCACTAGGGGACACTGCAGGGAAACCAGTCCAGGTTAGGCAAGTGCCAGGTACTCTTCCTTCTCCTCCAAGCAACTCTCCAGGAGTGCACCCCTACATGTACTGGTACTTCCCAGGGCAGTGGGCTCCAGGCGGTCCTGCTGGGCAGTGCCTATGTAGGTCTGGGGAGGCAGAGTATAATAAGGGAAAGCCCCCTTGGTTTCTGTCTCACTGCAGGGACCCAGCAGGGAAACCCCACAGATCCCAAAAGGAAAGTGGGCCTTGGGGAAGACCAAGAAACCCCCATCTTGTCCCTGAAGATGGAAAATCCAGGGTGGGGCTAAGGGTGGAGCTGTGCTGGAAGGGAGACCTGTGGTTGATGCAGCCCAGCCCTGACAGCCATCCACAGAACAGAAACACACAGAGCAGGATTATTCTGGGACCTGGCTGAGCCCCATCCTGACCTCACACAACCCCAACCTAGTGAGCCCTGACCCTGGTCATCAGCAGAACTCTTACTCCAGCCCAGGCATGAGCCTTCTCTGTCAGAACCTTAGCCACAGCCCGAGCCCTGTGTCCAATCGGGATTGAGCTCTAAGTTCATTCCTGACTGATCCCAAGCAGAGCCTCCAGGTCACTGATGGCTCTGACCCCAAACACAGACAGAGCCAGGACGATGACCCCAGACAAAGTTCTAGACCAAGTCCAGCCCTACACCAAATCCTGGTCCTGGTTATAGACTGAGCTCTAATCTTAAATCTTTCTCTGGCCAAAACTGAACTTTTGGCCCTGAATGGGTCCATTCTCATTCGCCCTGACCGTGGCTGTAGACTGAGCCCTCATCCTGCCCGGACTGGGACCCCACTACTCCACACAAAGCCCTATCCCAGCCCCACGATGAGCTCCCCTCTTCCTTCACACTCCCTCCCTCAGCTACCTGGTAAACCAGAGAAGAGTAGGATGACTCAAAACCCCAAATCCTCTCTGATGGGCAATCCCCTTACCTGGCCATCCATCTTCTAAAGGACTGTGAGCTGGTGATGGCACTAGGATGATAATGACAGAGCAGAGAAACAGGAGGATTTAGTCTGTGGAATCTATCAGTTCCCTAGAGCAGTGGCTCACCTGGGGAGTGGGATGTGAGGGGAGGGCTGGTCCCAGGAGCTCAGCAGGGGGTCTGGAGCTTGGATAGACTGAAACCCCAGCTTCCCGCCACCCCCCACTGTGCCTCCCGCCCCCTCTGGGAAGGGAAATGACATTTCCCCATTTCAGCAAGGGGTGGTGAGCAGGGAAGACTGAGTGCAAAGCCGAAAGTACAAGCAGACGGAAAGTGAAACTGGTGCAGCCCCCAGTATAAGACCCCTGCCCGGGAGATGGCTGGCCACACGGGCTGGGCCCTGCTATGGGCCAGATGGCAGGAGACCTTGGCTGGCGTGAGTTTGAGACCAGGGCTGGGGGCGGCAGGGTGCTAAGCGTGGCTGAGACTGAGCGAGGGATGGGAGGGCTTGACTGTTATGGATGGGGGCTAGGGGTTGAGGGGCAACTACTTGGCCAAGACTAAGAATACAAGATATAGTCGACTGGAGAATGGGAATGAGTCTGGCATGAATAGGGGGGAGGACAGGGGCGGAGGGGCGATAGTTCAGCCAGGGCTGGGCAGAGGACAGGAAGGCTTGACTGGCCTGAATAGAGAGAGGTAGGCAGCCAGTTTGATTAGGACCAGAACCAGGCAGATACATGAAGAGTTTGGTTGGAGTGAATGAGCAGGGACCAGACAGTTTCGCTGAGAACTGGGGCTGGTAGAGGAAGAACAGCAGGAGGAGTTGGCTGGGGTATGGGGCTGGGGCCAAGGAGTCAGCAGCCTAACTAGGTCAAGGGTCTGTAACTTGGAAGGAGGTCCAATCCGCAGTTGGTGACTCAAAGAGTCAGAGGCTAGAACCAGAGCCACAGGAAGAGGAGCAGATGGTAGGGCCACAATAGGGAGCAAGGGCTGGAGGCTGGGAAAAGAGCCAGGGTCGAGGACCCAGCATTGGGTACAGAGGGTAAGGGAAAAGCCATGGGAAGGGTCTGGAGCTCCAGAGCTCAGAAAGGAAGCAGGGGGTGAGTTCAAAATGGCACAGCTCAATTCTGGGTGGGGGTATGCACTTTCCCTTAAAGTAGAGCTAAGAAGAACCCCACACTGCCTGAAGTCTCTGTGATACCAGAGTGGTCTCCACGCCAGGGGAGCCTGAATGCTGGGGGTCGCAGGCACCTTCCCCCCACCTCTGGAAGTACATTGCTGAATGAAAGTACCCAGAAGCGCCCTTTAGTCTTTATTTACAGGACAATTTGGGGAGCAGAGCCCAGGGATTTGGGATCAAGAATGGACAGGCAAGAGCCATGGAGAGGAGGACGAGCAGAAACTGACTTAGGCTTAGAACCTAGTTTTGGTTTGTGTTTCGAGAATTGTGTAACTCCAGTGATTGCTAGATTTCCTCTCCTTGATGGAGAGACTACCAAATACGGTCCTCTTCCCAGAGCTCCCACCCTAGGGCTCCTCTCCCTCTGTCCAGGAAATACAGGGCAGGAAGTACTTTCAGAAATCAGCTTGTCAGACTCCCCCATTTTACAGATGGGAACCTGAGGCGCAGAGATAAGAGGTGACTTGCTCAAGGGAAGAACCTACATGAGAAACAGGTTCTGACTCCCATTCTGGGCCCTCCTCCTCTTCCAGGCACACTCTGTTCCTCAACACTGCAGAGTGACCCACCTGCCTTGGTGGTGGCTGGGCCAATCTGTCCTTCTGACTCCCTGGGGTAGAGCCTCCAGCATTGCCCGCCCACCTCTGGGGCTCTGGTTCAGGCCATTAGAGCTGCCTGGCTAAGCCCAAGGAATTCTCAGCCGAACACAGTGTGCCCACTCCAGGGGAGGTAGCTGCCTCCTCTAAGCTCCCTGGGGAAAGCACACAGGCTCTGCATTTGGGCAGATCTGTAATCCAGTCCTGGTTCTCTCCCCTTCTTGCTATGTGACCTCGGGCTAGTTAACTTCGCTGAGCCTCATTTTTCTCATCTGCAAAATGCACAGGATAATAGCACCCAGACTGCTACATACAGTTGAATGGTTTGTTCACTGAAAAAAGACACTTGGCTAACAGAGTTAGTGGGGGATCAAGATCCAGCTTGAGATCTGTTTGCAAAGGTGGGTACTCTGTGCAAAGTTGTATCTATCTTGGAGAAGAGGTACCTTCCTTTCATTCATATGGAGATGCCATATGGTGTTTTCAATAACTCCCATTTTCTCAGGGGCTGTGCGGGGTCAGTGAGATGGTACACAGGGCTTGCCTATAGCGCAGGCTAGAAAAGGCACGTGAGTTCTCAAGCTTTCCCTTCATCCTGCCCACCATCTCTCCCCTTCCAGGGCTTGGCCTTTTACTGCTCTCCCTACTCCTGGCTCGAGCTGGTGTCTGGGGATTCCCGAGACCGCCAGGGAGGTCCCCCCTGAGCCTGCAGGATTTGCGGAGGGAGTTCAAGGTCAGCCTGCAGTTGGCCAAGAAGCTGTTCTCGGAGGTTCGGATCCAGGCCCACCACTTTGTGAGTCTCCCCATGCAACTGGTTTGGGGGATGGGCAAACCCCCATTCCCTCTGGCCCCCACTAACAGACCTTACCCCACAGGCTGAATCTCAGTTGCCAGGAGTAAGCCTGGACCTCCTGCCTCTGGGAGATCAGCTCCCCAACGTCTCCCTGCCCTTCCAGGCCTGGCACAGCCTCTCTGTGAGTTGGGGGCTGGTGGAGGGGCGCAGGAGAACTGGCAGTAAGGCTGGGCTGGGTGGATGGAGATGAAGTCGGGGATTGAATGGAAAATGGATTTGGGAAGGAATGGAGGAAATAGATCTGGACAAGGTTGAGTATGTCATTGGATATAAAGATACAGCTGGAATACAGAATGGTGTGAGAATGAGGCTGCACATATGGAGGATGGATGGGATTGGGATTAGGAGTGGGACTAGGGTAGGAAGGAGGTTGGAGACAGGATAAAAACACAAGCTAGTTGATGGACAGGAAAGGGAATGGTAAAGAAGGGGAGAGAGTGGGGCTATGGACAGGGAGTCATGGGATGGTGGAGATGGCGTTGGCTTTGATCCTCAGCCTTTGAGCCTTCCTGATCCCTTCCTTTCTCTCCCACAGGACCCAGAACGACTCTGTTTCCTCTCCATGATGCTTCAACCCTTCCACGCCCTCTTGGAAAGTCTGGGAAGCCAAGGGGGCTGGACTAACTCTGAGAAGATGCACCTGTGGACCATGAGGCTGGATCTCCGGGATTTGCAGCGGCATCTCCGCTTCCAGGTAGAGTACCCACCCACCTGCTCAACTCCCAGAGACTAACACACAAAATTGAAGCTCATTGGCTCCCTTTTAAAAACATCCCTTGCCCAAAGGTTGGGTAAGTTTGGAAAGAGATGCTCTAGATCCTGTGTGTGTGTGT
Organism: Vulpes vulpes; assembly: GCF_048418805.1. NCBI lineage: Eukaryota > Metazoa > Chordata > Mammalia > Carnivora > Canidae > Vulpes > Vulpes vulpes. Next base: position 93,001,802 of record NC_132782.1, read on the forward strand.
GTGTCCGCATCCCCGGCTCTGCTCCCTGAATCTCTGCCTTCCCATGGAGTCTTGGTCTGAACAGCTCTGAAGCACCCAGAACAGCTGCTGGCATCAGGAGGGCCTGCAACAAAGCTGGTTCCCTTCTCCTTCAGCCTCTGATCAGCAGCTCCTGAAGATTTCCAAGGGAAACAGGCATTTTACTCTTAAACAAATAGAAAATGCCAGCAGCATAAAAACAAAAAACAAACAAACAAAAAAACCCCCCAAAAAACTAGCTATACCACTTTTCTGCCTGTTTTGTATCCTAAGACGACCCTGAAGAGAAGAACTTCTGGAATTCCAAATGCCCAGGGCCATCCTGGATGAGTGTACCAGCTCCATGAGCAGCATCTTACCCTGTGACTTCCATTTTCTTGAACCAAAAAATCAGGCGGGCCCCGTGAGATGATGACATAATGGAAGATCTAAAGTAGGGGCTGCCCAGGGAAATCATGATCTTGTGGTCTCTGATGTCATTCTGTACCATTGGGCACAGAAAGGAACAAGGGTTTGCTCCTGGCCTCCCCTTGACCATTGTCTGACCGGTGGGCCTCTCCTGGCAGGTGCTGGCGGCAGGACTCAGCCTTCCCGAGGAGGAAGAGGAGAAGCAGCATGAGGAGAGGAAAGGGCTGCTCCTCGCAGCGGCTCCGGGTGGCCCCTCCCAGACAGCAGTGCAGCCCTCCTGGCCTCAGCTCCTCTACACGTACCAGTTGCTGCACTCTTTGGAGCTCGCCTTGGCTCGGGCTGTGAGAGACTTGCTGTTACTCTCCCAAGCTGGAAACCCAGCCCCACCCGTGGGGCACTCCACATTTGGCTCCCAGCCCTGATGGAGCGACTTCTCAGCCCCATTCCTTCACCACCCTTCAGGACCTGGGGGCTGGAGTCTGGGCTGGCAGGACAGCCTGCATCCAGCTCATTTGCCTTAAACAAGGCAAGGCTCCACCGGCTTCCCACCCCAACCCCTACTCAATAACTTAAGACCCCTCCAGTCCCTGCCAGATATTTATTTCTTGGATATTTATTTATTGGTTAGGGAAACGCTGGTTTATTTATTGTTTCAGAGCCTGCTAGTTGTCCTCGGGCGAGACCACCTTGCGGGCTGCCTAATAAAGCACTCTCATCTTCCCTCAGAGTCAGCTTCTTTTCAGAGAAGGGGTACTTGACACCCAAAGGGCAAGGGCCTGGGATGGGGTCTATAGCCTCTGGCCACCCTGGACCCCTCTCTGCTCCTAAATTCTGGGAGCTTCCTCCAGTCTGGCTACTGGGCTGGTTGTTGCCATAGTAACCAGCAGAGTCATGAGTTTTTGAGAGCTCAAGGCCACAGATCTGTTTGCCACCAACATCTGATTGCAAATGAAGCTCCGTAGACCCTCCTGACCCCTTTCCACTGGGCTAGCTCCTGCCCCAGAGGTTTGTGTGACTGTTCGCCAGCTCTCTGAAGTCCTGGCTGGGGACTGGGAACAGTCAGGGAGGGAAGGCTATGGGGACTACTGTCCTGTCCCCTTGGTCCTCCAGACAGCTGAGGCAGATTAGAAAGGTGGTCGGGACAGGCCATGAGAGGTGGTCCCAGGGGCCAGGGAGTCCGTCACCATATTGCCAAGTCATGCTCTTCCAAATCATGGTTCTAAAAACGTCTGGCTCTGTCTGCTCCACGAATGACACACGGAGAAACTGAGGCCCAGAGGATGAGAAGTGTGTATCCAAAATGTCAGAAGGAGATAGGCCAAGCAGGGTTCAGTGCACCCTCTGAGGACCCTCTGAGCCTCACCCAGGGCCCAGCTCCCAGGGGCTCAGGGCCTTCCCTAGGGTTTCGGTTGGCGCAGTCGGGCTTGCAGTTCCTGCATCATGCCGGAGTGTGCCAGGCCAAACCTGCAGATGGAGACAGATGATGGGAGCCGGTCCCCCGGGGTCTGTGGCCTCCTCCGCACCCCAGCCCCGCCACCTCACTCTGTGCTTACCCACGTCCCAGGGGCCTTCTGGCTGGCAGTGGGGTCCCTTCAGGCTTTGGGGGACTTGGCTCTGGGGGTTTCTCTGGCTGGAGAAGGCTCTGCTCAGGAGGTGCCAGCTCTTCCTCAGATGGGGGGCTGGGAGGCTCTTCCTGCTGCTCTGGGGCTCGGGTCCCACGGAAAGAGGGCCGGGAGCGTCTCAGCGAGGAGCTGCGAGACAGGAGGACACGGCTCCGGGGGATAGACACGTCCAGGAGAGACCCAGGGAGTGGGGCCTGCAGGGAAGGAGGCACAGAGTACCGTGGGGCCAGATTCGAGATTCTGCTCTGCCCGGCCCTGGTCCCTAGCTGGAGCTCTCACCTCACTCCAGCTGTTGAGGGCATCCCCTCCGGCCCCATGCGGCCTAGGCTTGGCCTCTGCAGGCTCCTGGTTTGTTGACTGGCCCTCCTGGCCCTGGACATCCTCCAGGCCTTCTGGAACAATGTCCTTGGCTTCTGCTCCCTGGTCTGTAGTCACCTCAGCATCCTCCACATCAAGGGGCCTTCGTGCCTCTCCTTCAGGGTGGTGGTCTCCACGCTGTCCCTCCCTGCCTTGCCCCTGCTCCTTCATCTGCCATCCCACAGCCTCCTTTTCCAATAGCATCTGCCCTCCTCGGAGGCCCTCAGCCTCCACAGTGGCCACAGCCCTCTCTGCCCTCACCACCTGGGAGCCTGAGGTAAAGCCATCCATCCCACAGCTTCCTTCTGCCACTGCAGGTTCCCTGACCTCAGCCCACTCTCCCCTGGGCTCATCCTCTCTGGCCTCCAAAGCCTCTGCTTGGCCCTCTCTGCCAGTCACCTCCTCTGCTGAGCCCTCCAGGCCAAACTCCGGCCCACCTTGGTTTTCTCCTAGTGCAGCCTCTACCAGTTCTTCGCCTCCCCCAGCCTCCTGCCTCCCTTCTGAGTCCCAAGCATCCCCAGCCTCTCTTTTGGGCCCTTCCCCAGCTCCAACAGCCCTTCCATCCAGAGCTGGCATCTCCCTCACTATCTCAGTAGCTAAAGAACTGGCCCCTGGTTCCTCGCTGTCTTGGAGGCTCAGAGCAGTCTCCTCCAGCCTCCAGTCTCCACTGGATGTTGTGTCTGCCCCCCAGGGCACTGTGGCCTCCACCTCCTCATCCTCTGTTTCTCTGACATCTGACTTTCCCAGTGACTGACCTGTCCCTGCATCTGCCCCGTGCCTTCCACCCAGCTCTTGGCTCTCTGGTGCAGGGACCTCTCCCTTCTCTGCTCCACACCCTGCTTCCTGGGCTTTCTTCCACTCCCCGATTGTCTCCAGGACACCTGAGAGGACAGACTCTTGGCCTCCCTTGGCCTCCTTTGGTGCCTGGCCTCCTGAAGCCTCCCCCTCCTCCTCTTCAGCACCTGCTTTTTCTTCCTGGGCATCCTCTCTCTCCACACCCATTCTCTGGTTCTCCCAGACTTCTGCCCCAGGGGCACCAGGCTTTACATTTCCTATGTTCCTGGGATCTTCTTCCAGGTTCTCTTCTGTCTCTCTGCTCAGGGCTGAAACGCCCCAGAGCTCTTCCTCACCCCCCTGTCCCTCCCCAGGCTGCTCTGTCAGGGTCTGGGGGCCTGCCATCAGCTCAGCTTCCTGGCCTGCAGTGACCTCATGCTCAAGGTCACCCAAAATCACCCCCTGTGCTTCTGCAACTGTCTGAGCCTCCTCCTCGCTCCTCTCTCTGCTGAACTCCTTCTCAGGACTGGTGGTCTCTGGGGCTGCCTCCAGGACAGCATCCCCTTCAGCCTCATTTGCCACTTTGTCCTTGGGCGACTCAGCCTCTGCGGCCGAGCAACCCTCTTTCTCTTCTCTAGCCATGTCTGCCTGCGCCACCTCCTCCACACTGGCTGGAACAGTCCCAATCACTGAGGCTTGCCTCCCCTCGGCCTCTATCACTCTCTGATCTGCCTGGACCTCAAAGCCTTCCTCTACCTTCCTCTCTGACCCCTGGCCTTCTGTAGCCTCTCTCCCTGCTGTCTGGTCCTTAGATGCTTCTTCAATGTCCTCAGTTCCCAGGGCCTGGGTCTGTTTGGGGGAAAACCTCATCTCAGCCTCTCTATTCTCATCCACCTCATCCTCCTGATCTCCCCCGGAGGCCTCCTCGAATGCCCAGGCCTTCCCTGTGCCCTCTGAGATCCTTTCTCCTGAGACGTCCCCATATTCGGTCTTCCTGGCTCCTGAGAGGTCATCTTCCTTCCCAGCTGAGGTTGTCCTGGCCTCTCTCCAGCCTAAAGGTATCCCATCCTTCCCCCTGCCTAAGGCTGTCTCAGCCTCCTCCTCCCTGCATGAGACTGTCTCAGCCTCTTCCCCACCTGAGGTCTTGGCTTCTTCCTTTTCTGAGGCTATGCTCTCCTCTCCCCTGCCTGAGACTGTCTCATCTTTCCCCCTGCCTGTGATTGTTCTATCTCCCTCTCCACCTGAGATCCTCTCATTGCGCTCCCCACCTGAAGTTGTTCTGGCTTCCTCCCAATCTGAGGCTGCGTCATCCTTCTCTCTGCCTGAGGCTGTCCCATCCTCCTCCCTGCCCAAGGCTCTTCTATCTTCCTCCTCCCTGCCTGAGGCTATCCCAGCTTCTTCCCTTTCCGAGGTTATGCTCTCCCCTCCCCTGCCTGAGACTGTCTCATCTTTCCCCCTGCCTGAGATTGTCCGGTCCTCCTCCCCACCTGAGACTGTCTCATCCCCCTCCCTACCTGAGGTTGTCCTGGGTTCCTCCCAGTCCGAGGCAGTCCCATCCTCCTCCTTGCCTGAGGCTATTCTATCCTCCTCCCCCACTGAGATTTTCTCCTTGTCCTCCCTGCCTGAGGCTGTCCCATCCCCCTCCCCACCTGAGGTTGTCCCGGCCTCCTCCCTGCTTGAGACTGTCCTAGTTTCCTCCCTGCCTAAGGCTGTCCTGTCCTCACTTTCTGTCCCTGGCTCCTGTGTTTCCTGTGCCCTCATGCTTCGACTGCCCCTGAGGACCACCCTCACCTCTTCTTCCTTCCCAGCCTCTTTGGTTGCAGACCCCTGGATCTCCTCTGCAACTGCCTCCTTGATCTGCTGCTCTAATGACTCCCTGTTGTCCCCTGCTACTTTCTGCCCATCAGCACCTACCTCCCCCTCAGGGTCCCTGTGCCAGGTCCACTGTGACTCCGCCTCCTTTGCCACCTCTGGTTTTCCTTCCTTGACCTCTTCCGCCTCCTCCTCCTGTTCCCAGGTTCTCAGTGTCTCCTCTCTGTTCACTTCCTGCTCACTGGGCCCTCGACTCTCCTGGACTTGGCTGCTGTTGTCTTGACCAGCCTCAGACCCTGCCTCGGACTCCTCTCTGGCCTCTAAGTGGGCACTTGGCCCCTGGCCCCTGGCAGCCTTGGGTGCCTCCCGGACCCCAATGTCCTGCCTATCTGCTTGAGACCCATGGGAGCTGCCTTCTTCCCAACCCCAGGTCTGTTCTGTAGCTGAACCTCCCTCCTGGCATCTTCCAGCCTCTCTGGGCCCTCTCAGCCCTCCATCCTCCTTGCTTTGGCTGCCTCCAAGGCCCTCCAGGGCATCCTGGGCTTCCTTCTCTTCGGTCTTCCCTGGCCTTCCTGCAGCCACCTCCCCCAGTTCCTCGGCTACCCTTGCTGCCTTCCTCTCTGCGGTGGGGACCTCATCTCCCATAAGGTAGGAGACAAAGGAGCTGAGGGAGTCCTGGAAGAGAAGGGGGAAGGGACAGAGGCATTAAGGGGAGGCCCAGCCCTCTCCCTTGGGACTTTGGCCCAGAGGAACTCAGGCCACAGAAGGGCTCTGGAATCTGGGAGGGGAAAGAACTGGATTTGCAGGAGGAAGAGGAAAGGGTTAGATTAGGGGTAGGTGGACATGTCTGTGGAGGTGGGAGGACTGAAACCCAGAAACACTCAGGCTAGAAGACTACCTGATCCTGGGGAAGGGATCTCGAGTCTGAGGAGAGTTTCAAAGGGAAGAAGGAAGGTGAGGCCCCAGGGAGCAGAATGAAAGCCTCTGGCATCTCTTTGCCCCTCTCACCAGTGCTCCCCTCAAGGCCTGATGCAGCCCAGGGAGATGTAGCCGAAGGAAATCCATCCTGTCTGTCTCTGTCTGTGTGTCCAGAAAGCTGACAAATGACTGTCCCCACCCACGGAGACAAGCCAGTCTTCCCCAGGGCCCAAGACACTTCCTCTTCCCCTGTGTCTCCCTGACACATCCCCTGTCCAGGCCCTGCCCACCTTCTGCAATGCCTCAGCAGCTCCCAGCTCTGGCTGGGAAATGGGCGTGTATCACACGGAGAGCTCAGGTGCATATCTGGAGCTGAAGGGTGAGGGGGGAGGCCAAAAAGAAAAAACTTGGAAGCAGGAGATCTCAGAACTGGGGAGGGGGAAAGGGGCTGTGGCAACTGCAGCTCAAGTGACTCAGGTCTTGTATTCACACCTCAGCCATTTCCGGCTCTCCCCCCAAGCCACAGCTACTCTGTGAGAGGAAGCTGGGGTTTGTGGTTCCTGTTTTGCCTAGGGACAAGGAGTAGGAGAGAAGAGGAGCTGGTAAGAACTCTGGCTTCTCATTTAAGGGTCATTAATGCTTCCCCAAGGGGAAGAGGGGGCTGAGTTAGTGGCTCCAGCGCCCATTCCCTCGTCCGCAGTCATTGTTGCGAAACAAAACTTGGCTAAGCTTTGTATTGTGGTTATTTGTGTCTACCTCCCACCCTCCTATGAGTTCCTTGAAGGCAGAGGCCACGTAGGACATGTTGCTGAGTTTGCAGGGCCCCACATGGGTAGTAGGACACCATTTTTCATTGGCTGAGTAACCTGGGAAGCAGACCAGAGGGGGCACATTTCAAACAGTAGTCTGAGGACTTGGTGGTGAGAGAGCTGGTAGAGGTGGGCACCAGCCATAGAAGCCCATAGAAGAGATTAGCAGGGGAAGGACTCAATGAAGAAAACTCAGGATGCTGCTTTACCACCTAGAGGAAGGTAAGAGAATAATCACTTGGTATTTTGGACTATGTGAAGTGGCTTTGATCTGTACCTCATCCCCCAATCCCCTCCCTGATCACCAATTCGAGGAACTAGATGAGGTCAGAGAATCAGAATCTTTGACCTTATTATCGTCGGGTCTAAACACTCTTGATGCAGGCAGGAATTCTGCAGCCTGCGGAGCCAAGCACACCTGCCTCTGGTGCTCTACTTCCTATTGTTAAAAGGGTCTCTAAGGTCAGCTTTAGGTCTAACCTTACATCATCACCAGCAAGTTTCCTTTTTTTCTCATCTGTAAAACCAGGGCTTGGACTATTTCTGTGATATTCTTTGGTTCTTGGATAATTTGGCAAAAGGGATCTCTTTAATGCTTTGGATGTTGCCAATAGATAGAAATCCTCTTAAGTGAGAGTGATCTTTAGTTTCAGTTCTGAAAAGCAATCTTAGGGCAAGAGATAGGAAGTAAGAATGCCTCGAAGCTGGCTTTGTTCGCAGCCAGAAACAGGGACGAGTAGCCAGGTGGCCATTTTTATTTCTGGCAATTGAAGGCCGGCAGAGGAGCTGAAGCCGCTCACTGCCATGACTAGTGCTGGCAGGATACCGTCAAGACCTTGGGCGCCGCTGGTGTAACGTCACGGCTCTTCTTGCTGATCCTACCCGCTCCAGCTTTAAACCAGCGGTTCCAGCGTTCCCCCGGCCTCTCTCTGCCCCCCGCCGCGCGGCTAGGAAGGCCTGAAGCGAAGACACCGAGAGCACCCGGAAGTCGTGGTGACCTCCAAGCACGTGATGAGGAGCCCGCTTGTGCTGTCACGTGACCCGCCAACCTGCGGTACCTCGGGGCCGAACTTGCAGCTGCTCTTAAAGGTACAGACCGCGGAGCCCCCTGCTTTAAAGGGGGCTGGGGCAGAGTCCCACGGGTGGGCCGTGGTGGGGGGTGCGAGGGCGCGAGATGGAGCCCCGGGGTAACTCGGTGGGGCGCCCGGCGCGAGTGCAGCGGAGAAGCCGGAGATGGGACCTGCAGTGGGGCGTTGATCCTTCTCGGCTGTCGCAGACCCTCACCCGCCCGGTCGGAGCCAATTCTGGACGCTCCCTGACTTTGAACCCTTCGTGGGACCTGAACTTGATGCCATGGGAGGTTGTGCGGGCTCGCGGCGGCGCCTTTTGGATTCGGAGGGTGCGTATTCCTGCCCGCCCTCCCGAGAGTGACAGCCTCTGCCCCGCAACCCACCCGACTCGGGGCTCGGGCGCGGGCTCGGGGGGACACCTGTGGCACCTTCGTGCACCTGCGAGGGAGGTGGGGTTCATGCTGTTCTCTTCTCGCCCTCGCAGAGGAGGAGACCGCCCCGGAACCTCGGCCCCCTCGGTCTGACCATAAGGGAGCCCTTTGGAAGAACGTGATGGGTTTCTGGTGAGTGGTCTGAACACTTCAGTAGAAGTAAAAATGGGGTGAAAAAAGTTGGGAAGCAATAGGAGGAAAGAGGGAAGAAAGAGTTGAGCTGGGAAAAAGGAGTTGAATTCACAAATATTTACTGAAACCAGTTGGCTTGCCCTGAGGCAGCGTGTAAACCTCCAAGACTTCACTCATTTACTTAACCACCTTCAAATTTGGGGCAGATTCTCAGATCACCTGTAGGACTACTTACTTTCATGTTTTTACTCCAAACAGTTCAGACTTTAAATTTGTAAATACATATGTTTTTTATTTTTTTTTATTTTAGTCTATCTTTTAAAATATTTTATTTATTCACGAGAGGCAGAGACATAGGCAGAGGGAGACTCAGGCTCCATGCAGGGAGCCTGATGTGGAACTCAATCCCGAGACCCTGGGATCACACCCTGAGTGACAGGCACTTAACCACTGAGCCACCCAGGTGTCCCAATACATGTGTTTTTTAAAAAAAATCTTTATTTTATTTTTATTTATTCACCAGAGAGACATAGGCAGAGGGAGAAGCAGGCTCCATGCAGGGAGCCCGAGGTGGGACTCTATCCTGGGACTCCGGATCATGCCCTGGGCCAAAGGCAGGTGCTAAACCGCTAAGCCACCCAGGCATCCCTGAAATCTTTAAATCACTATGTAGATAGAAAGCCAGTGTTTTTTCTAATGCATGTTTTTACAAATGCACCCCCACTTTTTAAAAGATCAACCATCTAAAACAAAAGAAAAGGGATGCTTGGGTGGCTCAGCTTTTGAGCCTCTGCCTTCAGCTCAGTGCGTGATCCCGGAATCCAGGATGGAGTCCCATATCCGGCTCCCTGCAAGGAGCCTGCTTCTCCCTCTGCCTGTGTCTCTGCCTCTCTCTGTGTGTCTCTCATGAATAAATAAATATTTAAAAAAAATAAAAGCTCATCCATCTACCTTCTGAAATCATTCTGATATTGAGCTTTGGGAAATCCTTCTAGGGGCTAACCTAACATTGAGGGCTTGGGTGGCACACTGGGTTGGAAGTGACTTCCCATGTGACTCTGGAAGAGGCCTGTAACCTCTCCGAGCCTCAGCTTGACAGCCGCAAAATGAAAAGAACGGTGGGACCATGTCATGGACTTGTGAAAAGAGCACATAAAATCTCTGGCGCTAGGCGCAGTTCCTTTCCCATCACTGAGTGTAGCTCTGGGAAATGAGAGTAAGCAAAAAAGATCTTTCGTGGGTCATAGAAGGCTTTGGTATTGTTTTAATCTGCACAGCTCCCTGTGAAGTGGTGAGAAGAAAAACTTGTGTCCCCATTTACACATGAGTAGACCGAGGCTGCTCAAGTTGAAAGCGGCAGCCTTTGAGACCTGAACAGGGTCCTTTGGGCTTCGAGCCCCAGGATCTTTGTACTGCTCCACAGCACATCAGAGATGGAGGAACAGTGGATGAGAAATGCCCCAGGAACTGAATTATGGTGGAAGCTTGGAGAGAGTCATCAAGGATGACTTTTTTTTTTTAATTTTATTTATTCATTCATGAGAGACACACACACACACACAGAGGCAGAGACACAGGCAGAGGGAGAAGCAGGCTCCATGCAGGGAGCCTGACATGGGACTCGATCCCAGGTCTCCAGGATCAGGCCATGGGCCGAAGGCAGCACTAAACCACTGAGCCATCCGAGCTGCCCGACTTCTTTTCCTGAGAGGGATAAGGTGTGAACCCAAGTCTGTCATCCCAAACCCTGTATTTCTAACCCTAACACTGAAATGGAGATGGGGTCTGGTGATAGAGAACAACAAGGGAGTTGATTAAAAACCACAGGAGGGGAGATTTGATGCTAGGACTGTGGGTAGATTGTATTGTAAGCATGGAAGGAGGTTAATACCTGTTTATATGTCAGTTATATCTCAGTAAAACTGGATCGGGGGGGAAAAAGTCCATTCTGTTCACTCTAGGCTCCTGGGCCTTTGCAACAACTTCTCTTATGTGGTGATGCTCAGCGCTGCCCATGACATCCTTAGCCACCAGAGGGCATCTGGGAACCAGAGCCATGTAAGTGATCCTCTCTACCACCACCGGACCATGTTTAGTCAGGGGAAGATGAGGGACTCACTCTAGAGCAGGGACCCCTTTGAAAAACTCATGGAATGGGGTGGCCAAGGAGTGGGGCAAGGGGGTTAAAGTTCCCAGTCTCCCAGACCACAGAGCGGGAAGGGTTTTTGAGAATCAAATGGTGCCACCTATGCAAACTCAAATGTGGGTGAGGCCATGGTCTATAGCAGCGTTCCTTAACCCTCATGCTGTTAATTTTAGGCTGGAGCATTCTTTGTTGTGGGACTTTCATGTGCATTGTGTAGTGCTTAACAGCACCCTAGCGAGTCCTCTACCAACCAGATACTAAGTGTACCCCCTGCTTTCCAGTTGAGACACGAATGTCTCCAGACATTGCCAACTGTTCCCTGGGGGGTATAATCAGTTGAGAATCTCTTGTCTGTGATGAGCTGGAGTGGGGGGTGCTGGAGTAGCCACCACCTTGCAAATCCAACAGGGAATTTGGTCCAAGACCAGCTTTTCGGGAAACCTAATTTTTAATTTGTTTTTTGGATGAATAGCTACAAAGACTTTATCAAATTATTTTAAATGTTAGCATTTACATATTCTCATGTATACATAGAATAGTTATTTGGAATCCTCAGGCCATGGGGTTGCTAATGTGTCCACATGTGAGGTTGGTGGGGAAAAAATGAGACCAGGCTTGGAGCCACAGGGCTTTAAAAAATTGGAAATCCTCCTAGGGGTTTAAGAGGAGTAGGTCGAAGAGGAAAGGGTCACTGAGGGAGTTTGGTTTAACCCCACCCTCACAGATCTCCAGCTGAATCTCCTTTCCCGTTCTTCGGGGAAAGGGACCCATTTCCAGCCTGTATGCCTACTGTATGTTTATGCCCGCTCCCTAAAATTGACATGGCAAACATACCCAAGCTTCCAGTGGGATAGGGCCTTATAAATATATTTATCTCAGAGAAAATAAGGCACTTTGGGAGCATTACAAGTTCACTCCTACCTGTACATTGTTCTAGACAGAAAGTAAAAATTTGGGAACCCCAATTTTTTTGGATGAAAGCTCCTGAATGTGTTACCCAAGTAGAGCCCATTTACAGAGCCACTTTTGGCCTTTGGGTCCTTAATTTGAACTTTCTATGATGGTAACCTCACCCTCCCTGTTGTGCACTTAGAGAAACTGAGACCCCAAGAGGCCAGACCCAAGGCCATCCTCCAAGTTAGGGCTGAGCTGGGACTGGAGCTAGGCCCTTTGTGTGTGTCTCCTCTCGGCTCTGTGGGTGAAAGATTCTTTTCCGCCATCAGGTGGACCCAGACCCTCCGCCTACTGCCCACAATAGCTCATCTCGATTTGACTGCAACTCTGTCTCCACGGCTGTGAGTACCCACCTCGTCCTCCCCAACCCCTGCCACCCCCACCCCTCAGCACCTGGCTGCTACCATCATGATGATCATAATTAAGACTGAAGTTTCCTAAGCCTTTTCTGTGTGTAGCATACATTATCTCCTGTGATCGTCACAGTGCTACCAGGAGCTAAGCACTGTAAGCATCTCCCCCCTGCCCCCCATATTCCAGGTCAGGGAACTGAAGCTCAGACAATGCACATGTCTTGACACAAAGCTACAGAGCAGCAGAGCTGGGACTTGAACCCAGATCTCTCTGACCTTAGATAGAGCCTGTGTCTGTAGCTGGTCAACCTGGCCGGTGTCTGTCTTTCCTTGGCCGCTTGGTTGGGAGGCTTGTCGCTGGGACCGTCAGGGATCTCACTCTGTTCTCCTGTTCCAGGCAGTGCTCCTGGCAGACATCCTCCCCACCCTCATCATCAAACTGCTAGCTCCCCTTGGTCTGCATCTGCTGCCCTACAGGTCTGGGTGGGATGGCAGGAAGAAGGGCAGGTGGGATCTGAAGTGGGGGTGGGGGATGGCGGTAGGGGGAGGCTGGGAGGTTGGGAGGGCTAGGGAGTTGCAGCAGTGGAAGCTGACCTTCCTCTGCCCTCCCTACCTCTTGCCCCTCAGCCCCCGGGTTCTTGTCAGTGGGATTTGTGCCGCTGGAAGCTTCATCCTGGTTGCCTTTTCTCATTCAGTGGGGACCAGCCTGTGTGGTGAGTGTGAGGTTCTGTGTCAGGTGTAACTCAGATGAACCAAAACAGAGCATTGCAGGGGTAGTCTTCCCAACTTCTGAGAAGAAAGGGATTGTTTTTATACCCTCAGTCCTTCTGGGACTGTCACAAGTAGGAGTTGGGAGATGAGGTCATTTGGAGGGATGGGTGATGGCCAGAGGAGGGTGGGGGCTGAGCTAGGAGGAAATGGATGGAGTATAGGTAGCTGGAGGTGAGCAGGGTCACCAACACCCCCCGTCATGGGGGTGGCTGAGGCATCAGGGATGAGTTCTCGTTCTGGAGCTGACACCTGGGTAGATAGAGGTACCATTCATTTCCTATAAGAGGGCATGCTGGGAAGCAGGTTGGTTCTTGGTTCTCTTCCAGATCTGAAGCATCCTCTGTCCAGGGAATCTGTTTTTAGTCCCTCTGAGCTGATGCAGAGGAGGCCATGGCCAGATACCTCAGGGGATCAGGGCTTTGGGGGTGTGTGACCACTGGCATGCTTGTCCTCCCTCCAGGTGTGGTCTTGGCCAGCATCTCATCAGGTGTGGGAGAGGTCACCTTCCTCTCACTCACTGCCTTCTACCCCAGGTAAGCAGGTGGATCAGGGAGTGAGGGAGAGGACCTTCCAGTGCTGGCTGTGATCCTTGCTCATCTCTTGTGTTCTTCTCAGGGCTGTGATCTCCTGGTGGTCCTCAGGAACTGGGGGAGCAGGACTGATGGGAGCATTGTCCTATCTGGGCCTCACCCAGGCTGGCCTCTCCCCTCAGCACACCCTACTGTCCATGCTGGGTATCCCCGCCCTGATGCTGGCCAGGTAGGCTGCCTAGGCTGGGAGGGTGAGGGATTTGAGGAGAGAACTAGATCAGATGCTCCCAATCTTTGGATCCCCACAGCCTTGTAATGTGGGGGTATGGATTCTGGACTGTGATAGGCCTGCTTTGAGTTCTGGAGCTGCTGCTTGTTGGCTGTATGGTGTAGGACAAAGTACTCTACCTGTCTGGTCCGCCTTGCTTCCCCGTGTGAAGCATCTGGTACAGTGTGGGTCCCAAGATGACTTGAAGGAGGCAGGGGTGGACTTTACCTTATTAATTTGGAGTGTATTAGGAGAACGTTTTAAGTAGCCAATCAAACCTGTCATTTTACAGATTATTGCTTAGGACAAGGCCACATAGAAAAAGTGAATTCATTTAAAGGAAAATGATGAGCAAAAAATATTTTGTATAGGAGGAGTGTAAACACAGCCAATATAGAAGAGACTGAAATTTCCAAAGTTCTGGCCCAGCATGGAATGAGTACATGATAAATGGTAGCCAGAGCAATCATTAGAATAACAATGACAAGAAAACAGAGTTGACTTGCTTGGTGTGAGCCATGAGTCCAAACAAGGGCTGGTGGGTATAAACAACAAGGAGACAAATTTCTGCTCCAAAGAAGGAAGCACCTTTCTGCAGTTGCGGCTCTCTGGCACAGGATGAGGGGGCCTACAAGGAGTATAGGAATGATGAGGGGCTGCCCTGGGAGGGTGGGCACTTCGATCTCATCTCCATCCCACCCGTTCCTAGCTATTTCTTTTTGCTCACATCTCCTGAGCCCCAGGACCCCGGAGGGGAAGAAGAGGCAGAGACATCAGCACGGCAGCCCCTGATAGACAGTGAAACCCCAGAGTCGAAGCCAGGTAGGAGATTTGGGGTCCCTCAGACTCGTCACTCTCTCTCTGAAAGGGCATCAGCCTTTCTACTCTACAGTGGACACAGGAGGGGAGGTGGACGGCAGTGCTGGTTAGGGTAAGAGCCAATTGCATCCATCTATTCAAGAATACTCACTGGGGCACTTAGGTGGCGCAGTCAGTTAAGCAACCGGCTCTTGATTGAATCTCAGCTCATCATATCAGGGTCATGGGATCAAGCCCCCTGGGCTCCACAATGAATGTAGAGCCTGCAAAAGAGCTTCTCAGTGAGTGCTTACGATGTGCGGATCACTAGGGGTACCAGGTGCACAACATGAGGAATGGGGGCAGATTCGTAAACAAGTAGCTGAATCAGAAACATGTTATTTTCGAGCCTTGGTAAGTGCTGGCCAGACATAAAGCAGAGAGGGCTGCTAGGAACTGAGGGAAATAGAGAAGGGTCCTACCTGGAGGAAGCGGTCCGAGAAAACCTTTTTGAGGAGATGTCATTGGCCTGAAATTTGAATGACAGGGAGCCAGCCTTATGGACAGCAAGGTGAACAGGCTGCAGGCAGAGCTAACAGCAGTGGGGGGCACCTGGGTGACTCAGTTGGTTAAGCGTCTGCCTTCAGCTCAGGTCATGATCTCAGGGTCTTGGAATCAAGACCTACCTCAGGCTCCCTGCTCAGTGGGGAGCCTGCTTTTCCCTCCCCTCTGCTGCTTCCTCTGCTTGTGTCTCTCACTCACTGTTAAATAAACAAATAAAATCTTAAAAAAAAAAAAAAAAAGATCCTGTGTTGGGAATGAACTTGGATGGTCAAGAAACGGAAGGGGCCAGTGTGGCTGGGTTGGAGAGATAAAGCTATCAAACTGTACAAGAGCTATGGAGAGGTCCCACCAGTTAATTCCTTTTTTTTTTTTTAATTGTGGTAAAATATATTTAACATGAAGTTTACCAATTTAACCATTTGAGGGGGGGCAGGGACAGAGGGAGAGAGAAAATCTTAAGTGCAAAGGAATCTCACAACCCTGAGATCATGACCTGAGCTGAAACCAAGTCAGACGCTTAACCAAATGACCTCCCCACCCCCGCCCCGGGACTCCTTAACCATTTTTAATTGTACAATCCAGTGGCATTTAAGTGCCTTCCTGCAGTGAGTATGAATGTGGTTGGTTCTTACCCACCAGCACACCTCTGCCGAGTCCATGTGCCAATCTCACCTTCCTTTCCCTCCACGTTCCCCTGCAGACTCCAGCTCAAACCTCTCCCTTCAGGAAAGGTGGACTGTGTTCAAGGTATGGTTGGTGGCTGTGGTGAGGCCCCCACCCTCACAGCCAGTGCCTGCCTGCCAGCTTTCCACTTATGTCTTCTGATTCTTCCAGGGCTTGCTATGGTACATTGTCCCCTTGGTCCTAGTTTACTTTGCGGAGTATTTCATCAATCAGGGGCTGGTGAGTGAGGGTTACAGGGAGGGGTGCAAGTCATAATAGAGGCAGGGGCCCCACTTGTCTCTGACCATCTACCCTCTGTGCTCTTTGCTGCAGTTCGAGCTCCTGTTCTTCCGGAACACATCCCTGAATCATGCTCAGCAGTATCGCTGGTAAGAAGAGTGAGATGGGGCAGCAGGATGGGCGGGGGACTGGGAGGGCCCCTTGATGATGGGGCTGGCAGCAGCTGGGGCCATCCTGCTGAGTAGGGGCCCAGAGGGGCTTCCTTCTCCTCTCTGCCCCCTTCAAAGGTACCAGATGCTCTACCAGGCTGGCGTCTTTGTTTCCCGTTCTTCTCTCCGTTGCTGTCGCATCCGTTTCACATGGGTCCTGGCCCTGCTGCAGGTACCAAGCCTGGCTCTCCCTCCATTCCCTCCTTGGCTCCCAGCTACCCAAGACCCCAGGCCTCCTTCCCTCCGCAGGAAGTGTTTCTTGCCCACTGTCAGGTTGTCTGGGGAACAGAAGGCCAGCAGGACTCCAGCTCTGTATAAAATGTGTGGCCTTGGGAAACCTGGCAAACGTGGATGCAAATCCCACCTTCTGTTCTCTGCAGTTGTGTGACTTAGGGCAGGTCTCTAAACCAGTCCAAGATGAGAGTTCCTCATCTCTGAATCAGGAGTGGCCAACATCTGCTTCTCTAGGTAGTTATAAAAAATAGAGATGAGAAGAAGTGTTTTAGAGCACTAGAAGTACTTCCTTGTTGATTTTCTCAAGCTTCATGCTGAGACACAGGCTTTCAAATAATATCTCTGTGGATTAAAAAAAAAAATGACGCACTGGTCTTTTACTCTGGATGGTTCATTATGATAGAACCAGTGATGTTGTAGCCAACAAGTTATTTGCCGCCAGGCTGGTGAGCAAATTTAACTTCCTGTTGCAGAACTATGACAGCCTTAAGTGAACACACACCATTCTCTCCCATGGTCTAACTGAAGTAGCTTCACATAACCAGCCTTCACTGTTTCAAAGTCCGGGGTCTCTTAGCCCCTGAAGGTAACTATCAAAATAAACCTTCCATTAGTCCAGGGAAGTCATTTTTCATAAACTGAGCCTGATTCTAGGATAACAAGATATAGAACAAATCTAGGTTGCACTTGAATGTTTCAACAGTACTGTGTGAATGCCCTGTAGCTTTCTTCCTTATTTTTCTGAACAGTACTGCCCGCCCAGGGCCCTGTACCACCAAAGTCGCAAATTGTTGTGTCAACAACTCTGAACTCAGGGTTCTTCATTAGATGCCACTGACATGGGTAGCTTAGGATTTTAGCTGTAATTTTAACCAAGGCTGCTCTGTAGAATTAGTGGCTTATCATCATTTAATTCTATTACAGAAAGTGTGTAGCCCCATGACACAGACAAAAGTGTTGGTGGTGTACTGCCAGTCACATTAGTATCACCGCATGTGTTTTTTTAAATGCAGACCTCTGAGCTCACCTCAGACTTAATGAATTAGAAGCTTCAAGGGCAAGGCTTTTGTGGGTCACACGGTGCCCAGGTGATCTGTATGTACATTGTGCATGAACCACCATGGCCGCCTACGTATTGGCAAGGCAACCCTACATGCTTAGGCCTAGGACACTGGGATCCTCTGAAGGACTGGGGCACAGAGGAGGGACCTACCCCCGTGGGTGGGGCAAGAGTAGCTTCCTAAGAGACATGAGAACACCTCACGCAGAGTTTCTCAACCTCGGCCTTATTGACATTTGGAGTTGAATCATTTGTTGCACGGCTATCCCATGCACTGCAAGGTGTTGAGCAGCATCTATGGCCCCTGGCAACTCCCTCCCCACTCGAGACAGCCCAGAACATCTTTAGACATTGCCAAATGTCCCCTGGGTGGCAGAAATCACACCCAGTTGGAAACTGCTGGTCCACCCAAAGCCTCAGTCTGGTAAAAGCCTCAGTCTGGTAAAATGGTGGGAGGGGGTGGGCCTCTCTCTTCAGGGAGCCCTTGGGAAGAGGCATGAGAGCCCAGGAGCAGGAGAGATCCTGATCCTGGTTGAGCTGCGAAGAGTGGTGACCAGGAGATCTTAAGTGAGGGAAGGGGAATAGTGTCCAGGAGTGACATGAGCCAAGGTGAGGTTGGGGGAGGGACTTACAATGTCTAGGGTGCTGGGACAGGATAGGAAGGCCTACCCCACATCCAGGGTCTGGTAGGCCAGCTGGGTGTTGGGATTTGATCCGGGTCTGTCAGCCCTCTCCTCAGCATCTCCCAGAACCAGGGGCCACTGGATGGGATCTCAGCCTCTGGTCCCAGGCTCAGCCTTCCCCTCCACCTGCATCCCCAGTGCCTCAACCTGGCCTTCCTGCTGGTGGACGTGTGGTTCAGCTTCCTGCCCAGCATCTACCTCATCTTCCTGATCATTCTGTATGAGGGGCTCCTCGGAGGTGCTGCCTATGTGAACACCTTCCACAACATTGCCCTGGAGGTCAGTACCAGCTAGGCAAGGGCTGCGGGGTGGGGGGAATGGGGGGGCGTCTAGGATTGAAGCCTCACCCCTGCTTCCTGTCCTCCCCAGACAAGTGACCAGCACCGGGAATTTGCCATGGCAGCTGCCTGTATCTCGGACACTTTGGGAATCTCCCTGTCAGGGCTCCTGGCCCTGCCTCTGCATAACTTCCTTTGTCACCTGTCTTGACACTCTGGCTTCTCAGGACATGGAAAACACTAACCTAGGCCTATACTGACAGGCGGGCGAGCGCTGGCGCACAGCCCAGAGCCCACTCACCAGCTCTGCTTCCGACTTCCCAAGGGCAAGCAGCGGGGGCACAGAGAAGTGCCCAGGTCCCATCCCCCCTTTGAGCAAGAGCCCGCGGTTTTTGCCTACTCCCAGGCTGGCCTCGGGGAGTTTCTTTACAGCGTGACTTCCTCACAATAAATGCCTGTTTTACCAATTTTATCAGTTGACTCCTGTGCCATTTTTCTTCCTGAAAGAAAAAAAACGTTCTTTTGTTATAGAAGTAATAAAAATGGACTTTGGAATATGTGCAGGAGAGTATAAAGAAAGCATTTCAGCAGATCTCTACCTATTCTTTGAGACTTTACTCATATACTCATTCGTTCATTCATTCACTGTATGGGGCAATCTACATATATTTTTCCCCAATGTAAGTTTTCTATAAGTTTTCAAACATACAGAGAGATCGAAAGAATTCCCAGAATAAGTGCTCATGTATGTAAGACTGGGTTCTATGGGGAACATTTTGCTACAGTTACTTTATCACATGTGTAACACTCCATCCAAATGAAGTCTTACTTTTGCAATATATTTCAAAGTAGGAGGCTGACTCTAATACACTTCCCTCTGTTTATTTTTTAAGACTATTTTTAAGTAATCTCTACGTCCAACATGGGGCTTGAACTTGCAATCCTGAGATCAAGAGTCTTACACCACCAACTGAGCCAGCCAAGTGCCCCTAATACAGTTCCATCTAGATGCTTCAGCATGTGTATTAGCTAGAATCTGGTATTTTTATATAGTCCTTTTTTTAAGTTGTTTTTTTTTAAAGATTTTATTTATTCATGAGAGAATTTGTGAATTTTATTTATTCATACCCTGAGCCAACGACAGATGCTCAACCACTGAGCCACCCAGGAGTCCCTGTATAGTCGTTTTTATAGGTACAATTTTTATACAGTAAAATGCACAAGTCATATATTTTCATTTTTTTTAAAGATTTTATTTATTCATGAGAGACAGAGAGAAAGAGGCAGAGACATAAGCAGAGGGAGAAGCAGGCTCCCTGCAAGGAGCCTGATGTGGGACTCGATCCCAGGACCCGGGGTCACAATCTGAGCGCAAGGCAGATGCTCAACCACTGAGCCACCCAGATGCCCTACAAATCATATATTTGATTGTATATTTTTAAAGTAATGCTGGCTCAGTAGTGTTTCCGATACTCCCATATTTGCCATGTATAACAGTACTTTTATTCACTTAATATTTTTCATTAAATGACTTTTAATATAAAATTTTTAAGGGATACTTAATGGGAGGGACTATTGAAATCATGAGTTTGAAATGCTAGTTAAATATTTTTTCTACAACACTTTAAAATAAATGCAGATAGTCCCTGACTTATGATTAGACTTAATGATTTTTCAACTTTACAATGATGTGAGAGCAATAGCCATTCAGTAGAAGCTATACTTCAAATTTTGAATTTTGATCTTTTCCCAGGCTGGTGGTAGGTGCTATATTCTCTTGTGATGCTGGGCAATGGCAGCCAACCACAGACTCCCAGTCAGCCACTCAATCACCAGCATCAACAATGGACACACAACCCTTCTGTAGCCATACAACCAGTCTGTTTGCCACATTCAGTATAGTATTCAATCAATTACATGATATTTTATCTTGTAAAATAGACTATGTTCACCAACTTTGCCCAGCTACAGCTGGTGTAAGTGTTCTGAGCACGTTTAAGGTAAGCTAGGCTAAGCAATGATGTTCGATAGGTTAGGTGTATTATATGCATTTTTAACTTAAAATAGTTTCAACTTATGATGGGTTTATCAGGACAAAACCCTATCGTAAGTTGAGGAAAATCTGTATATAACTTTTGGAGTTCAAAGTCAACATCCACATATGCTCTGAGACTATCCCATCACCACCAGTGATGTTTATGGCTCATGCTCAGGGAAGTGCTGACATGGTGGTTAATAGCATGGGCTTTGCTGGCAGAGAAGCCTGGCCCTTTAGGCCTCAGCTCTGCCATTCATGAACTCACGATCTCAGGCAATCATCTTCATTTCTCTGCACTGCAGTTTACTGATCTGGTCAAATGGGGATGGCAGTAGTATCAACATGTCATAATGTGGTTGTAGAAACTGCATGAGCTCTTGGGAAAGCACGGTCTTTGTTCATGCTAGGGATGGGCTCCTGCCTTTATCTTTATACTGCATTATACTAGTTGTTCTCAAAACTTGAGTGTGTTCCAGAGGGCTTGTACAAATACAGATTACCAGGGCTTACCCCCACAGCTCTGACTGAGGAAGTGTGGGGTGGGGACCAAGAATATGCCTTCCTATCATACACTCAAGTAATGCTGATGCTGCTGTTCTTGGGACCATACTTTGAAAACCACTGAATTGTGCTTTTCCTTTTTTTAAAAAAAAATTAAATGCAATTAGCCAACATATAGTACATTCTTAGTTTTAGATGTAGAGTTCAATAATTCATCAGTTGCACATAACACCCAGTGCTCATCATATTACATGCCCTCTTTAATGCCCAATTACCTCATCCGTATGCTTTTCCTTTTTAAAATATTCTCCATAGGGACTTGTATCTAGGATACATACATGAAGAACTCTTCCAACTAAAAAAAAAAAAAATCTTGAGGTTCCCCCCGCCCAACCCTGGGCCCAACTTCATTCTTTTGGATGTGAATATTCAGTTGTCCCAGCACCATTTGTTGAAAAGACTCCCTATGGATTTGTTTTAGAAAATCAGCTGTTGAAAATCAGTTGACTGCAAATGTGGGGATTTGTTTCTGGACTCTTAATTCAATTCCAATGATCTACATGTTTATTCTTATGCTAGCACAACACCATCTTGATTACTGTAATTTTGTAGTGAGTTTTTGAAATTGGGAAGTGTGAATCCTCCAACTTTGTTCTTTTTCAAAAATGCTTTATGGGAATGCCTGGGTGGCTCAGTGGTTGAGTGTCTGCCTTCGGCTCAGGATGTGATCCCCAGGTCCCAGGATCAAGTCCTGCATCAGGCTCCCTACAGGGAGCCTGCTTCTCCCTCTGCCTATGTTTCTGCATCTTTTTCTGTGTCTCTCATGAAAAAATAAATAAAATCTTTTTTTGAAGAATGTTTTATGAATTTTAGAATGAGCTTGTCAATATCTATAAAGAAGCCAGTTGCGATTTTGATAGTGCTTGCATTGAACTGTATATCAGTTTGGGAAGTATTGCCAACTTAACAACATTAACTCTTTTGATCCATGTACATGGGATGGCTTTCCTCTTATTTAGATCTTTATTTTCTTCCAAGAATGCTTTCTAGTTTCAGAGTATACATTTTGCACTTCTTTTGTTAAATTTATTTCTAAGCATTTTATTCTTTTTCGGTGCTTTTGTTAAGTGGCATTGTTTTGCTTTGTTTTGTTTTTAGAGAAAGGGGAGGGGCAGAAGGAAAAAGAGATAGAGAATCTTAAGCAAGCTCCATATCCATCTCAGAGCCTGATGTGGGGCTTGATCTCACAACCCTGAGATCAAGACTTGAGCCAAAATCAAGAGGTGGACACTTAACTGACTGACAACCCCAGTGAAATTGTTTTCTTAATTTCCTTTTTGGATTGGTCTTTATAAATGTATAAAATACAATTGCTTTTTTGTCTACTGGTCTTTTATCCTCCAACCTTGCTGAGCTCATTATTATTTTCAATAGTTTTTGGTAAATTCCATAGGATTTTCTATATATGAGGTATGTCATCTTCAAACCTTTCTAATCTAGATGTCTTTTATTTGACTTTTTGCTGAATTGTCTTGGCTAGAACCTCTAGTACAACATTGAATAGAAGTTGTAAGAGTAGACTTCCTTGTCTTGTTCCTGATTTTAGGGGAAAAGCTTTCAATCTTTCATCATTAAGTATGATGTTAGCTGTGGATTTTTTGCAGATGTCCTATATATCATATTGAGGAAGTTCCCTTCTGTTCCTAGTTTGTAAAGTATTTTTATCATGAAGATGTTTTGCATATTGTTAAATGCTTTTTTTTTTTTTTGCATCTATTGAGATGATCATTTGATTTTTGTCTTTTAATTTACTGACATGGTATATTACATTAATTCATTTTCATATATTAACCAAATTTTGCGTTCCTAATAAATCTCACTTGGTCATGGTTTGTGTATTATATTTTCTACTATTTTGTTGAGGATTTTTGTGTCTCTAATTTATAAGAGATATTGGTCTGAAGTTTTCTTATGTCACTTTTGTCTGATTTTGGCATCAGGGTAATACTTGCCTCATAGAATAAGTTGGAAAGTATTCCCTCTTCTATTTTTTGAAAGAATTTGTGAAGAACTGTTGTTAATTCTTTAAGTAGTTACAGAATTATTAACCAGTGGAACCATCTGGACCTGTGCTTTCCTCTGTGGGTAGTTTCTGCTACACGTGGCTAGCATGACTGAGAAACTGGGCTTTTAATTTCATTTAATATATAACAAGTTACAGATGACTATTGTTGACTATACTAGACACAACAGGTCTTGGACAGTGGTTCTCAATGGGGTGGTACTGCCCCCTATGGTCATTTTGGAAGTTTGTGGGTGGCCCACATCTTACAAGGTGAGGGCCAATTTCCTATGCCTGAATGGCTTGTCAGTGTTCCCACCAGACATCTAACAATATGTGCCAAGAATCTAACTTCATTTTACATGTGAACTCAAGATATATCTTGCTTGCTTTTAATATACACCTATTTTTCCAGGAATTCAACTGTTATGCACATTGAAAGAAGATTGCTTTTTGTTTTGTTTGGATCTTTACCAAAAGCTGTTCACCATATTTGGAAAATCCCTTCACTGAAGGCAGCACTCATAATAAAACCTATTGTTTCCGGCTGCCATTGTAGCTGGCTTGTTCACTGTGATTCTAAATACATGTAAAAAGGCTGAGTATGTATGCACATATCTCTTTTAAAATATCAAATATAAAGAAAAAAGTTCAACATTTTTTCACATTATAATTGTCTTCTCTTAAGTCCAAATTACATCATTGCAAGTAGGTACAAATCTCTGATTACTTCTTTATATCTTTTAGGAAAATCACACTTTAGCATTTACATATTTTGGTACATGTTTTAAATAAAGAGTACTTTCTTTTTTCTCCTTCATAAATACAGTTAGAATAAAGCAGTATTTACTGAAGCTGGATATACACTTACTCTGTGGTCTATCTCACCAAAGAAGTTAAGTACTTAAGTCCACAAAAAGACTTGTATAGGCAGCCCCGGTGGCGCAGTGGTTTAGCGCCGCCTGCAGCCCAGGGTGTGATCCTGGAGACCCTGGATAGAGTCCCACGCCAGTCTCTGTATGATGCCTGCTTCTCCCTCTGCCTGTGTCTCTGCCTTTCTCTCTCTGTCTCTATGAATAAATAAATTAAATATTTTTTTAAAAGACTTGTATAAGCATATTGATAAAAGCTTTACTCACGGGATCCCTGGGTGGCGCAGCGGTTTGGCGCCTGCCTTTGGCCCAGGGCGCGATCCTGGAGACCCAGGATCGAATCCCACGTCAGGCTCCCGGTGCACGGAGCCTGCTTCTCCCTCTGCCTGTGTCTCTGCCTCTCTCTCTCTCTCTCTCTGTCTCTCTCTCTCTGTGTGTGTGTGTGTGTGACTATCATAAATAAATAAATTTTTAAAAAAAAGTTAAAAAAAAAAAAAAAAAAGCTTTACTCACAATAGCGCCCCAACAGGGACCAATCCAAATCAACAGGACAATTAATACATTAAGGCATAGTTACATAATTAAAAGTATTCAGCAATCATAGCAGGAGGAACTACCAGTATGTAACAACATGGATGAATCTTACAGGCTCCTGGAAGAAGACATAAAAAAGGACATACATTATAATTCTATGTATCTGAATTTCAAGAACAGGCAAAGCTAACAGATGATGGTAGAAGTGAAAACAGTTGGTGCACTTCCCTGTATGTATCTTGCCTTTCTTGTCAATAATAATCATAACAGTAACACGTGATTGGACACGTACTGCATGAAATGCACTGAGGGAGATACTAAGGTGTATAAAGATTCTATCCCTGTCTCCAAGGAGCTCAGAGGTTATTTAGGAAAATAAAACATACACAAAACAAAAAAAGTTGTGTCAGAAGGTTATATTTTCCATGAATTTCACAAAGCATCTCAAGATATTTGTTTTTTAAATGGGGCTCTGGAGCAACTGAGTGCCTCAGTGGTTGAGTGTCTGCCTTTGGCTCAGGTCACAACCCTGGGGTCCTGGGATCAAGCTCTGCATTAGGATCCCTGCAGGGACCCTGTTTCTCCCTATGCCTATGTCTCTGCCTCCCTCACTCTGTGTCTCTTATGAATAAATAAAATAAAGTCTTAAAAAATTGAGGCTCTGGATCTATTAGAACTGATGTGGCTGGAGCTGAGTGAATAAGAGAGCATGATACTCATGATTTAGACCCAGAGAGGAGTCCAAATGCCTCCCTTCCTCTTACTCCATGCTCACTCCTCTTTCTCCTCTTGGTCATCTCCTCTTACAATTATAATGTATCCCGCTTTGGTCAACATTAGGAAGTAAAATGATGTATCCAGAAGAGATTTCTGTGGCCTCTGAATGGAAGGATCTGGTTTTGGGACCACACTCTGTTGCTAGCTTAGCCACCATGCGCTCATTCACATCTGTAGGATGTGTGGTTTTCTCTTCTGTAGGATGAGGTTAGTAGTAGCTGCTTTACCTGCCTACCTACAAGTTTGTCATGACTTTCAAATATCTTTATGTATTTGAAGTTGCTGTTCAAATGCCAGTAATGACTAACACCTCTCAGCTTGCTGGTTACATTATTACAGGCATTCAAGACAGAAGCAGTCTGCCAAGGGAAATGTGACGCCCACAAGAACCGTAGACACCAGTCTGATCAAAGCTCTGCCTGGGTGTGCTTCCCGCTCTGGGACCATTAAGGACCCATCAAAATCTAGGCATTAAAAAAACTCACCTATTAAAAACACCCATGTTATGCTTGGCTCCAGTTGTGAAGTTTAGTTATGCTCATAAAGGAAGAAATTATCAGATTTTCTTTACTCTGCTGCCCTCATTCCTATCCATCCTATTCACAAGACTGAGTTGTTTTAACTCAGTCTAACTCTGAAACAGTAAAGCTCTACAGGCTTTGAAATAATGCTTGGGAAAAAAAATGAAATAATGCTTGGGTTTGGAATACAATATCTCAGGTGTCTATATCCTTTTCTCTAAAGGGTTGTTGTGAAGATTTAAAAGAGGTATTCATCAAGAGAAGTCTGAGGAATTGCATTTTTTAAAGGATTTTATTTATTTATTTGACACACAGAGAGAACACAAGTGAGGAAGCTGCAGGCAGAAGGAGAGGGAGAAGCAGACTCCCCACTGAGCAGGGAGCCTGATGTGGGGCCCAATCCCAGGGCCCTGGGATCACTACCTGAGCTGAAGGCAGACGCTCAACCAGCTGAGCCACCCAGGCTCCTCTGAGGAAATGCATTTTATGGTTCACGATATACTGGTACAATGGTTTGCCATCTAAAAGAATGAGAGGGCAGCCCAGTTGGCTCAACGGTTTAGCGCCACCTTCAGCCCAGGATGTGATCCTGGAGACCTGGGATCAAGTCCTGCATCGGGCTCCCTGCATGGAACCTGCTTCTCCCTCTGCCTGTGTCTCTGCCTCTCTCTCTGTGTCTCTCATGAATAAATAAATAATCTTAAAAAAAAAAGAATGAGAGAAGTCCATATGCCTTTATAGAAAGAGCTGCAAGATATGGTAAATAATGAAACAAGATACAGAAGAGCACAAAAAGAATGCTTTGATTTGTGTAAGAAAAAAGGTGGGGATATATATAACATATATAATAATATATATATAATAATTATATATATCCCATCTCTCTATCGATAAACACTGTATAGCTATGGACACATAAAAAGATGTAAATATATGTATGTATGTATGAATGTATGTATGTATATTATAAGGATTATATCAATAAGGATCTATCAGATACCTAGCTATCTATATATCCTTACTGATATAACTCATCTACGCATATACATATATATATCTGTATCCTTTTATGTATCTTAGCTATATATTCCGAGAAACATGTGGAATATTAACACTGTAAACCAGTAATTGTGTTTGCCTCTGGGGAGAGAAGCTGAGGAACTGGGAATCAAGGGTGGGAAAGAGATTTCTTTTTTCTTTGTATATTCTTCTGTACCATTTACATTTTATAATGTACATTTATTAATGTAATTACATTTTGTAATCATGTACATGTATTATTTTAAGAGAAAGATTGTCCATGTGAAAGGGCTTGGCACACAATAATATTTTGCTTTGAAAATATTTGTGGGTGTACCATGAATCTTGTTCAAGACCTCCATTTACCTAGGAGATCCTGAGTGTGTTTTTAATTTTTCTTTAAAAAATAAAGCTGCATCAAATGTGGCATGTGGCATCATATTAAGTTGTGACAACACTGGATGGATCGCGGATACATGGATGCTCATTAGAATCATCATCTATTTAAAATATTTTATTTATTTGTTTATTCATGAGAGATGCAGAGAAAGAGGCAGAGACATAAGCAGAAGGAGAGAAAAGCAGGCTCCCCGTGGGGAGCCTGATGTGGGACTCGATCCCAGGATCCTGGGATCATGACTTGAGCCAAAGGCAGATGCTCAACCACTGAGCCACCAGGTGCGCCTAGAATAGTCTTTATTCTTATCTCTGGGCTTGAAATTTTTATAATAAAAAATAAAATTTAAGAAGCCTGCTGAGTAGTAACTGGAGGGGGATACATGAGCAGAACATGGAAGTGGGGGGAATCTGGTCATGTCCTGTTTTTGATGTAAGTGCTGGTTACAGAAGTGGACTCACTTTTATGAAAATTCATCAGGTTGTACCAGCTTTATTATTTTTTTTTTTTTAATTTTATTTACTTATGATAGTCATACAGAAAGAGAGAAGTAGAGACATAGGCAGAGGGAGAAGCAGGCTCCATGCACCAGGAGCCGATGTGGGATTTGATCCCGGGTTTCGAGGATCGCGCCCTGGGCCAAAGGCAGGCGCCAAACCGCTGTGCCACCCAGGGAACCCTTCATCAGGTTGTATACTTATGACCTATCATTTGTCTGAACCTATGTCCCATTTCAATAAAAAGTTCACTAAAAAAGCCAGCTCCCTGTAAAGTTTAAATTTTTCATGACTTAGTAAAGAACTGGTTGAAAATAGAGTTCAGTATGATTTTTTTTTTTTTTGCAACTTCTCAGGATCCTGAGAGTAACAAGAAGCCACTCTAAAATCAATGACTTCCCTTTAGCGTGAATTTGTATTTCTTCATCTTCAGTGACAATGATTTTTATGTCATTCAACCTCCTTTCCCCTTTACCTTGCGTTCCCTTGGCAATTTCTGTGCATTCCTTTTCTATTTGGGAAGGTGAAGAGGTTGGTGTCAGAATCAAGTGGATCTGTGGGGAGAGAGGGAAGAAGGGAGGAAAGGAGAGAGGAAAAAAGGAGACAGAGAGAGGGGGAAAGGAAGAACAGGGGTGACAATCCAAGACATGTGGAGAGGCCCTGACACATTCTAACCCCAATATACCAGCCACTGACTGTGCTCTGGGCTTTCCTGTCTCCAGGATTTTCACACTATTTTTCTACCCAAAATAGTCTCCTTCTTTCCCTTCAGTCTGCTAATTCTTTTCTTTTCTTTCAGGATAACACTGTCTCCAACTAAATGCAGGCCCAGAGATGCAGCAAATACTGAATGAATGGAACTACATTTAAAAATGTAAAGCAGTCCCTGTGCTGATGGTTTCTTCAACCCACCTGGATTTAAATCCACAGGCCTATAAGGACCTGCATGACCTAGTATGTATTGTCTACTTCTATACTATTAATGCCTGCTCACTTCACTGATAGCACACTGGTATTCTCTTTATCTTTTTAAAAGTATTTTATTTATTTATTCATGAGAGACACACACACACAGAGGCAGAGACACAGGCAGAGGGAGAAGCAGGCTCCATGCAGGGAACCTGATGTGGGACTTGATCCCAGGTCTCCAGGATCATGTCCTGGGCTGAAGGCAGCAATAAACCCCTGAGCCACCCGGCCTGCCCTGGCGTTCTCTTTATTCCCAGAACTGGCCAAGATCATTTCTGCCTCAGGGCCTTTGCACTTGCTGTTTCCCTTTTCCTAGAAGAAGAGTTGGGAGTGCTCTTTCCCTAGAAGACTATCTGCATGGCTCCCTTCTTTCTGTTATTTGGATCTCAATTCAAATGTCACTTCTTCAGAGGCTCTGCCCTTCCTATCCAAAATAATCTTTCCATCTAACCAGTTACTTTAATATCTTTATGGAGCTTATTACTATCTGAAATTATCTGTTTGTTAATTTATGCCACTCCAACATAATATGAGTTCCTTGTGAAGTCAGGGACCATTTCTATCTTATTCACTAATGTATCCAGCGCCTCGGACCCTGCTCAGTAAATAAGTATTTGTGGAGTAATGAGTGAATACTAGCTAATTATTTATTATATGCTTATTATGTACAAGGCACTGTCCTAAATGCTTCACGTATACTAAGTCATTTAATTCTTACATCCTATGAAGCAGGTGCTATTATTGTCATTTTACAGGTGGGGAGAATGAAGCACAGAGAGGTTAGGAAATTTCCCTAATTTACACAAAGTGGGGATCCAGGATTTGAATCCAAAGTCTGATTCTCAGTTTGCTTTAAAGCCCTAGCTCCAAAACCTAGCAGCTCAGCATTACGTGGGAGCTTTATAAGAAAGTAAACTCCTGGCCCTGAAACTCTGATTCCGCAGGTGGTTCGTGCGAGTAACAAACCGCGACAGGCTTCTCCAGGCACCGTCCCACCTGCCAAGGTTACGTCAAGCCTGCCACGCCCCTTCCGGCGCGAAGACCGCTGGGAGTTGTAGTCACCAGTATAGTTCGTCAGTCTCCCGGAAATGACGTAGAGGTCCCGCCTTCCTTCTTTTCGTATTTCCGCTGTTGCGGCTTCGTGGTGTGGCTCGCGAGCTCCGACGGGTTGTGTTTCTCAGGCCTTGGCCTTTGAGGTGGGGACGCAAATCGGGGTATTTGCGGGGAGGGTGAGAAGTAGAGGTCGGGAAGTAGCGACCCCGGCCCATTCTTGCGGTCTGTGACTCCGGCTTTCCCGCAGGTCCCGCTGCGCCCGCCGCAGCCTCTCAGCGCCGTCGCCATGTCGCGGTTTTTCACCACCGGTTCGGACAGCGAGTCCGAGTCGTCTCTGTCGGGGGAAGAGCTCGTCACCAAACCTGTCGGGGGCAACTACGGCAAACAGTGAGTGGGGGGGCTTGCGCCGCGGTGACCGGTCGGGGAGTGCTCGGGAAGGCCGCGTATGTGGGAAGGGAATGGAGGAGGTGGCGAGAGTTTAAGGGACCAGAGCAGTGTCGAAGGGACAACCTTCACGCTTCAGGGTGCTGTGAATTGTGGGAGTCCATCCGCCGGGCGCAGGGTGTTGGAGTCAGAAGAGATTTCGCGCTGGCTGGGTCTGTTGCATCAGCTTCGTAACTGGCCTGCGTGTTCACAGCCTCTGTACCCTCTCTCCGCTCGGCATCGGACTCCAAAAGTTCTCAGTTCCTCTTACCACCAAAAAAATCCTGCTCACAAGAAATCCAAAATGCTCACTTGGTATTTGAGAGCTGCTCGATGTGGCTCCTGAAGCCCCACCACCTGGTACTGAGGGCTGGCTCATCATTATCCATTGTCCTGTTTCTGATATTTACTGAAATGGCGTACTCCTGTCTCTGCAAAAAAGATTTTATTTGTTTATTCATGGGAGACACACACAGAGAGGCAGAGACACAGGCAGAGGGAGAAGCAGGCTCCTCGCGGGGAGCCCAGTGGGGGACTCCATCCCAGGACTCCGGACCTGAGTCAAAGGCAGACACTCAACCGCATCCCCTGTCTCTGCAAAATAAAAACTCTTTTCACTTTTTGAAACTGTAATGTTGTTTCTTGAACTTCATACATGCCACTTGCACATTTTCTATATTCTTGTGCCACTGTTTAATAATACATATACATATGCACATATATCTTCCGGAATATGATTTTTTATTATTGCCACAATTGGAAAAACCAACATCACTTACTTTAAAATACAAAATAATTGGTAAATTAATAAAACGGGGAGAAAAAGAATGGAGATATGGCTGTAGTATAGTCTTTCCTTACTAAAGAAACGTGCTAGTAGTGGAGGTGTTAAAAGCCATTGGGACTTTTTCCTTGCCCATGGCCTCTCACAATCTAGGAAACATTGCTTTCTGTGATTTAATTTAAGTACCACCTTCTTAAAGCCTTTTCCATTCATTCTAGCTGGAGTACCCTTTTTTCTTGATTTCTTTCAGTTCTTAGTTATTTGTGTCTTTGTGTAATTAGTTTTCTGACACAGAAAATAGCTTTATTTTTGAGAGGATGGAGATGGTCCTCTTTGTATATGTAACAGTGTTTGACAGAATGGCATACCTGAAGTAGGCTTAGATGAGTGAGTTGTATATGATGAGGTTTTGAAGAGGAAGCATTAAGGATAAGTGTGGTATGATGGCTTGAGTAATTTTGTTCTTTTGGGTTCACTGAGAAGGGAAATAGAGATCACTTGAAAAGACTGGAGCAAGGAAGGGAAGTTAATGGTGTCTGTTCTTTCAAACAGGCCGTTGTTGCTGAGTGAGGATGAAGAAGATACCAAGAGAGTTGTCCGAAGTGCGAAGGACAAGAGGTGAGGCCATGGGGAGGCCAGATCATGGGGAATCTCTGTAGCAGTAGTGGGTTTTCTGATGTTGGTGAGCACGTCCAATGTGGTTTTGGGCTCCAACACAGGTTTGAGGAGCTGACCAATCTCATCCGGACCATCCGTAATGCCATGAAGATTCGGGATGTCACCAAGTGCCTGGAAGAGTTTGAGCTCCTGGGAAAAGCATACGGGAAGGCTAAGAGCATTGTGGACAAGGAAGGTGTCCCCCGGTTCTATATCCGCATCCTGGCTGATCTAGAGGATTATCTTAATGAGGTATGATGCCTGTAGGTGAGAGAGGATCCAGAGGGGATTGTGGACCTGGGGCCTGGTCCTAACCCACTTCCAGGGGTCCTGTCTCCTCTTGGTTGTTTGCTATCCATATAGTAGTTCCTAGAGCCTGAGAAAAAGAGGGGTGAAGCAAGGAGAGTCCAGGACCTTTTTTGGTCAAGAATTTTAGTCCCTTATTTTCCTATTCTTGTTTGTGTTTTTTTTCCCCCCCTTTGGTGGTGAAATACAAAGGATCTTTTTTAAAAATAAGCTAATAAATGCAGTTGGTAAGCAGTACAGATGGTGTACAGATAGCAAAACTCATCATCATGGTTGTGGTGAAGCCTGAGATTGATTGATTGATTTATAAGTATTTTATTTATTTACTCATGAGAGACACACACGGAGAGAGAGAGAGAGAGAGAGAGAGAGAGAGAGAGAGAAGTACAAACATAGGCAGAGGGAGAAGCAGGCCCCATGCAGGAACCCCAATGTGGGACCGGATCCTGGGACTCCAGGATCATGCCCTGAGCCGAAGGCAGACACCCAACTGCTGAGCCACTCAGGTGTCCCATAAGCCTGAGATTTAGGTAATACTGTTTAGTCTCACATCCCTATTCTACTTTTTTCCCCTCTCCTGTCCTTTAGCTATGGGAGGATAAGGAAGGGAAGAAGAAGATGAACAAGAACAATGCCAAGGCCCTGAGCACCCTACGCCAGAAGATCCGAAAATACAACCGAGATTTCGAGTCCCACATTACAAATTACAAGCAGGTGAGGATGCTAGAGATAGACTTTCTGAACTGTGGGGACAGTGATCCCCCCCAAGAGAGACAGAAGAGTATTTGCAAATGGAAGGGGTAACTGGAGAAGGAATCAGGACACATAGCACTAGGGTGGAGGGGGAGAATAGGGAGGATGGGGCAGTGGTTGGCAGGCATCATTAATTATTCTCACATCTCCCTTGTTAAGAACCCTGAGCAGTCTGCGGACGAAGACGCCGAGAAGAACGAGGAGGATTCAGAAGGTGAGGGGGACCCTCACTACTAATGATTACGAGTTCACAGTCAGGGGATCCTTTGGCCTGCTTTCTTGGTTGCCCTTCTGCCTTATTCATCACACTCTCTCTCTTTTCTCTCTCCTTTCCCACCAGGCTCTTCAGATGAGGATGAGGATGAGGACGGAGTCAGTGCTGCAGCTTTCCTAAAGAAGAAATCAGAAGCTCCTTCTGGAGAGAGTCGCAAGTTCCTCAAAAAGATGGAGGTAAGAGCCACAGTGAGACTATGAAGGGTGATTTGCCTGCCATGGACCATTCTCAAGTTCCTGGGGGAAATGACGACTGACAGCCCTAGGATTGGGAGAGGTAGGGTTTAGTGGAGCCTGGTTTGAGAACAGGCTTTGTCTTGGATTAGAGCACTGAGTGCCCTGAAACATGGGGCAGTAGTTTCAAGACCCCACTCTGTCCCCCGGAGAACTGTGGGTCCCTGGAGCAAGTCTGCACTTCTCTCTGGGTCTTGGTGGCCCAGTCCAACTCTTCATATGATCATTCTTGAGTATCTACTCTTATTCTGCTCCCGAAAATTCCTGGGACTTGTGCGGGCAGGGAAACCAGTCAGTCTCCAGCCTTTTTCCTGCTGATGCTCTTATTTCTCTAAGGATGATGAGGAGGACTCAGAAGATTCAGAAGATGATGAAGACTGGGATACAGGTTCCACATCTTCTGACTCTGACTCAGAGGAGGAAGAAGGGAAGCAGACAGTGCTGGCTTCAAGGTTCCTTAAAAAGTAAGGAAAAAAGTGGTGCCTTGGGCCATAGTGGGGAAGCGTAGGAATCCTGCAGTCACCTTTTTGTTGAGAAGCCTTTCTTACTCTGTGTTCCACTTGACTGGTCAAGCCCAGGAGGCAGGTATATCTGATGTGTTTGTTTATAGCATTTCTGACACCATCTCTGCGGGTTTTTTTTTTTTCCCTTACACCTACCAGTTCTCCAACTTTCTGGCCATCAATGTGGTGTTCCACATGCAGCTCAGTCTGAAACGACCCAGAGTTATTGCCAACCCCACAGATTAAGGGCTCAGCCCTACAGTACTGCCCCCACCTAAGAAACCAGTGGCAAGGGGATCCCTGGGTGGCTCAGCGGTTTAGCGCCTGCCTTTGGCCCAGGGCGCAGTCCTGGAGTCCCAGGATCAAGTCCCATGTCAGGCTCCCCCCAGGGAGCCTGCTTCTCTCTCTGCCTCTCTCTCTCTCTCTCTATGTCTATCATGAATAAATAAATAAAATTTTTTAAAAAAATAAACTATACACTGGAAAAAAAAAAAAAAAAAGAAAGAAAGAAACCAGTGGCAAGACCCAGGTTTGGCTCTTGTACTTCTGACCAACCAGCTATAAATTCCGAGTTTTCACAACTCCCTCCTCAGTTTCTTTTTTTTTTAAATTTATTTATTCATGAGAGACACAGAGAGAAAGAGGTTCCATGCAGGGAGCCTGATGTGGGATCGATCCCGGGACTCCAGGATTGCGCCCTGGGCCAAAGGCAGGCGCTAAACCGCTGAGCCACCCAGGATCCTGCCCTCCTCAGTTTCGATAATTTGCTTGAACAATCCACAGAACTTGAGAGAGCGCTCTACTTGCTATTACCCGTTTATTTTAAAGGGTACGTACAACTCAGGAAGAACCAAGTGGAAGAGATGCACAGGGCATGGTGTGGGAGAACAGGCACAGAGCTTCTATGCCCTATCTGGATGCACCACACTCCTGGCACCACAGTGTGTTTAGCAACCACGGAGCATTCCAAACGTCATCATTTGGGGATGCTTATAGAGGTTTTATTAAAAATGTGTGATCAGTTAAGTCATTACTCACTGATTGCTCTGTTTTCAGCCCTTGTTTCTCTCCTAGTCATGGTGAGGCTGAAAATTCCAAACCTCTGATCATGCAGTGGTCTTTCTGGTGTGTGTGGGTGTTGTCCTCTGCTCCCACCCCACCCACCCCAGCCAGCAACCACTGATTTGCTTTCTGTCTCTAGATAAATTCACCCTTTGTAGAGAATATAATGTAAATGGAATCACACAATGTGTTACGGTAATTGAGAGGGATTTGGCTTTTCACTCAATAATTGAGGTTAATCCTATCTTCTATTTTCTTTCTCACTGACTTTTCTACTTTTTAAGCCATGTCTAGATTGTATTCTTTTTTTCCCTCTTAGCGTGTTTCTCTCTATTGGTTTGGAAGTTACATGCTATCCTTTTAGAGATTACCCTTGATATATATTTTAAGCCAGTGAAATCTTATTTTGTATACTTAATTAAAAAAAAATTTAGAATTAGATTGAGTTAAAATTCCATTTGACAGGTTCGGTCAACGATGGCATCCTCAAAGGTCTTTGACATTGAATTTGACTTTATGTCAAAGAATAATTCAGAGACTGTTTTACTTGTGTCACGAAACCAGTTTTTTTTTTTTTTTTTTAAGATTTTATTTTATTCATGAGAGATGCAGTGAGAGAGAGAGAGGCAGAGACACAGAGGGAGAAGCAGGCCCCATGCAGGGAGTCCGACGTGGGACTCGATCCCAGGTCCCCAGGGTCAGGCCCTGGGCCAAAGGCAGCACTAAACCACCGAGCCACCAGGGCTGCCCTCGAAACCAGTTTTTAAGGTTGATTTCCAAACCAAGACAAAAGCAAGATTTGTATAAGAGGAAAAAGAACAAGGAGAGAGAAACCACAGATGGTATGGGAACAGTGAATTTTGATCACACGTATTTTCTCATTAGCTAAGCCAGCCAGGGTTAGTGTTAGTTGTGAATGGGTTTTCTAGAAGCATAACCGTCTGTTTCCATAATGTCTGCCAAGATCTTTTTTCAGTGTCTCCATATTAAACCAATCTATACTTTTTTCTTCATCACATTTTTTCAGCTTTCATTTTTTTTTTTTTTGGTTAAAGGAATGGGTTTAATCTCAAGAGCTTCTGTCTCTTTTTGGTATGGAATAAGGTTGTCTGGCAACATTAAGGGACTTGGACATTAGGTAGTGGATTTGGGCTGAAAATACGAGGATAATCACAGATATTATAAGAAACACTAGAGCTTTTGTTCTGTTTAATTTTGTAATCAGGATAAGTCTATCTATGGGAATGCCTTAAGGAATCCGTTTAGTGAACTTTTAAATCGCTTTTCTTTTTCAAGTGGTTTTTTCTTTTAAAGATTTATTCATGAGAGACACAGAGGTAGAAAGGCAGAGACATAGGCAGAGGAAGAAGCAGGCTCCATGCAGGAAGCCTGATATGGGACTCCATCCTGGGATTCTGGGATCATGCCCTGAGCCAAAGGCAGACGCTCAACTGTTGAGCCACCCGGGTGTCCCTTCTTTTTTAAGATTCTAGTGCGAGCACCCACGCCTGGGGGGAGGATGGAGGATGAGGGAGAAGCAGGCTTCCCTGCAGGGATCCCAATGCGAGGCTCAATTCCAGGACTCTGGGATCATGACCTGAGCTGAAGGCAGACATTTAACCAACTGAACCACCCAGTTTCTTCCTCTTCTCCTCTCCTCCCCTCCCCTCCCCTCCCCTCCCCTCTCTTTTCTTTCCTTTTTCTTTCTTTTCTTTCTTTTCTTTCATTCACTCATTCATTCATTCATAGAGAGGTAGAGACATAGAGGGAGAAGCAGGCTCCCCACGAGGAGCCCGATGCGCGGGGAGCCTGATGTGGGACTCAATCCCAGGACCCCAGGATCATGACCTGAACCAAAAACAGACATTCAACCCCTGAGCCACCCAGGTGCCCAAGTGACTATTTTCTTAATTGCCATATTTTTCCAAAATATTTCTCCAAGTGCAGTAAGATGTTACTCATTGAATATCTTTATTATGGTCTTGGCTGACTCTTACGGGTTTTACTTAGGATTAATTAATTCTTAGCTAAGGAAGTTATTAGTGTGAGTTTGGGGCTAAAATGTTGATTTACTATATAGACATTAGAGGTAAATTACTGGATCACACATTAATATTTCCAAATTTGTAGTTGGGGTGGTAATTCTTAAGTACAAACTGATAAAATCCAGTGTTTTGGATCTCTTCTGATAAAATATCACATTAGACTTTTTTTTTTTAAGATTTTATTTATTTATTCATGAGAGAGAGAGAGAGGCAGAGACACAGGCAGAGGGAGAAGCAGGCAGAGAGAAGCAGGCTCCATGGAAGGAGCCCAACATGGGACTTGATCCTGGGTCTCCAGGATCATGCCCCAGGCTGAAGGTAGCACTAAACCACTGAGGCACCCCGGAGGCCCTCTAATCCACTTAGACTTTTAATCAGATGCGAGTGTTGGTTCACCACCTTGGGTGTTCTGAGAGTGAAATCTGAAACCAGCCCCAGTATCTGGCTGGCAGGGAGAAACCAAAGAGAGAGGCAGACGGCTGCAAGTGGCTGGTTTAATAAGCAAGGGAACTAACACATGAGACTTTTCTTGGAAGCCACAAGGCTAGTACATCTTCACACCCAACCACCAGAATCATAAAAGTTTATATAGAGGTCTTTACCAGGCAGTGTCAAATATACAGTCCGGATGGTTTTAACACATTATTCACAAGGTATGTTTTTGAAACAGCCCCCGGGATAGGAATGATGGGCAGAACATACATCCCAAGGACAGGGCAGAAGGTGAGGGGCTTCCTGTTGCCAATGGCCAACTCAAGGGTCAGCCGGCAGTCGTGTCCTCTTGATGCCCTTCAACAGTGAGCAATCAAGATTTGTTTGAAATTTAGATTATATTTAACTGTTGGTAGAGTCAGCAATAGAGGAAAAAGGCAAAAAAAAAGGTTAAAAAAGAAGAGGAAGACACGTAAAATTTAAGTGTGTTGTCTTGAATATGACCCTTTATTTGAAGGATGTATTGGAGGAAGTTATTTACCTCTGGTAGCATTATTGACCTGTGGAATTTCACAGAGATGCTGCCTACTACTAAGAGTTAACTGGCTTCTGGAGGCCATTTTGTGTTTGTGTATGTGTGTAGACCTTAGGATAAATCTCTGGTGGGACTGAATGTCTAAATTGTTAGGATGCTAAGCAAGAGTATATAGGGGCTCTAGTCGGTAATTGTTAAGAGGACATGGAATGATCATTTTCAGCATAGTTTTTAGGGCTAACTTCTGTTGGTTGTCTCTTAATATCTTTAGTCTTTTGGCTACGTATTTATTTATTTTAAGATTTTACTTATTTATTTATGAGAGACACACAGAGAGAGGCAGAGACACAGACAGAGGGAGAAGCAGGCTCCCTACTGAGCACAGAGCCCGATGTGGGATGATCTCAGAACGCCGGGATCATGCCTAGAGCCGAAGGCTCAACTACTGAGCCTTCCCTCGGCTACATATTTTAATAGAAGTTTATTTGGTGATGTCCCACTGGAAAAGTAGCTTGCATCGATTTGATGTATAACTGAGAGCATAAACATTAGTTTTCTAATTTCTAACAAGATGTAAATATACCAAGGTATAATCTATCAAGCCAAGTTTTAGTCTAATTAGAATTTCATAGGGTGAAAATGACACCTAGCTGGCTCAGTTGGTGGAGCATGGAACTCTGAATCTTGGGGTTGTGAATTTGAGCCCCATGTTGGGTATAGAGATTACTTAAAAATGAAATCTTGAAGAAAAAAAGGAATTTCATAGGGTGAGAGTTCATTGTCGTTTTTGAAGTGTGAATCCTGATATCCTTATGGCTAGCAGTAAAATTTTAGGCTAGAAACATTAAGTTCTTTTGAAGTTTAAGCAGCGTCGATTCTAAAATTGCAGTAGGATTTTTGATCTTCTCAGAGCTTTAGGGATATGACCAAGAGGTTTCAGTTTAGCAAATGTTTCGTGTTTGCAAAGGATTTTCCTATAAAGTGAGCTTTTGTCATTAAAGAGAGTATTGCAGTAGTACAGGGGAAAAACCTGAAAACTGTGGGGTTATGGCATACGTTCTTTGGCAAGTGGAAAAGTTTGATCCAGCTAGCAAATTTATAAACTATAACTAGGGATCCCTGGGTGGCGCAGCGGTTTGGCGCCTGCCTTTGGCCCAGGGCGCGATCTTGGAGACCCGGGATCGAATCCCACGTCGGGCTCCCGGTGCATGGAGCCTGCTTCTCCCTCTGCCTGTGTCTCTGCCTCTCTCTCTCTCTCTGTGACTATCATAAATAAATAAAAATTAAAAAAAAAATAAAATATAAACTATAACTAAAACACGTTCAGACCTTTTAAGCAGTTAAAATGAAATTTATTTGTAGATGTTTAAATGGCAGTTGATGAGGATTATAACTTGAGTATCGAGTTTGTCTGGAAAGATTTGTTCATCAGTATATGAAGTTTGAGATAATTTAGAAGTATTAAATATTTAAGTATTCAAATCTGGAAATGGTTTCAGACACCAAGTGGTCAAAGACCACTTTGGGATAGCCAGTGATCTTTCTGGAATTTGTGAGGGAATTTTGTTGTCTTGAACAATTGTTTTTTAAATTCAGAATTTAGTTTAATTCTCATAAGGGGAGAGGAGCCAGTCTGGGAACAGCAAATTTTTTTACACTAATTTCGAACTGATTAGTTGGTAACTGGTAAAAAGATTAGAATAGAGCAACTAGTATTAAAAGAATAACTGGAAGAACATACATTTTTTTTTTTTTTTAATTTATGCCATAGAGAGGGATTTATTCTTCCAGGAAATAAAACTATAGCACTCTAAACTATTTAGAGCTGCAATTCCATCCAAGATTTGTGTTAAGATTTTTCTCTTCACTCAAAAACAAGACTCCAAGAAAAAAAATCGCTCAGGGAAAAAAGTTGAAAGCCCTCCAAAATTATTTTGTTTACATCTGGAAATAAAGGCAGATGTTACCACTTTACACTTACGGGTTGAGTTTTCTCTGGAAAACCTGAGAGGTTGGCTGTGCGGCGACATGGCAGGCTGTTTCTATGTCTACAGTGGCCAAATTGACCCCTCTGCCTTATTAGACCAGGCCATACTGTTCCTTTCATAGGATTTTCTTAGTGGGTATGATACGGTGACAGGCCTTGGTAAGTATCTGGCAGATTCACATGCTTGATAATCCTTGCTTTGGTTATGGTTATGGTTAACTCTAGCTTACTTCTAGAGTGTAATTTGAACCCAGGGCTTGATGGAGAAAAAGAGGAAGTTCATGGGAAGGAGACGCCTCAGGTGGAGTGGGGACTGGTCTTTCATCATCTGCCATGTCTCCTGGCAGGGCCCCCACCACAGAGGAGGACAAGAAGGCAGCTGAGAAGAAGCGGGAGGACAAAGCCAAGAAGAAGCACGATAGGAAATCTAAGCGCCTGGATGAGGAAGAGGAAGACAATGAAGGCGGGGAGTGGGAAAGGGTCCGGGGTGGAGTGCCCCTCGTTAAGGTGAGGGCTTTAGTGTTGTGGTTTTTGGTTTTTTGGGTTTATGTTTTTGTTTTTGTTTTTTTAAGATTTATTTATTTACTTGAGAGAGCATGCATGTGCGCTTGAATGGGGGAAAGAGGCGAAGGGAGAGAATCTTCAAGTAGACTGTGCTGAGTGCACAGTGCAATGCAAGGCTTGGTTCAATGACCCAAGAGATATGACGTGAGCCAGAACCAAGACCTAGACGCTTAACCAGCTGAACCACCCAAGCACCCTGGGCTTTAATATTAAAATGAATTGGGAAGCTGTTTGGGAGAGATTTCCCCCTAGTTGGTTTGGGAGAAAAGTTAGGACAAGAATGGGTTTGTATCACCTTGTACATGATAGTACATGTGTTGCCTAGGAGAAGCCAAAAATGTTTGCCAAGGGAACCGAGATCACCCACGCTGTTGTCATCAAGAAGTTGAATGAGATCCTACAGGCACGAGGCAAGAAGGGAACAGATCGGTAAGATTCATGGGCCTGTGAGATTACAGGGTGAATGCTCTTTTTTTCTCTAAAACATGGATGGAGGTTGGTGGGAAAATAGCAGTTTGGGAAGATTTGTGTGTGCTACTGTTGAAGGAATGGTATACTTGGAACATACTTACATACCTGTCCATTTTCTGCTGTTTACTCTCCTTTTGATCTTAAAACAGTCACTTAAACTTTGGGGATTATTTTCCCAACTGTAAAATGGGAATAATGCTCACTTTCTTTAATTGTTTGGTAACTGAAGAGGATGGCAGATTGTTAGCATTATTGCTGCTTCTGTTTGGAATTTATAAAGGAGAAGCAAGTATGCAGGTGGTGGGAATGATGCCGCCTTGCTGTCTGAGGAGGGCATGCTGCATGACAGGAAAGGGTTTTTTTTATTTGTCTCTGATGCCTCACCCTTTTCTGCTCCTTTCCAGTGCAGCCCAGATTGAACTACTACAGCTATTGGTTCAGATTGCGTCTGAAAACAACCTGGGGGAGGGCGTCATAGTAAAGATCAAGTTCAATATCATCGCCTCTCTCTATGACTACAACCCGAACCTAGCCACGTACATGAAGGTGAGGGCAATGAAGAGGAGCATCCCAGAGCTGAGCTGATGGGTTGGTTGCGGGGGCCGGGGGGGAGGGGGATGCTGGTATCCTAAAACTCGAGGGCTGTGGAGGCCGTCTTGGTAGTTGACTGGATTCCTGATGAAGGGGCCCTTGGGAGGCCCCTGCTGCTTCCGCCTTCATGCCTCTGACGGCCCTCTGCTCTCTTGACAGCCTGAGATGTGGCAGAAGTGCCTGGACTGTATCAATGAGCTGATGGACATCCTGTTTGCAAACCCCAACATCTTTGTTGGAGAGAACATCCTGGAGGAAAGTGAAAACCTACATAATGCTGACCAGGTAAAGAGAAATTGGAGGCTAATTGGAGGCGTATATTGTCTGTCTTGGGAAGGCTCAGTGAAGACAGAGGGGTCGAAGTCTGGCACTGAGATCTGGGCTAATTATTTGCTCCTCCTTTACCACCGCCTTTAGCCACTGCGTGTCCGTGGCTGTATCTTAACCTTGGTGGAACGAATGGATGAAGAATTTACCAAAATAATGCAAAATACTGATCCCCACTCCCAAGGTAAGTTTAGGCAGGCATGGGCATCAGTGGGAAGGTGCAGAAAATAAAACTAAGGATTATACTGACAGGGTGTCTGATGAGCCAGCCCTTCCTTACCCCAGAATCCACATGGCCTGGGAGGATGCTAGGCCCCACTCCCATAGCTTCTGATGCAGTAGGTCAGCGGGGGATGGAGGGTTTGCCTCCAAATTTTGCGTTTCTTACATGTTCCCAGGTAATATTGCTGTCTGGGGACTGTACTTTGAGAATCATTGCGGTCTGGCTTCAGTCCACTTTGCTTGATTGGCTTGGATTAGAGGCATTTGGGTTGGAGGAAGTACAGGATATTTACTAAGTGAAATATTAATACCCACATGTGCCTACTGAGTCAGGGCTACAGTGGTGAGTGAGGCAGCCAGAGGCCGTTTCCTCTGATGGAGCTTAGATTTCAGTCCTGGAGAAAGACATTTCAACATGTAAATAAAATGAGGCAGTTGTAGATCATGTGCAGGGTGCATTTGAAATTCAAATAGGGACCTGTGATAGTGGGAGACAGGATAGCCACTGTAGGTAATGGTTGAAGAAAACATTTTAAGGCAGGGGCCATCTGAGATAAGATCTGAATGAGAAGGAGGACTTAATCAGGGGAGGAAGTAGCAGAAGAGCTCACGGACAGGAACAGAAAGGGAGTGTCTGGGGAAGAGATGGTGTTTTCAGGGCACAGTGAGGAGACTGCACATGGGTAGAGGTGGCTGGACAGTTCTGGGGCAGAGAATGGGGAAAGCCAGGTGCCTGGCTGAGCAGAGGGGGGCTTTCCCCGCCAGAGTACGTGGAGCATCTGAAGGACGAGGCGCAGGTGTGTGCCATCATCGAGCGTGTGCAGCGCTACCTGGAAGAGAAGGGCACCACCGAGGAGATCTGTCGAGTCTACTTGAGGCGCATCCTCCACACCTACTACAAATTTGATTACAAGGCCCACCAGCGGCAGCTCACCCCCCCAGAGGGCTCCTCAAAGGTGAGTCTCGGGAGAGGGATGACATCTGTCTGGACTTAACGGCAGAATCTGTTCCCTGGGAATTCTCGGAGGTGGAGTCGGGAGGGGAGCTGGGAGGGACAGGAACAGGGCTGGATGGAGCCTAGCCTTTGGTTGTGAAGCCTGAGCCAGGGTCTCTGCTCTGCCGGATCTTTTTCTCTAACAACATCCTGCCACTGCTCGCCCTCCCCCGCAGTCTGAGCAAGACCAGGCAGAGAATGAGGGCGAGGACTCAGCTGTGCTGATGGAGAGGCTGTGCAAGTACATCTACGCCAAGGACCGCACGGACCGCATCCGCACGTGTGCCATCCTTTGCCATATCTACCACCATGCCCTGCACTCCCGCTGGTACCAAGCCCGGGACCTCATGCTCATGAGTCACCTGCAAGACAATATTCAGCATGCGGACCCACCAGTACAGGTAGGATGGGAAGGAGGCACTCTGGCCCTGGTAGCAAAGGGAAGAACAAGCCAGGCTCCTGTCCATGGTCAGAATAGCTCAACCAGGTTAGCCACCTCTCTGGCTGGTGGAGATATGAGTGGACACTTGGTCCTTCCCAGATGCCACCATTCTACGATCCTTCTGCATGTTAGGGTATTGTCCTGTTCTGATAACCACTAGAGGTCTCTGGGATGGAGATTTGGGTTC
The DNA here is from genome assembly GCF_048418805.1 of Vulpes vulpes. Lineage (NCBI taxonomy): Eukaryota > Metazoa > Chordata > Mammalia > Carnivora > Canidae > Vulpes > Vulpes vulpes. Next base: position 93,044,937 of record NC_132782.1, read on the forward strand.
CATTAATGTTTATTGTCCCTCCTGTGTATCTGGTTGAGAGCATTAGAAGGTCTTTTATTATAAAAGGAGAGAAAAACCTTAAGTTGTTAAACTAAGGAAAGGCAGGACCCAGATGTGGTGTGGTGTGTTGGGACATGACAGCAGGACTACTGACTGTACATGTGGTAGTGTCGTGGGGACATTTTCACATGGGAGGGTGACAGCCATATCTAAGTTCAGGTCTAGTAAATGTGTGTTTCAAACAATGAAGCGATATTGACACTTAGAAGTATACACATTGTGAACCTGAGGCGAGCCCATGTGATGGCAGTTTTTATTTTTATTTTTTTTTTATTTTAAAAAAATTTTTTTGTTTTTTTTTTGTTTTTTTAAATTTTCATTTATTTATGATAGTCACAGAGAGAGAGAGAGAGAGGCAGAGACACAGGCAGAGGGAGAAGCAGGCTCCATGCACCGGGAGCCTGACGTGAGATTCGATCCCGGGTCTCCAGGATCGCGCCCTGGGCCAAAGGCAGGCGCTAAACCGCTGCGCCACCCAGGGATCCCGATGGCAGTTTTTAAATAGCATTCGCATTTGTTCCTTCTTATTCCAGTGCATGAATTTATCTCAAGTTCTTTTTTTTTTTTTTTTTAAGATTTTATTTATTTATACACGAGAGACACAGAGAGAGGCAGACACACAGGCAGAGGGAAAAGCAGGCTTCTTGCAGGGAGCCTGACCTGGGACTTGATCCCGGGTTTCCAAGATCACGCCCTGGGATGAAGGTGGCCCTAAACCACTGAGCCACCCGGGCTGCCCTATCTGAAGTTCTTGATCGGTTCCCCTCTTCATAGACTCCTGGTCTGTTTCCAGTGTGGACAGCAAAGCTGTCATGAACATTTATAAGCCTTTATGTTGCTGTACATTTTCTCTTGGGTAAATAGTTAAGAGCAAAACTGGTGTATCAAAGTGTAGGTGTATGTCCAGTTTCATAAGAATGAAACTCCTACCAGAATGTATGGGTATTATACGCCTTACCCATATTTTGCATTGTTGATCTTTTTCATTTAAGCCACGTTGGTGGTGATTTAATGGTATCTCATTATGGTGTTGGTTCGTAGTTCCCTGATAACCCCTGAAATCGACTACTTATTATTAGATACCAGTTCTTTGTCAGATAAACATTCTCCAAATATTTTTTTCCTGTCTGTGGTCTATCTCTTCATTTTCTTTTTTTGATTAATTAATTAATTTATATTTATGATAGTCACACAGATAGAGAGAGGCAGAGACATAGGCAGAGGGAGAAGCAGGCTCCATGCACCGGGAGCCTGATGTGGGATTCGATCCCGGGTCTCCAGGATCGCGCCCTGGGCCAAAGGCAGGCGCCAAACTGCTGCGCCACCCAGGGATCCCTATTCATTTTCTTTTTATTTTATTTTATTTTATTTTATTTTATTTTATTTTATTTTATTTTATTTTATTTTATTTTATTTTTTAATATTTTATTTACTTATTCATGAGAGACACAGGAGAGAGAGGCAGAGGGAGAAGCAGGCTCCATGCTGGGAGCCCGATGTGGGACTTGATCCTGGGTCTCCAGAATCAGGCCCTGGGCTGAAGGCGGCACTAAACCGCTGAGCCACCCAGGGATCCCTCCCTATTCATTTTTAATACCATGTCTTGTGGTGTAGTATAATTTCAGTTTTTTCTTTTATGCTTATTATTTTTGGGGTCCTATCTAAAGAAACCTTCACAGTTCGATACTTTTTTTTTTTTAACCCTTTTAAGTTCTTGAAGGTTTAGCTTTCACGTTTAGATCTATGGTTTTGATATAGGATATGATGTCAGAGTCAAAGACATTCTTTCCCCATCATACTGTTCTGGTGCCTTTGTGGAAAACCACATGAAAAAAACATATGGTTGTAAGTGTAAGTGTATTTTTGTTCTCTTCTGTTTCATTCATTCATTCATCTGTTTGTCTTTGTGCCAGTCCCATACTATCTTGATTACTCTGCCTGTAAGTCTTGAAGTCAGGTAGTTTAAGTCCTGCTTTGTTCTTTTTAAGAATGCTTTGGATATTCTGTAACTTTTGCATTTCCAAATAAATTTTAGAATTCTGACAGTTTCTACAAAAAACACCTGCTGGAATTCTATGGAATCTATAAATCAGTTTTGAGGGAATTGATGTCTTAATAACAACACTGAACCTTTCAATCATACCTCTTTGTTTCATTTTTTTCTTCAGTGTTCTGTGTAGAGTTATTACATGCCTTTTTTTTTAATACTTTATTTATTTATTCATGAGAGACACAGAAAGGCAGAGACACAGGCAGGGAGAAGCAGACTCCCTGTGGGGAGCCAGATGTGGGACTCAATCCCAGGACCCCGGGATCACCACCTGACCCAAAGGCACTCAACCACCGAGCCACCCAAGCATCCCTATTACATGTCTTTTAAGAAATTATTCCTGAAGGGGTGTCTGAGTGGCTGTCAGTTAAGCCTCTGACTCTTGGTTTCGGCTCCGGTTATGATATCAGGGTTATGAGATGGACTGGGCTGCATGCTGGGTGTGAAGCATGTTCCTATGCACCCCCCATCCCTGTGCTTTCTCTCTCTTTAAAAAAAAGAAAAAAATTATTTATGAATGTTATGCATTTCAATGCTGTTGTAAATGTAATTGGTTTTAGGATGCCTGGGTGGCTCAGTGTTTAAGCTTCTGCCTTCAGCTCAGGGTCATGATCCTGGAGTCCCGGGATCGAGTCCCACATCGGACTCCCTGTGTGGAGTCTGCTTCTCCCTCTGCCTGTGTCTCTACCCCTCTCTCTATGTCTCTAATGAATAAATAAAATCTTTTTAAAAAATTAAAAAAAATATAATTGGTTTATCTCATTTCCCAGTTGTTAATTACTGACATATAAAAATACAATTCATTTTTGTATTTTGGCCTTGAATGCATCTGTTTTGCTAAATTCACTTAATTTGTTTTAGTATTCTGTTCACCGGTTTAGCTTTGCTGCTGAAATAGTCATGTTATCTGCCTACAGACCATTTAATTACTATATCAGTCTTTATGGCTTCTCTTTTTTTCTTCTTTCTTTTGAAAGATTTTATTTATTTGAGAGAGAGAGAGTGTGAGCACGAGAGAGGGGCAGAGGGAAAGGGAAAAGCAGATTACCCACTGAGCAGGGAGCCTGAGGCAGGCCTGGATCCCAGGAGATCCTGACCTGAGCTGAAGGCAGATGCTTAGCAGACTGTCATCCAGGTGCCTCTCCTTTTTTCTTTCTTTCTTGATATATTGCAGTAACTCAAATCTCTAGTACTTAGTGCTACATAGAAGTAGTGAGAGCAAACACCTTGCATTGTCCCCTGTCTTAAGGAGGTGGTCAACATTTTACCACTAAGTATAATGTTAGCTGTTGATACACTTTCTCAGATTGACAAAGTTCTCTTCTGATCCTAGTTGACTGAGAAATTTTGTCCTAAATAAATGTTGAATTTTGTCAAGAGCTTTTCTCACATCTACTAAAATGATGCAGTTAAGTCTCCTTTATTGTGTTCATATGGTAACTATGATTTTAGATTTTTATATCAGCTTTTCATGCCAGAGATGTAGTCTACTTGATCATGATCTATTATCTTTTTTATTTATTGCTGGACTTTCTTTGCTAGTATTTTTTCAGGCTCTTTGCATCTATGTTCAGGAGTACTACTGACCTATATACTTTTAATTGTTATCAGTAAAGACTTTATCTGCCCTCCTCCCCACATCTGTACTACCTAAAATTTTCCCCTATCGTAATTTGTGACAAGTCCGTATTTTCAGTTGCCTCGGCTAGAAACTTTAGAGTCAAATTCAATTCTTGTTTTACTCTCAGATCCCTCATCTGATTCCCCAGCCATTTCTGTTCAGAGTCCATTTATCACTTCCACTGCTACCCTCTGATCTGAGCCACCCTCACCTTTCTGGTCTCTGCTTCTGGCCTTCTCTCCTTTCAGGCTGTCCTAATACAGCAGCCAGGGTTAACCCTTTAACTCAGGTTATATCTCTTATTTTCTCCAAACCTTCCTATGGTTTCCCCATCTTAAAAGTATTAATGCTTTTGGCCTAAAGGGCTGTGCGCTTGCCTATCCAGTATACGCTTACATCTTTACAGTTCTAGACTGATTCCTTGAGTACACCTGGTACAGCTCCTCCACGAGGCCTTTTTGCATTGAGTTTTCCTTTTCTCGAGAATACTCTTCTTACAGATACCTGCACGACTTGTTCCCCTTTTTCTGTCAGGTTTTTATTTAAACATTCCCTTCAAAATGAGGCCTTCCCTAGTTATCCTGCATAAAATTGTGAGTTCCCACCACCACCACTCCCTTCTTAACTCCCTTCTCTGTTTTATTTTTCTCCTTGGCATGAGTCTCCATCTGCATATTGTGGTCATTTTGCTCTTCATCCCCTTATCCCTAGAATGTAAGCTCCATGAGAGGATGGGGACTCATCTGGTTTGTTCTCTGTCCCAGCCGATAGCCTAGTGCTCAGCACCTCATAGGTGCTCAGTGTATATTTGTTGATTGGATGAGTAGCCCGCCTTGTAGTTACCACTTCTGAGTGCATTGTCCTTCATTCCCAGATCCTGTACAATCGCACCATGGTGCAGCTGGGCATATGTGCTTTCCGCCAAGGCCTGACCAAGGACGCTCACAATGCCCTACTGGACATTCAGTCAAGCGGCCGGGCCAAGGAGCTTCTGGGCCAGGGGCTGCTGTTGCGGAGCCTGCAGGAGCGCAACCAGGAGCAGGAGAAGGTGGAGCGGCGCCGGCAGGTGCCCTTCCACCTACATATCAACCTGGAGCTGCTGGAGTGTGTTTATCTGGTGTCTGCCATGCTCCTGGAGATCCCTTACATGGCTGCCCATGAGAGTGACGCCCGCCGACGCATGATCAGCAAGCAGTTCCATCACCAGCTGCGGGTGGGCGAGCGGCAGCCCTTGTTGGGTGAGTATGGGGCTCTGCAATGCAGCAGACTTTGCTCATTTGTCCCTTGATGCTTTTTTTAAAAAAATTTTGAGAGAGAAAGAACGTGCAAGTGAGAGAGAGCACAAGCAGGGGTGGGGGAAGGGAGAAGTAGACTGCCCATCAAGCAGAGAGCCCCATGCAGGGCTCAGTCCCAGAACCCTGAGATCATGACCTAAGCCAAAGGCAGACGCTTAACCAGCTGAGCCCAGGCGCCCATCTTTGATGCCTTTTTATTCAGAGGATTAAGAGAAGCTGAAGGGAATAATTTCACACAAGAGGATTCTGTTTGATGCAGTGACCTCTCTGTGTAGAACCTAGAATTGTCCTTTTTACTTAGTAGGCTGTGGGATACATTGTCTTAGCTTACAGATTAAGCTCCTTATTCTCTCATTCTCTCCTTTAGTCTCTTATTTCTCAGCATTATCTTTCTACCGAATATATGGTGTTACATATCCCTAGCATCTTTCAAAGTTCTTTGCAAAGTCCAACCTCCTCAGTCTCTAAGTTAAACTCTCCATGACCTGATTCCAGTGATGTTTTATTTAGCATAAACTCACACAGTACTTCTTTTCTGCCTGGCACTGTTTTAAATGTTTTATAGATAACAGTGCATTTAATTGTCATTCACAATACCCTATGATATGGGTATCATTATTACCTCCTTTTTTCCTGATTAAGAAACTGAGGCATGACATTCTGGAAAACAGTATGGAGATTTCTCAAAAAGTTGAAAATAGAGCTACCCAACGACTCAGCAATTGCACTATTTTTTTTGTTTTGTTTTTTTGGTTTTTTTTGAGCAATTGCACTATTATGTATTTATCCAAAGGATACAAATAGTAGCGATTTGAAGGGGCACCTGCACCCCACTGTTTATAACAGCACTGTCCACAATAGCCAGACTATGGAAACAGCCCAGATGTCTGTCAATGGACAAATGGATAAAGATACGTATGTGTGTATACATATATATAAATATATGGTGTATACATATATATATATATATATATATATACACACACACACACACACATACATCTATTCACACACACACACACTGGAGTATTACTCAGCCATCAAAAAGTGAAATCTTTACATTTGCAACAACGTGGATGGAAGTGGACGGTACTGTGCTAAGTGGAATAAGTCAGTCAGAGAAAGACAATTATCATATGATCTCACTCATATGTGGAATTTAAGAAACAAACCAGAGGATCATAGGTGAAGAGAGGAAAAGATAAAGATGAAATCAGAGAGGGAGACAAACCATAAAAGACTTAATCATAGGGAAAAAATTGAGGGTTGCTAGAGGAGAGGGGAGGTGGGGGGACAGGGTAACTGGGTGATGGACATTAAGGAGGGCACGTGATGTAATGAACACTGAGTGTTACATAAGACTGATGAATCACAGACATCTACCTCTGAAACTAATAACACGTTATGTTAATTAAATTTAAATAAGGTTTTTTTTTTTAAAAAAGAAACTGGCATGGGAGTTAAGTGACTTACCCAAGTTTAATACAGCTGATATGTATAGACATTTTTCTCTCAACCAACAAGACCCTTGGCATTTGAGAATTTACCATTGGCTCCTTTGATCACTTGTTGAAAACTGATTGATCAGTTCAAGGGTTGGGTGGGTTGTGATTTCACTAGGAAAGGAATTTGTTGAATTGTACTTTTCCTGTGGGGTTGATGCCTGGAAACACTTGGCAAGTGACCACACTTACTGTCCACAGCCATGTTCCCTCAGATCTGTCCTCTACTGGTTGTGTGCGTGGTTTTGTGAAGTGCAGGTACCCCTTTCACAAATTTGGTCTGCCTTAGGTAGTGAAGCTTTGTTTTATTTTAACTGGAAAATTTACAGTGAAAGGCTCTGTCTCCATCATTTAGGGCTCTCTGGCTCACTACAGTCCCTGCCTCTCTAATACTGCCTGGGATCAAAAGGCAGTTTCTGGGTAAGCTCTGTGCTACCCTTTGTTTTGTAGAGAGATATAATCTTTGTATAACTAATTCTTCCTTCTTTAAAAGTGGCAAAGTAGAAGCCAATCACAAGGGTTGAGTTCTCTTCCTTTTACTTATCTTATTCATACATTTCTCTTTGGGGCTGATCTCTTATACCTTTGAGCTTGCTCCCTGTTCTAGGGTCTGCCATGTTCATGTTTCTTTACACCTGCTGTCCATTCTAGTGGTAGAGTTTTGGCACTTTTGTTATCTACTCTGAATTCCTTTTACTTTTGTTTGCCATGTTTTCTTTCCCTGCTTTGTCTTTAAAGAAAAGTAAGCTGATATATAGACATAGTCAAAATCAAGAAGGTGGAATAAAGTTTGATAAATACACTTCCAGGTGAGACCCTAGAAATTTTTTTGGGTCAGGGTGCCTGAGTGGCTCAGTTGGTTAGGTGTCCAGCTCTTGATCTTAGCTCAGGTCTTAATCTCAGGGTCCTGACTTCAGTCCCCATATTGGGCTCCATGCTGGGTGTAGAGCCTATTTAAAAAAAAAGAAAAAAAAATTTAGGTCAGAGAATCTAAGAATCTAATGAAAGCTTTTACCTTGGGAAAAGGTACATAAGGATAGACAACGATTTTCCAGTATTTTCAAGGAGGGCTCACTAATCCCTCTGAAGCATGTCAGAGACCAATTTAGTCTAAATATTTTTGATATTAAGTGATTTATACAATCACATGGCTATTTAGTAGAGAGCTGAGAGAGTCCAAGTCTGGTTGTTTGCTCTCCTGTCCCATGTTCCTCCTTGAGCAGTGCTTGAGGCAGTAGCTGTGGTCCGAAGTTTCCCCTGGGCCCTGCCTCATTCTCAACCTTCCAGGTCCCCCTGAGTCCATGAGAGAACACGTGGTTGCTGCCTCCAAGGCTATGAAGATGGGCGACTGGAAGACCTGTCACAGTTTTATCATCAATGAAAAGATGAATGGCAAAGTGTGGGACCTTTTCCCTGAGGCTGACAAAGTCCGAACCATGCTGGTTAGGTGAGCAAAGAGAAAGGCCATGGTGGGTGGGGAAAAGACTGGTTGGTCTCCTTCCCTGAAGATTTCTACCCTCTACTCCCTTTTCCCCACAGGAAGATCCAGGAAGAATCACTGCGAACCTACCTCTTCACCTACAGCAGTGTCTATGACTCCATCAGGTAGGATGGGCCCCGAGGCAGTGGAGGTACCCCAGGTTTGTGGTCAAAGCTCCTAATTGTTCCCTGCTCTCTACCTTCTTTCTCCCCAGCATGGAGACTCTGTCTGACATGTTTGAACTGGACCTGCCCACTGTACACTCCATCATCAGCAAGATGATCATTAATGAGGAGTTGATGGTAAGGGCCAGGATGGTAAATGGGCAGATGACATCGTGGGGAGTTTGGAGTGGAGATTTGTGTCACATCCATTCTCTACCTCACTCCTGTTAGGCCTCTCTGGACCAGCCAACGCAGACTGTGGTGATGCACCGCACCGAGCCCACTGCCCAACAGAACCTGGCCCTGCAGCTGGCTGAGAAGCTGGGCAGCTTGGTGGAAAATAATGAGCGGGTGTTTGACCACAAGCAGGGTACCTATGGTGGCTACTTCCGAGGTCAGTTATTCTGTCCCTCTGCTCTCCCAGGGTTCTGGTCCCCTTCCTGCCTCTTCACCGTCATTCACGTCCTCCTACCCTCTCCTCTCCCCTCCAGACCAGAAGGACGGCTACCGCAAGAACGAGGGCTACATGCGTCGGGGCGGGTACCGCCAGCAGCAGTCTCAGACAGCCTACTAATGGCCTCGCTTCTGTGCCTCCGGCCCAGACCATTCAGCCTTTAAGTCGTAGACCACATCCTGAGTTATTAAAGTTCTGTTTAAAGTTGTTACAGTGCCTGCTTGTCTGCATGTCGCCATGGAGGTGGGTTGGACATGTTTGTTTGCTAATTATATTTCTGAACTTCTACCACATGATAGGCACAAGGCTTAGGATGCAGAGATGACTTATATGTATCCCAGACATCAGAGAGCCTGCAGCTCTTTGACATTTCACAAGAAATTGTAATAACACATGATAAGTTCTACCAGGGGTATGGAAGGCAGTGGATGTGTTGAACAGGATGTGACTATGAAGCATAAATATCAGGAAAGTGTAATGGAGGCAGTGGTGATGGTTGGACTTTGAGGGGGTTTGGGTGGTGGTTCCCCAGGCAGGGGGAAGAGAGAGTTTAGGCCGGTGGGAAGTATGGTACTTGGACCAGCGCAGATCTGTAGTTAACCCTGATAAAGACAGGCGTCATAATTAAGAGCCAGCATGGAGAGACATGCCACCACTGTGACATCTAAACATATGATCATATTTCTAATTTGTATGGTGTCTCTAAAAGTATTGGTCCACAGGAAATTGGAGAATTTTTTTAAATGGTCCTCCACCACATTTGAGAAGTATAGATGTGGGCAAAGGAGAAAGAGCAAGTGCAAAGGATTGGAGGAGATAAGTAATAATGTGGTTGGTATAAAGTGTATTTGGAGTACGTATAGGAGGTAGGCTGGGACCATAGTGATGAAATGCTTTGGACTTTTGGAAACAAAATACAAAGTATACGAATGGATCATTTTAAGAAGGGTAATGGAGCAGCATTGTAGACTTGGAATTGGAGACCAGAGAGCCAACCAGAAAGTAAAAAGCATCTACAGCCAGGATCATTAGGATCTGAGCTGAGGAAGGGGTTAAAGAGGGATGTATGCAATAAGCTGGGATTTTTCTGAGCTGTTGAATGTGGGAGTAGTAGGAGTCAAGAACATAAGGTTCTCCTGATTGGGAATAAATTGATATAATAAGCTTATTAACAAGAAATACTTGGGATAGTGTTTATGTTCAGGAATATACAAGGTGGACTGAGAATGCAGTTAGATTTTAAAATGTGGAGTTTGAGACATGTTTGGGACATAAGTGAGCTAGCTGGAGATTAAGAGTTTGGATTGCAATTTTTTTTTTAAGATTCATTCATTCATTCATTCATTCATTCATTCATTCATTCATGCTAGACATAGAGAGAGAGGCGCAGAGACACAGGAGGAGGGAGAAGCAGGCTCCATGCTGGGAGCCCAGCGTGGGACTCGATCCCGGGATTCCAGGATCACACCCTAGGTCAAAGGCAGGCGCTAAACCGCTGAGCCACCCTGGGATCCCCTATTTATTTATTCATGAGAGACATATATAGAGAGAGGCAGAGACATAGGCAGAGGGAGAAGCAGGCTCCCTGCAGGGAGCCCAATGCGGGACTTGATCCCAGATCCTGGGATCATGCCGTGAGCTGAAGGCAGACCCTCAACGACTGAGCCACCCAGGCATCCCTGGATTGCAAATTAATTACACTGTAGGCTAAACTATTTCAAGAAGGGAATTCCAAAACAGTGATTCAAACAAAGTAGTTTACTTTTCATGTGACAGTACAGAAGTAGGGGAGAGGTCCAGGCTTGGGGTTAAACCCATCTGTGTTCTAGAAGATCATTGAGGGACTCAAGGCCCCACTGTCTTACTGCTCCACTACCCCCTGGGTTATTGGTCTCATCTACATGGTTAAAGCTGGCGCACCAACACCCTATCCTTGTGCAAGCCAATAGGAGGGGGAAGAGGAAGTAGAGGGCCTGGAAACTGCGCTGATCCCATTGGCTAGAACTTAAGTCTCCTATTTTTCCTATCCTTTGGGGGAATACCTACACCTAGATGGTTGTGTGTTCATTCAAACCTGGAAAGTTTTTTTAAGATTTTATTTACTTGAGAGAGAGCACACAAGTAGGGGGAATGGGAGAGGGAGAAACAGGCCCCCTGATGAGCAGGAGCACAATGTGGAGCTTAATCCCAGGACTCTGGGATCATGACCTGAGCTGAAGGCAGACACTTAACTGAGCCTTCCAGGCTCCCCAAACCTGGGGAGTTCTGTTACTAAAAGAAGGGGCGAGTGGACACTGGAGGACAATTATTTGTCTATCACAGAAAGAAAAGAACGAAGTTTTGAAGTGATGTTTGTTTAATGCTTGTTGGAAGTATAGTAGTGGGGAACATGACTTGAGCGAAGGCAGACATTTAACCCCCTAGATGCCCCTCAGAGTGTTTTTTAAAAATATCTAAAATAATAGCTTTTGTAAGCAAAATAAAAAATTTCAGATTTACAGATAATTTTCAAAAAATTATATGAATTGGGATGCCTGGGTGGCTCAGCGATTGAACATCTGCCTTCGGCTCAGGTCTTGATTCTGGAGTCCTGGGATCAAGTCCCACATCCTAGAACTGGATGAATCCAGGAGGATTCCTGGAGGAATCCCACATTCCTGCATGGAGCCTGCTTCTCCCTCTGCCTGTGTCTTTGCCTCTGTGTGTCTCTCATTAATAAATAAATAAATAAATAAAATATTTGAAAAATTTTTATGTGAATTGGAGCACTTTAGATGAAATGTAGCAGTTTTTGTAAAAACAAATCTCAGATCTTAAAAGTATCTTCCTAACTAATCTGATACACCAAATTTAGGAACAGAAAAAAATTAAAGTGTTTTGAAAACAGATTCTGAAGTAAATTCCCAGCATGAGTTTGAGCGTATCTAACTGAAACCTGATAATTGTACAAATGAGCTCAGATTAAAAAGTCCACAAAATGAACTTCTCAAGGTCAGTTAGCTGTACAAATCTAGCTGAAACAGTGGTCTTTTATGAAAACAAGATCACATTCAGGGGTTTTCAAAGCTTCCCAGGAGGAGTTTGAGCAACTTCAGAGGATAAGGAAATTTTGTTAAACTCCAAAAAGATCATCTCAAAAATACATTCAAGCAAATCTGGATGAAATAAGAATGAAGCAGCTTTTGAAAATTAAGCTCAGGGACTCCTGGGTGTCTCAGCAGTTGAGTGTCTTGCCTTTAGCTCGGCAGGATCCCAGAGTCCTGGGATTGGGTCCTACATCAGGCTCCATGCACGGAGCCTGCTTCTCCCTCTGCCTATGTCTCTGCCTCTCTCTCTCTCTCTCTCTCTCTCTCTGTCTCTTATGAATCTCTCTCTGTCTCTTATGAATGAATAGATAAGATCTTAAAAAAAAAAAATCAAATTCAGGGGCGTCTGAGTGGCTCAGTCAGTTAAGAGCCTGCCTTTGGCTCAGGTCATGATCCCAGTGTCCTGGGATCAAGCCCTGCATCAGGTTCCCTTCTCAGTAGGGCGTCTACTTCTCCCTCTCCTTCTGCCCCTCCCCATTGCTCATGCTCCTCAAAATCTTTTAAAAAGAAAATAAGAAAAGTTCAGATTCAGAAATTCTCAAAACTCATGAATTTGAGCAAATGGAGCTTGAGACAGCTGTTTTTGTGAAAGGAAGCTTAAGTTCACAAATTCTCAAATGTAACTTCCAAGCATTAGTTTGAGCAAAGTTAGATGGGAAACAACAGTACTGGCTCTGGTGAAAGTGTGTGAAAGCACAGGTTCAGGGACGCCTGGGTGGCTCAGTGGTTGAGTGCCTGCCTTTGGCCCAGGGCATGATCCTGGAGTTTGAGGATCGAGTCCTGCAAAATCTCCCAGCATGGAGCCTGCTTCTCCCTATGCCTGTGTCTCTGCCTCTGTGTGTGTGTGTGTGTGTCTCATAAATAAATAAATAAGATCTTAAAAAAAAAAAAAAAAAGGTTCATGAGTTCTCAAAAGTTGCTTCCCAATTTCTGATACTGGTCAAGAGTTAAGCGCAGTAGATCCTACCTCCTCCCATTGTTTACAGTTAAAAATGGGAAAATACAGAAAATTATTTAAGGAATTTGAAAAATAAAAGTGGAGTCCAAACTTATGTATATAGGAATGGGTTTCCTGTTGGGTTTTTTTGTTTGTTTGTTTTTTTTCATGCCTTTTATCTCTGAGGTCAGGCTACAAAAACCCCAAAGGGACCTGTCTTAGCTGTGGTCACAGGACCAGGAAAAGGGAATCTGTGACTGGAAAACAATCGGAAATCCCATTACTTTTTTCTTTCCCCATCTGGGCTTCCCACAAGAACAAGCAAAAGTTACAAGACTGCAGTATTTTGGCTCTGATATCTAAAATTCTTGCCATTTAGGTAGAGCAACCAGGAAAAGGGGATGGTTATCTGAAGAAGGGAATCACCTTTTTATTTTTCTCTTCCTATTTTGGCCCAAGGATGCCCCTGTTATATAGAGTTCTATCTGTAATAGCTGCATAGGAGGTTAAAACTTCTAAAGAACCCTGTCTTTCTAACCAGAGATAAAATTACCTGCTGAAACAAATATATTCATGAGGTGATTTTTACCAGAATCTAGACTCTCACAACATAATAAAAAATGTTCAGGATAGAGTCTAGAATTATTCTCCATGTGAGCAGTCCTGAAGGGAAAAGTCCATTGACATGGCAACTGACACCAAAACCTGTAAAGCACCTATTATAATAGTATTGCATGAAACCTAAACACTTCAAGTGAACAAAAAGATAGTTTTTAAGTGTATCCTCAACAAAATACAAGCAAACAAAATCCAATAGCATATTAAAAGAATTCTACAACATGACCAAATGATTTTACTGCAGAAATGCAAGGGTGGTTCAACATAACAGTATAATTCACCACATTAATAGAACAGAGGAAAAACTCATAGGATCAGCTCAATTGATGCAGAAAAGGCATTAGACAAAATCCAATGTCCTTTGATGATAAAATACTAGAAAACTAGGAACAGAAGGAACTTTAATGCAATAAAGGGCATTTGTAAAAAACTGACAACTATCATACTTAGTGGTAAAAACCAAAGCTTTTCCCCCAAGAACAGGAACAACAGAAGGAAGTTCTCTTTCAACATTGTACTAAAGTCTGAGCCAAAGTAATTAGACAAGAAAAAGAGGTGAGGTGAATGAATAGACTGGTATATCCAGACAGTGGAGTAGTACTAACACAATCAAGCCTTGAATAGGCATGGAAGAAATTTAAATGCATGTTCCTAAGTGGAAGAAGTCAATCTGAAAAGACTACATATTATTTGATTCTAACTTTGATGATTTGTAAAAGGCAAAATTATGGAGATAGTAGATCAGTGGTTGCCAAGGGTTAGGTGGGGAGGGATGAGCAAGTAGAACACAAAGGATTTTAGTGAAATTATTACATGATACTATAATGGTGTATACATGCCTTTAAGCATTTGTTCAAACCCATAGAATAGATAATACCAAAAGTGAATCCCAATGTAAATTATGGACTTTGGGTGATGATATATCAGTGTAGGTTCATCAGTTGTAACAAATATACCATTCTGGTGGGAGTTATGGGTAATGAGGGAGGCTGTACATGTGTGGAATCGGGGTACATGGGACATCCCTACCTTATGCACAGTTTGGCTGTGAATTTTAAAAAATAGTCTTTTTTTTTTAAGTAAATTTCATTTTATGTATATTATACTACAGTAAAATAGAAACAGATCAAAAGCCTAAACCTAAAACTTAAAACTATAAAACTATTAGAAGAGAACCCTGGAGGAAATCTTTGTGACCATGAATTAAGCAAATATTTATTAGAATACCAAGAGCAGGGGGAAAAAGATAAATTGGATCTCATCAAAATTGAGAACTTCTGTTCTTCAAAAGTCATTATTAAGAGAATGAAAAGACAAGCTACAGACTAGGAGAAATTTGCAAATCATGTACCTGATAAAAGACTTGCATCCTGAATGTACATAGAACTTCCAAGACTCAGTAAGAAATGACTAAGAGACACAGAGAGAGGCAGAGACACAGGCTCCCCACAGGGAGTCTAATGCAGGACTCGATCCCGGGACCCCAGGATTACAACCTGGGCCGAAGGCAGATGCTCAACCACTGAGCCACCCAGGCGACCTGGGTAAAAGATTTAAACAGATACTTGTATTATATATTAATGGTCAATAAGCACATTAGGAGGAGACTCCATACAATTAGTTTTAGGGAAATGAAAAATTAAAGCCACAAGATACCACTACACACCTATTAGAATGTGTGAAATTAAACAGATTTGACCAACTGTAGGTGTTGGAGAGGATGTGCCCATACACTCTGGGCAGGAACGTAACACAGCATGACCACTCTGGAAAGCAGTTCAGCACTTTTCTTACAAACCTAAATATACAGCTACCATACGGACAGAGGTCCTCAGAGATTTAGAACATTGAAGGTGGGATCCCTGGGTGGCTCAGCAGTTTAGCACCTGCCTTCAGCCCAGGGCATGATCCTAGAGAACCGAGATCGAGTCCCACATTGGGCTCCCTACCATGGAGCCTGCTTCTCCCTCTGCCATTCTCTCTCTCATAAATAAATAAAATCTAAAAAATAAAATAAAATATTGAAGACACTCCAATGTAATACTCTCCATGCCTTAGTTTGCCCTCCTTGGACCAGTGACAACCCTGTGGATAGGAAGGGGAGAGAGGTGTGGCAGGGTCAGAACCTAGTCTGGGTTCCTCTTCCACCGCTTCTTTGCACGTGTGATCTGGGGCAGATTTTTCTTAACCTCTGAGCTTCAGTTTCGTCAGTACCACAGCCACATCACTGGCACACTGCAAGAGTTAACAGAATCTGTGATACAGTTTGTAAAAAGCTGATTAAGCATAGAATGTTATGCTATGTTGTCACAAACATCAGGAACTTTTCGTTGCTGGAGGTCACACAGCTAATAAAAGACATGTTAGAAATTGAAGGGACTTTCAAGGTGCTGTGATCAGCTTCCCACTTTTTGCCAGAGGCGGACATTAAAACACAGTAAGAGAAAGTGATTTTCCCCAAGGTATTTTGCCTCCCAATGTGACTCCTACCAGTGTTTGCTCCATGATGTCTCCTGTCTAGTGTAGGAAAGAAACAGTCCCATGGGGCACTGTTGGTTAAGCGTCTGCCTTCCACTTAGGTCATGATCTCAAGGTACTGAGATCAAGCCCCACATCGGGCTCTTTGCTCAGCAGCAAATCTGCTGCTTCCTCTGCCTCTCCTCTGTGATCTCTCTGGCTCTCACTCTCTCTCAAATAAATAAGTTAATTGAAAAAAAGAAAGAAAGAAAAGGTCCCAAGATCTTCATGTTGTAAGTTATGGGTGTCTCTCCTGGAAACTGGCACGATTCTTGGACATGGGTTGGCATCTCCCAGAAAACAAAGGTGACAAGGTTTCCTAGGCCTGGTCTTGACACATCTTAATCTAAGAAACAAATTCTGGAGCCTGAACACAAATGGCAGCCTTATTTGGGGTAGGAAGTCCAAACCTTTGGTCCACATGGTGTGTCTAAGGTCAGACAGAGAGACTATGACCAGTTAAAAGCTAAGAGTTTGGGGGCACCTGGGTGGCTTATTCAGTTCAACATCCAACTCTTGGTTTCAGTTCAGGTCATGATGTCAGGGTCATGAGATCAGAGCCCTGTGTCGGGCTCTGTGTTCCACGAGGAATCTGCTTGAGATTCTTTCCCTCTCCTGCTCTCTCTGCTCCTGCCCCCACTCCTGTGCACGTGCTCTGTCTAAAATAAATAAATACATAAAATATTTTTTAAAAATAATAAAAATTAAAAAGAGGAAAGATTTTAAGTCAATAACCTGAACTTCTACCTTAAAAAACTAGAAAAACAAGAGCAAACTAAACCCAGGGAAGAAAATAAGATCAGAGCAGAAGTAAATGAAATGGAGAATAGAAAAACACTGGAGAAAGTCCATGAAACTGAAAGTTGATTCTTTGAAATATCCACAAAGTTGACAAACCTTTAAAAGGATTGACCAAAAAAAAATTTTTTTTGACCAAGAAAAAAGAAGAGACATTGCTCCCAGCAGAAGAGAAATAAAAGGATTATAATAGGCTATTATGAAAACAGTTGTATACCAACAAATTAGGTGACCTCGATGAAAGCAACACATTCTTAGAAGAACACAAACTACTGAAACTAACTCAAGAAGAAATCTAAAATCTGAATAGCTCTATAACAATTAAAGACATTGAACTAGTAATTTAAAAAACCTTCACACAAGGAAAAGTCCAGGCCACATGACTTCAGTATGAATTCTACCAAACATTTAAAGAAGAATTAACATGAATCTTTCACAAGCTCTTCCAGAAATTGAAAGAGGAAGGAAGATGATGGAATAGGAAGCACTAGGAGTCTGTCTTCCCACTAGACAGCAGTTGTACTAGCAGAATCTGTCTGATGTGACTATTTTGGAACTATAGTCTTTTGAAGGCTTGCAATTCCAGGGGAATTCTTGGATGGCAAATTGCATTTCATTTTCATTTCGGCTCCTAGCTTGATAGCAGCTGCCCATCCCACAACCCCCAACCCTGTGGCAGGCAGCAATGCATGTGCTCTTGGAGAAACTCACATGCAACCTGTGGGAGCCAGGTTGGGCAGTAAGGATCTTGTCCTTCAAATACGGGGTAATGTGTGTTCTTATCACTGACTGCTGCTTCTTATCATAGCGATGTACATACAGAGGCAAGCAACGTTGGTGGCATGTGTGCATACAGACACATGCACCATTGTTGCCAGTCCCTCTTCTACTGGCTGAAGTGACTTCCAAGAGATTTAAAGAAAGGGTACATTTTTTTCCCTTTTATTTTTCTCTTCTTTCTCTTGTTGGGGCCAGGCATTAAAGACTAGAACATTCAAAAGCAATCACATAAATGGGAAATTACAGAGTCTTCATACATGCCCAGGGAAAGGTCTAGGCTCAGGAAAAAGAACTGAGGATAAAATAACAGATCACAAGAGAAACAGGAATATGATCATTAGAGCTGAATGAAAATTAGAACACAACATACCAAAATTTATGCAACACAGTGAAAGCAGGGCAAAGGAGGAATTTATTTTTTTTAAGATTTTATTTATTTATTCATGAGAATACACAGAGGAGAGAGAGAGAGAGAGGCAGAGACACAGGCAGAGGGAGAAGCAGGCTCCACACAGGGAGCCCGACATGGGTCTCTATCCTGGGTCTCCAGGATCACACCCTGGGCTGAAGGCAGCGCTAAACCACTGAGCCACCCGGGCTGCCCAAAGGAGGAATTTATAACTATAAATGTGTATATTGAAAAAGAGATCTCAAATCAACAACCTAACTTTACAACTTAAGGAACAAGAAAAAAAAACAAACTGAACCAAGTCAAAGCTGGCAGAAGAAATAATAAAAATTAGAGCAGAGATAGATGACACAGAGAGTAGACATACAATAGAGAAAATCAACAAACTTGAAACTTAGTTCTTCAAAAGATCAAAATTAACAAACCATTAGCTAGATTGGCTAAGAAAGCAAAATTACTAAATTCAGAAATGAAACTAGGGACATTACAACCAATTCTATGAAATAAAAAGGATAAGACATTACTACAATGTATGCCAACAATTTGAAAGGGCTAGATGAAATGGACAAATTTCTAAAAAAATATAACCTACCAAGACCAAATCATAAAGAAATAGAAAATATGAATAGACCTGTAACTAGTGAAGAGATTGAATCAGCAATGAAAATCTTTCAACATAAAAAAGCCCTGGACCTGATAGTTCCATTGAGCATTTACAGAAAAACTAACACTAATCCTTCTCAAACTTTCCCCAAAAACTGAAGAGAAAGGAGCCCCTTTAACTGATTCTATGAGGTCAGCATTGCCCTGATGAAAACACTACAAAAACACTAAAGACCAATATCCTTTATGAACGCTGATGCAAAAATCCTCAACAAAATACTAGCAAACCAAACTCAGTGATGTATTAAAAGGATTATATGCTATGACCAAGTGGGACTTGTTCTCAAAATGCCAGAATGGTTCAACATTTAAAACTTGATCATTGTGGGGATCCCTGGGTGGCTCAGCGGTTTGGCACCTGCCTTCGGCCCAGGGCATAATCCTGGGGTCCTGGGATCAAGTCCCCCATTGGGCTCCTTGCATGGAGACTGCTTCTCTGCCTGTGTTTCTGTCTCTCTCTCAATCTCTCTCTCTCTCTCTCTCTCTCTCTTTCTGTCTCATGAATAAATGAATAAAATCTAAAAAAAAAAAATTGATCATTGTAATACACCACATTACCAGAATCAAGAAAAAATCCACATGATCATCTCAGTTGATGCAGAGAAAGCATCTGATAAAATTCAACACTCATGATAAAAACACTTCACAAACTAGGAATAAAAGGAAACTACTTAATAAAAGTCATATATGAAAAATCCAGAGAACAGCATGATCAATGGTGAAAGATGGAAAGATTTTCTTCTAAGATCAGGAACAAGGCAAGAAATGGCATAACTAACATAGTATTGAAAATTCTAGCCAGAGCAATCAGTCAAGAAAAATACATAAAATGTCTCCAAACTGGAGAAGTAAATTTATCTCTATAGATGACATGATCTTATATGTAAAAAACCCTAAAGATCACACACACAGTTTAAACTAATAAACACAGCTAATAAAAAAATTAAGCAAAGTTGAAGGCCATAAACTCAACAAATAAAAATCAATTGTGTTTCTATACACCTAACAACAATTCAGAAAAGAAATTAAAACAATTCCATTTATAATAGCATAAAAAAGAATAAAATACTTAGAATAAACTTAACCAAAAAAAGAATAAACTTAACCAAGGAGATGAAAAAATTGTACACTGAAAAGTACAAAATATTGCTGAAAGAAATTAAAGACATAAAATAAATAAATAGAAATACATCTCATCTGCATGGATTGGAAGAGATAATATTATTAAGATGTCAATACTATCTAAAGCAAATTATAGATTCATTGCAACTCCTATCAAAATTCCAACAACTTTTAATTTGCAAAAATAGAAAAATCCATCTAAAATTCACATAGAATTTCAAGGTACCCCAAATATCCAAAACAATTTTTAAGGATTTTGTTTATCTATTCATGAGAGACACAGAGACATAGGCAGAGGGGGAAGCAGACTCCTCAGGAGGAGCCCAATGTGAGACTCGATCTGAGATTCCGGGATCATGCCCTGAGCCAAAGGCACTCAACCGCGAGCCACCCAGGCGTCCCTATCCAAAACAATTTTGAAAAAGAATGAAGTTGGAGGACTCACACCTCCTGATTTCACAATTTACCATAAAGGTACAATAATTAAAAGTGTGGTCTTAACATAAAGACAGGTATATAGGCCACTGGAATAGAACGGAGAGGCCAGAAACAAACCCTTGCAAATATGGCTAAATGATCTGACAAGTGTTCCAAAACCATTCAAAAGGGCAGTCTTTTCAACAAATGTTACTGGGAAAACTGGATATCAACATGCTAAAATAATGAAATTGGACCCTTACCTCACACCGTCCACAAAAATTAATTCAAAATAATTCCAAAACTTAAAACAGAAGAGCTAAACCTATAAAATTCTTAGAAGAAAACATAGGGAAAATATTCATGACACTGGGTTTGGCAATGATTTCTTGGATGTAATACCAAAAGAACAGGCAACAAAAGAAAAACTACATAGATTAGACTTCATCAAAATTTAAAACTGTGGAACGCCTGGGTGGCTCAGCGGTTGAGTGTCTGCCTTTGGCTCCGGGCATGATCCCAGAGTCCCAGGATCGATTCCCATGTCAGGCTTCCTGCATGGAGCCTGCTTTTCCCCCTTCCTGTATTTCTGCCTCTCTCTTTCTCTCTCTCTGTCTCTGTGTTTCAAATAAATAAATAAATAAGTAAATAAGCAAACAAACAAATAACTAAATATCTTTAAAAAAATTTTAAACTTTGTGCACCAAAGGTCACTATCAAGAGAGTAAAAAGGCGGGGATCCCTGGGTGGCTCAGTGGTTTACCACCTGCCTCCTGCCCAGGGTGTGATCCTGGAGTCTCAGGGTCCAGTCCCACATCGGGCTCCCTGCAGAGAGCCTGCTCCTCCCTCTGCCTGTGTCTCTGCCTCTCTCTCTCTCTCTTTCTGTGTTTCTCATGAATAAATAAATAAAATCTTTTAAAAAAAGAAAGAAAAAGGAATCAAATTCTGATACATGTTGCGACATGAATTGAACCATGAGGCTATTATAGTAAGTGAAATAAGCCAATCTTAAAAAGACATATACTGCATGATTACAATTATATAAGGTATCTAGAGTATTCAAATTCATAGAGACAGAAAATAGAATGGTGGTGGCTAAGGGCTAGAGAGAGGGGAGAATAGGAACTCATTGTTTTTTGTTTTGTTTTGTTTTGTTTTGTTTTTTTAGGAACTCATTGTTTAATGGGTACAGAGTTTCAGTTTTGCAACATGAAAAGAGTTCTAGAGAAATGATGGTGATAGTTGCACAACAATATGAATGTTAATACCACTGAACTAACTGTGCAATTAAAAATGATTAAGAGGTTTAAAAAGGGAAGGGACACTTTCTAACATATGTTGAGACCAGTATTATTATCTTGATACCAAACTAGACAAAGATCACAAGAAACTACACACCAGGATCCCTTATTGATACAGATGTAAAATCCTCAGAAAATATTAGCAAACAGAATCCAGCAGCATTTTTAAAGGAGTGAATTCCACTCCAACATGTAAAGACCTTGGAGTTATCACTCTGATCTCACAACAAGAAAAAATGCTGAATAGGGTACCTGGGTGGCTCAGCCAGGGTGGCTCAGCAGTTGAGCATCTGCCTTTGGCTCAGGTTATAATCCCGGGGTCCTGGGATCCAGTCCTGCATCAGGCTCCCAACAGGGAGTCTGCTTCTTCCTCTGCCTGTGTCTCTGCCTCTCTCTGTGTGTCTCTCATGAATAAATAAAATCTTTTTTAAAAAATGCTGAACAGGGATCCCTGGGTGGCGCAGCGGTTTGGCGCCTGCCTTTGGCCCAGGGCGCGATCCTGGAGACCCAGGATCGAATCCCACGTTGGGCTCCCGGTGCATGGAGCCTGCTTCTCCCTCTCCCTCTGCCTATATCTCTGCTGCTCTCTCTCTCTCTCTGTGTGACTATCATAAATAAATAAAAATTAAAAAAAAAATGCTGAACAAACTAAAAACCAAGAACCATTTTGAGATGCATCAGAGAATGGCGGTCACAGAGCAAACCAACACTCTGAAAACTGTAAAGACTGGCAAATACAGAGAATCACAATTTACCAAGTTCAGAAGGAATCAGAACCAGGAACTGGTAGGAAAAGTTAAACTGCAGTTTGCGAGCCTTAGAAGCAGAGGAAAGGCTAGCTTAGCTTAAGAGTTAAAAATTCCAGGGACACCTGGGTGGCTCAGTGGTTGAGTGTCTGCCTTTGGCTCAGGACATGATCCAGGGGTCCAGGATCGAGTCTCACATTGGGCTCCTTGTGAGGAGCCTGCTTCTCCCTCTGCCTATGTCTCTGCCTCTCTCTGTGTCTCTCATGAATAAGTAAAAATCTTAAAAAAAAAAAAAAAAAAAAAAAAAAAAGAATGCTTCCTCTCCCCACCATTCCTTGCCACCATACCAAGACTCCCATATAATAACAGAGGATTATAGCTGAAAGAACTGTAAGGACTAGACTCTAATAAGGAGTTTCTAGGAGGGCACCTAGCTGGCTCAGTCAGTAGAGCATGTGACTCTTAATCTCACGGTCATGAGTTCAAGCCCCAACATTGGGCAGGAAACCTACTTTTTTTTTTTTTTTTTGGAACCTACGTTTAAAAAAGGATGAGGGGAGTTCTTAGAGAAACCCAAAGATAAGAGGAGAGACAAAAACAAGGAGTCTAGAGGAAACTGAAGCCGCTGACACCTACAACTACAGCACACAGTAAACACAGCGTAACTCCTAACCAGATGAACATAAATCCTCACACTAAAGGTCTCTTTACCTGATTCATCGTGTCTGGCTTTAAACATAAGATTTCAAGGCATGTTAAAAGGCAACAAAAATCTTGTTTGAAGGGCCACCTGGGTGGCTCAGTTGGTTAAGCATCTACCTTGGGTTTGGATCATGATCCTAGGGTTCTGGGATTGAGTCCTACTCAGTTTTCCCTCTCCAAATCCCCCTACTTGTGCTCGAGCTCTCTCTACCTCTCTCTCTCTCTGATAAATAAACAAATAAACAAATAAATAAATAAATACCTTTTAAAAACTAGTTTGAAGAGACAAAATAAGAACTGGATTTGTATATAGCAGAGATTTGGGAATTAGCTATAATATGCTAAGGGCTCTAATGGAAAAAGTAGTCAACATGCAAGAAAAATAACATAAGCAGAAAGATTGGAACTCTAAGAAAAAAATCAAAAGAAATACTAGAAACCAAAAACACTTAAAACAATGAAGAATGTCTTTGATGGACTCATTGATAAACAGGACACAAGTGAGGAAAGAATCTATGTTAGTAGAAACCTCCCAAACAAATGTGAACAGAAAAAATAATGGAAAAAAAAAGGAATAGGATATCCAAGAACTCTGGGATAATCTCAAACATACATGTAATAGGAATACCAGAAGGAAGAGAAAGATTTGATGAATGGCAGAGAACTTTTTAAAATTAACGAAGCACCAAACCACAGATCTAGGAAGCTCAGAGAATAAAAACCAGGATTAATATCAACAATTCTAGGGGATCCCTGGGTGGCTCAGCGGTTTAGCACCTGCCTTTGGCCCGGGGCGTGATCCTGAGTCCCGGGATCTGTCCCGCGTCCCGGGATCGGGTCCCGCGATGGGCTCCTGTCATGGAGCCTGCTTCTCCCTCTGCCTGGGTCTCTGCCTCTGTCTCTCTCTCTCTCTGTCTATCATGAATATATATATTAAAAAATCTTAAAAATATATCAACAATTCTAGATCTAGGCATATCATATTCAAACTGTGAAAGACAAAGATGGAGAATATCTTGCAAAAAGCCAGAGGAAATAAAACACCTTGCATATAGCAGAACAAGTATAAATATTACATCAGATTTTTCTTTCATAAACATACAAGGAAACAGAAAGTGGAGTAATATATTTAAAGCATTGAAAGACAAAAGAAAGCCTCTACAATTCTCTATCCAATAAAATCATCTTTCAAAATGAAGGAGAAACAAAGATTTTTCAGGGCATGTGGGTGGCTCAGTGGTTGAGCGTCTGCCTTTGGCTCAGATTGTGATCCTGGGGTCCTGGGATAGAGTCCCACATCAAGCTCCCTGCAGGGAGCCTGCTTCTCCCTCTGCCTGTGTCTCAGCCTCTCTGTGTGTCTCTCATGAATAAATAAATAAAATCTTAAAACAACAACAACGATTTTTCTAAAAAAAGAAAAAGAATCAATCTGCTTGCCAGACATTTTAAAAGAAATTCTTTAAAGAAAAGAAAATGATACAGGCTAGGAACCCAGATCTACATTAAAAAAGAAAGAGTGAAAAAAATAAAAATAAAAATAAAAATAAAAAAGAAAGAGTTTTAGAGAAAGAATAAATGAAAGTAAAATAAAACCTTTATATTTCTTATTTTTAATTGATCCAATAGATAACTTCTTGCTCAAAATAATAGCAATAAGGTATTGGGTGATGACAGCTATGGAAAATGGATATTACAAGGGATGGAAGGGAAAAATTGGGAATATTGTAAGATACCTGCACTATCCATGTAGTTTGAAATATCTTTGAAAATGAACCTAGATTAGTTGTAAATGTATACTGCAAACTCTAGGGAAATCTAAATACCAAAATCAGATAAGGACAATACAAAAGAGGAAAACTACACACTAATATCTCCACAAGCAAATTTTTAAAAGATTTTATTTATTTATTCATGAGAGACACACAGAGAGAGGCAGAGACACAGGCAGAGGGAGAAGCAGGCTCCTTGCAGGAAGCTTATCCACCAACATAGATGCAGATATCCTCATCCAAATACTAGCAAACTGACTCCATCAGAGTTTAAAAATAATTGTACATCATGACCAAGGAGGATTTAGTCTAGAGATTCAAATCAGATTCAACATTCAAAAAATGATTAATAGGAATGCCTGGGTGGCTCAGTGGTTCGGCGTCTGCCTTTGGCTCAGAGCGTGATCCCAGGGTCCCGGGATGGAGTCCCATATAGGGCTCCCTGCAAAGAGCCTGCTTCTCCTGCCTGTGTCTCTGCCTCTCTCTGTGTGTCTCTCATGAATAAATAAATAAAATATTTTAAAATTTTGATTAATATAATCCATCACATCAAAAGGATAAAGAATAAAAGTCATATGATTATATCAATGCTACAGAAAAATAATTCAACAAAATACAACACTTATTCATGTTTTAAAAAAAACTTCCCAGCAAACCAGGGATACAGGGTAACAAAATCTGTAACTAACATCATACTTAATGATGATAAGCTGGGTGCTTTCCCTTTAAGACTTGGAATAAGAGGGCAGCCTGGGTGGCTCAGCTGTTTAGCACCCAGGGCGTGATCCTGGAGACCTGAGATCGGTCAAGGAGCCTGCTTCTCCCTCTGCCTGTGTCTCTACCTCTCTCTGTGTGTCTCTCATGAATAAATAAATAAAATCTTTTAAAAAAAGACTTGGAATAAGGCAAGGATGTCCCTTCTCACCACCAGTATTCAACATTCTTTCTTACTGCTAGTACAATAAGACAAGAAAAAAAATAAATAAAGGTACAAAGATTGGTAAGGAGAAAAGAAACTATCTTGGTTGCAGGTGACATGATTGTCTAAATAGAAAATCCTCCCCAAATCAACTATAAACTCCTGGATAAGACAAGGATCTCTACTTTTACCATTTCTATTCAAACTAGAGTTTCTAGCCAGGACAATCAGGTGAGTTTGAGAAGGATTAGTATTAGTTCTTCTATAAATATTTGGTAGAATTCACCACTAAGGCCATCTGGCCCAGGGCTTTTCTTTATTGTGAGGTTTTAGATTACTGATTCAATCTCATTATTTATAAGTGTATTCAGATGTTCTATTCCTTCATGATTTAGTTTTGGTAGATTGTATATTTCTAGGAATCTGCTCATTTCATCTAGCTCATCCCGTGTGTTGGCATGCAGTTTGTTCATAGCATATTCTCTTCTCTATGAAGGCTTTGAAATTGGAATACTGAGCTGATTCTAACTTGTGCTGTCTCTTTCTGCCTCTTTTCTTCTTCACAGTGCTATGTCTCCTTCCCCTCTTATTCTCTTCCTTTCATTTTTTTAGCCTTTCTCACTCTTTGCTCATCTTCAACGTCTTTTTTTCCTCTTACTCTCCCCATTATCCTTCCCTCTCTTTCAGGTTCCTACTTACAGAACTCCACTCATCAGTCCACGGGGGCTTCTCTGCTACTTACATGTCCCTTCAGTATAAGGAATACCATTGGTCTGGTGTATTCCACATACACTGTTATGCCCCAAGTGGACCCATTTTGGCCCACTTTCTGGAGGAGGAGATGGAGGAGGAGAATAGTTCTAATGAGGCCTTCCCTTCAGGTTCTATTATCAAGGCAATGCTTTGCTATTGATAACTAGAATGCAGGAAGCCTGTGGGTGTTTCTCTTCATTGCCCTCAACTTCCACAGAACCCTTTCTCTCCCTTAGTTGTCTGCATCTGA
This sequence comes from Vulpes vulpes, assembly GCF_048418805.1. Taxonomy (NCBI): domain Eukaryota; kingdom Metazoa; phylum Chordata; class Mammalia; order Carnivora; family Canidae; genus Vulpes; species Vulpes vulpes. Next base: position 93,071,350 of record NC_132782.1, read on the forward strand.
GATGGAAGATTCCAGAAAAATGGATGGAAATGGGGAAAGAAAGCACCTTTGACCTGGAGCTGACTCTATAGCCCTAAGATCAAAGGACAGAGTTTACTTGTCACATGGTCCACCCAGCCTTGGGGCATCCCCTGCAGTAGATACTATGGTTAAAAAGTTCAGAGAAAGTGCAAAGCAGTTCACGGAGATTGCAGAGGAGGTCAAGAAAGATATGGAATGGTCAATAAAGAGTTCACAGAAGGTAGAGAGCAGGGAAAAGGGAGACAGAAGATGGTCTAGATTAGGTATTTGCAAAATAACTTCTCTACTTACAATTTCTCATTCTCGGGACACCTGGGTGCCTCAGCAGTTGAGCATCTGCCTTTGCTTCAGGGCATGATCCTGGAGTTCTGGGATCAAGTCCCACATCAGGCTTCCTGCATGGAGCCTGATTCTAGCCTCTGTCTACATCTCTGCCTCTGTGTGTGTGTGTGTGTCTCATGAATAAATAAATAAATAAATAAATAAATAAATAAATAAATAAATAAAGTCTTTTAAAAAATTTATCATTCTCCAGGGCCTGTAAACATGAGCAGTCATGATTTTAAATTATCAAAAGTATCTTCTCAGCTCTGATGCTGGCTCTAGCTTTTATCATCTCACTTTCCTTTGCTTTATTGCCAAATGTACAGAGAATACATACTTAATTCACATCAGACACTTTCCTCATAGCAGTGGTTCTCAAATTTTTCGGTGTCAGGACACCTTGGTACTCTCAATTAAGGAACCCCGACAAGCTTCAGATTATGTGGTTTATAGCTATGATGTTCATCCCACTGCAGATTAAAACAAAGAAATCATTTAAATGTTAGCTTCTCATTTAAAAATATCAATAACAAACTATGTTAACATAAATAACATGGTGTTAGATGAAGAAACAACAATATTTTCCAAAACAAAGAATCAAATTTACTAAAAATGGCAGCTTATTCTACATTTTTGTAAATCTCTTTAATGTATGGCCTAATAGAAGAAAGCTATCTTCTCATATCTGGTTCTGCATTCAATAAACTTTGATGGGGGGAATGCCTGGGTGGCTCAGTGGTTGAGATCTGCCTTTGGCCCAGGGTGTAATCCTGGAGTCCCGGGATCGAGTCCCACATCAGGCTCCCTGCATGGAGCCTGCTTCTCCCTCTGCCTACGTCTCTGCCTCTCTCTTTCTCTGTGTCTCTCATGAATAAATAAATAAAATCTTAAAAAAAAAAACTTGATGGGTTGTTTTGGTTGAAATATAGAAAGAAAACCCAACCTTACAAAGATAATATAGTTGGAAAAAGAAAGAGTATTTTTCAGGTAATTATTGATATACTTTTTTGATACTATGCCAAAATTTGACAGAGTTTTTTCAAGATTAGTTAAAAGTGTGGAATGTGAAATCATATCAATGAATGTATCACACTCTATTATATGAAATTCCAGTGGTTTATCTTTACCACCAATTTCATTGGGAAAAACTCTCAATGTATTGAAAAGCTGTCAGGATCTTGATAACAGATATAAGTTTTCAAAAATTATAATTTTCACTTAAAAGTTAGAATTTTATCATTGGAAACAAACATTATCAGTTTTTTCCCCTGGTGTGACAGGCTTACTTAATTCATTTTTGTAAAAAAATATCTGCCAGAGTTGAGATAATGCTATATATAGAAAACACTAAAGTCTCCACCAAAAGAACTTCCAAAACTGATAAATTAATTCAATACAATTGTAAGATAAAAAATCAATATACAGAAATCTGTTGCATTTCTATACACTAATAATGAAGTAGCAGAAACAGAAATTAAGAAAACAATCCCATTTATAATTGCACCAAAAATAATAAAATACCTAGGAATAAACTTAAAGAGGTGAAAGACCTGTACTCTGGAAACTATAAAACATTGATGAATGAAATTGAAGATGATACAAAGAAATGGAAAGATATCCCATGCTCATAGATTAGGAGAACAAATACTGTTAAAATGTCTCAAATCAACTCACAGATTTAAGGCAATCCCTATCAAAATACCAACAGCATTTTTTCACAAAACAAATAATTCTAAAATTTGTATGGAACCACAAAATATCCTGAATAACAAAAGCAATCTTGAAAAAAACAAATCTGGAGGTATCACAATCCCAGATATTGGGACCTACTACAAAGCTATAGTAATCAAAACAATATGGTACAGCACATAAATAGACATATAGGTCAATGAAACAAAATAGAGAGCCCAGAAATAAACCCATGATTATATGATCAATTAATCTATGACAAGTAGGCAAGAATATGCAATGGGTCAGTCTCTTCAACAAAGGGTATTGGGAAAACTAGACAGCTATATACAAAAGAATGAAACTGGACCACTTTTACCATACACAAAAATAAACTCAAAGTGGATTAAAGACCTAAATGCAAGACCTTAAACTATAAAAATCCTAGAAGAGAGCATAAGCAATAATTTCTCTGACATCAACCATAGTAATATATTTCTAGATATGTGTCCTCAGACAAGGTAACAAAAGAAAGAATAAACTATTGGGACTACATCTTCTGCACAGTGAAGGGAACAATCAACAAAACAAAAAGAGAACCTACTTAATGGGAGAAGATATCTGCAAATGATAATCTATTCTAAGAGGTTAACATCCAAAATATGTAAACAACTGGTAGAACTCAACACCCAAGGGTGCCTGGATGGCTCAGTGGTTGAGCATCTGCCTTTGGCTCAAGTCGTGATCCCAGGGTCCTGCAATTGAGTCCTGCATCGGGTCCTCGCAGGGAGCCTGCTTCTCCCTCTGCCTATGTTTCTGCCTCTCTCTGTCTCTCATGAATAAATAAATAAAATATTTTTAAAAAAGAAAATCAACACCCAAAAGCGACCCCAATTAAAAAATGGGAAGAAGAACAGATATTCCTCCAAAGAAGACATATGGATGTCCAACAGACACATTGAAAGATGCTCAGCATCCTTCATCATCAGAGAAATGAAATCAAAAACCACAATGGGATATCACCTCACACATGTCAGAATGGCTAAAATAAAAAACACAAGAAACAAGTGTTGTCAAGGACGTGAGGTTGGCTGAAAATGCAAACTGGTGCAGCCACTGTGAAAAACAGTATGGAGTTTCTTCAAAAAGTTAAAAACAGAACTACCCTACAGTCCAGTAATCACACCACTGGATATTTATCCAAAGAATATAAAAACATTAATTCAAAAAAATATGTGTATTCCCGTGTTTATTGCAGCATTATTTATTATAGCCAAGATATGGAAGTAACCCAAGTATACATCAATAGATTAATGGATAAAGAAGATGTGGTATTTACTCAGCCTTTAAAAAGAATGAAATATTGACATTTGCAACAACATCAGTGGATCTAGAAGGTATAATACTAAGTTAAATAAGTCAATTAGAGAAAGATAAATATCATATGATTTCACTCCTATGTGGAATTTAAGAAACAAACAAATGAACAAAGAGAAAAAAGAGACAACCCAAAAGCAGACTCTTTTTAAAATTTATTATTATTTTATTATTTTTTATTTTTTCAAAAGCAGACTTTTAAATACACAGAACAAACTGGTGGTTACCAGAGAGAAGGTAGGTGGGAGGATGAGTGAAATAAGTAAAGGGAATTAAGAGTACACTTATTGTGATGAGCACTGAGTAATGTATAGAATTGCTGAGTCACTTATACTGGAATCTAATATAATACTATATGTTAACTATATTGAAATTAAAAGAAAATAAGTCTGCCAGGTACCCAACTCTGAATAATAATTTATTCTTCATTTTTATGAGTAAAAATGATACTCCATAAAAAAAGGTTCGTGTAACTCACAACTCCATCTCACAGTATCTTTTCCTTGAGACAATCGTTCTTCATTATGCAACGTAAGTGCTTTATCTGTACTCCCCATTTTGACATGCAGAATATTTAAAAAATATGTATTCAAGTGTTGAAATTTAACAAAATTGATCATTTTGATTGCTTCAACAAGAACATTCTGTGTTTTTTTAAGATTGTGTTTATTTATTCATGAGACACAGAGAAAGAGGCAGGGACATAGGCAGAGGGAAAAGCAGGCTCCATGCAGGGAGCCCAGTGCAGGAATCTATCCCAGGATCCTGGGATCCCAGGATCAGGACCTGAGCCAAAGGCAGATCCTCAACCACTGAGCCACCCAGGTGCCTCTTACAGGAACATTCTTAAGTGAAAGTATCCTTTCTTCTTTTTTTCTTTTTTACTCTAAGTCCATACTGGTGAAAAGTATGATGACTATCAGTACAGTGTGCCAGTTACCAAATTATTGCCTCTGGGCTCCAAATCCATTGCTTTGCTTGCTACTGGAGTTCGAACTGGTAAACATTTCTTCTTGCCAGTAGAGGGCGTTAGAGGAACACTGTGGAAGAAGGGGCTTTTCTTGTGTCCTCCCTGTGGGTGGTGGGTTTTTTGTTTGTTTTTTTCTCTGCTGGACATTCAACTTCCAGCTTGCCAGTCCCAGTTGGTGGTTCCTTGTCTGTTGACAGCCTTAGCCTCCCAGCACTGCAGTAGATGGGTTCCCTGGCAACCAGCCTCCACCCACTGACTGTGGACCACTCTGCCCTGGGGCAACCCAGCAAACTCTCTCCACCATCCTTTGGCCTGCATTTCACATCTCTCCAGTAAAGTCTGAATCCCAGTTCTGGAGAGGGCACCCACCTTTTAAGTTTGTTACTTTCTTGGGAACTCTTCCTCAGCCATTGGTATTTAATTTTTTAGAGTTCTATTTTATTCATACTTAGTAGTAATGCCATGTAAATAGTTCATCATTTATTATGTAAACCTTCCCCCATTTAAATGACTGTTTCTGCCTCATGATTGAATCTTGATTGATATAGAATTAGTATCAAGAGAGGTGCCAGGAGACAGATCCACAAGGATGGGATTTTGGGATTTGTTTGGTTATACCCTTGGGTTTGAGTTCCTTGAAAATGGGAAATGGGGGAAGAGGGAGGCACCTGAGTGGATTACTAGGTTGAGCCTCCAAATCTTGGTTTCAGCTCAGGTCATGATCTCAGGATGGTGAGATCAGGCCCCGTATAGGGCTCTACACCCAGTGAGGAGTCTACTTGAGATTCTCTTCCTCTCCCTCTGCCCCTCCTTCTCCCAACTCATGCTCCCTCTCTCCTCAAATAAATAAAATCTTAAAAAAAAAATAGGAAATGAGATGTTAGTAATCCATGATGTACAGTGGTGTCACAGTTCATCAAAATGTTACCTGTGGCTTATTTGATGAGTACATATTAACTAAAACACATGTTTTGGGAGCCCAAGTGGCTGTTGCATTTGACTGTTGTATCAGTAATGATAACTATGATGACTATAGTGTGGGATGAATTCTTCTATGTGCACTGGATGTTTACAGAGGGAAAGTGACAAACTCGGATCCTTTAACTCTCGGGTCCCTGTCGTGTTCTCAGGACCAGAGAGCTTCTATAACAACTCTAAAATTATCGATTATTTCTTGTAGCCACATTATTTTAAGCTGATTTTGCTTAAAATAAAAAATAAAAAATAAAAACTGTGTGGAGGATTTCTGCTTCCAGCCAAGATGGAGTAACAAGGACCAGATTTATCCTCTCCAGAAGAAATGAAATTCTTTTTTCACAGAATATGTGAAATCATCTATGTAAGAAGTCCAATGAAGTCTGCAAAAGTGCTAGTAGAACCAATAAGTGAGTTTAGAAAGGCTATAGAACACAATATAACATGCAAAAATCAATTGTACTTCTATATTCTAGCAACAAATAATTAAAATTTTAAAATACTTACAAAAGTACCAAATAATGAAATGCTTGGGGATAAACCTAACAAAAGATGTGAAAGACATGTGCTCTCAGAACTACAAAGTATGAAAAATGAATAGTCTCAACAAATAAAGAGCTATAATTTGCTTATTGATTGAAACACTATTTTGTTAAGATAGCAATTCTTCTTGAAATGGTCTATGCAATCTAAACTAAATCCCAGCAGACTTCTTTGTAGAACAAGCTATTTCTAAAATGTATATGGAAATGAAAGGACCTAGAATAGTAAAAAAAAAAAAAAAAAAAAAAAAAAAACTCTGAAAAAGAAGAACAAAGTAGAGGGCTACCACTACAGTAATCTCAAGTTTCATTGTAAATCTACAGTCATCAAAAACAATGTAGTCTTGTTGTAAAGACAGACAAACTGATCAGTTAAACAGCATAGGAAATGCGGAAATAAACACACACAAATATGGACTGACTTTTGACAAAGGCAATAAAGTAATGCAATGGAGCAAGGGTACCCATTCAACAAATTATGCTAGAATAATTTTTTATTCACATCCTCCACCAAAATACTTTGATCTATATCTCACTCCATATAAAAAAGTAACTCAAAATGAATCATAGACTTTAATGTAAAACATAAAACTATAAATCTTCCAGGAGAAAACACAGTAGTTAATCTTTGTGAGGGACACCTGGGTGGCTGAGAGGTTGGGCATCTGTCTTCGGCTCAGGGCGTGATCCCGGGATCCGAGTTCAGGTGCCACATCGGGCTCCTTGCGGGGAGCCTGCTTCTTCCTCTGCCTGTGTCTCTGCCTCTCTCTGTGTCTCTCTCATGAATAAATAAATAAAATATTTTTTTTTAAAAAGCAAATCTTTGTGACTTTCTGTTAGGGCAAAGACTTCTTAGATTCAACATCAAAAATCTTTTAAAAAATAAAGACTATTAGCCATTAAGTGAGAACAGTTGCTCAGAGTTGAGAAAATTTAGGGCAACATAAAAACAATCAGAAGACAAGAGGAATGATTTCAAATGGTTCTTCTTGGCTCTTAATGATTTAACAGATATAACCAATATTGGTTAGTTAGTGTTTAGTTGAGGAAATCAGTGATGAGTTTGAAGTGATTCAAGAATCAGCCTCTTTTTGGGGTGCCTGTGGCACAGTCCGTTGGGCATCTGCCTTTGGCTCAGGTCATGATTCCAGAGTCCTGGATGGAGCCCCACGTTGGCCTCCCTGCTGGGTGGGGAGTCTGCTTCTCCCTCTCCCTCTGTCCCTTGCCCCAGCTTGTGCTCTCTGGCTCTATCTCTGCTAGATAAATAGATAAATAGCTAAATAAGGGCAGCCCTGGCGGCTCAGCGGTTTAGTGCCACCTTCGGTCCGAGGCTTGGTCCTGGAGGTCCGGGATCCAGTCCTGCGTCCCGCTCCCTACATGGAGCCTGCTTCTCCCTCTGCCTGTCTCTGTGCGTGTGTGTGTGTGTGTGTGTGTGTGTGTGTGTGTGTGTCTCATGAATAAATAGATAAAGTCTTTTAAAAAATAGCTAAATAAATATTTTCTTTTTTAAGAATTAGCTTCTTTTTTTTAAGATTATTTATTTATTTATTTATTTGAGAGACAGAGAAAAATAAAGCAAGCATCAGTGGGAGGAGGAGCAGTGGGAGAGGGAGAAAGAGGGAGAAAGAATCCCAAGCAGATTCCCTGCTAAGTGCAGAGCCTGACTTGGGGCTTGACCTCGGGACCTTGAGATAAGGACCCTCACCAAAACCAAGAGCTGGATGCTCAAGTGACTAAGCCACCCCGATGCCCCTAAAGAATTAGCTTCTGTGAATAGTCTGGGTGGGACAAGGACAGGCAAAATATATATATTTTTTAAAGACTTATTTATTTATGTATTCAGAGAGAGCGAAAGAGAGGCAGAGACACAGGCAGAGGGAAAAGCAGGCTCCATGCAAGGAGCCCGACGTGGGACTCGATCCCGGGTCTCCAGGGTCACACCCCCGGCTGCAAGCGGCGCTAAACTGCTGCGCCACCCGGGCTGCCCCAAAAGATATTTTTAAAGAAATTGAGGAAATGCTAATTTATTACAAACTAAAGTGGAATCTGCTAAAATGTGTTACAACTGATGTTGGTAAAAACATGTGAAGTAGAAAAAGCCTTGGTTGTACAAATTTACAAAGCTTGTGAAAATGTAAAGTGTTTAAAGCTTGTAATTATTAATGTATTATTCTTCAGCAGGTACTTTGCAGAAATTTTTGAATCTATTATATGAACTTCATTTACTCTTGTGGACTCTATCATCATAAATTTTTGTAAGAAATAGAAGCTGAATATTCTGACTTACCCTACTACATAGCAATTTGATGTCTTAACAATACTAATGTTCTGTTGGGGTTTTTTTAATTCAAGTTTTAAATTGAAATTTTTCTGGATGAGAAGAACCACACTCAGTCAGCCACTGTTGTCAAACACTGAATGACTTTAGTAACTAGCTTTTGTTGCAGACTTGACAATGTTTCTCAATGAATTCAACCTAAAATCATAAGGCAAAAATAGTACTTCTATACATAACTTATAGTGCTGTAAAGTAATTCTGGTAACAATTGTTTGAATTACAACTTTATACACATGATGCAAAAAGTTAAAACAAAAATATCTCCATCCCCACATAAATTTGAGATGTCTGTTTTCCAAACTTGAGCTACAATTCCAGGAGCAATTTTAGGACTTCAATACAAGTATAAAGGAAGTTTCCATATTTCAAAATCCATTTGTGTGATTGAGGCAATTTCACTTAACCTTCAATTGGAAGTGGTCAAACTGCAATGTGGTGACATGCTGAAAAGCAAATATCAAGTGAAAAATATAATAGAAGTCTATAAGTGTTTTTCAAATGACAATATGATTATGTAAAATCATATACTTATGGATTGACATCTGCATTTAACAGTACCTATCTGCGTGAAAGACATTTTTAAATATGTTACAAATCTGAATTAATAAAGATTTGTGACAGATTTTGATGAGAGGGAACACTAACTTTGAACATCAATTAGACAAAATGTTATAGAAACTTCATTAGTAGACTTATATTACAAAAATTGTACTCAATTATTATTCTACTTTTAAACTCACCAATAAAAATTGTTTTCTCTTGTTATACAAGTACTTTATCATACAATAGAAATTATACAAGTAATATCTTCATTTTTGCCTGTTGTCCACACCTAAAATATTTACTATTTGGCTCTTTACATAAAATATTTGCCAACTGCAGCTCTAGAAAATGCAAATAATCTATAGTGACAGAAAGCAGATCAATGGTTGCTTGGGGATAAAGGGGCTCAGAGAGGGGCAGGTGGGAGAGATTACAAAGGGTGACAAGGAAAATTTGGGGACAACAAATATGCTATTTCTACTATGGTGATGGGTTTTTTTCTTTTTTTTAAAGATTTTATTTATTTATTCATGAAAGATACAAAGAGAGAGAGGCAGAGACATAGGCAGAGGGAGAAGCAGGTTCTATGCAGGAAGCCTGATGTGGGACTCGATCCCGGGACCCCAGGATCATTCCCTGAGCTGAAGGCAGATGCTCAACCACTGAGCCACCCAGGTGTCCCTGGTGATGGTTTTACAGGTATATGAATATGTCAAAATACATCAATATTTGCACTTCATGTATATTCAATTTATTGTATTTTAGTTATATCTTAATTAAGCTGGTTTCAGAAATGAATTCCATGAGTCAATGAATTACAGTAACAGTCTCACAAGTTTCTTATGTGCAGTTCTGGGCACTGATTGAGAAAGAATAGGATCCTGAAACTTGGAACAAGAATGTCTTATTGAACCACGATGAAACTGAAAATTGTGAAAATACCTGTTTTCTGAGTGCTTGCCCATAGAAGTATCTTGTCTTCCAGTGTCTGGGAATGTTTCTTCCTTGAAAACTCTGTGATAACTTCACCTGGGACAGATTCCTTGGAAGAGGATGTTCATCTTCCTTAAAATAATCACAACTCCCTGTTGCCATTAAACTCATAATAAGGATCAAATATCACTGAGCCCAAAGGATTTAGGTACAGACTGTAACCCAGGAGGAAACAATTTATACAGCAAAAGGACTACAAGATTGATAATATCTATCAGCAAATACCTGGAGAATATGTATGAAAAGGGATCCTATGGGTATTAGGCCAAGCTGAGCAAAATATAGCCCTAGGTTGGGTCAAATTCTTTGATGTGGGTGTACTTATTAGGCAGTATGGACTTAACGTATTAGCTCATGCAGATGGAGGTGGCATTAACAGTTTACTTACTACGCTGACTGAAACTCATACTCAACAGTGGCCTACCATAATGAAGCTGCCAGAACTTCCCCCATGTTGTGGAAAAAAGAACCCAAAGGCTTAGACTGTTAGGAATATTGGAGTAGACTTATCATGTGCAATCAACATACTTACCTCCTAACTGCATTCTACAAGAAGTCCTAGAAGACATTTCCTCCACTAAGGCATTGAGAAATGCGTTGGTGAAGAAAGCACCTGTGTTACTGAAAAGCTCTGCTGTTGCTCTTTGTTTGTGTAAGCCAACTGGTATTCTATGGAGGATTCACCCTGCAATAGGTTCATCAGATGGGCTCCCTGATTTCAGTGAGGATAATGGGAATCTGAAGTAGCAGAGGCCAAATGACATTATATTACCACCAAAGATATGATCAGTACATCTGCTGTAAAGGGCAGCAGAGACATACCAGTAATCAGAATACCTTGGCCAAGAGCAATCTTTGGTGGTGGCTAATTGGTCACCATGTTCCTAAGGAAAAAAAAAACAAATGAGCTGAGCCGCCTACTAAGAAGTCACTTGATGTATATAATAAGAAAAAAAAATCTTGCTCTGGTAGCCGAAATATCTAACTTGAGTCATTACAGTGGAAAGCCACAGACTCTCTCCCAGTTTCTAGACCTAAGTCAGTACAGATTCAGAGCACCTTGATTAAAAGGAAGATGGGGTTGGGGGCGCCCGGGTGGCATAGCCGGCTGGGTGCCAACTTTTAGTTTCAGTTCAGGGTGTGATCACAGGGTCTTGGGAATGAGCCCTGCCTTGGGCTCTGTGCTCATCATGGAGTCGGCTTGAGATTCTCCCCTCCCTCGGTCCCTGTCCACCGCATTTTCTCTCTCTCTCTCTCTCTCTCTTTCTCTCATAAATCTTTTTTTAAAAGAGAGAGAGATTGGAGTGCCGTCTGAGTGGCTTAGTCAGGTAAGCATCTGATTCTTGATTTCTGTTCAGGTCATGATCTCAGGGTCGTGGGCTCAGTGGGAAGTCTGCTTCTCTCTCTCCTGCTGCCCCTCACCCTGCTCTTGGGCTATCTTTCTCAAATAAACAAACAAACAAACAAACAAACTACACACACACACCCTTTTTTTTTACCCCCCCCCCCCTTTTAAAGGAGATTGGGTCTCCTTGAGAAAAGAACTGTGGATTATTTACTAGAACATGCATTAGGGAAAAGAAAATACCCAGATCTTTTGAGAATTACTAGATGCTGGCTCTGAATTGATGCTAATTCCTGGAGGATCCAATTGCATTATGGCCCACCAATCAAGGTGAGGGCTTAGGGTGGCCACGTAATAGATTCTTTTCTCAAGTCCAACTCACAGAGGGTCTCAGCTGATTCACAGTCCCAACCTGTGGTTATTTACCTTTTTTTTTTTAAGATTTATTTATTTATTCATTAGAGACACAGAGAGGGAGAGGCAGAGACATAGGCAGAGGGAGAAGCAGGCCCCATGCAGGGAGCCCAATGGGGGACTCTATCCTGGAACTCTAGGATCACACCCTGAGGCAAAGGCAGACGCTCAACTGCTGAGCCAGTCAGGTGTCCTGTGGTTATTTCCAAATTCCTGAGAGTATAATTAGCATAGACATCTGTGGCAACTACCAGGATTCCCTCATTGGCTCTCTGACCCTTGGAGTGAGAACATTATGACAAGTAGGGCTAGGTAAAAGCCCCTGGAACTTCTATATCCTATTAAGATAGTTAACCAAAAGAAATATCACATCCCTCAGGGAACTGCAGAGATTAATGCCAACTTTGAAGACTTAAATGAACAGGAGTTTGACCTGTGCAGAAATCAGATGGATCTTGGGGGGTGACTGTGGACTATCATAAACTTTATTAGTCGGGGACTCCAATTGTAGCTGCTGTCTCAGATGTAGTATCCTTTTTAGAGCAAATCAACACAGCCTCTATGTGGTGGAATGGCTTACTAAAGACTCAATCATGGTATCACTTGGGAGACCATACCCTAGAAATATGAGGTTCTGTTTTATAGAATGCAGTATATACTTTAATCAGAGACTGTTATGTGGTGCTGTCTCCCCTACAGCCAGAATACATGGGTTTGAGAATCAAGGGATAGAAATGAATCTTGCTTTATTTCAGTATCACACTTAGTAAACTACTTGTGGAATTTTTGCTTCCTATCATGGCAACTTTGAACTCTGCTAATTTGGAGGTCCTAATATTTAAGAGGGGAATTCTTCAACGAGGTGACACCAGGATGGTTCCATTGAATTGGAAGATGAGACTGCCACTGGGCTGTATTGGACTTTTTATGCCAATGAAACACCTGGCAGAAAAAGGGATGACTTCTCTGGCTGCTGTGATTGATCCTATGACCAGGGAAACTGGGCTGCTGCTACACAATGGGAGGAGAATGGGTGTTTGGAACCTAGGGGTTTTCTGGGGTGCCTCTTACTGCTTCCATGCCCAATAATAAATGTTAACAGAAAGCTAAAGCAGGGCAGCCTGGGTGGCTCAGCAGTTTAGTGCCGCCTTCAGCCCAGGGTATGATCCTGGGAACCCAGGATCGAGTTCCATGTCGGGCTCCCTGCATGGAGCCTGCTTCTTCCTCTGCCTGTGTCTCTGCCTCTCTCTGTATGTGTCTCTCATGAATAAATAAATAAAAAATCTTTAAAAAAAGAAAGCTAGAGCAGCTACAAGAAGGCAGGACAATTGAGGACCCTTCAGAGATGAAGCTTTGTATCACTCCACTGGGTAAAAACTGAGATTCTGACTGAGTGCAGAGGAAATATGGCTTGGATTCTTGAAGAAGGAACCATAGTTATTAACTATGACCAATTATAGAAACGAGAATCATCATAGAAGCTTGGTATAGTTTCTCTTTGCTTAATCTTTCGTGTATTTATTTGTATATGATGGCCATTTTTTTTAATTTTTAAAAGATTGATTTATAGCACACACACATGATCAGGGGAGGAAGAGGGAGAAGGTGAGGGAGAGAATCTCAAGCAGACTACATGCTGAGCAAAGAGCCCATTGTGGGGCTTGGGCCCTGAGATCATGACCTGAGCCAAAATCAAGAGTCAGAAGGTCAACCCACTGAGCCACCCAGGTGCCCCTCCTTTTAAATTTTTTATACACATTGTTGCAAGTTAACATTAAAATTCACCTTTAGGTAGTAGAATATTCAGGATTGTGACTGAATTTGAGTAGTAATTAACATAACTAGCGATTTATACAATGGTAGTTCCCTCATTTTAGGGAAAAATAAGAACTTCACTTGTATGAAGGATAGCTATGTCTTATTTGATGGAAACATATTTGTTTCATTGTGGTATGGCTGTTCTAATGGATAAAGAAGGGTACATCATTGAAAGCTGAGCAGCCAAAGATACTATGACAATTGTCAATGTATTGCCTCTCAGCTCCAAATTCACTCTCATTGCTCTGCTTGTGTCTAGTACATAATGGATGCTGATAGGTGAATGAATGAGTGACTGAATTTCTTTGTTATTTTTAAGATTTTTTATTCATTTATTCATGAGAGACACACAGAGAGAGAGAGAGGCAGAGGGAGAAGCAGTCTTCCTGCGGGGAGCCCAATGCGGGACTCAATCCTAGGACTCTGGGATCACGCCCTGAGTCAAAGGCAGACGCCAACCGCTGAGCCACCCAGGCATCCCAAGAGACTGAATTTCAACCCTGAGTTTAGAGAATGGGATGGATTAGAAGGTAACTGCTGGAAATATGATATAGTTCTGGGAAACAGAAATTAACAGATAGAACATGGGTACAAAATGAGTCCAGCTGAAAGAGAATTGGATAGGTTGAAGGAGAGGAGAAGGTAGAATTTGGGAGGGAACCAGAAAGAGGAATCAGACAGAAAAAAAGAGGACAGAAGGCACCTGGAAAAATGAATGAAAAGGTGAACTCTAAGTCAGTGAGTGGCATTTTAGACATGAGAAATGGGAGGGGCACTGGGGAAATGAGTACAGGTCTAAGAAGGAGAAGAGAGTTTGTAGAGCGAAGTCTGAGGTTTATGTGGAATTGGACAAAGAAAGTTCCTGAATATGGACTCACCTTCCCCACATCAAGAAAAGGCTGGAAATTCAGGGATTTGGGGAATACTTGGGTGGTGGGGGGATCATTTCTAAAGGATTTGAATATTGAGTTATGGAAAGACCTTTCTTCTTGGTATAAAGGGGAAAGTCTCAAGAAGAGCTGGCTCCAGAGGTTTTAGGAAACTGATTCCCATTTCTTCTTTCCTCTATGGTCAAGAGACTGGCAGTGATGGCAGTTTTCAGAGTGATGATGAATCATCTTGGCTATTTGGATGAGCATCACTTCCCTGGCCATGCTATTTTCTACATCTAAAGAAGCATAGAGGTATCCAGGGTGGAGAAGGAGCAAGGTGAATGAGGGGCCCAGATCAAGAAAGATATGAAAGATGGGTGCATGGTGACATGGACTGGGGACAGGACAGCTTGAGAAAGGCAAGAACCTTGCTGCCTTCTAGGTCAATGTGGAAATTCTAGGATTTGGGACATAGAAAGGAGGAAATTAGGCAGTTGTTTCTTTTGAAGGAAATACTTCTCTACTCTGGCTGCCTTGTGCATTCCCAGTCTCCAAGATCTAAAGAGAAGCAGATGGAGAAGGCAGGAAAGAAGTGCCACAGAAAACTGAGTTCCTGGCCTTGAGGGAAACTTGGAAGCATAGTCTCTATTAAGATATAGGCTGGAGCTTCCAGAAGACAGGGATGCTGGACCCCCCTGTTCTGCGGAACAGTGGCTGCACCAGTTTGCATTTCCAGGCAACGAGGGTTCCGTTTCCCCCACATCCTTGACAACACTTGTTTCTTGTGTTTTTTATTTTAGCCATTCTGACATGTATGAGGTGATATCTCATTGTGGTTTTGATTTGCATTTCCCTGATGATGAGGGCTGAGCATCTTTTCATATATCTGTTGGTCATCCATATGTCTTCTTTGGAGAAATATCTGTTCATGTCTTCTGCTCATTTTTTAATTGGGTTGTTTTCTGGGTGTTGAGTTCTATCAGTTGTTTATATATTTTATTTTATTTTATTTTTTAGATTTTTATTTATTTATGATAGTCACAGAGAGAGAGAGAGAGAGAGAGAGAGAGGCAGAGACACAGGCAGAGAGAGAAGCGGGCTCCATGCACCGGGAGCCCGATGTGGGATTCGATCCCGGGTCTCCAGGATCGCGCCCTGGGCCAAAGGCAGGCGCCAAACCGCTGCGCCACCCAGGGATCCCCTGTTTATATATTTTATTTTTTTTATTTTTTTTCCCTGTTTATATATTTTAGATGTTAACCTTTATCAGAGATATTTGCAGATATCTTCTCTCATTCAGTAGGCTGTCTTTTTGTTTTGTTGATTGTTTCCTTCACCGCGTAGAAACTTTTTTTTTTCCCATTGGTATTTTTTATTTAGTTTTTCTTTTTTTTTAAATTAATTTTTATTGGTGTTCAATTTACCAACATACAGAAAAACACCCAGTGCTCATCCCGTCAAGTGTCCACCTCAGTGCCCATCACCCATTCCCCTCCAACACCTGCCCTCCTCCTCTTCCACCACCCCTAGTTCGTTTCCCCGAGTTAGGAGTCTTTATGTTCTGTCTCCCTTCCTGATATTTCCCAACATTTCTTTTCCCTTCCTTTATATTCCCTTTCACTATTATTTATATTCCCCAAATGAATGAGAACATACACTGTTTGTCCTTCTCCGATTGACTTACTTCACTCAGCATAATACCCTCCAGTTCCATCCACGTTGAAGCAAATGGTGGGTATTTGTCGTTTCTAATTGCTGAGTAATATTCCATTGTATACATAGACCACATCTTCTTTATCCATTCATCTTTCGATGGACACCGAGGCTCCTTCCACAGTTTGGCTATTGTGGCCATTGCTGATAGAAACATCGGGGTGCAGGTGTCCCGACGTTTCATTGCATCTGAATCTTTGGGGTAAATCCCCAACAGTCACTGTGCAGAAACTTTAACCTGATATCCCAACAGTTTATTTTTTTTAAGTTTATTTTTTAAATTTCATTTATTTATTCATGAGAGACACAGAGAAAGAGAGAGGCAGAGACATAGGCAGAGGGAGAAGCAGGCCCCCTACAGGGAGCCTGATGTGGGACTCAATCCCAGGACTTCAGGATCACACCCTGAGCCAAAGGCAGGCGCGCAACCACCGAGCCACCCAGGCGTCCCCTGACAGTATATTTTTACTTTTATTTCCCTTATCTCAAGGGACTTATCTAGGAAAATGTTACTATAGCAACATCAGACAAATTACTGCCTATGCTCTCTTCCAGGATTTTTATGATTTTAGTTCTCACACTTAAGTCTTTAATCCATTTTTTAAATTTTTATTTATTTATGATAGTCACAGAGAGAGAGAGAGAGAGAGAGAGAGAGGCAGAGACACAGGCAGAGGGAGAAGCAGGCTCCATGCACCGGGAGCCCGACGTGGGATTCGATTCCGGGTCTCCAGGATCGCGCCCTGGGCCAAAGGCAGGCGCTAAATCGCTGAGCCACCCAGGGATCCTGTCTTTAATCCATTTTGAGTTTATTTTTGTGTGTGGTGAAAGTGATCGTTTCATTTTTTTATGTATTAGTGTCCAGCTTTCCCAAAACCATTTGTTGAAGAGATTTTTTTTCCTATTGAATATTCTTTCCTGCTTTGTCAAAGATTAATTGACCATATAATTGTGGGTTTATTTCTGGGCTCTCTATTCTATTTCATTGATCTGTGTTTATTTTGGTGCCAGTACCATACTGTTTTGATTTATACAACTTTGTAATATAAGTTGAAGTCTGAAATTGTGATACTTCGAGTTTTGTTTTTCTTCTTCAAGATTGCTTGGGCTATTCAGGGTCTTTTGTGGTTTCGCACAAATTTTAGGATTGTTTATTCTAGTTCTGTGAAAAATGCTGTTGGTATTTTGATAGGATTGCATTAAATCTGTAGATTGCTTTGGGGAGTATAGACATTTTAATAATATTTGTTCTTATAATCCATGAGCATGGAATATCTTTCCATTTGTGTCATCTTCAAATTCTTTCATCGGTGTTTTACAGTTTTCAGAATACAAGTCTTTCACTTCTTTGGTTAAACTTGTTCCTGGGTATTTTATTACTTTTGGTGCAATTGTAAATGTCGTTGTTTTCTTAATTTCTCCTTATACTGTTTCATTATTAGTGTGTAGAAATGCAACAGATTCCTGTACATGAGTTTTGTATCCTGTGACTTTACTGAATTCATTTACCAGTTCTAGTAATTTTTTGGTGGAATCTTTAGGGTTTTATACATATAGCATCATATCATCTTCAAATAATGAAAGTTTTACTTCTTTCTTATAAATTTGGATGTACTTTTTTTTTTAAGTTTTAAGTATTTTATTTATTCATGAGAGACACACAGAGAGAGGCAGAAACACAGGCAGAGGGAGAAGCAGGACTGGTACTCCAGGATCATACCCTGAGCCGAAGGCAGATGCTCAACAGGCGTCCCTGGATGTACTTTATTTCTTTTGTTGTCTGATTGCTGTCACTAGGACTTCCAGTACCATGCAGAATAAAAGTGATGAGAGTGAACATCCTTGTCTTATTCCTGACCTGGGTTTGATGTTCACTGTAGGTTTTTCATATATGGCCTTTATTATGTTGAGGTATGTTCCCTCTAGATCTACGTAGTTGAGGGTTTTTATCATGAATGAATGTTGTACTTTGTCAAATGCTTTTTCTGCGTTTATTGAAATAATCACATTGTTTTTATTCTTTCTCTTACTGATGTGATGTATCACATTAATTGATTTGTGAATTTTTTTTGATTTGTGAATATTGAACCACTCTTGCATCTTGGGAATAAATCCTACCCAATTGTGGTGTATAATTTTTTTAATGTATTGTTGGATTCAGTTTTCTAGTATTTTGTTGAGGATTTTTGCATCCAAGTTCATCAAAGATATTGGCCTGCAGCATTCTGTGGTGTCTTTGTCTGGTTTTGGTATCATGGTAATACTGGACTCAGATTGAATTTGGAAGTTTTCCTTCCTTTTCTATTTTTTGGAATAGTGTGAGAAAAATAGGTATTTTAAAAAGATTTTATTTATTTACTCATGAGAGACACAGAGAGAGGTGCAGAGGGAGAAGTAGGCTCCCTGCGGGCATCCCTATGTGAAACTAGGATCCCAGGACCCCGGGATCACGCCCTGAGCCAAAGGCAGATGCTCAACCGCTGAGCCACCCAGGTGCCCCGAGAATAGGTATTAACTCTTCTTTAAAAATATTGGGCAGCCCGGGTGGCTCAGCGGTTTAGTGCCGCCTTCAGCCCAGGGTCAGATCCTGGAGACCCGGGATCAAGTCCCACATCCGGCTCCCTGCATGGAGCCTGCTTCTCCCTCTGCCTGTGTCTCTGCCTCTCTCTCTCTGTCTCTCATGAATAAATAAATAAAATAAAATAAATAAATTTAAAAAAATAAAAATATTTGATAGAAGGGGATCCCTGGGTGGCTTAGCGGTTTGGCGCCTGCCTTCAGTCCAGGACATGATCTTGGAGTCCTGGGATAGAGTCCCACATCGGGTTCCCTGCATGGAGCTGCTTCTTACCCTGCCTCTCTCTCTCTCTGTGTCTCTCATGAATAAATGAATAAAATCTAAATTAAAAAAAAAGAATTCACCCACGAAGCCATCTAGTCCTGGACTTTTTTTTGTTGGGAATTTATTGATTGCTGATTCAATTTCATCATTGGTAATCCATCTGTTCAAATTTTCCATTTCTTCCTGCTTCAGTTTTGGTAGTTTATATCTTTCTTTCTAAGATTTTATTTATTTATTTGAGAGAGAGCGAGAGAGCACAAACAGGGGAGGAGCAGAGGGAGAGGGAGAAGCAGACTTTCTGCTGAGCAGGGAGCCCACCAAGGGGTTGATCCCAGGACCTTGGAATCACCGACTCAACCGAAGGTAGACACTTCATGTAACCAACTGAGCCACTCATGCACCCCTTGGTAGTTTTTATGTTTCTAGGAATTTATCCATTTCTTCTAGGTGGCAGTTTGTTGGCATATAATTTTTCATAGTATTTTCTTATCATTGTATTTCCGTGGTGTTGGTTGTTATTTCTTCTCTTTCTTTTGTGATTTTGTTTGAGTCCTTGCTCTCTCTTAGGAGTCTAGCTAGACATTTATTTATTTTGTTCTTTTCAAAGACCTGAACAGATCATTTATCTATTTTTTTAGTTCTTATATCACTTATTTGTGTTCTAATCTTTTTTTTCTTCCTTCTGCTAGGTTTGGGTTTTGTTGTTGGTGGTGTTCTCACTCCTTTAGGTGTAAGATTAGGTTGTTTATTGGAGATTTTTCTTGCTTCTTGAGGTAGGCCTGTATCGCCATAAACTTCTCTCTTAAAATCGCTTTTGCTGCATCCCAAAGATTTTGGACCATTGTGTTTTCATTTTTATTTGTTTCCATGTAATTTTTTAAATTTCTTCTTCGATTTCTTGGTTGACCCATTCACTGTTTAGTAGCATGTTATTTAACCTCCATGTATTTGTGCTCTTTCCAGATTTTTTCTTGTGGTTGATTTCTAGTTTCATTGCGCTATGGTCAGAAAATATGCATGGTATGACTTTCATCTTTTTGAATTTGCTGAGACTTGTTTTGTGGCCTAACAATGTGATCTATTCTGGAGAATGTTCTGTGTCAAGATCTCTGGCAATCCTGGGACACAACCCTACCTGGCAGAAGTTGATTGGAACTGAAAAGCAGAAACCTCTTTTAGACAGAGTACATGCTCTCCAGCTGTCATGGGTGCCTCCTTGCTTCACTCCTTTTGATTACCAGTCCTTTTCATGTAGGTATTTGAGTTAGGGAACCCTCCTCTATTCTGGCCTCTCCTTTTAGATTGAGACTTGGGCCCCAGAGATCCAATTGCTTGCTCTAGTTGGTAGCACTAGTAAGAGACAAAGGCAGAGCTAGAATTCTTGTCTCCTGGGACATATCCTCTTTTCTTTCTGCTACCAGGTGCTGCCTCTTCTTGAAATATGTTTTGGCATTTATGAAGGAAAATTGTCCTTAAAGGATGGGTGTTGGGGAGATGTAATTGGGTTAAACTTCTTCCTCAGGAATGTCTCATCTTATTGCCCCAGCCACTCTCTGACATGTCTTGAGTGAGGAATACGGCTTTATTGTTTTGTATGAATAGGGTTCTACTATCATTTGAGCCTCAAACTGGGATTACTCAGATACACTTGGATAAAACACAGTGAACACTGGAATACTGCCTAAGGGTACTCTGGAGAGCTAAAAACTGCTCACCTAATTTATCAATGAGTTTGTGAGTGTTCAGTATATAAAATTAGGTGGTTTACTCTTCTCCTTTCCCTTACTTTAGGGGTACCAAATGATTCTTACTTACTTATATGTAAATTCCTTATTTTGAAAATCATTTCAGGGGATCCCTGGGTGGCGCAGCGGTTTGGCGCCTGCCTTTGGCCCAGGGCGCGATCCTGGAGACCCGGGATCAAATCCCATATCAGGCTCCC
Organism: Vulpes vulpes; assembly: GCF_048418805.1. Taxonomy (NCBI): domain Eukaryota; kingdom Metazoa; phylum Chordata; class Mammalia; order Carnivora; family Canidae; genus Vulpes; species Vulpes vulpes. The sequence continues at coordinate 93,092,047 of NC_132782.1, forward strand.
GGTGCATGGAGCCTGCTTCTCCCTCCGCCTGTGTCTCTGCCTCTCTCTCTTTCTGTGACTATCATAAATAAATAAAAATTAAAAAAAAAATGAAAATCATTTCAAACAGAGAAATTGAAAGGCTCCTAACAAAGAACTTAGTATGTTTACCCAGAATGGGGTGCCTTTCTGGCTCAGTCAATTGATCTCTGGGTTGTGAGTTCGAGCCCCATGTTGGGTGCAGAGATATTTAAAAATAAAATAAAAAAAAATAAAGTTTACCCTAGTAAACTTTTCACTAGTTAACATTTTGCCATATCTATCATTTTCTTTGTGTGTACATAAAGAAAATACATATAGGGGCACCTGGGTGGCTCAGTGGTTGAGTGCCTTCGGCTCAGGTCATGGTTACAGGGTCCTGGGATCGAGTCCTGCATCGGGCTACCTGCAGGGAGCCTGTTTCTCCCTCTACCTACGTCTGTCTCTATCTCTCTCTGTGTCTCTCATGAATGGATAAATAAAATCTTTTTAAAAAAGAAAATACGTATAATTTGAACTATTTGAGAGTAGGTTGGCTATTATCAGTGTATATTTATTAAGAATATACTTTTACATATCTAAAGTAGTTATCACATTCAGGAAATTATCATGGTTGTATTATAGTCTATGTTACAAATTCATTGATTTCCCCCCCCCCATGCCTCTTTTTTTTTTTAAAGATATGTATTTATTTTAGAGAGACAGAGTGTGCAAGCAGGGGGAGGGGCGGAGAGGAGAGAGCCAGAGAGGGGAACCAGACTTCCCACTGAGCATGGAATCCCACATGGGGCTCCATAGCATGACCCTGAAATTATGACCTGAGCTGAAAACAAGAGTCAGTCAGCCAACTGAGCCACCCAGGTGCATCCCATTATGTCTTTTATAGCATTTTTTTTTTCTTGATCTAGGCCAGGATCAAGTTCGTTTTTTGTTAGTCACTTAAGCCTTCTTTAACCTGGAACAGTTCCTCAACCTTTTGTCTTTTTTTTTTTTTTTTTTTAAAGGTTTTCTTTATTTATCCATGAGCGACAGAGAGAGGCAGAGACACAGGCAGAGGGAGAAGCAGGCCTCATGCATGGAGCCCAACGCGGGACTCAATCCTGAGTCTCCCAGGATCAGGCCCTGGACCAAAGGCGGCGCTAAACCGCTGAGCCACCCAGGCTGCCCCTCAACCTTTTGTCTTTTATGCCATGGGGCAGTTTTGAAGAATATGATCTTGTTATTTCTCCTATATGTTTTTCTTTTTATGTGTGTATGCATGTGTATTTATACCTATTAACAGTATGGATTCTTCTTTTATTCAATGGATTATAATCTATTGTTATACTTGCATACTGTGGTACTCAAATTGTATCAGATTTGGCCTCTTCAAGCTAGCTCCTATGCCCTAATACTTTTTTTAGTACTTATTTCCTGGCACAACAAAATATTCCAAACTCCCCTGGTATCTTCCTTGTTCTTGCCCAAGCTGGACTTAGGAAGGAGCCCTCAAGAGGCCCTGGGCCCTGGGCTTTTTTTGTGGGATATTTAGAAACCAAGAACTGAGAACTAGGTATGTGTAAATCAATCTATCATATTTTTTTCCCATAAATTTTACACTGATATGTCCTGTTCCAGCTCAGCCCCACAAAGTTTTTGCTCACTTCTTTCATTCCATTATTGCTCTTCCTTACTTCTCCAGTGAGAACCCTGGTTCCTAGCAATGTCTATATGTTTACTTGCATGTTCAATCCCCATACCCAAAATAATTTCGAATTGCAATGCCACTATCACTATTGCAAACCTACTAAGAACTCAAGGTTTCCAGTTTTTTCTTTAGGCAGAGGGTGCCTGAAAGTTACTTGAATTAGTTCTATATTTCCCCTTTCAGTGGATTACTTTTATTCATTTGTGTTCATTTATAAATGTCTGTATTCCATTGTTTCCTTCCATAAGAATGTGAACAACTAAGCAACCCTCATTTACCTCGAACCGTCATAGGTAACCAATTTTATTGGGGTTTACATGTCTCCTGTTTCTCCTTTTCTTTTCTTTTTTTTTTTTTTAAAGATTTTCTTTATTTATTAGAGAGAGAGAGACCATAAGCAGGGTTGGGGGAGAGGGGGTTAGAAGGAGAGGAAGAAGCAGGCTCCCTCTGAGTGGGGAGCCCCCCATGGAGCAGGGAGCCTGATGTGGGGCCTGATCCCAACACCCTGGGATCACAACCTGAGCGGAAGGGAGCCGCTTAGCCAACTGAGCCACACAGGCACCCTTTTTTTTTTTTTTTTGCAAAAACTTGCAGATAAATTTGTTTTCTTTTCTTCCCCTCTTCCTTAAACAAGAGGTAGCATGGTTTAGACTATAAACTTTGCTCTCTTCAGATAATAATATATCATGGAAATCAGTCCATATCAAATCACAGCAATATATAATTTCTAAATTGCATTCAGTAAGATAACATTCCATTCATTTACCAAACAATTTGAGTGACTGCGTGCCAGTCACTGATCTAAACATGAAGGATAGGAAAATGAGTAAATATAGTCCCTGCCCTTTATAACCTCAACTGCATGTAACCAAAACATCCCAGTGCTCTGGGAGCCCAGAGGAGCAGGTCAGTAACAGGATGTTCAAAAGGACTAGGGAGGGCAGCCTGGGTGGCTCAGCGGTTTAAGCGCCTGCCTTTGGCCCAGGGCGTGATCCTGGAGACCGGGGATCCAGCCCCACGTCGGGCTCCCTGCATGGAGCCTGCTTCTCCCTCTGCCTGTGTCTCTGCCTCTCTCTCTCATGAAAAAAAAAAAAAAAAAAAAAAGACTAGAGATGCCTGGGTGGCTCAGTGGTTGAGCATCTACCTTTGGCTCAGGTCATTATCTTGGGGTGCTGAGATTGAGTCACGCCATTAGGCTCCCTGCAGGGAGCCTGCTTCTCTCTCTGCCTATGTCTCTGCCTCTCTGTGTCTCTCATGAATAAATAAAATCTTAAAAAAAAAAAAAAAAGACCGATGCCTGAGGTTGAAGAATGAGATGGTGAGTGAAAAAACAGCACTTGTAAAGGAAGAGTTGAAAAAGGGCAGGGGATCCCTGGGTGGCGCAGCGGTTTAGCGCCTGCCTTTGGCCCAGGGTGCGATCCTGGAGACCCGGGATCGAGTCCCGCGTCAGGCTCCCGGTGTATGGAGCCTGCTTCTCCCTCTGCCTGTGTCTCTGCCTCTCTCTCACTGTGTGCCTATCATAAGTAATAAAGTAAAATTAAATTAAAATTAAAAAAAGAAAAAGGGCAAGGTGAGGGATGCCTGGGTGGCTTCAGCGGTTGAGGCCCTTTGGCTCAGGGCCTGATCCCAGGATCTGGGATTGAGTCCCACATCAGGCTCCATTCAGGGAGCCTGCTTCTCCCTCTGCCTATGTCTCTGCCTCTCTCTGTCTCTCATGAATGAATGAATAAATAAATAAAATCTAAAAAAATAAAAAGAAAAAGGGCAAAGTGTGCCATGGAAATGGGAGTTTCATGAGGCTAAGACTTAGAATTTGAGGGTAGGAGCAGGATGTACCTGGGGGGAGACAGAAGTGGTGTAGAGAGGCTGGAGTGAGGCACGGCACTCGATGCCAGGAATACCAGGAGAACACTGGGCTGTGTTATTTAAGCATCCAGGAGACAGAGTCTTAAAGACACCACTCAGATCCATTCACTTCACAAGTATTTAATCAACTACCTGCATTGTGCTAGATACTGCAGGAACGGTATCAGTAAGGTCCCATAGGGAGTGGACAGAAACAAAAAGAATTAAAGGAGTTCTTAGAATGAAACGGGGAAATCTGCCAGCCAAGCACAGGAGGAGAACGTAACACACTTGAAGCCTGGAGGTAGATGGGAGAGAAGGAATACTTCCCAAAAGTAAGGCTGACTTTTAGCTAGGTATGTGCCTGTTGGTGGTAGAGGGCTTGGGAAGGGTTCCAATGCTAATGTCTGGAGCGAAGGGAGATTGAGATATAGGGAGACTGAGATATCCAAAGTTTCATTGGGATTAAGACCACAGACTCATCACTGCTCTACTCCACTCTCCACACAGCCAGGAGTAATCCTCTAGAAATGCAAATCTGACCTCCTGGTTTTCTGTGAAAGGCTCCCTGCTCCTTTGAAGACAATGTCCCAGTCTCCTTAAAATCTAGTCCCAGGTTCCTTACCTCTCCAGCCTCATTTTTTTTTTTAATCTCTTTAATTTTATACTTCTGCCACGCTTTTTCTTAACTTGCCACATTCCCCTGCCTAGAAATCCATCACCCAACGCCGGATTCAGTGTCACTCCTCTGCTCTCATGGTGCCCTATGCTTCACCTAGTAGATGTCCTCTGTCTACCACTAGCTTTACCTCGGGGAGGACAGGACGTGCTTAAATGACGGTTGTATCCAACGCATTCAGCCCCGTGTTCTAACGCCCCACTAATTTTGAGGCCATGAAGCCTGGTTTCATTGAAGAGTTGAATGAGGATTTTTGAATTACACCTATAGGTACTCTGGGCTTCTGTCTCTGTTACTACGGTGTAAGGGTTCGTTCTAGGGCACGGAGAAACCATTTAGGTATTAAACCGTCGACACTTAAAATGATTTCGGATTTAGCGCAGATCTATCTGTAACATGCGGCGTTTCAAGCCGGTAACTCTTAAGGTCCGCCAGTCTTCTACTTAAAGCAGACAAGGTCAAGAGTAACCGCTCACGACACCTCCGACCGGCCTAAGAGGGGCGGACGCGTGTTTAGACTCGGGATTTCTTTGCACTAGACTCCGCCCACGGGCCCCCAAACGGCGGAAGAACCGCACGCCCGCCGTGACAGCTCACACTGCGGCGGAGGCATCCCGACGCTACGCCGCCGGCGGAGGCGGGGCGGCCGGCTCTTCCTTCCTCGCGGCTACTTCGGCTCCTCCCCCAGCGCTTCACACGCTCATTGTGAAGCGACAGCGGCCGCCAACCTCTAGGGCTGTTTGAGACCTAGAGACCCTAACCCCTTGGCGCGCGTGAGCGCCCGCGCCGCTCCTTCCGCACCCCAAGGGCCGGGGGCGCGCGCGAGACTCGCCTTTTTATTCCCCCCTCCGGCCCGGAGCCAACCGCCCCGGCGCGCGCGGACCTCTGGCGCCGCCGCTCCCTCCTCCCCGCCCCTCCCCCGTCGGGAGCTCCCGCCCGCGCGCTCCTCCTCCTCCCCTTTCCCCGGCGACGCGCACGCGCGCCAGGCCGGCTCGCGCCCTCTCGCTTTCCTCCGGCCCGCGAGACCCCCCTCCCCTTCCGCCTCGCGGCGCTTCCTCGCGCCGCGGTCTTCTCTATCCACCCCTGACATCGCGGGGCTCCCCCCGCGCCCGCCAACGGCGGGTCCCCGGCTTCCCGAGCCCCCTTGCTTCCCGCGCTCTCCGGCGGGGGCCTAGCCCCGGCCTCCTCTCTCCCTCCCTTCCCCCTAATTCCCCTTCCGGACGCTGCCATCATGTTGAAGCCTCAGCCGCCACAACAGACCTCCCAGCCCCAGCAGCCGCCCCCCACGCAACAGGCCGTGGCCCGCCGGCCTCCCGGGGGTACCAGCCCTCCCAACGGCGGCCTCCCGGGGCCCTTGGCCTCCGCCTCGGCTCCCCCAGGGCCTCCCGCGGCCGCTTCTCCCTGCCTGGGGCCTGCAGCCGCCGCCGGGAGCGGGCTCCGCCGGGGAGCCGAGGGCATCTTGGCGCCGCAGCCGCCGCCGCCGCAGCAGCAACATCAGGAGAGGCCAGGGGCAGCGGCTATCGGCAGCGCCAGGTGAGGAGGGGTGGGCTTCCGGGCGCTGGTGCCGAGGCTGCGGGACGGCGGCGGCGGCGGCTCCGGCTCCGGCCCAGCGGCCGGGACCCGAGGACCCTGCGCGAGGCGGGTACCCAGTCCGGCCACCTTGGCGGGGCGCCGGGGGGGGAGTGGGGAACTCCCGCGAGGCTAGGGGCGGGCCCCCTCCGGTCCTAACAGGTCGGAGGGAAAGGGTCCCCGCGCGGCCACCGGGACATTTGGGGGCCGTGCTCAGCTCTCAGAGCCTCGTTGGGCCTCGGGGCTCGGGCCCTAAGGGCAGGCGGGGCGCATCCCCCCAGCGCCGTCAAAACGAGGCTTTGGGGGGGCGAGGAGGTGATCGGGGTCCCCGGCTCCATTACCACGAAGGGTCTCGCGGTCCCCGGCTTCAGCCAATAGGGAGTCAGCTGCGGGAAGGGGTCCCCGGCCGTAGCCAATGGAGGGGGGCGCGCGGCCCACAGTTTGGCCAATGGGGAGGGAGGGACTTGGGAGCGGGTTGCTACCTCCCCGTTCCCGGTCTGGCCAGTAGGAGGGGAGCGGGGTGGGCGGGGGGACGGAAGGAGGGACGACTGGGAGGACTGCGGGCTGGGAACCTCCAGCGCGCGCGCGCTCTCCCCGTACGTGCGCGCGGATGCTCTGTCTCATGACCCGGGCATTCGTGAGCCGAGGGTAACCTATAGAGCAGGGTTTGGAAGTGTGCGTGGACGGGTTCGCCTGGTGTTTGTGGATGAGTCGTGGACACCGCACTCGGTTCCTTCTGTGTTTGGGTTAATGGAATTGAGAGTGGCGGTACACGCAGGCGCAGTGGGTTCTGGTCGCGGGAGGGGGGATTTTGGAGGCCCGTGGGCTTTACTGCGCAGGCGCGAACCGGGCGAGGCCTCCCCGTGGATGGCTTTTGCGGCTGCGCTGTCCCCCAGCCCCGCCAACGGCCCCCTCATCGCCCTCCTCAACCGCCGGTTACATCAGCCAGCGAGGAGCAGGGTAACCAGGCGATCGGTGACCCCTCCTAGAGTGGGTGGTATTGAGTAAAAGGGGTCGAGAAGGGTGGGTTGTAAAGGGAGTACCCTCCTCCCAGACTTTGGGGCGTAAGGCTGGTGAAAATGATTGTCTTTTCCGTTTGAGGGGTAACGTACCTGAGCTAGGTGGTTCTGAATCTGCATTCCCTGAGCTTTCACCTCTATGTCTAGGGTGGATTGTTGGTTAACGACTACTGTAGCATTGCTTTCTTGGAAGCATGAGGCCCTGGTCTCTTGGAGAAAGTGAGAAGGTTGTGAATTGACAACCGTTGTTGATCAAGGTCTTATTTTTAGTGGCATTTGGTGGAAACGTGTTTCCTGACTTTTACTGTCTATGCCTTTCTTCCTCTGAAACGTGAGAACTTGAAAATCTTGTTGATTAATTGGTTGGTAGTCTAAATTATTTTCTCAGGATATGTGGTTCTAGGAAACCGAGTTCTTTGAAATTAATTCTATAAGAGGGATTGAATGTGGTTAAGTAACTAGTTTCTCGTTTCCTTTCTCACAGGGGACAAAGCACAGGAAAGGGACCCCCACCGTCACCGGTGAGTGCCACCCCTCACCCCCAAAGTACAGAGGAACGTGTGGGGATATAGGACAGATCATGTGCACAAATAGTTGGGCTCAGAAGAGCTGGCGCCCAGCACATACAAAGTGAGTGTGAGTGGAGTGTGGGTATTCAGAAGGAAGGTGAAGTGCTGACTAGCTCTTTTATGTTGTTGATAGGTGTTCGAGGGTGTCTACAACAATTCCAGAATGCTGCATTTTCTTACAGCTGTTGTGGTAAGTTGGTAGCTAAACCCTAGGTTGTTTGAGACAAGTAAAGCGCCAGTTTGCTGGAGACACTTTTCTCTTTCCCCACTCTTCCAGGGCTCCACTTGTGATGTAAAGGTGAAGAATGGTACCATATATGAAGGTATCTTCAAGACTCTGAGCTCAAAGGTTAGTGTACTCAAAATAGTTTATTTTTGGAATTTCATGGGAGGAGGAGGATGAAATAAGCTCACTGGAGATGTGAGTTGAATGGCATTGGACAGCATTGTGTTACTCATTTCTGTAGCTCTGTGCCAGAGTGGTGCTGGAAGCAATAAGAAATGTGGGTTGGAAATTTGAGGACTGGGTACTTTAATGTTAAAAACTTAGTGCTGGGCTGATGTTGAGAAGGCTGTTTGTGCGAGACAGTGTGGTGTTGGGACAAGGTTGGAAAGAGTAAAAGAAAAATAGTCATATATTTACCATCACATTTCTTGATATTGACCCTTTACTATTCGGGAATGGGACTTTTATAGTTTGAACTAGCAGTAGACGCTGTACACCGGAAAGCATCTGAGCCAGCAGGTGGCCCTCGTCGGGAAGACATTGTGGACACAATGGTGTTTAAGCCAAGCGATGTCATGCTTGTCCACTTCCGGAATGTTGACTTCAATTATGCTACTAAAGGTATTGGGTTTTTATGTCAGACTAGAGAGCAGAGAGCAATTACATAATGACTTTTTTTTTTTCCTTTCCCCTTTACCATCTTTTTGTCTGAGGAGATGGGCTAGATTTTTCTTCTTGACAATATGTCTTGATGTCTAAGTTACAGTGGGATGAATTTCTGGCCTGTGTTGCGATTCTTCATGTTTTCCTTGCTTTGTTTTCAACTCCTTCCTCTTGAACTCTTAAGATGAGTCTTGTGCTGCACCCGCCACATTCTCCCCTCCCCCAACCCTGACACACTTTTCTCTGCTCCCCAACTACTTACTGGGGGTGGGAGTGTTGGAAGAAGGCTGTGAAAGAATCCCCTGACTCCTGATCTTTGACTCTACCCCCACAGACAAGTTCACTGATTCAGCTATTGCCATGAACTCAAAGGTGAATGGGGAGCACAAAGAGAAGGTGCTTCAGCGCTGGGAAGGGGGCGACAGCAACAGCGATGACTATGACCTCGAGTCTGACATGGTACAGCCCCCTTTCCCTGAGAACCTGAGAGCAGGGCACTCTGCTGCCCGAGTGTGGGTTGTTGACCATGATGTCACTCTTGAACCAAGAGTGCTTCTGGGGAGGGAGAGAAAAGTCTTTTACTGTTGCCCATTGATGGCTGTCAGTTTCCAAGCAAAAAGCTACAAAAAATAATAGCAAAAATTTGTATTCTACCACTATCTGTGATTGACAGCTATTAGCATTTGCTTGAAGATTTTTTTTTTCTTCAATTTAACAAAGCATAGGCAAGATTGTGGACCATGTAGACCCATATACCTTCTAAAAACAAATATTTTGCATCATTTAAAAATTCTTATGAGTTAATGCATTGTTACACTTTATTTCATTTGCACAAGAATTTGTTTTCCCTGCTTGTTTTTGAATTGTTTTTCATGTTGGTGTATAGATCTAGTTATTGCTTTTAACTTCCATCTACTTGTGCTTATATGTGTACACATATATGTATATACAACAAAACATGTTTATCTTTTTGTTTACTGATTGGTACTTGTTGCCATTATTTTGCTGTTAAAAATAGTGCCTTACTGAACTTAAGAATGTGTGTCCCCATGTACACCTATGCCAAATTTTTCTAGCACATAAACCCGGAAATGGATTTGTTAGGTCTTAAAACTTTGGTTTTACTTGTTGCCAATCTGTGCTACAAATTGGTAGTACTGTTGATATTCCTACCAGCCTTGTTCCTTCCTATTTTTCTATTCTTGGTGTGGTCAGATTTGTGTGTTTTTCAACCTGGTGTTGGAGAATGACAGGTCATTGTTGTTTTCCTTGCTGAGTTTTAAAAACATTCTACTGCATCCCTCCTCAGTCCAACGGATGGGACCCCAATGAAATGTTCAAGTTCAACGAGGAGAACTATGGTGTGAAGACCACCTATGATAGCAGTCTTTCTTCTTACACGTGAGTGTCTTGGTACTTCCCACATGGTGTAGTTTGAGGCATGGGGTCATAGCATTTGTTCATGCTTTTCTGGGTGTCCAGGTTGCCTTTGCCACACTCCTGGTCTGCTTTATGTGTAATTGTCCTCTCAAAATATCAGGCCATCTCATGGGTAGAATTAGCTGCTGCTTGTCCATTCATCCATACTTTTTCTCTAGAACTTAACCCATGCTTAGATAATACTCTTCTAGTTCAGAGAGAGGCCTTGTTGCCCCTCCTGGGACCTAGTAGGTGCCCATTATATATGTGCTGAGTTGCTGGAGGGCTTAAACATCTGTATACTTGAGCTGCTGATAGGACTGGCAAATGTTTTTCCTTTCTCTTCTCTTGTCCCCTGACACTGGGGTGGTGCTGGCCTATGGTGATCCTCTCAGAGTACCCTTGGAGAAGGACAACTCCGAAGAGTTTCGTCAGCGGGAGCTGCGTGCAGCCCAATTGGCTCGAGAGATTGAATCAAGCCCCCAGTACCGCCTGCGGATCGCCATGGAGAACGATGATGGACGCACTGAAGAGGAGAAGCATAGTGCAGTCCAGCGGCAGGGTTCAGGACGAGAGAGCCCCAGCCTGGCATCTAGGTGATTGCTGGGGACAGCTTGGTGTGTTTGGGGTTCTGGATGCTCCAGGGATTGGGCCAAGAGCTTTGTATGCTCCTATTTAAGCTTCACGGCCATGTGAGATGTAGGTTAGTACATAGTTACTCCCAATTTGCAGGTTTAAGAATGGAGGCCTCCAAGGGAGTGACCAGCGGAGGACGCTCCGTGTCCACGCTCAGCCCCACGCCGGCCCTTCCCGCTGGGCCTTGGGGGGAAAAAAATGGAGGCCTAGAGCAGATGAGTAATTTTCCCAAAGTAACAAAACTAAAACTTACAGATTAAGGGAAAAGTATTGAGTTTTGATAGTCTTTTTTTTTTTCTCTGCACATTCATTCATATGTGTACATCTTCTTTAAAGTAAATGAAATCAAAGCGTACATGATGTTCAATAACTTGTAAAAGCCATACTTTGAACTACGCTGTGACTCTATTTTTCTCATAGGTGAGGAGTGGTAGAACTGTGGAGGTTGGTCAGGTCAGCATTGAGGCAACCTAAGGTCATAAGCTTATAGCTACAAAACATTTAACCAGAACAGATCTTCAAGCGGGGTAGTGCAAAAAGCTGGAACTAGGCTCTTTTGTATGCATGTGTGCACGCATGCATGTGTGCGTGTGCACTTTTAGAAGGAAAGGTTTCATCTTCCAAAATGTGTGGAATTTATGACTAATTGACCATACTTGAACTCTCTCCCCTAGGGAGGGAAAATACATCCCTCTACCCCAACGAGTTCGGGAAGGTCCTCGGGGAGGAGTTCGATGCAGTAGTTCCCGGGGTGGCCGGCCTGGCCTTAGCTCTCTGCCGCCTCGTGGCCCTCATCACCTTGACAGTAGCAGTCCTGGCCCAGGTTCTGAGACACGTGGTATCAATGGAGGTGAGTTACCAAGCAAGCAGGCTTTTGTTAGGGGGGTAGAAAAGAGGAAGGGAAGGAGGTGGGAAGGATCATTGAAAGGGTACATGATGGGGCTGGAAGGGTGATGTGTTGGTGATAATGTAATAGCAGATACTCTGCCTCTTTTTTCCCATCTTAAAAAAAAAAAAATAGGCCCTTCCCGCATGTCCCCTAAGGCACAGCGGCCTCTGAGAGGTGGTGCCAAGACTCTGTCTTCACCTAGCAGTAGGCCTTCTGGAGAAGCTTCTGTTCCACCTCCTCCTGCAGGTAAAATTTCAGTGTTATATATGAAGAAACAAATTGGTGGGGGGCTATAAGTATCAGTTGTGGGAATACTGAAATGGGAGACAGTTTCAAGATATGAGATTTTTTTTTTTAAGATTTTATTTATTTTAATCATGAAAGACAGAGCGAGAGAGAGAGAGAGGCAGAGGGAGAAACAGGCTCCATGCAGGGACCCCGACGTGGGACTCGATCCCTGGTCTCCAGGATCACGCCCTGGGCCAAAGGCGGCGCTAAAGCGCTGGGCCACTGGGACTGCCCCAATATGAGATGTTTTATAGGGGCTTGGATTTATGCTTTTTTAGGAAATAGTTTATTTCCCTCATGTAGAAATGCCAGCACAGCAATCCACGGCTTGCGTTTGGCTGGCAGATGTTTTTTGTTCGTTGTCAGGATGCCTGGCTGGCTCAGTCGTGGAACATGTGATTCTTGATCTTAAGGTTGTGAGTTCAAGCCCCACATTGGGCCAAGTCTCCTTTTAAAAAAAAAAAAAAAAAAGTCAAACTTAGCTATCAACATTTTAAAACAGGTTTCAAACAGGAGACAAAATTTCTGGTTTCTTTGGAAATACAGAAAGTTCTTTAAAAAAAAAGTTCTGCAAACACTGAACAGTATCCTGACAGCATGATCCTAGTTAGTTGGGGCTGCTGAGTTGTGACTGCCTTTATAAACATTCCGATCGGGATCCCTGGGTGGAGCAGCGGTTTGGCGCCTGCCTTTGGCCCAGGGCGCGATCCTGGAGACCCGAGATCGAATCCCACGTCAGGCTCTCGGTGCATGGAGCCTGCTTCTCCCTCTGCCTGTGTCTCTGCCTCTCTCTCTCTCTCTCTGTGACCATCATAAATAAATAAAAAAATTAAAAAATAAAAATAAAAAATATACATTCCGATCTCTTACAGTGCCCAAGAGTCCATCTTACCTGCATTTGTCACCTGTCTGTTCTCTTGGGCATTTAGGTTTGTGTCCTTGCATATAAAAAAAAAAGTGGATAAACTTTCCTTGTGTTTCTGATGGGTTTCCTATGCCCCTTACTTATTGACCAGCAGTAACCATCGTACAGCTTTCCCTTTTCTTGCAGTGGGCCGGATGTACCCCCCGCGCTCTCCCAAGTCGGCTGCCCCTGCCCCAATCTCAGCTTCCTGTCCTGAGCCCCCCATCGTCGGCTCAGCAGTACCGACCTCTTCAGCTTCCATCCCTGTGACGTCTTCGGTTGTGGATCCTGGGGTAGGCTCCATTTCCCCGGCTTCTCCAAAGATCTCATTGGCCCCCACAGATGGTAAGAGCCAACTGGATGAGGGCTTGTGGACAGTGTGAAGTGTGGTTCTGGACAGAAGGACCTTCAGGCATGTGTCTTGTCTTGCTCAGTAAAAGAACTTCCAGCCAAGGAACCTGGGAGAACTCTGGAGTCCCAGGAGCTGTCCCGGATAGCTGGGAAAGGTGAGGATTTTGTTTTCTGAGGTGTAATGTCCCTTTGATTAGGAGAGCACTTCAGATAGTTAAGTGTCTGCCTTCGGCTCAGTCATGATCCCAGGGTTTTGGGATTGAGCCCCCGCATTGGGCTCCCTGATCGGCAGGGTCTGCTGCTCCCTCTCCCTCTGCTCCTTCTCCCTGCTTTTGCGCACGTGCGCGTGTGCTCTCTCTCTCTCTCCTCTCTTTCTTTCTCGCTCTCTCCTCTTCTTTCTCTCTCTAAGAAAATGAATAAAATCTTTTAAAAAAGGTAACGAGAGTTGTGGGGGTTCAGAAACAGCGTGTGGTTGGTTGTGTGATCCTGATTGGCTTTATAGAACTCATGAGTTTTTTTTTTTTTTCCTTGTTTTCTTTGTCCTTTGGGGTACTGGCATTGTTACCACCTTTTAGAAGAGAAATGTATATTTTTTCCTTTTTCCCTGTCTGTCCTAGTCCCTGGCCTTCAGAATGAACAGAAACGCTTTCAACTGGAAGAGCTGAGAAAGTTTGGGGCCCAATTTAAGGTGAGGAGTGTGAGAAAGAGCCAGGGTTGTTAGGATGAAGGTGGTAAGGGGGCTTATAGAAGAGGCGAGGCACAGGACTAGGACCAGGGGGGATAGATGAGAGCAAGTAAGGATGCAAGAAGGGAGGCCAAGCCTGGGGTCCAAACCGGCTGTCTGGGTACTCTATGTGTGCTGCTTTCCTTCCAGCTGCAGTCCAGTAGCTCCCCTGAGACCAGCCTGGATCCTTTTCCTCCCCGGATCTTAAAGGAGGAGGCCAAAGGGAAAGAGAAGGAGGTTGATGGTCTATTGACTTCAGAGCCAGTGGGGTCCCCGGTCTCCTCCAAGACGGAGTCTGTATCGGATAAAGAGGACAAGCCGCCCCTGCCACCAGCAGGAGGCACTGAGGGGCCAGAGCAGCCCCCGCCACCTTGCCCAAGCCAAACTGGCAGCCCCCCAGTGGGCCTCATCAAGGGAGAAGACAAGGATGAGGGCCCAGTTGCTGAGTGAGTAGGATGGGGAGCTGGGTGGGCATTAAGGGAGAGGAGCAAGCCGTGAAGATTGACTTTCCTCTTTCCTCACAGACAAGTGAAGAAATCAACACTGAACCCCAACGCCAAGGAGTTCAATCCCACAAAGCCTCTGCTGTCTGTGGTGAGATGGGATGGGGAAATGAGGACTGGTTTCCTGAGAGGCTTGAGAGTTGGGGTGATAGAACATGGGGGAGGGGCTGTGAAAGTTGGGCTACTCTGGGGAAAACAGGTGTCACGCTTGGGAATGAAGGGTCATGATATTTCTGAGGAGTGTTTATATGTTTCTCCCTGAGGTTTAGGGGGTTCAGCTCAAGGAAAATGTGAGTTGGGGTAGTTAAGTGTGGATTTCATTCAGGCCCCTGATTTGGTTCGAACTCCTGTACTTAAAAAAAAAAAAAAAGCTTGGTGATCATGGAAAAACTATTTAACTTTTTTGCCTTGGTTTCCTCACCTATAATTTGAAAATGCCTGTCTTCTGGTGTCCAATGTGAGGCTTAACCAAGATACAGGGTGGAATGCATCTGGCATGCAGCACTGTGAGTGCTGTATTGCTGTTTAGGCACTGGAGGGGTATACGAAAAGCAAAATTCCGTGTCTTCCCTTGTCTCTTACAGAATAAATCGACCAGTACCCCAACTTCTCCGGGGCCCCGAACTCATTCAACTCCCTCTATCCCGGTGCTGACAGCAGGCCAGAGTGGGCTCTATAGTCCCCAGTACATTTCTTACATACCTCAGATCCATATGGGACCAGCTGTTCAGGTAAGAGAGACTGAGCCAGGTCTGGAGTAAGGCTCAGTTGGGCTGGTGAGGACCAGATGAGGTCTGTTCTGGGCATTTGTGAGCAAGGTATTCAGCTTCATCTGTGTTCTTGTCCCTAGGCACCTCAGATGTATCCATATCCTGTATCCAACTCTGTGCCTGGACAGCAGGGCAAGTACCGGGGAGCAAAAGGTGAGCAGAGTTCGCAGGCTGGTTGGTGGGGCTGCCCCATTCATTGCCTCCAGATGGAGCTTGAGCTTGAGCTTCGCACTCTTTCCCATACCCCAGGCTCCCTGCCCCCCCAGCGCTCGGACCAACACCAGCCAGCCTCAGCCCCTCCGATGATGCAGGCCGCCGCTGCTGCTGGCCCACCTCTGGTGGCTGCCACACCTTACTCTTCCTACATCCCTTACACCCCGCAGCAGTTCCCAGGCCAGCCTGCCATGATGCAGCCCATGGCCCACTACCCTTCGCAGGTGACCGAGGCACAGGGAGGATGTGGGGGTGGGGTGGGGAACAGAGCTAAGGATCACATCTGTCCATCACCCAGACTCAGTTGGCTGAGAGAGGCCAGCAGTGTTCTGCGAGTCAGACTTGGGCTTCAGTCCTCACTGTGGTAGGACCTGTAGCAAGGTGCTGCTGTTCTTTGCAGTACAGAAAAAATAGTATCTCCTTGTTGGGGTCACTGTGAATGTTATAAAGGAGTGGTTATGACAAGGCCAGAATTGTGCTGTACCCGGGTTCTCAGGTGGCAGAATGTGCTGACCACTTCTCTCTTGCCCCTCTAGCCGGTGTTTGCCCCCATGCTTCAAAGCAACCCACGCATGCTGACTTCGGGGAGCCATCCCCAGGCCATTGTGTCGTCCTCCACTCCTCAGTACCCTTCTGCAGAGCAGCCCACCCCCCAAGCCCTCTATGGTGAGTTCTGTGTCCTTCTTGGACTATGCTCCTTAGCTGCCTCCAGTGTGCTTAGCACTGATTCTCTCCCTCTTTCCTGCTGTAGCCACTGTTCACCAGTCCTATCCACACCATGCCACGCAGCTCCATGCCCACCAGCCGCAGCCGGCCACCACACCTACTGGGAGCCAGCCGCAGTCCCAGCATGCGGCCCCCAGTCCCGTCCAGGTGCCTGCCCTGGGAGATCCCGAGTGGTCGGGGCAGAAGGGGGTAGCTGGAAGAGGGGGTTGGAGTCCCAGGGGAGGTTCAGGGTCAGTGGGTGGTAGCCCTGGCACCTGAGGAGCGGGGTGGCACTCACCCTTCCCCTCCCCCTAACAGCACCAGGCGGGGCAGGCCCCACACCTGGGCAGTGGACAGCCACAGCAGAATCTGTACCACCCAGGGGCCCTGACAGGCACGCCGCCTTCTCTGCCACCGGGACCTTCTGCCCAGTCCCCTCAGAGCAGCTTCCCCCAACCAGCCGCTGTGTATGCCATCCATGCCCACCAGCAGCTGCCCCACGGCTTCACCAACATGGCCCATGTTACCCAGGTAAGAACCCAAGGAACTTACTTTCTATGCTTCTGTTTTGCTGTCAGGACTCAGGACCCAGGACCCAGGCCTGTCCTGTTCTTCAATCCTTGGTGTTCCTTTCCTGAGTGCTCTTAACACCGGCATTCTCAGAGCCCATGTCTAGCTTCTGGGTTGCTCACAGCTGTTCTCATTCTCTACAGGCCCATGTCCAAACTGGAATCACAGCAGCCCCGCCCCCTCACCCTGGGGCTCCCCACCCGCCCCAGGTGATGCTGCTGCACCCACCCCAGAGCCATGGGGGCCCCCCCCAAGGCGCGGTGCCCCAGAGTGGGGTGCCTGCACTCTCAGCTTCCACACCCTCACCCTATCCCTACATCGGACACCCCCAAGGTGAGCAGCCTGGCCAGGCGCCTGGATTTCCAGGAGGAGCCGATGACAGGATTCGTGAGTTCTCGTTAGCTGGGGGAATTTGGCATGGAAGAGCTGATGGGCTGCAGGTGGGGCAGGATGCACGGGTTCTGGGAGGGGAGTGAGGGGTCTTGGAGGCAGGGCTGTCCCACAGGGCGCCCGCCGACCTGCACCTGTCTGTGAAGTATGTAGGGTGGGCAGAAGCCACAGTCGCCGCCGCCAGGGGCTTGCTCCTGGCTCTGTCCTTTGCTTCCCTCCGTCCTCGCTCAGTTGTGATCCAGCAGCCCCCCTCCCCACTGCCTCCCCAGCTCTCAGTGACCCCGACTGTCTCCTGACTTAGCCGAGGTAAGGTCAGCGCAGCAGACAGGGCCAGGCTGGGGTGTGGGGGGCTGAGCTGGGCACATGAGTAAGGGCTCTGGCTCACTGGGAAACAGCGATTGATCTGTGCTTCTGACAGCCCCATGAGACACCTTGAGGAGGCCGCTCCTACCCAAACACTCCCCCCACACCCCACACTGGACGGCATTGGATGAAGGGACAGCTGCTTGGGTTCTAATGCTCCTGCTCTCTTCTCTTTCCCCTCCAACCAGTTCAATCTCATCCCTCCCAGCAGCTCCCCTTCCACCCCCCGGGGAACTGAAGATTGTCCTGGCCGCGACCTGAGACCTCCATGAGTGGAGGGAAGAGTGATCTATGTCTCTTCCCCCAAGCAGCTCGGACCAGTCCCAGCTCCCCAATCCCCCCTTTCCCCTGGGGGAGCTGGGGAATTCCTGCCAAGCACCTTGAAGGGGAGGGGCCTCAAGTGGGCAGGGCCAGGGTCCAGCGGGGGTGGGGGGGTTCCTGCTCTGCCCCTGCCTGTCCCCACCCCATCTTGCCCTCCCATCCTCTCATCTATCCCCCGCTGGAGACGGAAGATCTTTTATTTTCTATTATTTATAACCTCAGACTTGGGCCCCCTGTTTCTTTCTTCCCCATTAACTTGAAGTGACCTGTGTGAGAGACAGACAGACAGATGCCCCACAAGGATGGTTGGACAAGGACTTTTACTTTTTATTACATAAAAAATATTAAAAAAAAGTAAAAAAAAATAAAATTTTAAACTAACTTAACCTGCCTGTGGTTTCCTCTGGAGAACAGAGTGAGATGGTAGCTGTGAATTCTTCGGAGGACTGAGGTGGCCCCCAGCAGTGGGGAGAATGTGGCAGGTACGGTCTGAGGATGCTTGTACTGTCACTGCCACGGGTCACCCAGCTTCCCAGTGGCTTTATTCTCGGATGCTGGCCTCATTCTGAGGTATGATTTCAAGTTTTTATTGCTAGTGTGAGTACTTACGAATTTCATCTACCTCTGCACTGAAAAGTGGTTTTGGCTGCTGGAAACAGCCTACAGGGTGCATAGCTGGGAGGTGTGGTGTGTTGGTGGGTGTTGTGAAGACGAGCCCACTGGCAGAAGAGGGGAGATGCCTGGGTTGAGGAGCCTGGTTTAGGGGAGCAAGAAACTAAACCAGGGCCTAAATGGCACAAAAGAGCTAGGTTTGGGAATGTGGAAGTGATAGGTTGCAGAAGTGTTTGGTTATTCCCAAGGAAACAGGTTGCAATTTTTACTGTGTCCTGACCTTGGTTTTCTTCTTTTAAGTGAACATCATTTTGCCCTTAGAGCATCAAGGGGACAGGGTTGGTATTCATGGGTAGGTAGAGGTGTTTCAGCTGAGACCAAAGCCAGAGAAGATGGGCTGAAAGCAGGGCAGGAAAAGTAAAGGTTGCATCACATCACGGGGAAGAGATCCAGTGTGAGTCTGAAAACATAATTGGTGGCCGTGATGTGGGAGGGAGAGGATATATAGAGATAGGGGAAAACAAATGTGCAGGGTTGGGGTCCCCAGCGGAAGAGCTCAGGGGCTGGCACTAGGGGCAAGGGGGCAGCAGGAAAGTCACCTGGGGTCAGGATGGCTCAGGTGCAGATGGGACTGCAGTGCTTTTGGGTGGCCTTGAGGCTCACGGGTAGGTCCCTGCCTTCATGCAGTCAGAAGTCCCACAAAGCTTTGGCTCACCTCAGAAGCTGAGGAAGGGGAGTAAAGCAAACCTGCCCTATTGCTGGATAGTCTTTTGTGAAGCTTTTGTCCTTTGTTTAGCCCACCCACCTCTCTGCCTGTGCTGTAAAGTCACAGATTTCAGTTGTGACTCAAAACAGCTCTTGGGTTGGGCCTAAGAGCCTCTCCTTTTTGGGTGGCTGGTCAGTGCTGAATATACTCATTTGTCAGGAAGTAAGGTTGAAAGGGGTGCCCTGCCCTTTAATCCCTGCTGAAAGTTAAGCTTTTTTGTTTTTGTTTGGGGTCAGCATCCTGGCCAATCGTTTCAAGTTTTAAATACATACTCAGCATTTTATTCCCATCCTTTAATTTTAAATTTCAGTACATGTTCAAAATGAAACCTTCACTTTATTATTTCTCAATTCCGTGTCTGAAATGGTAGGGGGGATAACCTACACAGACTTACCAGGTTCCTCCTTTTAAATGCAAGGTGTTGGTTCTAGCAGTGAACTACAGTTCCCACTATCCTAAAGCTTAGACGAGGGTAGGTAGATGTTAACAGCCTCAGTAACTACTACAAGAGGAGAGGTGGGCTTGGCACCTCAGCTGAACACGCGCTGGCTCCAAAGGATAAGTCCCCAGTGTCTCCCATAGGACAGCCAACAATCCAACCACAGTATTTTGCTAGGCAGCCACAACTAACTTCAATAGACCAACTTTGCTCCTTTTCTCAAGTCACTCATAACAGTTGTGACAGCATTAAGACACGAGCTTTTCCAAACTACCAGAGATGAATTGAGGGATCTCACAAGCTCACATGTCCCCAGCTCCATGTTTAAGTTGGAGAGGATGGGGGAGGGAGAAACAAAGGACACAAGACACAACGTCCCTCACTATTCACAGAACAGTTTATTGACCTACCTCACCTGGCAGGCCCTGGGGCCCCTCCTGACCAGGGAAGGGTCAGTCTAGCTGCACTGCTGGGCTGCAGCCCACGCTCTGGGGAGGGAGCATCAGAGCTAGGAGAGAGTGCTGGGCGGTGCGGCCTTCCAACAACAGAGCCAGAGCAGAGGCCAGACTCAACTCCACTTGAGGTTCTTGTCTTCTTCAGTCATGGCTGGTGTCTCGGTGACCAGGCCTGTGCCAATGGTCCGGTTGCCATCTCGCAGGGTGAAACGCTGGCCTTTCTCTAAGATCATGGGCTGCCTCAGGATTAGGCTGAGCTTCAAGTCCTCCCCGGGCATAGCAAGCTCCTGGTGGGGTCAGAGACAGGGTTCATGCATGGCCCTCAGGACACCTTCCCAACTATTTGCTGCCTACTAGAGTTAAAAGTTACAGAAATGTTAACTCAATTGACTTTAAATTAAATAAAAATTCTAAAAAGTTCCAGGAAACGCAGCAGGGCAGTGGGAGTGGGGGGGGGTGGGTGTCTTTCTGGGGAGAGCTTCACCCCAGCTGCCAGGCAGATACAAACAGCATATATGGTGACAGAAAAGGACAAGGTGACCAGTGTTCCTACGGTTCCTTCTTGAAAGTCCAGAAAACTTTGGGTCATGCAGGTTTCTTAGTCACAAGACTTTTCTGAGCCATTATGTGTAGTGGAACTCTCAACAGGGAGAATCCTCTTCTGGAAGATCTTTGTACAGATAAATAAATGATAGGCCATGCTAAGTTTTTCACTGGCCCAGGGAATACTGGGTGGAGACTCTCACTCTAAACCCACCCAGCCATCTTTCCATTACTGGCTTTATACCAATCAAGGAAAAGTCACCCATGTTGTCACATAATTAGAACTGTGAGTAGGTAGAGCTGATACGAAGAGTGTCTTTTCTACTTCTTCACATTCCCTATACCCACCATACCTTCCCTGGTGGCAAGACAACCCGACAGGCCATGTCCCAAGTCAGGGAGAACATGACAGGCATGAAGTGGGACACAAAAGGCTTATGGCGGCCACCCTCTTCTTTGCTGAGGATATAAACCTGCAAGAGAGAGAACAAGGGTGAAGCTATGCTTGGTTGGAAAGACTGCCTCTGCATGGGGCAGTTTGGCTCAGCACTGCCCATCATCATTGTGAGCCCTCCCTCACCTGTGCCTCCACCTTCTGGTGGGGCTGGATGGATCCTGGCTTAGCCATGACCAGGCCACGCCTCAGGTCCTCCCGCTTCAAGCCTCGGACCAGGGCCCCCAGGTTGTCGCCTGCCTCTGCCCTCTCCAGACTCTTGTGGAACATTTCAATACCTAGGAGGGAGGCGAGACAAGGGAGGAGGGTCTAGGGCAGAGGGAAGGCACAAAGGATCTGCAAGGGAAATCCTGGAGCCAGCCCCTGGGTCCCAAGGCATCTTTCCCATACCTGTTACCACAGTGCGAATGTTCTTGCTATGTCCCAGGAACTCACACTCATCTCCCTTCTTCAAAATGCCACGCTCTAGTGTACCTGTCACCACCGTGCCCCGGCCTGGAAAAAAATAGGACAGGACATCAGGTATTCTGGGTCAGGCTATAGCTAGAGAAGGGTGCAAGTGAACAGGGTCCTCACCAGGAATAGAGTAAATGGACTCTACAGGCAGCAGGAAAGGCTTCTCCAGGTCTCGGGTGGGTACTGGGATGTAAGTGTCCACAGCATCCAGCAGCTTCTGCACAGACTTCACGCCTAGCTCGGGGTCTCGTTGCTATGGGGGGAGATGACAGGATTCTGAAATTGTCATTCTGTTCCTCTTACTAAGAGATGCTCCCCAGATTCAAAACAAAGCTCTGGACACCCATCCAGCCCCATCTGATGCCAGTAACAGCCCTTGCCTGACCCCCTACCCCCCCTCACCTCAAGGGCACAGAGGGCAGAGCCTACGATGACGGGGGTCTCTTCTCCTTTGTAGCCAAACTCAGTGAGCAGTTCCCGGATCTCCAGCTCAACCAGCTCCACCATCTCAGGGTCTTGGACAGCATCTGCTTTGTTTACGTACACCACAACATGCTCTACTCCAATCTTGGATGGCAAAGAGAGAGAAATAGTGTCCTGAATGGACCCAATTTCCCACTCTTTCTCTTTCCACCCCTCCCCAGGCTCTTGAGTACCTGTCTGGCCAGAAGCAGATGCTCTCGGGTCTGGGGCATAGGGCCGTCATTGGCCGCCACCACCAGGATGCAGCCATCGAGGGGGGCGGTGCCTGTGATCATATTCTGAGTAGGAGGAGAGGAAACAGCCCAGTTCAAGGACCCCCTCACCTCAGCTCCAAATCCGTCTAACCAAGCACAGCAGTTAGGAATGGAGGCCCACCTTTTTCAGCTATCTCCTTACCACCCACTTTGAGTGGCTATGCCCAGAAATCCAGGACCTCAACCCATGCACCCTGAATATCCTAACCTCCCCACAAGTCCAACATTTTTTCTGGTGGGAGACAGCCCCTGACCCTGTATCCAGCAACACTCTCACCTTAACGTAATCTGCATGACCTGGGCAATCTGTGTGGGCATAGTGGCGGGCAGCAGTGCTGTACTCGACGTGAGCCGCATTAATTGTGATTCCTCGGGCTCGTTCTTCAGGGGCATTGTCAATCTCTTCATATTTCTTAAACTTGGCTCCACCTCCCTCGGCTAAAACTAAGGGGAAGGAGAAGAATAAGCCTCTCAGATGAAGTACCAGAGGTAAGGAGGCAAGGCTTAAGCCACACCGAGTCCCTCCCACCTACTATACAAAAGGACAGTCGGCCAGAATAATGTGTCCATGACACCCTCCCTCAGCTCCTGCAGTGGGTGTAACTCGGGTCAGAGGGAAATGTAACAAGGCCTCATGGTCCAGCCCTGCGACTTCTCTAGGGTAAAGCCTCTGCCTACAGGGTGCTGGCCACGACAAGAGAGAGGCCATTCCGGCTCCTCAGCTTATGCATCACAAAATCTTTCATGTTCAGGAGAAATGTGTTTCCCGCATCTTGCAATCCACCGCCTGCCAGGATTCTGGCTCCTGGGGCCATAACACCTCCAACAGCACCTCCCCAGCTCCAGGTCTCTCCTGCAGGGCGGGCGCTTCCGGACGCCCCCGACCCATCCCCGCTTACTCTTGGTGATGGCCGCGGTCAGTGTGGTCTTGCCGTGGTCCACATGGCCGATGGTGCCCACGTTCACATGGGGCTTGTCGCGCACATAGGTCTTCTTGGCCTCCACGGCCAGGCCACGGCATAAGCGGGGCAGGGCTGGGGCCTTCAGCGGCCGCAACAGACCCTGCAGCAGGGAGGTCGGGCTGGTGCCGAGACCTGCCGGGGCAGAGGCTGGGAGTCAGGGCGTGGGTCCGATCCCGGCCGCTCGCGACAACCCCCACGTGGCCCCGCGCCGCCATGGCCTTCCCCGCCCCCTCACCGCTCAAGAGGGGCGTCGCGCGCAGCAGGGTGGTGGCCGCCATGGTGGTCGTACTCGAGCCCCGAGTGCCGGGTCCCGGGCGCCCGCGCGTGCTGAAAGGGAAGGGCACGGGGGACTGGAGGTCACTTCCGGCGGAAGTGAAGGCCCAGAGGACAAGTCTGGGTCTCTCTAGCCTCCAGTCTTCATGGCCATCATACGACTTCCGGGCGTAGGACCCAAGACAAGGCCGGGAAGGTGCCGGTGTCTCGGGGGCGGGGAGGGAGGGAGGTTTCCACAGCGCCCTCGGGTCTCGCGTGCTGATGAGGGCAAAGCGGTTGTCTCTGGCGGCGACGTAGAGCGTCCGGTCTCTCCCCAGCGCCGCGGAGGCTCACGGGCGTTGTAGTTCCCGGGGCGGCGCGCTGTGTTAGCGCGGGGCCTGGGAGTCAGGTAGGGCTAGGCGGGGTCGGGAGCGAGGGGGCCGGCCTCCAGGAGGCCGAGGCGGCGGCCCAGGCCCGGGCTGCTCGGGGGCGTTCTGGCCTAGAGCCCCCGGGAGGCCGACGCACCGCGCGGGTCTGGCGAGAGATCTGGCGGACGTTGAGCCGCCGCTGGAGGTAGGATCAGGCCCTGCGGCCAGGCTGAGACATACGGGCCTGGAAGCCTTTCGTGGGTAGCGCGCAAATGTAACCCATCTCTCCGCTGAGCCTTTGTTTTCTTATCTGTAAAACGGGAACAGTAGTATCTACTTCGTGGGGAGATACTGACATCTGGCCCTGAGAGGAAATGAGCTGGACAGGAGGCAGCAATGAGCCCAGGGGCCTACGGGCCCCACAGTCCTTGACCCTCAAATACCCGCCCTCGGGCTCACAACCTGCGGGGAGAGACAACTTGGCCGTCCACCCCCGGGGCCCCCCAGCAGGCCAGAGACTAATTCCCTTGATCGCCTACCCAGTTAACGCAGATGGTACCGAGGTGAGGGACCCGCCGCAGGTGCCCATACCCGCAGCCTGAGTCTTTCTTGTTCCTGCAGTGTCCCCAGCACCAAACATAGGGTGGGGCACCCAGTGAGCGCTCAGGAAACTTCTGTTGACTGAACAAGTGAGTGCATACCTCGCAAATGACCTTTAACTTTCACCTCCATCATCTCATCACCCTGGGATGAGAATGGCAGTGCTTAACCCAAATGGTGTTTCCCAAACTCATCAGATCCTAAGACTCCACCCATGGTTTTTGTTTCAAATAGATCCCCTAATTCCTCCCTTGAAGATTATAATTCAGGAGGGCCTGAGCACAGACAGGGAAACTGTATTTATTATACCACACACTGTTTCCCACGCTCCAAAACTCAGAGCTAGAGCTTTGTGTGTGCATCAGGCATTGTGCAAATACTTCGTATAGGCTCACATTCAAAGCACCCATGTTGCCCTGTGTGATTGGAGCCATTATTTCCCCCATTTTACAGGTGAGAAAACTGAGCATCAGGGTGATTTAGGAACTCAATACAGCTAACCTCCAAAAAAGTGTGCACTTAACCACTGCCTGGTACTGTCATTGAGCTGTCAATCTACTGCTCAGATAAAATGAAGAACTTGCTAAGACTTCTGTCCTCCTAGCCCTCCAACCCGTCAACTCTGCTTCGGAAGGGCTGGTGCCATAACTAAAGGCTTTCTTTGTCTTTATTCTGTACCTTTGTCACTCCACTCCTAGGAATTTCTCCTAAAACACTACCTGCCACTATCAGAATGTAAGATTTTGGGGGGAGGGAGTGGCACTTGAACAAATGCTTTCTGTTTTAGTGGTACTGTGTTTATTTGAATGTGTGTTAATTTGGAGGAAAAAAACTGGGATGACAAATACTGAGCTCATTTTTAAAATGAGTCAATTTTTTTAAAAATGAGTCAATTTAAGAAACTATGTGGTAGATGATATGGGTAGTATAACTATATGGCAGATTTGGGGGGCAGATGGTATACGGATGACTGAAATTTGAGAAACATAGCCGCTGGAAAGGAGTCCAAAGGGAGAAGACTTTTTGTTGTTGATGAGCTGTTGACTGTGGCATCCTCTGTAATAGTTGGGATTCCTTGATTTACGAGTAACAATTTACATTGGCTGGTTTACACAGAAGAAGGATGTGTTTAACTGTTTGAGTTAGCTTACAGAATTGTGGGACAGGCTAGAAAAATTACTACCAAGCCACAGAACTGAATCTGACTTGGCAAGAGAAGTGCTGCTCCCGCTACTGCCACCAAACGCAAAAGGCCAGGACTTTGACTTATCTGTGCCACCTACTTGCTCATGGCACCGAAGCCACATCTACATCAAGAAAATGACCTTCCCTTCCGACCCTCCTGCCCCCCAAAGTCAGGC
Organism: Vulpes vulpes; assembly: GCF_048418805.1. NCBI lineage: Eukaryota > Metazoa > Chordata > Mammalia > Carnivora > Canidae > Vulpes > Vulpes vulpes. The sequence continues at coordinate 93,117,373 of NC_132782.1, forward strand.
ACATTCAAAACCTCCTTTGAATGCGTCTGATTGGAGAAGTCTAGATCATCCTGTGTCTGTGTCAGAGGAGTCTGAGAGAGCTGGCCTCACTTTGATGCTGGAGAACAAGAGTGCTAGCAGGGAATTTCCCCAGGTGTCAGCCGTGCCCAGTGAACCCAGATGTCCTGCATGTGGATGTGGGAGCATGAATCTGGCATAGCCACTAGATGACATAGTAATAGAGGGGGCTCAGAGTTGCAGAGACAAGGGGAGCCAACCGCCTGGAAAAATGCTTGTGAGCAGTGCCAAGTGAAGAAGGAAGGCTGACTGCTGGAGAAACATAGCATGTGGGGGTTGGAGAGGGTTAGGGTTAGAGGAAGAGTGGGGAGTGAGGGGATGAACAGCAAAGGAAATGGGAAAAAAATCAGGACTTTAGTAGGCTGTGAATTTGCTTAGAGAAACATTTTTCTCTTTCAGACCTGAGTTTTTGAGTGATTATAGTTAAAGCCTTTTTTTTTGGTGCAGAATATTGAACTCTTTAAAAAGATACTCTTGAAAAAAAAAAGATACTCTTGAAATCAAATGGCAAATCAAAGGCCAGGAGTCTGTGCGTTTGAGCTCCTGCTTAACGGCCATTTTTCCATCTTCCTACACACAGGGTCTCGAGTTTGCTCAAGGTGGCCCTTTTCCCAGTTCTGAGAATAAATCCTGACAGGTCTCGTCTACTTCTGGTGGTCCCATTCTCTTTGCCAGGGGCTTTGTTTAGGGTTGGGTGTGTGACTTTCTTGGGGCCGGTGATTGGTAAGAGGAGATCTGCTTTGGGGGGCTTCCAGGAAAGGGTCCCTCACTCTGAAGGAGACACCAAAGAGATGGACTGCCTTCTGATTCTGGGTGTTGCTGGGTGGGTCTGGACGCACACTGGACCAAACCTGGAACTGCTCTGCCCATCATATTTCCAGTCAGTGATGAAGCCGAAATCCAGAAGAGGGCAAAACAGGATTTTAGAAGACTGGACTCCTTGTGAAGAGGAATGTCATTATTTAAGCCAGACTGTGTCACAGTTTTCTGTTTGCATTCAAATACCTCCTAACAGATGATCTGTCTTACTGCACTTGATACCCTGAGACATGTTTCTTGGTTTCACTTGTCTGAGACGGAATGGCCTGAGTAGGGCAAGGAATGGATTTCCTTTCTGTCTGTATCCTCCGCTTGGCCACTGTAGGGCTCTGGTTGATTGCGCTTGAACTATTAATGAGCCTTCCAAACTAAAGGGTGCCACCATGTGGTGTGTATAGACCAAACAATCACGTCTAAAACAGAACCCTTCATTCTCTCCCAAGCTCTGCTTACACATCTGAATAAATGGTGCCACCTTTCTAACTTCCCCTCAACCCCAAAGTCTAACCCATTTACTCAGGCCTGCTGGTTTCATCTCCAAAATTATCTCAGATGTGACCATTTCTGTCTATCTCCACTGTTGACCCTGTGGTTCATTCTGGGATCATCTGTCACCTAGGTTAGTTCACAACCTCTACAGCTCCTGTTCTTCTCAATAGCTGGCAAATCCATCCTCCACCCAGTCCTCAAATCAGCCTTTAAAATGTGGATCAGAAGGGGCTCAGTTGGTACAGCATGCAAGTTTGTTTTGTTTTTTTCAGTTTTTTTATCAGAGAGAGAGCAGGGGCAGGGAGGTGGAGCAGAAGGAGAGGGAGAAGCAGGCTCCGTGCTAAGGAGGGAGCCTGTTACAGGACTCAATCCCATGACTGGGATCCCATGACCTAAGCCAAAGGCAGATACTTAACCAACTGAGCCATCCAGGCACCCTCAGCATGTGACTCTTGGTCTTGAGAATGTGAGATCGAGACCCGCCCATGTAGAGATAAGTAAATAAAATAAAAATAAAGATTGCCTTTCAAATTTAAATAAATTAATTAATGTGGATCAGAAATTAACCCTCCCCTTGTGACTCCTTACTATACTTAGAATAAAATCCCAATTCCTACTTTAAATGGGAAAATTGTATGGCAGATGAACTGTATCTCAATAAAGTTGTATAAAAATCCAAACTCCCCCTGTGGCCCACCACTTTGACTCCATCTAGTATGATTTTCCTCACTCCCAGCCACACCGGCCATCCTGTTCTGCAAACATCCCACCACTGTTTCTACCTCAGCCTTCCCTGTCCCTGTTGTGTTCTTCAATGTAGCTTTCCCCAGGGCTGTTTCTTTCACCATTCAGGTCTACCTCAGATACCACCTCTTCTGTCCAAAGTAGCTCCCAGTCATCCTCTTATCAATGGTCCTCTGTGATTTTCTTCATAGCACCTAAATGTCTAAAACTGTCTTAATAGTTTGCTTGTTGGTTGGTTTCTGGGGTTGTTGCTGTTCCCTGTCTCACCAGATCATGACAATCAGAGCTTTTTTTTTTTTTTTTTCTAATTCTGCCAACAGTGCCTGACACTCAGGTGAAGGATTTGTTGAAGCAGCTATGTGTTGAATTATTTCAGTTGAGCATTTATGCTGGGCTTATTAAGTGTCTGATGTTTTCAATGGAAAGCAAGTCTTATAATCACATTCATGTTAAAAATAAACGTGAGCCCCTGTAACTCTTGAAGCCTCTGCTTTATAAAATTGGGAGGGAATGATGAAGTTAAATGTTATGATCTCTAAGGTTTCTTGCAGCTCTGACCTCTAAAGGGAGGGTGGGGTCTGGTGTAACTGGAATGAGTAGTAGGTTGGTCAACAACTTATTGGCAAATGGGGCACTAGGGCCCAGAGCTTTGTCCTCAGCAGACTTATTGGAAACTCAAAGGCATTCTTCACTCTTCCCCACCAGCCAGCCTCAGCAGTGCTTCCTCAGAGATCTCACTGGTTATTCTTGCTGCTAACCCCACTGTACTGCCCTGGCCAGGTCAGCACCATCCCCTTCTGGACCACAGCACTAGTCTCCTCTGCTTCCAGTCCCCACCCACCCCCATACTGGCCCTGGATTTCCTTCCAAACACATAAATCTGATCACCACTACCCCGGTCACTCAGATGTGACTGAAGACATTCCAATTGGAAACACTTTGTGAATATCACACAAAAACAAAGGAGTAGAAGGCACTTTAGAGGTGGCCTAGGTGGGTTGGCCATCCAAGAAGACGCCACACTTTGAAGCCTGAAACAGAAGGACGAAGATTGGCACAAATAGGGGAAATGGTGTATGGAGTGAAGCTGGAGTATTTTAGGCTGTCAAAATGTCCTGAGTGAGAAGAGTATGATTTAGAGGGGCAGGAGGTCCTGACCAAAGCACCAAAGCTGAATTTGACATCCCAGAAAAGACGACATAATAGGAGAAATCCCCATCTCTTGCAATGGGATAGGGTCAAGATGACCTCCAGAAGAATCCCATGAGCAACCACTTCCCCTCCTGTCAGAGACCCTAGTTATTCTTTGTTTTAAGATTTTATTTATTCATGAGAGGAGAGGCAGAGACATAAGCAGAGGGAGGAGAAGCAGGCTCCAAACAGGGAGCCCTATGCGAGACTCGATCCCCTGACTCCGGGATCACACCCTGAGCCGAAGGCAGACGCTCAATCACTGAGCCACCCAGGCATCTACCTAGTTATCCTTTGAAGAGCCACTTTCTGCCGTGCTCAGCCCATCCCAATCTCAGATGAGTGGTCTGTGATCCAGTAATCTATCCCTTGTGATCATAAATACTGGTTCAGGGTTGGTATTCTAGTTTCAATCCCAAGTAGTGCACTGAAGTTCAGTTCTGGCACTAACTGCCCAAAGTTAACTCAGACCCCACAAGTTAAAGGGCTCAGAACTCCACAGACTGACCCCTTTCAGATGTGAGCTGCAGGTGGGGTTCCCCAGCCATCTTCGCTTCTGACCACCCTGCTACAGATCTGGGAGTTTCCCATGGGTTCTCCCCCGCCCCCAGGTGTGATAATTTGCTAGAACAACTCACAGAATGCAGGAAGATGCTATACTTATGATTACAGTTTTATAGTAGAGAATACAAGTCAGGAACAGCCAAATGAAGAGAGGCATAGAGTGAGGTCTGGGAGACCTCGTTTCATTTCTTGGGCATGCTTGATTAAATCATTGCCATGTGACTGAATCTCTAGGTCCTCCTCCCCTTCCCAGAGGTCCAGCTGCCTCAAAATCCCAAGCTTCTGGGGCGCCTAGCTGACTCAGGAGAACATGTGACTTTTGATCTCAGGGATTGTGAGTTCAAACCCCATGATAAGTGTAGAGATTAAGGGATGCCTGGGTAGCTCAGCGGTTGAGCGTCTGCCTTTGGCTCCGGGCGTGATCCCGGGATCTGTGATGGAGTCCCACATTGGGTTCCCCACAGGGAGCCTGCTTCTTCCTCTGCTTATGTCTCTGCTTCTCTGTGTCTCTCGGGAATAAATCAATAAAATCTTTTTTTAAAAAAAAATGTAGAGATTAAACAAACAAACCTTTAAAAGAAATCCCAAACCTCTAATCACCAGGATAGGCTTTTTGGTGACCAGCCCTCATCCTGACGCTATCTAGGGACTTACCATTAGTTATCTCATTAGCTAAAACTCGGGTGTGATCTAAGGAGCACTTCTTGGTACTACTTGGTAAATTCCAAGTATTTTAAAAGCTCTGTGCCAGGAAGCTAGGACAAAACCCAAATTCTTCATTATACCCAGTGACCCAGGTGGAGCTTATGAGAGTCAGTTCTGTTGCATTTGCCAGGGCTATTGGGAAAGCTCTGATCTTTTCCCGCTACAATTGTTAAGCTAGTAGGATGTATGTTTGGAGCTGCTGGTAGCCATCTCGCTACCTACCAGGGGACAATCTGCCTAAGAATTGAGATAGTCCAGAGGGGAGCAGAGCTAAGAGAACAAGTTCAAATGGACATTATTTGAGCCTCTGGCTTCAGCCATGCCTGAAGTCATTCTACCTCTGATTTTTCAATTCTGTGAACCAGTAAGCTCCCTCTGGTTTCATATTTAAATTACTTTAACTTGGGAGTGTGTATGTATGTGTGGTGGAGGGTTCCATTACCGGTAGCTAAAAGCATCCCATCACATCCCCTGTTCCTGAGGAAAAAGCGTTTCTCCCTTTTGTATCAATACCTTGGCTTAACATGGGTCTTGCATCCTACCGTTTCCACCTTCCCCAAACTCTTCTTCTTCTATTACTGTCATTTCTACTGGCTCCTTTCCCTTTAGACTTTTTTTGTTTTTGAAAAGTTTTTTTTTTTTTTTTAAATATTGTATTTATTTATTCATGAGAGACACACAGGGAGAGAGGCAGAGACACAGGCAGAGGGAGAAGCAGGCTCCATTCAGGGAGCCGGACCTGAGATCCCGGGTCTCCAGGATCAGGCCCTGGACTGAAGGTGGCGCTAAATCACTGAGCCACCCGGGCTGCCCTGTTTTTGAAAAGTTTATTCAAGAGAGACACACAAAGAGAGGCGGAGACACAGGCAGAGGGAGAAGCAGGCTCCCTATGGGGAGCCGGATGCAGGACTCAATCCCAGCACCCTGGGATCACACCCTGAGCTGAAGGCAGATGCTCAACCACTGAGCCACCCAGGCATCCCTCTCTTTAGACTTTCCACATGATCAAGTCTCCCTGGGGACAGCTCTCAATATTCCTCCTCCCATTTCTTCACTTCCATTAATTCCTCAATCCACTACCATTTGGCTTCTGCTTCTCCCACTTACCTAAAATTACTGTCACCAAAGCCCCTAAGCAGTCTTAGGTGATGAGGGATAGAAGTAGAAAAATATTCACCTTTAGCCCGGAAGGCTGACCTAACCCCTGCATAGCCCTGACAAGGATCAACTACGTGCTGGCTGCTACATTCTTAAAGGGTCTCGTGACTGTCTGTACATTTCACTGATAGTTAATATCCAACTGAGTGATAAGCACCAGAGAAATCTTGCGAAAGTAGTTACGAGTAGAAATTGGAAGAAAACATTTATGATCTAATACTCCCTACATGTCCCCTCCCCCTGAACACTAAGCATATAACCACCAGCTTCATAGGGCAAAATGCAGCTCTTTCTACCTATAGGTCTTATCCCTATGCTATAATAAAAGCACCTTTTTGCACCAAAAACAACTCAAGAATTCTTTCTCGACCATTCACCCATGGCCCCACATCATTAGTCATCAATGTTTTCCATAGGAGACCATGGCAGTGCCATGGATACCTTTCTAATCATTTGCTTGTGATGTATCTGACCAACTGTACACACACACACACACACACACACACGGACACACACACTCTATATTCCCACACCCCCTGATCTTTGTTGTGTGGTTTCTCTTCCAACAGTTAGAATGTCCAGATTTTTTTCTTTTTTGGAGCAATGTCCCCAGGCCACTGGAGGCGTTGTCTTGATGAACTCATGTCTCTAGGAGTATTCCTTGGTCAACGGCTGAGGCATGTTGGTATATGAAAGGCCCCGCTCTGGACAAATCTGACAAATAACTTTCATCAAGCTCCTCTGCAGGATCAAGTTGAACTACTCTCTGCCTGAGATCATGTTTGTTTTTTCTCTCCTACCCTCTCCTGCTTCTCTCCTTACTGGTTTCTTCTAGTAGCATTGTTTGACTAAATCACTCACACATAAATCCTCATCTCAAGGTGTGCTTCTGGGAAACCTGACCCAAGAGATCATCTGAGTACTTTCTACTCTTTCACTGCCTACCTAATAAATGTGGCTTGTTTTCCACAGCTAGGTCCTGGGTGCTATTCTCTATAGATATTGCCTGGACAAGCACTCATATCCATAGTTTCAACTGCTCCTCACTTGATTATCACCAAACTGCTTTATGCAGCTCAAACTGTAGCTCCATCTCTGCTGGACAGCTCCACATAGCTGTCCGCAGACACCCCTACACTAATAGTCATTAGCCACAGGTGGCTATTTTAATTAAAACTTAAAATTGTTCCCTAGTCTCACTAGCCACATTTCAAGTGCTCAACAGCTACTCAATAGATCCAGGCTATCACACTGGATAGTGCTGATACAGAACATCCATCATGGCAGAAAGTTTTATTGGACAGCTTAGACACATTTCCAAACCTAACTCATCATCACCAGACCCTTGCTTTTCTGTATTCCTCAACTATGTCCCTCTCCTGGAGACAGTGGGCAGAAACTACAGAGACTACAGAAACCAGAAACTAGAGAGAGAGGGTGTGGAAGGGTTTCAGGGACGAGGGAGGTGACCACAGAACTAGAGTCTTTTCCATTGATATCTTCCTCTGAACTGGGAAGACGGATGGACGAAGATGGTGATGAGGACCTTAGCAAAAGCCACCTGTGAGCTGATGTTAGATTGCTTGGAACACTGGGGAGAGGTGGGGGACGAAGGCTGGATAGGCCAGAACTTGCCCTCCGCAAGGAAGTTTTCCAATTCCATCTGGCAGCCTCAGCCTTGACTAAACATCCTTGTGTGAGTCAGGGCATTTATTCATCCCCCGTCTCTTGTGTTACAGGATGAGCATTTGATGGAAGCAAATCAGCTAAGGTCAGTTCTGGAAATTTTTTGGCAAATCTTGGAAAGGGGCACGTTCCTTCCACGTGAGTTGCTAAGCTATTAGGAATTCAGTCTGGAGCCATGGATAGAGGGAGAAGGCTGCCTGCGAATGAAGCCAAATGCACAGGGATGGCAGAGCTCAGAGAAAGTGAACCACAGTTCCTCACATACTTTGTCTCTTTTACTCGGCTGTTGCCGAAGAAGCTCGATCTGTTCTTTTCAATTGTTTCCGCCAAGATTCCCCTCTTCCTTAGGCCAGTTGGAGGTGGGTCAGTGACAGACCTTACTGATCTTCATCATGCTTAGGATTTCAACGGCTCCCTCTCGCTTAACGATTCCCAGTGTCTGTAACTGGCCTCGCTGACTCTAATGAGCTCCAGACCGAATGTCCACCGGCGCCCTGACGTCCCACACGCACGTCCGAAGGGATCCCCCTTATTTCCGCCCTCTGTCTTTATTTCCCGCCTCAGATGGAATCTCCTAGACGTCTACTCCAGTCCCTCGGCTCCGAGAAGCCAAGGTCGTAAGTTCAGGCGCCGCCTCTTCGCGGGGCCTCACCCAAGGTCACCCGCGTCTTCCCTCGCCTGGCTCCTTGGGGGCGGTGTCCGCGAACCCCTCAGCCGCAGGGCCCGGCGCTCTAGGCGGCGGCGGCGGGCCGGCAAAGAGCCTCCTCAGCTCGCTGGTTTCCGGTAGCCGGTGGCCGCTCTAGCCCACAACAGGGCCTCGGGACTCGATCCCCTAGGCCGGCTTCCCTATGGCTGGCGCCTCTTCTTTGTGCCGAGTTTCCTCCGGGAGGGCTCCTGGTGGGAACCCCTTCCCACGGCCGCTTTTAGGGTCCCTTTCGGGGGCAACCGGAGAAGGCCCTGAGCCCACCGAGAGTCGCAACCTCGCAGCACTCGAAGGGCCGGCGCGGAACAGGAAGATGGCGGAAGTGAGTGTATAGCCGCCCTTCCCTCTCGCCGCTCTTCTCTATGGTCGCTTCCTTCGGTGACGGGAAAAGGGGTCCCGGCGCCTGCGCAGAGGCGGCCTGGGAGCTAGTCGCGGAGTGCGGGGGGAGGGGCAGGGAGCGGGAGCCGCCGCCGCCGCCGGAGCAAACCGCGGGGACCGAGATGCAGGTGGGACCGGAACCGGAACCCCCCTCTTCAAGTACCTCTTCCCTCTCCGCGACCCGGCCCCGGCGCCTGAGAGGAGCCCTGGGTGGGGGCGGGCGTAGGGGGGCCAGAGGCAGGAGGGGCGCTCGGCCCCGCAGAGTGCAGCAGACGGGGCTGGTCCCGAGGCGTCTGCGGCCCCGGGGAATGGGCGGGTCGAGGGTGTCCAGGGAGTAGGGTCGGGTCGGAGTGCATTGACCACCGGGCCCAGAGGGTCCGAGCCGGGAGCGGAGCCTGCACCCTCCACCACCCGCCCTTCGGGAAATTTCAGAACTGAGCCAAGAGGCAGGTGCACCGGGAAAATGTGTCTGAGTCCTGCTTGGCAGAAGAGAAACTGAGTCACCAGCTCAGGAGCCGCAGGGTCAGCGGGCCTGAAGGGGGCTGGGTCTGCTTGTGGTGCAGAGGTTTGGGTGGGCCCTGTGTGAGCTGAGGTGGCCTCTGCCTGGAGATTGGTCTCCCTGCTGTGTTTGCACCTCTTGGCTCGGTTCCCCTGTGCTCCATGACTCTTGCATCTCTTGGCTGCTTCTCGTTGGTTTGGAATTGTCCCTGCGGCTGGAGCCATCTGAATGTGTAGGGTCTAGGCCAAGGAGGCAGGGGAGGGGTTGCTGATTGTGGGATTGTGGGTCTGAGCAGAAGGCTGAGGTTTGGGGAGACTTCCCTGAACTGCCCTCCCCCATCCCTCCCTGTCCTGGTGCCAGTCATCTTCCAGTATAATATGGGGGAGGAACACTAACCAAAGAGCCATGGGTTGTAAATGCCATGCCCAGCTCTGCCACTTGCTAGTTGTAAGATCTTGGGAAGCCTCTTCCTTTCTCGTTGCTCTTTTAGAAAAATTGGAACCTATAAAGTTAGTAATAATGGCGGTCGTTTATTGTGTGCTTACTTTGTATCGAACCCTGACTTGTTCCATTTAATTCTCCCGATGATTCTGTGGGTTAGAGAGCCAAGCTCTCTGGCATTAGCTCTTTTATAGCTACAAATCTGCACTTCAGAGAGGATATATAATCTCTTCCAGATCACCCGGCTAATAGGTGGCAGAGCTGGGATTTCATCCCAAGTCTAACTCCAGATCCGATAGCCTTAACCACCAGGCTAACCAGCCTTTAGGGCACACTCCCTAGTGAAAGAAGAGGAAGTGAAAAAGCCTAGGGCCCCAGCTCCCTGTTATGTTTTATTTACTTTGTGGCCAGCAGAGACTTGCTCTGACCCAACCCACAGTCTTTCCCTGCCTGGTGCTGCTGCTTCTGGGCCCCAAGGTGAAGGGGCACCAAAGAAGCGGGCTGTGGCCATTCTAAGCCTCCGTCACACTGTGCCAGGGAACTGGGCCCCGGGGTCTGCTTTCAGGACAAGTGTGGTTTCGATCCATCATTCATCTGTCCTCCTTCCTGAGCAGCCACCCTCCTCAGAGCTGGATCTCAGGACATATGAGGCAGGGTCTGTAAGCGCTGCAGACCTACCTCCCCTGAGAGCTGGGGCAGTGAGGGGCTGTGCATGAGGCTGGGGCAGCCAGTCCCTGCGGATGAGGACTATGCAGTGGGCAAAACTGTAGACTGGGGGTTCTGAAACTGTTCTGAGCTTTGGTTTTCTCATCTGTTGTCAAGGTTATTAAAGCCTGTTACAGGGAAAGGTAAGAACAGCACCTGGGAAGCATGTGATAAATCTTGAAGGACCTGTTTTAGAGAAGGGAGGTGGCGTGAGGGATAGATTCCTTTTTAGAGGAAGGTGCTCCACGGCTGTCTGTCACTCCCAGAACCAGAGCCAGGGGGAGTGGGTTGGGATGGCAGCAGAGTAGGTGCGGGCTGGACCCCGGGGAGCCAGCCAGCTGGGGTGTGTGGGGTGTGAGGATCGGGAGAGGGAAGGGCGGCAGTGTGTGGTGTTCCCCATGGCTCTCCAAGGAGTCCAGACCAGAGTAGGGAGTCCGGCTGGGGGTGGGGCTCAGCCCCCAGTCCCACCTCAGCAGTGACTCTGTATGTGCCTCTCTTCCTTCTGCAGCTGCTGCCGCTCACCCCGTGTCTTCTGGCCGCTTCCCTCTTTGCTGCCCCTCCCCACAGGCTCTCCCTCTCCACCTCCTGGGGACCATCATGAATGGTGCCCCTTCCCCAGAGGACGGGGCCTCCCCCTCTCCTCCCCCTTTGCCACCACCCCCTCCTCCTAGTTGGCGGGAGTTCTGCGAGTCCCATGCCCGGGCTGCTGCCCTGGATTTTGCCCGCCGTTTCCGCCTCTACCTGGCCTCCCACCCCCAGTATGCAGGGCCTGGGGCTGAGGCTGCCTTCTCCCGCCGTTTTGCTGAGCTCTTCCTGCAGCACTTTGAAGCTGAGGTGGCCCGGGCCTCCGGCTCCCTCTCGCCACCCATCCTGGCTCCCCTGAGTCCCGGTGTGGAGATTCCGCCACATGACCTGTCCCTTGAGAGCTGTAGGGTGGGCGGGCCCCTGGCTGTGCTGGGCCCTTCTCGATCATCTGAGGACCTGGCCGGCCCCCTCCCTTCCTCAGTCTCTTCCTCTTCTACGACCTCCTCGAAGCCGAAGCTAAAGAAGCGCTTCTCCCTCCGCTCAGTGGGTCGCTCGGTCCGCGGTTCAGTCCGTGGCATCCTACAGTGGCGGGGGACTGTTGACCCCCCGTCCCCTGCTGGGCCCCTCGAGACCTCATCAGGCCCCCCAGTCCTGGGTGGAAACAGCAACTCCAACTCCTCTGGTGGGGCTGGGACCATTGGCAGGGGACTGGTTAGTGACGGAACATCCCCTGGAGACAGATGGACTCACCGATTTGAGAGGCTGAGACTCAGTCGGGGAGGGGGCGCCTTGAAGGACGGAGCGGGGATGGTGCAGAGGGAAGAGCTGCTGAGTTTCATGGGGGCCGAAGAGGCAGCCCCTGACCCAGCAGGAATGGGCCGGGGAGGAGGGGCAGCCGGGCCTACCTCAGGGGGAGGAGGGCAGCCTCAGTGGCAGAAGTGTCGCTTACTGCTCCGAAGTGAAGGAGAAGGAGGAGGAGGAAGTCGTCTGGAGTTCTTTGTACCACCTAAGGTGAGGCTCTGACAAGGGTGGGGACCCGGGAGCGGGGCAGTTGAGCCACCAGAGTGGAACAGCCCATGTGCATAGTTTTGCTTACTTTGATTTTTTTTTTTTTAAGATTTTTATTTGAGAGAGAGAGAGCATGTAAGAGAGAGCATGAGCAGAGGGAGGGGTAGAGGGAGAAGCAGACTCCCCACTGAGCAGGGAGCCCAATGCAGGGCTCAATCCCAGAACCCCAGGATCATGTCCTGAGCCGAAGGTAGACGCTTAACCAACTGAGCCACCCAGGCGTCCCCTCACTTTGGTTTTTAAAGCCAGCTCCTGACTCTGGGGTAGTAGTTGTGGGCAGGGCTGAAAAAATAACATTATGACCCTTTGTCTAACTCCCTTAGGGCATAGAAGGAAAGATGGGTCTCTGGAAGGAAGTGAAAGGTGGTCCCTGCACACCAAAAGTTTGGATCCTGTTCTCTTTCCCAACTTAGGCGTCTCGGCCTCGACTCAGCATTCCCTGCTCTACTATCACGGACGTGCGGACAACAACAGCCCTGGAGATGCCTGACCGGGAGAACACGTTTGTGGTTAAGGTAGGAGCTCCGAGCTCCTGCCCCCCTTTGGAGCACTTGTGTTGGGGAAGAAGTTCACGTAGCTCATTGAAGGAAGGGACTTTGTAGAAGGAGGTACCTGTGTGTCAAGTGCCTTGAGAGTGTGTCCCTGGGGCTGTAGCTTCTCTAGCAGGAGGGAACAGGAGGAGGATGTTTTTGTTCTTATTAGGGGAGGCTTATAGCCTCTGGACCTGGAAGTGGCCTGCGGGCCTCCTCTTGTCCTCGTAGGTGGAAGGCCCCTCGGAGTACATCCTGGAGACAACCGATGCTCTACATGTGAAGGCCTGGGTGTCTGACATCCAAGAATGCCTGAGCCCAGGGTGAGGAGCCTGACTGCTGTCATTGAGGGGATCAGGAGGGGATGGGGAGCAGCCTTGTGCCTCTCACCTGCTGAGTTTCTTCACAGCACCATTCTCCCTGTCTCTGCAGACCCTGCCCTTCCACCAGTCCCCGCCCTATGACCCTCCCCCTGGCCCCTGGGACCTCATTCCTTACACGGGAGAACACAGATAGCCTGGAGCTGCCCTGTCTCAATCACTCAGAGAGTCTGCCTAGCCAGGATCTGCTGCTGGGACCCAGTGAGAGCAATGATCGCCTGTCGCAGGGTAAGGGTGGAACCTCACAGGGCTGGGAACCTCGAAGCCGCCCCCGCCCCCCGTGCCAGGCCCAGGCCTTCCTTCCAAACTCAACTGCACACCCCATTCCTGCCCCTCAGCTGCACCCCCTACACACCGAATGTCTGGCTTTTGTCCCAGAACGTACCCTGCCACAGTTGGCCACTTAGAATAATCACCATCACCACCTTGCACGAGCCCCAAGCAAACTCCCTTCCAGCCTTCCGTACCCAGGCTTCCGTACCCAGCCTTTGCTCCTTTTCTATAAAGCTCGTGCAGACCTCCACTCTGGCTGGAGATAACGACTCTCTTTCCCAAGCTCCTGGAACACTTCATACACGTCTTTGTTTTGCTTTTACTCTGCATCTCTGTACGTATGTCGATGTTTTTCAGTCAAAAACCAGATGTTTTTGACTCTTTATTTCTTGGCCTGACTGAACATACACAGCCTGACTTGCATACAGGTATGCCCAGAGACATGTGTCTGCCTGGCCCAGCTCTCACCTTTTTAGACTCTATTATTCCCTTTGTCTTGCTCTTCTATTCCGAGTGGAGGTTCAGTGGTGCCTGGCACCCTGGCTGTGCTCACTGAGTAAACAAACAGATTGAACAGTCTTGGAGCTAAGATGTACCTTACAAGTCATCGGTTCTATTCCCCTCAGGCAGCTAAGACCAGGGAGAAGCAAAGGCTTTTCTTTCTTTCTTTTATTTCTTTCTTTCTTAATATTTTTATTTATTTATTCATGAGAGACAGAGAGAGAGAGAGGCAGAGAGGCAGAGACACAGGCAGAGGGAGAAGCAGGCTCCATGCAGGGATCCTAATGTGGGACTCGATCTGGGGACTCCAGGATCACGCCCTGAGCCAAAGGCAGGTGCTCAACCACTGAGCCACCCAAACATCCCTGGGAAATGGCTTTTCTGAGGTTACCCGAAAGCCCCTGAAAAAGACCAGGGCTATGCAAGTCTGCTCTCTGCCCCCCTGCTCTCCATACCCTACATACACCTGTCTTCTGAGCACTAACTGTGTGCTCAGCCTATTCCCACAGGCTCAGGCCTGCCAGCCAGCAGACATTCAGGAATGCCCTAGTCCACACCTGAGCCTGTGCTAGGGTCTGGGGCAGGATGCAGGAACCCAGAGATGCTCGAGATGAGCTCCTTGTCCTCCGTGGGCTCCCAGACCAGGTGAATTGATAAGCTGTCACTCCCTCTGAAAAGCAGGACTCCAGAATGGAGAACCTGTGCTAGTGTCCTCTGAGCAGCACTAGCAGGAAGCGCTGTGGGAGCTCAGAGGAAGAAGGGAATCGAGGAAGGTGGGATAGACAGGATATCACACAGGGGAGGTGAGAGAGAACAGGGCTTAGAGGAAGCAGATGGCCAGAGCCAGACCTGAGGTGGGGAGAGCCTGGGAGCTTGGGAAAATCGGGCGGGATGATCAAGCTCATGTGGAGACTCCAGGAATATAAGCCAATGTGAACATCAAGGTGGGGAGGTTGGGCTGATTAATAGGATCTTTGATGCCTCTGAGACTTGGGGACTTTGTCCTGTAGGCCAAAAAAGGATACTTTTGGGCAGTCCCGGTGGCTCAGCGATTTAGTGCCACCTTCAGCCCAGGGTGTGATCCTGGAGACCCGGGATCGAGTCCCACATCGGGCTCCCAGCATGGAGCCTGCTTCTCCCTCTGCCTGTGTCTCTGCCTCTCTCTCTCTCTCTCTCTCTCTGTCTCTCTGTGTCTCTCATGAATAAATAAATGAAATCTTTAAAAAAAAAGGACACTTTTTAATGTGAGAATACTTGCAGGATTCTTCCCCCAATCCCGGCAACAATCGCTGTCATTTCAGCTGTTGATTCATAAAAAATGGAGGCACTTTTGGATTCCAGGACCTCCTTGCAGTAACTCTCCGGTCCCCTAGCAGTGCCTGAGCCTCAGTCAGGAGCCAGCCAGCAGAACCATCAGGGTGGTTGCCTCATGAAGGGGTGGGCATCTCAGCCCACTGACTCTGCCCGAGCACAGCACATCCAGCACACACAGGGCGATTTCTCTGGTTCTCAACTTTGCCCTCCTCCCTCTCTTCCCAGGTGCCTATGGGGGTCTTTCTGACCGCCCTTCAGCATCCATCTCCCCCAGCTCTGCCTCCATCGCTGCCTCCCACTTTGACTCAATGGAACTGCTCCCCCCAGAGTTGCCCCCCCGCATCCCCATTGAAGAGGGTCCCCCAGCGGGCACAGTTCATCCCCTCTCGGCCCCCTACCCACCCCTGGACACTCCAGAGACAGCCACAGGTACCAGAGGTGAGTGTGTGTCCAGTTCCAGGCCCAGCTGCCTAAACCCTTGTCTCGGGATCCTGAGGGATCGGACCCCGGGGGAAGGAAGTGACAGGCGGAGGGGAAGCCAGGCTTCTCTTCTCCCAGGATGGGGGAGGCTTCCCTGACGCCCCGGTTTCCCTCCCTCTCTCCTTCCTGAAGGATCATTCCTGTTCCAGGGGGAGTCAGAGGGAGGTGAAGGGGACCAGCCCCTCTCAGGGTACCCTTGGTTCCACGGGATGCTCTCTCGACTCAAGGCTGCGCAGCTGGTGCTGGCCGGAGGCACTGGCTCCCATGGTGTTTTCCTGGTACGGCAGAGTGAGACGAGGCGGGGCGAGTACGTCCTCACTTTCAACTTCCAGGGCAAGGCCAAGGTCAGTGAGGAAGAGGCTATGTGCCACAGAGGGAGCCTGCCGGGAGTGGGGCTGGCCAGGGGAGGTGCTTCTGGGAGACACAGGGTGTGGGCTCCTGTTTCACCTCCCTCATCCCACCCTTAGCACCTGCGCCTGTCGCTGAATGAGGAGGGTCAGTGCCGGGTCCAGCACTTGTGGTTCCAGTCCATTTTCGATATGCTCGAGCATTTCCGGGTGCACCCCATCCCTCTGGAGTCTGGAGGCTCCAGTGACGTTGTTCTTGTCAGCTATGTCGTGTCCTCCCAGCGACAGCAGGGTGAGCAGAGCAGGTCTGCAGGGGAGGAGGTGCCCGTGCACCCAAGAAGTGAGGAGGTGTGTGTGCCAGAAAGACGGGGCGGGGGGGGGCGGGTGCTATGAGGAGGAGAAGCTTCGTGAGGGAGAGTAGGGTAGAGAAAGTTTCTGGGTGTTGGGCTTTTGAAGAGGAATCAGGACGCTAAGGACATAGGGAGGCAGAGGGCTCCTTGCTGGAGCTGGGAGGAAGTGGAAGTTGGGTGGGTGCATCCCCATTCCATCAGACCCCCGTTCCATCATCTGTATGTCTCCTGGATCCATCCTCCTCAGCCTTGTCTTTGCCCTTTGTCACAGTCTTGCCTTGGGCCTGTCCTCCTTGGGGATGCTTGGTCTGATCCTGCTCCCTCCTCCCCTGATGTCTGATCTCTCCTTTTCCCCACCCCAACGTCCCATCTGTCCCCACGTTGCCCCTCCCCCCCAGGCCGGGAGCAGGCCGGGAGCCATGCAGGGGTGTGCGAGGGAGATCGATGCTATCCCGATGCCTCCTCCACCCTCATGCCCTTCGGAGCGAGTGACTGTGTGTAAGTGTGGTCCTCCTCTCACCACCGCCCATGATCCATCTTCCATGGAGTGGGGGGGTGCTGCTCAGGAGATGGGCTGTGGGGGAGATAGCACATGGCTTCTGGGGGGGTGAGTGCAGAGGGGAGGCTGCTGCGAGAGCTGGCCTCCCTCCACAGTCTGTCTTCTTGCCCTTCCTATCCAGAACCGAACACCTCCCATGACCCACCCCAGCCCCCTGAACCCCCTTCATGGACAGATCCCCCACATCCTGGGGCAGAAGAGGCGTCGGGGGCGCCAGAAGTGGCGGCAGCAGCAGCCGCAGCAGCCAAAGAGAGGCAAGAGAAAGAGAAAGCGGGCAGTGGAGGGGTCCAGGAAGAGCTGGTCCCCGTGGTTGAGCTGGTCCCCGTGGTTGAATTGGAAGAGGCCGTAGCACCAGGCCAGGAGGCCCAGGGAGGCGCTGGATCGGGTGGGGCCCCAGGAGCCACCCCGATGGTGCAGCTCCAGCAGTTACCACTAGGGGGCGATGGAGAAGAAGGGGGCCATCCCAGAGCCGTTAATAATCAGTACTCCTTCGTGTGAGACACCCTACCCCGCCCTTTCTCCACTCTTCTTGCTCCCCAGCCCCTAGTGTGTGAAATTGGGGCTGGGCCGGTCGTAGAGGAGTGGTAGGAATCCCCTCCCCCACGTGCTTCCTGACCCTTGATGGCCAAGGGCATATATGTTGGTACAAGAGGTTCAAGAGCCCTGTTAACTCCCCAGTTCATACACTACAGGTGCCCCATCCCCTGGGCAGGGGATTTGGGCTCCATTACCTCCCCGAGGGGCTCTTATGGTCAGCCCCACCCCTGGGGGCCATTTCCCTGCTAACCACCCCCTAGCCCGAGGAAGGGTGAGGGGGAAGGGCTGTCAGTTATATTAAGGTGGTTGTTGTTGTTGTTTTAAACAAAATGGAGAAGCATAAATAAATAAAAGGGTTTATCTCAGTTGCATCGCGATGGCTGTGGCCAGTGTTTGCAGTGGGGGGCTGGGACAGGGGAGTCAGGAAGGCAGCCTACTCAGTGTTTCCACTCCAGAGCTGAGAGGCCAGAGGGTCAGGTCAAGTCCCTGTTGCCCTCCAGCACTGTGCTTTCGGGCCCGTTTCCCCCCCACCCCGTGCGCCATACCGTGCTTCCCAATGTCTCCAGCCAAGTTCTCGTAATGGGACAGGACAGGACAGGGAGCAACAAGATTGACAACTTCTAAGGACCCCACACACACACACTTTAAATTCTTCAGTTAAGGCTTCTCACCCTAGGGAGAGTGAGTGGGGCCAGGGCCTGGTTGGTGGCTGTGTCGGAAGAAATTTAAAGTGGCAGTCACAGGCTGGCTGCAGAGGGGCCCGAGGACAGGCTGGCTGCCCCCTTCTCAGGGCTGAGCTGGGAAGCTGGAGGATAGAGGATGGAGCCCCATTTTTTTTCACTCCTGGCTTTTCCTCTCCTTTGCTCTTTGGCCTAGGCAAGGAGGTAGGCTCTGCAGCCTCAGTGTCCCCATCTGTAGAGTGGGAGGTTTTATCTGGTTGGTGCCGTGGACATGATTTGCTTGGCCTGGATAGCATCTCCATTGGGATTTCACAATAGAAGTTCAGATTACCGGCTTCTGAAAATCTGAAGATCCAACCTCCCATGCTCCACCTTCCACATTCCATACCTGCTCCATCCCCACTGGCCCACTGCACCCATGTGACCTTCTCAGCACTGTGGGCATGAGTTTGCAACATCTCTCCCTCCTTGTGGCACCCCTCATTAAACCCAGGCTCTACTCTTTTAACGGATCTGCAGCCATGCCCTCCTCCAACGGAGGGCACCTTTGGGTTTCCCAGCTCTCTGGGTGGCAGGTCCCCACAAGGAGGGGCCAGATTTGAAAGAACCTGTTTTGCTTGGCCCTCTCCCCTCCTCACCTCCACCCAGGGCTGCCTCTCACCTTCCTTCTCAGGCAGCATGGAGCCTATATTCTCACGCCCCTCAGCCACTGTCCCCACCTCCAAGAGGCCCTAGCCATGCTTATGACCTTGCTATTCTGGGCCTTGTGTCCTGTTGGGAGATGGACAGGAGACAGCTGGGCTCACAGGCCACCCAGGCTGGGGGCTAGCTGGGGGAAGCCGGCTGGCTCTCCCAATTTTGTCTAATTCCTGGGGCTCCCCCAAACCTTGACCTCAGGAGACTGGGGATAGAATTGGCCTTGCAAAGGAGGGGATGGTTTGGGGATCTAGGTGCTGTGTTCTGGAAAAGGAGGTGGTGAGTGAAGGCTGTGGCACCCCAGGGTAAGCAGGAACTGATCCCCTCCTAATCTAGCAGCAACTGGTGCTGCAGGGCTCCCCCTCCCCCTAAACCCTGCCAGCTTCAGGGACTTGCCTTCTGAAGTTGGCTGGGGGAGGGGGCCAAGGAGCAACCCCCCACCCCAAAGTTTGCATGTCTTGGCTGGAGAAGCCTAAGAGACTGTTTCCCTCTCAGCTTTGCTTTAAGGATGGGGTTGAGATGAAGTTTGGGACCAGCCAGAGACCAGCCAGGCTCTGTGTCCCTGTCCTTCAGAACCAGGCCTCTCCCATTCCCAGCTTCAGCCCTCCTAGGAGGGGAGGAACACTCCCACTGTGGGCTTGGAGACCCCCCCCCCCGGGGGGGGGGGGGGGGAGGAATCCAAGAGAACCAGTAAGACACTGGTCCTCCACCGCAGTCCACACCCCCAGCCTCCCCAGCCGCCAGCCTTTTGTTTCTCCCTCTCTGGCTTCAGCTTCCCCTCTGGAAGTTGGGGGTGGGGGATGGGGTCACCTTAGAGGGCCCCCCACTGGCAGCAGTGTCTTGTCCTCAGCCTCCTGCTCTCAGCTCCCCTGAAGCCTGGATCCCTCCAGTCTTCTCCCCCTTCTCCATGTTTGGGCATTCCTGCTCCTTTCGGACCGTGCCCCTGTCACTCCTCCAGGTGGTGGCGGGGAGAAGCCAGAGAGCACGAAAAGGCTTGGCCCATGCTGAGCCTGACTCTGGCCTAATAAGGGGGGTGCTGGGCCAGATGGAGGTGCCTGGGGATGGGATCTCCTTGTCTGAGGACCCCCCCTCCTCAGGTCACAGCTCAAGGGAGGGGTTCATGGGAACCATGAAAAGGGGCAGGGAAGGAGTACCGTGTCCTCACCTCACCCGGAGGCTCCCCTCCCCTCCCCTCCAAGTCCACGCAGAGGAAGGGATAAGTGCGCAGAGGAAGGGATAAGTGCAGGAGGCTAAGTCCTTAAATGTCTCCCTCCTGGCCTGCCTGCTCCCCCAGAAGTGGGGCTGGCCTTTCCTTTTCCCACTGTCTGCCTGCCATCCTCTGCTTAGGAACCTGAGTGCTGGGGGCAGGCAGGGGGGAGCTGCTTGGAGAACCCTTTCAGTGGCCCACACTCCTGACTGTCCATCTCAGGAAGCCAGAGGCCTGGCCACAGGAAGGGCTCAAGGCTCCTTCGTCCCCTCCTGGACCTTCCACCACTAACTCTCATTGAGAGGCTCTCCTCTCTCTGCCCTCCTTTCCTCCCCTGCCCCCGGTGCAGGCTATCCTCTGTCTGCTCGCTCCTCCAGCAGCTGCACTGTTAGTAACCAAGACGCCCCCATCCAGGAGCGGGGGTGGGGGTGGGGGGCTCAGAGCAGCTGCTTCTACAAGGAAGCTGACACCAAGGCCAGCCGCTCAGCAACAACTTGTGGCTTTGCACCCAGCCCTGGGCCCCCACCCACCTGGCTGCTGCCTGCCAGCTTCCTGCTGTCCCTTTTCCCACTGCTCCTCAGACTTCCCTCTGACCCTGGCAGCCCTGTCTCGGTTTCCCCAGTCCGATTCTGTCCTTATTTCCCCTAGACCTGTCCTCATAAGTCTGCCCCTCCCCACTCCTTTGGTCTGGAGCGTCTGTCTGCTCTGTGCAGCTTCTCAGCCCCCTGACCTTGACGCTTCTTCCCTCGCGCCTCTTCCTGGAGGTTATACGCCCAGCACCTGAGCATGCAGCTGCCATCCTCTCTCCCCTGAAGGAAACACTTCAGAGCCAGGGCGGAGTGCGGACTACACACCATCTGGGATCTGCCATGTGAACCCCTTGAGTTAAAGAGCACAGTAGAGGCTGAGGGGACCCTCATTCCAACACTTGGAGGGACTCTTGGCACCATCCTGAAACATTCATCCCTCCCCCTCACCATCAGCACATTTTGTGGCCTCCTGGATTACCTAGCTGCCTGGGTATCCCATTTTCTTGGGGGGGGGGATTCCCTGTCAGGGAAGGGGGCCCCCCAAGGCTACATTTCCAGAGGCTGAGTTAGAGCGATGGGGAGGGGGGGTGTTTGGGGGAGAGACAGGCAGTCCTGGCTTTGCTCACCAGGGCTTGGACACTAAATCCCTTGTTGATGGCTGCAGCAACCCCTCCCGAGGGTAGGGTTACCGTCTTCTGCCCTGTCGCCTTGACCCTCTCCCCTCCCTACTTCCCCTTGTCCCTCTAGAGCCATTTCCTCTGGCCCCCAAAGGATGTTGTTCCCCTCTCCAGTCCCCTGAAGGCTGGAGTATCTGCTGCCCTTTCAGCAGACTGAGTGAGGAAGGAGACTGTGGCAATAGAAACAGGTTGAGAGTGGGTAGGACGGGAGGGGATCAGGAAAGGAGAAAGGTGGAGGCCTGAGAGTAGAAGTGGAGAACTTCAGGGATGAGTTTGGACCAGGAAATTCGGTACAACTGAGGAAGTCTGGGCAATTGAGGGAGGGGTCAGCAAAAGACAGAAAGTGAAGTCTCTCCCTGCCCCCCTTCCCTGAGGCTGGGGCCACCTTAGCTTCCCTCATGAGTGACATCTCAGGCTGCAGCCCCACTGTTCCCCCTCTGTCAGCAGAAATATCTTTCTTCTGACCCCTCCTGCCGGAGTCTTAGCCAGCCAATCCCTGATCTGGGGGGGGGGGGGAGGCTGGTCCCCCCCTACTCCCTCATAAGGACCAGCTGGGGGTTGGGGAGGTGGCCGGCTGCTGCAAGTGGGACGGGGGTCAGAGCTTTGTGGAAGGAAGAAAAACCTGGGGGGGGGGCAGGAGAGAAAAGCAAGAAACCCAGGCAAACAGGCAGGTGGACACTGAGGAAGGCCCCCAAAGCGTGAGGACCCCCCCAGAAGGAGCACACCGCCCCCTGGCCCCCAGGAAGGGAGCACAATGGAGGCTGCACACTCCAAGACCACAGAAGAATGTTTGGCCTATTTTGGGGTGAGCGAGACTACAGGCCTTAGCCCGGACCAAGTGAAGCGGCATCTGGAGAAATACGGCCCCAATGGTAAGTGTCTCTTGGAGGAGAGGCTAGTAACGCCCTCTTGCTCCCTCACAACACAGACGGACACATACACACACTCACACACACTGGAGTCTCTCCCTCCAGAGTACCTCAGGGAAGAGCTGGGCCATGGTCCAGTGACTGCAGGGGATTCTGACAAAACAGAGTGCCTGAGAGAGTTTTGGGAGGTTTCATGGGATGACCTTGGTGAACCTCAGATGCCCTTTAGGTAGCCTGATTCTCTTACCTTAGCCAGAATCCTGGGTGTGGGGGGCATTAGACTGAACCCCAAATGAATATGTCCTTTTCTTCTTTTTCCTGGGTAGAGCTCCCTGCTGAGGAAGGTAAGTTACTGGAATCCCTGAGCTCTCTTAATGACCAGCCCCCGCCCCCCAGCCCCTGTGCCCACTCCTTTATCCCCACCTTCTCCCTACTGACTCCCGGGGCAAATACCCTCTCCAAAGGTTAGAGTCTGGCTGGGGGCAGGAGTTTCCAGGCACTTTCTCCCAGAGGCCTCCAGTCCTTGAGCAACTAACTGCCCACCACCACTTTGTGGAGCCCGTTTCGGGACTCCCGGCGAGCCCCCTCAGCCTCCTCTCAGTGCCAGGCGGCCTGCTCATCCCCCTAGAACCTTCCTGCTCAGGCTGGAAGTCAGGCCACTGTTGGTCCCTGGATCCCAGCCTGCCCTTAGAGTCCGAGCCATTCATCCTCCAGACCTTAACCCCACCCCCGGGGGGGCCCTCCCCTGCCTGTTCCCCCAGGGAAGACCCTGTGGGAGTTGGTGATAGAGCAGTTTGAAGACCTCCTGGTGCGGATCCTTCTCCTGGCCGCCTGCATTTCCTTCGTAAGTTTGGGCAGGCATCTGGGGGTGGGCTGAGGTGTGGGTCGGGGGCGCTCCGGTTCCTCGGCTCCTCGGGTCCAAGTCCTCACCATCCTCTCCCCTACACCAGAACTGAGGGGGCAGGGAGGGGCGCTGATGCGCACGCCTCGGTCCTCCTCCACACCCCACAGGCAGGTTTTATTTTAAGCTTTAAGGGTGTTCTCAGCCAAAACACTGAAGCTAAGCCACCCCCGCAGCCTCAAGGGCTTCGAGGGCTCGGGTTACCCCCCAAGCGCCGGGCTCCCCGGCTCCGGCTCCCGCTCTGGCTCTGTGGCGCTCAAGCACCAGCACTCCCGGCATGCCCCGAGGCGCGCAGCCGCTCCACCAATCCCCGAGCCTCCTGGTGCCCCCGCCCCTCCCTCCTGACGCTGATTGGTTTCCGCAGAGACTCCCTCCCAGAGGCGGGAAAGAGCTGCTGGTGTGAGGGTGCCTCTGAGTGCACCCGAGGGCCGGCCGGCCGGACCCCTCCGCTGGCCCCGGGCTTTGATGCCTGCTGCCCGTCAACGCTAGGGCTCCGGGAGCCCCTCCTCACCCACCCGGCCTGACCTTGCAAGCCCTCTCTGGATCCCTCGCAGCCGCAAGGCCACCACCTCTCTGGCCCCTGAGGCCACCCCCACCCACCCCCCACCAGCACCCACCACCCCAGCAGACCGCCTGCCTTCTGGAGTTTCTTCCTTAACATCTTAGTCCCACCAGAAGATAAGGCTGGGGGCAAAGAAGTTTCCCTGTCCCCTGGTCTCCTTCACGGAGGCCCTGTGGGCCTCTGAGTACTAGCTGGCAGGGCCTCCCTTCTCCCTTCTCAGATTTGCTCCTTGACATTTGCCTGTGGCTGTTGCTTGGCAGTGGCAACAGCTGGGGTGGGGTGTGTACAGGAGGCCCCGTAACACTATCCCCCCTCCTGTTCCCTCATGAAATTGGAGCTTCCCTTGCTGTTGGGGAGGGCTGTGGGGGGGGGGGGCAGGCCGTGTCTGCAAGGACCACAGGGTTTTCCCTGCGGAGTTTTGGCTCCCGTGGGATGGATGTGGCTGTAGGGGACCGTTGGCCTGGGTGGCCCGTGAGCTTTGTTTACAGGCCAACAGCCCAGCCAGGGAAAACCTGAAAGCATTCCCAGTTAAACCCGGAGTTGTGCATGTCTACACCTGCCAGTTCCTGTTGCCTGAGAGCAGGGGCAGCGCTCCTGTGGAGTGTGTAGGACCTCAGACTGATGAGGGGCTGCAGTATCCCCAAGATGCCCAGCCCCATTTGCTCCTGCACGCACACTCACCCTCACTATATGTTTGAGGGGTTTTGTTACCGTTAGTCTCCATTTCCCTGCTCCCTAGGTGCTGGCCTGGTTCGAGGAAGGCGAAGAGACCATCACTGCCTTTGTGGAACCCTTTGTCATCCTCTTGATCCTCATCGCCAACGCCATTGTAGGGGTTTGGCAGGTTAGCCATGACCCCGCCTCACTGTCTTCCTCCCAGTCTCCTCCTCCTCCGTCACTTCCTCTGGACTTGCCTTGTTCCCTGTCTCTAATGCCCAGTTTGGAAAGGGGATGGAGTGCAGGAAAGAGATGGGAGACTGGTGTTCCCACTGTCATTTGCTGGCTTCATAACCCAGGCAGGTTCCTTCACCTCTCTCAGCCTCAGTGTCCTCATCCATAAAATGGGGCTAATAATCCTGTCCCTGAGTTGTGCTGAGATGGAACAGAGTGATGCATGTGGCGTGCCCAGCCCTGCACCTGGCATATAGTAGCAGGTCAATAAATGCTAGCTTGCTTTTCCTTCTCTTCCCTTACCACCCTCTACTTTTCCTGTCCTTTGCTTTCTGATTCTCTTTTCCTCTCTCCCCTGAGCCTCCTTACCTGTCTTCAGCCATAAATGACAATTTCCTCAACACAGACACCTACCCTCACGTAGACTTTGTCTACTCCTATGCCAGGAGCCACTACTGCATGACCTGCCTCTTCCTCTGTAATGTCCCTCTTTCCCCAGGACTCTGGCCCCCTGCCCCTCCTAACTCTCCCCACCCAGTCCCCTCCCATTCCCTAACCTTCCTCCCTCCGATGACCCTTCTCTCTTCCACCCTGCCCCTCCAGGAGCGAAATGCAGAGAATGCCATCGAGGCTCTGAAGGAATATGAACCTGAGATGGGAAAAGTGTACCGGGCTGACCGCAAGTCAGTGCAAAGGATCAAGGCTCGGGACATTGTCCCTGGGGACATTGTGGAGGTGGCTGGTGAGTGATGGGAATGAGTGGTCCAGGAAGGGAAGTCTTGACTTTGAGGCCGAGAGGATGCATATGGTGAGGGTGGGGGCCCCTGATCCTGCTGTCCAGGAGGTAGCTGGGAAGGTGGAGTCTTTGCTTCTACTTCTCAGACTCCTCAGGAGGTCACCCCAGGGCACCGTGGCTATAGCACCCCTCCCTGTCGGAGTCTCAGCAGGAACAGCCAGTCCTGTCCCTGACGCTCCAGGCGGACCCCCTGCTCCCCCTCCTCTCACCCAGCACTTGCAAGCAACAGGTGGAACCTAGTCACTGCCAATGGCCCCATCTCCACCCCCCTCCCGAGGCCTGGCTTCTCTCTCCTTCCACCCACCCACAAGCTTGGTCAGCTTTAAATCTTGACCTCTTGGTGCCCTTGAGGCCTCTTGAAGGGGAAGGAGTGAGGGTAGAAGGGAGGAGGGGGGCCGAAGGCTCAAGCCCCCAACCATGTAAGGGAAACTCAGGCCCCAGCAGGGAACACGGGACCTGGGAGGAGGGGAGCTCAAGGAGGGGCCCCGCCTCTCCAGTGAGGGACACTTAATGCCTGACCAGGGAGGGGTGGGGGCCGGGTGGCTAAGATTACTGGGATTCTGCCCCCTTCAGCGGTTTTTATATTTGCCTTGTGCAGGCCTTCCCACATCTTCAGGCCCCTGGCAGAGGGGAAAGGATCTAGGCCTGCTTCCCTCCACTAGACTCCCCAGTTGTACCTCAGGAAGCCTAGGGAGGGGGGGGCAGGCTGAGGACCCCGGGGCACCATCACAGGGCCGTCCTGCCACGGTGACAGTTTGGAGTCAGCGCCATGAATGTCTATAAATATCGCTTGGGCTTGGGTGACAGGGTGTCCCGCCCAACTCCTTTGCCGACCTCCTCCCTCTTCTGTCAGCTTCCTCTGACATAGGAGGAGGAACCTTAAAAACAGGGAAAAGAAAGCAGCCCAACCAGCCCTGTCCCCAGTATCCCCCATTGGAACAGGGGGCACTAGGCCGAAGCAGTGGAAAGCCCTGAAGTTCCAGGGGGGCATCATCCGCCTTGTCAGCCCCTCTGCAGGGGGGTCTCCTGTATTGACCCTCTCCCGTGCATCTCCTGTGCTCTGCCCCCACTCTGGCTTGGCTCCCTCCTGCCCTGCCGTTCCTTGTTCCCTGCAGACCTCCCCTTCTCTCCATCCTGCCCATCTCCCCGGCTCACTCACTCGCTGTGGCTTCCTGCCTTCCTTCAGGTGCACAGACCGGGGCCTGGCAGGGGTCTGACAGGTGGTTTTCACCAGGCTCTGTTGGACCTGCACCCTCTGCCCCTGTGCCTCCCCTCTCCTTCTGCTTCTGCCCTTCTTACCCTTTCCTTTGCTCTGCCTTCTGTCCTACTGGACACTGCTTTTCTCGATTCTCATAACTTCTCCTGTTTCTTCCTGTGTCTTCCTGTCCCCCTCCCGCCCCCGTCTGTGATTCCACGACCTACTCTCCCCCTCCAGGCGTGTCTTTCAAATTCAGTCTCCTTTCGTTCTTTTCTTGCTCTTCTCTCTCCATCTTTCTCTCTCTTGTTTCCCTCTTGGTTTTGCTGTCTCATTACACAACTGGATGGTTCCTAATTTTCCCTTCAGCCATTCAGCGTACGTTTATTGAGCACATGCTGTGTGCCAGGCAGTGCGCAGGGCCCTCTCACAGGCTCATTGCCCCAGGGTTTAGGGAGGGGGAGAGAAAGCAACGAGGGGGCAGTTGGAATAAGTGCTGAGAGGGGGATGCTTGCTGGAGCTACAGGAGCCCATGCCAAGGGCCTGACTCAAGCCCATGACGGGCAGCCAACCCTGGTGACCTGAGGACGAGGTGAGGTTGTCAGACAGAGGTTGGGCTTTAATTGGAAAGGAAGAAAACTGCTTTCTCAACTGACTTGACTCTCGTTTACTCTCTCCACAGTGGGGGACAAAGTCCCTGCAGATATCCGCATCCTGTCCATCAAGTCCACCACCCTCCGGGTGGACCAGTCCATCCTGACAGGTCTGGTGGGCCAGGGGTGGGAGGATGCTTCAAGGGGGTGTGGGGATGAAGTGGGGAGCTGACTGCCACACAAGGATGAAACTCTAGGTGGATAAAAAAGAATAGCCAGCCACATGGCCCGCTCCTGGCTCTGTAGCAACAGTGATGTCAGCATGGCTCAGCTTCATTCATCATGGCAAGCCTGAAACAAAAGGGGTCATGGGAGAGGGTGGGACATTTGTGCCCATTCTCCACATGGTCATCGACCCCATCCTTCCCCATGGACATTCAGACACCCAGAGACCTGTCCTGTTGCTTCAAAAGCCCCCAAGTGAGGAACCATAGATTCTAGGACAAGATGGAGGGTCTGGATGCACTTAAAACCACAGCTGCTTCTGGTTATCTGCTGGGAGAGAGAGGGTGAAGAGCCAGCGAGCATTCCCTGTGGTCCAAAAAGGCAAGGCTCGACCGGTGTGGGGCAGCTGCCTGAGCCCCTGCCCAATGTAGGGAAAGAGGCAGCTCTGCCCTTGACCCCACCTCTTCACATATGTCAGCTTCTTTGACTTTCACCAAGACTTGGTTCTGGAGACTATATAGTATCATCCCCATTTTACAGAGACCAGAGGTTAAGTGATCCCAAATTACACAGCTTTTAAGTGGTCAGGCTGAGGCTCAGGTCAAGGTCTTTTTACTGTAAGTAAAAATATGGATTTCCTATCTGCCTCCAGTGGCTTTTCCAGTGTTCAGCCTTCCTCCAGGACTGCAGCTTGGTCCTTACCAGGCTCTGTCCTGCCAAGCAGGGCGAGTTAGGGGTGGGAAGGATGGGAGGAGGACATGATGTCATCTGGAAACCTCTTGGCTCCTTCCCCACAGGCGAGTCCGTGTCCGTCATCAAACACACAGACCCCGTCCCTGACCCCCGAGCTGTCAACCAGGATAAGAAGAACATGCTTTTCTCGGTGAGCCATGCAGGGCCAGCTGTCATGCGCTCGAGCCAGAGGCCCTGGTGTGGGAGAGACGTGGCAGTGCGAGGAGAGATGAGCCCTGCCATCAGGAGGGTGCCGAGTGAGGGCTGCCTCTCGCCTGAGTCCTTGCCTCTTGCTTGCCCTTTCAGGGTACCAACATTGCTGCTGGCAAGGCCTTGGGCATCGTGGCCACCACTGGTGTGAGCACCGAGATTGGGAAGATCCGAGACCAAATGGCAGCCACAGAACAGGATAAGACCCCTCTGCAGCAGAAGCTCGATGAGTTTGGGGAGCAACTTTCCAAGGTCATCTCCCTTATCTGTGTGGCCGTCTGGCTCATCAACATCGGCCACTTCAATGACCCCGTCCACGGGGGCTCCTGGATCCGTGGGGCCATCTACTACTTTAAAATTGCTGTGGCCTTGGCTGTGGCCGCAATCCCAGAAGGTACGGCAAGCTCCCTTTCATCTCCCACTGGCTAATCTGACCTGCAAAGGCCCCTTTTGCAAGCAGGGTAACTTTTTCAAGTTCCAGGGATCAGGACTCAATTTCCTTGGGGGGCTGTGGTCCTCCCCCATCACTGACCCCTCACTCCTTCTCCTTCCTCCCCCACAGGCCTTCCTGCAGTCATTACCACCTGTCTGGCCCTGGGCACCCGGCGGATGGCAAAGAAAAATGCCATCGTGAGGAGCTTGCCCTCTGTAGAGACTCTGGGCTGCACTTCTGTCATCTGTTCTGACAAGACGGGCACCCTCACCACCAACCAGATGTCTGTCTGCAAGGTCAGGGAATGTGTGGGAGACTCCCACTCCAAAAACTGCCTTTGAGGGGAAATAAGCCCTCCAAAGATGGGGTTAGCGCTTCATCACTGGCAGCTTCTGCTTCTGGCCAGGGAAATAAATGTACAGAGGGCAGGTATAGATTGCCACCCTGCCAGCTGTGAAAAAGATGACTGGGGTCCCCCACCCCCTGCCCTCAGAATGGCCCTCCATGGCAGGATCTGGGGAGTTTGGCCACAGTAATCTTTAATAGCATTTCCTAAACCAGGGCTCTTAATCTTTCCTGAGCCTCAGACTCAAGCAGTCTGGACCTCTTCTCAATATAATAGTTTAAATGCATAAAATAAAATACACAGGATTCTGTTTTTAAAAATGCATTGGGTTACAGAGGAAACCAGTGATTGAGATACAGTTATCAAAATATTTTAAAAACAAATTTCTGATGTGATCACACTTATGCTTCTGCACGAATGCATTCGGTAGCAGACCTAGCGGTGGGTCTGAGCAATTTTGAGGGCTTTGCAACAGTGCAGTGTGATAGGAAGGGATCTGTGATCGTATGGGTGGTAAAGTTATGGGTTTTGCTAATATCGATGTGATCCACTGCCTACATTCATGATTGGAAGGAAATGCTCATGTCAGAGAGAAAATAAGAAATTTCTTTCTTTCTTTCTTTCTTTCTTTCTTTCTTTCTTTCTTTCTTTCTTTCTTCTTTCTTTCTTTCTTTCTTTTTCTTTCTTTCTTTCTTTCTTTCATCTTCCTTTCTTCCTTCCTTTTCTTTCTTTTTTTTTTAATTTTTAATTATTTATGATAGAGAGAGAGGCAGAGACATAGGCAGAGGGAGAAGCAGGCTCTCTGCAGGGAGCCCGATGTGAGACTTGATCCCAGGACCTTGATCCCAGGACCCCGGGATCACAACCTGAGCCAAAGGCAGATGCTCAACCACTGAGCCACCCAGGTGTCCTTCTTGGAACCTGTCTTAAGCCCTACCCGCCCCCCCCCCCCCCCCCCCCCACTGGCTACAGTTTGGGATGGGCTGCTTCTCTCTGGGACCTTCCAAAGCACAGGCTTCAAAGCCAGACCTCAGGCTTCTGCAACCAGTTCCTAAAAATGAATTGATTGCCCTCATTTGAAAGTCAAGAGATTTCACAGGAAAATAACCTGAATTTCTGGCTCTTCCTGCAAAACTGGAAGATCCTGGCCATGAGTGGCTAGAGCTATAGCTGGGCCACATGCTCTTGTGTACCTTATTGCTCACACCTGCTTTTACCAACTCATCTAAAGGAGCCTCCAGTGTGGCCTTCAGAAACTAATGACTTCTGTTTTGAAGCCATTAATACCGAACAAGAAGGGCAGCTCTGGTGGCCAGCGGTTTAGTGCCGCCTTCAGCGCCTGGGGTGTGATCCTGGAGACCCGGGATCGAGTCCCATGTTGGGCTCCCTGCATGGAGCCTGCTTCTCCCTCTGCCTGTGTCTCTGCCTCTCTCTCTGTGTCTCTCATGAATAAATAAATAAAATCTTAAAAAAAAAAAAAACACTGAACAAGGAGAATGACAGCCAGGGGGTGGCAGGAGAAGGGAGGCAGGTGGTGGGGAGCCTTGGTTAGTCTACAAGGGTGGTTGGGAGAGGGACGGGATGCCAGCCTCTCCTCTGTACCAACTGTCAGGGATGGTGACAACCAGACATGTGTGCTCGTGTCCTTCTCCCTGCAGATGTTTATCATTGACAAGGTGGACGGAAACCTCTGTGTCCTGAACGAGTTCTCTATCACTGGTTCCACTTACGCTCCAGAAGGAGAGGTGTAAGTGCCCTGAAGCCCTTCCCTCAGCTCCTTGTGCCTCCACTAGACACATGCACACCCCGCTTTCCCGAGGGCCTCCCTCTCGTTTTATCTTCCTTCCTCTCTCCTCTTCCTTCACCGACCTTGTTCTCTCTCCCCCCCACCCTGATTATTCTCCATGCCAGTTGCCACGTCCCTGACTGTCCCTCACGCTTTCCCCAAGTCCTCTCTGCATCTTGGTCTCTATTCTCTACCTGTCTCTTTTCCTTCCTTCCTCCCTACCCTGCTACCAGCTTGAAGAATGATAAGCCAGTCCGGTCAGGGCAGTATGATGGGCTGGTGGAGCTGGCCACCATTTGTGCCCTCTGCAATGACTCCGCCTTGGACTTCAATGAGGTAACTTCTTCACTCCTGATGCAGCCTCTCTGTCCTCTTCCAGCTGGCCAAGGCCACATGGGAGGGAGACACCTTGTACTGAGTCCTCTTCTGGGTGGAAGGGGGAAGGAGTGGCTGGCCCCCTTCCTGTTCTAGGGGGAAGGTGGAAGCAAGGGGCCGGGAGCACAGGGCACTTACTTCCCCTTCCCCCTCTGTCCTCCCAGACCAAAGGTGTTTATGAGAAGGTGGGTGAGGCCACCGAGACCGCACTCACCACCCTGGTGGAGAAGATGAATGTATTCAACACTGACGTGAGAAGCCTCTCAAAGGTGGAGAGGGCCAATGCCTGCAACTCGGTGAGTGTGGGCGCTCCTTTCCACAGGGTCCCTCTTTGCCCTGTGTCACATTGCACAGGCAAGGACCAGAGAACCTCAGGGGAGCAGAGGCCCCCAGTCCAGCCAGGAAGGGCCTCAGGCCCCAAGCTGGGACGCCACTGGCAGGGGCAGGACCTCTTGCCCGTGGACGGATGTGCCGTCTGCCACCTAGCTGTAGCCTCCCTGGATGACACTTCTCCCGTTGTGTCCCTAGCTGGAAGCGGTGGCACTGGGCACAGAAATCACAAGCCACCCATCACAGTGCTTCCCCTTGTCCAGATGAACAAACCCATTCTGCTCCTCTCTAGGATGCTACTGTTAATATTTACTGAATGTGTATATTGAGCTCCTCTTGTATATTATGTTCTTCATATAGCTCATTCTTTTGTTTTCTTTTTTTACATATGTACGATGCTCATTGCTGCCTAATATGACAAGATTAATGAAAACGATCTAAATATCAGTAGAGAATATGTGTAAGAAATTTACAAATGAGAATATAAATGTCAACTTCTATTTATTGTTACTTTTGTTCGTGTTTTATTTTGAAACACCTCTGACACATTTGATGAAAAAAGGATCTCATTCATTTTTGGGGAGTGCTTATTACTGCATGCCAGGCACTTGGGCTGCATTGTCTGATAATGCATCTCTAGGAGCTCTCATATAGTTCTTCCAATTTAAATTAATAAATAAAAGTAAAAACTCACTTCTTCAACTGCACTAGCCATATTTTCCATCTTGAATAACCATGCTTAATTACATCCTACCGGGCAGTTCAGAGTACAGAACATTCCTGCCAACCCTGAAAGTTCCACTAGACAGTGCCATATTGTGCCATCCTGTTTCTGTTGCGCTTTAAGCTGGACACTAAGAAAGTGGCAGCATCAGTCTTAAAGTTCTATTTGTGCTACAGGCACCAGACTAAGCTTCAGTCTGAGACTCGGCTTGGGGTCTGCTCTGACCCCTAGATCATCTTTGGCTGTGTTTTACAGGGTCTGGGACTCTGCCCTTCTAGCACAGCATCATCATTCTCAGCCTACCAATTTCACATCTGGCCTCTCCCTCTCTGTCTCCTCTTTTCCAGGTGATCCGCCAGCTAATGAAGAAGGAATTTACCCTGGAGTTCTCCCGGGACAGAAAGTCCATGTCTGTCTATTGCTCCCCAGCCAAATCCCGGGCTGCTGTGGGCAACAAGATGTTTGTTAAGGTCAGAAATCAGAATGGGCCTCAGTCCCCCTCTTCTTCCTAATCTCAGAGCCCTCTCCTATCCCTGCTCCCTGTCACTGTGGCCCAGAAAAAAGACCATAGTCTCTGAAAGCTCTCTTGGTCTCCTAGGGCGCCCCTGAGGGGGTCATTGACCGCTGTAACTATGTGCGAGTTGGCACCACTCGAGTGCCGATGACGGGGCCGGTGAAGGACAAGATCCTGTCGGTGATCAAGGAGTGGGGCACTGGGCGGGACACACTGCGCTGCCTGGCCCTGGCCACCCGGGACACCCCCCCGAAGCGAGAGGAGATGATTCTGGATGACTCTGCCAGGTTCATGGAATATGAGGTGAGCAGCGAGGGGCCTCCCATTGCCTCAGAATCATCTGCCGCCCCCCTGCTCCACCCATGTCATTCCTATTGCGTCACGGGCCCTGGAGTCCCAGGAAAGGACTTAGAATCTGGAAGAGTGTCAGGAATCATCTAGTCCAAGGCTGCTCTGCCTATGGTCGTGGACTTGTCCCGGATGAGGTGAGGCACTTGCAGCCAGAACAGAGACCCAGGTGGTAGCTGGCCATTCTTGGTTCTGCTACATGTTTCCATAGTGAGACACCCTTGAGACGAGAAGCGGGGCATAGACCTGCGTTCTGGTGCCAGCACCTTATCTTATGGTGGACAGGCTTTCCAAATAGCACCAAAGTCCACCACTTCCTTTTCTAGATGGGACCCAGTGGCCCGGCAGGTAGCCTGGATTTGCTCAGGATTGTAGGCCCAGGAAGTGGCCCCACTGAAGGCAGAAATCACTGCTCTAACTCCAAGCTCCAGTTCTTTCCTTGAAATACAGGCGGTCGCTATCTACTCTGGGCCTGGCAGCGCCAGATCTGCAGGCATGCATGTGAACACGGAGTGTCTCCTGCCCCTGGTCCTATGGGACCCAGCTGAGATGTGCACACCAGGCCAGGGGCAGCTTTCTCCCCATCTCCACCTCCAGCCCCCTGAGCTTCCTCCCTGGCTTACTTCCAAGTCCTTCCCTGACCCCGTCACTCTCTGCTGTCTCCTCAGACGGACCTGACATTCGTTGGTGTGGTAGGCATGCTGGATCCACCACGAAAGGAAGTCACCGGCTCTATTCAGCTCTGCCGGGATGCCGGAATCCGCGTCATCATGATCACTGGCGACAACAAGGGCACAGCCATTGCCATCTGCCGGCGGATCGGCATCTTCGGGGAGAATGAGGAGGTGGCGGACCGAGCCTACACAGGCCGGGAGTTCGACGACCTGCCCCTGGCAGAGCAGCGGGAGGCCTGCCGTCGTGCCTGCTGCTTCGCCCGCGTGGAGCCATCCCACAAGTCAAAGATTGTGGAGTACCTGCAGTCCTACGATGAGATCACAGCCATGGTGAGCAGACAGAGGGGCTGCGCGGCTGTGGGGTGAGGGGCAGTTTCTGCCCAGAGCCCCTTGATGGGAGGGTCTCAGGAGCAGGGGGGCAGGGGGATCAGCTCCCAAGGAGGGGTAAGTGCAAGAGTCCATGCTCCACCTTCTCATTCTGCCCTCAGACAGGTGATGGAGTCAATGACGCCCCTGCCCTGAAGAAGGCCGAGATCGGCATTGCCATGGGATCTGGCACCGCCGTGGCCAAGACTGCTTCTGAGATGGTGCTGGCCGATGACAACTTCTCCACCATCGTGGCTGCGGTGGAGGAGGGCCGTGCCATCTACAACAACATGAAACAGTTCATCCGCTACCTCATCTCCTCCAATGTGGGCGAGGTGGTCTGGTGAGCAGCCAGGGCAGGCCCCTGCAGGAACCCAGGGCTGGTGGGTGGGGGTGGGGGGCCGGTGACCACAGGGCCAGGGCCAGGCCAGACATGTGACCACCTCCTTCTGGCAGCATCTTCCTGACCGCCGCCCTGGGGCTGCCTGAGGCCCTGATCCCTGTGCAGCTGCTGTGGGTGAACTTGGTGACTGACGGGCTCCCGGCCACGGCCCTGGGCTTCAACCCACCAGACCTAGACATCATGGACCGCCCCCCCCGGAGCCCCAAGGAGCCCCTCATCAGTGGCTGGCTCTTCTTCCGCTACATGGCAATTGGGGGTGAGCAGGATGGGAGCCCCACCCTTCCCAACCCTTGGGACTAACCCCCCTTTCTGGGATACCTGTTCCCCTAGCACAGACACCCCATGGGCCCTCTTCCTCAACAAGCTGTTGATGGCCATGAGCCCTCTTGACAATTCCTGTCTTCCCAGCTGGGACCCCAAATTCCATCTTCTCTCTACCACAGGCTATGTGGGTGCAGCCACTGTGGGAGCTGCTGCCTGGTGGTTCATGTATGCAGATGACGGGCCTCATGTCACCTACAGCCAGCTGGTAGGGAGGACAGAGGAAGGAGGAGGGTGGGGAGCAGGAGGGAGGCA
This sequence comes from Vulpes vulpes, assembly GCF_048418805.1. Lineage (NCBI taxonomy): Eukaryota > Metazoa > Chordata > Mammalia > Carnivora > Canidae > Vulpes > Vulpes vulpes. The sequence goes on from NC_132782.1 coordinate 93,152,015, forward strand.
TGGAGGCTTCTGTGGGATGCCACTTTCTCACTCCTCCCCCTGCAGACTCACTTCATGCAGTGCAATGAGGAAAACCCTAATTTTGAGGGCGTGGACTGTGAGATCTTTGAGGCCCCTGAGCCCATGACCATGGCCTTGTCCGTGCTGGTCACCATCGAAATGTGCAACGCTCTCAACAGGTTAGGCCTGCCCACCCACCCCGGCCGCCTTCCAGGGGCCTCTGTGTCCTCCACCTTCCTTGCTCTGCTCACCACCACTTTCTTGTGCTGTCCCCCACCCTGGCCTCTGCCCGGCCCTTTGCAGCCTGTCTGAGAACCAGTCCCTCCTGCGGATGCCCCCCTGGGTAAACATCTGGCTGCTGGGCTCCATCTGCCTCTCCATGTCCCTCCACTTCCTCATCCTCTATGTTGACCCTCTGCCGGTGAGCCTTCTCTGGGCCAGGGACCACTGTTCACACCACAGGGAGCCTCTGTGGGTGGGGACGCAGACGGAGGGAGGAAGGATTGAGGGGGGCGGTGCCGGAACCCTGGCCCCCTCCCAGAGAGGAACACCAGTCCTCACCACCTCCACCTGCCCTTGCAGATGATCTTCAAGCTCCGGGCCCTGGACTTCACCCAGTGGCTTATGGTCCTCAAGATCTCATTTCCAGTCATTGGGCTCGATGAGCTCCTCAAGTTCATTGCTCGGAACTACCTGGAGGGTAAGCCTCAGCCCTCCTCTGAGCCATGTTCGCCCCTGGCCCCCCACAGGCCCTCCCTCTGCGCTGCGAAGGTGCCCGCCCCCCTTCCTTTTCAGCAGGGTGCTCTGGCCCTGAGAGGACCAGCGTCCCTGCCCCGGGCCCCCACGCCCCTGCACTTTTGCAGGTGTCCACAGCCTCCTTAGCCTTTCTGGCCCTCCACGCCCGCCTCTGCCCTCCGTAACTCTGTCTCTCTGTCCTCTCTGGCCATAGGATAACCCGTTTCCCCTTCCTCCATCTCTTTGAACCGTGTCACAGGTATCGCCCCCTTCTCGCCCTCGCCCCCAGCTGCTGTGCCCCCCCCCCCCCCCCCCCGCGCGTCCTCCTCTCCCCCCCTCGGTGGCATCCGAGGTCACTTGCGCTCGCTGCTCCACCCGGAGCCGCTGCCGCCACTGCCACGCTTCCCAGTGGGTGGGCTGCTGCCCTCACCCTGTGCGGTCAGTGCCGCCCTGCCTCGGACAGCAGGGTGCCTGCTGGGCTGCGCTGCGCTGCGCTGGCTGGGCGCTGAGCTGTCCGCTGCCTGGGCTGCAGTGCTGGGGAGGAGTGGGGTCTGGGACACAGGTGAGTGGGGGGGGAGCTGCAGCAACCCTCCAGGTGAGTGTGCCAGGGGAGAGGGGACAGAGAGCCTGAGAGGGACGTTACCTCTCCCCTCCTGCCCCCCCCCTCACTCCACTTCATCCTCCCCTTTCTCCTTCCAGATCCAGAAGATGAAAGAAGGAAGTAACCAGTCCTTTTGCCCCTTCTTCCCCACCCTGATAGTGATGCATCTTCAGCCAGAGCTGTGGCACAAACTCCCATGTTCCCCTCCACTCCCTGACATTTTTCTGTTTATAAACATGATGGTCCCTTCCACTTTTGCACCCTCAACACCCCATCTTCCCTTCTGCTCTTGTAAAACCTCCCCTCCCCAACCCCGTGGGGCTTGCAGGGACAAGGCGACGGATTGAGCTGAGCTGCTTATTTATTGAAAATAAATGACAGAAAAGTCTGGTCTTGCCTCCGTGCGCATCTTGGGGCCTGGGTGGGGCCCTGGGGGGACAAGCATCTTAGTGTCATGCAGTCCAGAAAGCAGCTGCCTGTCCCAGGTGCACGTATGGAGGGACTGCTACCACAGGCCAGAGGTGCCCAGCCACCGCTTACAGCTTGGCTGTACCTCCGAAAGGGATGGTGCCATAACAGGCTGTTAGTCCGGCTGGGAGGGGGCCAGTGGCAAGAAGGTTGGGACCCAGGAGGCAGCATGGCAGCCAAAAGCCACAGGGTGAAGCCTGCACCTCTGGTGCCCGGAAGGGGCTGGGACTCCCACCCAGGTGTCATCCTCGGGAGCAGAAAGCCAGCCACCCCTGGGAGGAGGTGCTGCACAGACAGGGCAGTGGAGGCCCCATCACCTCAAGCCCGGGCTTGGAGGGGATCAAGCCTCTATCCTGAGACCTGCAAAGCCCAGGCCTCTCAGTTCAGATGTGGGGAAAGGCAGTCTCCCTCAGGTGTCCTGGATGTCCCTGACGTCCCTCAGGGGCGCCTCATCCATGATACTGCGCACTTGCTCCAAACTTTCTGCCTGGCGGATCCGTTCCAGGCGCACCTACAGGATTCAGTGAGGGAGGAAGAGGGCCCTTGGTGGGTAAATGCAGCCCCCTCCCATCTGCCAGGCCTCTAATGGGGCAAGGGTCCCCACCTTCCCCAAGCCACGGTGAAACTGGGATTCAAGGGAAGAAATGGGTCCTAAGAAAGTGGCCTGACCAAGGGTGGGCAGGGCAGGCGGGGCTGACATAGGGAGTGTGGAAGGACTGCTGCCACAAGCCAGAGGCTCCCAGCCACCAGTCTCAGCTTGGCTGTGCCTCAGGAAGGCATGGCACCATAACAGGCTGTTAGTCCAGCTGGGAGGGGGGCAGCAGCAAGAAGGCTGGGACCCAGGAGGCAGCATGGCAGCCAAAAGCCACAGGGTGAAGCCTGCACCTCTGGTGCCCGGAAGGGGCTGGGACTCCCACCCAGGTGTCATCCTTGGGTGGGCCCAGGGCTTTACACATCCAACAGAGACCTGCACACAACAGTTTGTTTTGAACAAAGCTCAGAGGATAAAAGGATGCCAGCCTCAGGAGGAGGAAGAGGATTCCCCTGATTGGGGGACTGTTGTAGGACCTAGGATCAGCCACCTGGACCATGCCAGCCCAATGGAAAGGGGACACACCGTACCTGCAGGGCCTGAGACAGTCGGACGAAATCCCTCTGCACCTGTTCACTGGTCTCCAGCTCCGCCTGCAGCCGCAGCACCTTTGCCCTCTGTTCCGAGAGCAGGTCTGTGAGCTGGGCCTGGGGGGACAGGACACAGGGGTGGGGCCTTGTGCCACATGGGAGGGGCTGCAGCCGGAGACACAGGAGGTCTGGATGGGGGAGCCCCTTCCACGCTATCCCTGGCTCTGACCTCTTCTGTGAGGCCAGAGCTCCACCCGGCCTCCTCCTGTCCTCCGGGAGACAGAAAGGACAGAAGGGCCCACTGAGGGTCCCCACACTGCAGTCCCTCCCGCCGTCACAGAGTCTGGCTCCAGAGCCCAGCCTCACCTTGCTCTGTTCCTGCTGGACCCGCTCCATCTCTGTCCTCAGGCTGCACAGGGAGGCTGGGAAGTCAGGCAGGAGCCAGCTGTCAGGCCCACGCCCTCTGTCCCTCCCTCCCTCCCATCCTGCCCTACCCAGCAGGGCTCTGGCAGTACTCACCCTCTAACACCTCTGTGTGGAGAGAAAGAGAGAGAGGTCAAAGCTCCTCCTCACACAGGCTCCTCCCTCTCCCCTCCTGGCAAGCCCAGGTGCTCCCCTGTGGGGGAGGTCAGCCTCTGTTCCTCCTCCCTTACCTGTCTCCTCCCGCTGCACCCTCAGCTGACCCTCCAGGCTGGCCCTGGCTGCCGTCTCCTCCTCTAGCGCCTCCCGGAGTGTCACGATCTCAATCCGGAGCCGCTCGGCCTCGTGCTCCCGGGCCTGCTGCTGGGCCCGTGCCTCCTGCCTCGTGTGGCGCACCAGCTGCTGCAGGTCCTGGAGGGGAGCCACCATCCCAAGGGTGGGGGGGAGGAGGAGGGGAGGGAGGGAGGAAACTTAAAAGGGAAACCACCAAAGTGCCCAGCACAAGGAGTGGGGACGTCCAGAGATGGCCACCTAGAGGACGAGCCCAGGCCCGGGTGCCGGTGCCCAGTGACAGTCCCGCCCAGTTCCCTAGAGCAGGATGCCCCTTTGTCATGCTCAGGACACAAAGGTCAAAAAAAAAAAAAAAAAAAGAACACAAAGGTCAGTCTGTGTTTGGGCAGCTGTGCAGGTGTGAAAACAACACCAAGAAAGAGCAAGGCAATGGCAGAGGTCAGGACAGCAGACACAGAACCAAGGACCGCAGGGGTGCATGTCGGGAGGCAGACGTGGTCGTTCTCAGGGTGGGCAAGGGTTCTAATGAACTCAGTCAAGGATGACAGTTTCTTATAAACCAAGACAACAATCAACTCCATTTTGTGGATCTCACTTAAAAATAACTAACCAACCAAATCACTGCTTCTCCGTGTCACACATTCTGCTAACTCATTTTCTCTTCACACCAAGGCTGGGAAGGGGGTACAGTCCCATTTTTCAGACAAGTCGAGTGAGTTGGTCAAGGTGACACAGCTAATACACAGCAGCCCGGGGTGAGTCCCTGAGTCCCACGGTCCCAGGCCAATGCCTTTCTGTGTGTGGAGGGAAGGGGCCAGAGGAGTGGCCCTTGGGTCCTCAGCACCCACACTCCGCTTACCGGCACTGAGCTGGGCAGCGAGTCCTCATGGCCCTCATCCTGCTCCAGACCCCAGGGGGCTGAGGATGGCGGCTGCTCAGCCCGGAGCCCTTGGTTTTCCTCAGTCAGCTTCTTCACCTTGTGGCTCAGGCACTTGTGTGAGGTGGCCAGCTCTGCCTGGGGATGGACAGTCAGTAGGATGGGATGATGGGGACCAGCTATCACCAGTGCCCCGTGAGGCCAAACCCTGAACCCTCCTCCCGACACCGCTGAGGGCCAGAAAGCCCTTGCCCTCCTCTGCTGAGAAAGGAAGGATCATACTCTATTAAGTACCTTTGACCACCAAGCTCTTTTTTTTTTTAAGTAAACTCCATGCCAATGTGTGGCTCGAACTCACGACACTGAGATCAAGAGTTGCATACCCCACCGACTAGCCAGCCAGGCGCCCCTGACTCACAAGTTCTTTATGCATGTTCCCCGGTGGCCTGGAGGTCACAAGTGGCAGGCCACTTCGAGTGTTTTATTTGTTCCATGTGTTTTTTGTTGTTTTTTTTTTTTAAGATGAAATTAGTTATCAACTTTAAAAACTGGGAGATAATACAGAAGTACCCAGGTTTCTGGCTTTTGTTGACAAATCAGAAAGTGTGTTGGCATCGGGCTCACATTCCCACGTGGCTCCCATCACAGAGCCGAGGGACAGCAGAGCCCTTTGCGGGCCTCCCGGCTTCCACACTGCTCCTTCCAGTCTACACCTGGCCTGACTCCGGGCTTGGGGCACATTTGATTTTGCAAGCCTCACTCACGACTCTGCAAGCGCAAGCGAGGTCCCGCCATCTCTATTTCAAGGAGGCAAGGCAGAGGCTCTGAACTCGTGGGATCAGCTCAAGATCACAGAGCTGGTATGTGGTGGGCCCCCTAGAACTCCTGCTCCAACCACAGTGCCTGGTGCTTGGAAACATTTTATGCACCGGGCACCAAACTCCAGGGTGCAGCTGGAGTGGCTGGAGGCGGGCGGGGCAGGACAGGTGCCTTGACCTTCCTGCAGGCCCCTCTCAGCCAATTCCCGTCACATACTCCTGTCCCTCATGCCCCGGCCCCTCACCATCTGTAGCTGAACCCGCTCCTGAGCCTGGCTCACAGTCCCCTGCAGGGTCCGCAGCAGCTGCTCTGAGTTCTGGACCTGGGCCAGGAGTACTTGCATCTGCGGGTAGGAAGCAAGGGTGAGGTCGGGGCCAGGAGGCAAGCAGCCAGGGACCCTGCTGGGACGGCGGCAGAGTGGGCCCACCTGCTTGGCGCAGTCTTCGTTGCTCCGTCTCAGGCCCTCCTGCAGTTCGTCCCGCTCCTGGCTCATGCTCTCCAGATCCTTCTGCAGCTGCCGCCCCTGCCACGGGTGCCAGCCTGTCTCAGCCTCCAAGCGGAGGCCTGCACTCCTCACTGCGCCCCTTGGGGCTGCTTCTGCATCACAGGGGCTAGGTGGGGGTGGGGGCACAGCTTCCAACTGGCCCCCCTGCTTCTGTGGCCTGAGCCCTGGTTCTAGCTCTGGGTGTGGACGCAGCAGGTGCTCAGTGAGCATCCGGGGGAGGAAGAGGAGGATGTGTGCCCCTGGGTGAGCTGCCCCGCCCCCTCCACTCACCTCTGTTTGCAGCTGCTCCCACTGGGTGTCGGGCACGAGCTGGTAACCAGGAGGGGGCAGGTAGATGCCCTCGGGGACCAGGGTGCCCGTGGACACCAGAGAGGCTGTCTCCTCCTGCTCGGGGCTCAGGCCCTGGCGGCTGCGGGGCAGGGAGGTGCTGCCGGCCCCACCGCCGAGGGAAAAGGAAGAGATGGAGGCACTGTCATCACAGTTGTGGGCGAAGGCTTCGGCCGCTGCACCACCGTCTCCACTCAGCTCCTCGAGAGGCTCCAGCGGGGGCGATGGGTCCCGGGACAGAGTCAGCAACTCCGCGGAGCCGTGCAAGGAAGGGGGGTGCCGGGGACGTCTCTAGGGGAAGGATCAGGGAGGAGGCTGGGGGGCCAGGGTCCTGCAGTGCCCCCTCTTCCCGCTGTACCCCCTGGCCGCCCCCTCACCTGGATCTCTTGAATCAGTTCCTCTGCCCTGAGCAGTTTTGCCTTCAGCTCCTCAATCTCTTGCTCCATAGGCAGCACGATCTCCCGAAGCTTCTCCGAGTCCTCATGGGCCTGGAAGAAGGGGGTTAAGTGGTAGCAGGCCCCCCATCTCTAGACAACTGGACCCCTCAGGTCTGTGCTGGGACTTCTCTCTAAGCATGTCAACCCTTCTAATCCTCCCAAGGAGGTGCTATCCATCCCCATTTTAAAGATAAGAACACAGAGGCTCTGAGAACTTACACGACTTGCCCAGGTCCCACAGGAGGCAAAGGGGCTGAAGTCATGACCATCTGCCTGGTGCCCACTCACTCATCATCCTTTCCTTCCCCACCATCCTTTTTCACTTGTATTTTTTATCACAGGCACTTACATTTGTAGTTGAACACATGCCCTAAAGTCTACACCACCATCTACAATTTTTCAGCTTCCCTGTAACTAAGCATGGTCACGTGACTCATTTCCAGCTAATGAAATGTTAATGCAAAATTCCAGGACAACTCCTTCAAGGGACAGGGTGTGCTTTTCTTTACTCCTCCTCCTCTTTGATGCTTAGACTGTGGACATGATGGCTGGCACTCCAGCGGTCATCTTGGACTGTGAGGCAATAAGCTACCCATGGCAATACAGTAACATAACAGGAACCTGTATTCCTGATGACTTGTTGAGCTAACAGCATTCCTGGAATGTCTATCTGTGGATTTTAAGAAAAATAAACTTCTATCTTATTTAAGCTACCATTGATTTGGGTTTTCAAATCTTATCCTAACTGATATGTCCTTTACTCCCATCACCCCCGCATTGCTGGCCATTTCTTTTTGGTCTGTTTTCAGGTTTGGGATCCTGGTGAACTTGCAAAGCCAATGGCCTCTGGCCATCTCTACCTGGATGTCACACAGGCTCCTCTATTCAAGTACAGCCAAGCACTTACAACGCTGTTTGTCCCCCTATGGATCAGGTCACCTGCCCAGCTGTCCAAGGCTGAAATCTGCCAGTCACCCAACCTCTTCTGATCCATGCCATTTCTACCTCCTTGAATCACTCAAACACCTGTCTCAAGGAAGCTCAGTTTAACCCTCCAAATCCCTTCTGTGAAAAGTTGCAACAGCAGGGTAGGCCTGAATGGCCCAAATAAAACACTTCTGGTCCCGTCCGAAGTCCTGGAATACACGTTCTGCGGATGCCTGTGCACTGGGCGGACATGGCCGATGCAGGAGGTGGGTGGGGACTGACTGCCCGAACCTACGCCTGCTGTCCTTCTGCTCACTGCACTAGGCTACTGCTCGGCAGGGCCCTCTCCCTCACCCACTATGGAAGTGCTCCCTAGCATCACTGGCAATGCAAGCAGCAGCCTCTGCTGGGAAGCTGTGGGTTGCAAGCCTCCTTTCTCAGGCTCCTATTTGGATCTTTGTGTTTCTATCCAGGCCATCTTCCCGAGCCTCTGCTTCCTCCTGCATGAAATGAGGTAAGCACCTACACTACCTCACAGGGCTGCTTTGAGGATCAAATGAGGTAATGATGTGAACTCGTTTTGAAAGACTGAAGTCTGGGAAATCAGTTCCCTACCACGTCAAGGGGACACCGATGATAAAGGCGATGATAAGCCACAGAGATTAAGAACAAGATTTTTAGAACCAGACTGCCTAGATTTTTAAATTCCTACTCTGCAGGCCACCTGGGTGGCTCAGTGGTTGAGCATTTGCCTTTGGCTCAGGTAGTGATTCCAGGGTCCTGGGATCGAGTTCTGCAATGGGTTCCCCATAGGGAACCTGCTTCTCCCTCTGGCTATGTCTCTGCCTCTCTCTGTGTCTCTCATGAATAAACAAAATCTTAAAAAAAATAAAATAAAAAAACAAAATAAAATAAATCCCTCCTCTGCATTTTATATGTATAACCCGGGAGATTTACTGAACTTCTCTGAACCTTGTCTTACTCATCTGTAAAATGGGCCAATGAGGAAAGCTTGGAGACAGATCCGTCAAGCACTGTTCTCAGGGCCTGGTGCACAAGTGCCATCCTTAAGTGTCAGCTCCCTCCCCCTTATGTGATCTCCTTCATTTTAGAGGCAAACAACTCGAGCCATCCTGCCAGGAAGCAGTAAAGCCAGGACCTTGCCCAGTACAGAGTCAGTACATGACACACGTGGAATTATTACTGGGTGCCCTGCTCCCCACCATCTGGGAATGGGACTCCAACAATCCCTCTGCCCCGTGGTCACCTTGGCTGCCTCAACATCTTTCCAAATCCTGGGGAGTGTGTGTGTGTAGGGGCGGGGAGTCACCCTAACCTTTTCCATCTGCTTCTCCAAGGAGTCCAGGGGGTGAGCCCGGGACAGCAGCTGCTTCAGGCGCCCCAGCTCCCGATCCTTCTCCTCACAGTCCTGCTGCTGTTGCTGCCGCTCCTGCTTCAGGGAAGTGATCTGAGCTTCATAGCTGCTGATGGAGTCTGGAGAGGTGGGGAGGGCAGAGGAGAAAGGGTCAGCGCCCTGGCTCTACCTGTGGGTGACGATGGGGGGGCTCTTTACCCCCATCGCTCTGCGAGGCCGTTTATCAGAGCGACGGAGGCCATGGGCTTTGTGAAGAGATGGCCCTGGGCCATCGGCATCCTCAGCTGCGAAACGAGGACACTAACGAGTACCCCACCAGCTTGTTGGCATATGAGATGACATCTGGAAGGTGTTCAGCCCTCCTCCTGGTACACAATAAATGAGGAAGATATGATCTCTATTCTCATTGCTATGCACCAGTAACGAGCAACCTCCAATAACAGTAGTGAATTTTTACTCTGGGCCAGACTCTGAGCTGGGTTCCGGAAACAGAGAAATGAATCAAACACAACGGCTGACACCAGAAACCCACATTCTGATGGAGAAGGCAGCTGTGGGAACAGCTACAGAGAAGCGTGATATACAGCTCCAAGAGGACCATTTTCGGGCTTGTGGGTCTCAGAGGAGGAGCTCTCCAGTCTGCTTGCCAGGCCAGGAAAGGACACCGGCAGGCAGTGGAGGAGACAAGAGACAGACTAAGTCACAGGACCAGCCTGAGAAAAGGCTCAGTGGGAAAGTGGATGGTGTATCTGGGGCAGGCTGGGCATGTTGCAAGAGTTAGAGTGAAGGTGCCTGAAGAGAGATGCCAGAAAGGGAGGACAGGGTGGTAGTAGATGGCTCCCGAGGCCCTGAATGCCACACCAAGGAGTTTGGAATTTGTCCTACAGGTTAGTGGGAGGTGGAGGTGATGCTGGGTGGCACGGGGCCACTTTTTTTAAAGATATTTTTTTGAGAGAGAGTACGCACGTGTGAGTGGCAGGGGCAGAAGGAGAGAGAGAATCTTAAGCAAGCTCCACTCCCAGCATAGAGCCTAGTGCAGAGCCCGATATAGGGCTCTACTCGAGACTTGACTTCACGCCCGTGAGAGCATGACCTGAGACGAAATCAAGGGTCAGACACTTAATTGACTAAGCCACCCAGGCGCCCCCTAAAGTTTCTTTTTTTAAGTCATCGCTCCAACCAATGTGGGGCTCAAATTTACAATCCCAAGATCAAGAGTCCCATGCTCTACCGACTGAGCCAGCCAGGCGCCCCACCACCTTTTATCTGCATAGTTATTTATTTTAACATGTACTAACATTTGAAGTAAAGATTCTTTTTCCAGACTACCTGGGTTCAATCTTCTGCTTTCTAGTTGTATGACCTGGGGCAAGTTATTTAACCTCTCTGGGCCTCAAAGCATCCCCTGCAAAATGGAAACAGATACTAATTCCTACCTCATGGAGATTGTTATGCAGATTAAATACTCATAAAGCGGTGTCCCTGGCTGCCTTAGTCAGAAGATCATGCAACTCTTGATCTCAGGGTTGTGAGTTTGAGTCCTAGGTTGGATATAGAGATTACTTAAGTAAATAAAATTTATTTATTTATTTTTAAAGATTTTACTTATTTATTCATGAGAGACACACAGAGAGAGAGGCAAGACATAGACAGAGGGAGAAGCAGGCTCCTCACTGGGAGCCCAATGTGGAACTCTATCCCTGGACCTGGGATCACATCCTGAGCCAAAGGCAAATGCTCAACCATTAAGCCACCCAGTCGTCCCAAATAAATAAAACTTATTTATTTATTTACTTATTTATTTAAAGATTTTATTTATTCATTTGAGAGCAACAGAGATAGAGAGAGAGAACATGACCAGGGAGAAGAGGGAGAAGCAGGCTCCCCGCTGAGCAGGGAGCCTGATGTGGGGCTTGATCCCAGGACCCTGAGATCATAACCTGAGCTGAAGGTAGATGCTTAACCGATTGCCACTCAGGCACCCCCAAATAAATAAAATTTAAATAGAGAGTCATAGAGTATTTAACTCAGAGCCTGGCACATAGTAAGTGCTCAACAAATGTTAACTATTGGGGTACCTGGGTAGCACAGTCAGTTGAGCATCCAACTCTTGGTATCAGCTGAGGTCGTGATCTCTGGGTTGTGAGATCAAGCCCCAAGTGGGGCTTCCTGCTCAGTGGGGCGTCTGCATCTTCCTCTCCCTCTGTGTTCTCTCTTGTCTCACTTTCTCTCAAATAAATAAATAAAATCTTAAAATAAAACAAATAAACGTTGACTTTTATTATTATTATGACTACAGGTATGCTGCATTTTTCGAAAGTTCACATTACACCACTTCACTTTTACAAAAATCCTATATTAGTACCTGTTTTTTACTAACTAAAAGAAACCAAAGAGGATTTTCACTTTTGCAAAAAAAAAAATGACAAAAGGTGAAAATGGTGGTTAGTGCTTGTTTTGCAGAGAGCCCTCAGAGGCAGTGCGCACCCCGAGCAGCCACAGTGGCACTGCCACACCCCTTGCCAGGGCACTACACTCAGCCTCTCAGCATCATGGCCTTGAACTGTGTGAGCATCTTGATTTATTTTATGCATTCATGAGCAAAATGGGTCGTAAAGTATCAGAAAAGGGTGGTAAAGTATCAGAAAAATTGTAAAGTATCAGGGGTTATTTTTTAGATCTGGGAATACTCAAAAAATTTTCCACATAAATTAGTGGTAATTGTGCCTTCACCTTCATTTTACACGCTATTCTGGTTTAGAAAATTTTCATAGGAATGCTTGAATTTAAAAAAAAAAAAAAGGAATGCTTGAATTTTGGATAGTGGGGGAAACCTGCATTATTATCATTTAGGACACAGCTTCTCTCATACGGACAGGAAGTTTCTTTTCTTCATCATTATTTTTTTAAGTTTATTTATTTAAGTAATCTCTATACCCAACATGGGGCTTCAACTCATAACCCTGAGATCAAAAGCTGCATATTCCTACCAAATGAGCCAGCTGGGTGCCCCAAACTTTTTCTTTTTCTCTTTTTCTTTTTCTTTTTCTTTTTCTCTTTTTCTTTTTCTCTTTTCTTTCTTTCTTTCTTTCTTTCTTTCTTTCTTTCTTTCTTCTTTCTTTCTTTCTAGATTTTATTTATTTATTTGAGAAAGAGAAAGAGAAATTCATTTATTATGAATAAATAAATTAATTAAAAATCTTTTTAAAAATTAAAATAAAAGGATCCCTGGGTGGCGCAGTAGTTTGGCACCTTCCTTTGGCCCAGGGCGTGATCCTGGAGACCCAGGATTGAATCCCACATCGGGCTCCTGGTGCATGGAGCCTGCTTCTCCATCTGCCTATGTCTCTGCCCTCTCTCTCTCTCTCTCTCTCTCTCTGTGACTATCATAAATAAATAAAAATTTAAAAAAATTAAAATTAAATAAATGTGAGGGGTGGAGAGGGGAGAGAGAATCTTTTTTTTTTTTTTAAGATTTCATTTATCTATTCATGAGAGATACACAGAGAGAGGCAGAGACACAGAGGCAGGGGGAGGAGCAGGCTCCATGCAGGGAGTCCAGTGTGGGACTCGATCCCAGGTCTCCAGGATCATGCCCTGGGCCGAAGGCAGGGGCTAAACCGCTGAGCCACCCGGGAATCCCGGGGAGAGAGAATCTTTTTTTTTTTTTTTAATTTTTATTTATTTATGATAGTCACAGAGAGAGAGAGAGAGAGAGGCAGAGACACAGGCAGAGGGAGAAGCAGGCTCCATGCACCCGGAGCCCGACGTGAGACTCGATCCCGGGTCTCCAGGATCGCACCCTGGGCCAAAGGCAGGCACCAAACCGCTGGGGCCACCCAGGGGTCCCCCGGGAGAGAGAATCTTAAGCAGACTCCGTACTCAGCACAGAGCCTGACATGGGACTCAATATCGCCACCCTGAGATCATGGCCTGAGCTGAAATCAAGAGCCAGAGGCTTAACCAACTGAGCCACGCAGCACTCCCAAAAAATGGGTCTAATTTAAAGAATAAATAGTAAGTAGATAACAGAGTAAGTTGTATGAGGAGATAACCATGGTGCACAGATGGTATCTGGATGCCTGCAGTGTGGGAAATACAGACCCAGAGAAGTCTGGAGCCAGCAGTGGTTGTGAGAAAAGGAAATGACATGATGAGATGGGAATTTTAGGAAGTTTACTGTGGAAGCCAATGTCAAGGCCAGACTACAGGGCCAGACCTGTGAGAAGGCTGGGGGCACGCTCCAGGGGAGTTATCCAGAACCTCACTTCAGCAGGGGCCACGGAAACAGAGGAGTGGGAAAGGGCTGGAAGCAATTTCAGAGACTAGAGTAGAAGGGGGAAATAACAGCGTTGGCTGGCGGGGGGGAATCTGGGGTATCGGGAGCTGGTGTAGCTCAAGGACAGAATGGAAGGGAGGACAGAAAGTCTGAATATGTGTGGGGCAGTACAAATGTAGGAGTGCTTGTGGAAGGAAGGAAACCAGAGGGTTAGACTCACAGAGATGGGGCCCAGGGCTGAGTCTGAAACCCAGAGGCTTACATGAGGCTGGTTCCAGGAACTGAAAACTTGCCCATCTTTCAGGGTTGATCAGTCATCAGTGAGGGACCAGAAATGACACCGGGCAAGGGAACAGGTAGGAGCTCAGAACTAAACTTAGTTGGAACCCAACAGAGATGCTTCTAGCAGGGGTAACACCTCTATGCAAATCAGAAAAGGACACCCCTTCCTCTGGGCCCTGAGGCCTGCCCCATGCTAGGCAGCCCCGCTAACCTACCCCACAGCACATCTGTGCCCTCTGATCCCCTCTTATGGGGCTGCCTCACCTTTCAGGATGGCCTGCAGCGAAGCCACCTCCTCTTGGCACTGCCGCTGCACTGCAGCCACGGCCTCCGCCTTCGTGCTCTCGCTCACCTCCGCCACAGCCTTCATGGTCTCCATTTCTGCCAGGGCGCCTGCCAGCTCAGCCCGCAGCCGGCTGAGCTCTGACTCGGTTTCAACCTCCGCCCCGTCTTGGGGTTGGGGGTCCAGCGCTGTGGAGGACAAGGATCAACCTTTTTTCCCATCACTTCCAGGTTCCCCTGTACCCCCAGACTCTCAAATCTTTAAGTACTGCAACCTAGCGCTTGCTGCCACGGTCCTCCCACCCCCACCTGGCCCCGCCCCGGTCACCTGGCCCCGCCTCCTTCTCACCTCGCTCTGCCACGTGCTGCTTGGAGCCCCGCCTTCCCCCTCCACCCACCTCTTTTCCCGGACGAGACCCCTCCCTTCCAATGGCCCCGCCCCCTCCCCCACGGTGCCGCCTCTCACCTGCCCAGGGCCCCCTCGACGGCCGGGCCACGCCCCCTCCTCGAGGGCCGCAGGCCCCGCCCCCTCCCTCCAGACGGCGTGGCCCCGCCCCTTTCTCCAGTCTCCCCTCACCGCCCCCCATCCGCCCGCTCCGAGCTCGGCCCCGCCTCCGGCTCCACCGCCCCTCGCGTGCATGGACGCGCCCTCACGTACCGGCCCCCGGCCGCCGTGGCCAGCCATCCTCGCCCGCGGCCGCCGGCGCAGCCGCCGCCATCGCCTCCGCGCAAACGGCGGGTTCCAGCACTCCCCGGTGACGGCGCTCACCCCTTCCGGGTCTCCTCGGCTGTTTCCGGATCCGCTCGGCTGTTTCCGGATAGGCCCCGGGCTCGAGGCCCAGGCGGGAGTCGGGGCCCGATTGCCGAGCCCGGGCCGAAGATTTCCGAGTCGCAGCCCGAGCCCAGCCGCGGGCCCACGCCCCGCCCCGCCCCGCCTTCTTTCCTGGGCAGCGCTGTTCCAGAAGGACGCTTGTCCTTCAAACCCTGAAGAAGTTCTTTCATCAAAGGCCTTCTGGCATTTCCGCGTGACCTTGGAGGGTCTGCTCAAGTTACACCTTCCCCGGGACGCCCGCCCGCCTCAGCCTAAAGGGGGTGAAGCTTCGCGGTCTCTTCCGAGCCCCGCAGCCAGCTCCTCGATGGTCCCCTGACCCCCTTCCGCCGGGGCCCGGCTCGCATGACAGCGAGTTGTGGCCGAGCCTGCCTGCACCTCTGCCCTGGTGGAGCGTCCCTCGGGGCAGGGCTGCGGTCGGCTTCACTTTTCAGGGCGCCGGAGTCCCGCGTAGTCCGTTCGAGAAGTCGGAAACTTCCACGTCCCCGCCCCCACCTTGATACTCAACCAGTCAGGGCTTCCTGCTAATCCCCCCTCCCCGCCCCGCCGCCCTTTCCTGGGCCTCTCAAATCCCTCCTCTCCTCCCGGGGCAGGGGCCCCTGCCCTAAATCAAGGTCTCATTATCTGTGAACTTTCCAACAGGCGACCTGACATCTTCCCTTGGACGGTGACAGGCAGCTCAAACTTAGGTCTAGGATCTTGATTCTCATTCTCCCAAGCCCGTTTCTCCCTCTTTGAAGTACATTCCAGGAGCCTGCAAGTCCTGTAAACCTCTACCTCCAAAGGACTGAATATTCCAGAAGGTGTTCCTTTTTCTTCTCCAGCACTAACGCCATCTCTCTCCTAGACTTCCATAACGTCTCCTGTTTCCCTGTGTCACCTTTTGGCTCCTTTAGTTAATTCTCAAAGCGTTTAGAGTGATCTTTGCAAAAACATCATATGTCAGCTTAAAATCTTCTAGTTCAATGCACGGGCAAAGGACAGGAATAGACCTTTCACTGATGTCACAGATGGCAAATATGTGCAAGAAAAGACGTTCACAGTCATCAGCCATTAGGGAAATGCAGATTAAAACCACAAGGAGTTATCACTACACACCTACCAGGATGGCAAAAATTTAAAAAAAGAGTGATAATACCAAATGCTGGTGGGTATGTGGAAAAACTGGATTTCTCTTATAGTCCTGGTGGTAAATGTAAATGGTATAGCCATTCTGGAGGTGCCTGACTGATCAAAAGCATGTGACTCTTGATCTTGGGGTACCGAGTTTGAGCCCCACATTGGGTGTAGAGATTACTTAAATAAACAAGCAAGGGATCCCTGGGTGGCGCAGCGGTTTGGCGCCTGCCTTTGGCCCAGGGCACGATCCTGGAGACCCATGCTCCCGGTGCATGGAGCCTGCTTCTCCCTCTGCCTCTCTCTCTCTCTCTCTCTCTCTGTGACTATCATAAATAAAAATTAAAAAAAAATAAACAAGCAAACTTCTAAAAAACAGTTCCTAACAAAACTAAACACGACCTTATTTGAATACTAAACTTTTCCCCACCTCAGAAGTCACCTTCTTCATGAGGCCTTCCCTGACCATCCTGTCTCAAGGAGCTACTTCTATCACTGATCCATCATTAGATAACTTCTCACCATTTGAAACTGTTTACTCATTAGGGATCCCTGGGTGGCGCAGCGGTTTAGCGCCTGCCTTTGGCCCAGGGCGCAATCCTGGAGACCTGGCATCGAATCCCGCGTCAGGCTCCCCGTGCATGGAGCCTGCTTCTCCCTCTGCTTCTCTCTCTCTCTCTCTGTGTGTGTGACTATCATAAATAAATAAAAATTAAAAAAAAAATTGTTTACTGATTAACTTGCTTATTACCTGTCACTCTTTGCCCTTCCAAAGTCCCCAAAACTTGAATCAAAACTCTATGAAGTATCTTGTCTCCTGCTATTTCCCCACACCTAGCACAGGGCCTGATTACAAAAAAGAGGTGGGCGGGGGGGGGGGGGGGGGGGGGGGGGGGACACACCTGGATGGCTTAGCTGTAGAACATCTGCATTTGGCTCAAGGTGTGATCCTGGAATTCCAGGATTGAGGATCCCTGCAGGAGCCCACTTTTCCCTCTGCCTGTGTCTCTGCCTCTCTCTGTGTTTCTCATGAATAAATAAATAAATAAATAAATAAATAAATAAATAAATAAATCTTTAAAAACAAACAACCAAAACATAGTAAATAAACATTTGGGGGGGCAGACAGGTGGCTCAGCGGCCAGCTGCCTTCAGCCCAGGGTGTGATCCTAGATGCCCCGGGATTGAGTCCCACGTCGGGTTCCCTGCATGAGGCCTGCTTCTGCCTGTGTCTCTCTGGCTCTCTCTCTCTCTCTGTGTCTCTCATGAATTAATAAAATCTTTAAAGAAAATAAAATAAACATTTGATGAATAAATAAATGAATGAAGAACGAACACTTTGCTTAGTGATCTCCCTGGCCTCTCTCTACTCTCCCCCTCCACATTGCAGCCAGCCAGTGAGAGTTTTAGAAAATGCAAATCTGGCCAGATTAGGGGTGCCAGGCTGGCTCAGTGTGAGGAGCAAGTGACCCTTGATCTCCTGGTCAGGTTGTGAGTTCAAGCCTCATGTTGGATGTAGAGATTACTAAAATAAGTAAACTTTTTTTATTTTTTATTTTTATTTATGATAGTCACAGAGAGAGAGAGAGAGGCAGAGACACAGGCGGAGGGAGAAGCAGGCTCCATGCACCGGGAGCCTGATGTGGGACTCGATCCCCCGTCTCCAGGATTGCGCCCTGGGCCAAAGGCAGGCGCCAAACCGCTGCGCCACCCAGGGATCCCCTAAAATAAGTAAACTTAAAAAGAAATCTAGCTAGGTTAACTCCAGTTTATAAATCCCCAGCAGCTTACTGCCCATAGTGGCTGACTGCCCTAAGATTCCCTGTGTGTGAGGCAGAGTTTCTTGAAAAGGTGAAATGAAGATGATAACAGCTCCAGTCAACTATTAGGCTTGGAGTTTATCCAGAGACCCTGGGAGCCTCTGAAGGGTGTTGAGCAGGAGACACACTTGACTAATACCAAGGAAGTTCTTTCTGTGTGGAGTATAGGTAAAAGCAAAAGAGGCAGAAGACAGCCCACAAAAGAGGCTGTTGATGTGTTTCTGATTGGAAGGGAAGAGTCCAATAAGAGGAGGAAGTTGATCCTAGAAATATTTAGGATGAAAATTGTGCTAGCCTTGGCAACTGAGTGCATGAGAGGGAAGTGAAGAGAAAGTTTTCTTTTGCTCTTCCTAATTTCCTTCCTTTTGTGGACGTTAAAAATAAAAGGTACTCTGCCAGCGAAAACTCAGTTTATTTGGGAAGAGCAGAGACTTTCAACTCAGAAGAGGCAAGCACACCAAAAACCATAGGCTAGCCCAACAAACAAAGGAGAGGAATGTTATTTTCGGGAAGGAAGAGGAAGTCAGGAGGGGTTGTTTGGAAGAAAGTCCACTGGAGAAAAGCAGGAGTTCAGGGCGATGATAGTTTCTTATTGGCTGAGTTGTAGGGGTGGTCGATTTCTTGTAGGAGACCCAACCTACATCTTTCCTTGGGGGGGCCTGTAACTGGTGACTGTTTCCCTGGAGGGCTTTTCTGTTGGGTCTGTAATTTACTGGGCTTCCTATGATTGGGGTGGGGTGGTACAGCCTGAGAGCTCCCCCTCTGGCCTAGTTTCCCTTGAAGGACTCTCATGCTCTGGCAGAACAGATACTTAATTGAGCACCTACTAGATGCTGGAGAGCGAGACAGGAAAGATCCCTGTTGTGAAAGAGCAAACATTCTGCAAACATTCTGCAGGAAGCAAATGAGCGATGAATAAAGAGACAAGCATATTTGGGAACCGGGCAAATGATGGGAAGGAAATAAAACTGGGGTGTGAAATCAAAAAGTAGGTGGGAGGGGGTGTCAGGGAAGACCGCTGTGAGGAAGTAACATTTGAATGGAGGCCTGAGGGATGAAAAGGAGCCAGTGAAGCAGAGACCCTGAAGAGTGAAGAGCTGAGGGGACATCCAGGAGGAAGAGCAGCAAGGAAGTGCGAAGGCTTTGTTTGGAGTGATGGCTGCCCTGAGCAGCAGAGGGTGGAGGTGGGAACTGCAGCTGGGGGAGCCTCAGGCCTTTGGAGGCCATGGCTTGGAGTGTGTATTTTAGGCAGAGAAACAGCCACTCGTGTTCTGAGCAGGGGGTTGATGTGCGCTCATCAGGAAACTGCCCATGAGGCGGCTGGAAAGCCAATGAAGAGAACTGGACAGATTTTGTTGGACGGAGGCAAACGGGGTCCTGCTACCTCATCCTCTCATTCTCCAATGCTCCACTCTCCCCCTCTGGGCCACCCCAACCCGACCAAAAGGAAGTGGGGGCCCTGCCAGCTGGAGGGTCCCCTGGGGTTTGCCTGAAGCAAACAGGAAGCTGCAGCCCAGCAAGCCCCAGGCCTGGGAACCAGCAACTGAGAGAGCAGATCTCCTGGGTGCCTGGCCCCTTTCCGAGTGACTGCAGAGTGGAAGACATGCAGAGAGAGTTAGAGGAGGAGGGAGATGAAGAGACTGACGTTGGGCGGGGGGTAGCAGAGCACAGATTTCAGAGTTGGGACCCTGGAGTTCTAGTGCACCACTAGCTCTTTTTTTTTTTTTTTTTTTTTAAGATTTTATTTATTTATTCATGAGAGACACAGAGAAAGAGGCAGAGATGTAGTCAGAGGGAAAAGCAGGCTCCATGCGGGGAGCCCGACGTGGGACTCGACCCTGGGTCTCCAGGATCACACTCTGGGCTGAAGGTAGCGCTAAACCGCTGAGCCACCCGGGCTGCCCAGGCACAGAGTATTCAGTCAAGTCTTCCAGATCTCAAAGGATGTGTGACAGGCTGGTTTTACCGAGTGGGAAGGAGGCCCAAGAAATGTCAGTCGAAAAAATGAATGGGGTGTATGTGTGTGTGTGAAGAGAAATGGGTTTAAAGCCTGGGTTAAAGAAGGGAAGGGGAGAAGGAGAGAGCCCCCAAAAGTGGAGCCACTCAATTCAACAAATATTTATTGGGCCCCCTGCTATGCCCCAAGCACTGTCCCAGAGCACCGAGCATACAGTGTTGATCAAGACCAAGGCTCTGCCTCAAGGGGCTTACATTCTAGTGGGAGGAACAGAAAGTGAACAAGTAGACACACAAACAAGATCATTTCACACGGTGGTAAGTATCGGGATGAAAATAAAAGCGTGGCAGGGAGAAGACAAGTTTTGTGGGTCTAGAGGGGTGCATGGAGAAGGGGACTGGAGGTGTGACCACCCCTTCCTCCCTGGGGGACTGCCCGCTCACCCGCCCCCACAGACGCTCATGGTTCAGTGCCCCCCAGGCCCCCGCCTGCCCCAGCATCCCCTGCGCGGCCAAGCTGGGTGCCCCGGGGAGTCTGGCCGCCATGCCACCTCCTCTCCTCTTCTTCCTCCTCTTCCTTACACCGGAGGGAGTCAGGCCCCAGGAAACACTGCAGGTGGAGGCTAAAGGTATGTCCAAACGGTACAGATGGAAAGAGTTGGGGCTGGAAACTTGGCTTCTGCTGGGTGCCCTCGGCCAAGGAACCCACCCTCTCTGGGCCTTCATTTTGTTATTTGCAAAATTCAGGGAGGAGTTGGGACTCTGAGAGCTCACACACTCCCAGCTGGTGGGGGTGCTGGGTAATAATCCAGTGTGAGGAATGAAGGGGGCGAAGGGTTCCTCTCCCTCTTTCTTTCTCCTCAGAGGGAGGCAAAGCTGAGCTGCCATGCCTCAAAGTTCCCTCAGATGGTCCCCTTGAGCAGCAGGCCTGGTTTCAGGGGGCTCAGTCAGAGCTGGGCCTCTGGTCACAAGGCCTGGGCATCCGGAAGGGGTCTCTGGGCATCCAGCTGTTCGTCTTCAACGTCTCCGACCAGATGGGGGGCTTCTACTTGTGCCAGCCGGGGCCCCCTTCCGAGCAGGCCTGGCAGTCCGGCTGGACAGTCAGCGTGGAAGGCAGTGGTGAGGTCTGGGCTGGGGCAGGGAGGGGCGGATGAGAAGAGGGAGGCCCAGCTCGGATGGAGGCCTTCAGCAGCTAAAACAGATTTGGGAGGAGGGGCTGGAGGGGCTGAGGATCGAGCATGCCTGCCGCTGGTTCCAGGTGGCTCCTCAAAACTCCTGTGGCTTTGTGACTTCAACACTGAGCTGTTCCATCTTTCACTCTCTCCTCTGTCTGAGTTGTCGTTCTTATCTCTCTCTCTGGGTCTTTGTCTCCATCTGTCTTTGGTTTTCTGGGTCTCTGTATCTCTCTGCCTTTCCTGGATGTGTCTGTATCTGGTTCTGGGTCTCTTCCCAGGGGAGCTCTTCCGGTGGAATGCTTCAGCCCTAAATGACTCAGGCTGTGGCCTGGGGAACCGACCCTCAGAGGGCCCCAAGCCCTCTTCTCGTTACCCCACAAGCTCCCAGCTGTACGTGTGGGCAAAAGACCACCCTGAGATCTGGGAGACAGACCCTGAATGTGCCCTGCCCCAGGGCACTCTGAACCAGAGCCTCAACCAAGGTAAGGTGCTGCGGAGATGCCGGGAAGGGAGGGTTTCAGGGATGAGGGGATGGTGATTGGGAATTGGAGGGTTTGCAGGGAGGAGACCCCAAGGATTACACTTTCCTAGCCTTGGCTCTCCCTGCCCCAGACCTCATCGTGGCCCCTGGCTCCACATTCTGGCTGCCCTGTGAGGTGCCCCCTGCCTTCGTGGCCAGAGGCCCCATCTCCTGGACCCACGTGCGCCCCAAGAAGCATAACATCTCCTTGCTGAGCTTAGACCTGAGGGAGGATGCCCCAGGCAGAGAGATGTGGGTCCTGGGCACCCTCAGCGGAGGGGCTGTTCTGTTGCTGCCCCAGGCCACAGTTCGAGATGCTGGTACCTATCGTTGTTACCATGGCAACAGGACTGTCGAGATGAAGCTGAAGGTCATTGCCCAGTCAGGTAGAGCTTCTCCCAATGGTGGGGCATCTGTGTGGGGCTCCTGGGAAGAACTGGGAGCCAGTCAACCTTGGCGCCCCAACCTGGGAGCTAGTACCAGACTCATCCCAAACCCCAGCTTCTATCCTGACCACTGACGCCACCTCTGTCCTCCCTTGTTTCCAAATCACTACTTTTCTGGGTCTCCTATCACTGGTTGCTTCTTCCCAACTGCTTTGGTAGGGTCTTCCTTCTCCTCCTCCCCCCCTCACTGTTGGACCTCTAAGGCCTCATCCTGTCCCATCAGTGCTCTCTCATTCTTGTTTACACACTCTTCCTGTTTGACCTCCTTTACTCCCATGACTCCTTAGGCCTCCACGCCTTAGTGACTTGATTCCAGGCTCCATACACCTCACCCCCAGCCATTTCCTGTCATTTGATGCCCCCGAAGGTTCAAAATATACAAAGTCATACTCAATATCTTCCCCAAGTCTTGTGGGTGTCTGTGTGTCAGTGAAGGACACTACCACCTGCCCATGGGCCAAAGCCAGGAACCTGGGTATCCTTCCTTTTCCTCACCCACCCATCAAACTGGTGCTCTGCCCCTTCTTACTCCCTTGATATAGTCCTCCCATGCTACCGTAACCACAGTTCTCAAACTCAACCTCAACTTTCACTCTACACTTCACCCCAGTACATTGCTGCTTCCTACCTCTAACTTTGTGAATGTGACTCTGTCCTTCACTTTGAACATGACTGTCCTTAACTGCAGCAGGAAGCTGATCTTCATGCTCTCCTGAATCCCAACATAGTCTAACTATAGTAATGTTTTTTTTCTGTAGATACTGCCCTAGGCCTCAGGTCAGGCTCTGGGGCATGGTCCCTGACCTCAGAGGGAGGAAGGCGAGCCCCCCTGGTAGCTTGTGATTTGGGGGTTGTGTCTTGTCCATGTCCCCAGACTTATGCCCCTTTGAGGTCTTGAGGCTGGGGAGCAACATGCCAGCCTGGGGTCCCTTCTCATAGCTGCTTCTCCCTCACAGTAAGGTACTGGCTGCTGGAGACTGGTGGCTGGAAAGTCCCTGCTGTGCCATTACTTTATCTGATCTTCTGCCTGGGTTCCCTGGTGAGCTTTCTTCATCTTCGAAGAGGTGAGTCATGTCCCCCAGCCTGTCTGCCCAACATACCCCATCTTCCCCAGGACCGCCCAGGACAGCTCACACCAGCCAGTCCGATAGCCACCTTTTCTCTTCCCATACCTCCCCCACAGATCTCCAGTCCTGCTTCCCACTCCTCTAACCGCCCTCCAAACTTATGGGGCCCCTTGGACTTTGAAGTCCCCTCCCCTCCATTGACCCAAGTGACCTCCCCCTGCCTCTTCTGATCACGCCCCTTCACTCTCACCAGCCCTGATCCTCAGGAGGAAAAGAAAGCGAATGACCGATCCCACCAGACGGTAAGGACACGAGCGCCCCTGCAGTCTCGCATCCCTGCACTTTGGCTCAATGCTTTGCACTTACTGTGCCCTCCGCTCACCGTGTTATTCCCCACCTCTACCCCTGAAACACTGCCCAAGCTCCAAAGCTACCTCCTCTGTGAAGACCTCCTTGGAGTCATCCCAGACCCCTCTGTAAGCTGAGGCAGAACAGAGGAGCAAAATACACGTGACTACATCTTAGGCGCTGAGGGCCAGGCCTCTCAGTGCAACTCCCGGTCCTCCTCCAGGTTCTTCAAAGTGACGCCTCCCCCGGGAAGCGGGGCCCAGAATCAGTACGGGAACGTGCTCTCCCTTCCCACGCCCACCTCTGGCACGGGTAGGAGGCACCGCCAGGTCTCTGACTGCGAGCTGAACCCCACCCCTTTTCCGTCACTCCAATCCCGGGGCGCCCAGCCTCCCCGAGCTCAGAGCTCCGCCTTCAGAAAAAAAGAGCGCACCCCGGGGCGCGGAGCCCCGCCCAGACTCGAGCCCCGCCTCCAACGCCAGGGCCCGCCCCCAAAGCCCGTGGCCCCGCCCCTGGCTCCTGGCCCCGCCCCCAGGGCGCGGGACCTGAAGTCTAGTTCCGAGAGCCACACCTCCCCTGAGACTGAGGCCACGCCCTCGGCGTCGGTCCCGCCCCTCGGCTCCGGGCCCGGAGGCGCACCTAGCCGCCCCGCCCCCGCCGCCCGGGGAACTTCCCGTCCCCTGCACAGCCTCGCAGACCCTTAGCCTAGACCCGCGGCATCCCTTCTCCCTCGCCACCACGCTCCTTCCTCCAGGACGCGCCCTGAGGTGGGCTGCAGGCTTCGGGGCCGCCGTCCAGTCCTACGGAAGCCCGCGCAGCGACGTCCCGGAGGCTGGAGCCGCGGGGTCTCGGAGCCCGCCGCCGGCAGGTGCTTGGGGGCGGGGGGGGGCGGGGGGGTCCTCCCCTGAGGCTCTGTGGCAGGAATGCTGGACTGGCGGCTCCTGGAGGTGGGGGGTGGGGGGCTGTGACTCAGTTCCTATTCGCGTCCCTAAACCCCAGGCCCAGAAGAAGAAGAAGGGGAGGCCTATGAAGAGCCAGACAGTGAGGAGGGCTCCGAGTTTTACGAGAATGACTCCAACCGTGGGCAAGACCAACTCTCCCAGGGTAAGACCGCGCCCCCCACGGCTCCCCCACCTTCTCAGCCATGGACTGTGAGCCCACGCTGGACCCCCCCCCCCCTTCTCCACTACCAGATGGCAGCGGCTATGAGAATCCTGAGGATGAGGCATTGGGTCCTGAGGATGAAGACTCCTTCTCCAGCGGTAATTTGGGGTCCTTGTGGGGCCTCAGAGGCTTGGGAGGACCCAGTTGGCTGTGGAGCCCCTACAGGGCAGGAGTGATCTCTGGAGTTCTCTTCTTTCTGCAGCTGCTGAGTCTTACGAGAATGAGGATGAAGAGCTGGCCCAGCCAGTCACCAGGACAGTAGGTGTGTGTGAAGAGCGTCACATTAATGTGGGGTGTGTGGGAGAGTATATGTGTGACCTGGAGACCAGGAGGAATAACTTCCCTCTCCCTTCTCTAGACTTCCTGAGCCCCCGTGGGTCAGCCTGGGACCCCAGCAGGGAGGCAACCTCTCTTGGTGAGAAATGCTAGGAACGGTCCTGCCTTGCACAGATTGGGTTGACCTGGCCTCAGCTCTGACTCCAGGCTCAGCCTCAACCTTGACCTTGACTCTAACCCCAGGTGTAATTCTGGCTTTGGATGGATTCTAACACTAACCTCACCCCTAATCCTGATCCCAGTGTTTAC
The DNA here is from genome assembly GCF_048418805.1 of Vulpes vulpes. Classification (NCBI taxonomy): domain Eukaryota; kingdom Metazoa; phylum Chordata; class Mammalia; order Carnivora; family Canidae; genus Vulpes; species Vulpes vulpes. The sequence goes on from NC_132782.1 coordinate 93,176,788, forward strand.
CCCAACCCTAACTTATGAACATCTACTCAGATCCTAGTGGGATTCCCGCCTGGATTTTGACTTGCCCCATCACCCCAGCCCCCATGCAAACCACAGCTTTGACTCTAGCTGTCTCTACAACCTCTTCATGGCTCTGACTTTGACTTGTGCCAGTTCTGTTCTTGACAATGATCATAATCCAACCCACATCTGACCAAACTGTTAACAAGGGTCCCGAATGTGATGCTGACCCTAATCACCCCTTCCTAGTACGGCCAGGTCTTCCTCCTCCCTCTGCTCCTTAGATTCCCTCTGTATCTTAGGCTGCACTTCCCTTCTCCGAGCCCAGCGTGGCTCTAGGCCTTCACCTCTCCTGCCCAAGCAGGCTCCCAGTCCTACGAGGATATGAGAGGGATCCTGTATGCAGCCCCCCAGCTCCGCTCTGTTCGGGCACAGCCTGGTCCCAGTCACGAGGAAGGTGGGTGCCTCTGCTGCTGTCCCCTGTTGTCCTCTGAGGCTCACCCCCTCCCAGCCTACTTCTGGCTCTAGATGCATCTTATCTTTCCTTGTCCTAACCAGATGCAGACTCCTATGAGAACATGGATAATCCCAATGGGCCAGAACCAGCGTGGGGAGGAGGGGGTCGCATGAGCACCTGGAGCACGAGATGATTCCCTTCAGGTGAGCTGGGAACAGTCCTCTAAGGAAGGGGGAGAAAGAGGAAGATGGTAGGAGTGGAAGTGGTTTTCAGGGAGGGAAGGGGGAAGGGGTTCCCAAGCCTGGTGTTCAGGAGGCGGGCTTCTGGAACCTCCCCATCACCATGTCTTCTACCTAGCCTGGGCCTCCTTAGGCTCCTCCTGAGATCTGTACCTGATCCTGAAATCTGGGACCCTAAGCAGACAGCGTCAATGTCTGGAGCAGCATTGCCTTGGATGTGTGTATCTGTGTGTGTATGTGTGTGCGCGCATATGTGTAAACCAATGAATCTTGGGCTCCCCTTGCATTCCAACAATAAACTCAATGACTTTTTCCAATCCTAAGACGTAAATGCCGTGTATGGGAGGGGAAGGGAAGGTGAGTACTCCCATCCCCCACTCGAATCCAGCAGAGGAGGAAGAGCTGCATCCTGGGTACAGAGGGGCCTTTTTCCTCCTGTGGCTTGGCCTGTTCCCGTCTCCCTCATTTGCCTGCCATTGCCACCATCCAGTTGTTGGGTGATTGCTTATCCAGTGGTGGTGGGTGCCCAAGGAAGAGGAAGCCGTCCAGGAAGGGTGGTCATCACTGGCATTTACTGAACATCTCATATATTCTAACATCAATCAGCTCATTTGATCTTTACAATAAGCGGGATGCCTGGGTGGCTCAGCCTTTGGCCCAGGGTGTGATCCTGGAGTCCCAGGATTGAGTCCCTCATCGGGCTCCCTGCATGGAGCCTGCTTCTCCCTCTGCCTGTGTCTCTGCCTCTCTCTGTCTCTCTGTCTCTCTCTCTCTCTCTCTCTGTGTCTCTCATAAATTAAAAAAAAAAATCTTTGCAATAACCTTCCAAGTTCATTGAGAACTTAGGTATTAATCCACTTAAGTGCGTTGAGCACTTTTTTCTTTTTTCTTTTTTTAAGATTTTATTTATTTATTCATGAGAGACACACCAAGAGAGAGAGGCAGAGACGTAGGTAGAGGGAGAAGCAGACTCCATGCAGGAAGCCTGATGTGGGACTCGATTCCAAGTCTCCAGGATCACACCCTAAGCCAAAAGCAGATGCTGAACCACTGAGCAACCCAGGCATCCCAGCACTTAAGTATTTTATGTATATTTTATGTATATGGTATATATACATATGTATATATGTTTATGTATGTTTGCTCATTTTATCTTCATAAACAACCCTATTTCAGAGATGAGTCTGAGGCAGAGAAGCTAAGTAATTTGCCCAAGGCTCGCCTGGCAGGGGTCGGCACTCACTCTAACAGTGAAATTCCAGAGCCTACGCTCAGTCTTGACTTGCTCCCTTCCTGGTTGCAATTTTGTAGATGGGAAACTGAATGTAAGAGAGTGACATGTCAAGGGTTACATAACTGGCGCCTCACAGTACTAGATGTGAATCCAAAAATCCGGCTGCAGCTCTATCCATTGCACCTGCTATCTAAGAAACTACTTACTTCTTTTTTAAATTTTTATTTCTTGAAAGATTTTATTTGTTTATTCATGAGAGATGCACAGAGAGAGACAGGGACATAGGCAGACACGGACAAGTAAGGTACCTGTGGGGAGCCTGCTATGGGACTTGATCCCAGGATCCCAGGATCACGACCTGAGCTGAAGGCAGATGCTCAACCACTGAGCCACCTAGGTGCCCCTATATTTTAGAAAAGATTTATTTGGGGCAGCCCGGGTGGCTCAGCAGTTTAGCGCCGCCCTCAGCCCAGGGCTTGATTTTTTTTTTTTTTTAAACTTTTATTTATTTATGATAGTCACAGAGAGAGAGAGAGAGAGGCAGAGACATAGGCAGAGGGAGAAGCAGGCTCCATGCACCGGGAGCCTGATGTGGGATTCGATCCTGGGTCTCCAGGATCGCGCCCTGGGCCAAAGGCAGGCGCCAAACCGCTGCGCCACCCAGGGATCCCAGGGCTTGATCTTTAAAAAAAAAAAGTGAGAGTATGAGTGGGGGGAGGAACAGAGGGAGAAGCAGACGCCCTGCTGAGTGCGGAGCCCAAAATGGGGTCCCATCCCAGGATTCTGAGATCATGACCTGAGCAGAAGACAGACGCTTAACTGACTGAGCTACCCAGGCGCCACCAGAATTCCTTTTTTAAAAAGATTTATTTATTTTTATTTTGAGAGAGAAAGTGCATGAGCAGGAGGGGCAGAGGAAAAGGGGGAGAGAATCCTTAACCTGACTCCCTACTGAGCTCGGAACCCAACAGGGGACTCCATCTCATGACCCTAAGATCATGACCTGAGTCCAAATCAAGAGTTGGACGTTTCACCGACTAAGTCCCCTGCCCTTCCAGAATTCCTTTCCTTAATGCACCAGTTCTTTCTTCATAATGTCTTGTCCTTCAGAGACTCTAATCCTTTTTGATTTCTGAACCTTTAAAACTTAGTTTCTCTGTTTTAATACTATTATTATGTGCCGGGCATCATTCTAATAAGTGCTATACCAGTAGCATTTCTTTTTTTTTTTTTTTAAGACTTTATTTATTTATTTATTTATTTATTTATTTATTTATGAGAGACACACAGAGAGAGGCAGAGACACAGGCAGAGGGAGAAGCAGGCCCCATGCAGGGAGCCAGACGCGGGACCCGATCCAGGGTTTCCAAGATCATGCCTTGGGCCGAAGGCAGAGCTAAACTGCCGAGCCACCTGGACTGCCCTACCAGTAGCATTTCATTTTATCTCTGGAGCAATCCTATGAGGGACAGATGCCTAAAATTATTCTCATTTTACAGCTGAGAGAAGACTATGTCACAGAGTACTTAAATACTTTGATTGCTAACTGACTGTTGGTAACTTGCTTAAGCTCAATGACCCTCGGTTTTCCCAATTAAAGAAGAGCACTAGGGAGGGGGCATGGCATGGTTACTGTTATCTGCATAGCGGATTGAATTTTCCCATGGTGGTGTCACCAGGGGAGGTTTCTTTGACCTCTTCGTGTTTTTCCTACCTGCCAGAGTCCCCTGAGTCCCCTGGCCCCCTGCCCATCCCTAGGGGCCAGCTTGCTTTGGCTTCTACCCCAGTCTTACAGGCAACACAGATTTCTGACCATTTGTGAGTTTCTCAGAGTGTTTCTCAGGTGTTTGTTACCAGAAGTTTAGTCAAAATGCAAGCCCATACTTTGGTGAGCCTTGGGGTTCTGATTTCTCATGGTGACTTTCCCAACTGCTACCTGTTGGATGGCTTGCTTGCTGCAACCCAGGGACTGTGGATGGATTTTTTTGTTTTTCTCTGTCTTCTGTGCACAGAAGAAACAGCCTCTTCTCAGCTCTTAGCTTTGTACAGAGCACTCAGTTTCACTTCTCTGCTGCTCCTGGGGCCTCAGCTTAACCTCTGTCCCCATGTTGGTATTAAAACCCTAATCCTCAGGATCCCAGCATCCCTGTGGACTGCTTAACTTCAGCCACTATTGCCGTTGTGGCTTTAACTTCCTTCTTTATTTCTGGCACTAGGAAGATTCGGTCTTGCTTTTGAGCTCAGATATCTATTTTAAAAAGAGGAAAAAGAAGGGGTGTCTGGCTCAGTTGGTCCAGCATGTGACTCTTAATCTTGGGGTAGTAAGTTCGAGCCCCATGTTGGGTGTACAGATTACTTAAAAATGAACTCCTGGGTGGTTCAGTTGGTTAAGGGTCTGCCTTTGGCTCAGGTCACGATCTCAGAGTTCTGGGATCAAGCCCCACATTGTGCTCCCTGCTCAGTAGGGAGTCTGCTTCTCCCTCTCCCTCTGCCTCACTTGTGTGCACCTCTCTCTCTCTCTCTTTCAAATAAATACATAAAATCTTTAAAAAAATAAAATCTTGATGTGCCTCAATGGCTGAGTCGGTTAAGCATCTGCTTTTGGCTCAGGTCATGATCCCACGGTCCTGGGATCGAGCCCCACATCGGGCTCCCTGCTCAGCAGAGAGCCTGCTTCTCCCTCTTCCTCTGCTGCTGCCCATGCTTGTGCACATTCTCTCTCTCTGTTTCAAGTCAATAAATTAAATAAATAAATAAAATATTTAAAAAAGAAAGAAATACTGTATCTTGGATAGTGTATGTTTGGAGTTTGGAATTTATTTTTTTTTAATTTTTTATTTTATTTATTTATGATAGGCACACAGTGAGAGAGAGAGAGGCAGAGACATAGGCAGAGGGAGAAGCAGGCTCCATGCACCGGGAGCCTGACATGGGATTCGATCCCGAGTCTCCAGGACCGCGCCCTGGGCCAAAGGCAGGCGCCAAACCGCTGCGCCACCCAGGGATCCCCTGGAGTTTGGGAGGTGGGATATGAACTTCTAGAATTGCCTTGGGCTTCCATTTTGGACACAGTCCCTGTGGCAAAGAAAAATTAATAAGAAATCCAGATCTAGCTCAGCATTCAAAACCCTACTTCAGCCAAAATAAGGTATTTTGCCATATTCCCTATTACTTTCATCCACCTGCTTTATTCCATTTCACTTTCCTGCCTGTGCTTGAAGCATCTGAGCATGTGACTCTGGGTGAAAGCTTCCTGCTTTCTTGGGGGTGAATCTATGTCAGAGTCTTTTCTATGCCCCTGGTGCCCAGCCAGGTGGTGGCAAAGATCAGGAGCTCCAGAAATGAGTGGGGAAGGAGAAGGGAAGGAATGACTTGGAAAAGCCCTGAGAGGTGGACTGCAGAGGATGGAGCCCTCCTGGGCCACACCACCCAGAGAAGTCTCAGGGGAAGTTGAGAAACAGAGGTGTGCCAGCTCCAGCCCACTGCTCTAGAATCAGCCTATCTGGGTTTGAATCCCAGCTCACCCCCTCTCTAGCTGTGTGACTCATGCTCTGTGTGCTGCAGACAAACATCTGTAAAATAGGGTAATAATTATACCTACCTTAATGAGTCTTAGATGTAAAGCTCCTGACACTGCCATAGTAAGCACTCAAAACAGTAGCCATTATTTTGATTTGGCATTTATTGGGGGGCCTCTGTGTGCCAGGAACCAGAGGGCACCAAGATCATTTGGATTGGGGCTTCTTCCAGGGCAGAGACTTCCCCAGGAGGAAGTCACACTCCAAAGCTTCTCCTCATCCACATGACCTGATTTTTTTGGCAGGGACTGGACCACTTACAGCTCTTGAGCATGGTTTGAGAAGAAAGAGGCTTGAGGGAAGTTCCAGGTCCTCAGGACTACCCCCTGCCTCCATAGTTTGCAGTAGCCTCTGGGTGGGGCTCAAGGCTGGCAGAAGGGTTTTTGGTGCAATCCCTAGGGTCAGCCTGACTACAAAGAGTGGCTGAAGTGGGGTGCCTGGATGGCTCAGCTGATTAGGTAGCTGCCTTTGGCTTAGGTTATGATCCCAGTGTCCTGGGATTGAGCCCCACATCAAGCCCCGCATCAAGCCCTGAATCAAGCTCTCCGTTCAGCAGGGAACTTGCTTCTCCTTGCCCTCTACTGCTGCTCTCTTTCTCAAATCAATAAATCAATCTTTAAAAAAAAAAAAAAAAAGTGGCTGAAGGTTTCCTCTACCAGAGCCTAGGTCCTTTGTCACTTGGTAAACAGCACCACCTGCTGGACCTGTGTGTCTTCAGTAGCCTGAGCTCAGCCCGCACAGAGGATTTGAGGTGGGTGAGGAGTGTGCTGATGGAGTTGGGGTGTATGTGTTGGGGGTATCAGTGTGGCGGAGGAGGAGGATGAAATAGGATGTGCGTGGTGATCAAGAAGCTGCACTACATGGATGTATGAAGTCCAAGTTATGTGAACATTATGTGTATGAGAGCCAATGGTACTGCTTGTGTGCTGCGTGCTGATTGTGTGTGAAGTGTGGTGTGGGAGGTGTGGGGTGAGGTGTCCGGGGTCATACAGTTGGAGGTAATGTGGGAGTTGTGAAGTGTTGAGGGGGTAGGTCTGTGCTGTGTTGGGGTACATGATATGCAGGAGCTGCAAATAAGGTAGATGTGCGGAGGATATGTAGCTTCTGAAGTGCACAATGTGGTTGGTGGGTGTGTTGGGGAAATGTAATGAAAAAACAAAATCTTCTTCCAACTCTACCAAGGTAGTAGGAAAACCTCCACAAAACGTTTTTTTTTTTTTTTTAGATTTTATTTATTTATTCATGAGAGATACAAAGAGAGAGGCAGAGACACAGGCAGAGGGAGAAACAGGCTCCCTGTGGAGAGCCCAATGCAGGACTCAATCCCAGGACCCCAGGATCATGACCTGATGCTCAACCATTTGATGCTCAGATGCTCAACCATTGAGCCAGCCAGGCACCCCAACACAAAACAGGTTTTATTATGGAAAGCATTAAACCAAAATGTTACAGGCATTAACCTGAAGGATAATATTGTCATGGGCACCTGGGTGCCTCAGTTGAGCATCTGACTTTTTTCTTTTAAGTATTTTACCTATTTATTCATGAGAGACACAGAGACAGAGGTAGAGATATAGGCAGGGGGAGAAGCAGGCTCCATGCAGGGATCCCAATGTGGGACTTGATCACGGGACTCTAGGAACACACCCTGGGCTAAAGGCAGGCACTAAACTGGTGAGCCACCCAGGCATCCCCTCTTGGTTTCAGTTCATGGGGTGATCTCAGGGCCTGAGATAGGGCCCTGAATGGAGTTCTGTGCTGGATGTGGAGCCTGCTTAAGACTCTCTCTCCTTCTCTCTCTGCCCCACTTCCCCGCTCATTTATGCACTCTCTCTAAAAAAAGAATACTGTCAGGTGTTTTTCCAGCAAAAACAGGTTTATCCAGGAATAGCACAGAAATGCTATCCAGGACATGCAAGCTCTGACAAAATCATAGGACAGGCTGGAGAGGAACTGCTCTTTTATTGTGGAACAGAGAAGAGTTGGGAGGGGCTGTTATAAATAAAAAGTCCATTGGAGTGAACTGGGAGTTATGAACATAGTGGCTTCTCATTGGCTGAGTGGTGATGAGTGTCACATTGGCTGGGCTTTTGCCGGATGAAGGGAAAAGTTCCTTCTGCTGGGGTAGGCTTTTCCTCTTGCAAGTACAAGCTAAATCTTTCTTTTTCTAAGTTTCTTGTTGGTTCTGGAAAGGGGTGCAAGGAGCGATAGGACTTGAGAGCTCCCCCTTCTGATCTCCCAACTTTTAATTTTTATTTTTAAGTAAGCTCTGATGAGGGATAGAAGCAGAAAAATGTTCATTTTTAGCTCAGAAGGCTGACCTAAAGACTGCATAGTTCCAACAAGGATCAAATACATGCTGGCTGCTACATTCTTAAAGGGTCTCATGACTATTTATGTCACCAATAGTATTGAACTGACTGATAAGCACCAGAAAAATCTTGTGAAGGTAGTTTTACAAGTAGAAATTCAAAGAAGAGGGGCACCTGAGTGGCTTAGTCAATTGAATATCTGATTCTTGATTTTCCCTTGGGTCATATTCTCAGGGTCCTGGGCTTGATCCCTGCATCAAGTTCCCAGTGGGGCTCCCAGTGGGGCTCTCTGCCCAGCGAAGAGTCTGCTTGAGATTCTCTCCCTCTCCCTCCGCATATGGTCCCTCCCTCTCTCTAAAATAACTAAATAAAATCTTTATTTTTTTAAAGATTTCATTTATTTATTTGACACAGATTGAGAGAGTGAGCGCGAGAGAGAGAGCGTGCATGCACAAGCAGGGAAAGTAATAGGCAGAGGGAGAGGGAAAAGCAGACTCCCCACTGAGCAGGGAGCCTGAAGCAGGACTGGATCCTGGGACTCTGGGATCATGACCTGAGGCAAAAGCAGATGCTCAACCAACTTAGCCATTCAGGCACCCCACTAAATAAAATCTTTTTTAAAAATAAAAGAAATTCAAAGAAAGATATTCATGATTTTTAAAAAGATTTTATTAATTTGGGGCAGCCGGGGTGGCTCAGTGGTTCAGCGCCACCTTCAGCCCAGGGTGTGATCCTGGAGACCCGGGATCAAGTCCCATGCCAGCTCCCTGCATGGAGCCTGCTTCTCCCTCTGCCTGTGTCTCTGCCTCTCTTTCTCTCTCTGTGTCTCTCATGAATAAATAAATAAAATCTTTTTTCCCCCTGCGGGGAAACCTGATGCGGGACTCTATCCCAGTACCCCGTGATCACTACCCGAGCAGAAAGCCAACACTCAACCACTGAGCTACCCAGGTGCCCCGAAGATATTCATGATCTAATAGTCTCTGCATGTCCCCTCTCTCTTGAGCACTAGGCATACAACTACCAGCTTCATATAGCATAAGTGCGGCTCTTTCTGCCCATGGGTCTTGTCCCCGTACTACAATAAAAGCACCTTTTGCACTGAAGACAACTCAAGAATTCTTCCTTGACCACCCACTTGTGGCCGCGCTTACACTCAAGGTAGGGCTTGAACTCAGGACCCTGAAATCAAAAGTCGCATGCTCTACCCACTGGGCCAGCCAGGTATCCCCAAACTTCATTTTGAATAAGATTCTTTTTCTTCATCTTCCCACAAGCAATTCTACAAGTAGCCAAGCAGGTACAACCCCCTATCCTGTTTTCAAGATAAAATTCCAAAACCCACATCTCGTTTTTTTCTTTTCTTTTCTTTTCTTTTCTTTTCTTTTCTTTTCTTTTCTTTTCTTTTCTTTTCTTTTTTTTTTTTTTCTCGTTTCTAAGATAAACAATAGCTAGGCTTCAAGAGGATTTAGCAACACCTCTTGTCCCGCAAAGTTCATCCTAACTTTATCATGGTCATTGGCTTTCATCCAAGATTATCACTTATTTATGGCCAGAAGTAGTTTAGTATATGTAGCAGGAAGCCCCCACCCCCAACATTAGACTGTTATTCTCCCCTAGAATGTGGAGGACCTAGCTCCCCAGATGTTTGCATTTCAAAAAAATGACTTCCAGCTCTCTGAGTTCCTGAGTTATGAGATTTCCAAGAGGCTTATTTAAACATACATATGAAAAGGACCAAGAAAGAAATTCTGAAACAAAAGCAGGAAGGTGGGGGGGGTGTGTGGGAACCACACCCCTTCTTTTCAGCAGAGGGAGAAGCAGGCTCCTTGCAGGGAGTCGGACGGGCTACTCATTCCCGGGATCCTGATCACGCCCTGAGCCAAATGCAGATGCTCAACCGCTTCTGAGCCCATGACTCTTGATCTCACCCAAGTTGGGTGTAAAGATTACTTAAAAATAAGTTAATTAGGGCAGCCCGGGTGGTTCAGCGGTTTAGCGCTGCCTTCAGTCCAGGGCGTGATTCTGGAGACCTGGGATCGAGTCCCACGTCGGGCTCCCTGCATGGAGCCTACTTCTCCCTCTGCCTGTGTGTGGCCTGTGTGTGTGTCTCATAAATAAATAAAATCTAAAAAAAAAAAAAAAAAAAGTTAATTAAATAAAATGAAAGCAATTCCGAAGCCGTCCGGGTACTCGGAGGGTTTATGGACTACAATTCCCAGGATGCCCCGCTCCCCCACCCACCGCGAGCGCCGAAGCCTCGGGTGGGCTGGTCCGGAAGGAGGCAGCCGGCCAATGGGTGAGCTGGAACGAATCGAAAGCTAGGCCTATTGCGCCGAAACTGGTTGGAATCTTTGGCGCCTCGGTTTCAGTGGCGGATGCTTGATGGGCGGGTGCAGGGACCAATGAACAGGCGGGGAGGAGGCTCCAGACGGTGTGGGCGGGGCGAGGTGTTGACTGGCGGACGGGTCACCCAATGACAGGCGGCAGTCGCTCGGAGGCGGTCGGGCGAGGCGTCTAGAGGCGGGGGAGCGTGGTCGGCGGGCGTTTGCTATGGCGGAACCGGTGAGGAAGCGCGGCCGCCGGCCTCGGGGAGGCGGTGTCAGCCGAGGGGCTCGCGGAGCTCGGGGCGGCCGGGGCCGGCGTCCTCGCGTCCCTCGGTCTCCAGCCCGGCGTTCCCCGGACTCGCTGTTTGTGGATCTGGTCAGCGACAGCGATGAGGATATCCTGGAGGTCGCAACGGCGCGCGGCGCCGCGGACTCGGTCGAGGTCCCTCTCCCGGAGCCCCCGGTGCCGGCCGCCCCCCGGGGCGACAGCGACAGTGACAGCGAAGGGGCGGACGCGCGGCCGGCCGGAGCCCCGCGGGCCACGGTCAGGCGGCGGCGGCGGCTGCTGCTGGATCCGGGGGAGGCACCGGCTGTGCCCGTGTACTCCGGGAAGGTGCTGCCCGGCGCCCGGGAGGGCTGGTTGGGGGACCGCCGAGGTTAGGCTTCTGGGGTTGGTCGTGGGGGACCAAATGGCGCCAGGAGTTGGGAGAGAGATGCAGGGCTTCTGGAGGCTGGAGAGGTTTGGAGTGTGTTCCGAGTCGGGATGCCGGGGAGCTGGAGTGTCTGGAGGAGAGAGGGGCGAAGGGACCGGGATGCCTGATGCTTCAGAGAGGGGGCTAGCGGGACCTGGGACTGTTGGGTTTTGAGGTTGGGGCCAGGAAGCTGGGTCATGGAAGTTCAGAGATGACTTGGGAACTTCGAGTGCGCTGGGGAGCTGGGATTTCCCAGGATTCCAAGATAGCAAGCTACTTAGTAAGAGAATAAAAGAAGAATTAAACTTGCATCCTCAGAATGCCTTAAAGAGGGTGTAGTAGTGAGGGTTGGGGATCTCGGGGAACCTGGGCTCCTAACTCCCCAGAGAGAACTTGGACTTGGGAGCTGGAGGAAGACAAGAGTCATCCTGCTTTCCCTTTCAGTGGAGGGAGGACTTGGGACTGATTCACTTCTGTCTTTACAGGTGAAAAGCAGCCTTCATCTCATCCCAGATCACCTGTCTCTCCTGAAACTCTGTCCCCCAGAGGCTGAGGAAGGTAGGGGCGGGCTTCCAGGGAGAGGTGCCCAGTGCTGGCCTCTCTGAGGAAGCTTCTTGGAGTTTACATCCCTGTAGTCCATTTTTCCCTGAGGCTCATGGGAAGGGCATAGGAGAGGTGACTCCTGCATCCTAGGCAGAAAAAAGCTCCAGTCCTGAATTGAGATGGAGTGTTAACCAGGAGGCATTGGAAGTGCTGCCAAACCACCCTTCCTCCTACCTGATTGGCACAAGAGTGTGCTAATCTACAGATTTCTAATCATCCCCAGAGATTCGGGTTCTGTAGTCCTGGGGGCCTAGGAGGAGGAGCTGTTGAGAATCTGCAACATCTTGATACATCTGCAAGGACTTCCTTGGGAACATTCTGGAGGCAGCAGCAAGTGTTCTTTGAATCTTATCAGGGCTGCCAGCCTTGTTCCCTACCCCAGTGATGTGATTTTTTGCAAACCACCCAAAGGCAGTGAGTGGGATTCAAGTTTAATAAGGCAACGATCCAGGGGCAGCCCGGGTGGCCCAGTGGTTTAGCGCCGCCTTCAGCCCAGGGCGTGATCCTGGAGTCCCGGGATCAAGTCCCCCGTCAGCCTTCCTGCTTGGAGCCTGCTTCTCCCTCTGCCTGTGTCTCTGACTCTCTCTCTCTCCCTCTCTGTCTCTCATGAATAAATAAACAAAATCTTAAAAAAAAAAAAAAAAAAAAAAAAGGCAGAGATCCAGTGGGCAAATGCAGACCTTGGACAGAAATTTCTATACCATAAGCAGGTATGGTAGGGTGAACAAGAGCTGATTTAGGAACCAGCTGGACTGGGTTTGAATCTCAGCTCTACCTGTTAGTAGTTGTGTGACCTTGTGCAGGTTCATCTCTTAATGCTTCAATTTTGCCATCGGGAAAATAGGGATAACAGTGGACCTATGTCGAAGGATTTTGGTGAGAATTAATTAAAAAGAATATATAGAGAGCTCTCTCTTGGGCTACATACAGGGTTTAGGACAGTACCTGGACCATAGAAGTGCAAAGGTACCTCTGCACTTGCTGCTCCAAATGTAGGCCCAGTAGTGCTGGGCATCTCCCAGGAGCTTGTCAGAAGGTCAGAATCTCGGGTCTCTAGCAGCTGCCACATTGAAGACAGGGTTTCTCAGCTTGGGCACCACTGACATTTGGACTGAGTAGTTCTTTGTGTGGAGCTGTCCTGTGCATTGTGGGATGTTTAGCAGCATTCTGACCTCTGTGCGCCGGTATCATACACTCCAACCTTCTCTCCCCCTCATTGTGACAACAAAACTTGTCTTTTTTATTTATAAATTTTTTAAATTTATTTATTTATGATAGTCACAGAGAGAGAGAGAGAGGCAGAGACACAGGCAGAGGGAGAAACAGGCTCCATGCACTGGGAGCCCGACGTGGGATTCGATCCCGGGTCTCCAGGATCGCGCCCTGGGTCAAAGGCAGGCGCCAAACCGCTGCGCCACCCAGGGATCCCCCAACAAAACTTGTCATTGCTGCACGTCCCATGGGAGGCAAAATTGCCTCTGGTTGAGAACCGCTGATCTAGAATTTATCATTGCTTTGTTTTTGCAGTATTTACTTTTATGGTTAACGATAATCCTTTATTGGTGGCAAACAATAGAAAGGGGCTTCTATATTCTAGAATAAATCTCTAGTTTTGTGTTAGAAGAAATTTTAGTTACAATGAGGGATTTTAAAGAAAGATGTGAAATATAGAGATGTGGCAAAAAGTGATAATGATGCTCACATGGATGAAATTTGAGAAACATGGGCTCAGAGGGCCTGTCATCATCTCTTTACTTCCATGCCACCTCCTACCCCTGACTCCCATAGTGTCTCTTTGTCCATCCAATTGAGTACAGGAAGAAAATAACAGGAACTTTTTAAAAAAAATCCTTTGCCAACATCTGGTTTGAAGTATGTTTTATCACATACATAATAGTATGTACATGTGTAATAAGCAGTATTGTATTAAGTAAATGCATATTTCCTAGGTTATGTGTGTTTTTTATTCGTGGGGTGCATGTGATCAAAAAGGTGGGAAGAGGGCAGCCCTGGTGGCGCAGCGGTTTAGCGCCGCCTGCAGCCCAAGGTGTGATCCTGGAGACCCGGGATCGAGTCCCACATCAGGCTCCTTGCATGGAGCCTGCTTCTCCCTCTGCCTGTGTCTCTGCCTCTCTCTCTCTCTCTGTCTCTCTCTCTGTGTGTTTCTCATGAATAAATAAATAAATAAATCTTTAAAAAAAAAAGTGGGAAGAGATTAACTTAATCATAACTCAGTTGGACTGGGCCACTTTCTGATTGTCCACACTGGCCACGCCAACTTGTGCCTTAGCATGAGGCTCAGACACTCCAATTGTGTCAGACCCCAACTCATTCTTTTCTCTGCACTAGGTATTTCCCTATGACTCCTGCCCTGTGAGCACTTTCCCAGTGTTATTGCATGGTTGTGTGTGCGTCTTGGGGTTCCTCAGTCTCCTCCTTTCTTGGGACCTGGTGAAACCCTTACATGCTTCTGCTTGGCCTTTTGCTGCCCTCCCCTAGCTGACTCCTTCCACTCTTCCTTCTCTGTCCCCAGAGGCGGATATGGCAGATTCTAGCAGTCCCCACCCTGAGGATGCCTCGTTTCCAGATTCTCCCTGGAAGAAGAAGCTGAGGAGTAAGAATTCAGAAAAGAAGTCGAAGGAGGTGTTTCTGTGAGTGAAGCCAAGTCACTGGGGCCCCAGGAGCAAAAAGGGAGCCGGAGGGGTGGGCTAAGGTGGGCATGATCCTAGGGTGGCTCCTGAAACGGTAAGGAGAAGAGATGGAGGACCTGGAGGGAATCTCCAGGCTCAGGTGAGGAATGAAATGCTTCAGGACCACCCCCGGGAGTGGGATGTTTTATCTCTGTGTGTATCCAGCTAGCTGTCCCTTTATCCCCGGGGGTTTGCCTCCCTTTTCTGGAAAATGGGGATAATGACGGCACCTAGATTAAGAGTTAGGGCTCCCCTGGGTGGCTCAGTGGTTGAGCATCTGCCTTCGGCTCAGGTTGTGATCCCAGGGTCCTGGGATCAAGTCCCGCATCATGCTCCCCATAGGGAGCCTGCTTCTCCCTGTGTCTCTGTCTCTGTCTCTGTCTCTGTGTGCCTCTCATGAATAGTAAATAAAATCTTCAAAAAAAAAAAAAAATTAAGGGTTAACACTTGGCCTATGGTAAGCACTTGGTGTCCATTGGATGTTACCAGATATTCACCTGGAAAGTGACTTACCTTGAAAGTTAGGCATTTTCCTCGTTCATATTTGGGTCATGTCAATGTAACAGCGGTGACAGGTTTTCTCTGACCTTACCTCCCCCTGTCCACAAGATGATCTTACTGGAATGTGCTCCCTCTTGATTATCCGGCACCCCCCTCTGGGCCCCCAGGGGTCCATAGCTTATGAGGACAGCTGTGGGGCTGGGGTCCCCTCCTCATCCCGCCCCCCTTCCTCCAATCCAACCCTCTCTTCTCTTTGCAGGGTTCAGGACACCTCTCCTTTGCCTTCACCTCCACCAAGGACCAAAAGCAGAAAGCATTCCAGGGCACTCCAGAAGCTGAGGTGCTGAGGGCCAGGGGCTCGCTGGGGTACGGAGGGGCAGTAGGGTGGGTACCCCAGCCTGCCTTGATGCAAAGTCCTCTCTGCACCCCAGGGAGGTGAACAAGCGCCTCCAGGATCTCCGTTCCTGCTTGAGCCCCAAGCAGCACCAGGGCCAGGATCACCAGAACCAAGAGGATGAGGTGGTCCTGGTGGAGGGTCCCATCCTTCCAGAGAGTCCCCGACTCTTCCCGCTAAAAATCCGGTGCCGGGCTGATGTGGTCAGATTCCCTGTCAGAATGGTAGGTGCCTGAAGGGCCCGTGGAAGTTGGGCCCCATGGAGCGAGTGAGGTGTCTGGGCAGAAGGGGCAGTGCCCCGCTTTGCCTCTCTTCCCAATGCTCCCTTGGGCCCCCATGCCTTGGGTTTGCTCTTCCCTTTGTCCCCGTGGTCTTTTCCTTACACTACCTTCACCGGCAGACTTTCCACCCAACCTTCAGGCCTCCACTGACGTGCCCTGAGAAGCCTGGCTGGGTACCCCTCCCCCTTTCCTTCCCTTGGACCCTGTGCTTCCCAGCAGGGCTTGCTTTTACTACATCGGACACACACATTCCATTCAGTCATTCTGAGCTCCTCCTGAGTGGCAATGGCTGTTCTTGTAGAGATGAGCCCAAATCTAAAACAAGAGTGATAACAGAAATGCCCATTTGTTGAGCAGTAACTGTGTGTCAGGAAAGCAGCTGAGCCAGACATTGAAAACACACAGCCCATAGCTCAATCAAGTGTTTTTTTTCCTTCTTTTGCCCTGTAGATGTAGAATGCTTTTATTTCTTGATTTTTAAAAAAGATTTTATTTATGTATTTGTGAGAGAGAGAGAGCACATATATGTGCCTGGGGAGGGGCATAGAGAGAAGCACAGGCCCCCATGCAGGGCCTGATCCCAGGCCCCCAGGATCATGACTGGCTGAAAGCAGATTCCTAACTGACTAAGCCACCCAGGTGCCCTTGTAGAATGCTTTATTTATTTATTTATTTATTTATTTATTTATTTATTTATTTTATTTACTGTTTATTTATTTGTAAAGATTTTACTCACTTATTAGAGAGAGAAAGCCCGCGCATGCAAGCATGAGCAGGAAGGGGAGGCAGAGGGAGAAACAGACTCCCCGCTGAGCCTGGACCACACCCCCCCACCCCCAGCCCGAGGCAGGGCTTGATCCTAGGACCCCAGGATCATGACCTGAATTGAAGGCAGACTATCCACCCAGGCACCCCCTTGTAGAACGCTTTTAACACATAGGAGCTCATTGCCAACCCTTGCAGTGAGTGATTTCATACAAAGGACCAGCTGCCTGGCCTCTCTTACACAGGAAGACATGGTTGCACTGGCCCGTGTTCCCAAATGGTGCCCACTGGCAAGAGCCAGGGACAGCTGGCCTGATGCATGGGGCACATGAGGTCCACTTTGCTGCAGTCCCCACCACTACCCTTTTTCCTCCTGATCCACGACTGCTTCAGTACTTCCCTGAACCCCATATTGACATGACTTTATTCTATACTTCGCCAGGGCAGTCTATGGAACTCACAGCTGAGGAGCTCAGCCAGAAATGAGTCAGAGGTGGTGGGTGGGGTGGGGCGCGTCCAGAGGTGGCCTTCTTTGCTTCTTGTCCCCTCCCTAGTCGGAGCCCCTACAGAGTGTGGTGAACCACATGGCCACCCATCTCGGGGTGTCCCCAAGCAGGATCCTCTTGCTCTTCGGAGAGACAGAGCTATCCCCTACTGCCACTCCCCGGACTCTAAAGCTTGGAGTGGCTGACATCATCGGTGAGAGGAAGGCAGGGAGGTGGGGCCTCGAGGAGGCTGTTGCCACAGGGAAGGGGTAAAGGGAAAGGCCGGGAGGTTGGCCCTGCTTCCACGCCCCGCTTAGGCCTGGGTTCCGGATCCTCCCACAGACTGTGTGGTGCTAGCAAATTCACCTGAGGCTGCGGAGATGTCCCAACTGCTCCAGCTGCGGGTGCAGGGGAAGGAGAAACACCAGATGCTGGAAGTCTCGCTGTCTCCGGTGAGTGGGAGGCATGGCAGGCCCCTCGCTCCCATCAGTTAACTGGGGGGTGGGGGAAGGATTCCCTTTAGGCCCGAGTGGTTTGGAGTTCCTGCCCATCCTAGAGTAGAAGAAGCGCACTGCTCAACTTCCATCCCCCTTGTGCTGGGAACCTCTGCTCCAGCCTCCTGACTCCTCTTTCTCGTTAAAATGGAAAGGACCCTTGGGTGGTGACTGATGAAACCCATCAGAGTTACAGCCCCACACTTCTAAGCAATTAGTACCCCTGCTGAAGAGAATTCATAGTCAGAGGCTTGGCGAGTTTCACAGCCAATTTATATGGAAACCACTGTCATGACCCTCATTTAACAAATAGGGACGCAGTCTTGAGAAGTGGGACAGTTTGCAGTATTCCTTTCCTAGGGCTACTGTAACAAAATACCACAAACTGGGTGGCTTGAAACAAATGCATTCCCTCCTGGAGGCCAGCAGGGCCATGTTCCCCCTGACACTGGGTAGAATCCTTCCTGACTCCTGCCTGGCTCCTTGGGGGTGGCTACAAGTCCATGGCCTGCAGCTGCATCACCCAGTCTTGGCCTCTGTGCTCAGGTGGTGTCATCCCTGTGTGTCTTCTCGCAAGGACGCCAGTCACTGGGGCCTACCCTCATCGAGTGCGTGCCCTCCTTTTAACCCGATCACATCTGCAAAGGCCCTATTTCACAATAAGGTCATGCTTGCACTTACCAGGACTCAGGACCACAAAGGACCCATAATACAGATTTTTTTTAAAATATTTTTCTTATTTATTTATGAGAGAGAGAGAGAGGCTGAGACATAGGCAGAGGGAGAAGCAGGCTCCTTAGAGGGAGCCCAGTGCAGGACTCGATCCTGGAACCCCGGGATCACACGCTGAGCCAAAGATGGATGCTCAACCACTGAGCCACTCAGGTGTCCCAGGACCCATAATACTTGCCTGAGGTTGTGCCTCAGTTGAGTGGGAGAGCCTGGCCTTCAGCTGTCTCTGGTGAGTGGGAGGCACGGCTGATCTGGGCTGTCTGCATCATGGTGTTGGGTGCCTCCATCAGGACATGGGGCTTGCAGAACCTGCCTGACCCTAAGCCTATGTCTTGAGCCCTGGGCTCTGTGGCTCAGTCCCCCAGGGAGGAGCCTGGCTGTGCTGACTTCTCTGTCCACTTGCCTTGTGGGCTGTGACTAGTCCCCTTGTCCTCTCTGGCCTGAGTCCTCTATCCTTCCCTACAAGTTCTCAGCCCTTTCAAATTCTTTTTTTAAAATAAGGTTTTATTTGTTTTTTTTTTTCAATTTTTCAAAAAGATTTTATTTATTTATTTGAGAAAGAGAGGGGCAGGAGGGCCAGAAGGAGAGGGATGAGCAGACTCCATGCCAAGCATGGATCCCAACACAGGGCCTGGTCCTGTGACCCTAAGATCATGACCTGAGCCAAAACCCAAGAGCTGAATGCTTAACAGACTGAGGTGCCCAGGTGCCCCTTAGGATTTTATTATTTATTTATTTTTGTTTTTAAAGATTTTATTTATTCATGAGAGACATGAGAGAGAGAGAGAGAGGCAGAGACACAAGCAGAGGGAGAAGCAGACTCCATAAAGGGAGCCCGACGTGGGACTCGATCCCAGGTCTCCAGGATCATGCCCTGGGCCCAGGGCAGCGCTAAACTGCTGAGCCACCTGGGCTGCCGTAGGATTTTATTTTTAAGTGATTTCTACATTTGTAGTGAGGAAGCTCCCAATGTGGGACTCAAACTCAAAACCCCGAGATCAAGAGTCACATGCTCTTCTGATGGAGCCAGCGAGGCACCCTGCCTCTTTCAAATTCTTACATCCATTTTTTTTCCCCTCTCTGCCCAGGATTCTCCTCTCAAGACCCTCATGTCCCGCTATGAGGAGGCCATGGGACTCTCAGGCCACCAGCTCTCTTTCTTCTTTGATGGGACAAAGCTTTCAGGCAAGGAACTGCCTACTGATCTGGGCATGGAATCCGGGGACCTCATTGAGGTCTGGGGCTGAAATCCCACTCCCTGCTTGGAGGCCCAGTCTGGACTTGGGGAGAACAGCTGCCCCTTTTGGCCCTACATGGGCTTATCCTCAAACTGAAGCAAAATTGAGTAGTGACCTTTGACACACACACACCCCCCACCACCACCATTGATCCTGTTATCAAGCCATTAGTTACTTGGTTAGTTGAATGAGTTTTCACCGCCCTGGGTGGTCTGTGGCTCTATCCACGTGGTAAGCTGGCTGCCTTTTCAGCCTCGCTGAGCCAAAGAGAAGGTATCCCTCACCCCTACCCTTTTCTTCCTGGTAATGTCTGTTGTGTGAGACTGCGTATACTTAGAGAGTGAGTTGAAATAAATGAAGAGTGGGTGTGGATTCCAGGCCTAGGATTTCTGCTGAGTCTGAGACCAGTAGTGGCCCTGGGGGAGGTGGGGTGGGCAGCAGATGAAGTTTGCTTGAGGCACATACATGGCTGTGGTTCCCCAGCCTGCGGAACCTGAACGAGCCAGCTCATGCACATGCTCACTTAAGCACAGGCAGACAGCGGGTTATGCTTTTGAAAGAGTGGATTCTCAGCCTTGCATGTCTTCCTCACCCCAGGACCCTTTAGAGCCAACCTTCCCAATGTGCACACACAATTTAAGGCATAATTGAACACATCCGAGCTTCTTTGTTTGGATCTCAGGATGATAGTTCACAAAAAGCTTCTCTAGTTATTTATGGCTTTTTCTTTCCTGTTTCTTTGTGCTATCCCAAGCACCCATTGGAATGTGTGAGTTATACATCTTTTAATATAAACGGATCCTTGTCAGATGCACTGTTGTGTATGTGAATATACTTTTACCACATGTGGTGTCACTGTGCTATAGATCTTGGGCTCTTTTCTTTTCTCACTCAACATGTGTTGCTTATTCTCCACATGCTGAGATGCTTAGACCACTCTGTGGTATTCCCCCGCAGGCTTCAGCTGCACCTGACACATTTGCTTAGTGGCCGACACCCTGGTGCCACCACTCCTGAGCACATAAATGAGGCCATCTTTTGTGTGTCCCCTTCTGAGCTTGCGTGGAAGGTTTTCCGGCGTAGGTACTGGCACAGGACGGGATGACGGGTCAGACAGGTTAATTTCCTATGGTTGAATCAAATTTTTCTTCTGAATGGTCATGGAGCCTCCCTGTTGGGGGTCCCCATTTCTCTTCATCCTCACCAGGACTTGTTGCTGCCCTGCTTTCCAATTTTTGCCAGTCTGTTTGGGTAAAAAGTGGTGGCCTGTTTCAATGTACATTCATCTGATCAGCAGTAATTGGGGGGATTTCTTCATACACTAGCAGCCTTTTAGGATTCCTTTTTGTGTACTGCCCTGATGGTTGCAAACAGCTCTCAGGATGGCACTCGTGTTTGATGATTTAGGGGTGTGTATTCTCACCGAACATGAATTTTTCGATTTTAATGTAGATGCATGAGCTGTTTTACCATATCACTTATTGCATTTGGTTTTTTATTTAAAAGTAGTTTAGATGGTTTACGTTTTCTGCTGTTAGCTTGTCAGTTTGTCCTTTCACATTTAGGACACTAAATAGGGCTGAAGTCCAGCCAGTACAGCCCGCTATGCACATTGGCTGGCATCTGTTCTGTGTGATGAAACATTTGTCCTTGGTTGATTCTGGGCTGTACTGGCTGATAAATATTGAATATTATTTGTAAACTATTTGAATTTAGCTTTGCATATGAGATCCAAGTTTTATTTTCTCCCCAGAATGAGCCAGTCTTCTCAATGCTGTCTACTAATAAAGCCATTAATTTTCCACTGATATGTGGTACAGTCTTGGCAAAAATATGTCACCTTCTAAAACCTTGTTTTGTTGGAATGTGCCATTCTTTTGACCTTACAATGTGAGAAAAACAGAAAGAAGCCTCTGTAACATTTAAGTAATCTATGTACGGTATAACTCTTTTTTTTTTTTCCAGATATGTTATGTCCACTAAGAAGTTTGGACATATTAAAATTGTGTATTCAGTCTCAACAAAATAAATGAGAGTACACTGAGCCTGCGTCTCCTTGTGTATTTCTGTTTTTGTGGCCCTCACAGGCCCCCTTATACAGCCCCTGTAATTGAGACTATTCGTTGTCCCCTTGCATCCATTCTGCCTCCTTCCAGGGTCATGGAACTGCTGG
Source organism: Vulpes vulpes (assembly GCF_048418805.1). NCBI lineage: Eukaryota > Metazoa > Chordata > Mammalia > Carnivora > Canidae > Vulpes > Vulpes vulpes. The sequence goes on from NC_132782.1 coordinate 93,197,983, forward strand.
TTTTTAGCAAAGCGCAGAGACTACAGAGTGAGGACACTTGCCAGCCTCTGTTGTAGCTAGGTGCCCATTCAGGCTCATGGGTGGAAGGGGGAGAGGGGTGCACCTTGCAGGACCTTTTCTTTTCTTTCTTTTTTTTTTTTTTGAATTTTTTATTTATTTATGATAGTCATACAGAGAGAAAGAGAGAGAGGCAGAGATACAGGCAGAGGGAGAAGCAGGCTCCATGCACCGGGAGCCTGATGTGGGATTCGATCCCGGGTCTCCAGGATCGTGCCCCGGGCCAAAGGCAGGCGCCAAACCACTGCGCCACCCAGGGATCCCTTTGCAGGACCTTTTCAAAAGCAGGCAGCATGAGCCCTTCTCTTGAGTTTTCTTCCTGCTGCCGACTGGAAGTGGAGCAGTGCTGCTGACACAAGATGATCTTGGGGAAGGAAGCCACATGGGACAGGACAGGACAAGGAGAGGAGACTGGGTCCTGCCAATCCTGTGCTACTGACCTCTGGGCTTTCATGGGAAGGGGAACTTCCTGTTTAAATCACTGGCTATTTGAGCGTTTCTGTCCCTGGTAACCCAGAATGTATCAATTGCAAGCAGTATTGTAGGGACGCCAGCTGAAATTTTCCTAGGTTTATATCCAGGAATGGAGTCACTGACCATTCATTTTCCTGTCCACTCTCTCTTCAGTAGTGCCAGATTGCTGACCAAAGTGACTGGACCTCTTGATAAATCCATTAGCAAGTGCTAGAAGATTCCAGTTTCTTCTTCCCCAGCACTTAATCTGGGGAGGAGATGGGAAAGACTACTCATTTTAAAATAATTCACATTTCTATGATGAGAGAAAGAATTCATCCTTTTGATCGAAGGATCACTCATCAGGTGGTCTTTTTATTTTGTTTTTTTATTTGTTTTTTTAAGATTTTATTTTTATGCAATATCAACACCCAACATGGGGGTCAAACTTATGACCCTGAGATCAAGAGTTGCACACTCCACTGACTGAGCCAGATGTCCCTATTTTATTTTTTAAAGATTTAAAAAATTTATTTCCCCAAATATTTTCATTTTTTTTTTAAAGATTTTATTTATTCATGAGAGACACACACGGAGAGGCAGAGACACATGCAGAGAGAGAGAAGCAGGCTCCATGCAGGGAGTCCGACGTGGGACTCAATCCCAGGACTCCAGGACCACTCCCTGGGCTGAAGGCAGACGCTAAACCACTGAGCCACCCAGGTGTCCCAAGATTTTCATTTTTTAAAAAAGATTTTGTTTATTTATTTGACAGCACAAGCAGGGGGAGCAGCATGCAGAGGGAGAGGGAGAAGCAGGATCCCTGGTGAGCAGGGAGCCCAATGTGGGGTTTCGATCCTAGGATCCAGAGATCATGACTTGAACCAAAGGCAGACACTTAATTGACTGAGCCCATTCAAATATTTTATTTTTAAGTCATCTGTACACCCAATGTGGGGCTTGAACTCACAACCCCTAGATCAAGAGCCACTCAGTGAGTGATCCACTCACTGAGTCAACTAGATGCCTCATCTGGTGGTCTTTTTAAACTCCTGAAAAAAACAAGACAAAGCAAACCAAAAAACCCTCCCCTGATTAAAAACCTACAAAACTAGAACCCTTAACTCAGTGGCACATGCCAAACTTGGTACTTGTCATGATCTCATTCAGCCTTAGAGCTCTTACAAGGTAGGTGGTGGTATTATTCCCATTCTCCAGAAAAATGGAAGAGTAGTGAACCTGCCCCAGGCCTCACTGCCACTGAATGCAGACCTGGCTGGAAGACGGGGTCCCTAACCTATGATAAGACCAGTGCTTCTCACACCTGAACACAAGTGAGCTGGGGAGCTTGTGACAATGCACACATGGGGTCTGTGTTATGCTGTGGGGCCCAAGATGCTGCTGCATTTCTAATGAGCTCTTAGGAGTTGTGATTGTGCCAGCTACACTTGGAGGAACAAGATGTGGTCTGCCTTTTTCCTATAGCCTCACAGTGTCCCATCTCCTGATCCTTGCCATTCCTTCAGTAAGGCACATTCCCCCCCTCCCCTTGCATGGGACTGGCCGTGTCCTCGTGTGTGTTGCACTTTAGCCTGAGACAGGGGTCTGGCTCAGCACACTCTTCTGCCCATTGGTCTTTGTCTTCCCTACTAGACTGCAAGCTCCTTGAAAACAAATACTGTATCTTTTTTTTTTTTTTAAGATTTATTTATTTATTCATAAGAGACACAGACTGAGAGAGAGAAGCAGGCTTCTCTCAGGGAGCCTGATGCAGAACTTGATCCTGGATCCTGGGATCATGACCTGAGCCGAAGGCAGGCACCCAACCACCGAGCCACCCAGGCATCCCCAAATACTGTATCTTGTTCTGAGATCCCTAGCTCTGGGACACCTGGGTGGCTCAGTGGTTGAGTGTCTGCCTTCAGCTCAGGCCATGATCCTAGGGTCCTGGAATTGAGTCCCACATCGGGCTCCCTGCAGGGAGTCTGGTTTTCCCTCTGCCTATGCCTCTGTCTCTCTCTTTGTCTCTCATGGATAAATAAATAAAAACTTTTTTAACTCTTTTTTTTTTTTTTTTTTTTTTTTTTTTTAGATTTTATTCATGAGAGATACAGAGAGAGAGAAGCACAGACACAGGGAGAAACAGGCTCCGTGCAGAGAGCCCGATGCCAGACTCAATCCTGGGTCTCCAGGATCACACCCTAGGCTGAAAGCAGCACCAAGCCCCTGAGCCACAGCCCCTGCCCAAATAAATAAAACCTTAAAAAAAATCCCTAATTCTGTGTCTGATACTTAGTAGTTACCTGACAAATGTTTGTTGGATGAACAAATTCTTCCTCTCAATACTACCCTCCATCTCATTGCATGAGCCAGAAACCCATTTCAGTCTTGACACCTCTAAACCCCCATATCCACCCATCCTGACCCCATTCAACTGCCCCAGGTGGCTCTAAACATGGTCCACGTCCTTCTCCCCATCCCGCCGTGGTGCAAGCCACTGCTGCCTACAGCCGTGTGTAGTGACACAGCTGCTTGACAGGTTACTTCTGCTGCCCTTCTGGCCCCCTTCCATCCAAGTACAGTGCAGCCAGAGGGATCTTCTCAAATGCAAATAGGTTTTTATTTTTATTTTCTTAAAGATTTATTTATTTGAGGACACCTGGGTGGCTCAGCGACTTAGCGCCTGCCTTCAGCCCAGGGCGTGGTCCTGGAGTCCCAGGATTCTCTGTCAGATAAAGATTTTCTTCTTGTATTGTCTTTCTCTTTAGCAGCTTTTTGAGAGTTAAAAACTGGTTCAATTAAGTCTGGAAAATCTAAATTTTCTTCAGGTTCCCAAGTATTGTCAGCATCTGTAAATCCACCTCCACTTCAGGAAACACTCCATCTTCCCATTCACTACGCGTCGGTGCAGTACTTTTTCCATCACAAATTCTTTAGGCTCTACCTCTTCTACTTTTTTTACTCTTTCCGTTCTGTTTCTTTCCCATCTCTTGCAATGTGTTTTTATTGGAGGCCATTTTTAAAGGATTTTATTTATTTATCCACGAGAGACACACACAGAGAGGCAGAGACACAGGCAGAGGGAGAAGCAGGCTTCATGCAGAGAACCTGACGTGGGACTCGATCCCAGGACCCCAGGATCACGCCCTGGGCTGAAGGCAGGTGTTAAACCACTGAGCCACCCAGGTGCCCCTGGGGGCCATTTTATTTTTTTGCAGACTTGAAAAGCTATTATTCACTGCCTCCGAGCTAATCTGGTCCCCGGTCTGTGGTGTCTCCTGTTTTTTTTTTTTTTTTTAAGATTTTATTTGAGAGAGAAAGAGAGAGCAAGCATGAGTGGGGGGAAGGGCAGAGGGAGAAGCAGATTCCCCACTGAGCAGGGAGCCCCATGCAGGACTCTATCCCAGGACCCTGGGATCATGACCCAAGCTGATGGCAGACACTCAACCAACTGAGCCGCCCCTGCGCCCCAAAATATTTGCCATTATAAACAAAATATTTGATTTTTAAAAAATATTTTTAAAAAGATTTTATTTATTTATTCATGAGAGACACAGGGAGAGAGGCAGAGACACAGACAGAGGGAGAAGCAGGCTCCATGCAGGGAGCCCGATGTGGGACTTGATCCTAGGACCCCGGGATCACAACCTATGCAGAAGGCAGACACTCAACCCCTAAGCCACCCAGGCACCCCTGATTTTTTTAAAAAGATTTTTATTTATTTATTCATGAGAGACACAGAGAAAGGCAGAGACACAGGCAGAGGGAGAAGCAGGCTCCATGCAGGGAGCCCAATGTGGGACTCGATCCCGGGACTCCAGGATCACGCCCTGAGCCGAAGGGGATGCTCAACTGCTGAGCCACTCAGGCATCCCAAATTATTTGATTTTCACTAATCTCCAGTGTATTGAATTTGGATTACAGGCTTTTAGTTTTTTTTTTAAAACTTTATTGGTCGAAGTGTACAGGTCAAGGTGTCTCAGTAGATGTACACAATCCTGAAAATGGTTCCTGGTGCCTGTTTGCATGTCCTCTTCCCCCTGATCCCTAGCATAGTGATATTGTGGTATTAATCTGTGTTTTCCCTAATGACCAAAGGTTTCATATACTTGTTGGCCATGCATATATCTTTCTCTTGAAATACCGGTACAAATTTACTACCCACTTAAAAAATTGTGTTATTGGCTTAGTTTTAAGAATTCTTAGTACATCTGGATGTAAGTCCTTTGTCAGACACGTGCTTTGCAAATATTTTCTTTCAAACTGTAGCTTGCTTTTTCGCAGGTGCAATTTTAGGTATGGATAGGTATGGCTATCTGTCTCCTCCAGATAGACCTCCTGAGGGTAGGGACTAAATCGGCTTTGCTTGACACCTGGAATGATGCCAGACACATAGTAATGTGTAACGCTCAGTAATATTTTGTTGAGGAAATTCAGGAACTACAATCTGAAGTTCCTCTCTGTCTCTTCCCCTTAGACCTCAGGGGAGACTAGGCTTAAGGCTATGAAACATGAAATATTTTGGAAGGGGGGGGCGCCAACAAGCGATATTCATGACTCAAATGGTTTCTGGTAAGACCTTGGGGACCCCATGCTTTCCCCATGAGACTCCAGAATTTCAGTAGAAGGGCTTAGAAGTCAGTTTGGAAGAGGGGTCTTGAATGTACATTTATTTGCAGGGAACTGTGGTGTGGGAGCTCAGTCCTGCAGCTAGGAGCATCCCAGATGAGACCACCAGGGGGCGCGAGGGCTTCAGTCTCGGTTGGAGGTGAGGGAAATCAGATCCTGGGTGGCGTGTGGGGGTCAAGCGGGGGAGAAGCTCAGGAATTGACGGGCAGCTGCTTAGGGCATCCGAATGCTAGGGACCCGGCCCGTTGGAGCGGCTGGGCTAGGGGCTGCTGTTCACCATTCACTCCTTCAACGCTTCCTGAGCGTGTCTGAAGCCCACACCGGACATCGAGGAAGGGTAATTGCCAAGACTGAGAACGGATCGCTGGCATTTCTGGAAGTAAAGTACTTCCAGAACCTTTCACGACTCCATTGTCTCGTTTGATCTCGTTGGATCAGAAGTGTGCCCAGTGGGAGGTGCAGACGGGGAAGCCGAGATTCGGAGCGCTGGGCGACTGCACCGCTTCCCCCCGACTCCCAGCGGCGGTGCAGGCGCGGGTCTACGACGGCCTCTGGTTACCCTGGCGACCGGCCGGCGGTCACGTGACGGGGGAGCCGCGGCAGTCACGTGTCGAGGGCACGCGCGAGGTGGCGTCGGCCTCCTGGGCTCCAGCATCACATGACCGGCTCCAGGCCAACATGGCGGCGGCCGTGGTGCAGCGCCGGGGCTGAGCGACAGTGATTGCAGTGGGCTCCCGTCGGGGGTGAGGGGAGGCCTCGGCTTGGGCGAGGGGGTCAGGCCCTCTCCACCCCGCTCCTGTCCCCGGCGTCGCTCGCCGCGTTGCTGTGTCTGCCGGGACGGGGAGGCATGACAGGCCGGGCCCGCGTTCCATCCCAGCCGTGCTCCGTGCTTCCGGGCAAGCGCCTGCGGGTGCCTGGACTCCCCTCCCTCGCCTGGGTTCCCCCCATCCTCCTTTCTCCAGCAACCTCCCCTCGCAGGTGGGATCGTCGGTAGGACCGGAGCGCGGGCGGGCGAGGCCCCCGGGGACCATGTCCGGGTCCGACACCGCACCCTTCCTCAGCCAGGCGGATGACACGGACGACGGGCCGGTGCCCGGCACCCCGGGGTTACCCGGGGCCCTGGGGAACTCGAAGTCCGAGGATCCCGAGGTCCCGGACCGGGAGGGGCTGCAGCGCATCACCGGCTTGTCTCCGGGCCATTCGGCACTCATAGTGGCGGTGCTGTGCTACATCAACCTCCTCAACTACATGGACCGCTTCACCGTGGCTGGTACTGACTTGGGGTGGGGGTGGGGAGTCAGACTAGGGGAAGGGAGGGGGTCCCGGAGGTGGGGCTGCCTCGCCGAGCCCATCCCGAGTCTTCTTCCCAGGCGTCCTTCCAGACATTGAGCAGTTCTTTGACATCGGTGACAGCAGCTCTGGCCTTATCCAGACCGGTGAGTGGAGGCCCCTCCGCAGCACAGCAGCTTTTCTTTCATTTCTGCCCCAAATGGGATTACATGCTGGCATGCCTGGGACCTCAGTAAGATAGAGTGGCCATGAGACGCCTGGGTGGCTCAGCAGTTGAGTGTCTGTGTTCAGCTCAGGTCATGATCCTGGGGTACTGGGATTGAGTCTCACATAGGGTTCCCCATGGGGAGCCTGCTTCTCCCTCTGCCTATGTTTCTGCCTCTCTCTGTGTCTCTCATGAGTAAATAAAATCTTAAGAGAGAGAGAGAGAGAGAGGCCAGACTTAGTAGTGGTGGTGGTGGGAAGATGGCCCTCATTCTGCTCTGGGCTGACCTTTTCAGTTAGGACACCGCAATTTAAAAGGCAGTTTAGTGTAATGGTTAAGACAGACCTGGGTTTAAATCTCAGCTTTCCACTTACTGTAATGGTAGGCAAGGTCCTCAGTCTCTGTAAGCTTCACTTTCCTGGTCGGTGAGATGGACCTAGTAGTAACCCAGAGCACCTCCTGGGGCTGATGTGAGGATTATGTGCAAACCAAAGCCTGTGAAGTGCATGGTATGGTGTCAGGAGCATGATCAGCACCCAATAAATAATGGCAGAAGTGGGTGTCTGGAATGGGGAGAGTTGAGTTTTACTTGTTCAGAATTTTGGGATTTGTGGGAGAGGCAAAGCCAAGGCCAAATCCTCTTTTCCTTCACTCCTTTATTGAACATTTCTGAGCACTTACTCTGTGCCGGGCCCTGGAGGAAGAGGTGATAACATACACGGAACTTGGCCAAGACCTTTTACGCCCATTGTCTTCTAATCTTTTCACCAGCCAAAGAGTTGGTGGTGTTTTTAATTTATAGAGAAATCAGGTAGTCTTGTCTACATTTTTTTAAAACAGATTTTATTTATCTATCCATGAGAGACACAGAGAGAGAGAGAGGCAGAGACACAGGCAGAGGGAGAAGCGGGCTCCACGCAGGGAGCCTGACATGGGACTCGATCCCGGGTCTCCAGGATCAGGCCCTGGACTGAAGGTGGCGCTAAACTGCTGAGCCACCAGGGCTGCCCCTTTTGTCTACATTTTTATAGAGAAACTGAGGCTTAGAGATGAGCTCAGGCTTGCCCAGAGTCACACAAGTGAGAGGGGAGGAGTTTGAAACAAGATAATGAAGAGTTTTTTGCTCCACCCAAGACCAGTAAGGACCTAGAGTGATTAAGGTAAAGACTAGAGGAAGGAGAATGAGATCATAGGTCAAAGTTGCAAAGCTTTAAAAAGTTGTTGCATTAGGGCGGCCCGGGTGGCGCAGCGGTTTAGCGCTGCCTTCAGGCCGGGGCATGATCCTGGAGACCCGGGATCGAGTCCCACGTCAGGCTCCCTGGAGGGAGCCTGCTTCTCCCTCTGCCTGTGTCTCTGCACCCCTCCTCCCCCGATGTCTCATGAATAAGTAAATTAAAAAAAAAAAGTTGTTGAGGTAGAAAAGAAGCAGGACTTTGTCAACCACATTTATTTTTTCATTCAACACGTGTTTACTGAGCTTATGTTTTGTGTGATGCCATGTGTTCAGTGGTGGACATACAGCTGTGGCCACTACAGGCAAGGTCTCTGTCTTCACGGAACTGCCATTCTACTGGGAATGAGCACCAGTCCTTAAAAACCAAAACTGAAAATGAGATGATTTTTGGTAGGAGTATTTTGGTGAAAGAAAACAGAGTAATTGTGATAGAGATTGAGTATGTGGGGGCTGGGAAGGTATCTAAGCTGGAACCTGAAGGTTCTGTGAAGCTCAGGTGAGAGGACATATGTTCCCAATGGAGAGGACAGTAGGTGCCAGAAATCCTAATGATACTGAGGTTGGGAGTTGGGCCACTGGGATGCAAAGAAGAGAGGATGAGCGCAAGGTTGAAGAGGTGTGTGTGTGGGGGGGGTGGCGCTAGATCAGATAGTACGTCATGGGCCATGGTGTGGAGTTTGGATTTTGCTCTTGGCTGGATGGGAGGAAGTGATGGGTCAGCCCGGCTGAAGGAAGGTTTGGAGGATGCTGAAAATGGGGCTGGACTTCTCTGGCAGGAAACTCTGGTAGTTTCAGGATTAGGAGGTAATACCGCTCCCCCTTGCCCTTCCTGAGCTGGGTTCAGGGTGGGCGAGGGGTACTGGGGCTGGGCTGTGACTTTCTGCTTCCTCTCAGTGTTCATCTCCAGTTACATGGTGTTGGCACCTGTGTTTGGCTACCTGGGTGACAGGTACAATCGGAAGTATCTCATGTGCGGGGGCATTGCCTTCTGGTCTCTGGTGACACTGGGGTCGTCCTTCATCCCCAGAGAGGTGAGGCCCCATGCTAGTTCCTGCTTCTGGTCCCCCTACTACCCATCAGTCTTTGTTGCTGCTCTTTGGAGTCATTGCAGATTGGACCTGGGGAACTTCTGCACTTCCCTTGGTCCATGCCATCCTATATCCCCTGCTTGCCTGAGTTAATCTGCCCACCCCTCCGCTTCCCCTGTTGTTCTAGAACATTCTTCTGTCCATCGCCCACTTCCCCCGAACCGTTGACTCCTCCCACTCCACACCTCAGCACTCACATTTCCATACCACAGAAAAGACCTCACCTGGACTGTTCATTCTCCCTCTTCTCCTTTCTCATCAGACTTCCCACGAGGCCCCCTTGACCCGGTGCCAGTCTGGGTGAAAGAGCAGCCAGGGAGAGAGGCTCTCACTTTGCTTGCACTTCTCTCCTCCCACTCACCCCGGAACACTGCTGGCCAACCTGCCCCCACCACTCCATTGCCAAAGTCAACAGCCACTTTTTGGTTGCTAAATGTAGCTCTTACTTCCTAATCCTGCTCTTGCTAGATCTCCTGGGAGCCTCCGGCTCTATTGACCCACTTCTTCCTTCCGGAAACTCTCTTCTGACTTCTGTGATGCCATTCTTCTGGTTTTCCTCCTGCCTCCCTGGCTGTTGCTTCTCTGCTCCTTTGAAATCTCTTCTGTCTGTCCATTTGCACTCTCTGCCCTGGAACTTGTCATCAGCCCCAGGCACCATATACGCCCCTCGGCTGAGCCTGCCCTGTCCTTAGCCTCAGATGTCTTCCGTGGACAAATACACCTCCGCCTAAGATCGCCACTCACTGTTGGGATGTCTTGGGTGGTAGAAATTGGTTAATTTGGCACCTGCTAGGTGCAAAGTATTGAGTAGAACTTCTGTTATCCAATCCTGGCAATAGTTATGTGAGCAAGTTATTATTCTCCCCCTTTTGCAGATGAGGAATCTGAGGCTCAGAGAGGTTAAGTTGCTTTCCCAAAGTCACAGCTAGTAAGTAGTAGAGCCAGGACTCAGGCTCTGGTCTGTTAGGCTCCGGTCTCTCTCCTGCCATCCCTGCTGCCCACCGGAGCTGGCTGGTCAGGGAGGCCGGGAGGCTGGCTGCAGGGCGGGGTGCCACCTCCCCCACGTTTCGTTTCCCAGCGATTCTGGCTGCTTCTTCTGACCCGGGGCCTGGTGGGGGTCGGGGAGGCCAGTTACTCCACCATCGCACCCACCCTCATCGCTGACCTCTTCGTGGCAGACCAGCGGAGTCGGATGCTCAGTGTGTTCTACTTTGCCATCCCTGTGGGCAGGTACCTGAGGGGGCCGTGGGCCTGGGGAGGCGTGCGGGGGTGGCAGAGGACCTGGCGTGGGGCCTGACTGACCGGCTGCCCCTCCCCTCTCCCATCCCCTTTCCCCAGTGGTCTGGGTTACATTGCAGGCTCCAAAGTCAAGGACGTGGCTGGGGACTGGCACTGGGCTTTGCGGGTGAGTGTGGACACTATCTGGGGGAGGCTCAGCAACGTTCTCACGGATTTTCCCGTTCCTGCCTCCAGACACACCCCCTTTGAAGGCAGTGCTTGTGCCGCCAAGCCCGTAGGAAGCCTGGCTGCCCTCACCACGAAGCCATGTGCTAGGCAAAACTCTTGGTTGCGGGTTACAGGTGCCCTGTAAAACTGTAAGCCCCCAAATGGGACTCTGGTGGCTCTCTTAATGGAAAGTCCCAGAGTGAGCTTCAGGTAGAGCTGGATCCAGGACTCCCACTTCCTCACAAGAATTCAGTCATTCTTTTTCTCAGCTCTACTTTGCTCTATGTTAATTTCATTCTCAAGCAAGTGAAAGCTCCACGTTTATCTTCCCGTTTAGAGACGTTGGCACCCCAGATCCTTGAGCAGTAGTCCTGGATGGTGTCTGATTAGATGAACGTGTGTCACATACCTGCTATTGAATCAATGACAGAGGCCAGGGATGTTACCACTACTCTTGTCAGCCAAGTCTGGGTTACAAGCCCCCTCTGTTTGAACCACATGGATTAAGAGAAGTGGGGGGAGTACTTTCCTAGAAGGAAATTAGGGTGCTGTTACCAAAGAGGAAGCAGTTAGGCTTGCAGAAATACGGGCTCCTAGTGGCACTTGCCCCCCACTCCTGAACGTGGGCTCAGCGCCTATGGGCAGGCACTTGCCTGGGGCTTCAGGCCTCGGAGTCTGAGTTATCTTTATATACCCTCACTTTTTTCCAGCCTCAGAGGTACGGTGTGTCCCTGTCCATGCCTGTCCTGAAGCCCACTCTTTCCCCAGGTGACACCAGGTCTAGGGGTGGTGGCTGTTCTGCTGCTGTTCCTGGTAGTGCGGGAGCCGCCAAGGGGAGCTGTGGAGCGCCACTCAGACTCACCGCCCCTCAACCCCACCTCGTGGTGGGCAGATCTGAGGGCTCTGGCAAGAAAGTGAGTTTAGTTCCATTCTAACCCAACATTTGAGGCCTCCTGGCAAGGCCCTTGGTGTCTGGTTTGAGATTTACGCAAGTGTCCTCTTTTTTGCCCACTGGCCCTCCCCCAAGGCCAGGTGTTCAGTCATCACTGCCCCCATGTGGCAGCAGCTTGAATTATAGGCCTAGATCCAGGCCCATCCAAGACTGCTTCCACACCCAGTGTCCCGGCCTTACCAAAATACGCCAGGAAAGGAGGTCTCCTACCCTGACACCTCCATGGAGTCTGACTTCCTCCCCCTCAACTATCTACAGTCCTAGTTTCATCCTCTCTTCGCTTGGCTTCACTGCTGTGGCCTTTGTCACGGGCTCCCTGGCTCTTTGGGCTCCGGCGTTCTTGCTGCGTTCTCGTGTGGTCTTGGGGGAGACCCCACCCTGCCTTCCTGGAGACTCCTGCTCATCCTCTGACAGGTACCCAGATGGGGGTTAGGCTAGGCGACCTGCAGGTGGCAGGGGATGGAGTGGAGAGAGTCTTGATTCAGACTCAGGCTCCTTCCTCCCCCAGTGTCAGTTTCCCGGTGTGGGAAATAGGTGATGGGCTGATCCCTTCCTCTCGGAGCTGTGTGACCCACGGGGACCCGGGTAGACCTGAGTTGTGTGGGTGGCTGGGACAGAGCATCTTCTCCAGGCCACGGGGGTGAGGTGAGGGGGCTTTGCAGGCAGATGGACTGGCCTCCATGACCCTCCCCCTGCTCCCAGCCTCATCTTTGGGCTCATCACCTGCCTGACCGGGGTCCTGGGTGTGGGCCTGGGCGTGGAGATCAGCCGCCGCCTCCGCCGATCCAACCCCCGCGCTGACCCTCTGGTCTGTGCTGCTGGCCTCTTGGGCTCTGCGCCCTTCCTCTTCCTGTCCCTTGCCTGTGCCCGTGGTAGCATCGTGGCCACCTATGTGAGTAGCCATCAGGTGTCACAGGGGGTGTTCTGGGTCTAGCGGGGAGGAACGGTATACTGGGGCAGGCCTGGGGTCAACCAGGTGGTGGTTTGGAGACAACTTGAACCAGAATGCCTGGTTTTCAACCTCAGGTACGGCTCTTCCCAGCTGTGTGACATTGCATTAGGCAAGTGAGTTAACCTCTCTGCTTAGTTTGTCATCTGTAAAATAGGAATGATGGCTTTAAAAAAAAAAAAAAAAAGAATGATGGCTTTGTCTCACAGGGGTATTCTGGGGATTTGATTGAGTTAGTAGATGGCCCTGGTACACGGTGTACCCTCCATGTGTTTGCTCTTCTTGTGATGAGACAACCGTCTTCACCACCTCGGTCTCCCCATCTCCAACCCCCCAGATTTTCATCTTTATTGGAGAGACACTGCTGTCCATGAACTGGGCCATTGTGGCTGACATTCTGCTGGTGAGTAGGTGGGCCGCTGCGGGGTTGGCCCAAAGGCTGACGGAAGTAAGGAGTAGGGGCAGGAGGCCTCGCTTGCCTTCCCTGTGGCCTGTGCCCCTTTTCCAAAACCCAAATGACTTCACAGTCAGCCCCAGATGGGCCTGTAGTTTGGGCGTGTGCCCCATTTATACCTCTGAGCTGGGTTCACCTCTGGTCTCAGCCTGGGCTGAGCCTTGGCCCTGTCTTTGCCCTCTGCCCCCTGCCCCTCCTCTCCCCAGTACGTGGTGATCCCCACACGACGTTCCACTGCTGAGGCCTTCCAGATCGTGCTGTCCCACCTGCTGGGTGATGCTGGGAGCCCCTACCTCATTGGCCTGGTGAGCACTGCCCCTCAGCTGGGCCTGGGGTGGGGATCGGGGACACTGAATTCCTAGCACCTGCCAGCAGGCAGCGGCCTGAGCTTGGGCCAACAAAGAAGGTCTGACCCCAGTTGGGTGTTTCTGTGTTGTGTGCTAGGTACCCCTCACCTTGGACCTTCAGCCGGGCATCCAGGGTTTTGTTTGCACCTTGAATAGTGGGGCCACAAGACCTTCCCTGGTCCTCCAGACTGCCCCTCATTGCCGGCTCCTGACACCTCTGTCCTAGAGTCCAGGGGCTCCCTCTCTGTGGCTCATTCTCCTGGCACTCCTTTTCTCGTCCCTCTGCAGATCTCCGACCGCCTCCGCCGGAGCTGGCCCCCCTCCTTCTTGTCCGAGTTCCGGGCCCTGCAGTTCTCGCTGATGCTCTGCGCCTTCGTGGGGGCCCTGGGTGGGGCGGCCTTCTTGGGCACTGCCATCTTCATCGAGGGCGACCGCCGGCGGGCCCAGCTGCACGTGCAGGGTCAGTGGGGCCTTCCCTTTGTCTGGCCATGGCTCCTTGCCCGACTTCAGGATACTGCCTGTCCATCTGTCCCAGCCCATGTCCCTGGCTTCCCTGAGCCCATAGCCCTTCCCTCATTCAGCTTTGGGTCTGCCTGGCCAACGAACTGATATCCCACTGTGCACATGGCTCTGGTGGGTCCGCTGGCCCCGTCCACTTTCCACTGCCTTTCTGTCCCCTCCCTGTTTTTGTGTCTTTTTGTCTATCCAGCCCTGGCTCTGACCCCTCCCTCGGCAGGTCTGCTGCGTGAGGCTGGACCTGCAGATGACCGAATTGTGGTACCCCAGCGAGGCCGCTCCACCCGGGTCCCTGTGTCCAGTGTGCTTATCTGAGGGACCATTGCACACCAACCTGCATACATACCGCAGCTGGCCCCAGGCCCACCCCAGAAGGTGCCTAGGCGCAAACCCTCGGCCTGGCCTGGCTTCTAGGAGCGGCTGTGGGCCATGTTCCAGCTCCCCCACACTACATAGGCAGCAGCCAAGGGCAGGGTGGGGAGGTTCTGGGGGGTCTGGGAGGGGGACTCCCCTCCCCTGGACCAGTCCCAGGGGCTCGGTGCTATTTGTAACTGAATAAAATTTGTAGCCAGACCCTGAGTGCCTGCCTGAGTCTCTGTGGGTGTTACTGACCTCTGGTTGTCTGCAGGGGATGCCCCTACTCTGGCCCCAGGACTCCTGGGGCTATGGGGTCACTTGTGTGGGACCTTGGGCAAATCCCTGCCCTCCTGGGCCGGGTGAAAAAGAGTGCGGAGTGAAGTAGCTCAGTGTGACTGTGAGTCACGCCTATGGTTCCCCTCGAGCCCGCCCCTCTTGGTAGGCCAGCCAGGGTAAGGTAGGGTGGGCATTGCCCCCTGCCCCTTGATTCCCAGCGTCAGGGCCTCCCTCCTGGCCGCCCCCTTGAGTCCTGGCTGTGGACGCCATGGCTGTCAGGTGGCCTGTAACTATCTTGCTCTTCTTCCCTGGTAGGAATAGCTCTTTGTCCCGGAGGCCAGCAGACCCCTCCTGAGGACCCAGGGGTGGCTCCAAAGGCCTCTTCCTCCCCCTCCCCGCTGGCTGGGTGGGGGTGGGAAGGGGGCGGGGGCAGCCGGCTGAGCCCGATGATTTCCTGCCCTCACCCCGGGCTCACCACAGCTTCCTGCCACAGGCGGGCAGGCTCTGAGAGGCAGGCGCCTAGCCGAAGGGCAGGTAGGGCTGGGGTGCGGGGGGCCGAGCAGGGGTGACTGGCGCCCCAGACTCCGGCCCAGACCCTGGCCGGTCTGCCCTGGGATCACGGGTCTTCCCCAGGCAGTGCCGACCCCTGCGAGGCCCGGCAAGGGGCAGGGGGTCCAAGGAGTGCCCAAGGAGGGCACAGCCGGCCCGCAGTCAGGCTTCCAGGCTGGTGCCCACTGGGTTCCCGCACCCGTGCTGGCCCAGCTCTCACCCTGCCGCAGCTCAGTGTGCTGGGCGGCAGGCAGCCAGGCCTGGTCCAAGCTCTCCTGCAGATGGAGGCCGTCGTCCTGATCCCCTATATGCTGGGTCTCCTGTTGCTGCCCCTCTTGGCCGTAGTGCTGTGCGTGCGCTGCCGAGAGCTGCCAGGTGAGTGCGGGCCGCCGGGTAACACCGCTCAGGACATACCTTCGGGGATCTTCGGCCCTCCTTGACCCCCTTGCTTTATCCTACCTCTGTCCTGCGTGTGTGAGACCTGAGAGTCCTGCGCTCCCACCTTCTCCCCTCGCCACCCCTCTTCCTGCCTCACTGACTTCTCTTCCCCAGGCTCTTACGACAGCACCGCCTCTGATAGGTGAGTTGCCCATGGGCCCTGTGTGGCTCCCTCACTACCCTGTGTGACCCTGGGGGCTGGGACGGGAGCTGGGGCCTCTCCTGCCCCTGACCAAGCTCTGTCTCTCTTGCCAGCTTGACCCCAAGTAGCATTGTGCTCAAAAGGCCTCGTGAGTACCTGGAGGGTCCCCTCCCTTGGGTGTAGGAGAGAGGGTCCCTGGCACATGAGAGACTGAGTGCCTTTGTTCAGGTCCCCCCTCCTGCCTTCCCTCCGCCGTGGCTGCCCACATGGCTTTGACCTGATCTGGGACTAGGGAGGGAGATGGGTGTCCTCCGGCCTGTCCAGGGCACAGGAGGTTTCATGGGGCTAGTCTATCCTTTGAGGCCTCAATGAGAGTAGGGGCAAGATGTCTGGAGTCACTCCTTGTGCTTGGTCCTGTGTCCTCAGCTACAGTTGTGCCCTGGCCATCGGCCCCGTCCTATGGGCCTGTTACCTCCTACCTACCCTTGAGCCAGCCGGACCTGCTTCCCATCCCGTAAGTAGCATCCTCCCCCTTCACAACGCCCTCTTTACCCGCCTCACCTCTGTAGATTGGGGGTCCCCTTCCCTGTGACAATCCCGCTTGTCCCAGAGCCCCACCGCAGCATAACCTGTGACCTTTGACTCCCAGGAGGTCCCCACAGCCCCCCGGGGGCTCCCACCGCATGCCGTCTTCCCGGCAGGACTCAGATGGTGGTAAGTGTGGAGTGGGGCTCAGAGGGCTGGGGTTAGGCAGAAGCGAGACCCCCTCTGAGCTGACTCAGTCTCCCTCTTGCTCTCTCTCCGAAGCCAACAGTGTGGCGAGCTACGAGAACGAGGGTGCGTCTGGGGCCCCGGGGGCCCTGGTGGCAGGGAGGCTGGGGCCTGGCCTGCGCCCTGATCGCTGTGTCGTTACCCCAGAGCACCTCTCCTGCGAGGACAATGATGAGGACGAGGAGGAGGAGTATCACAACGAGGGCTACTTGTGAGTGGCCTGGTGGGCGGGCTGGTGGGGACCCTGGCCGGAGGGGGGTCCTCGCTCACCGCCCCTCGACTCCCCCTCAGGGAGGTGCTTCCTGACAGCACGCCAGCCACCGGCACTGCGGTCCCACCGGCTCCGGTGCCCAGCAACCCCAGCCTCCGAGACAGCGCCTTCTCCAGTGAGTTCCCGGGCGACTGTCCGTGTGGCCGCCCCTCCGCAGTCTCTCCTCTCTCTAGGACGCCTGTCCCTCGGTGCACTTCCACTCCGACCTTCTGATTTCCTTACCTTCCCATCCTCTTTCCTTCTTCATTGTCTTTCCCTTTTATTGTTTGTTACCTTTCTCTATTCACTCTTCTTCTGACCTCTGTTCTTTGGTCTCTCTCCCACCCGGAGGCTCTCTTGGCCTCTGTTCCTTTCTCATGGAGGCCACATCATCTTGTAAATCTTATAGGTTGTCTTCTTCGGCAGGGGTTTTGGGAAGTTTTCTTCTGCTTCCGGCATCGTTTCGGTTTCCTTTGAGCTGCTTTTCTCCCTTCGTGTGGGTCTCACGCTGCCTGTTGGAGGCTTCCTCCCGCATCTGGCGAGCTTCAGCTTTCCAGCCCTGTCTTCCTTCTCCATACCTGTTTGGCCCATCCGGCGCCATTTGCCAACTCAATCACCAACTCGCCATCTGTGCTAGGGCTTCTTTTCCTTCGTTTGTTCATCACCTGTCCTTCCCTCCTTCACCATATTTACTGGGCGCCTCTGATCAAATAGCTCAAGAGGCAGCGTCAAGATGAGGCCTAGTGTTGTCGGGGGCCTACTCCCTGCCTCCTGAGAGTGTCTGGTGCACTAACTTATTAAACCTCATGGTTCCCAGGTGCTGTTGAGCCCACATCTCTCCATCCTGCGCCTCGGTTGTCCCGACTGTACGACACGAGGGGTTATTTATTTAACGGGCCCTCAGCGGCACTTGCCGTAGGACAGGCCCTGTTTCCATATTCTCTGCGTTAGTTCTCACGACACCCCTGGGAGGGGGTGCTGCTGCTCACCCTCTTACACTGGGGAGAACAGCGAGGCCCAGAGAGGTTAGGGACCTCTTGTGAGGTTGCACGACTGTGAGTGCTGGCTCCAGGCGTGAACCTGGGCGCTCTGGCTCCAGAGCCCCCCTTGTCCACGGCCTCATGGAGGAATAAGTCAGCAGGAAAGGGCAAGATGGCGCCGAGCGCAACAGGGCCTGGAGGGTACTAGGATGAGATCGGGGGTACAAGGCTGGCCTGGCCGGCGGCACCAGTGCCTCAGCTCTGAGCCGTTCTCCATCCTCGCCCCCAGCCTGGGGCACATGCTGGCAGGGTCTGCCGTCCATTCTCTCCCACAATTCCTCCCCTTCTCATCGGTTCTGGCCAAGTTACCCTACTTCTCTCCATCACCTAGGCCTCTGTGGGACCCCCCAGGGCTGTCTATGGGGTGACCTCTGAGGTCTGTGGGTGGGAGTTTGGGGCTGGTCATGTCAGGAGTCCAGTGGGGATGCCGTGGGTGCCTGTGCTCGGGCCTCTGGGTGACAGTGCCGGGGGCCCTGCTTCTCCTACAGTGGAGTCGGGGGAGGATTATGTGAACGTCCCTGAGAGCAAGGAAAGTGCAAATGCATCTCTGGGTGAGTGGCCGGGGTGGGGGGGCGGGGGGGGGGCTCCCTGGAATCCCCCTTCCCTCCCTCACCCTGCTGTGACCCTCTCTCTGAGTGTCCTGCTCTCTCACCCTCCACGTGGCTGGCCTCCTTTCTCATCCGTCCCCTGCAGATGGGAGCCGGGAGTATGTGAATGTGTCTCAGGAGCTGCCGACCTTGGCTGGGACCGACCCTGGTGTGTGCTGGCCAGGGGTAGGGTGGGGTGGGGGGTGGGGGTTGGGGCAACCACCCCCAACCTGGGCTCCAAGCCTGGGGAGCCCATCTGGGGAAGGGGGGATGGTTTGAGAGCCAAAGACCTCCCTCCCCTCCCAGCCATCCTGAGCTCCCAGGAGGTGGAGGACGATGATGATGATGATGATGACGACGATGAAGAAGAAGAGGGAGCTCCAGATTATGAGAATCTGCAGGGGCTTAACTGAGGGTCCGGTGAGAGGTCCTGCCTGCCCCGCCCTGCCCCTCAGCCCATCCTCGACTCCTTTGGGGACCCCTCTGAGACCACTGACCTCCTGACGTCACATCCCTTTCCTCTCCCTGCCCTGTTGTTTCAGCATGAGGCCATGCCTGTCCTGGAACCAGCCTGTCCTGGGAGCGCCCAGCTGGGCAACTGGCAGGGCTCTGGGGGGCCCCCACTTGGCACCCCACCCTGACTCCAGCCAGAGAACAGTCTGAGAATCTCCCCCCTAACTTATTGTCACTTTGGGGTGCAGTGTGTGTGCCCCCAGCACTGCACCTTCTGACGCAGCCTGAGAATGAACTACCCTGGCCTCAGCCCTGTTCTGCAGTAGAATAAAGGCTGCTGTGGTCTGTAGCACTCTTGCCTTTGGGGGGCCTGGTGGGTGGGAGTCTACATGAGGGTGGGCTGTGCCTGAGCACCTCTGTGGGAGTGTATGTGTGCACGAGCCTGTGTGTGTCTGTGTGTGGGGCTGCTGTGCTCCTGAGGGGCCTGACAGGTACTAGGAGTAGCTGAATGGTGGCCGGGTCACGGCACCTTGGTGCGAGGCAAGTCCAACCCAGGCTGGCTTGTCCAGGCTTCAGTGCATCCCTTGCCCATGAGGTAGTCCACGGACATGGCAGATGATGGCTGGGATGATGGGAGGGCAATGCATGAGGAAGCCCTGGGTGCAGAGTGGATGCATAGAACAAGATTGCTTCCCACTGGCCCTCAGGTTCTCCATCTTTAAGGCAAGGGGATGGACTTGACCCCAGGCAACTGAAAGGTAATGTGCAGTGTAGCCTCTTCAGACCTTGGTGTGCAGATGGCTCACCTGGAGGTCTTGCCAAAATGCAGATTCCAAATGAGTAGGTCTGGAATGGGGCCTGAGAGTCTGCATTTTCAAAGGAGCTACCAGGGAGTTCCAACAGCTCTGTTCTGAGAAGCACACTTCAAGCAGCTTCTGGTGGATGCCTTGGTCACTGTGACTGGCTCTGGTCTGGGCACATAAACCTAACCTGGGCCCCTGAGGACCAACCCTGGGATTTGGCAGAAAGTGTCTGGAAGGCGAAGCTCTTCTTACACACAGCTTGGTAAACTTGGCTCTTCCTAGAGCCCCTACTTGGAGAGCCTGCCCGAGAATGAAGGTGATGTGGAGGACAGAATGGCCCAAATCTGGACAGGGCCAGCTTCCTAATGGCATCGGAATTCCCAGATCTGGTCACACCCAAAGCGAGACACCTCTGACTTCCCAGTTACCTGGGCCAATAAATTACCAGTTGTCTTCCACTGACTTGACTTGGGGTTTCTGTTGCCTACAGCCAAAGTAGTCCTGAGTGATGTGGAGTTGTCGGCGTCCCCTGTGGGCTTCAAAGGCAATAGTAACAACTTATCTTCAAGCACCCACCATGTTTCCATGCTTATCTCATTTGATCACTGCCATTCCCCTGTGGTCGGTTTACCCTGGGTATCCCCCATTCACAGGTGAGGAAACAGGCCCAGAGAGGAGACGCCATTTGCCCAAAGGCACACAGCCCAGATGGCAAATCCGGGATTCCATCCATAGCTGTTGGCCTCTGGAGTCACTGCTGCTAACGTCCTTGCTCCGGCTGTTGTGCAAATTGCCGGCTGCTCTACCAGGGAGGCTTGTAAGAGGCCCGATTGCTGAAGCGGGAGAGGAAGGCCTGGGGAGAGGGCTGGGCAGGCTGGATGTCAACAGGTAGAGTTTGTTTGGAGGAAGCAGGGAAGAGGCACCTGTTCTGGGCTGAGGAACAGAAAGTTTACCAAACAGGTATGTTGGTACAAGTACCTTGGAGAACAATCTAGCAACATCAGTAAGGCTGAAGATGGTGTGTCTCCTTACCCAGCAGATTCCTGGGTAGAAATCCTGAGCAAACAGCCTGCAGGTTAAGGGGGCGGGTGCCAGAGGCTTGGGGCAGCGTCGCAATGGCCAATGGCCAACAGCTGGCAACAGTAGAGGCGATTGGGGGAGAGTGGATGGAGCACTTGTAGCCTTGTCACACCGTGAATGCTCCCCAGCAGGTAAAAATGAGTGCACTGGGGTGGCACCTGTCAGCATGGACAAACATCACCAAGAGAGTATGGAGCGAGAAAAGGAAAACAAGTTGTTTTATTTATATAAAGTTGAGAACACGAAAAGTGGTATATAGGGGTGCTGGGGTGGCTCTAAGTGTCTGCCTTCGGCTCAGGTCCAGGGTCCTGGGGTCATGCCCCGCATTGGGCTCCCTGCTCGGTGCGGAGTCTGCTTCTCCTTTTGCCCCTTCCCCGCACTTATGCTCTCTTGCTTGTTCTCTCAAATGAAATCTTAAAAAAAAAAAAGAAAATGGGTATACCTATAGTTCAGGGATACACACGTATGCAAGGTAGGCAAAGCAACGAGGAATACCAAATTCAGGAGAGAGGCAACCATGTGGCAGAGTGTGGGGAATGGTTGAGAATGCATTTAGGAGGGCCTCAGTGGTGAGTGTCATGTCTTATTCTTAAGCAGGGTTGGGTATACCAGTGTTTGATGTGTGATTCTCTTAAGTGTTTGCATATCTGAGCCATTTCATAATAAGAGAGGCCGAGGCCCAAGGAGGGAATGAGTGGGGGAAGGGGGAATAGGGCAGTTTTAAGAGACAATAAATAGGCCAAGAGTCAAGGGTCTGTGCCAAGTGAGTGAGTTGCACAGGGAGTTCCAGGTCTCAGGAGCAGCTTGTGCAAAGGCCCTGAAGTGGGAGCAGAGAGGAGGCTATTGGGAGTATCCTTGTGAAAAGTGGTGGTGGGCTAGCTAAAGAAGGAGAGGCAGTGGAGAGAGGTAGAATGAGCTGTTTGGGAGTCTGAAGCGAGGGATGTGGGGATGGCCCTGTGTTGTGAGGCATGGGGAAATCCAAGGTGACTCTGGTCCTTGTCTTGTTGAATTGGGGGTAGGGGCATTCCCTGAAACATGAAAAGCTGCCCATTTTTGCTTTTTGGACCAGCAAGAATATGTGGCTTTGCCTCCACCAATCAATGAGCCAGGCAGGACAGACAGAGTCAATGCAATGAGGTATATGGGGCTGGAGTGGCTAGTGGAAAGAATCTTTGCAAGCTTCCCCTGGAAGCTGAGGAGAAGAAAAAGATTTTTTTTTTTTAATTGAAGTCTGCTCTTGAGAGGAAAGGTCAATTTAGTGATAAGAGAGTGTGTTCTCTGAAATTGTTGGGGGAGACCTCTGGGTGCTTCTAAAAGCCATCAGTAAGCAACAGCTCTTTTGATTTGGGTTCTCTCAGAGGCAGTCCTTGAGGTGAGAGTCCTAGTGCCAGTAGTTTATTTGGGAAGTGGTCTCAAAAACAGGGGAGTAGGGGAGTGAGATGGGAAAAAGAAGGCGTCCGACAAGGGTGCATTATGAAGCAGGTTACTACAGGGCCCTGGGGCCCCGTCCTGTGACAGCATGCTGGACGCCAGCCAGGGGCAGAGTGTAGGGGTGAGGAGCATGTGGGTGTGGGCCGTGCTGGCCGGGGAAGGACCTCAAGTATTTCTACCTCTCTGCCCAGTAGTCCCCACCTAATTCTCCAGAACTTCTGGCTGTGGCTCCCAGGGACACAGTTGCTTCTGGTGCCTGAAGCAAGCCTGGAGCAGAGGGAGGCAGGTGCCCGCGGCAGCTCAGGCCAGCGAGCTGTGGACCGTGAGGGATGCTGACCCACATTGCTTGGGCTCTTTGTGGTGCTCGGGGTTGTTTTCCTCAAAATGCATCTTGTGGCCCCTGAGTCCTGGGGGCAGCTTCTCAAGACAGAATTCTGTGGGGGACACCTGGGTGACTCAGTACTTAAGCATCTGCCTTCAGCTCTGGTCATGATCCCAGGGTCCTGGGATCAAGGCCTGCATTGGGCTCTCTGCAGGGAGCCTGCTTCTCCCTCTGCCTGTGTCTCTGCCTCTTTCTCTCTCTCTCTCTCTCTTTCTCTCTCTCTCTCTCTCATGAATAAATAAATAAAATCATTAAAAAGAAAAAAAAAAGAATTCTGTGGTCGGGGGGCCTGGGAAAAGCAGAGTTCTCTCAGACCCCCTTGCAGGATGAAATGTGCTGGAGAGAGATCCTGTGATAAAATATGTTTCTCTTTGCCTAACTTGGTATTTCCTGAACTTATTTGATTCCAGGAAGAAAAAAAAAAAGTTGTTATTAGCAATCTGCAGACCATCTTTTATCATCTATAGAGGACATTTTTATTGTCGCCTTCCTAGCACCCATTCCTTCTTCCAACAGTGCACTAACATCCCTGCCATCAGATTTGCTTTGCCAGTGTTCACGCAGCTGCCACATGGCAGCCCCGCTTGGATGTGCACGTGACCCAGGATGGCCAAACGTTATATCCCACCTCCTGGCCCAGTAATTGGTTGATACTGAAACACTCAGGTCAATGAGACACGTTCCTGAGACTTTGGGGGGAACTCCGGGCAAAGGGAAGCTCTTTATGCACTGGTGGGGGAAGAGGTGTCTAAATGCAGTGTTTGCACGCTTTTTTTTCTTTAAAGATTTTATTTATTTATGCATGAGAGACACAGAGAGAGGGAGAGAGAGAAAGAGAGAGACAGAGATGGGTCTCTGACAGAGAGAGACAGAGAGGCAGAGGGAGAAGCAGGCTCTGTGCAGGGAGCCGGACATGGGACTCGATCCGGGGACTCCAGGATCACGCCCCAGGCCAAAGGCAGGTGCTGAACCACTGAGCCACCCAGGGATCCCCTGTTTGCATGCTTCTGCTTGGGCAGAGCCTGCCTGTGAATGAAGGCACAACAGAGCAAAGCATAGTGGACAGAAATGGAAGTAGAAAAGTTCTTTTTTTTTAAAGATTTCATTTATTTTTAAAATATTTTATTTATTTATTCATGACAGACATAGAGAGGCAGAGACACAGGCAGAGAGAGAAGCAGGCTCCATGTGGGAAACCTGATGTGGGAGTCGATCCCAGGACTCCAGGATCACACCCTGAGCTGGAAGCAGATGTTCAACCACTGGGCCACCCAGGTGTCCCAAGATTTTATTTATTTATTTGACTGAGAGAGAGCACAAGGAGGGGGTGCAACAGATGGAGGGGGAGCAACAGAGGGAGAGGGAGAAACAGGCCACATCCATGGAGCAGGGAGCCAGGTGAGTTCTGATAGCCTGTTTAAGCACCCAGATCAGTGTTCCTGAAGCCATTACTTTTGAAGAGCCAACAACCTTTTTTTTTTTTTTAAGGCTAATTTGATCCAGGCTTTCTGTCCTTTGCAGGAGTAAAATTTCTAACCATGGCTGCTATCATTTCCACCAAATCCCACCCACAGTCAGGCCACCCTGGCCTCATGATGAGCACCTAGTAACCCATCTGAAAAAATTCTAGACTCAATTTCTTCCTCACCCCCCACCTCTTCTAACTGCCTCTCAGAGACACTTGAGCGAACCCTTTAAGGCAGCTGACCCATCTATCCTGGGCACCCCTCCTTTGTGCATGCCCTGCATCCCATCTTAGCCCCTCAGGAGAATCTCTCTGGGTTTTCCTTACTTTTGCTTTATTGACTCGGTATGTATATACTTAGTCTCGGAGCTGATGAGCAATAATTCCAGAAAGAGGACCATGTTTGGTGCCAAGTGCACTGGAATACAAGTGAGGAGACTTTCCTTTAGTCCTGACTCCACCACTAGATTTCGGAACTTTGGGGACCTTTGGGGATGTTGGACCTCAGTTTTAAAACCTTTTCATCCTGATGTCTGTAGCCTCAAAAGATGTTCCCAGAAGTGGAAGGATGGGATCCCTGGTTGCTAAGAAGGTCAGAAACTATCAAGTGTGGCTGGAGTCAGAGGCCTATTATATCACCACCTTCTAGTTTCTCTCCAGCCCTCCTCTCTCTAGTGCCTCCATTTGTCGTCGCCCCTTGTGTGGACACATGACAGTTCTAGCAGCAATGCGTGCTTCTGGGTTCCCAGCCTGGGGGGCAAATGTCTGAGCATTTCCAGCAAACGCCCTACACAGACCCTAAATGCCCTCGCTTGGGGCACATGACTCCTTGAACCAATGGCCGGCCGGGAGAATGCCCTGTGCTGAGACTGACATAGGCCTATGTCCCATGCTCCAGCCCAATTCTGAGGGGCTGGAAATGGGAAGGCGGCCGAGCCTAGCGGCTATTGCTGGTAGAAAGGAAAAATGGCTGTTGAGTTGCACTTGTTCCACACTTGCTGTGTGCCACACTCGTTATTTTGGTGAACCTCACCACACTTCTGTCTATCTAAGGTATGAGGAGCTCTTCTTGCAGAAAAGAAAACAGGCTCAGGGAGGTTGAGTGAATTGCTTAAGGTCACACAGCAAATTCCAAAGTTATTTATGGAAGCATAGTTATTTATTTTGGGATGGGGGAAGGGAGGCTATGTTCTGGTTAAAAGTTAGTGCAAAAGGAGAAAACAGAGAGGCAGACCAAAAGAGAAATTCTGCAGGGCATCCCTGGGTGGCTCAGCGGTTTGGTGCTTGCCTTTGGCCCAGGGCGCGATCCTGGAGACCCGGGATCGAGTCCCGTGTCGGGCTCCTGGCATGGAGCCTGCTTCTCCCTCCTCCTGTGTCTCTGCCTCTCACTCTCTCTCTCTGTCTATCATAAATAAATAAATAAATATTTTTAAAAAGAGAGAGAAATTCTGCAGAGGGTAAACTGTGCTCTTCATGAAGACTTTTGCTGGAACTCTGGGGAATGAGGCTCTCTCTTTCTCTCTCTCTCTCTCTCTCTCTCTCTCTCTCTCTACCAGTCGACAGGGAGGACATGAGCCTGGAGCTGCCAGAGGTCCCATGGGAAGGGCATCCAAGGGAGAGAAGGCAGCACAGAGGTGAGTGGTGCCAGTCAGGGGAGAGAGGTTCTTGGGAATGGGGGTTGAGGTCCTGGATCCATTAGTGCCTGAAACCGCCTCCACCCAAGCACCAAGAACAGTTCAGCTACTCGAGTTTATGAACACCCTCCTTTTGCTTGGCTCAGCTCCAGCTGGGTTTCTGTCATTTGCAAATGAAAGGGCCCTGACTCATCTAGACAGGATGCTGTAGAGCATTGGCCTTCAACGGGCCCACCTTCCCACCTTCGGTTGCTAACATGTGCCACGCTGTGCCACACACTTCACATATGTGGTCCTCAGTGTGACCCGAGGACGTTCTTCTCATGACCACCCTAGTGTGAATGAGGAAGCTGAGGCTCACAGAGGGCAGGTGATGGGACCAAGCAGGGTGCTGGCGCTCCCTCCCTGGCAGCCAGGCCACTCCTGCTCCCAAGACCCTCTCCCTGTGTCCACCGGGCCCCTCCCGCAGGCCCCAGGCCACCTCTGTCCCCAAGCGAGTGGTGTGGGCAGCAGAGGCCACTCAGAGTGCACTCTCCGCCAGGCATCTACTGGGACTGCTGGCTCTGGGGCTCTGCGGGGCCTGAACAAAGTTCCTTTTCTCGAGGACACAGGGCTTTGTGAGCCCAGGGGGTGGACGCTTGCGGCATCTGCGGGGAGCTCCAAGAAAGAGGGGGAAGTGGGGCCTCTGTTCTTCTTTTCCTGGAGCCCCTTGGGCCCCGTCCTGGCTGCTGCCCTGTGCACCTGAGCAGGCCTCTGAGCTTTCCTCGCCTCCTCCCAGCTGGCTCCCACACTCACCAGTTTGCTGTTTCCGGATGCCCCCCAGCACCTCGAGCCTCGCGCTGTGACACCAACCTTCTCCCTCTCCAACTTGCCATTTTCGGTTTTGCCTCACACCCTTAGGCTCCCCACTGGTCTCTCTCTGGGTCTGGGTGTCTGGGGCGCCCCTCCCCTCTCTGGCTTCCTCTCCCCACCTGTGTGTCTCCATATCTCCCTGCCTCAATCCATTGCTCATCTGTCTTGGAAGTGCCATCTCTCAAATCTCTCATCTGTCTCTCTACCCTCTCTCTCTCTCTCTCTGTGCGTGTCTCTCTCTGTCTCTCTCCTCTCTGTGTCTCTGTCTCTGTCATCTCTCTATGGCTCTCCATCTCTCTGTGATCTCTCTCATGTTCTCTGTCTCCCTCCTCCTCTCCCTGCCCCTCCCTCCCCACATCCTGAGTTGTCTTTGGGGAACCGGAAATTTGGGGGATCAGAGAGATACTGGGAGGCTCAGCTGCTGCCGCCTAGAGATAATGCGTGGGGGGGGCTGGGGCTGGATGGGGGTGGGGGAGCCCAGAATCCGCTGCGTCTTCCTCCTTCCCTCCATGTGGTGCACACAGAGGCATCATGTCCCCTGGTTGGGCCTCAGTGTCCCCTGCCATGGACTGGGCCTGATGAATGAGCGCCCTCATGGGCTTGGTGGGGAAGGTAAATCTAGCAGCCTGGCCAGACCAGGTGCTCAGAGAGTTTGGGGAATGGGGGACAGGAAGGAGGACAATGCGGGGGAGTCATCATGAGGCTGGCTGGGGAGCAGGGAGGCTCCCAAGTGCTCCTGGGGCTGTCTCTTCCCCTCCTCGCACCCCATTCGTTGCCCCCTATTCCCCTACCCCCCCCCCCCTCCCCCGTCTGCACCTAGTGGGCTTCCGTGTTTAACAGCTGCTCAGCAGACTTTCTCTGCCACAGGTCCTGTCTATACTCACTACTTTCATCTTCATGATGCCCCTCTGAGGTGGGTAAAGTTATCCACTTTATTTTACAGATGGGGAAACTGAGGCACTGAGAAGCTGAGTGCCCTGCCCAAGGTCACACAGCTGGGAACCCTCCACGTGCCAGGACTCTCAATTAGACAGGTCTCATGGCCAGAGTCTGGGGCGTGCTGTAGGTGTGCCCATTTGAAACAGGCAGCGTTAATTTGCTTTAAATCTTGGGGAGAGAAAGTCCTTTTCTTCTCAAGTCCGATTCTGGTTCCAGACAGAGGCTCTTTTAGGAGCTGCTCTTTGACACCCTGAGACATTTGCTGCTGTGTCTTCCTCCATAGAGGCGGAAAGCCTCAAGCTCAGCACCCCAAGCAGGCAGCTCTATGGAATTTAATTTAATTTAATTTAATTTAATTTAATTTTGCTGGATTTGTTTTAACTTAGGGCAGGCAACATTGGTTTTCCATTTAAGAGTGTGCCATGTAGTTGCCTTGGAAATGAATTTCACTTTAAATAGGAAATCATTTTAAAGAAAACTAATAAGAAAATTAGCTCAGGCAGCTGTGGATATGGTAAAAGTCCTACGTGTGGATTCAGGATTGAGTCTTAGGAAACCCAGAGAGAATGAGATCCCTTTAGTGGCTCTGCTGTGTCCCTCCCAGGCAGCCAGAGCTCACGTCCGCCTGCCCAAGACCATAGGGCCGGTCAGGGGCAGGGCTGGGACCCTAG
Source organism: Vulpes vulpes (assembly GCF_048418805.1). Taxonomy (NCBI): domain Eukaryota; kingdom Metazoa; phylum Chordata; class Mammalia; order Carnivora; family Canidae; genus Vulpes; species Vulpes vulpes. The sequence goes on from NC_132782.1 coordinate 93,225,723, forward strand.
CAGCCACCACACAGGCTGTGGGATCATTGCTGTGGCCCTGGAGCTGAGAGGCCATCTGGCTCCTTCAGAGTTCCTGCGAGCAAGCACTAGAAACCAATAGGGGCTGTTTGATTCAGAGATGCCCCACAGGGGCCCAGAGGATCATGAGAGAGGGGTGAAGCAGGCTTGGACGCCTAGCAGGAAGGGAGGGGACGGTCCTGCTGAGCAGGTGGCTTCTGCTGCCCACATGCCCAGACACCTCCAGCCCAGCCAGCAAGCCACTGGCTTGACCCCCAGCTGTCCCTCCCAGGCCCCATGCCCATGCCCACACTGCCCAAAGGTTGGGGAGCAGGTTCTCCCCCATAAATGAAGAGGGGCCCAGGGCCCTCCAGTGCCCCACATAAGTAAGGGGCTCCCGGACCTTTGAGCTGGGAGCCAGGAACCCCTCATTTCCAGGCCTAACTCCTGCTTAGCCCTGGGCTTGCTTGGAACACCTTCCATGCTCTGGGCCTCAAGCACACCCATCTCAAGTAGGGGTGACGAGGCCCAAGCAGATCAGTGGCTTTTAAACCACGCCAGGGAGCTAAATCAGAGATTCAGCAGCCCTGAGATGTGTGGAGACAAACACGAGAGTTTGAAGGGTGTCTGTGCACTCCGCCTTTTTTCTAGGAAAATACAGTTTTATTGTTTTATTTATTTTTTTATCATAAAAGACACATTGAATCCACAGGTTTATACCCCTAAAAGACTGGGCTTCTTCTGTGTCTTGCACACGGGGCGGTTGGGAGCACTTTAGCCATCCTCCCTGCTGCTGCCAGCTCCAGAGTCAGGCCTTCCTGCCCCGCCAGGCCCACCCCTGCCATCAGGCCATCTCGGGCCTGCTCCCCTTCCCGGCTTGTGCCCTCTCACACCCTCCCAGGCCCCAAGCCTCTGTCACTGGGATCACAGATGAAGTTCCCCATCTCAGAGCCCTTCCAGTCCGCTCCATGTAATCTTGTGCCCTCCCGGTCACCCTAGATCCTGTAACCCCACTGAATTGGTATTGTCAATGCTGATCTTTTCATGGGTTCGTTGCCTGTCATTGTTCGGTCCCCATTGTGTGCTCCCTACTCATCTCTGCTGCTCCAGGCCCCTGGAGCCTGGAGTGGAGTCTGCATCTGGGTAAGGATTGTTGAGTGAAGCAAGCAAAAGAGAGCTTAAGACCAGCCCGTCTGCTCCTACGTGACAAGTTCCCCGTAGTCCTTACAGTACTAGCCAGTGCTACATGCCCGGCCCCGGGGTGGGGCAGGGTAACACTGTCTAAAGGAGAGATTGAAAACTGGTGGCCCGCTGCAGTGTTTCTTTTCCTTTTTTTTTTTTTTTTTTTGTGGTAAAAAAACACACACATAACAGAAAATTCAACCATCTAGCATGTCTCAGGGTGCAGTTCAATGGTGTTAAAATATATTCACATCATTGTGCAACAGATCTCCAGAACGTTTTCTTCTTGCAAAACTAAAACTCTGTACCTATTAAACAACACCTCCCCCTCATCCCCATATTCCCCTCCCTCCAGCCCCTGGCAGCCACCATTCTACTTTCTGTTTCTATGCATTTGACTACGTTAGGTCCCTCATATAATTGGAATCATGCACTATTTGTCTTCTTGTGACTGGCTTACTTCACTTAGTCTGCCCCCAAGGTTCACCTGTATTGTAGCACGAGACTTGATTTCCTTCTTCGTTAAGGCTGAATAATATTCCATTGTGTACATAGACACCACATTTTGTGTATCCATTCATCCTTTGGTAGATAGACTCTGAGAGTTGCTTCTACCTCTCGGCTATTGTGAATAATACTGTTATGAACACGGGTGTGCAAATACCTCTTCAAGGCTCTACTTTCAGTTCTTTGGAGTACATACTCAGAGTGGAACTACTGGATCATTATAGTAATACTATTTTTCCTTTTTTTTAGGAACTGCATACCATCTTTCCTACTGGCCGTACCATTTTACCTTCCTACCAGCAGGACAGCAGAGTTCCAATTCCTCTGCATTCTTGCCAACTTTTGTTATTTTCTAGTTTTTTATAGTAGTCATCTTAATGTATATGAGGTGATATCTCATTGTGGTATTAACTTGCATTTCCCTAATGAGTGATGTTGAGCATCTTATTTTTCTTATTAAAGATATTATTTATTCATTTATTTAGAGCATGATCAGGGTAAGGGGAAGAGGGAGAAGGAGAGAAAGAATCTCAAGCAGACTCTGTGCTGAGCGTAGAGCCCAACGTGGGGCTCTATCTCACAACCCTGAGATCACGACCTGAGCCAAAATCAAGAGTTGGGTGTGCAACCCACTGTGCCACCCAGGTGCCCCCGAGTATCTTTTCATGTGCATGTTGGCCATTTGTGTATTGTCTTTGGAGAAATGTCTACTCAAATTCTTTGCCCATTTTTAAAATCTAGTTTTTTTGTTGTTGAATTTTTTGAGCTCTTTATATATATTCTGGATATTAATACTTTATCAGCTCTATGATTTACAAATATTTTCTCCCATATTGTGAGTTGCCTTTTCACTTTGCTGATTTTTTTTTTAATTTTTATTTATTTATGATAGTCACAGAGAGAGAGAGAGAGAGAGAGAGAGAGGCAGAGACACAGGCAGAGGGAGAAGCAGATTCCATGCACCGGGAGCCCGACGTGGGATTCGATCCTGGGTCTCCAGGATCGCACCCTGGGCCAAAGGCAGGCGCCAAACCGCTGCACCACCCAGGGATCCCCTCACTTTGCTGATTTTGTATGATGCACAGAAGCTTTTAAGTTTGATGTAGTCCCATGTATTTGCTTTTTTTTTTTTTTTTTGTTACTGAGCCTTTTGCATCATAACCAGGAAATCGTCACTAAATCCAGTGTCATGAAGCTGTTTGTTTTCTTCCCTCACTAGGAATTTTATAGTTTTAGGTCTTCTGTTTGATCTTAATCCATTTTAAGTTCATTTTCATATATTGTGTTGGGTAAGGCTCCAACTTTTTTTAAAAAAATTATTTATTTATTTATTCATAGAGACCACACACACACAGAGAGGCAGAGACACAAGCAGAGGGAGAAGCAGGCTCCATGCAGGGAGCCTGATGTGGGACTTGATCCAGGGTCTTCAGAATCATGCCCTGGGCTGCAGGCGGCGCTAAACCGCTGAGCCACGGGGGCTGCCCCAACTTTTTGTTTTTAATTGTGGATTTCCATTTTCCCAACACCATTTGTTGAAAAGACTGTCCTTTCCCCATTGAGTAGTCTTGGCACCCCTGTTGGAGATCATGTGACCAAGTATGTGGTGGCTTATTTTTGGACTCTGTTCTATTCCACTGATCTATATGTCTTTTAAAAAAATATTTTACTTATTTATTCATGAGAGGCAGAAACGTAGGCAGAGGGAGAAGCAGGATCCTTGAGGGGAGCCCGATGTGGGACTCAATCCTGGGATCCCAGGATCACAACCTAAGCCAAAGGTAGGTGCTCAACCACTGAACCACCCAGACATCCCTTTATGTCTGTCTTTATGCCAGTACCACACTGTTTTGATTACTGTAGCTTTGTAATAAGTTTTGAAATCAGGAAATGTGAGTCTTCTAACTTTATCCTTCTTTTTCAAGATTTTTTTGGCTATTTGGGGTCTAAGCTCAGTGTGGAGCTTAACTTTGGGCTCGAGCTCATGACCCTGAGATCATGACCTGAGCCAAAATCAAGAGTCGGATACTTAATTGACTAAACCACCCAAGTGACCCTCTATTTAAATTTTTAAAATTAATTATTCTATTAGTTAGAATTGAATTTGACTATAAGTAGCAGAGACTTGACTACAATAGCTCAGGAAAAGTGATGGTCTAATTCTCTTGGGTGTTAAAAAAATAAAAAAGACTAGAGAGAGCTGTCTGGCTGACTCAGTTAGTGGAGCATTCAACTCTTGATCTCGGGATTTGAGCCCCACATTGCGTGTAAAGATTACTTAAAAATAAAATCTTAAAAAAAAGACTGGAGAGAGGCACTTAGGTCTTTGTATAAATTACAAAAAGATGCCCCATTTTCCAGAGACGTTATTCCTGCTTGTTGGAAATTGTTGTAATATTTTGATTTTGTTCATAGAAAAACACATTTATTTCAGAAAATTGTCACAATATACAGATAGATCTGCAGCATCCACTGTGTGAGCAGAGTGCTTGTAGACATAGCGCCCTGTGAGGTGAGCAGTCCAGGGAGATGTGCCAACTTCACAGTATCACCGGGAATCCATTCCTTTTACAGTTGCATTGTCTGCCTTTGGATGAATGTGCCTTTACTAGGGATTTACTAGATGTGCCATCTCCAGGGATGGACATTTTTATTTATTTATTTATTTATTTATTTATTTATTTATTTAAAATTTTATTTCAATTCAGTTAATTAATATATAGTATATTGTTAGTTTCAGAGTTAGAGTTCAGGGATTTGTCAGTCCTATATAACTCCCAGTGCTCATCATATCCCATGCCCTCCGTAATGTCCATCATCCAGTTACCCTACCTCTACACTCCCTCCCCAGGGGTGGACATTGTAGATTATTTTCAATAATTTACCAAAAAAACAGTTACACTGAACAACCTTATACATAAGCCATTTAGCATACGTGGGAGTATCTCTGTATAACAGATCCCTAGAAGTGGAGTCATCAGGTCAAAGTGAACAAGCATGTGTGATTTTGACAGATATTGCCAAATTCCCCTTTGGGGGAGGGGGCCGGCTGACACCCCCACAAGCAATATCTGACAGTGCCTGTCTCCCCACATCCTTGCCAACTCAGAGTGCTATTGAACTCTTCAATTTTTTGCCGAACTGTCAGGCATCTAACTGCAATTTTAATTTGCATTTCTCTTTTCATGAAGAAAAGATGAGCTCTCTTTATGTGTTTAAAAGTCATCTGTATCTTCTTGTCTGTGACCCATTTGTACACACTGTCACTTTTTTGAGTAGTTATTTCTTGTTTATTTCTAGGAACACTTTACATATTAGGGAAATTAACTCTTTGTTATTTGAGAGAACAAGTACATTTGTCCAGTTTGTCACTTTCCCATTTTGGCCCTTTTAATAAAAACAAACAAACAAAAAACCCCAGAACAAATGCAAAGACCTCTGAAGTATAACATATAGAGCAAAGTACCAGATCGAACTGTGCAACTTGATGAATCTTCACAAAGCAAGCCCACCTGTGTTACCTCTCAATTGCCACTGGGGATTGTCACTGGGGATTTTGCTGGGAGAAGTTTTAAAAATTTTATGTAGTGGTTTGTTGGCTTCATTGAAATCTTTAAAGTAAAATATTCTGGTGTAAGGTGTGAGGTATGGAGTAGCCTTTTATTATTATTTTTTTTTTCAGATGCCAAAACCTTGTCCCAATGCCATTTAGTGAATGATCCATATTTTCTTCATTAATATGAAATGGTGCCACATCCTCAAAATTCCCCAGCCTGTTTTTGAATTTTCTTCTCTGCATGATAGCATCTATCTGTTCATGGGCCATTTCAGTTGATGATCTCTGATTTGGAGGTTTGTGGAATACTTCTGTGCTGTTTTACATGGAAGATAGAGTTGCTAACAGCTTGGACCCTCGGGCCCTTGGTTCGAATTACTGACTCCAGCAGCAAGTGACTTCAACTCAGTTTCTTCCTCTGTCAGGTAGGGATGATAGTAGTATCTACCTCCTAGGGTAGTTGAGAGGATTAAGTAATTTAATGTTATGTAAAGTGCCTAGAACAGTGTCTTGATATATAATACACCTTAAGTGTTAACCATTTATTTTAATTAATTAAAGCCATTTAAAATATTTATTTTACTTTTCTTTCCATTTTTAGGGGGGTTGTGGGGAGGGGCAGAGGGAGAGGGAATTTTTTTAAAATTTTATTTATTTATTCATGAGAGATACACACACACAGAGGCAGAGACCCAGGCAGAGGGAGAAGCAGGCTCCATGCAGGGAGCCTGACGTGGGACTCGATCCCGGGTCTCCAGGATCACGCCCTGGGCTGTAGGCTGTGCTAATTATTTATTTATGATAGTCACAGAGAGAGAAAGAGAGAGAGGCAGAGACATAAGCAGGCTCCATGCATCGGGAGCCTGATGTGGGATTCGATCCCGGGTCTCCAGGATCGTGCCCTCGGCCAAAGGCAGGCGCCAAACCGCTGCGCCACCCAGGGATCCCCGTGAGAGAGAGAAAATCTTAAGCAGGCTCCATGAGATCATGACCTGAGTCAAAATCAAGAATCAGATGCTTAATTGAGCGGCCCGGTGCCCCTTTTTTATTATTTTATTTTATTTATTTTATTTTATTATTTTATTTTTTAAGGAAGCTCTATGCCTAACGTGGGGTTTGAACTCACAACCCTGAGATCAAGAGTCGCATGCTCCACTGACGGAGTCAGGCAGGAGCCCTGAAGACTATTTTTAATCCTTCCGTCAGCTCTGTGATGAGAAAGTATCATTGACCCTATTTTTGGATGAAGAAATGGAGACTTGAAGCCGAGAAATGACTTGCCAGGGACTTTGGTGAGTGGCAGCATTGGTTCTGAAAGGGGCCTTGCCATTCCTGAGCCCCATGCATTCAGGCCTGGCAGCCCTGAGCAGTGAGACTACGGGTTCCCATGGGTACGAGGGGCCTCCTCTTCCTCTGGCTCCCCCAGCCCAGCAAGGCTGTGGCTGATCCTCAGAGAGGAAATGTTGCAGAGGCCCAGCAGCAGGGGGGTGGGATGAGGCTTCTCCAGGCAGCCTCAGCATCAGGTTCCCTGTGAAAAGGCCTAGGGGACCTGGGGGACCTGGGGCCTCGAGCGCTCAGCCCCTTCTTACAGGGCTTCCTCAGCCAGGTTTCTCAGGAGGCAAGGGCTCGCTCTGGGCATCCCTGAGGCCCTTGAAAGAGACTCCTAGTCTGCCACTCACCAGCTGTGTGACCCGGGAAGGAGGCCCTGACCTCTCTGGGCCTTGTTCTATTTTTTTTTTTTTAAGATTTTTTTTAATTCATGAGAGACACAGAGAGAGAGAGAGAGGCAGAGACACAGGCAGAGGGAGAAGCAGGGTCCCTGCGAGGAGCCTGATGTGGGACTTGATCCCAAGACCCTGGGGATCATGACCTGAGCTAAAGGCAGATGCTCAACCACTGAGCCACCAGGCATCCTGGGCCTCGTTGTTCTTATCTGTGAAATGGGTAGGTTGTAGTGGGACTCAAAAGCAGAGGATGTATGTGCAATAGAACGGCTTGGAGGGTTGATTTGTGATGGCCTATTCACTTGAGACATCAAAACAAGTGTTCTGTTTCCTACCACCCCCACAAAAACAGCTGGGAGTGGGGATGCAGAGCCCAAACTGTCAGTTCAGTTGTGCCAGGTGTGAGCAGAAGGGACCGGGGAGGGGAGGCTGAGCGCCATGACGAGAGGAACTGTAGTGAGCTGGGAAGGGAATGGAGAGAGAACATCTGAGCAGGTGAAGGTTTTCCTCCCTCACTCACCTTGGGGCTAGTCCAGGGGGTGAGGCTGGTGGGAGGGGGGCAGAAGGAAGGAAGGAAGTGCAGAGAAAGGGTCCCCAAGGAATTCATTGCCTTTTAGGGGAAGGAGGACCAACAACCCTCTCTGCACCTGGATTCACTAGGCGCGCTCATTACACTGCCAGATTTGGCAAATAAATATTCCAGATCCAATATTCAGGACACACTTATCCCAAAATGTTACTTGCTGGTTGTATGAAACTCAGATTGAACCAGTGTCCTGTGGTTTATCTGACAAGCGCACCCAGGTACAAAACTGGGACAGGGCAGAGAGAGAAATGGGAGGGCATTTTGGGGGAAGAGTATCCCACATCCTTTGCATAGAGACCAGGCCTTCCAGAATTTTTTGCAGGCTCTGCTCTACACAGAAGGTAGCGAGGAGGAATGGCTGGCTCATTCTTCTCTGGGGAGATTGTGACCTTGGAGCCCAGGACTGGTGCCCCACTGGGCGTCAAGCAGGAGGCCCTAGGAGCCACAGCAGAGCTAACACGAAGAAGCCTTGAAGCTGCAGGGGAAACCACAGCACTCCTGTCACCCCACCACTGGGGCAGGTGGGAGGGGGGTGGGGGATGGGACTGACGTGGCAACCAGCCTCAGCTCAGTCCCAGCCTCCACCGCCCCCCCCCCCCCCCCCCCCCCCCCCCCCCCCCCGCCGCCGCCGCCGCCGCCGCCCCGCACCCAAATCTGTCTCATCACCTTAGAGGGCTCCTAGTCACCTCTTACTGGCCCTGTGGGCCTGGGGTCCGTGGACGGGCCCAGAGGCAAGCGTTGGGGAAAAACACCATGTCATACAATGGCTAGGCACAGAGTCCTCCGTGTGGCTGAGAAATCACCGATTTGGACTGCATTTCCCCAAACCTATCTTGATTATATTGTAACAGGCAGTGGGGGATCAGAGTCCAGAAAATTGTGTTGGATTGGAAGATAAGGTCCTAACTGTTTGCTTCTGCTCTTGGATTCCGTGGACCGATCTCCTGGCTCTACATGAGGGACAGCTGGCCCCAGATGCTGGAACGCGAGGCTGGGCTGTGAGCAGGCCAGTTGAGGCCTTGGCATGAAGGAGGAGGCAGCTGGAGGGGGGCTCCCTGTGACCTAGACCCCGAGTCCTTGGGGCGGGAAGTGAGGGCTGGCCTAGCGGTAACAGGACAGGCTGAGGCTTGCAGGGGATGCAACCACTTATTTCTACAGCACTCATGCAGCATTGACTGTGGGCTGGCTCCGTCCTGGGTGCTTTCTACACGCCAGTTCAGTTAATCCTCATGAGAGCCCTTGGAGGCAGGACTACTGTCATCCCCACTTGGCCACCAAGGACACAGAGTTGCAGAGAGGTTCATTTAAATGGTTTGCTCAAGGTCACCCATCCAGGCAGAGGCAGCTCCCAGTCCAGGCCAAACCCAGCCTGATTGCCCCAGCCCTCAGCACCATATTGCACGCAGGGAGCTGGACCCTGGGCCATTCATTCAATAAATAGGATATGTGTTGAGATGTCCCACAGGGCAGGCCAAATGCTGGGATCTGGGACAAGCACAGAAACAGGACACCATTTTTGCTCTTGCAGAGAACACTTGGTCCAGAAGGAGGGACAGACACAAACAGTTACAACCCAATGTACACAAATCAATGCTGTAAGATGAGCCCGTTGAGTGAGCATTTACTGCGGGCCCCGCCCTGTTATAAGCATGACTTATCTCTTTTTTCATTCTTGCAAAAACCCCTCACGGTATCATTGTTCCCATTTTGTCGATGAGTAAAGTGAGGCTTGGAGAGATCCAGTAGTTTGCATAAGGTCGCAGCAAGCAAGTGGCAAATTTGGGACGGACTAGGGGAAGTGTAGGGTTCTGTGGGGGCACATCCCAGAGGGCTTCCCAGAGGGGAGGCTGCCACCCTCGAGATGCACGGAACATGGGATTGGTCCAGTGGAGGGGAGGAGAAGGGTGTTCCATGCCAAGGAAACCACCCACAAAGGCCAGGAGGCTGAGCTGGTTGACAAACTGGGGGAGTTGCATGTGGCCTGGCCAAGAGTTCACCTGGGCCGAGTGGAGCTGGTGACTCCCCAGAGGATTGGCCCCTGCTCACCGTTCTCAGTTCTCAGGGACTCTGGTGGGGCTGGGGTCAAGGTGCAGGGCCAGGCCCGGGGCAGACACTCGCCTTGCCTGGCCCTGGGGATGGGGTCAGTGCTGGAATGCCCGTCATGAGGCAGGCCCACTGCCTGAGCCAGACTCCCTGCTCTGTCCTGCGCTGGCTGTGTGGCCTTGGGCCAGCCACTTGCCCTCTCTGAACCTTAAAGTTGCTTTAGCTACAAAATAGGCACGCTAGCGCCTCGTGGGCCTGTATGAGGATTACGTGTCTTAATAGATACAAAGGGCTTCGAGCCGTGCCTGGCTGAAGTCAGCATTCTCGAAATGCCAGCTTAGTACTGAGACTGTCCACCTGACAAGTTCACTGCTTTCACTTAGGTTAAGGGAAGCCAATGGTGGTTATGGGGCCCAGTGCCCCCCAGTCAGTCACCCTGCCCACATCTCAAGATTCGGCCTCACCAGCCCCACCACCAAACCCTCACCACAGTAGGGGCCTGAGCCCAGCGGGGGTGGCCCAGGTGGCTCTGGCTGGGGACCTGGAGGCTCCTGGCAGTCTGGGGGGGGGGGAGTGGGGGAGGGGGGAGGGGTGGGAACCAACAGCAGTGGTGACTAAGACAGGAACCTGAAATGCACTCACACAGAGAACTCCCCCAGGAGTAGGTTCTTTCACTCTGGCTCTGGTGAGTGACTCATGCGGGGGCAGGTACTGAAGGTGGTAGGGCACAAGGGGAGATGCTCATCCCTCCCAAGAAGTGGGTTGCACAGTGGTCTATGGAGGGCTCCCAGATTCTAGGGTTAGGGAATGGATGGGCTCTGTGACTGCGAGGGCCTGGGTTCAGGTTCCAGCACTGTTACTTTGTAGCTGTGTGATCTCAGGCAAGGCACTTCCCTTCTCTGTGCCTTGGTTTCCTCTCCTGTAACATTAGGCTAATTGAATCCACCCCCTGGCGCTAACCCCTTCCTATGGTGCCTTATTGCATATATTACATATATGCAATGGCTCCCCCTTGCCTACACAATGAAGTGCAGCCTTCTGTCAGGAGTTGGGTGTGGGGGGATGGGAGTAGGTAAGAAGGTGACATGTTTGTGGAGTATCTGCAGACTCTGTGCGGCCTTTATCTTAAACTTCACACAGAATTGTTTTACAACTGAGAAAGCAGCCCCACACAGATGCCCCAAGTTGCCCAGGGCAGAGGTGGGTTTCAAACCTTTCTGTGTCCTTCTCTCCCCAGAATCCATCTCTCTGCTGGCTACATAGCCTCGCCCTGTTAATAAAACAGCAGGGTTTACTTGCAGGTACGTGGTTATTACAGAGAAGAATGGAGGGAAGAAGAGAAAACCAGCAGTCACACTGCAGGATCTCACCTCCTCCCAAGGAACTTTCCCAGACAGTCTGGCCTACTCTAGCATTGCCACTAGGAAGATGTAGTGGGTGTCGCCCTCTTCCTTCCCCTTTTAGCCAAGGTAAACCTTGGTGACCCAGACAAATAAGTCACAAATCTACCTTAAATTGGCTCATTCTGTGTCTCTTAACTTACATTTCTCTTATGTACCATCTTCGTTGTTGTTGCTGTTGTTGTTACATACCTTTTTTGTATGCATAAACTTATCTGTAGAGGTACCAGGTCCAAATGAATTTAGCTAATCTTCCAATAGTTTACATTCATAAAAGCAAAGATAATTCTAATGCTACTTAAGCCATTCTAGGTCAAAGAAAAAGAAACTCCATTTTATTTTATTTTTTAAGATTATTTATTTATTTTGGAGAGAGAGAAAGAGAGAGAAAGAGAGAGAAGCAGACTTCCCACTGAGCAGAGACTGCCCACCTCCCCATGCAGGGCTTGATCCCAGGACCCCAAGATCATGACCTGAGCTGAAGGCAGACACTTAACTGACTGAGCCACTCAGGCACTCCAGACACTCTCTACTTTATTCTATGAAGGCAGCCTGACCTTAACATAAAAATTTGACAAACAGGGATCCCTGGGTGGCTCAGTGGCTTAGCGCCTGCCTTTGGCCCAGGGCATGATCCTGGAGACCTGGTATCAAGTTCCACATCGGGCTCCCTGCAAGGAACCTCCTTCTCCCTCTGCCTGGGTCTCTGCCTCTTTCTCCGTGTCTCTCATGAATAAATAAATAAAATCTTTAAAAAAAATTTTTGACAAACAAACCAGCTAACAAATTAAAACAAGAACACAAACAAAACACTAGCCAATAAATTGTAGACTGATCTTCCTCTGATTTTGATGCAAACATTCTAAATCAAATGCTAGCAAATAAATACAAGTTGTATTTTATCAATAGCAAAGGAATAACATACTTTGAGCAAAGAGAGCTCATTTCAGCAATGCAAGTCATTTATCAACATAATTCTTTACATTACATTGAAAGAGAGTAACAATGTGATCCTATCAACTGATGTTGAAAAAACTCAATTGCTTTCTTAGGGAAAAACTACTAAAAAAAATAAGAAACTACTAAAGTATGATAAAGGTTCTTTGCCCAAACTAACAGCAAACATCATTCCAGATACCAAAACCATTTATGTTAGAATCAAAACAAAACAGTGTTTTTGGAGTTTCCATCAAATGCACCAGGATAAAAAAAACAATGAAATGCTCACAACTGAAAAAGATGAGATAAGGCAACTTGATATTGTAAGAAATCATTGGCTGGAAATAGGAAAAGAAAAATATTTCATCCGCATTTATATTATTAGGGGAATCCATCTAACAGAGGAGGTGTAGGAGTTCCAGGAAGAAAAAATGTGCTGAAGGATAAAGAAGACAGAACTAACATCAAAATACAGTATGAGTTAAAACTTCAGAAAAACATGATTGTCCGCATGTGTATTGGAAATCAAAATACAACAGAGCCTTTCATAAATTAGATAACTCTACATTACGTTGCACACGGGAAATGCCCCAAATCTGCAACCATGGTGACTAAAGAAACAACCCAGGAATGGAACCCATTATCCCATGGGAGTTGACGCCAGGACAAAAGTGGGAGTCTGAGTCAGTCAGAAGAGACCAGTTTACTTACTAACAGGTGCCAGCACAATTGGCTATCCATTGGAAGAAATAAAGAAATCAAATTGGATCAATACCTGATACCAGCAGCAAAAGTAAATTATAGATGAATTAACATGTCATAAAAGTCTTAGGAGAACACTTAAAGAACTATACTTAAAATCTAGGGATTGGGGGGCCATTTCCAAACCCAGAAAAGAAGCCGAGAGGCCATAGAAACTCTTTTAGCTGAATCTATGTTAAAATTAAGAGGGAAGATTATGGGAAGATACCCAAGCTAAGTTAAAGGATGATTTGTGGGGGCACCTGGGTGGCTCTTTCAGTTAAGCATCTGCCTTCAGCAGGTCATGATCCCGGGGTCCTGGGATTGAGCCCTGCATGGGACTCCCTGCTCTATGGGGAGCCTGCTTCTCCTCCTTCTCCTCCTCTCTCTGCTGCTCCCCCAGCTCCTCTCGCTCTCTCTGTCAAATAAATAAATAAAATCTTTTTTAAAAAGGATGATTTGTACTTGCAAACCTGGCAGGTGAATGAGCCATCCCTGCGCCACACAGACAGTCCATACAGCAAAAGACCAACAGCCGCAAAGAAAAGTGGCAAAGGGTACGAAGAGACTATTTACAGAGGGGCAAATTCAGATGGAAACTACATAAACTAAAGATTTTCAGCTTCACTAGAAACCAGGGAAAGGCAAATTAAAGTACCCATGAGTTAGCCCTTTATTTTTTTATCTTTATTTTTTTTTTAAGATTTTATTTATTCACTCATGAGAGACACAGAATGAGAGAGAGGTAGAGACACAGGCAGAGGGAGAAGCAGGCCCCATGCAGGGAGCCCAACGTGGGATCCCGGGTCTCCAGGATCACGCCCCAGGCCGAAGGCGGGCACTCAACCGCTGGGCCACCCAGGGATCCCCAAGTTAGCCCTTTATGCTGAGAGGTAGGCAACAATGAATGACTGGGGAGCTTTAGGGGAGGCACACTGTCATTTTTGCTCATGGAGAGGCAAACTCTTAATAGCTCTTTTAAAGAGAAATCTAGCAATATCCCATACTACTTGTTTGGAAGATTTTAAAAAATTTACTTCTTACACACCCCTTATTGGATAATTACACGACAATCAAAATGAGAGAGTAAATCAAGCAAGAGAAACATAATTCAATACAGGAGTAGGAGCTCCAACATAGAAAAGAGGTAGAGAAACCCCTCAGACAAATGATGAGAGAAGATAGATAGATCCCAGGATAATCCTGCAATAGGTCTCAAGAGCAGCCAGTTCATCCAGGAGCAGGGCAGGGGGCTCTAGCCATTTTCTAGAAGGTTAAATTTGGAAACCACTCAATCAAACTGAACCTCTTGAGAAATGATGTAAACAACTGGTGGAGAGGTGGCAGTTGAATTAATAATAAGTACATAGATTATTCTACACAAATAAAAAAGGAGATACCAGGAGAATAAAAGATCATACAGAGAAGAAAGGTAATCATAATTTACTACATGGCTCGGGTAATATAATAATAAATGTTCGGTAAGATTCTTGAGTGGATGGGATCCCTGGGTGACTCAGCGGTTTGGCGCCTGCCTTTGGCCCAGGGCCTGACCTCGAGACCCGGGATCGAATCCCATGTTGGGCTCCCTGCATGGAGCCTGCTTCTCCCTCTACCTGTGTCTCTCCTGAATGAATAAATAAATAAAATCTTTAAAAAGAAAGATTCTTGGGTGGACATTCGTGTTTTCCATCAAACTTAGGATGTTTTCAGAGGCACCTGGGTGACTCACTCCATTAAGCGTCTGCCTTCCGCTCAGGTCATGATCTCAGGTTCCTGGGAAGTAGAGCAGCTGGAGAGAGAAACCTATCCGAGTGTCAAAGTTGAAGCCTTTGCATTAAGCTACACTTGAAGTTGGTTCCATGTCAGAACTTTTCTTTTTCAAATCAGTCACTTTGAGTTGGGTTTTCTGTCAGTTGGGACCAAATGAGCCCTGGCAAATACTCTGGTAATCTCAGCTTCAGAAGTGAGCATCCAGCCCAAAAAGGCCCAGTGGCTTCTCTTGATCAACGCCACTTGTCAGTCAGGAGATGCTGTAAGGCAGAGCTTCAGAGGTCTTGTGGATTAAGTTTCTCTGGATATTAGCCAGAACTTCTTTGTTTGCAGACTACACACACCAGACTCAAATGGATTTATGAGCATATATTAGCTCATGTAACTGAAAAACCTACTTATATCTAATTTCAATCTTGGATCCTAGTGCTCAAATAATGTCACCAGATTCCTTTCCTCTTAATCTCTTGGCCCTGCTTCAGTCGCTCTGCGTGGGTTTCATGCTTGGACAGAATTTACCCGAGTGGTCGCCCAGATGGTCAGCAGCAGGTCCAGCCTTACACCCCACAAACTTTAGCAAGTCTAATGAAAAGAGAACACTTGACCCCCTAATAGGTATAGAAAAAGGCCAGGAGCTGCCTCACTTGGGTTATACGTCCACATCTGAGCCAATTGCTGTGGCTCAAGGGATGGAATGTGTTGGTTGACTAGACGTGGGTCATGTGGCCACCCCTCCCAAACCACGTGGATCAAGAACATGGACGGGAAACTTAGGGTGCTGTCAACCAAAAGGGAGTGTGATGGATGCTAAACAGGCAAAAATAGCAGATGTCTAATACCTCTTATGCTATTCTTAGCATCCATGATTCTTATCACAACTATAATTAAATATAACCCCAGGGACGCCTGGGCTCAGTGGTTGAGCATCTGCCTTCAGCTCAGAGTGTGATCCTGGAGTCCCAGGATGGAGTCTCGCATCGGGCTCCTCTTGAGGAGCCTGCTTCTCCCTCTGCCTATGTCTCCGTTTCTCTCTCTGTGTCTCTCATGAATAAATAAATTAAAAAATATATATATATATACCCCAGCCCACATATATAAATCCTCCACCTTCTGCAGGAACCTTCTGTTTTCCTTTAACTCCCAAATAGAATGACTTAAGGCTCCCTTACCACGTATTAAGGACAACCAGGTCCCGCCATAATCTCTCTGAGGATTTCCAAATTGGAGCTCACGGTCTCGAGTCAGTCATGACCAGCCTACTTCTTTTTCTTCTTCTTCTTGGCTTTATTGAGGTGTAATTGGCAAATTAAAACTGCATATGCCTCAAGTGTACAACTTAGGTTTTGAAATATGTGTACATTGTGATCACCACAAGCCAATATATGTATCACCTCAAATACTTAGGGTTTGTGTGTGTGATTGTGTGTGTGTGTGTGTGTGTGTGGTGAAAACACCCAAAATTATGCTCTCTTAGCACATTTCAAGTATACAATACTTGCTAATTACACAGCCTACTTATTTGGCTGTCCCTGTATGCTCTTGGCCTCTGGAGCCACCATACTCTTTCGTCCTTCTTTGGCTCCAAATGAAAACCCCTGAATTTCTCCATTGCCCTTCAAGAACCAAAAACCAAGCTGGGTGAGGAATATTCTTCTCCGCTCAACTGCCAGTAAATAGCTCTAAATTACTTTTTTTACACCCACATTTCCACCCTGAACCAGGCACGAGATGGGGGCGGAGGGTAAGGCTCTACATTTTTTTTTAAAGAGAAATGCTGTTTGGGGACTCTTTCCCTCAGTAAGTAAGTTGAGTTGGCCTCTACTGCCCTGTGTGAAGGGTATAATGGGAATTTGAGGGTGGCCTTTTTTTTTTTCTTTTTTTTAAGATTTTATTTATTTGAGAGAGAGAGAGAGAGAGAGAGAGAGAGAATGTGAGAGAGCATGAGCAGGGGGGGAAGGTCAGGGGGAGAGGGAGGAGTAGACTCCCTGCCAAGCAAGGAGTTTGATCCCAGGACCCCCAGATCATGACCGGAGCCGAAGGCAGAGGCTGCCCTTTCAATACTCCCTGTCTGGGCATGGTAAGCTGTTGCTGGCAAGTAGCTGGGAAAACTTGCCTAGAACTCAAGAAGCATGTTGAGAGAAAATGAAGAATACAAAGAATACAATCCCTTCCCTTCTGAAGTCCAATGTTACTGGAACCTTTTTGGTGGACTGAGTCTAGCCTGAAGACCATGGGCAGAAGAAGACTAAGTGCCCTTGAGAAGGCACTTGCCACGAACAAGGGCAGGTGGCCCAGGCTAAATGGGAGAACCTCTGGGGTTGCAGGGGTTGGTCTGGTTCTGATACCGTGTGTGGGCGGGCCTGGAAAGCCTCCTGGTCAAGCCCCGTGGCAGGGCAGAGCACACTCACCCAGTTCAGTAGGGATGCGGAGTGCCAGACACAAGCAAGAGCGGCGGAAAACCAAGGCCCCCTAGTGGTAGGTCCTGGCATTCTCGGACACACTGGCAGTTAGCAGGTGTTATTTGAACACGGAGGGGTGGGGGAACCAGGGATGCTATTTCTAGTTGTAGATTTCCCCTCCACCCCTTAATAAGCCATTAAAGTGTTCTGTGAAGCCTCTGGGTGTCTACCCTTATCATTTCAGAGAAGTGGCAGATGATTTGAAATGGCAGGTTTTTGGGGTTTTTTTTTTTTTGTTTTATTTTGTTTTTAAAGATTTTATTTATTCATGAGAGACACACAGAGAGAGGCAGAGACATAGGCAGAGGGAGAAGCAGGCTCCTTGTGGAGAGCCCGATGATGTGGGACTTGATTCCCAGACCTGGGATCACATTCTGAGCCGAAGGCAGACACTCAACCACTGAGCCACCCAGGCATTCCAACAAGGTTTTTCTTTAACATACCATAGAGAAAATTCTTGGGGATGAGTCCTTACCCCTCTGGTCTAGGTTGGATGGGTGGATTTTTTTCCTCTTTTCTTATTTCTTTCCTATTTTTTCCTATTTTTTTCCTATTTTTTTTACTCTCACCCTCATTTCATAGATAGTTGTGTGATCTGATTAATGTCTATTTTTGTCTTCAGGGAGTAAGCTTCAGGGGCTAGGGATTGTATTGTTTGTTGCTGTATCCTTGGCCCCTAAAATAGCATTGGGCATTCATTCATTAAGCTGACAAATCATTAGGGAGGGTCTGTCCTGTGCCAGGCCCTCTACTAGGCATCGGAGGGGGGGGGAGGGGATAGCAATTTGCCAAACACTCTGTTCTTACGGAACTTACGTTCTAGAGGGTAGAGATGGAGAACAAATGAGAACATGGTACCGCGAGTGACGGTGAGCACTCAGCATAGGAGGGTAGGGTAGCTTCTGCAGGGCAGGAGGCTTCTGCTCTAGGAAGTTTTCTCTGATTGCTTGAGATTTGAGCAGGTGCCTGAAAGACTGTGGATGGGAGGGAGGGGGGAGATTTGGGAGAGTCCCAGGCAAAGGTCCAGGCCCAGAGCAGAGAGCACGCTGGGCAGTCCTAGGGGCCGATGTGGCTGGGAGGCAGCACAGGACAAGACAGGAGCGCAGGGGGTGGGACCTTGGAAGCCACCCTAAGGAATTCAGCCTTGATTGGGTGGTCTAAGGAGCTATGGAAGGGTCTGGAACAGAGTGACAGATCTTATCTATGAAAAGGAAATAAATCTTTGCTGAATGAATGTGGAATCATGAATCTCCTTAAAGCCCACCCAACCCTCCCCCGACTTCGCCCCCTTGCCTGGAGTCTGCAGGCACCACCCATGCAGCCTCTGCCTCCCGGCCATGTCCCGCTGCCCAGAGGACTCCGACTCCTCTGGTTCCTGTCTTTGGTGAGCTCCCGACACCCCCAGACTTGATGAGCTTCCCAGTTACATACTTTCCCAACACCCAGCCTTAAATATGGGTTATGTCTGTCTCTATCATTCCATTGCTGGCTGCCTGAGGACACCATCTGTCCCTGCTCACTGCTGTATCCCGGGTGGGACACAGAATGTGCTCGGTAAATATTTGCTGGGTGGCGACCGGATGAATCAGCCTGCTCTGTTCCTCTGGGCTATTGCGTCAATTTTCTGCCCAGCCTGAAGGGCTCCAAGCTGAAGCTGGACATCAGGCTGGGGCCAGGGCGCCACCCCTTCCCTCCCAGAACCTGGTCCTTGTTCCCATCGCCTTCAAGCCTGCTCTAGGCCTGAGTGGTCCCAGGGGGCCTGAGGTGGGTGCTCAGACGCTTCAGACCCCACCTGAGAATGTCTGTCAGGTTCAAAGTTCAGGAGTAGTTCTGCGTGTCCCCTCCCTGCTCCACCCGTATCTGAGGCAAGACAGCCACCCAGTGGTAATTTTTCTAGACTTTTGTTTATTTTATAGCAATTGTCATGATTAGAGAAGTAAATAACACATTTAAAAACCTTCTCAGGGCCAAAGGATGCCAGAGTATTTACAAACACATGGTGGGGGTGTGTGTGTGTGGCGAGACATGAGGGGCTGGGGCTCGGGGGCCCCGGATTCCGCCCAAACCCTGAGCCAGGCTTGGGTGCTGATGCTAGCCACCACGACTGTCCCACGGGCCACAGCGCGGGCTCAGGGAGTATTGGCAGCTCTGCTCGGTGGGCCTGATGGGAGGCCCTCTAGTTAACCTGTGGCCCTGCCTCCCGCCCAGGGGGCTCCCCACACCCCACAGGCCAGCTCAGAGGGGTCTCTGGGAAGCACCGAAGGACGGGGCAGTGTGGGGGCCTAGGGGCTGGGACAGAGATCGAGGATGACCTGGCCTGCCCGGAGTGGGACACACACATACACACACACATACACACACACTTTCACAGAAGAATCGAAAGAGGAAGATTTTGTGTGTTGTCTTCTAAGTCTTCGTGTCTACGGTGTTATTAATTTTTTGCTATTTGTTTCTTCGACAGTGACGTAAACTGAGGTAAACATCTGTAACCAACACCTCTCCTAAGGGGCAAAGGGTCCCAGCCCAACTAGCAGAGGTGGTGGTGGTGGTGGCGGCGGCGGCAGCAGGGCCCCGACAGCTAGGGAACAGGCCTGGCTGGGGTCCTGCTCCCGAGTGGGGCAGTTGCTGGCCCTCTCTGTGCCTCTGAACACAGGGGCTGGGCTACGTAACTACAGTCCCCTTTCCAACTCTAACATTCTAGATACTACGACGAGGGAGAAACTCCCGAATAGGATCTTAACAGAGAGAGAGAGAGAGAGAGCGCACGGCGAGGGACATCTACTTGGAATCTTGCGTCCGTGTTATTGCAGGAGAGACAGGATGTCGAGAGGCCTAAGGCAAAAGGAGACGTCGCGGCTGGGAGAGAGAGGTGGCCCGGGTGGGCTCCAGCTGGGCCGGGGGCAGTGATGGGGGGCCTTCTCTGAGACAGGGCCCATGGTGGGAGGAGGGTTTGCTACTTACCTGGCATGTGGAGGGCCCTGGGGCCCACTGCAGAGGTGGGTCTCAAGTGGGCGGGCACACCGAAGAGGGGAGGGCCAGGCCCTGGGGCAACCGCACACTTTGTAAACTGGACCCGGGCAGGGCAGGGGGACCTATAGCCCTTTTGCGCGGTGGGAATGAGGGAGGAGTGGAGAGGTGGGGGCTCCAGGCCAGAGGGTAGTTGGGCCCTCTCTGGTCAGCCGGTGGGGCTCATCAGACGGCCCCCTCGAATGGCCTAGAACCCCAGTAGGACCCTGGCAGGTATGGCCCTGGATGGCGGAGGGGACCCTGCCAGGCAGGAGTGGCCTCACCCATGTTGAGGTTATTGCGGGGTCCTGGGCCTCCACAGCAAGGGCAGGGGTCACGAGGGAACACTGGGGGAGGTTGGGGTCCTGTGTTGCTGCCTAGGGGCCCGAACCAACCTGCGGGTGCCTCCTGGCCAGATTCCCTGAGGGGCGCGTGGTGAAGCGTAGGCCTGGACACCTGCTGGCAGCTGTCTGGGTTGGATCCTGGGGCCAGGAGGAGCTGCTGAGGCGTCTGGATGCCATCGCTGAACACACAAGACTACACGCATACATGTGGACTCTACTCACACTCATGGGGCACACACTGATTCACCCCCCCACCCTGTGTTTCCACAGACCCCCATCCTCGTTCCCACTGCATCCTCACACCCACAGGGGCACACTCCAGTACCAGGACTTTGGGATGGCGGCAGCCGTAGGCTGACATGTTGGTCCCCAGCATGGGGACCCAGGGGGATTCCTGGCCCAGATCACCTTGCCACTGCCGGCCAGAAGTCCGGCTGTGTCTGGGCTCAGAGGGTGAGCACCCAGAGGATCTGAGGTCCCGGGCCTGGGGAAGCGTGGCCGGAGCGGGGAGCTGGGCCGGCCTGGTGCTCTACACTCACTTCCCCTGTCCTGGGGATGCCCGGGCACTGAGGCCCCCTCTGGCAGCCCTTCCCTCTGCGACTTTGCCGGGAAATTTCTGGGGAGGACACAGAGGGCTTCTAGAGCCCACCTGTCGGGGTCGGTTGCCCTTCTCAGGGGCTCAGTGTTCTCATCCGTAAGTGGGTTGTGGGGGTCACCAGGTTCTTCCGGCTTGTGCCAGCACACACACACACACACACACGCACACGCACACGCACGCGCACGCGCACACACACTTGTGCCACATCCAGACATTTGCTACATTTTGCAGAGGGCTTGGCCTCTCCCCCGCAGCCTCCTAGGAAAGGGGCAGGGCGCAGCTGAGCAACATTCAGCCCTCAGCTCCTGGCCCTCTCCTCCCCGCCAGCGTCCGGCCCGACACGTCCTTCCTCTTCTGTGCCCGGGTGCGTGCGGGGGGTGGGGTGGGGGGCTGGGGGTCCAAGGCTGGGGCGGCCAGGAGAGGGGATTAGGGGTGGGGCTGCGGGACGATCTGCCAGGGGGTGCGAAGGGCCGGGGGCAACTAGTCAGGGTTCCGGGGTCCGGGACGGCGTGTGTGCTGTGGGGGGGAGGGGGGTCTGCCCGCAAGCTCTCTTGCTCCGGTGTCCGGTGTCCGGTGTCCGGGGGCCTCTGAATCCTCGGGTCTGTGGGCTGGCTCCGGTGCGCCCGGCCCCCGCCCCACAGGCGGGCAAGAGGTCTCTGGGTGGCTGAGCCGCGCCCCGCCCGCCGCCCCGCGCTCCCGCCTCCGGCCGCCGCGGGGGGTGGGGCGGGGGGAAGGCGTCGGACTCGCAGCGGCCCCCGCCCCCGCCCCCGCCCCCACCCCCCGGCGTGGCGCGCGCGGGGCGCGGGTGCGGGCGGTCCCGGCGGCGCGGGCTGCGGGTGCGCGCTGCGGGCTGCGGGTGCGCGCTGCGGGCTGCGGCGGCGGCGGCGGCGGGCTGCGGCGGGGGCGGGCTCAGACGCAGATCTCGATGGCCGTGGCCAGCACCACCTGCCCTTTGCTCTTGTCCGCGCGGCCGTCCGTCCTGCCGGGGGGCCCCGGGGGCGCCAGGCCGGCCTCGGGCACGGGCACGGGCACGGGCACGGGCACGGGCACGGGCACGGGCACGGGCACCGGCGCGGGCGCGGGCGCGGGCCCCACGGCGGGGGCCGCGGGCCGGGAGCCGCTGCCGCTCTCGGTCAGCACCGTCCGCTTGAGCGGCCCGGGAGCCTCGAGGCGCAGCGGCCCGGCGGGCGGGCGGTCCCCGGCGGGCTTGCGCGCGCGGTGCGAGGGCCGGCGCCGCAGCTCGGACGTGAGCTCGTGCTTGAGGAAGCGGAACACCTCCTTGGCCGGGCCGCGGCGCTCGGGCTCCAGGGCCAGCAGGCGCTGGAACATGCGCAGCGCGGGCTCGGTGAAGCGGCGCCACTGCGACGGCAGCCCCGGCAGGCGGCCCCGCTGCCAGCGCACGAACTCCTCGAAGAAGGCGTCCGCGCCCGACGCCGCCTCCCACGGGAAGTTGCCGGTGAGCACGCAGAAGATGAGCACGCCGAAGGCCCACACGTCCACGCCGGTGTCCACCGCGAAGCCGTCGGCGCGGCCCGCCTGGCACACCTCGGGCGCCGTGTAGGGGATGGTGCCGCTGACCCGCTTCACGCGGCAGCCCACGCGGCGCGTCATGCCGAAGTCGGCCAGCTTCACGCGGCGGCACTCGCGGTCGAACAGCAGCACGTTCTCGGGCTTGATGTCGCGGTGCACCAGCTGCCGCCCGTGCATGAAGTCCAGCGCCAGGCCCAGCTGCTGCACGCAGCGCTTCACCGTGTCCTCGGGGAGCCCCACCTGCGGGGGGGCGGGGGGGGCGGGGCGCTCAGGGACGCTGGTCCAGGGCCCCAGGTCCGCCGTCCCGTCCATCCCATCCCTCCCCACTGCTGCCAGTCCCCTCTGGCCTGTGCCCCTACCTGCTGCCTGCCCCCACCCCACCGCGGGGGGTGCTCCTGCTCCCAGTCTGGCCCGCTAGTCTTCACCCCGCACCCTTCTCCCCTGCTCACCGAGCGCCCTCGCCCGCACCCTCTCACCAGCTCCTGGCGGCAGCGATTGCGCTGCCTCCCTCATGGGGACCTAAGGCTCTGAGAGGCCCTGCCATTGGCCACCTGGGCGCCAGAGCTGACTCGCACCTAGCAGGCACCACCAAATGCAGAGCCAGGAGCCTGGAACCCTCCTGGCACTCCCCCTGCTCCAGGAGGCCCCTGGAGGCCCTGCCGCCTCATCTCCCCTCTGGTGTCCCCACTGTTCCTACGTAGCTGCTGAGGAAGGTGCCCACTAGACCTTGTCCCATCCTCCAGCTGCCGCCCTTGGAGTGCCTGGCTTGGCTGTCCTGGGGCCAGGAGGCCCTTTCCTGTCCCTGCACCACCACACCATGTACCTGAGGAGGAATGATGTCAAACAGGTCCCCGGCAGGCGCATACTCTTGGGCAAAGACATAGCAGTCCTCTGTCTCAAAAACCACGTCAAAGACCTTGATGATGAAGGGGCTGGAGGAGAGGCTGTTGGTGATGCTCACCTCCCGCAGGAAGTTCTTCAGCTTGGTCTTGTTCTTGTTCACAAACTTCAGTGCCATTTTCGTGCCTGATGGGGCAGCAGCCACAGCAGTGAAGGCCACTGTCCCTGCGCCCCTGCACCTGACATCCCCGAGACAGCGCGAGCCTGTCCATGTCTTACTGGTAGGAAACTGAGACCCAGCAAAGAGGAGGGGACTTGCCAGAAGCCATGCAGGGAAGTCATGCAGTTCCTGCCCCTGACTGGCTGTGAGCCTATGGCGTGGGGAAGGCATCGCACTCCTGGTTTAGTGAGAAGATTCTGGGGCAGACTACTGGGGTCTGGCCCTGGCTCTCTAGTTGCATGACCTTAGATGACTGACTGGATCTCTGGGTCTCAGTGTCCTCATCTGAGAAATGGAGTTGGCCATTCTGACCTCCCAGAGAGATCACCTACCTCTCCTTAAGAATGGTGCTCTGTTTCCAAGGACCCACCCTCAGCTTTGTCCACTTCCCTGGGGTCAGCTATCACTAATATGCCGGTGATTCCCCAAACACCACTGCCAGCCCTGACTTCTCTCCTGACCTCAGCTGGTCCCAAGCAGCCCACCCTCCAGTCTGGGCTCTGTACCTCCCTCTCAGGTCTCCCTGGGCTGTTCAGGTTGCATCTCTCCCCCTGGACCACTAACTGTGTCTCCCTGCTGACTTCTTGGCTCCTGAAGAGAGTCCCCGAGAGCCCCAGACAAGTCCCCACCCTGGCCCTCAAAATTGGCCACCCTGTGGCCCAGATGCTCACCTGTGCCCTTATAGGCCACCAAGTCGACCTTCCCATAGGTGCCCTTGCCTAGCTCCCGGACGAGCTCGTAGTGCTTGGTGACATCGCTAGCTGCTAGTGTGCGGAGGGTCAGTGCCTGCATGTCTTCAGTGAGGAGGGGCACGCCTGCACCCAGCCCAGGGGCAGTCCCTGGCCCACAGCAGGGCAGGGAGCGGGGTGGCTCGGGCTCTGGGCAGCCCACGCTCATCTTCTCCCTGTTATGGGGGATGTGGCATGAAATGTGACGTCAAGCTGGGGGCCCCCTAGTCCACCCACCTCCTCCCTCCCCAGTACCTAGGGCCCTGGGACGCCAGGCTCAAAATGGCCACAAGGGGGCGACAAGCATCTTTGTTGGATCCCCTTTCCCCAAAGCATCAGGGCCTTGGGCTGAGCCAGCACTCCCAGGAGACACCAGTCACTGCCCCCACAGTCCCCACTGGGTACCACCAGCCTGTCTGTCTCAAGCTGTCATCCAGACACAGCATTGGACAAGGCACACACTCATAACCTATGTCACACAAAGACACTCCACAGACCAAGTCCACACAGGTGCTCCGATTCACAGATATTGATCAGCACCTGCTGTTGGCCAGGGGCTTGCTGTTCAGAGACATGAGGACGCAACACTAACAAGCACATAAGAATCCCACCCTCATGGGACTTATGTTCCAAGGAGGGTGATGGACAATAAACCTAGTGAACACATGAATTATATATTATGATAAAATGTGGTCTGGGCTTTTGAGAACAGAAGGCAGGAGGTGGGGAAGGTGATATCTGAGGGCAGGGGTCACAGTATCAAATTCTTCAACCAAGTAGTCTCAGCCCAAACTCTGGCAGGATGGCACAGATATGGCCACACACCCAACCACGGCCTTCTACCCCTGCCCCTCCACAGACACCACCGCCCTGCTCAGGTACATGTGTCCTCTCAGGGTGCCACCCAGCCTCCCCCAGTCTCACCCAGACACAAGGCAGAGTGCAGGTCCCGCAAAGACCCACCCCGCCCTAGCCCCACCCTCCACATTCATAGCCTGACTGACCCTTATGGGACTCACACAAACTACACCCAGGCATCAGAGGTACTGAGTCTGTCCCCAGTTGGTGTTGGGGGGCAGAGAGCTGCCGTGCAGAGAGTCCAGCAAATGCCCATCTGGGGCCTGCATTTCTTGTCTGTCAAGTGTGTGTGTGTGTGTGTGGGAGGGGGGTGTTGGGCTGGGGAGTGGAGCTTCCAGGAGCAGGTGTCCACGTGTCTGTGCGTGTACCAGCAGGAGAGGCACAGAATCCTCCATAAGCTGAGTCCCAGGAGCCTGCCTCTCAGTGCACCTCCTCTGCCCTCACCTCACTCCCTCCTACCTCCAAGTCCCAGGTGACTCAGCCAGCATTCCCCCAGCCCCCCACCTCTACAAGACGGCCCAGGGCTCTCAGAGAGAAAGCAGGCTTGGAACCAGCTGGCCTGGCTTTGAATCTAGCTGTCACCTGCTTAGCTGGATGGCCTTGGGCGAGTACCTTCATCTTTCCTTGCCTTAATTTTCCATCCACATAAAGGATATAACAAGCCTTGTCCCTATGGGCTTGTGACTTCCTAAATGACTTAGCCAGGGTACACAGTAAGTGCTCTCTAAGTGCCAGGTGTTGTGTGCCCTCAGTAGTGTGATCTGTGTTCCCCCTCAGCTGAGCCAGCAGAGGCCGTGAGTAGGGGTGGGCTCTCCGGGAGCCCCTCTGTGCTCCCCCTGGCCCAGCTGCTCCCCTGCCAGTCTCCTCCTCTGCCTTCCCCTTCCCTCTTGGCACGACCCAGACTCCCACTTCACACAGAGAGGAGGAACATCAGGAGGGAACTTCCTGGCCTCCCACCCAGCCCCAAACGGAGCTCCATCTGCACGTCCTCCGGCTGGCTGGGAGAGCAGGGGGCCCTCTTCCCCTCCTCCGATTTGGCTCCTGCCCCTTCTGCTGCCTCAGGATCCTGCTCCCCCAATCAGCCCCCTTCCCCTCCATTCATGAGCAAGCCCTGTTTCTATAGAACCTTCCCCTGCCACATCCACTGCCTTTCCCTTCCTAATTCCTTTGGTCTGAACATATGCCAGGAGTCTGTCTGAAACGCCACATGAAAGCCCTCAGAGGGGCTGGCCTGGAGCTTGCATCAGCCTGTCTCAGAGACCCCCCCAGGGGGAGGGATGGTGCCAGGCCCAAGGACTCGGGGTCCTGCTGCCCCTACCGCCGCCACCCTCCATGTGCTGAACCCAACTGGGCCATGGCACCTGTCACCAGGTCTCTGCAGTCCCAGCCCTGGCTGGATAGCACTGGGTCCTTCTTACTGCAGCCACCAACTAGGCTAAAGTGGACGGCCTCTCTCCACGATGGTCTTGCCCTGCTTTCTGGGCTGGAAGGGGTCACCCCTCCTGACCTCTGTCCAATGCCCATACACAGTGGGAGTGCGGTTCTGAGTGAGGAAACATGGGCGATCTGCTTTGATGCAGCACGGAGAGGGAAGGCCGTTTGTGGGTGAGCGGCCTCAGGCCCTTTCTGAGGGGAGTGTGGGCCTCTCCCCCAGGGGTTCCGGTGAGTACACCCCCTCGGTGCCTTGAACTCTTCCCCCTGGCCGCCAGTGAGAGGCTGCGAGCTGCTCTGCTGACCTACTTCTCCTGATGTGTGGACTCTGTGACCGTTGCTGTGCTGGGCAGGCCGTGGGTGTGCAGGCACAGGGGCACACGGGTGTGCAATGCTTCCACTTCGGGCTTTGGCCCTGCCATTTTGGGCTGTGTCTGCATCCTCTGGGAGACTGACTGGCAGCTGCAAGTTGCTAGCTCTTCTTCCCTCTCTCCCCTCCTCCCTCAGCCAGAGACTGTTGGGTGCGTGGCTCATCTCATCCCTGCTGCTTTGGCCTCAGAGCTGCACCGTGCTGCCACCAGTCTAGGTCAGGCGCACAGCCACAGCGGGGTGGGTCTGGGCCCCACATCTGCTGTCTGCATCCAGGTTCAGCCCTTTGACCACCACTCTGCACTGCCTCTCTCTGGTCTCCTTTGCCGGGTTTGCTGCCTGCCTTTACCTACCCCCGCACCAGCCGCAATCTTCTGGGTCTCCACCCTCAGGTCCCCCTCCTCCAGGAAGCCTTCCTGCTGCCCTGGGTGCTGATTTCTGCCTCTGCCGAGCCCCAGGATTCACACAGCGTCTGTGCGTGTCTCTGACAGTTCCTGTTGAATGTCTTGGGGTGGTCTCAACCCTGTCCCGTCTGTCCCCATCAACAGACCAAGAGCTCCCTGGGGGTAGGGGCTACATATGATCCAACTTTCTTTCATCCCTTCCCTTGGTTCCCAGGATCCAGTTTTGGGGGTCTTTTTTTTTTTTTTTTTTTTTAATTTTTATTTATTTATGATAGTCACAGAGAGATAGAGAGAGGCAGAGACACAGGCAGAGGGAGAAGCAGGCTCCATGCACCGGGAGCCCGACGTGGGATTCGATCCCGGGTCTCCAGGATCGCGCCCTGGGCCAAAGGCAGGCGCCAAACCGCTGCGCCACCCAGGGATCCCTTGGGGGTCTTCACTACTGACCCGTCCCTCCTTCATGACCTCCCCCCACCCCACCCCCCGCCCCTTTCAGGCCTGTTCTCTGCAAGGCATCGGCAGGCAACAAGGAATTAATCCACACAGCCTGCGTCACAGCCCCAGGTACACACTGCCTCTGACCCAGTTACCACGCATGTGATTTAAGAGTCACAGTGGGGAGTGACAGAAACAGCACGGGCCTCAGGGCTCAGCAGGCTTGCCCTTGATCCTGCCGCACGCCACTTGTTAGCCGGGTGACCTTGAGCCAGTCACTTGTCTGGGCCTCGGCGGCCACACCTTTACAACCAGGAAATCACAACAATGAAACAGCAGCAGCTACCACTGACATTGGGCCCTGCTCTAAGGATGAGCTCATCTTCACGATTCAGCGGATGAGTGTTCTCATGATCCTTGTTTTAGGGGCACAGAGGGCCTAGAGAGCTTGCCCAAGGTCACACAGCTCGCGTTGGGATTGGCTCCAAAGTCGGTGCTCTTAACTACTGTTTTCCCAAGTCAGAATGTTGGAGCGTCTCGTCTGGATCCCTGGGTATCCAAGTGGGGAAACTGAACCCAGGAGAGCACAAAGCCTGAGCCAAAGCTACTCATGCCTTGCTGGGCCCCCGCTGAGAGCGGCTTGGGTGGCAGGTACTGTCCAGGTGCTTCCCATGTATTAACTCACTTAATCTTCACAGCAGCAGGTTCAGAGCAACTTCTTTCAGGCGGGGGCTCGAGGCCAGACAGTAAAGGAAGACACACTGGTTCCCCGAGCACTTGAGGGCATATACGCCTGCCTGGCATTGGCAGGAACTTGACCTAAAATGATTTTTACCTTCATCACCATTGCCTGTGGATTTGGTGACTGTGAACTTCCCACTAGCAGGTGATGGAGGCCCGTGGCTACCCTCTTCCCCTCCCCTTCCATCCTGTGCGGTTGACACTACTATCCACACTCAAGCTGACTGTGCTGTTCCGGGGGACCCCACAGGCCTTGCACCTCAAGTGTGTGTCCTCACTGGCCCCGAGGGAGGCCCTTGGTTTCCCGTCTGTTGCTGAAGGCAGGTGGGTGTCACCCGGTCTTCTCAGCAGCCGTTGCACTCTCGCCCTGTGGGCTGGGTCTTCCGCCACAAGCCAGGAGGGCTTCCCAAGCACGAAGCAAGACAGAACCGCCTACCACTTCCTGTTGGCAGGTGGCTTGAGCTGGATACCTCTCTTATAAAAACTACACCCAATGCATAACCCAACTCAGGCCCACTTTGGAACCTCTCCTCCCTATCACACACACATACACACGGTGCCAGCCTGGCAAAATTTCACTGAGTCCTCGTAAGTATCCTGAGAAGGAGGGCAAGATGTCTCCTGTTTTTTTTTTTTTTTTTTTTAAACAGCTTAACTTTGTATACATCACAAAATTTACCCACAGAAGGTATACAATTCAATGATTTTAGTAAGTATCCATTGCCACAACCAAGCGATACTTTTATATATATATATATATATATTTTATAGATGAAGCACAGAGGCCCAGGAAGTTGGTGATTGACTATGGAAACTTTGTGTTTCCTCTTTTATAATACAGAGCTGCTGCTGGAAAGCAGCTGTCAGCAGGGAACTAACTATACAGTTCCTGCTCGCCTCACATCTAGGTGTGGCCACGTGACCAGTTTCCCCAGTTGAACGTGAGCAGAAACGACAATGGCTGTCACTCCTGGGTGGGGTCTCTTGAGAGTGGGCGGGGCTTCTCTATTCTCTCTTCTATACCTGGGCTTGATTCAGAGGCCTCCTGGGTTCTATAAGACAGTGAAGCTAGGAGCTAGGAGGAGCCTGGGTGCTTGGCTGTGGGAGGTCTCCTGCTGATGAGGATGACCCACTCAGCATTTTATGGAAGCCAGAAGTAAATATCTGTTGTGTTAGACTGCTGAGCTATAGGAGCTTATTTGTTATAGCAGCTAGAACTACGCTAATCCAGGGATTATGTTATAAAGAAGCCAAAGAGCTAGGACTTGAACCTCTGTGTGTCCAACTGCCTGGAGGATGACCAGTCTGTAAAGAGTGGGGGGCCTGCTCTAATCTTGTCTCTTGGGAAAATAAGAATACTGGTAAATATATATTGAGTGTTCCCATATGCCAAGTGCTGGGCTAACCATAATGGATTAAATTATTGGACAATCACAAGTCTAGGCAGTAGGTGCTACCATTATTACCTCATCTTACAGAAGGGACAGTGATGTATTGATGGGCTAAGTAACTTGGATTTTAATATAGGGTGTCAGGCTTCAGGTCCCATGCTTGTATATACTGTGTCCTCTGAGGCTCCTGAGGGTAAACCCAAGCAGCAGAGAGCAACCCCAAATGAGACCGTTCTCACGTCACATCAGGGAGGAAACGCATTCTCTATCACTGGGGGTAGAGAAGCAGAGACTGGATGCCCATCTGTTGGAAAATTGGAGGGTGGGGGTGGGGGTGAGGTTGGACCAAGTGCCATCAGCCAGTCAGTCCTTTCTTACTTTCACTCTGGGAGTCTAATTCTTTTTCCCCATGCCCAGGTCCCCTCCCTCAGGTCACCACACCCATGCTGTGCCCTTAGCACAGGCAAGCCCCAAGGGTATCCTTAACAAAGTCCTGTCTGGAAGGATTCCTTTGAATAGACGATTGTTGCTGGGTAGTGGGTCACTGCTCTGGGTTGGTCTTATTATTAAAAGCCACGTGACAAATGCAGCCATAAGCCATTATTTCAGGTATTGAGTGGGGACAGGGGGCCTGCTTCACTTTGCTTCTATGTAGAGTGAGGGGCTGCAGCCTCACTCCCCTAGCCTACATGGCTGAGCTGGCTTGGGATCCCCCCAGCCCCCTTTCCTGCCTCTAGGCTTCTCCCTCCAAGGCCTCCTTATCTGTGTCTTAAAACCACATTTAACCCACTCCTTGCCTTGCTCAAGCATTTTCAGTGGCTTCTTGAGTCAGCCTCTGGTGTTTTTCCTGCTCAGCATGAATATCCCTCTCTCAGGCCATGTATTTCAGGAGGGTTGTCTACTGAAGATCCATCCCATCCACCAGATCACTATGACTGGTTCGGAGATGAACCTGTGACCAAAGGGGACCCACTGGGATCTAGACCTAGGACTCTGGCTGCAGCTATTAGGAAAGAGATACCTCCTGACCCCGGGATGCAAAGCGGGAGGACAAAGTCTGGAACTGTGGGGACTGGCTTTGCCACCATGTGGGGATTGCCTGCCCGAGAATGAAGCATCAGAGAAGAAAGGCAGAGCCGTAAAGTAGAGAGGTTTCTGATGACTCTGGGCACCTGGGTGTAGGCATGACTAAAGCCAATTATACTCCTGACCATTTTGTTTCATGCATCGATACATTTCCTTTTTTGCTTAAGCCACTTTGAGTTGAATTTATGTAACTTGCAACCTAAAGATTCCCGACAAGCGTATCTACTCAGGCCTGGGCACTGTGCTGGGTGCCAGCATGGGGTGAGTAGGTTAGAGAAATGCACCAGGTAAAAGACATGAACCTACGAATTAGGAAGGCAGACAAAATAAGGACTCAGATAATGGGAAGGCCAGAAAGGCAATGTTAAGTGCTCCAGCATTTCCAAGGAGGGCATGGCAGTGGGGTCAGGGTGGCTTCCTGGAAGAGGTAACACACAAATGGGCTTTTTTTGTTTGTTTGTTTGTTTGTTTTGTTTTGTTTTCCACAAATGGGCTTTGAAGGGGATTGACAATCCAGCAAGAAACCTAAGAGCTCCTTGAAAGCAAGCCCCATGCCTTAATCACCTCGGTATTCCTAGCACTTAGCCAGTGTGTGACAAATGCTAGGTGCATAATTCTTTACGTGTTTGGCAAGTTGTAACTTTTTATGTCTTGGCTTTCTTGAAATGACCCTGCAGGCACATAGTTATTTTCCCAGGGGTTGTGTGAGGTATCATTAGCCCCATTTTAACGACGCAGAGACTGATGGCCAGAAGAAAACAGTGATTTATTCAAAATCACACAGAAGGTCAATGGCAGAGCTGGGCTAGAGGCCAGGACATCTGTAGGGTGAGGTGTGCTCTCCCTCTCACAGCCCAGCCTGAGCACAGCAGAGGGGGGGGGGGGGGGTGTGGCTGGGAGTGACACTGGTGGGGACAGAGAGCCTAGAGGTGCTATGGAAGAGGAAAGTGATATAACTGTAACACTAAGGATTCCTGATGTGTGCCAAGACCTCACCGAAATTAACTTATCTAAGCCTCACAATATCTTACGACACAGGGACTGTATTCACCCCAACTTACAGATGAGGAAACTGAGGCCCAGAGCACTCATGTCACTTGATCAAGATCAAGATCAAGATCAAGATCATCCAATAAATGGCAGGGCTCGGATTCAAAGCCAGGCACTGTCACTGCAGTGTCCAAAAGCCTAACCACTCTCTTTCATTGCTCCTAAACTGATATGGTGCAAATCATCACTCATTCTCCATATGCCAGTGCTTCATATCGGGGCTGTCATTGTCACAGCAACCCCATGTTGCATATCAGAATGCTGAGGCTCAGAGGGGTTAAGCTGCCTGCCCAAGGCCACTCAGCTGGTAAAGGGTAGAGACAAAGACTGAACACTGAACTTCCCGGCCCATCTCCTCTTCTCTACTCTTGGTCTCTGGCCCTTCTGTCTTCAGCACCACAGGCGAGGACAGCACCCAGGCCCGCCCAGCACCAAGTGCAAGGCTAGGAGAGGCGGGAGGAGGGGAGCCCCCCCCCCCCCCGGGGAGCCCCCCCCCCCCCCCCGCAGCCATCCTGGTCCCTCGGGTACTGCAGGAACTTCCTAACTGGTCCCTCCACCCCCCACCACAATCGTTCCCTGACCCAGCAGCCAGGGAGCCTGGCAGGAACCACTCAGGGCACATTGTTCCCCAGCTCAGCACTCACACCCACCCTCAGCTCCCATTTCATTTCAGAGTCCTTACAAGGGCCCTCAATTTACCCATCTGACCTGTCTCCTCCTTCCCTCTGCTCCAGACACACTGGTCTCCCTGCTGTTCCCCAAACATGACAGCTCCCGGCCTGGGGGTGGTTCCCTCTGCCCTTAAACGGCCATATGGCTCCTTTCCCCTAAGTTCTGCTCAAATAACATCTTCTCAGCTTGGGCTACCTTACCGCACTCCCCTTATTCTGCCCTAGCGTCCCCCATGAGAGGATGTTACTCTAATTTATTATATAATTTATTGCCTGCCTATATCTATTGTGGCCGTCTCTCCTCCCCACTGGAACTTGAGCCCTAGGAAGGCAGGGATGTTGTTGGGTTAGTTTTGTTCACTGCGGATCCCCTAGAAGCTAGCACAGTGCCTGTACATCATAGGCACTTAATCAATATTTGGTGAATGAATGTATGAATGCGTGAACAAATCTCTGGGGAGAGGAGTGGGAACTGAGCGAACAGAGGCAGGTCAGGAATGGAACTTTTCACTTGGTACGATCCTAGGGAGTAAAAGGGTCTAGGCGTGGCTGGTGGTCGAGCAAAGCCAAAGGAAAATGCAAGGGGGCGGGGATCATGCCCATCTGCCCAGGCTCAACAGCCCAGGGCTGTGATACCCCCCCCCCCCACCGGCCCCCTGGGAAGGGCCAGAGGAGGAGTGGCCCAGCCCATGCTCAGGAAGGGTGAGACTCCTGGGGCAGGACACCCCACCCTGAACAGAGCCTTTCTTATGTCCCCAAGGCAGGTGCCCCAGTCTGGCTCTCTGCTGTTCGCTACCTTCCCTAGAGGGGTCCTTGACCCTCCTTTGTTTACCTTAGTGCAGAATTCAGTTCACATGTGGGTTCTCTTATCTGCTGCCAGGGAGTGGGGAGGGGACCCAGAGCCTGGTCCTTGGCCCTAGAGAAAGGTCTATGAGGTGCTTGGAGGAACACAAGCCCCTGTTACTGGTCCCAGGGAGCTCTGGGCAGCCCTGTGTCTTTCCTTCTCTTAAGTTTTCCAATCTATGAAAGGAGCTAGGTAGTGGTTCTTATCTCTTCAGGGGTCACCGAGGCTTAGCACCCTCTCCTCTGAAAAAGTCTCCAGTCACCCCATGCACGCTTCTACATGCAACACCAGGGGGTTGGGGCCTCGGAAGGAGCCCTTAAGAGATTCCAGATGAGGCCCCTCCCTCCCCTTGGTCCTTCAACACAAAGAGAGGTTCCAGCAAACATTCTATTCTGTTTAAAAGGTGGAAGAGAAGAATATTCTCAAACACCTCCTTGTCTTCCCCTCAGGGTGCAAATTCCAGCTCCATCCCTTCTTGCTGTGTGACCTCGGGCAGGTGGTACCCCTCGCCTAAGCCTCAGTTTGCCGATCAGTAAAAGGGAGCTGAGAATGCCCATCTAACTGGGTGGGTCTCTGTAAGAATGAAACCGGCATTGCCTGGACAGAGGGGACTGGGACCGGGGTTCTGTCCTGGCTTTGACAGGACTCTGCACCACCTCAGTTGAGGCCGTACCCTGACTGCACCTTGGTTTTCTTTTTCTTTTTTTTTTTTTTAAGATTTTATTTATTTATTCATGATAGACACACACACACACACACACACACACACACACACACACACACACACACACAGAGAGAGGCAGAGGGGGAAGCAGGCTCCATGCCGGGAGCCCGATGCAAGACTCGATCCCGGGACTCCAGGATCATGCCCTGGGCCAAAGGCAGGCGCTAAACCACTCAGCCACCCAGGGATCCCCACACCTTGGTTTTCTATGCTGGAAATTGGGGCTGTCTGGGCTCTGCTAAATCTCACCCCCTGAACCCGCTTGATCCAGAAGGGACTTTGGAGACCATTCACCCAGCTCCCACATTTCCTGGGTGGGGAGACTGAGAGGAAGAGCGGGAATGTTCACAGGATCAAGCAGCAGAAACTGGAAATAACCTTCTTTCCACTGCCCTCCCCACTAGGGGCGGCCTGGGGTTCCCCTTGCTGTGAGGCTCTGCCTCAGCCTCCCCTCCAGCTGGCACAGTCTGCCCCTTCCCTGGGGCACATCCGTGGTGGTTATTAATAGCTTGTGACGCTATTCGCCTGCAGCTGGTGCCCAGAGCTGGAACGGGCTCTCTGCCTCTTTTCACCCTCCCCAGCCAGACCCTGTGAGGGAAGCAGCAGGCTTGGCCCTCACCCCTTCCCACCTGCCTGAGGGCCCAAGGCCTGTGGCAGCCCTTGTGGGTGTGGGAGGCGGCATGAGCCTTGTTGTTTGGGTGAGGTGGGCAGCCCAGGACCCAGAGAGATCAACAGGAGTGGAGGGCTGAGAGCACAGAGGTGGCCTGCCACTCGCGGATTGGCCCACGGGCCATGACTGGGTGTCCACCAGTGGACAGGTGGTGACCACTGAAGAGGCAGCTGGGTGAGCCAGAGGCTCCCTGAAGAGATGAGCCCATCCCTTAGCTACAGTCCTCACCTCTTCCCTGAGAACCCCCAGAGGGGGGAATGAGGATGGAGCTGAGTTCAGGAGACTGGAGCCCATATTCTCGCACTCCTGGGTAGGACCACCACCATTTCTGGCTATGAAGCTCTGGTTAAGTCACTTTCTCTGTGCCTCTATTCCTCGTCAGTAAAATGGGGATGATATGGTGCAGGTTAAAGGTTATTAATAACAGCTAACAAAGGGCAGCCTGGGTGGCTCAGTGGTTTAGCACCTGCCTTTGGCCTGGGGCATGATCCTGGAGTCCCGGGATCAAGTCCCACATCGGGCTCCCTGTGTGGAGCCTGCTCCTCCCTCTGCCTGTGTCTCTGCCTCTCAAGAATAAATAAATAAAATCTAAAATAAATAAATAAACCAAATTAAAAAAAATAACAGCTAACATTTATGAACCACATAAAGTATTAAGATCTTGGGGCACCTGGGTGGCTCAGTGGTTGAGCATCTGCCTTTGGTTCAGGCTGTGATCCTGGGGTTCTGGGATCGAGTCCCACATTGGGCTCCCCACAGGGAGCCTGCTTCTTCCTCTGCCTGTGTCTCTGCCTCTCTCTGTGTCTCTCATGAATAAATAAAATCTTTTTAAAAAGTACTAAGATTTTTATGTATATATGGAGACTCATCTAAACCTCACAACCATCTTGGGAGAAGTTCATATTATTCCCATTATGTTCCTTAAAGCGCAGGAAACTGATACTCAGAGAATTTAAAATTAGGTGACATGCCTGGTGTCACACAACTAAGAAGTGGCTTAGAGATACCTGTCTGGCTCCAGAACATTCAGTAAATATTTGTTGAGCATCTCCTTTGTGCTTGGCACTGTTCTTGGATCTGGAATCCATTCAGGAACCAAACAAACAGACCTGCCCTCAAGGAGCTTATATTCTAGTTTGGAGGCAGACAATCAGAAAGGTAGCTAAGAGATGTAGGTAAGAGGGTACAAAGTCCTAGAGAGGAAAGCAAAGCAGGGAGAGGTGAGGAAATGTTGGGGATGAGGGAGGAAATTATAGATGGTTGAGGGGTCAGGAAAGGCCCTAAGGACGAGGCAACAGACAGGTAGATATTATGGTGGAAGAGCTTTCCTGGCAGAGGCTGAGGGAACAGTGAGGAGGCCAGCGTGACTGCAGAGTGGAGGGGGAGGGCAAGGCGCAGGAGGAGCCAGAAGAAGCAAGGAGTAAGTGGCAGCGTGTAGGGCCTTGGAGGCCATGGCAGGACCTGGCCTTCACTCTGTGACATGCACTTCAAACCACCGACTGGAGCAAACCCTTCCTGAAGCTAACCCACGTGCCAGGCTCCGGGAGGTGAAGAGACAGCATGAACCTGATCTAGCTTACCCTTAAGAGACTTGGAGTCCAGTCCCCCACAGCAATTCCACCACTGTCCTAGGCGTGGGGCTGAGGAGTAAGGGCTGAGGGAAGCCTTAGAAGCTTCTGGAAAAGGACTGGGCATGCACTGCAGATTCCCCCATGCTGCAGTGCTCGCCTGCCATGGTGTGAGCAGAGGTGAGGGAGCAGGAAAGCTGAGAGAGATGTTCAGAACTGCAGCCAGAGCCCAGGTTAGGTTCTGTGGTATCCTTCTGGCTGGCCTTGCCCTGCGAACTGTATGTGAATGGTGGGAAAGTGGCCAGAATGTTCCCTGAATCCTAGATATGGAAGCCTGAGTAAAGACCTTCATCTCCAAGTCTCCATTTTTTGTTTTTTAACCTGTAAAACTGGGGCTACCATTCCCTTTCTGCTCAGGACTTGCAGAGACTAACATTAACAGCAAACCTTCCAGGAGGGTACTCCACGCCATTCACATTCACTTAATCCTCACAGTGATCCTACAAGGCAGGTACTGGCACCACCCTCTTTGTAGATGAGAGATCTCAAGCACAGAGAGGTAAGCAAAGCACTTTGCCCAAAGTCACAAAGCAGGGTCTGGGAGTCGTGGTTTTTGATGCTAAAATATGTTAACTGGGGGCCTCGCCACCCCTCCTGGAGACACTTGGGGTCAGGGCCAGCAGATATCTGGGCTCTCAGGGTGGGAAGATCTCCCTGCAGGATAGTGGGCCCTGGCTAGGGAATGGGAGCCCTTCCTGATATGATGGGGTGGGTGATCTGACAGATGCAGAGGAACTACCCTCAGAGAGAGGGGGGATTTGAGCAGCCTCTCTGAGGCCTTACCAGGAGATGAGGCGGCTCTGTCCTGTCCAGGCCCCTTTCAGGGCCATCTCAACAACCAGGGGCAGTTGGAACATTCTCCGGCTAAAGTTGCCGGGGAGGAGAGCTGGTGCAGTGGGGAGTCCCCAGGCTTCCTCCCGCCTGGACCGGCTCATCTGCATACCCCTCAGGGTGTGGCCCAGGTGACAGTGCAGACACTTAGGTAGCAGGCACTGCTAAAGTACTTTACCTGTAACAGGCTCATTTAGGCCTCGCCATAACTCTTGAAGGTAGGAGCTATTATCACCCCCATACTGCATCAGAAGAAACTGAGGCACAGGACAATTGCCTTGTCCAAGGTCACATAGCTCAGGAACGGTACAGGTGGGATTTGAACCCAGGAAGTTCAAATGCCAGTTTCACTTTGGTGGCTCACAGAGGGCGGCCAAAATCCTCCCTCTGGGTTAATGTGGTGCTGTTCTCAGCAATAAATGAGAAAGCAGCGCCCAGTGTCCAGCATGGAGCACTTGACATTGAAAAATGCTCCACCGCTTCCTCCCAACCCTGATATTACACGGCTCCCCAAGTGGGGGCTGAGCTGGGAATCTGGACCTGTTCTCTCTTCAGACTGAAGCCAATCTATGGCAGGGAGACAGGAGGGGCTCTAACTGGACCCTTCAGACCTATTGCTGCTGCTTCCTTAGGCCAGAAAGGGGGCTCAGGGAGCACGAGAGGGAGTAGGTGGTTTGGGTAAGACTCAGGATCTGTTGGAGGTGCTGGTCCTGGCTTTGGCCTGATGCCCAACTGCCTGGGGCAGAAAGCCTGGGAACTCACTCAGCAGAAGCCTGGCAGGTGCCTCACCTAGAAAGCAGAGGTGAGATGGAGGAGGACCTCCAACGACAGAACTGTGGTCAAGCTGCCCTGGATCGCACCCCCAGAACCTCAGCGCAAGGTTCTGGAAGGGCCCTCATAGCCTCTCAGGCTTGAACCCCACTCCACCCCACCCCCACCAGCGGCACCAAGACGCTTCATGCTCTCAAGCATCACACTGTACCAGCTCTCAAATGCTCCCTTCCCCTTTTGTGGGGGCAGCAGAAGCCCTGTGGTCTCCCCAGACTGGCTATGGAGAAACCAAGGTGGCATTACCACCAAGGCTTAGTCACCCACTTGCCAATGCCCCTTTTAATAAAAGCCAATAGTGGGAAGCCCTGGTGGCCCAGCGGTTTAGCACCACCTTTGGCCCACGGCGCAATCCTGGAAACCCGGGATCGAGTCCCGCGTCGGGCTCCCTGCATGGAGCCTGCTTCTCCCTCTGCCTATGTCTCTGCCTCTCTCTCTCTATGCCTCTCATGGATAAATAAATAAAATCTTAAAAAAAAATAAAAGCCAATAGTTATTGAGCTTTTTCATGTGCCAGACCCAGTCCCTCTTCATGCTTTAGCTCACTTAATCCCCCAGATGACCTTGAGGTGGGTATTATCTTTGTTTTCCACGGAAGTAAACGGAAGCTCAGGGAGGATAAGTAACTTCCTCAAGGTCACCCAGCAGCTAAGTGGAAAACCCTGGCAGAGTCCAGAGCCTGTGATCTCAACCATGGTGCTCTGCTATCTCCCTTGACCTCGGGCTGCTACAGACCTTCATCCAGGAAGATGGCACACTCCCTTCCAGGGCAATGCCCCGTGGCTGGGGCCCAGTGCTGGCCCCTGGCCCCTGGCCCAGCCACTTGGCAACACCCATTGGTTTTATTAATATTTAGGAAATGTCAATAATTTTGAGTGACTCCTGCGTCTAGGCCCCCACCTTTCCTGCCTGACCAAAACTTAGAGTAGCCTGGACTCAGTCCTAGAAAGTCAGAGCAAGAAGGAGGCTTATAGAAGAAAGAACCTGAGAACCTCAAGTCATATTCCTCTCTGGACACATGGGTAAACTGAGGCCCAGAGAGCAGCCGTCCCCCAAGAGACCTCAGCAGTAGCTGGGCCTAGAGCCTTGGACTTTTGCTCCTGAGCAAGTGGGACAATTAAAAGCGAGTTTTTGGTGGCTGAGTCCTTCTGGCACAATGAGCGGTCACAAGACAGAGCCTGGAGTCAAAGTGGGGCCCGGCTGGGGTTCTCTGGCTGGAGGGATTCAGGTTTACTTTACCACTTAGCCCCGGACGGATACTGCCCTGTGCCTGTTCTAACTTGGCCATGGGGGAGGCAAGGAACACCCACGTGTGCAAAACACACAGACGAAGGTCACCGCTGAGCAAACAGTTTTGGCTTCCAACCTGGGCTTGCAAAGCCAGATGCCTACGAGAGTGGCCAGCAGGTCACGTAAATGAATGAGCAGGCCAGGTGAGGCCCTGGGGTGAGCTGGAGGGCAAATGCCCTAAAGAAGGTGGTGATTCTCCGGCTCTGGCCTGGGGATGCCACGTCATCTGATGTCTTCAAGAGGATCCAAAAATCAGTATTCGTGTATGAAACTGTGTTTTTTTTCAACACTGGCAACAAATGCAAACATGAGAAAAACACTATTTGGATCAACAGAATGCATCTAGAAGCTGTATCTTACAATAGGTGCTGTACAATACTCTGGCCTCTAGGATGGGCAAAGCCATTGTGGTGTGGACAAGATAGACCTGGTTCCATCTCCTGGAGCTCAGGGTCTAGAGGTGGGGACAAGGTCTCCTAGCACATGTAGACACGTGTGACTGTCTCTAAGCCACCAACCATCGACTAGTCCAAATCAGCTCTGCACTCTGTGTCCCAGGCCAGTTCAGGTCAAAAGGGGAGGTGGAGGCAGAAGGCTGCCCCTAAGCCATCCTATGGCAGGGCTTCTCAGGGTGTGGGAACAGCCCCCAGTGAAGGGAGGGAGTCTGAAGACACAGAAGAGAAGAGCCAGAAGTATAAGATGGTGAGGAGTGAGAGCTGACATCTGAGAGGTGGAGTAAGGCCACAGCCATGAAGGGCTTGGACTTGTGCTTTATTCCAGACTCAGTGGGGAGCCACTGCAGGTTAATGAGGAGGGGAGATCTTACTCCTTGTCCCCTCAGGCCTCTTTGATGGTTTTCGCTAGTCGCAGTGACTCTAATCTCTGCAATTTGGCCTCTCACTCCACTCCCTTGCCTGTGGGTCATATGGTAAGGCCCTGGGCTCCTGGGAACCCCCTGAAAATGAACTCCTTCGGAGAGGAAGAGGGAGAGGACACACCTGGGTGCTCCTCATGCCCCAACTGTGATCTATATATACTGCAGAGTGAGTGGCTCACTCTCTGTCATTATCTCTGGGGGATGCCACGCACTTGCCCAAGGTCACCCAGTCTTCAGAGCAGCTGGCTCCTTCACAGCCTGGGTTGAGGGTGGCTGCCTCAAACTGTCCTTGAATTTGCAGGAAGGGTTGCCAAAGGTCTGGCCTGAAGCACTCCCAACCTCTTCTCCTGCTAGTCACATCCTCTCCCTTGGGTCAATTCCAGCAGCAGGTGGGGTAGGGGCACCTGGTATTGGGAATAGTGGAGTAAAGGGATCAGCCCTGGCCCAGGGGTCCCCAGTCTGCAGCAGGATGAGGATCAGGTGCTTCAGATGTGGGGTCAGAGCTGGTCAGCGGGACCTGACTGGACCTACCTTCACTGGCCCAACCCAGAGTGGCCCGGGCAAACAGAACAGACTGGGGTCTTCTGACCAACAGATCAAGAAAAGCGGATTGGGATGATGTGGGGGGAAAAGCCCTGGACTCCAGTGCCAGACACATCACAGACACTAGCTAAAGGTTTGTTGAATAAATAAATGAACAAAGGAACTCCCAGTGGAGCTACCTGTACCAAGTCCTGCCTTCCTCAGCGTCACTGCTTGCCTGCAGAGGGCTCAGAGAGGAGAGACTGGGGGAACCCCAGGAGCCCAGAGTGTGTTCCCTCAGCCACGTCCAGTCCCTTCTCGGGATCTCTGATCCAGAATTTCAGGGTACAACATCCCCGGGCCCTCTCATTTTCCCATGAGCTGCAGGGTCTGGGGTTTGGGACTTCACTGAGGGCTGGGCTGGGCTGCTGCTTTGTATAGCCTGCAAAGCTAAAGCGAGGACCTAGAATGCTTGCTTGGTTGTCCAGGACACACTGATCCAACCTGAGGTTTGGCCCTGGATATTTTGGAGGCCAGGAGGAGAAGGGAAGGTCTTGGGTTTGCTAGCCCTAGGGCACATGCGGACAGAAAGGTGCCCTGACCTGAAATGGCTTCTTTGCCCAGACTACCTCTCCTCCCCAGAAATCACTGCCTCCCTTTGGAGAGAGCCGTCCCCGCCTGCAAAACATACAAAGTATGACTTGGGGGAAGACCCTCCCTGTGGCCTGGGTGGGGGGCAATGGGATTGCAGAGAAA
Source organism: Vulpes vulpes (assembly GCF_048418805.1). Taxonomy (NCBI): domain Eukaryota; kingdom Metazoa; phylum Chordata; class Mammalia; order Carnivora; family Canidae; genus Vulpes; species Vulpes vulpes. Next base: position 93,267,302 of record NC_132782.1, read on the forward strand.
ATATGGGATGATTCCCACCCATTCTCTCAAACACACCCCTTCCCTACCCTTTCACAGACAAAGACACACACCCGAAGCCCCAGCCATCACCCTAGGGCCCCAAGCCACAGGCTCCCTCACCTGGGCTCATCCCCAATCTCCCCTTTCCAGGGGGGACTTCACTTGAGAACTCAGCCCGGCCTGGGGGCTGGGGTACAGATACTCCAACGGCCGAGAGTCCAACAGCTTCCAGCTCCCAGTTTTCAGAGGTGGGGGGGGCTCTCCACCCTCTTGCCCCCCTCTCCGAGCACAAGGTGGCTTTGCCACTACGCCCCCCCACCCCCCGTGGGGCCGGGGAGCAGCGCCCAAACCCCAGGGCTAGGGTGTGAGGTGGGGGAAGGGAGAGGAGGAGGGGGCGGCTCCTCCGAGCGAGACACAAAGAGACGTCCTTCAGCCTCCGCTCCATGGCGACGCTGGGGAGGGGGCAGTGCGCGCGCGATACTTCCTTCCCCACCTGCAGGGTTAGGGACGTCGGTGTCGGTGGCCACTCACCTGGGCCCGGCTTACCTGGGCTGGGGCCGCGGGGACGCCGCGGCGGGGGGCCTGGGCGCCGTCTCGGTTTCCTTCGGCCCGGCCCGGGGGGGGCTCAGGGCGCCACAACCATGGGCTGGGATGCGGAGGGCGCCGCGAGGGCTCGGTCGCCCGGGTCCCGGAGCCTTGGGGGGGCCCCGAGGCCTCCTGCTGGTGAGGGGCAGCGCTCGCTGTCCTCAGTCCCCTAGATTTGGGGTTCCTGTGTGCCGGAATTGGGGGGTCCAGGAACCCGCTGAGCTAGGGGCGTTCTGGGCTGGGTCCTCGTGTCTTGAGGTGTGGAGTTGTGATGACCAGGCTCTTGGCAGGGGGTCCCGGCAATCCCGGACGGGGGGTCACTGCGTTCTGGGTCTTGGGGGGCCCGGACTGAAGAGGGGCGACTTGGCCGTAGCGTAGGGAGGTCACTGTCTTCTGGATACGGAGGTCTCCGCTTTCCCCAGCGGGGGTCGCTCTCTGTTGGATCTGGAGGGGTCTCCCGCCTTCCTGCGGGGGGGTCTCCGGGTCCTGGACGTGGCCGGGGAGGGACCCCGCGCTGCCCGGCTGCGGGGGCTTGCTGAGCCCCGGCCACCGGCAGGAACCGGGAGGAAGCCCCTCAGCCGCTGGGGGGCTCCGCCGCCGCCGCTACGAGCACCCCGGCTCTGCGGTCCCGGCCCCCGGCCTGATGCGGGCTCCGGCTGCGGCTCCGGCTCGCGATCCGCCGGGTGCTCGGGCCCCGGCCCCGGCGCCCGCCCGGGCAGCGCTCCATCGCTGCATCGCGGCTCCGCCCTCCGGCCCGCGCGCACCTGCCCGCCCGGCCCGCGGCTCCGCCCTCCGGCCCGCGCGCCGCCGCCCGCCCCTTTGTCCGCCCCGCGTGGCGCGCGCTCCCGCGCACGCGCACTCCCCGCGGCGCGCGCTCGCCCCCCCCCGCCGCGCCCCCCCCCCCCCCGCCGCGGGGCGCAGATTCTCCCCGCGCGGAGCGAGCGGCGCGCGGCGCCCCCACCCCGCCTTCCGGCCGCGCTGGGTCCTAGCGCCCGAGGCTCCCGCTCCGTCTTCCCGCCCCCCCGTCTTTTCTAGGTCAGAACCCACGAGGGGGCGAGAACGAGGTTAGAGAGGACTCGGGGGAGTCTGAGAGGGTCACCTGGTCCCCGCGGGACCAGACTGCCCCAGACTGTCCCAGTCTGTTCTTGTGGGGCGGAGCTTGTGTCTGTTTCAAGGAGGGAAACAGTCAAGCTCTGCAATCGCGTGTGCATCTATCCCCATTCATCCCATCAGTCTGTCCTATCCGGCCGCCGCCGTGCATCCATCCATGCACCCATCCATGCATCCATCCCTCCATCCTATTTTGAGCTAGACTTGAGGCAATTACCAATCTACTCAAGGAAGCATAGGGGAAGAGGTCGCGAGCTGGGGGGCTTGGGGGCCGTGTCCAGCCCAGGTCCAGCTTGTGACCCCCGCTGTGAGCAGTGGCTAGTGGTGGGATACAGCTGATAAGCACAGTGCTCACTGGACAGAAGGGAGGAAAGGGGATTCCAGAGGAGCAGTGTGTGCAAAGACACTACCCGGGTGGATGAAGGAGCATCGTCTGACACTGGAGATTGACAGCCTGAAAGGAAGCAGGGTAGATGACTAGGGCGGTGGAATTAGATAGGGACCACTCGTCCTCCCAAGGCTCTATTCTCCCTCTTTCTCAGACACATCCAGGCCATCCCAGCCACACTTGTTTCATTAATGAGAAAGTCCCCCCTCCCCCCCCCCCCCCCACACACAGACACACCCTGCACCTTCCCTATTTCTTCTCTTTGTTCAGGCTGTTTTCTCCACCCAGCATACTCTTCCCAACCACCCTGACTGTGTCTAGATCATTTAGAACCAGGGATGGCAGACTCAAGTAGCTATAGATCACATAAATTAGTGACTGGGGTCAGGCATCAGGTGACTGCAAGTAAGTGGTGGAGATGAGGCAAAGTGGAGCATCATGGGCCTGTAGGGACAGATGATCTTTCAAGAGAAGCGGGACATCCATATCCTAACACAGAGTCTTCCAACTTTTCAGTATTTGAAACAAATCCCCAAGTTCGGAAATAATGAATGGGACAAATGAAACATGCTTTGGAGCCAAATCTAACCCGTGGGCCATCATTTTGCAACCTCTGCTACTGAGAATACTGCCTCAGTTCCCCTTTTCTCCCTCCTGCTTCTATCCAGCCACTTTTGTTCTAGAACCCAAGTACTATGCGATCATCAATCAGCTCTGTAAAACACAAAGTAGATTTGGTTGCTCCTCTGGGTAACATTGCCAAGGATGCCCTGTTACCTCCAGGGCGGAAAATCTAACCTCCTTGTTCTGGTATTCAAAGCCTGTAGCCTTTGGGGTTTGTACCCCTTCCCCTAATGAGGTCCCTTCTTCTTCATTAAGCCTTGACCTCAGCCGGTGTTCTTAATATGTGCTTTCTCCTACCTCTGTGCCTTCATATACTTGGTTTCCTTTGTCTAGAACATCTTTCCTCTCTTCTTTGTTCTCTAAACAAGTTATCTCCCCACCCCCAGATATCTTTGTCTGCCTTTCCTCTCTCACCCTTCCTGTCCTGCCAATGTTCCAGAGTTTCAAATTTCAGCCTTTGTTCTACTCCTCTCCAAGTAAGGCCTGCTTGCCCCAAACAAATGGAGGGGCTTGAGTTGTGGGGCAGAAAGAAGTGAAGTGGGAGATCAGAGAAGGAGGAAGAGGGAAGAAAATATCTTCCTGTGTCTAGTAACCAAGTCCCAGAACATTAGAATTTAGAGTGCATTTTCCTCTCGTTATGAAAACAAACAAACAAACAAAACAAAACAAAACAAAACAAAAAAACAAAACGGAGGCCTGGAGAAGGGCAGGAACAGAATCTGGCCTTGAAATGCTCCCAACCATGGTCATCAAAGGTTATCAAAGCCACTTCGGATGGAATCCTTCCCAGATTCCTTGCCTAGGAATTTGATTATCCACAATGCAGTTAGAAAACGTTGGCCAAAATGCATGGTGGGTATTCAAGTCCCCTTCCCCCCACCCTAGGCTCTGCAGAGTGAGAAGTCCTGGTCCTCAAAGTGGGGCACACATAAGGGGTCCCATCAAGGGTCCCGTCAACATTTAAGCTGCAGCTGCTGCCAGGGCATTTTGGGCGCCATGTGTTCATAACCAGCAGGCAAGAAGAGTCACTTCTCTGGCAGCAATCATTGAAGCTAATTAGTTTCTAGAAGTTACTACAGAAGTACCCTGATCAGTTACTAGAAGAAGGCAGGGCTGCTTTTACAAAAGGAGAGCAGGGACAAATACATGTGGAACCCAGTGATCCATTAGAGTGATCCATTGGTTATGATAACCAAGAGTTTTAGACCCCTCAGGAGGGAAACCTTGGATCACACCACCGAGTGATCCTTCAGGACCTGTCAAGTTGAGAGGCACCTGGGTGGCTCAGTTGTTGAGTGTCTGCCTTTGGCTCAGAGTGTGATCCTGGGGTCCTGGGATCAAATCCAGCATTGGGCTCTCTGCAAAGAGCCTGCTTCTCCCTCTGCCTATGTCTCTGCCTCTCTCTCTGTGTCTCTCATGAATAAATAAATAAAATCTTTAAAGAGAGAGAGACTGGAGGCACCCATGGAGGAGCTGTGTGGCCAGAGGGATGGGATGTGGCAGCCATGAAAATGGACCATCCAGACCGCAGGGGATGGTGGGATGGGATGGTGACTGCCCAGAGCAACAGCAGTGGAGGCTCTCCAGAGTTCACAAAGAAGTCTCCGTTTTGCTCCCTTCTAGCTGATCCCCATCAATGACTGAGTGCCTCGAAGACACAGAAGTGCCCAGATCCCTAGAGACACAGAGCATCCCCGATGGGCAGCTCGGGATCAAGGCCTTCCCATTGGCTTCATCAAACTCTCTTAACATTCTTATCTCACCTTCCTTCCTTCTTTCCCTCTTCCATGCATTAGATTTATTGAGCCTCATCGTTCACCCAGCCGCCTTTGGCTCCCTTCTGATTTTCCTACCCAAGCGTTTTCTCCCAATAAGATAGCTCCTTACACATCTGACCCCATCTTGGCCCACTTCTTGGAGAAATGAACGAACACAACACATCTGAACAGAGGAACTAAAACAGCTATTCATAATGCTGCAGTCCTTTTCCCTTGACACCTGGGGATAATCCACTCTTGCCAGCTCAAAGTTTTGCACCCACAGCAATGCTGCCCCTCCAGAGAGGGTCTTGGTGGGTATGATCTGGATAGCAGAACACAAAGATAAAACGTGGCTATGATCTCCATAATAACACAGAAAAAACATCAGAAAACAGATAATCAGTTAGGTTTCCTCTGCCTGGGGTCCATACCCTCTTCAATGCTGGCATGTCCTCACACTCCTGGGCAGTCAGTTTGCTGCTCCTGGCTCATGGACCATGGGGCTAGGAATTTGTCCCAGACTTCCTTTTAGCTGCATCTTTTTTTTTTTTTTAAGATTTTATTTATTTATTCATGAGAGACAGAGAGAGAGAGAGAGGCAGAGACAGGCAGAGGGAGAAGCAGGATCCCCACAGGGAGCCTGATGTGGGACTCGATCCCGGGTCCCTAGATCACAACCTGAGGCAAAGGCAGACACGCAATCACTGAGCCACCCAGGTGTCCCTTTGGCTGCATCTTATGTTCACTGATGTATCAGAAGTTTTTGCTACTGTTGGGGTTGGGGAAGGAATCAAAACAGTGTTCTTGTCCCCTAGAATGTATACATCATGTTTCAAACTATTTGAGTTTGGGTGACTCTCCTAGCTGTATGGAAAGTGATGTCTTGGCCATATCAGTAGTCCCCATGCTGGAGGTCATGATGGTGTCTGGGGATTTCCCCAGTCTGGTCTATGTTGTACGATGCTCCTTCTTGCTCATGACCCCAGTCACGACAAAGAGAAGGCATTCCTGGCTTGTTGGTCCGCATTACAATAGTGCAGGGAGAACCTTCTGACAGCCACCATTACGTCCAGGACACTGACACTGGTGACCAACTCACCAGTGTGGTCAGAGATCCTGGTGGCACTGGTGACTGGTTCATTCAGAGAGCAGATCACGTTTAGGAAACTGAAGATCATAATGACATGTTGAGCAAAGGTTATGGAAGCTGGTCACAGTCAAGAACGGGAGTATCCAGCGCCACCAGAAGACACGGGTCAAGCTATTGCCAATAACGAAAACCAACAGTTGCACCAGAACCCAAGATGGATCAGAAGGAAGACAGCAGAGCAGCCCAGGATGTACAACAGCTGGAGGTGATGGATCTTTAAATCTCTCATTACCTTTTTGGAGAATATATTCTGAAGTGAGAAACACAGTGTTCCAGCAAGAGTCCTGATGAGCTCCCCACCTCCCGCGTCAAAATACAACTCTGTGACCGCGGCCAGCAGGATGCCACTGATGATGGGAAGTACAGTATAATGGCACTGCAGAGAGGAAAGAACCTGCTTCTTTATGACATTGCCAAGCTGCTGAGTTGTACTTGGAGTGGCTTTGAAGGGAATTCTGCTCCTTGTAGCTGAAAGCTTGCCAACGGATATGAGAAGAATATCTCTAAAATCATGAGCGTGGTTGCTCCTGGAGATGGAATCCAGGAAATGGGCCTGGGGTCGGGGTGGATAATGGGAACTCATCTTTCTGTGTCATGTTTTTTCTTCTTTTCTTAAAAATATCTGACACCGGCGGGGGTGGGGGGGCGCCTCTGGGTGGCTCAGTGAGTTGAGCATCTGACTCTTGGTTTGGGCTCAGGTCATGATCTCATGGGTTGTGGGGGCCCTGGGTTCCTTGCTCAGCGGGGAGTCAGCTTGAAGTTTTTTTTCTCCCTTTGCCCCTCCCCCCACTTGCATGCATGCTCTGCTTTCTCTCTCTCAAATGAATAAATAAATCTTTAAAAGAACATCTGACACAAATATGACAAAATGTTAACATTGATTCTAGTTGTGGATATGCACAGGCTTATACTTTTCTCTATTTTCTTTTACAATTTTCAAAATAATTAAAAATTACTTGGTGGAAGTCTTTTCAAATGAGATCCGGTGGGGGGAAAGGGGAGAAGAAAAGGAATAGGTTTCGCAGTATGTGATTCTGTGTTTCCTAAAGGAAAATCCAGGAATTCTCTAAAATGATCTCACCTTGTACTCTGAGAAACACAGGACTGAAAACTAGTTTGGTTCCCTGGCCCCTGACACCTTAGGCCTCAGGGCTGGATGTGGCTGTTTCTCTGGGAAGTTGTGGAGCCAGGACCTGGTAGGTGCTCACCTCCCCACCCCCACGCTTATTGCAGGGGAGGAAGAAGCATCCTCTGGAATCCTCACAACAGAGCCAGGGCTGCTCAGAGCTTGTTCACTCCCAGTTTCTTCTTTGGGGATGGATCGCCAATGCCATCCCCAGGAACACAGGCATTTGGAAGGAGACAAGTGCTGTCTAGTACACATCCCCAGGGGTCTGGATTTAATGATGTCCTAGTTTGGGTTTCCCAGAAACAGACCCTGAGACAGGAATTGGAAAGGAAGTGGTTTATTTGGTAGGTGATCTCAGGTAGGGGAGGGGAGAAGTGAGCCAGGAAGGCAATGCCAAGCAAATTATCGCTGTGGGCAATAGGAAGGGAATCCCACTGGGGAGCTCTCAGAGACAAGTGTAGAATGTGTGTCTACATGCACAGAGCACGTATTATACCCCAGCTCCTGTCAGTCACCAGTGAGAGCTCCCGCGGAGGCAGGCAGTGCTGTGGATGTGGGCAGAGCACGCGGGATCAGATAAGGCCCATAGGAAAGGTGATGAGGATGCTGGCAAGTAGAAGTGGAGGAGGGGCCCAGGAAGACTGGGTGAGGAAGCGACAGTGTGTGCCACCAAGGCTAGCACTTACTGCGGTGCCCTGGGGCTGGCATGACACTCACGTAGTCCAAGTAGAGTAGAACTCTCTTTCCAGCATCAGCTCTCCCCCATCTCTTAGCAACAGAACCCCAGTTTTCCCTTGGGGACCCCTATTCCTTGACATATCTTTCCCCCCTTGTTGGGGGGAGGAGGGGTTCATCCGTTTGGCTGTAGGAGTGGACTTGGGACCCAGTGCCCACCAATTAGTGTACGTCAGCCCCCTGGCCACCCTGATGTTCGTGAAATAGGTCTGTACCCCAAGCCAGGCCAATAGGATAGAACTCTCTTCCCACCGAACTGAAAGATAGAGAGATGTAAGTCTGGAGCTCATATTACCAGAGAGACCCTCCCAGGGGGTGAAGCCAGAACAGTAGACAGCAGAGCCAAGAGATGAAGAATCAAAGTCCTCATGCCATTATTTAAGCCCCTGGATCCAGCCATACCTGAAGACTCTGGACTTTTTGGGTATGTACTGCCCTAAAGTTCCTTTCGTGCTTAAGTCCATTGGACTTGGGTCTCTGCCACTCACAACTCCAAGTTCTTTATACTATGTATAAATGTGGATTTCTGCAGTGTTTAAAAATGCAGGGGTAAATGAAAGATCCTGCCATCTATCCCCATACTCACTATTTCCTCAGCATGCCAGGTTGTGAAAGGGAATTCTCAGAGGGCGCTCAGCCTGCCCAGGAGCAGGGGTTTCAGATGCTTAGAGTTCAGCCTCTGCTCCCCAAGAGCACTTGTTCTTGGGGCCACTTGAGGAGCTGGGGGTGTTCATGGCAGAGCACGGAGGTGAGTTCCTGGGCTGCCACATGGGGACCCTTTCCCTCTAAGCTTCAGGAACCTCTGGGTTCTAGGCCAGGGCATGTATGCATTAATTCGTTCATTCATTCATTCATTCATTCATTCATTCATTCATGCATTCGTTAATTCACACTTGATAATGAGCACCTACCGTAAAGGGGCATTAGGGTAAATAGATAAGCTACACAGACTGTCCTTGTCTTCAGGAGCTTCCAGCCTAGTGGGGGAGACACTGTATTAATCATACCAATAAATGTCAAATTCTGCCCAAGATCAGACTACAAAGGAGAGACAAAGGTCAGGGCTTTCTGGAGGAAGTGACGGCTGCACTGGGATGGCAAGGGGTGAGCAGGGGCTACATAGGTAAAGGGCCATCTCAGCGTTCAGGCCCCTGCTCCTCGCTTTGTGCTCACTCACGGGTATCAACCTCCATGTCTCCCCTAGAGCCTGCTCAGCAGCTCAGACACACTTCCTTTTCCCACCTTCCGGAGCCCATACCCCTCAACTCTAGGGAGCTCTGCTTCGTGTCTGACCTGCAACCTGCCTGCTGCCAGCACAGTGTACTCTCCTTGCTTTGGTCCCAGCAGAGGTGAAGGGCAGCTGAGCACCTGCCCCCCAAATGGTTTGCATGTCACCTCTCTTCTCAGGGATGAGGCTCTGGACATTCATTAGGTATCTAGAGTACATGCCAGGTACTTCCACAAGGCTAGGCCTTCCCCCAGATGGGGAAACCGAGGCACGAGCTATAGAGGTCCTGAACAACAAAGCCCGCCTCTTCCATCCCTGGAGTAGGAATGGACACTGTGTTCTTCTCCTTTTAATGTCTCCCCGGCCAAGGGCTCTGCCCAGTAGGCAGTTTCCATCTGTTGCTGGCACTCCAGAGCCTGCCTGGGGAGGGGGTCTCCTTGACCCCCGGGGACAAGACCCTCTGGCCATCCCATCCCTTCCTCCAGCCTCTAGCTCTCAGGGAACCTCTGTTCATCCCTGCCTGCTTATTTCACAAGCACAGATTTGTGCCTGGTCAAGTCCTCAGCATCGTATGCATATTAACTCATTCAGACCTCACAACAACCCTACAGTGAGTCTGTTGTCATCATGTCTGAGACACAGAAAGGCGACGAGTTTGCTGAAGTTCACAACACCCTAGCAGGGACTTGAACCCAAGCAGACTCCAGGGTCTGGGCCCCCAACCACCACGCCGCCCAGCCCATCCATCTCAGCCAAGCCGTCCTCACCTCCTCCTCTCCCCCAATTCCGTTCTACCTCATTCCCAGCTCTCTCCCACTTCCCCTCCCCATCACAATTTCCTGCTTTCTCTCTATTCCTGCCTATGAGCTGCTGCCCTGCCCAGGAGGGGCCATTCTGGTGTCCGGGGCAATGGTGGGGTTGGGCTGCTGCGGGGGTGGGGGGGCTTGAGGAGGAGGGAAGGGACACAGGGCAGAGGTCTGGGTGCTGGAAGGGCCAGCCCCCCCCCCCCCCCCCCCCCCCCCCCCCCGCCATCTGTTTCCAGCCTGCTGGCGGCTTGGCTGGGCCCAGGCCTGGAAGAGGTGGGCTGGGTGGAGCAGGAGGGGGCTGGGTGGAGCCGGGACTGCCAGCCCTAATTAAGTCAGTTAATTAGGTGGGGAGGAGAAGCCTGTGGGAGTTAATGAGCTTGGCTAATTAAGTGGATCTTGGAGAATGGCTCAAATTCTAATGGCTGGGGAGGGATAGGGGCTTAGGCAGGATGGAGGGAGGGGAGCTGAGATGCCTGGTGCCTCCCAGGTGTCACTAGGGTTTGTCTGCGGCCACTATGGGGGTCTGAGGCCACTACCAAGACCTGAGTGGCTATCGGGTGTGCAGCCACCCCAGGGATTGGTTAGAACTTAACCATCAAGATCTGACACCCTCTCCAAGGTCCATACTATTGACATCTGGGCCTGAAGTCATTATTGAGGGCTGGTCCCCTGTCACCTATCCCTTTGGGGTTAAAGTTAGGTTCCTTTGGGGGATGTGGACAGAAATTGAGCCCTGACCCAGGAACCTTTCAGAACAACCATGGCAATCCCTGTGTGCCATGCACATCTCCCACTGTGTTTAAGTTTGCAAAGCATTCCAGCTGTCACTGCCAGCAAGGAGATGTGTGGGGCTCTTGTCCCAGCTCACAGATGTGGCAACTGAGGCCAGGGAGGAAGGAGCTTGCCCTGGCTCATCCTCAGCCTCCTGCTCACAGCACATATCCGGGAGGCAGGGTCTTGGGGGACGTCAAGGGAATGTTCTCTTCCAGGCCTGAAGCCAGATATTCCCAGAACCTAGGGGCCCTCTCTTGCTGGAGCCCTGTTCTGCTTGTGGAATCCTCAATAACCACCTCCACTGCCACCACCATGGTTCCCGAGGGTAGAGCCCTTAGCACTGGTGACGTGTGAGTACGTGATACCAGGGCCAGCCACAGAATGTGGGCCTCTTGCTAAGAAAGCGGAACAAGGGGATCCCTGGGTGGTGCAGCGGTTTAGCGCCTGCCTTTGTCCCAGGGCATGATCCTGGGGTCCTGGGATCGAGTCCCACATTGGGCTTCCTGCATGGAGCCTGCTTCTCTCCCTGCCTGTGCCTCTGCCTCTCTTTCTCTCTGTGTCTCTCATGAATAAATAAAATCTTAAAAAAAAAAGGCAGAACAAAAGCTTTTCCCTTCTACCCAGCTCTCTCTCAGCCCGTCCTGAGGGTTTTTGTTTAGTTACTGTTCAGTGTCATGCTCCATTGGGCACGGGGACTCGCGATACGCCAGTGCAGCCCCTCACAGGTGCTCGGGGCCACCGCACTACACACTCAGTGTGGGACCTGCCTGCACCCAGGCCTCTGGGACACCAAGGACAGCAGTGGTGACTGCGTGGGGCACAGAGTGGGTAGCTGGGAGCCCACGCAGTGGATGTGGGAGGGCGGGATGGTGCGTGGCACACGCTCTATGGTCCCAGCAGCCTTTACTTACAAATTCTAAGATGAAGTTATTAAGAATTGCAAGATGCTAGTTACAGAGCAGCAAATCGAAGTTTGGGGCTCTAAGTGATGGCACCGGTCATGCCCTGAGTGACACACAATCTGATAGTCCGCACAGCCCCTCCGTGCACTTGTTGTCCTCATTTTTCCCATTTGTTCATTCGCTCACTTAATCACCATATATTTATTGAGTGCTTCCTCTATGCAATGAACAAATCAGAAAAAAGTCTCTGCCCTCATCCGTTCCAGTGGGGAGCAAAGAGGGGGGCAAGACAACAAACAGGGTGCCTAAGTAAATAATTATGCTTCAAGGGATTCATGTGAGGGAAGAATCAAAGCCAAGAGGGACGGGAAGAACAGGGAAATCCTCATAGAGAAGGTTACATTTGAGCAGAAGCTTGATGAGGTTGAGGGAGGGAGCCGTGCAGTTATGGGGGGGCAGAGTCCAGGAGGCCGGCCAGGGGCAACAGCCAGTGCAAAGGCCCTGGGGCCAGAGTGTGCTTGGGATGTCAGGAACAATGAGGAGGCTGGTAAAGCACAGGAGGGGAGGAGAGGTAACAGGGACAGTTCACTCAGGGCCACCTTTGATTCTGAGTGAGGTGGGAGTCATTGGGGGGTTTTGAGCAGAGGAGGAATAAGCTATGTCTTAGGCTTTAACAGGGTCCCACTGGCTGCTGTGGGGCAGACAGCCTCTTGGGGTAGGGGGAGGAGAAATGAGGAGGTTCCTGCACCCAGCTGGGTGAGAGAGGACAATAACTTGGACAGTTGGACCAGGGCAGTGGAGGAAGGGTGGGGGCAAGTGGATCTGCTGGCAGATTGGACAATATGGGTGATGGGTGTGTGTGTGTGTGTGTGTGTGTGTGTGTGTGTGTGTGTGTAGTTTACCCTGGGCATCTGGACCACGAACCGGTGAGGACACCAAGCGGCTCTCTGGTCCCCAGGATTCCTTGCCCTTGAAGGTCTGCTGTCATTTGGGGAGCACTCCCATCCTCAGGCCAGCGTACGCATCGTGAAAAGTTTCCAGGAACTCTCAGGCCCAGGGCCACAGACTGAAATGTTCACAGCAGGCCCAGGGAGGGACTGTGGTTGGGGGCCACAGAGTGGTAAAGCGGAGAGCCCTGGCTCACTGCGAGGGTGGCCTCCTCTCCCCTGCGACCTACTGTTGTCACATGGGAATGTAAACTCAGGCTCTCAGAGCCTCCAGTTGTTCAAGGGAAGTTGGAAATCTAGATCTTAGGAAGTAATGCCCTGTTTTTAACAATATTGGCAAATTAGTGTCTAATGTCAGGGCAGGCTATACCCCTTTGTGAGCCCGAAGAAAGGACAGAGGGGCTGCTTCTGTGGGCCTCCTTCCCATGGAAACCTCTGCACCTGGGGTGTTTGCAGACTGGGAAACACAGATCTCCCTGGGGTGTGACATGATAAGCCAACTCTTGACTGGTGTGGGCAGGAGCCGGGGTGGGGGGCAGATAGGGGAATGACTGGGAAGGAACACCCTCTCCGAGCCTCTTGGATACCAGGCAGCGGCACTGCATCAGGGATGATGTGGTGCCAGGCAAGGGTAGGTGTGGTCTCTTGGGCATCCCAGAGGAGGGAAGAAGGTACAGTGGCCAGTAGGGTGAGACCATGACCAGGAATAAGCCATAAGGTGAGATTTGGTCCAAGACAAGAGGACCAGCACGACTGAGCAGGAAGGGAAGACGGCTGGGCTTCTCCTTGTCCCTGCCCTAGAGACCACCCTCTACACCCAGAAAGCCCATCTCCGCTTTCCTGGATCTGGGCTGGGCCAGGGGGGCTGCTTTTGAGAAGCAGAGAGAGACAGAGGCAACAGAAAAAGCTCTTCCACCATCACATCGGGTCGGCACCCCCCAGTGTGGCACCGTGGTCCCAGGCATGACCTCATTCGGGCTGCCAACAATCTCAGAAGGTTGGAACCATGGGTGTGCCCATTTTACCGAGGGCGAAATTGGGTCACAGAGCTGTTGGGTAACCTGGCCAAGGTCACAGGCCTTGGAAGTAGTGAGAACTGCAGTTAAGCCCAGGGGTGTGTGGCTACAAAATCTGAAAGGTGAACGTAGAAGGTGTCAGATGAAGATGCCCGAGGCTCACGACTGGCTGCCTGCTGGACCAGTCCCTGCATGTGTGGGCGCAGCGCTCCCTCTAGTGGCTGATCCCACACAGTGCAGGGCGGACGGCGGGACTGGCTGGCTGGTCTCTGACACACATGCACCGACACGCTTGCACACACACCTGCTTACCATCTGGCTCAAGCTTACACCCCAGATCTCATAATGACCCCTCACCTCACCCCCTGAGACCCCGGTGTCTCCCTCTCCCATCCTCTTCATCACTTACTCTGGTACCCACATGCAACAGCTCCTTGACCTCACCGAGGCCACCGGTCCACTGCCCATCAGGCCGTTCAGCCACCAGCATCCCTCTCGTCCTGTGTGGGCTCCGCACAACGTCACCGGAGCTGCTGTCCGGAACCCCCACTCCCGTGCCCACCTCTGCTGTCCCTGTTCCTGCCTGCACCGAGCAAGCCAACTCTGCATGAGCGCCCCACACCTGGCTGCCAGCCTGTCTCCCGGTTCACGGTCCTGAACAGGCACGCGCTGCTGCCCGACGACCCCCGCTATGCCTGCCAGCTGCTCCCCCCCCTTTCTCCTAGATGGCAAACTTTCATTTGTCTGTGGACCTCCTGGGGATCTTGGCGAAGCCGAGGATCCTGCACGTCTAACCCGCCCCCAGGTGGTGCCAGTGCCGCTGGTCTGTACACCCCACTTGGAGCAGCAAGGTCCTGGATGACTCCTTCCCACCTTCTCCTTTTCCTCCAACCGCGGCTCCCACTTCACTGAGAAAACAGATGGATCAGATTGCCTCCCGCCGTGAAAGCACAAACCCACCCAGCTGCTCACTTCTCACTTCCTCCCATCTGCTTTGGTCAGGGGAAGCCCTCCTCCTTGTGAGGCCCAGCCCCCCTTAGGACCCTGTTTCTCCAGGACTCCCCTCGCTCCCTATTCCACCAACCTTGCCCTTGTTCCAGGATTGCTCCCAGACACCTGCAGGCTCGGGCATCACCTCCTTTACCCCGCGCCTGGGGCGGAAAGCTCCTGGCAGAGCTGGCTTCTTGTCGCTGCCCTGCCACCTCCAGGTCTCTCCTTTGTTCTTACTGTTCTTTCCACTTTCCTTTTGTAAATATAGCTTTGGTTTTTATTCCAGTTAAACGTGCCCATAGCTTAGAGTCAAGAAACATGAGCAGCCCCCACTGCCATGTCCCGCTGCGTAAGGACAATCACTTCGACTCTTGCAGGGATTTTTATTTCGGCATTTCCTACCTAGCACCTTCACATTGCTTCTTTCCAGTTTTAGGTTTTCCCTGTCAATTTCCCACTTTGGAAGATGAGGATTTAGCTCCCTTACGTCTGTCCCCCACACACTTCCTATTCCCGCCCTCCTAATACATCAGCATCAGATTATTGCTGGTGCCTACATATGAAGGAAACCTTATGGATTTTACTTTTACCTTTTTAAAGATTTTTAAGTGTATTTGTTAGAGAGAGAGAGAGAGAGAGAGCGAGAGAGCAAGAGAGAGCATGAGCTGGGGGAGAGGCAGATGGAGAGGGAGAAGCAGACTCCCCACTGAGCAGAGAGCCCGATATGGGGGTGGATCCCAGGACCCCAGGATCATGACCTGAGCTGAAGGCAGACGTTTAATCAACTGACCACCCAGGCGCTCCTAGATTTTATTTTTTTAATCTCTATGCCCAACATGGGGCTCAAACTCATGACCCAATAAGAAGTTATATATTAACTAATTGAATTTAAATAAAATTTTTAAAAAAGGAGAAAACCCCACAAAGTAGCTGTACCATTTTGCATTGCCATCAGCAATGAATGGGAGTTCCAATTGGTCCGCATCCTCACCAGCATTTGTTGTTGTCAGTGTTTTGGATTTTAGCCGTTCTAATTAGTGTGTAATGGTATCTCATCAAGATCAAGAGTTGCATGCTCCACCCATGGAGACAGCCACGCACCCCTAGACTTTATTTTTTGGAATAATTTTAGGTTGAAAGAATTGTGCAGAAAGGACATACACCCTTCCTTCACGCCCCCAGTTTCCCTTATTATTAATGTCCTGCATCAGGACGGTACATTTGTCACAACAGATGAACCCATAGACATACTACTAACTAAAGTCCATAGTTTACCTGCAGACTCACTCTGTTGCACCTTCTATGGGTCCTGACAAATGCATAATGTCACAGACCCACCATTGCACTATTATACAGAATAATTTCATTGGCCTAAAAATCCCTTGCTCCACCGATTCATCCTCTTTCTCCCTCCCGACAAGCCCCTTGGCAACCACGGATCTTTTCACCGCCTCT
Source organism: Vulpes vulpes (assembly GCF_048418805.1). NCBI lineage: Eukaryota > Metazoa > Chordata > Mammalia > Carnivora > Canidae > Vulpes > Vulpes vulpes. The sequence goes on from NC_132782.1 coordinate 93,282,901, forward strand.
ACAGATTTGGCTTTTGCAGAATATCAGATAGTTGGAATCATGTAGTACGTGCCCTTTCCAGACTGGCTTCTCAGCAATATGGATTTAAGGTTCCTCCGTGTCTTTTCGTGGCTTAATAGTTAATCTCTTCTTATTGCTGAATAATATTCTATTGTATGAATGGACCACAGTTTGTTTATCCATTCACGTGTTGAAGGACATTTTGGTTGCTTCCAAATTTTGGGCAATTATAAATAGACCTGCTATAAACATTCATGTGCAAGTTTTTGCATGGACATAAGTTTTCAACTCATTTGGGTAAACAGCAAGGAATGTAATTGCTGGATCCTATAGTGAGGCTATGTTTAGCTTTATAAGAAATTGTCAGTCTGTCTTCCAAAGTGGCTGTACTGCCACCTAAAAAAAATGAAATCTTGCCATTTACAACGACGTGGATGGAACTAGAGGATATTATGCTAAGCAAAATAAGCCAATCAGAGAAAGACAATTATCATATGATCTCACTTGTGTGGAATTTAAGAAACAAAACAGAGAATCGTAGGGGAAGAGAGGAAAAAATAAAACAAGATGAAATCAGACGGGGAGACAAACCATAAGAGACTTTTAATCATAGGAAACAAACTGAGGGTTGCTGGAGGGGAGGAGGTGGTGGATGGGGTAACTGGGCGATGGGCATTAAGGAGGGCATGTGATGTACTGAGCACTGGATGTTATATAAGACTGATGAATCACTGAGCTCTACCTCTGAAACCAATAATAAGTTATATATTAACTAATTGAATTTAAATAAAATTTTTTAAAAAGGAGAAAACCCCACAAAGTGGCTGTACCATTTAGCATTCCCATCAGCAGTGAACGGGAGTTCCCTTTGGTCTGCATCCTCACCAGCATTTGGTGATGTCAGTGTTTTGGATTTTAGCCATTCTAATAAGTGTGTAGTGGTATCTCATGTTGCCTTAATTTGTTATCCCCTAATGACATATGATGTTGAGCATCGCTTATATGCTTATTTACCGTCTATATATACTCTTTAGTGAAGTGTCTGTTCAAATCTTTTTCCCATTTTAAAATTGAACTGTTCAGGGATCCCTGGGTGGCGCAGCGGTTTAGCGCCTGCCTTTGGCCCAGGGCGTGATCCTGGAGACCCGGGATCGAATCCCACGTCGGGGTCCTGGTGCATGGAGCCTGCTTCTCCCTCTGCCTGTGTCTCTGTCTCTGTCTCTCTCTCTCTGTGACTATCATAAATAAATAAAAATTAAAAATAAAATAAAATAAAATTGAACTGTTCATTTTCATTTTCTTTTTTATACAAGGAGTATACATGAACTCCTTGTATACTTTGGATAATAGTCCTTTATTGGATAAAGGGTTCTTTATCAGGGGCGCCTAGGTGGCTCGGTTGGCTAAGCATCTGCCTTCAGCCCAGGTCATGATCTCAGGGTCCTGGGATCAAGCCCCATATTGGGCTCCTTGCTCAGTTGGGAGTCTGCTTCTCCCTCTCTCTCTGTCTCTTTCCCTCTGCTTATGCCCTGTCTTTCTCTTTCTCTCAAATAAATAAGTAAAAAAAAATTTTAAGAGTTCCTTATCAGATCAGTTGTCTTTTGCAAATATTTTTCTCCCATTCTATGGCTTGTCTTCTCATCCTCTAAACAGTGTCTTTCAGAGAGCAGAAGTTTTATTTTTTTATTTTTATTTTTTGGATGAGCAGAAGTTTTAAATTTTAAGTGTCCTTCTCTTTTCTGCACAAAAGGTTTTTTCTATGTGTTTATGTTTTTTAAAGATTTTATTTATTTATTCATAAAAGACACACACACACAGAGAGGCAGAGACACAGGCAGAGGGAGAAGAAGGCTCTATGCAGGAAGTCTGATGTGGGACTGGATCCCAGGACCCCAGGATCACTCCCTGAGCCAAAGGCAGATGCTCAACCACTGAGCCACCCAGGCGTCCCTTCATAATTTTTTTTAAAGTAGGCTCCAGCTCAGCGTATGACTCAAACTCACGACCCTGAGAGCAAGAGTCTTATGCTCAACCCACTGAGCCAGCAAGGCGCTGTCTGACTTATTTCAGTGTGAGATGCTGCCTGCAGTCCAGGGACACTGCCACAGGGAATCTCCCTTCACCATAACCCGGGAGATGCCCTTTACCTTTCTCTCTTGTGTTGGCTCCCTTGTTTCCCAGGTCCTTCTCTTGCATCATTTACTCCCTTATTTTAGTGAAACACATCCTTCTTAATAAAGATGTATGGGACCACAATAGCCAAACTATGGAAAGAACTCAGATGTCCAACAGATGAATGGATATAGAAGATGTGATATATTTATATAGCAGAATATTACTCAGCCATCAAAAAGAATGACATCTTGCCATTTGCAATGATGTGGGTGGAACTAGACGGTATTGTGCTTAGGGAAATAAGTCAATCAGAGAAAGACAAATACCATATGATTTCACTCATATGTAGAATGTAAGAATTAAGATGAACATAGGGGAAGAGCAGGAAAAATAAAATAAGATGGAAAGGGAGAGGGAGGCAAATCATAAGAGACTCTGAACTCTAGAAAACAAACTGGGTAAGAGATGGGGCAATTGAGTGATGGGCACGAAGGAAGGCACTTGATGGAATGAGCCCTGGGTGTTGTATGCAACTGATGAGTCACTGAATTCTACCTTTGAAACTAATACTAGAGTATATGTTAACTAAATTAATTTTAAATACAAAATTTTTTAAAAAGGTGCATGGGAGGTAAAATTTTTGAGTACTCGTAAATCTGAAACAACCTTCTTCCTACTCTCACTTTTGAATAGTTTCGCTAGGTATAGAATTCTAGGCTAACAATCATTTTCTTTCATGCCTTTGAAAACAGCTCCATTGTCTTCCGGTTTTCAGGATTTCTGTTGAGAAGTTTAATGATATATCAATTCTTGATCATTTGTAGAATCTTGTAGAATGTTCTTCTTGTCCTTGTGTTCTAAAATTCACTGGTGACTGGCCTCAATGTAGGTCTGTTTTTATCCTTTGGTCGGACACACAGTGGACACTTTTGATCTAGAAATGCAGGTTTTCCATCTGGAGAAATGTTTGAAATATTTCATTGATGGTTTCCCCTCTTTTCTTTCTGGAACTCATGTTAAGATGTGAGATTCCTGCGCTGGAATCTTGCTCATTTTCTTACTCTTTCTTTTCTACTTTTCACACCGTGGGAGCCCTGGAGATGCTCTGCTGGGTTCTCCCTTCCTGAAGAACTTGTAACTCAGCTGTGAGGAGTGCAGGTGGCTGACAACCTCCAAATACAGGGTCTTTGAGATCTGCCACAGCCTTTGAGCCAAGACCAAGGTCTTTCTGGGCAGCCTCAGCTAGCAACTGAGCTCAACAGAGACACCAGTGCCTGGCCATTTCTGCCCAATGTGGCTCCTCGAATGGACAGTCTTTGCTCCAGGAGCCCCTCCTGGGTTGGCCATGATTTTGTTTGATATGTATCCAGGTCAGGCCCTCCTTGCTTAGATCTGTTTCCTTCCAGTATCCATTTCATGGGGATTGGCTCTACATCACAGACTGAAGAATCTCCCTGCCCAGTCCCGCTTCCTCTTCCTATCTTTCCTTATTTCTTTTCTTTGTTTTTTTAAAAGATTTTTATCTGTTTATTAGAGAAAGAGAGAGAGCACAAGCAGGGGGAATGGCAGGCAGAAGGTGAGGGAGAAGCAGGGAGCCTGATGCAGGACTAGATTCCAGGACTCTGGGATCATGACCTGAGCCAAAAGCAGATGCTTAACCGGCTGAGCCACTCAGGCACCCCTCTTCCTTTCTTTTTATGAACATCAGCCCCCAGAATTTCTTGCATTCCTCACTCTGTATCGAAGCATCTATTGACTGGAGGTTCCAAACCTACTCATGTATCTTTACCTTTTTGTTTTACTTTTTGAAAATTTTCTTTTTCTTCTCATTCAGCAACCAGCAAAATTTTAAATTCAGGGCCCAGTTGGGAAATATTTGAGGCTTGTGGGCCATATGGTCTCTATCACAACTACTCAATTCTGCTTATGTGAAAGCAGCCATAGTACATAAGACATAGTAAATAAGTGGGTGTGGCTGTATTCCAATAAAACTTTATTAAAAAAAAACAGGTGACAGGATGGATTTGGCCTGTAGGTGGTAGTTTGCTGACCCCTCTTCCAACGCATTTAAATATATTTTTAATTTCTGGATGATATTAATCTCTAAGAACTTTTTTGTTTTGTTCATTTTTCAGAGTGTTTTTCTTTCAAAATAGCATCTAGTGTTTGTTTCATGGTTGCAATGTAGTTTCCTAAATTTCTGAATATAGTCATAATTGTCTTATTCTTAGGTTTTCTTTCCCTTGTGTAGTCTGTTTCCTCCAAATTCTGTTTTTCTGTTTGTTTTTGTTCTGCTTCTTATATTACAGGTTTTTCTCCAATGTTGGCAGTCCCTGGCTCATACTTAAAAGATTTAAAGAGCTGATAGAATTGTGGCTGCCTTTGTGTGTGTGTGTTGGGGCAGGTATGGATCTCGGCATGAAAAAACTTGCAAATGTGTTACCTTACACGGCAATGTTCTTGATCTTGATTGAGGTGTGGGTTACACAGGTGTATACATTTGTTAAAACTCATTAAAGCGACCACTTAAGACCTTTGTATTTCACTCTACGTTTTGATTAAAGAATACAAAAATACAACTTATGAAAGCAAGCTGATGAATAGCCCTGTGTTGGGGCAGGGGCTGGCTGGCTCAGGGGTTCAAACTAGAGATTCTTTTCGGGCTGTTTCATTGGGAAATCCCTTATGCCAGCCTACATTGGTATTCTTTTCTTGGCCTGCCAGACTCTTAAGATAAAGGACAGAAGTAATAGGAAAAAAGCAGTTTGGGGAAAACAAATGCTATGGAGGGAGAAGACAATGAGAACGAACAGGAAACCAAGCGACAACACTAACCAAATACCCATCATCAATCTATCCGGAGGCTGAACGGAGCAAACTCTGGAGTGCCCTGCCTTGACCTCACTATTCTGGAAGCCCAGAGGGGGAAGAAGGGCTCAAGTGATGGTGGGTATGGGGCAGGGCTTCCCACTTTCAGGATGTAGACTTCAGTTAATCTTTCTAGTTGGGTGTAGCATTGCCTGTTTATGGTGCTGTGCAGAGATCCTGTGTTTTCTCCTCTTTGGAGGATAAATCTTCAACCTTTGTCAGAGCAGGGGATGGGTGGCTGCCCAGCTGTGCAGAGTGGGAGAAGGAAAGCTGAGGATTAAAGCCCTTCTTACACCAATCCTCCTGTTTTGGGATGCAGCTCTACTCCCACTTCCAGGGAGTACTTAATCCACTAACACTGCAGCCTTTGGGGGTTTTGTGGGGTTAACTGTGGAGCTCCTTGCTTTTCTCCCTCCCAGTTTGGGGCTGGCTTCAGGTGCACTGCCACCAGGCTGTGAAACCACTTAGTACGCATATATCTGCCTCTGGAATCAAAATTTTGTTGTTGTTGTCTTCTGTCCAATATATTAGTTCCTGCTGATTCATACTGCAGTAGGTAGAATAATGCCCCCCCAGCCCCCAATGTCTGTGTCCTAATCCCCAGAACCTTTAAGTATGTAACCTTACCTGGCAAAAAGGGGCTTTGCCCATGTGCCCTTGACATGAGGAGAGGATCCTGGATTATTCAGGTGAGCCCAATCTAATCACATGAAGCATAAGGAGCAGAAAACCCTTTCTTCCCCAGCTGTGATCAGAGAAAGCGATGTGGTCAAAGAAGCAGAGCTTGCTACCTGCTGGTGGGAGGGAGGGAGGGAGCCACAAGCCAAGGAGTGTAGCTGTCCTCTGGAAAAGGACGCCTCAGAAAAAAACTAGGAAATGGATTCTCTCCTAGAACTTCCAGAAAGTTCTTCCAGAGAGAGCTTCCTAGGGCAGCCTTGTCGACATCTTGATTTTAGCCCAGGGAGACATATGTTGGACTTCTGACGTCCAGTCTGTAAGACAGCACATTTGGTTGGCCTTAAGCAACCAACTTTGAGGTAATTTGTTATGGCAGCAAATGCAGGACTGAAAGGCATACCTTGAAGCATCCACTCGCTTCCTTTCAATGGGGTTTCAGAGAAGTTAAGTGCGTGTGTTCCATCCACCATCCTAACCAGCCGGCTCCACTCACATCTGCTTTTATCTCTACCCCTTCAAGAACTGTCTCTTTTCCCTTGATTGTTTGGCATCTTTGAGTCCAGTTGTCTGCTCTCCCTTCTCCTGGAGACGCTCTTCTCTTGGCTGCTGGGACTGCACACACGCGGCTTCCAATGCCACCTTCTTGCTGATGTCTCTGACAGTCTCTCACCAGCCAAGAGTCTCCCCCTTTGAGCCCCAGACTTTCAGGACCGAGCCCTCACTTGACATCATCACGTGAAGCAGCTCACATGCTTCTCTAGTTGAAAACATCCGAGGCAGAGTTCTTGAGTTTCTCTCCACACCTTCCTTCCCCTGAGCCTTCCAATCATCCATCTGTTTCTCCCACCCTGAAACCTCTGATTCATCTTCCATTCCCTTCTTCCTTTATCCCATCAGCAAATTCTCCTCAGTATACCTAGGAGACATCTGCTTCCCTGTCTCCAAGGCCCGCCTTGGTCCAGGCCACCGCCCCGGCCCCTCCGTCTTCACCGTGACCTCCACACTGGTACCCATGTCTGCTCTGGCCTAGCTGCCCGTGATAACTCCCTGGAGCTGCCTGAGACATCATTTAAAATGTCAATCAGATGTTATCTCTTCCTCCATTTAGAAGCTTCTGGAGGTATCCTGATCTCATCCAGGATAAGATGCATTCCCTCACCACTATCCACCAGGCCTATGTAACTTAGCCTGTTCCCCACCTCATGCCACTCTCCCCACCATTTGCTCTGTGTGAGTCATGTTGGCCTGATCGTTCTCCACACTCCCCAAACTCTCATCTGCCCCTGGGCCTTTGCACGTCTGTTCCTCAGCCCTGTGATATTCCTACCCCCAACTCTGCCCAGCTCCCTCTCATTCTTTAGCTCTCAGATGAAATATCCTACCTGCCCTGTTCACCTTATGCAAAGGGGGTGTCTCCCCTACCATCCTTCTGGTTATTTCCTTAACAATGGGTTTTGATCATATTTATTTGTTTACTTATGTTTTGTGTGGCTCCTGCATTGGATATAAGCCCCACGCGCACACAGTATTTTCACCTTCCAGTCTCTAGTGAGATTTGTAGAATGAATGAATGAATGACCCATCGGACACACTTGGGCACCTGTTATGTGCCAGGTGCTTTCACATAGTTCAAATATTTCATTTTTACATCCCTAGGAGGTTGTCACAGCTGGACTACATTTCCCAGTGTGTGTTTTTTTCTTTTTTCTTTTGCAATTAGCTGTTCCAGCCAATAAGTGTGGGCAGAGGTAAAGTAGGCCACTTCCAGCTTTGGCTCATAAAACCTCACATGTGATTCCTGTGCTCTTTCTTCTTTGTCTGCGAGTGGTTGCAGAGAATCCAGCTGTGGATTCTGAAGCCCTGGATGACAACTGAGTCACAAGGTGGGAGGAGCCTGGGTCCCCGGAAGACTGTTTGGGGAATGGTCTCCTTCGACACCCCAACCCCTCTAGAACTTTGCACGGGCAGGACATAGGCTCTACTGGGTCAAGCCATGGTGATTTCCAGGCTTATTTGTTATGACAGGTAGCTTCACCTTGATTAATACATCAAAGCACCATACGTAGGTGGCTGGTAAGCAACACCATGCATGATGCTTTTGCTGACAAGCCTTCATCAAATGCAGATGTATTCTCAGCGGGGCGGTTTCTTGCATCATCCCACAACAGAAACCCTGCATGGTGCTCACATCTCTATTCTTGCATGTTGCACTGCTGCATGCAATCACTTCAGTGGGTGCCCTCCTGTCCTCACCAGGCTGTGAGCTCCTCCAGGGAAGTGCCTATGTCATGGGCATGTCTGTGGCCTCAGCACCTAGGGGACCTCAGGGAAAGCATGTTGAATTTACAAATGAGTGACCTGGTTCTCTGCACCCCTCATTGCCTCTCTGTCCCTAAGGGTCTGAGGCCCAGAGAGGGTTCCAGAGAAGCAGGATGCCTCAGAATCAGCAGGACTCAGGGCTACTAGATATGGCAGTGGCTACTAGATATGGAAGTGACTACTGGTGCCTTCCAGGGGCTGGAGGAGGGCTGAGAGGGACATGAGTGGGGGGGCACCTTCTCTAAGCCCCTAAGGAGACCCCACCAAACGTCACTACCCACTGCCCCTCCTACAGCAGGAAAGAAATATTCCAGAGCCTTCCTTCCCACCCGCCCCAGCCTGCAGCCTGGGTGTCCACATCATTCAGTATTTTTAGCTTCACCACCTGGCACCTGTGGTCACTGTCTGCCCAGCCTGGTGGTGTCCCCTCTCAGGGCCTTAAAGGGCCAGAGCCCACCAACTGGAAAGGGGACTTTCAGGCCATCGTATCCCCGGAGGCAGAGGGGCATCCCCCATGGCAGGGGCGGGGTGCGGGGGATCAGAGGGAGAGGGAGAAGCAGAGAGCCAGACTTGGGGCTCAATTCCAGAACCCCAGGATCATAACCTGAGCTGAAGGCAGACACGTAACCAACTGAGCTACCCAGGTGCCCCCAGAGTATTTTTTGACAGTCCACTCAGGTGATTTAGGTATCCTATGTCCCCATGCCATCTTCACTTACACAACAAGCATTTTGAGCCCCTACTATGAAAATAATACCTCTCTCAGGAGCCCATTGCTTTGGGACTCACAGTGGTGCTGAGTCTCCTGCTTTGGCCCTCTCCATCTCTCACTCCACCACCTACGGATTAAGTCCTTGGCTTGGCAGTCAAGGCCTCTTGTGACCTGGCCCCCCTGGACCCTGCCAGACTCAATTCCCAATCCTCAGACAATTTCTTTCTCATACCACCAGGCCTTTGCTCTTGCTGTTCCCACTCCCTGTGACACATGCTCTTTCCTCAACGTCACTCACCACCTGGGAGAGGACCTGGACAGTAAGACAGACCTGGCAGGTCTCCTAGAGCCCCTGCAGGCACAAGTGGTCTGGTCTGTCTTCCCATCAGACTCCCTGAGGATAGTATACCCACGCCCATCCGGGGGCCCATCGCTCTGCCAAACTGATCTGTTTGCTTGTCTGTCCCTCCTAGCGGCTGTGACCCTGTGAAGACTAGGGGCCCTGGCGCTCTGGCGGGGGGAGGGCTCAGTCACTGCTGAGTGATGAGCTGACAACCACAGCAGGGGGTATTGCCCCATTCCACAGATGAGGAGACAGAGGCCCACAGAGGGAAATTTATAGACTGAGGGAGTCCAACAGAGAAGAAATTCAGGGAGGAACCTGATCCAAGCTACAGCAGCCCACAGTCCTCACGCTCCTAAAAGAGGCCCAGAAGGGGCACCTGGGTCAGCCCTCAGCTTGTCCTTCTCCCCCTCCACACACCCCAGGGGAGTGCTGACTCAGGCAGTGATGGAGGCGTGGGCGGGCTGGGTTGGAGCAGAGGTGACCCCTGTGTCCCCTGCAGACTTTCCATCCATTCCCGGAGCCTGTGGTCACAGCTTGGGTAATGCACTTGGCTGGAGCCTGGGCTTCCCTGCAGGTGGGGGTGGGGAGAGCTGGCAAAAGGGCCAATGGCCCCTAGGGCACGAGCCCTCACCCGGGCAGAGTGCACAAACTCTCCTACATAGGTATATAGAACTTACACCCACTTCCACAAGCATGTATGCACATTCACAATCACACCCCCAGCAAATGCTCAACCACATAACCACACAAACCTTCATTTCCTACCCCTTTGCTGCTCTCTCCCTTTAACACACACACACACACACACACACACACACACACACACTCACACACACAAGTATATATATCACATACACAAGTATACTATATATATGTACACACACACAGACATTTTCACTGAGTAATTCAACAGACTGAACATTATTAAGTGTCAGTGTAGAGAGGAAAGGTGGCTCTCAGTTCAGGGTGGGGCTGGGCTTCCTGGAGGGCTTCCTGGAGGAGGACACATTGCCGCTGGGCCTGGATGGATGGGAACTGGGGAGAAGGAAGTTTGGGAGGCTTCTCTAGGGGTGAATATAGGGGAGCAGAGCACAATGAGGTGGGTGGGGTCAGCCCAATCACACAGGCCTCAAACGCCCAGCCGAGTGGCAACTTCATCCCGTGAGGGTGGAGAGTCACGGGGGGCTCTGCGCAGGGTGGTCATGAGCGCGATGGGAGAGGACAGGAGAGGCACCGTGACACCAGAATGGGAGAGCCAGGGAGGAAGCTGCGGTGACAACCAGGTGTCTGCGAGTCTGACTCAGGGAGGCGGCAGTGAGTGGTAAGCAGTGGCCGGACAGGGAGAGTCTGAGGCAGGTGTGCCAGGTTCTAGGGAGGTCTGGGCACTGCACCCTCACCCTGCCCACCCCCCACGTCCCCGGGGGCACTGACCTCTGCAGTGAGACCTCTTCCAGCAGCTCCTCCTCCTCCTCTCTGTGGAAGCACACGAAGCAGAAGGCTGGCACATCTTCGGCTCCACAGCCCAGAGGCCAGGCTGGAGGCAGCTCCAGGACGGGGCAGGGGTGGCTGGTGGTGGCCTCGTCGGCATCGTCCCCAGCCTGGGCAGGGGGGCCCGAGCCAGAGCGCTCCAGGGTCAGCAGCCTGTTGGCCTCGGGGCCCCGCGCCTGCCCACCTGCCACCTGTGCCTTTTCACTCAGGTTACCCGTTGCCTCGGTGGGTGGAAGAGCCTGTGGCTCTGTCTGCTGGGGACTCCTGTCCTGACCCACAGGGCCGGCCTCGGGACGCAGGTAGCTGCCTGCACTCGGAGGGAGACACAGGTCCAGCAGGACCCCTCGCTGCCCCCGGTGGAGCACTAGGCCCCCTGGCTGCCTGCTCTGCTATTGCCTGTCAGTCGGGACTGGGCGGGCAGGCTCACAGACGCCCTGTCCATCTGTTCATCTGTCTGTCCAGACGTCTGCTCTTCCCTGTCCAGCCAGCCCGGCAGCAGAGGTGATTTCGCTAAGAAAGTTTGTGTTTCCCTCCCGGGGTGGATGGCATGGGTGGCCTCCAGGTGAGAGGATCAGGACCTGAAGCTCGAAGGCGGGTGGAGACCAGGTGAGGCTGGCACAGTGCCCACGCTGTCCCCCAAGAAAAGTTCTGGCCCTTGGAGTCCTGGCTCTGGCTCTGGCTCTGACTGGAGCTCGCTCCCTCCTGCTCCCTCCGACTCCAGTGGCTGCTCTGGCAGACCGCTTGGCTGTGGGTATTAATAGCTCCACATTCACGCTGAGAAGCCTGGAGGTTAACTCCTTCCCTGCCAGAGCTGGGAAGGCCGGCGGGGAGGCAGCGGCCACCACCGGGAGCAGAGGGAAAGGGGGCGCCTTAGGTCCAGCCCCACCCGAGCCTGCCTGCCTCCGCAGGACCCTGAGATGCCACCTCCTGCGCGGGAGTCTCTGTGCAGCACTGGGCATCGTGGTCACAGTGCCTGGGCCACCTCAACCCCCCATTCATACCTCCAGAGAGCCAGGTAGGAAGGGGCCTCAGGACAGCACCCCTGGGACGGACAGGGCTCTGAGCTCCAGGGAGCATCTCCAGGACTCCTGCACTCACACATCCACCCCTCAACCCACTGGATCCTCCCACCCAATTCCCTGAACAGTCACTGTCGCTGACTTTGGGTCCAGTTCCCTGACTGGCTTCCTTTAGGACGCCTCCCAGTTGAACTACATGCAACCCCTGTGGGACCCAGAAATGGATTACATGCAGTCATATATCTTATTGAGGGGCTTGGGAATAGGGTGGGAGTAGGGGAACCTGGGTAGAATTTGCTTGCTTGAGAAATGTTTGAAGCATCTCTGTGCTAGGCACTGTGCTGAGCGCTGGGCACCCAGCAACCGAAAGGGCAGATACTATGCCTGCCTCGGTGGGGGCTTGCACATCCCGGCAGGAGGCCAGTGAGGCTCCAGCTCATCTATGTGGTGCCCGTGTATGGATTAGAAAAAGGCAGACACGGCCCTAGAACAGCAGCGTGTAGCGTCCATCACAGGCTGGGCTTCAGCCCCACTCACCTCCTCTGCAACTTAGAGTGCACACAACCATTCACAGTGGCCCTGGAAACACCAATCACCGGAGGAAACAAATTCCGAGTGTGAAAAGCGCTATGAAAAAATAAAGCAGGGAGATGTGAGAGAGGCTGAAGATGGGGAGGTGGTTCGATACGGTGTTCAAGGAGGACCCCCAGGGGAAGTGACCTTGGAGCTGCAACCAGCAGGAGGAGGGGGAGGAGGCGGCGGCCAGAAGATCTGGAGGAGAGACTGTCCAGAAAGAGGGATCAGTAGGTGCAAGGGCCCAGAGGCAAGAACTAGCCGGCTTGTCTGAGGAAGACAGGGAGGAGCCGAGGAGCAGGTCTTTAAGCTGAGTCTTAAGGAGCGAGCAGAGTTTTTCCAGGGGCTCAGGAGCAGAGAAAGCAGAGTAGATGCAAGGATAGGTGGTGAGGTGCAAGGCAGGCAGGTGGAGGTGATGCGGTCAGGGCTGCAGCAGGTAGTCATTGCAGAGGCGCCTCTCCCAGGGCTCTGGGGATGAAGGATGGATGGGAGGAGGAATGGAAACGGGAACTTGGGTCAGCTGAGGGGCTGAGGAGGTGGACGGGGGCGGAGAAGCTTGGAAGGAAACATCTATATTTGTTGAACTGAATTCCACTGGCTGGAAGGACAGATCTGCACCTCCTTGGCTTAGAGAAGGTGGGGGCTGGGGACACAGCCCCCACATGTAGTTGTTCAGGCTATGCACAGTGCATGGGGCATCCTGGCAGATGGTGAGGAGGGGGGCTGATATCCAGCCCTTCCGCTGCTCTGCCAAGCCTTGTGTCTTTAGCCCTGCGGCAGCGTGGGATGTGTGTGTGTGTGTGTGTGTGTGTGTGTGTGTGTGTGTGGTGGGGGTCACCCTCAAGAGTGCCTTCTTAACATCAGTCCACCTAGAGGCATGCCTTCTTTGAATCGGTCTATCCAAAGAGGGTGATGTTTCTGATTTGCACAAAGGTGCCCCTTAGGTGAGGTTGGGAGGGGTGGCCTAGGGGTCCCAGGCTCTGGTGTGGGCTCTGCTACAGTCCTGCCATATGCTTTGGGTCAGTTACTGTCCGTCTCAGGAACCACAAACCTATAGACTTAGCTAGAATCCTGCTGATCCAGCCCCGACACTCCACAGAGGAGGGAATGGTCGTAAAAAGGAGCTGACTCCCCTGGGGTCATACAGTGACACACAGCAGAGCTGGGCACCCTGACTCTCTTCCTAGTGCTCTATCTTCCCTGCTCCTGTGTCTGCCTGGGTTGCTCACCTTAGAGGCTTGATATTTCCTGGGGAAGAGGAGAGGAAAGGAGAGTGGGCAGGAAGAAGAGTGGAGATTCAGGGAGGAGGAGGAGGAGGAGGAGGCCAGGCCAGGTTAGGCTATGGCTCCCTGGGGTAGGAGTCAGAAGGGGTCAAGGTGTCCCAAGCCTCCAGGTGCCCCTTCCCCCTCCTCTGGGCCCCATGGGTTGTCATTTGTGGATGTTAATTATTCACGATGCTGGTGCTTTGCCTGGTTTTAATGCACTCTGATGGCGTTCTCTAGCTAATGGGGAAAATCAATAGGTTTTAATTCTCGGTGGCTGTGAAGCTCTGTCTGTCTCCTGTTTGGGTGACTGGGCCTGGCTCTTGGGCTGGGGGTGGGGTTGGAGCTACGAACCAAGTTCATAGGGGTCTGAGACCTCACTTTTCCCTCTCCCACTCCTACCCTCTTCTGATTCCAGCCGAGGAGGAAAGATTAGGGATACCAGGCAGCTCCAAACTCTACCCTAAGCATCTTGGAGGGCCTGAGCCCTTAATTCTCAGCTGTTCGCTCCTCGCTCCAAGAAGGATGGTCCCTTTGCTACACCTATGGGCCATCAGCTTGTGGGTGCTAGAGTTAGGCCTGCAGCCCTTGGCTCCAGTGTTTGCAGCTGAGGGGAGTGCTCCCTTGCCTAGAACTCAGGGTCAACCCCAGACGCCCTCCTGGGCTCAGCCCTGGCTCACAGACCCACTCAGGGCATGGGGGAAATCTGGTCCAGGCCTCACATTCCTGAAGGGACTTCAATGTAAGTTTCTGATATGATTTCTATGTGCAGTTATATATTCAGGCATGAGAATTTCCCTGATGGGACTGAGGAGCGGGAACATTCATGGGACATTAAGAGTATGTCCTAGCGTCCCATCTCAGACCACATCCTCCTCACAGCATCCCATGGGGTGCCCTGAGTCAATATCCTTTATGAATCCTGTAATTAGCTTGTGAACAGAACAACTATGTTGCACTGTATTTGTGTGTATGTTTAAAGTGTTAATTAGGCAAGTGTAAACATTTAAGAAATCCTTTGGTCTTCATGAGGCTATTTTTGGCATTTCTTAATGTTTCCAGAATACAACAAGCCTCCAAAAAAAGGAACCCAGGCCTTTCCCAAGGGACCCCAGACCCATGCCTGGCTGATTGGAAACAGACCACCAGCCGGGGGTGTCTGCTGGGTTCCTAAGCTTAGAGCCATGGCTCTCCGGAACCCAGGGACCAGGATGTGGAGAATGGTGACTGCCAGGCCTCACCCAGGCCCCAGAAGAAGTTCCCTGACATCCCCTTATTTTCCATTTAGAATTCAGGTGTTAGTTAATCCACCTCTTCAGTTCGTGACACATTGCTGTTCTTGGTCAACACAGGGCCCTTCCTGGTTTTTATTCATCTTCCTATTTCCTTTACCCCCCATGGATGGTGGGCAGGCAAAAGCTGCTGAGGTTTCTTCCAAATACCCACCTTGCAAGCTCTTGAAATTCTATGAGTCAGAGCTTGTAAAAAGCCTGGCAACAGTAACTGGTCAGTTAAGTTCCATCTCCTGGGCTGGCCGTCTCTCCCAGGGCTCTCTGAAGCTTGGACAAAACAACTTCCCCTTCAGCATAGTGAGCACGGCTGGTTTTCAGAGTCCTTCACTCAAGACCTGCATGATCACTGGGGTGAACCTCACAGTCTGGTGAAGAAACAAATATGAGCACAGCTAGCTTGCATTTCAACTTCAAATGTAGTAGTCACTGGGTACATGCTCTAGGCCAGGCCATGTGCTGGGCAATGCATGTAGGGACCCAGACAGGCCCAGAGAGGAGAGGGTCCCACCTGTGGGGGATTTTCTGTCCAGTGGGGGTGGGTAGGAGATGGTTTTTCTGTCTCTCTTAATTAGGGTACAGCTAAGCCACTGTAACGAAGAGGTCCCATATTACAAGTCTTTTAAGTTAATTAGTAGCATATGCCAAAGTTTTATTTCAAGTTTGCCATGAGGAAAGAGGCTTATGACCAGCTAGGTTCAAAGAGTTCTTTCCCTTTTATAGGGAACAGAATGGTTAGGTATTCAGTGTTTGACACAAGAAAATAGAATGTCTGATCCTGGATCATTCATGGCACCGACTAGCTGACAGCTGAGTAGATAGGAAGCTCACTTCCTAGAAGAGGTCTTACATGAATTAAATTTTATGAGAATGTTGCTCAAGCATTTTGCCGAGAATGTCAATGTCTTCCCAGAGTAGCATGTGAATTAACATCACATGGGAAAAGTTTTGTGTCGATCCAGGTCTGGTCCAAGTTTATCATGAGGTGGAATTTTATTTCTCTTCAGGTAATAGTCCAGAGGTAGGTGATCCTCTTGGCTGAAGCTGGCTTATGAGCAACCCCATTTATGTTTTAGTCCTCAAGATGGAGTGATGCAGAAGTGGTATTCCTTACATCTACTCATATTGTCAGTATTTAGTCCCCCAGCTTGAAAGGACACTGGGAAATTCAGCCTCTATCGGTACAGCAATATGCATAGCTAAAAACTGGGGCAGGAATGGAGTATTATTAAAAGGAATAAGGGAGATTAGGATGCAATGAGCAGTCATGAAGTCCTAATTTACAGCTGAAGAACTGAACACTCCTCTCTGCTTCCTGCCACAAACTCTGTTTACCTATTCATTTCTTGGTCTTTTTAATTGAAGAAATATATGGAATAACCAATCTATATTGGACCAAGAGAACAGAGGCTCCATGATTTAGAGTATATGATGTGTTTGAATCTGTTAAGAATAGATTTTCAGTTTTGTCAGGAGAGTCTGAGAATGCAACAATAAAGTTAAGATAAAAAATAAAGTAATTATTGGGACTCCTGGGTGGCTCAGGGGTTGAGCATTTGCCTTTGGCTCAGGGCGTGTTCCCAGAGTACTGGGATTGAGTCCCACATCTGGCTTCCTGCAGGGAGCCTGCTTCTCCCTCTTCCTGTGTCTCTGCCTCTCTTTCTCTGTGTCTCTCATGAATAAATAAATAAAATCTTAAAAAAGAAAAAAGAAAAAGAAAGCAATTATTAACTCCAGGGAAAACAAAAAGTTGCACAATAAGGGAAATGTAATCATAGCATACTATATGGCTGAGCTGCAAATTTTATCTATGGAGGCATAATAATATAAATACTAAAAATTTATTTTAACCAAAAAGAGTATATAACTATATTGGGAGGATGAAGACAGGATGCATGTGTGTGGGAGAGGCTGGAGTGAGGGTGTAAGAGAACTAAGTTTTCATTTTCTATATTAGGAATATCAAATACAGAAAAATCAAGAAATAGGTGTATTAGCATGCTACTTAGAATCTTGCCATTTAAAGAATGATCCATGGATGGCGCATCAGCATCATCTGGGAACTTGTTAGAAATGCAAAATCTTGGAATCCACCACATACCTGCTGAACCAGGACCTGTATTTTAATAAGATTCCAGGTGATTCACGTGCTCCTTAAAGTTTGAGAAACTCAACTTAGAATAGCACACAGAAGGAACAGCTAAAAGAGTTGAATTTGTTGCCTTTAGGAAAAGACCTGCAGTACAAAGGGATGGGGTAGGAGACTGCCAATTTTTTTAT
Organism: Vulpes vulpes; assembly: GCF_048418805.1. Taxonomy (NCBI): domain Eukaryota; kingdom Metazoa; phylum Chordata; class Mammalia; order Carnivora; family Canidae; genus Vulpes; species Vulpes vulpes. The sequence continues at coordinate 93,299,850 of NC_132782.1, forward strand.
ATAAGCCCTATAGCTTTTTTTGAGTTTTAAACAATGTGGAAGATCTATTATGCTGTAAAAAAAAAAAAAAGTAAATCATGCTCATGATTTAAAACCCCAACAATACAGGGATGCATGGATGGCTCAGCGGTTGAATGTCTACCTTTGGATTGGGGCGTGAGCCTGAAGTGCCAGGATCAAGTCCCACATTGGGCTTTCTGTGGGGAGCCTGCTTCTCCCTCTGCCTGTGTCTCTGCCTCTCTCTGGATCTCTCATGAATGAATGAACAAAATCTTTAAAAATAAATAAAATCCCAACAATGCAAAATGGAATGCAAAGGCTTCCTCCTATGAGAGACCCCCAAACTCTCCTTTTGCCTTGTCAACCATTTCTGTAGAACTGTATCAATTCTGTATCCATTCAGAACTTTTCTCTGCATATCCAACCAATGTACGTATGATTATCCTGTTTATTTTTTATGGATAAAAGCACATGCAATGCACTCTTTTGAGTCCTGCTATTTTTTACTCAACAATATCTTGGAGACTGTTCCAAAAAGTGCATATAGATTTGCTTAATTCGTTTATAGGTTGGTTTTATAGGCTATTACAGGATGCCTAGTATTGTAATTTATACTGCTCCCCTACTAATGGGAAATTAGGTTGTTTCCAGGCTTCCTTTGTTCCAGGCAATGCTGCAATAAGCATTTTGTAACCACAAAATAGTGTAGAGATAAGGGCACAGGCGCTGGGCACATGCCTGGGACTGGAAACCCACAGCTGCTGCTAAAGTCAGTTACTTCATCTGCATGTGCCTCAGTTTCTGTGAAATGAGAATAAAAACAATACTTACCTCTAAAGTGGGTGGGAGTAATTTGTTCAACACATATTTGTTGAACATCTATTATGTGCCAGGCACTGTTTTAGACATGAGGAATTCAGTAATGAACAAAATCTAGAAATCCCTGCCTGGGTGGAGTTTATATTCTAATGGTGGGAGACAGATAAGAAGCAAGATAAATTAATAAAATATATGATGATGAGTGCTAAGGAAGTGAAGCAAGGAAGAGGGTTGGAGTGGGAGGTTTGCAATTTTAGATAAGGCAGTCACAGATGGACTCCTGATAAAGTGACACTTGAGTGACAGACCTGAAGGAGATGAGTGGTGAGTCAGTCATGTTAATACCAGAGGGAACACACTGCAGGCAAAGGATCAGGGATGGGGAACTCACTCCTTTCCAAGACAGCTCCTAGCAATGGGAAGGGCCCTGTGCTCTTGAGCCTATCCTTGGGGAGTCATACAGAATAGAACCCCTCCCCTGAATACAGCAGTCCTGCCAACAGATGCCAGCAAGAGAACTGCTGCCCCATGATCCTGTGTTATGATGGAGCTGCCCAAAGAACTAGGGGGCGCCAGCTACAACTGAAGAAGCCTGATGGCCTCAGAGATGGGCTGGGTTCCCAGTCTTGTGGGGTCCATCCCTGGCACCAGGGGACTTTGCCTTGAGACCGGGGTCCTTCTTTCAGATCGGTATGTGGCTGGGAGGAGGAACCAGAGAGTGAAGGGACGGGAATGCTATCTCTGAGTTGGTACACTTGTGTGGGCTCAGCTTTGCAAAGACAGGTTTCACGGGCTGAGTGAGCTGTGTGTAAATCTCAGTGAGGCTGGTCTCAGGTCTGGGACAGCAGCCCCCTTAGGTTTTGTTGATTTCTCCTTCTGAACCCAAGTAAGATCAGTTCTAGAATTTCTCTGTAGGCATCTTTGGGAAGGCAATCTGATTGGAAGAGGAAGTGGAGTTTGTTTTGAGGCAGCGAGAGAGAGCAGGGGTATTGCTGAACTTGGAATATGCTTATTTGGGATGACTTGACGGGGATCTGATGAATTGGTAGGAGGTTGAAAGCCCCTCAAGCCACCCCTTAGCATCACCACAGACCCTGGGTCCTAGCATCAGGGTCAGGAAGGTCCTTTCTATCCTCCAGCCTTGAAATTTATGTCTAGTACCCCCTCTGTGTACACAGAGCACTGACCCAGAAGAAAGCTAGTTTGCAGAGCTCTGCCCTCCGCATTGTAGAGCAAGTGTAAAGAGGTAGGTTTAAGCTTAATATCTGGCATGAGGACGTTTCAAATTAGTGAGGAAAATATGAGCTTCTCTGTTTTCTTTCTTTTTCTTTTTTCCCCCTATTTTCTTTGAAAAAGATAAATCCAGATCCTTACTCACTGGATAACTCACTCTTTAAAGCATGGGAAACACCAAATAGAGCAAGGGTTTCAAACTTAAAAATAAAACTATAAAAGAATTAGGAGAAAATATGAATGAATTTAAAAAACCTCAATGGGAAAGTGTCCTGCTGGTGAGAAACCAAGTTCGGAATCATAAATTTAACTATGGAAAATGTTAAAATTTATACACAGTAAAAACTACTGCAAACAAAATAAACACAAATGGCTATTTTTTAAAAAGATTTCATTTATTTATATATATGAGAGAGAGAGAGAGAGAGAGAAAGAGAGCATGAGCAGGAGGAAGGGCAGAGGGAGAAGCCCACTCCCTGCTGAGCAGGGAGCTATACCACGTGGGCTTGATCCCAGGACTCCAAGATCATGACCTGAGCCAAAGGCAGACACTTAATGAATGGAGCTGCCCAGGCACCCCAACAAATGGCCAACTATTTTTAAAGCATGCAATCCAAAGGATAGATAAAGGTTAGTATCCTTACTACAAAATTAGCTCTTACAAGTCAGAAAGAGATGGTCCATGAACCTAATAAGAGAAACAGCAAAGATCATGAACTGGCAGTTCCAAAATAAAGAAATAAAAACTGCCAGCAAGTATGTGGGGAAATATATTCAACTTGTCTTGTTCCTCAAGTATCTTTGTACTTCCTGGTCTTTTACCTGGAACCCTCTTGCCCCAGCTAGCAACATAGCTTGCCATTTAATTTCTCCAGGTCTGTCACTCAAGTGTCACTGTATCAAGCAACACTAAAGGCTGTAAATGACCAGAGGCCTGAGTTACAAGATATCTCAGGTAGAAAGTCCCCTTTAGACACCTGGGTGGCTCAGCGGTTGAGCGTCTGCCTTTGGCTCAGGGCGTGATCCCGGTCTGGGGATCAAGTCCGGCATCAGGCTCCCTGCGAGGAATCTGCTTCTCCTTTTGCCTATATCTCTGTCACTCTCTGTCTCTGTCTCTCATGAATAAATAAATAAAACCTTAAAAAAAAAAAAAAAAGAAAGTCCCCTTCAGTGTCTTCTGGGGCACTGATCCTCTCTGCTGCTATGAGAGAAGGCTGGCAGGTACCAGGCCATACAGTAGGTAAAGGGCTTTGATTTGATCCCAAGAGCAAGTGGAGGCCAATGTGGGATTTGAAAAGCTCCCCGTGGCTGCTGGGGGGCAGGATGATGATGGAGAACATACAAAGTTGACACAGTGGTCCAAGGTAAAGGTGATGGTGACTTGGAGCAGACTAGTGGTAGTGAGAATGGGGAGAAGTGAATGAATTAGAGAGATATTTGGAGGCTGCATCTCAAGATGTGGTGAGACTTGATGAAGAAGACATCATTGAAGATGATGTCTCAGCATCTGGTTCACATATCTAGACTGATGGTTTTACCAGTCATTGAGGATGGTATTGAGGACCAAGCAGGCAAGCCTGGCCAGGGACCTTGGAAACACCTGGGTGGAACTGTGGAGCAGGAAATTAGTGCTACAAAACTGAAGCTCCAAGGTAGGTTCAGACAAACAGCAATTAAAGCCAAGGGTGTGTGTGATGTCAAGTAGGGTCAGCATGGCGTGAGAGGAACCCAGCCTTGAGGAATCCCAACACTGGATTGCCACATATGGGGCATGAACCTATGAAGGGAATGGAGGAGGGAAAGGCCAGCATCACAGAAGTCAGCTTTTCAAAAAGGAGGAAGGGAGGGTCAGTCAACACGCTGAATGCCATGAGGGGATCAAGCAAGGTACATGAAAACTTAGAAAAAGTCCATCAGATTGAACTCCAGAGATACTCTTAATGCTGGGAATCTCAACGTTGGCCATGTTGACATTTGGGCTGGATGATTCTGTGTTGTGGGGTCTGTCCTGTACCTTGGAGGATGTTTAGAAGTTTCCCTGGCCCTTACTCACTAGCTGCTGGTATCACCCCATCCCCCAGCTATGACAACAAAAATTGTTGCCAACATTGCCTGATGTCCCCTGGAGGGCAAAACCACACCTAGTTGAGAACTCCTGCTTTGGCAGTGTTTTGGGTAGGCTCACAAATGGAGGCAGTGACATTAGATAGATGTTTCTATAAGTTTGCTTGTGGAGAAGAGATGAGAACTAGGATAGTGCCCGGAGAGCACAAAAGAGACCACTTTGAAAATGTATAAATAGTAGGGGCACAGTCAGAAGAATATGCGACTCTTGATCTCAGGGTTGTGGGTTTGAGCCCCATGTTGGGTATAAATAATACTTTAAAAAAAATTAAAAACTTTAAAAAAGAGAAAATGTGTAAATAATGATGAAATGTTAACCTTTGGATTTTTTTTTTACTCTTTAATAGGTGAAAAATAGCCTCTTGGTATGGGTTTTTTTAAAAAATATTTTATTTGAGAGAGAGCACACAAGCAGGGTGAGGGGCAGGAAGAAAGAGAAGCAGGCTCCTTGCTGAGCAGGGAGCCCAACGTGGGGCTCAATTCCAGGACCCTGAGATCACAACCCAAGCCGAAAGCAGATGCTTAACTGACTGAGCCACCCAGGCACCCCATGACATGGTTTTGATGTGCATTTCCCTTATTTATTTTTTTTAAAGAAATATTTTGCTCTTTTTTTAAAAAATATTTTATTTATTTATTCATGAGAGACACACACAGAGAGAGAGAGAGAGAGAGAGAGAGACAGAGACAGAGACAGAGACAGAGAGAGAAGCAGGCTACATGCTGGGAGCCTGAGGTGGGACTCGATCCCGGGTCTCCAGGATCACACCCTAGGCCGAAGGCGGCACTAAACCGCTGAGTCACATGGGCTGCCCTGCATTTCCCTTATTATGAGTAAACTTGGTCCTCATAAGTCTGAGGAAATGATTCTTCAGAGACTTTTTTTAAATGTTTTTAATCCATTTTTCCTATTGGTTCATTGGTCTTTTTATTATTGATTTTAAGAGTTGCATATATTAGGCAGGAGAGCTCTTCATTTGTAGTGTGAGTTACAAATACTTTTCCCTAGTTTGCCATTTTTCTTCTAACTCTAGGGAGCCAAAAGAGACACAGACAGTTGTATATATTTCTGAGAGGTTTTGCAAATGTGTACAATTCTTGTGATGGACAATTTGTCACTATCTATCAAAATTACAGGCGCATTTATCCTTGACTCAGCAGTCCTGCTTCTGGGAATTTATGCTATGGAGCTACTTGGAGTGGATAAAAGTGTGTGTGTTGGTTGGTCATTGTTGCTGCTGACTTTTTTCTCATGAGACTGGAAATAGCCCAATAGGGCACGGATTAAATAAACTATGGCGCATGCATAAACGGAATATTTTGCTGCTATAAAAAAATGAAGAAAGTTTCTATGTGCTGTAATGGAAAGATACCTAGGATATACCATTAAATGAAAAAAAAGAGGCAATGGGAAGAAGTCTGTATTTGATGTACCATCTTTTGTGTAAGTCATGGGGGAAATGGGAAATATGAAAATATTTCTGTATTTGCTTATATTTGCATTAGAAACACAGGGAAAAACAGTAAAACATGGTTCTACAGGAAGTTGGGGCATGGGGATGACAAGGATGACAAATATAGCTTCATTTTTGTTTTAGGGTTTTTTTTTTTTTTAACTGGTGAACTATCTTTAAAAAGTTAATGGGATGAGTCCAGTTGAAAGGGGTTGAAAATACAGAAGAGAGAAGTTTGGGAGAAGGTGGGAGAGGATGAGATTCAAGGCCCAAATATAAGAGTAGGGATTTGCCTCAGTTTCTCCATCCGTAAAACGAGGGTTCTCAAGCTAACCATGAAAGGCATCTAGCATGGACCTTTTTTAGATGTAACTCTCATCTCTTTTCTGAAGCCCAGGGCAGGCTGGCCACAGGGATGGGCCTTGTCCTCAGCTCCTCCAAGTGCATTACGGTGGTCAGTGGAGGGCCTGAGCTAGTCCCAGCCTCCTGGTGGGAGAAGGAGGGAGGACAGGAGGGAGGCTGTGGGACTGCAGCCAGCACTTTGTCATCTGCCCACACCCTTCTCCAGCTACACCAAGCCCACGGTGGGGACAGATTGGCCCTAAATTTAGCTCCCCAGAGGGAGCTTTTGAGAAGCAACATGAACAGCAGCCCTCAGCCTGGTAAGGACCTTGCTTCACAAAAGAGGAAACTGAGTCACAGCAAGGGCAGGAGTGTGATTTACGCAGAGCTGCCTCACTCGCCTCCTGTGAGCAAGGGTGTGTATGAGCTGAGCGGCGTCCCCCCTACAGTGCACGTGTTGAAGTCCTAACCCCAGCAGCTCCGAGCGTGAGACGCAGTCTTTAAGGAAGTGATGAAGGTAAAGACGAAGTCATTTGGATGGGCTCTAATCCACTATGACTGCTGTCCTTAGAAGAAGGGGACATTGGGACACAGAGGGAAGACCATGTGAAGACAGGGAGAAGGTGGCCATCTATGTGCCAAGGAGGGGGGCTTGCTGATACCTTACTCTCAGGAATTGTGAGAAAATGTTTCTGTCCTTTAAGCCGCTCAGCCTGTGGCACTTTTTTACGTCAGCCAGGGCAGGCTGATGTAGTGCGTCTCCCACTCGTGTCAAGGACATCTGGAGGCAGGCAGTCTTCGTCACAGACTCAGGCTCCACTTTCTCTCCCATCTTCTTTATTCAAGGTCACCTCCTGGACGAAGATGCCTGCTGGAGCTGCCTATGCCAGACAGCAAGGAAGAAGGGATAAAGGGCAGTCGCCTCCCTTATTTATTTGTTTATTTATTTGAGGGAGAGAGAGAGAGAGAACTAGTTGAAGGGGAGGGGCAGAGGGAGAGAGAGAGAATCTTAAGGAGGCTCCACATACACTGCGGAGCCCCACTTGGGTTCTATCTCACGACCCTGAGATCATGACTTGAGCCAAAATCAAGAGTCAGATGCTTAAGTATCCAAGCCACCTGGTTGCCCTAGGTCCTTCCCTTTTAAGGCGACTTTCTGTTAGTCCCACAGAGCAGTTTTGTTAATATCTTTCTGGTGACCATGTGGTCACATGATCACACCTTGCTGCGAGGGAGTCTGGAAAATGTGTTTGGCTAGAAGTAAGGATGTCTTTCTTTCTTTCTTTCTTTCTTTCTTTTTCTTTCTTTCTTTCTTTCTTTCTTTCTTTCTTTCTTTTCTTTTCTTTCTTTCTTTTTTTTAAGATTTTATATATTTATTCATGAGAGACACACACAGAGAGGCACAGGGGTAGAGGGAGAAGCAGGCTCCCTGCAGGGAGCCTGATGTGGGACTCTATTCCAGGATCAGGACCTGAGCCAAAGGCAGATGCCCAACCACTGAGCCACCTAGGCATGCCATGGATTTATTCCTAAGAAACAGAGGAGAATGGATGTTGGAGGAGGCGACCAGCCATCTCTATCATGGACTATCGCCTCAGTCCACATACTCAAGGGTGCATGAGTAACCCTCTTTACGTTTTTCATAATTCATGATCATTTCTATTGCAAGCCAAGAAGGTACATGCACCTTTCTGTGTGAATGTGTCTAATTCCTGGGTGGCTTTTGAAGTGTCAAGCTATGATGGCTATCCCGAAGGCCTTTGTCCTTGCAGGTATGCCGAAGACCTCATCAGCTCTTAGCCACCTACCCCTGACCATCAGCTCACACAGGCCACTTAGCTTCCATCTGCACAGCTACTTTGGCCTCTCCTGGACCATTGCCAAGACTCCAGCATCATTCTGCTGCTCTCATGCCTGCTGGGAACCAAGGTACTCTGGGGAGCATTTTTTTTCCATCTGCTCTTGGGTTTCCCAAACCTTCCTTTCGAATCTTGCTGCCTCCCCCACAAGAAGGAGGATTTGAGGCCTGGCCTTCAGAAACCTTCCAAATTCTCTCTTTTTTCATTATGTCTCCTCTTTCTTTTCTTCCTTATATCCCAGCAGAATATTCCTTTTTTTTTTTTTAAGATTTTCTTTATTTATTCATGAGAGACACAGAGAGAGATAGAGGCACAGCCACAGGCAGAGGGAGAAGCAGGCTCCACGCAGGGGATGTGGGACTCGATCCTGGGTTTCCAGGATCACACCCTGGGCTGAAGGCAGGCGCCAAACCGCTGAGCCACCCAGGCTGCCCCCAGCAGAATATTCCTGATCTGGAGGTGGCAAACCCTATTTTCGGCTTTTATGTTTCTCCGATAAGGACTTAAAGTATTGGGACACAAAGCTAGATTCATGGATTTTTCTCTTTCTCTTACTTTTCCACATTCCTCTCTTGATGTGACCAGCGTAGCTTTTAGCATGATGGCAGAGAAGAAAAAAAAAATCAAGAAATTGAAAAGAAGGCCAATGTCTCCAAAACATTATCCTACCATATTTATAATAAACTTTCCTGTGGTTGACATTATTTGTCATTCCTCACTCCTTCTCTCCTTTTACTGCCACTATAGTCTAGTAAAGTAGACTGTCTCCTTTCCTAGCTGCTCTTGCAGCTTAGGGAAGCTGTAGTTCTCAGTTCTGATCAATAAGATGGGAGCAGAGGCTGCTCAAGGTTTATAGGAAGTGGGGGGGCCAGGTGTGGCTGGCACATTCTCTTTCCCTATGCTTCTTACTTAGAATGTGAACACAACGTCTAGAACCACAGCAGCCATCTTGCCACCATGAGGGCAAGGCCAAGAGAATCACAGAGAAGCCATAGCACCATCAGCAGCCGAGTCTACACAGTGTCATATCATTTAATTATTATTATTATGCAAAAAAGCCCTCATTTTTAAGTCTTTGTTACTTATTGCTAAAAGCATTCCTAATGTATATACTATCACTGTACTTAAATTAGCTCAAGTGGGTTTCTGTTTATTGTCACACATGTTGCCTAAACAGTGGCGGCCTCTTGAATTCTGGGCCACGTGGATACAAGACAGTTCCTAACCACACTTCAACCTGTTCAGCCCAGGCCCCACCACCAGTTCTGTCCGAGTGGTTCCCATGCCAGCCTCTATTTGTCAAAGTGAGTCATGTGGATAAGATAATGCTGCTCAGGGGTACTGAAGAGAACATTTTGTTCCTTCAAGTGGGCTGGAGGATGGGGATAGTTCACCAGCTATTGTCAGCCTTGGAACCTACCATATCTCTTTGGCCCCCTTTTGTCCACCAGAAGCCTCCATTCACTGAATGTTTGAAGAAAATCCAGGCCTGTCTACTAACAGTATTTTCCAGGGTGAGTCATGATATGTTGGGCAGGTTCCTGACTGCTCCAAGAAGAGGTGCCAGGCTGAGGTCTCCCTTTACGTGGGGAGAAGTCCCTTTGCTAGTCTCTCCCTTTTGCATCCTTCCTCACCAGAGGTCACCAAGGTCTGGAAATAGAGGAGTGACAGAATAAAGATATGTACCCTCCAGGACTTCAAACTAGATACTACCCAGCTCAAAAGGAATAGCTTAACTGAGAATAAGTCATAGGACCCTTACCAGAACAATTTAGGAGAAAATCATTCTTTCCTTTAGACTTATTCCTGAGAGGATAGGAGTCTGGTACAGCCAGGGTCCACCATGAAGGGAGAGCTTGGCCAAGAGCAAAGGATAAAGTAAAAGACAGTGAGATCAAGTTCCAAGGACCTGGTAGGAGTTCCTGGATCAATCTATGCCTGAAGGCCACCCATACCTGGACTTTCAATATATATGAATCAGAATATATACCTGTTTTGTTAAAGGCAGTTTGAATTGTTTTTCTCTCAGACAAACTAAAACTATTTTGAGAATTTCAGCCCAAGACAGATAGTGTGGCAAGTGAGCAGCGAGGCTGAGACTTAAAGCCCAAATTGCCTGCTGTTGAATCCAGTATAGCATGCTGATGATCCATGCCTGGATCCAAAATGGCTCCGTGGAGAATTTGTGTGCACGTAGCTTCTCTTGATGTTTGAGCTCTGCCTTGTCTCTGAGGATTTCCCAGATCATTGGGTTCAGCCCAGAATGCATCTCTCTGTGCTCCACGTTTGTCTGTGCAGTGTATTCGGCATGCAAGTTGTGCCATTTCATTCCAGTGTTGTCCTGAGCTGGTCTTTAAATCTTGGCAAACTTGGGCTGCTCTCCAACTTTTCTCTTTTGATGTGAACTCCTCCAGGCTAAGGGCTGGCTCTTATCGATTTCATTTCTCCACAAACTCAGGACTCAGCGCACAGTTGGAACTTTTGGGTGGCAGCATGCAGCAATGGAAGGAACACTGGCTTTGTTGTTTTTTTTTTTTTTTTTAATTTTATTTATTTATTTATTTATGATAGGCACACAGTGAGAGAGAGAGAGGCAGAGACACAGGCAGAGGGAGAAGCAGGCTCCATGCACTGGGAGCCCGACGTGGGATTCGATCCCGGGTCTCCAGGATCGCGCCCTGGGCCAAAGGCAGGCGCCAAACCGCTGCGCCACCCAGGGATCCCGGAACACTGGCTTTGAATCCTGGCTCTTCCACCTACTAGCTGGGTGACCTTCAGCAAGTCACTTAACTATTCTGAGCCTTAGGAAGGTTATTATGAAAACTATACAATATTACATGTCATTCATTTGTTCATTCAGTAAATATTTATTGAGTGGGCATTCTGTGTAGGCATGGAATTAGGGGCTGAGAATACAATGGTAAGTGTAACTTTGGTTTGTGGTGAGCAGTGGCAGCAAACCCTGTTTCTATTTTCATCATGACATGAAAACCTCATTTCTTAGCTTCCTTTGCAGTTGTGTGGGGCCATATGACTATGTTCTGGCCAATGGAAATTGGGAAGAAAGTGATATATGATCTTTCTCCTCCTGAAGCACTTCTGGAGCAATCCGCCACATTATCTTCCCTATTGCCAGCAGATGCAGAGGATCTGATGGCTCCAGGGACCCAAAGAGGGTATTGAGACCCAATATAGAAAGAGTCTGGGACCCTGAATGACTTGCCAACCCTCTGTGACTGTGACATGAACAAGAAATAAAATTTGAGTGTGTTACGCTACTGAGATTTTAAGTTGTTATTGCATCAACTCTGGCCAACTTAAGCAAAAGTGAATTTCTTGGAAGGAAATGGGCTGTTCATGGGGTCAACAGGAGCCTTTGACGTGGGCAGCTCCAGAGGCTAGAAAGGAGGACTTGTCACATAGAGGGGACACACATCTGGAATGTCAGCCCAAACATTTCTATCTTTTTGTTCCAATATTCAAATTCATAGGAGGGAGGTCCATCTAGCCTACTTTTTGCCATATGCTCCTTCCCTTGACTAGAGGAGAGAAAACTTTTGATTTCAACCCCTACTCACTGTATTTAATGAGAGGAGGGAAATCTCAGAAGGGAATTGACAGGGGATGGATATTGGGAAAGCTGAAAATACATGCTCCCCAAAACGAACGAATATTCCCTTCCCTCTTAGGGCTCCAGCCACAGGGAGGTGCTGACTAATCATGTCCTCCAACAGTGCAGCAGAGTGACTGGGGTGACCCCCCGTAATGGACAAGTACAGGCCACACAGATTTGGGCAGAGAGGTCAAGGAGAGCTTCCTAGAGGAAGTGACATTTGATCTTGAGCTGTAAGTCTGATAGCCTACTACATAGGGGTGCCTGAGTGGCCCAGTTAGTAAGCATCTGCCTTCAGCTCAGGTCATGATCTCCAGGCCCAGGATTGAGCCTGCTTCTCCCTCTTCCTCTGCAGCTCCCCCTGCTTCTGCTCTCACGTTCTCTCTCACTCATGCTCTTTTTCTCAAGTAAATAAATAAAATCTAAAAAAAAAAAAAAAAAGAGAGAGAGAGAGAGAGAGAGAGAGAGAAATCTAGTATATAAAGGGAGAGGAAGTGACAAAGGAGTGGACATAAGTAAAGCTAGGAGGTACCAAGGAAGGTGTGAATTTCTTATTTCTTCCTCCTTACCAAACATGCAGGATTTGGAATCAGGGAAAATGCCCTTCTCTATTTTCAGTCATCTCTATGAAATGAAGAAAGGGAGGTTTCCTTCATATAGATCTTTTTAAACGTAATCTCTATGCCCAATGTGAGGCTTGAACTCATGACCCCAAGATCAAGAGTTGCAAACTCTATCAACTGAGCCAGCCAGACGCCCCTCAAATGATATAGTTATATCCCTGGAAAACCCAAATGAATCTGTTGGGGAAAATAAAACAAACAAAAAAACAATAAAAACACTCAGTTGGCTGGGCCCAAAATTTAACAAAGGAAATCAATAATAGCTTCCCTATTTTTACTAACAACAGCCACTCAGAAGAGATAATGGAAGTGGTAGCCCCCATTTACAACAGCAGCACAAAAGGTAAAAGACCTAAAAATAAACTTAAGAAGAAAAGCATAAGATCTCTATGAAGGAGAGGTGCCCGCTGGCTCAGTTGGAAGAACTTGCAACTCTTGATCTTGGGGTCGTGAGTTCAAGCCCCACGTTGGGCGTAGAGATTACTTTAAAAAATCTATATGAAGGAAACTTCAAAATGCTATTGAATGATACAAAAGAAGACCGGATTTATTTTTTTCTAGGCTTTGTCTGGAGCACATAAGCAGCTACCCAGGCCTCTCTCCTGGTTTCCTTGTGTCCTTGTGCTGACAGAGATCCTGAGTTTGCTATCTTCTTGCTGTCACCCTACTGGAATGTAGTGATGCTCTGGCTGTCCTGGCCAGTTCTGGGCTTTTGTTTTCTTTCTTTCTTTTTTAAGATTTTATTTACTTATTTAAGAGAGACAGTGATAGCAAGAGAGAGCACAAGTAGGGAGGAGAGGGAGAAGCAGGCTCCCCACTAAGCAGGGAGACCAATGTGGGGCTTGATTTCAGGACCCGGGGATCATAACCTGAGCCGAAGCTAGACATCTAAATGACTGGCCACCCAGGTGCCCCCTCTTTTTTTATTTTGTGCGTTGGATTCTGGCAATAGGTCTGGCGTCTTTCTGGGAACCAAATGACCTTACTCTGTGCCTGGTTTGGGTTTAGATTCTCCTGTCTCAAACAACAGCTTGAATTCATACCTGTACACCAAAATAAATTCAATGTAGATCAAAGATTCACCTGTGTTTTTTTTTTATTAAAGGTATAAAAGAACTTGAAGAGAGCATGGGTAAGTTCCTTTAAACATTGGCATAGGAACATCCTTATTAAGTATGTCTCAAAATTCAGAAGTCATAAAAGATCAACTAATTCAACTATAAAAAATACATCAAAACTTCTTCATGGAAAAGTAAAGCCATAAGCAAAGTCAAAAGACAACAATCTGGGAAAAATATTTGTAAGTCAGTATCACAGAGAGTTAATCTCCCTATTGCATAAAGAATTCCTGGAAATGTAGCCAAAGAGCCCAAAACTCAATAGCAAAGAGGGGCAAAGTACAAAGACAGTTTACAAAAAAAAAAAAAAAAAAAAAAAGTGATGTTGGGGCACCTGGGTGGCTCAGTTGGTTAAATATCTGACTTTGGCTCAGGTCATGATCTCCAGGTACCAGGATCAAGCCCTGTGTTGGGCTCCTCAGTCATTGGGGAGTATGCTTCTCCCTCTCCCTCTGCCTCTCCCTCTGTTTGTGGTCTTTTTCTCTCAAATAAATAAATAAAATCTTCAAAAAATTATGATGTCACTTCTCAGGTGGGGAAAAATCCAAAAGGTTGACTGTATTTCCTATTGGTCAGTGTGTGTAGAAATACATACTGTCTGTGTAGCTGGTATGAGTAGATAACTCCTATAGAAGGTGATTCAGGACAATCTATCAAATCACAAAGGCATTTACCCTTTGACCTAGTAATTCTACTTTTGTGAATTTATCCTATAGATACAACTGTACATTTATGTGTAGGCGTAAGATTATTTTTTTATAGCATTGTTTTTAGATGAATGGAAATCACATAATCTTGGGTCACATGCTTACCTCTGACATCAAGTAGTGGGGTCAGACCCATTAAAACTTCAAAAACTGAGTATAGGGACGCCTGGGTGGCTCAACGGTTTAGCGCCTGCCTTCAGCCCAGGGAATGATCCTGGAGTCCCAGGATTGAGTCCCACATCGGATTCTCTGCATGGAGCCTGCTTCTCCCTCTGCCTGTGCCTCTGCCTCTCTCTGTGTCTCTCATGAATAAATAAATAAAATCTTAAAAAAAAAACCTGAGTATAAAGGAAAGGTGGTCCTTCATAGCAAAACGAGTCATCAGAAGGGATGAGAGAAAAAAAAAAAACAACAAACCAGATATTCCCTGTACCATCTATACCCTTCTTGTTTCACATGATGGAGACAACTTTGTTTATTGGAATGCTCCAGACTAAGCACAGGTGGTACAGCACTTGGGTGTGGTCAAGTAACCAGCAGTGGTGGCTCAACCACCATCTACAGATGGTGGGTTCTATTAATGTGAGGGCCCTTTGCTCTGCTGAATACCCATAATGAGTGTGAACGTACAAATACGGGATAGCATCATGGGCAGTGTTGAGGTGCCTCTCTGCATAATAGTGAGAGAAACTTGATATTTGGAAAGAAATTCTGTAGGAAAGAAAGATAAAGTAGACAGTCAGGCATTATGAAGATTGAGGGGCTAAGGCAAAAATGATTTAGTAGCAGTCTGGCTGGCTGATAAAGGATTGCAGAAAATCACAGAAAGTGGGAATGAAAGCTTTAGATTGTTTGCTATGGGATGTGTGATGTAAGTCCCCTCTTCTGTATCCTTATAAAGTCTTCAGTAAAGATGGGTCCCTATTGTTTTGGTGCAAGGTTTCTCTGCTGAGGGTGATACTGCCTCCAGGAGCACTGGAAGCATGTGGGCTTTGTTTTACTTGTCATAATGACCGGAGGGGGCTGGGGGCATGGTCATTATCGACTTGGTAACCAGGATCATGCCCCCTGGTGAGATAGATGTCTCTCACACAGGCCAGTTGTGCCCCCACTGGAAACATTGCTTTGGTGTGAGTGGATTGTTAAGGGAAACTTAAAGATGTTCAGAATTTTGTATTTGGGTTGAAATTGGACAAAACCAAAGCACACAGAGGACAAAGGAACAGCTGACACCTGGGTCGCACCTGTATTGAAGACTTTGATGATGTATATAATCACTGCTTAATGAGTCTTTTTATATCTTCTTTCATTACAGCTTTAGTTTATTTTCTCATTTGTCATCTGCTTTATAATAAGCTGCCCTTTTAATTTTCTGCATTTTATACTTATTTTTTTATTAGTTCTAATCTGCATATAAAATAGAGGTATTTTATACCTAGTTTGTATTCATTGGTCCACAGACCAGGGCTCATCTTTTCTTTTGTCAGCACCATATTTTTGGATCCATTTGTGATCTTATATTATCCTCCCCATTTTGTGTGCCATTAAAAAAGTAACTATTGTTCCATAACACACTGGATTTCCTAAAATTAGGTCTTGTTCGGGAAATAATTTAGATAAAAATAACTATTACACACACTGTTCAGAATGGAGGTACTGCGCTATCACAGACTTTTTTCTATTAGTTATACACATGCCCTGCTTTAGCACTTTGTCATTTCTTCCGAAGTTTGTCATACCAGAGAAATCTGTTTTGGCAACTAGTTTACAGTGAAGGTGATGGGTTGGGCTCAAGCTACAGGGTCTCTAAACTGAAGATAGCCTGATGCTCACTGAAGCTGGGAGACTTTGGGTCTGGATGAGGGGTAACCTCGTATAATGTGAGCCTCAGGTACTTTCTGTCTTTTAAGGACCCAGCCAACAAAGATGGGCCAGGTCTTTTATTAGGATGTTGCCCAGTGACTGATTGAAACTGGTTATGGACAACCAATTTTTCATAGTCCTCCAAGAAATGAGCTGTGAAGATTCCTTATGAGTCTCCTTAAAGGTCAGAACCTTACTACAGTGTTCAAGTTATATATTGTTATATCCCAAAAGATAATGACTTATAATAACAGCTCATTATTATCCCTCATAATACAGCACAGTTGATGAGGCCTAGCTGGGTGGTTCTCATTTGAGATGTTTCATGCAGTTGCTGTCAGAGAGGTGCCAAGGGCTGGAGTCTTCCCAAGTCATGACTGAGTTCAATGGTCCAAGGGTGCACTCTTCACTAATAAGGCTGATGCCTCAGCTGAGCTAACTGTGATGGATGAAGCTGGTCAGGCAATACTCTTTTCACATGGTCTTTTCATATGTCTAGCTAGAACTTCCTCACAGCTTGGTGTTCTCAGGTAATCAGGCTTCTTACATGCTAGCTGGCTTGTCCCAAAAAAAAATATCCTAAGAAATCCAAGCAAAAACTGTGCAGCTTTTTAAGACCTAACTTTGGAAGTCATGCTCCATTCCATTCCGTTTTACCAGTCAGAAATGAATTCACAAGACCAACCTACAGTCAAAGATAGGAATTCTGACAAACATGGTTCAGTAGGGGCCCTTCTTTGTAGACCAGCTACCACACATAGTCTTGTGAGCTAGTCCAGATAGGTCGGGTTGTGCTGCGGTAACCAACCACCCCTAAATACCAGTGCCTCAAAACACAAAAGTTTGTTTCTTGCTCATTCTACTGGCTTGGTGGGGTTGAAGGCAAGATTATGCCCCATGTAGTCACTCCATCTCATGGTGCCCTAATCTCAGCATGATGCCTCAAGGGTCACTATGGCAAGGGAGAGAAGAACTAGAGGGACTTGGACAGGCAAGGACATGCTCGGGCCCAGAAGTGAAATGGGTCACTTCCACCCAACTGCCATTGTCCTGTACAATTGCAAGGCATGGGAAAGTATAAACCTCCCTTGTACTCGGAAGAGACCTGAGACAGATATCGCTGAACATTAGGGATCTCTCTCCCATCATGGCGTGGCTGTAGATAATTTCTGTTGGATATTTCTGGTGGATGTCACAGCTAGGTAAGTCTTCAGATGAGATTTCTCCCTTCATCATTCTAATGGATGCTTGTAAGGAGCTATTTATTTACACAAGGAGGTCACTCAGGAGGAGGCAATTGAGTTGGGTCTTTGGGATGAGTAGGAATGTAAGGGAAGAGATGAGGAAAAGGACATTTCAAATGATGGAATGACATAAGCACAGGCTCAGAGACATGAAAGAGCCTGCTGCTTTCCAGGAGCCATGAGAAGTCTAGCTTGGTGGGCTTGCAGAGGGAAAGGAGATGGTAGGGTGGGCTGCAACTCAGATGGAAACAATAGTCAGTAATTAATAACTAAAAGTTATTGAAAATATTTTTGATGTTCCAGCCACAGTTCTAAACACTTTGCGCGCTTTGCCACAGTGATGGTAATGCTCTTCTGGATCTCTTCCGCGTGTGCTTCTGGAATTCCTTTCCCCCATCTCTGTGTCCAGGAGGTTGTCCCCAACAGCTACATCGCCAGGCTCCCTTGCTCTCTGGCTTCTGGCTGGATTTGTCCAAAGGGGAGCCCCGACAGGAGATAGAAGGAGGGAAGAGAGTGAGGTCAGGGTATTTATTTCACTGGCTTCCTTCCTACAGGAACAACTTGGCTGCCTATTTCCCTCATCTACTCTCACATGATTCTCCCTAGAGAGGCAACTGTTCCTCCTCTTGCCCTTTCAAGCCAAGGGGTACTCATAGTCTTGCTGTTACTAGACTGGGGCTGCTGTATTATCTTTTGTTGGGTTTCCTTATACTCCTTTAAAAATAGCTTCCTTGTCAATTCTTCAAACTCTAACTAGAACTTCCTGATAGAACCTGACTGATACAAGTACCTAATGGACCAGGTGGGTACTAGCATTGTTCTCATTTTACGGATGAGTTAACAGGTACAGAGTTGTATGTGTGTACAACCTGCTCAAGGCCATACAGCTACATAAGAAGAGTAAAAACTCAACCAGAGAGTATGACTAAAGGTTCAAACACCTTCAAAGGCTCTGGATCCCATGTTAAACAGAATTTTCCTATCATTTAAGAGGGTGTCATCTTTTCTTCCTTTTTCATTAAATCCATATTGAGTGATATGCCTATGCCTTTTGAGAAACCAGTGCATTTCCAAGCACGACACGTGAGAGAATTCCTCAGGCTCTGTGGGCCTCACAGAGCTGTGGTGGGGCTCAGTGAGATTTTAGCCATAGAAAGAACTATTCTGGAAATTGGGGTGGAGCATGTGACTGAGGTCTAGCCAATCAGAGCATCACATTCCCCTGGTCACAGCGACTGGCTTAGGAGTGATCCAATCAGAAGCCAAGGGGATTATTTTTCTGAAACACTTGAAAAGAGAGGCATGCTTTCTTCTCTATCAGGCTTCCATTTGGGAGAAGATAAAGCCTGGATTTGCAAGGGGCAATGGTGTGGATAAAGGACCCCCCAGCCAAGGAATCAGAACCAAGAAAGTGCCTGAGAAACTTCGCTCTGTGATGCCATTTCAGACTCTGCATGCAGCCATGTCTGAAATTCATGTAAATCTTTGGAAGATTCTCTTACATGAGACAATAGAGTCCCTTTTCCTCTCTGATAGAGTTCCAATTACAGAGTTGCAACTTCGTCACTTGCAATGGAAAGAGTCTTGATAACAATGGGAGAGCTTGAAGTGGGAAGGGGAATGAGGCCTCTGCAGCAGTCAGATGAACTTCTATTCATCCAGCAAGACCCAATGAAAATGTTACAATCTTTGTTCAACCTTCCAACCACTCCTCCCTTCATAGCTAGCTGCTCCCTCCCCTCTTCCTTGCGTACTTAGGTTTGCACACATCTCTATTACAGTACCTTCTTGTACTAAAATTGTCAGGGTGGCTGTTTCTGCTATGAGGCAGTGAATAATTTGCCTAAATTGAATTCATCTGCAAATTTTTAGTCTTTAGGAAAAGGCTTGGCATAAAGTTGACCCTCACTGAATGTTTGTTGAATGAATAATCCAGTGAATGGGACCAAGGCAGGAACAAAAGGAATGGGCAGGAGGAGATGGATGGGGGGGGGGGGGGGGGGGGAGGGGAGGCATCTCTGCAGTGCCAACAAAAAGTAATAGCAGCCTTAAATCATTTTTTTTGGAATAGACAGGCTTGAGATTAATATTAATAACAAAGTGTTATTTAGTTGACTTGGACAAAATCCCTGGAGTAAAATTAACAATAGCTGTGATTTATCGCATGCCTTATGTGCCAGGTGTTCTGTGCACATTCAATTTAATATTAACTCCAGCTTGGCGATGGAAGTGTGCTGAATGTGTGGGACTCCACCACAACCCCTTTATCCTGGGGAGTCAAAATCAACTCCAGGGGAGTATTCTCATGGTCAATCATAGCAATTCCATCCTCCTGGGCAGTGGCGGGTTCAGGGATGGATTGGCCTGCACCATTATTGTCACGAGAAAGGATATGAGATAAGGTGCTCTCTCTTGCTAGATGCCAATGTGGATGTTTGTGGTTCTGGCTGTTCCTGGCATCCAACTTGAGGACAAGACAGATCCACTGAGGAGAGCAGAGTCAAGAAAATCCTAGAGGAATGGATGCAGGACTTCCATTACTCCCAGCATGAATCTGACCTATTTCTTTCCTTTTTTTTTAATTAAAAAAAAATTTTTTTTTAGTGAGCTCCCTGCCCAATGTGGGGCTTGAACTTAGGAGCAGCCTGTCAGGTGCCCCAAACCTGAACTGTTTCCAGATGTCTGGTTATGGGAGTTACGTGAGTCAAAGGCATACCTCTGAGTCTGAGTTGAATTTCTGTTATTTCATCCAATTACACAGTGAGGAAGCCAAGACTTTAACATACCTCAGCTAGTGGTAAGAGCGGGGATTCCATTCCAAATCCTCTTACCCTACAGCCTTTGCTCATCCCACTAAGCCGAGCCAAGAAAGGTCAAGGCACTTGATCTCAGTTCTGAATCATCCATTTACCTTCTGATACGGATTCTCTAATACATGCGGTTTCTACTGCCTAGAAAAGTCTATGCCTCCTCTCTTTGCCCAGCAAACTACAACATGCCTTTCAGGCCTCAGCTTAAATAAATGTCACTTCCCGACATCCTCCCCCTTCCAACCCTGGAAATCAACTTGGATCCCTTGGCCTTTAATTCCCATGGTGGTTTATATTTTTCTTTCACATTCTTGCCACTATTATAATAACTATCACTTATCATATAATACTTTAAAAATAATGTCTACTTCAAAAGGACACACGTGTATCTGCTTTCTCTGCACTGAATCCTCGGAAAAGTGGATGCCAATAAATATTTGATGAAGGAATAAACAAAAGCTGTTACTTTCTGCGGGCTGTTGTTCTGGGAGCGGTTCTCCAAGCGTGGTCCCCAGGACCCGCGAGCATTAGCATCACCTGGGCACTTGTTAGAAATGTCAATCATTAGGCCCCACCCAGCCCTAGTGAGTTACAGTCTCCGCGTAGAACAAGCCCTCCCGGTGATTGTGGTTCTCTCTGGTTTGCAAGCCACTGGGTTATACAGATTTGCTCTCGTCTATGCAGCGCGCACACCCCAGGGCTCAACCTCGTTTGATGGGGGGTGGGGGGGGGGGAGGCTCTTTCCTGCTTCTGTGTCTTAAAAATCAGGACTTGCACAAGTAGAGCGGTTTGGAGAATAGAACAGGAACTCATCATCACATTTTAAGCCCGCAGAACCTGTGCAATTGCTGTCCTTTCATTTTTTATTTTTATTTATTTTAAAGTCATCTCTATTCCCAAGGTGGGGCTCAAACTCCTAACCCCGAGGTCAGCATGTTCCACCGACTTGGGCCAGCCAGGCGCCCCCCACCCTTCCTTGGGCTTTTTTTTTTTTTTAATAAATTCATTTTTTATTGGTGTTCAATTTGCCAACCTATGGAATAACACCCAGTGCTCATCGCATCAAGTGCCTCCCTTGGGCTTTGATCCCCATTCCCACCACGGACTTAACATTTGCATCCCTCCCCGCCGCTGGCTTGCTGCGCTCAGAACGTTCAGAGCGGGCGGCCCCTCCTTCCGGTTAACCTCTCGCTGGGCCCGGTCGCTCCTCCGCCTCCCCGCTCCCCGCTCCCCGCTCGTCCCCCGCTGCCTGCAGCGGTCCTGGCTCGCGGGCCGGCAGCGCTAGCACGTGCGTGAGCCGAAGGGCTGTCAGGCTCCACGAGGGCAGAGGCTGCGGGCCACGCGCTCCCGGCCCGGAGCCCGGGGCGTGGAGGGCGCGCGTAGAAGGCCTCCCTGCACGTCTGCGGAATGAATGAACGGGCCGCCGAAGTGAAAGGGAAACCGCCCCTTTACTAAGATGGCAGGCCCGGGCCCTTTACCAACATGGCGGCCGGCCCGCGTGGAGGGGCGGAGGGCGGGGCCAGCGGGGGGCGGGGCCGCAGGGGGCGTGGCCAGGAGGGAGCCGTCAGGTGCGGCTCCGCCCCGCGCGCCCCCCCACCTCCCCTCCCTCCCCGCTCGATTCCGGATTGGTCCGGTTCCAGCGCCGCAGCCCGGCGGCCGCGCCGTGGGGCCGCGCCGGGCGCTCGCCACTTCCGGCGCGTTGGAGCTGTTGGTCGGGGGCGGCCGTGCGGCGCGAGCGGGCGGCTCCGGGGCGGGCGCGCGCAGGGATGCTCCGGGGGGCGGCGGCGGCCGTGTGGGCTGAGGCGGCGAGGACAGCGGGGGCCCCCGGGCCTCGCCCGTGAGCCGGCCGCCGAGGCCCGTTCAGCCCCCGCCTCTCCAGCCTCCGGGCCGGGCCCGCAGCCGCTTCTGAAGGCGGAGGCCGGGAGCCCCTGCCTGGGCCCGGAGCCTCCCCTCGGGGGTCGGGCCCGGGCGGGGGGCGCCCCCTGTCCCCGAGCCGCTGCCCTCCGAGCCCCATTTCCTGCTTCTTTTTTTTTTTTTTTCAGTTTCCTTGGGGAGGGGCGGGTGGGTCTAGATGAATCGTTCCCGGGGTCCTCGATGAGGCGGGCCGGGGGGCCGCGCTGCTTTTAGAGGGTCCCCGCGGGGCCCGGGCGGGGCCGCGGCCGTGTCTGCATGGGTGGGGGACTTCCCGATCCGGCCTGGACCATGACCTGAAGTGTGCGAGCGGGACGTGTCCGGAGCTCGAGAGCCAGCTCACCTGAGCCGCCCCTCCCCCGGCCAGCATGGTAAGTGGGGTCCGAGCCCCCTCTCTCCCCGGGGCGGGAGCGGGCCCCGGGACTGCTGAGCCATCGCTTCTCCCCGGGGCGGGGAGAGGCGCGTGCCGAGCCCGGCAGTGACACATGCGTGCAGGCTTTGCAGCCCCGGCTCCGCGCTCCCCTCCCCCCTCCCCCTCCCCTCCCCCCCTCCCCCCAGGGATGCCTCAGGACTGGGAGGGACCTGGAAGCGCAGCAGGCACTACCCTCGTGTCCGGGGTTCGCCTCTCTCGCGGTGCAGCTGGTTTGACAGGAGCCCTCCTGTGTTTACGGAGGGCCTGCGCCGAGTGGTTGGCTGGTGTTGCTTAATGAGCCCACCCGCGCTCTCCTGAAGTGGGGAGACCGAGGCACGGAGCAACCGACTTACCCGGCTCAAGGTCACTCAGGTGACAGTGGCACGATTGGGAGCTTCGGCAGTTTGACTTCGGAGCTTCTGTTAGACACAGCACGGAGTTGGATGGGGTCTTGCTGTCGGTTTATACCGAAGGAAACACAGGGTTTGTGATTTGCAGAGGTCACTTACCCGGATCGTTGCAAAGTCAGGAACAGGAGTGTGTTGTTTGGACTCCCCAGTGTGCTGCTGTTTCTGCCTCATGCTCTGGCCCTTTCCCCCGCTCGTGCCTGGAAAACTCATCCTTCCACATTCAGCTCAGGAACCACCTCTTCGCTTTCCACGCTTTTTCGGACCCAGAGACACTCTCAGTACTCCCTTAGATTTGTGTACTCACATCTGCTTATTAAGCTTTTGTCTTTATGGTCATAATTGTTTCTGCACCTTATCTCTCTGCAGCAGTAGGTTCAGTTCCCTCAAAGATGAAATTGTCTGAATCTTTTTATCTGCCCCAGCCCCTGGTACATGGTAAGCCCATGGGGGAGCGGTTGATTGCACGGCGTGTGTCTGAGCACCTCCCGTGAAGGAAGTGTTCTTAAGGCTGTCCATTTTACCCCTGTTAGAGATTTAGTAGAGAAAGGGACATAGTGATGGCATCTGTGATGGAGATGTTTAGGCCGGTGGGATTTTTATTTCTTTTAACTTTTTATTATTTTTATTTTTATTTTTATTTTATTCCTTTGCCAGTGGGATTTTTAAGACATTCAAGGGGCCTGTGGGTGTTGTGTTAGGTTCTGGGCATAAAACGAAGGCCCGCAGTCATGGCCCTTTGTCCTCATGAGGTCACAACCAGTGGGGTAAAATAGACCATGAATGCTGAGCAGCACCGTGTAGTAGACAATGTATGTAGTGTAGTGGCAGATAGGTTAAGCTCTCTGTGTCCCAATTTCCTCATCTGTAAAATGTGGTGTTAGGAATTCCTTAATGAATAATCCAAAGGTATGAGTTGGGACGTTTAGTGAGTGATGAAAGTAGTACTCTACAGTATTCCCTTTTCCATTTACTCTTTCAATTAATTTTCTTGTTTCTTTTTAAGTTGTAAAATACACAGAACATAAAATATACTGTTTTAACCTTTTGTAAGTGTTACAAGTCAGTGGCATTAATTATAGCTGATCAGTTGAACAACTCGGGGGTCATGGGCACTGACCCCCGTGCAGTGGAAAATTGCTTATAACTTTTGACTCCCCCAAAACTTGACTGTTATTCTACTGTTGACCAGAAGCCTTACTGGTAACATTAACTGTCGATTAATATTTATTTTGTGTGTTAGATGTATTATATACTGTATTCTTAACAAAGTAAGCTAGAGAAAAAGATCATTAAGAAAATCATAAGGGGGCAGCCCCGGTGGTGCAGCGGTTTAGCACCGCCTGCAGCCCGGGTTGTGATTCTGGAGAACCAGGATTGAGTCCCACGTCGGGCTTCCAGCATGGAGCCTGCTTCTCCCTTTGCCTCCTGTGTCTCTGCCTCTCTCTCTCTCTCTCTCTCTCTCTCAATAGATAAGTAAATAAATAAATCTTTTTTTTTTTTTAAAGAAAATCATAAGGAAGAGAAAATACATTTACAATATGATGCTATGTTAAAAAAAATCCATGTATAAGTGGACCTGTGTGGTTGAAACCCATGTTGTTCAAGGGTCACACTGTACATTCATATATTGTTGTGCTTCCATCCCCAGAACTTTTTTCATCTTGTAAAACCGAAACTGAACAATAACTTCATTCCCTTCTCCCTCATCCCCTGGTGACCATACTCTATTTACTGTCTCTGTCAATTTGAGTATTCTTGAGTATCTCATGTAAGTGGAATCATACAATATTGGGTCTTTTTGTAACTGGCTTATTTCACTCAGCACAATGTCAAGTGTGTTTTAGCATGTGTCAGAAAGTCCACTTTAACGCTGAATAATGTTCTGTTGTGAGTATATACCAATTTTGTTTATTCATTCATCTGATGGACACCTGAGTTGCTTCCACCTTTGGCTGTTTTGAGTCATGCTCCTGTGAACAGGGGGTGTACAAATCTTCAGTGAATTTTTTTTTTTAAAGATTTTTAAATATATTCATGAGAGACACACGGGCAGAGACACAAGCAGAGGGAAAAGCAGGCTCCCTGCTGGGAGCCCGATTCCAGGCTCAATCCCAGGGCCTGGTGATCATGAGCCGAAGGAAGAAGCTCAACCACTGAGCCATCCAGGTGCCCTCTTTCAGTGAATTTTAAGTTGCCACTAAACACCAGGCTCTGGGGAATGTCGGATGAGAAAGCAGAGGAGCTCCTCCCTCCAGGGAACTTGCTAGGAATGTTGCTTTAGGACCTCTGGGCAGAATTTTATTGGTTTTTGACTCAGCTAGCCAAGCACCCTTGAATTCAGATTTCATTTTAATTAGCAATCAGAGCATTATGAAAATGGCCACTTTTGAGCAATCATTGTAAAGTAGTTGACTTCAGATTACAATGTACATTTTTTTCTTAGGGGTAAGTTTTGAGTCAAGGTTTTTGTAAGCTAGACCTCACATGCTTAAGCACAAAGGGGGTGGCCACAGTGGCTGTGACGAGAATAGGACCTGCTAATCATGTCCTTTCTTCATTACTGACACCGGGGGTTCATATCCTGTAGGTGTCCCAGGGTCAGGGGTGTGGGTGGGGCAGGGCTTGTCCCCAGAATACAAGGAAGCTGTTCCCTGGTGTGTATCTTACAGGAGGAGGCGGCGGCAGCGGCGGCTTTCCCTGAGATCACATCTCTTTCTTTAGTCCAGGAACTTTTTCCTATTTCTTACTGACTTAACATTTTTACTTTTAAGAGTATTAGTTGACACGTTTGAGCCTTTTGAGTGCATGTGTGTGCACAAACGGGGTGGGGGAGGGTCAGAGGGAGAGGGAGAAGGAGACTCCCCGCTGAACAGGGAGCCTGATGCATTGTGGAGCTCTATCCCAGGTCCCTAAGATCATGACCAAAGCTTAAGTCAGACCCTTAACTGACTGAGCCACCCAGGTGCCCCTATTTGAGCCTTTTTTTTTTATTTTTTTATTTGAGCCTTTCTAGTGTCTGTAAAACTTCAATCCGAATGAGGTAAAAATGATGTAATATGATCAAACTACCATTTATCATGTGTCTTTTGTAAGGTAACTGTTTCTCATTTGTTCATTTTTCTTATAGTCACTCAGTATCTGTATCTGCTCTGGTTAACCAGACCAACCCTGCTAGGTTACATTATGCCAGTTTTTCCAGAGGGGGAGGTGACCGACCAGCTGTAGGATACCTGGGTGGAGCCACATTTGGACCAAGGCACTCTACTCCAAATCTTGCGTTTTTGGCAGGTTTGATCTTCCTCAATTTACAGTCGGGTTATGTCCCGATTAACTTATGGGGATATAAGATATCCCCATATCTTGATCTTATGATAGTTTCAACTATAAGTCAAAACTATCATAAGTCAAAACTGCATTTCATATACTTAACCTACCAAACATCATAGCTTAGTCCAATTTACCTTAAATGTGTTTAGAACAAGTAAGTTAGCCTGCAGTTGGGCAAAACCATCTCACACAAAGCCTGTTTTATAATAGTGTTGAACATCTCATGTCATTTACTGAATAATGTACTGAAGGTGAGGAACAGAATGGTTATAGTTGTATTGGTGGTTGACCCTGGTGATTGTGGGCTGATTGTGAGCTGCAGCTGGCTGCTGCTGCCCAGCGTCATGAGAGAATTTCGTAGTGCATGTCACTAGCCTGAGAATAGATCCAAAGTCAGAATTTGAAGTATGGTTTCTATTGAATATGAATTGCTTTTGCAGCCTCCTCAAGTCGAACCATTATAAGTTGGGGTCTATCCATACATGTGCAGATCTTGCGTGGAAGATCATGGAAGATGATTGGGAGTGTCATCCAACTCTATTTTGTTTGGTTCTGAGGTAGTGATGAGGGCTGGAGAGTATGGACATTCCTGTTCCTAGAAGAACAGTTTAACCTGCAAATTTAGAACCAGTTAAAAAAGAGATTTCTAAGGGCGGCTGGGTGGTTCAGTGGATTAGGCATCTGATTTAGGGTAGGGTCATGATCTCAGGGTCCTGGGATCAAGTCCTGTGTCTGGCTTCCTATTCAGTCCCTGCTTGTCCCTCTCCCTCTGCTCCTCCCCCTGCTCGTTCTCTCTCTCTTTCTAAACTAAATAAAAATATTTTTTTAAAAAGATTTTATTTATTCATGAGACAGAGAGAGAGAGAGAGAGGCAGAGACACATACAGGCAGAGACACATACAGAGGGAGAAGCAGGCTCCATTCAGGGAGCCCGATGTGGGACTTGATGTGGGACTTGATGTGGGACTCGATCCGGGACTCAATCCGGGACTCGATCCGGCGTCTCCGGGATCCGGCCCCGGGCTGAAGGCGGTGCTAAACCGCTGAGCCACCCGGGCTGCCGAAATCTTTAAAAAAAAAAAGAGATTTGTCGTTGCAGTACAGAATTACTAGAACAGCTACTGTAACTACATTTTATTAGATTATCGGGTTTTTGTTGAATTCCCATGGGTTCTTTTTTTTAATTTAAAGATTTTATTTTATTTATATATGAGAGAGACAGAGAGGCAGAGACACAGGCAGAGGGAGAAGCAGGCTCCATGCAGGGAGCCCCATGTGGGACTCAATCTCGGGACTCCAGGATCCTGCCCTGGGCCGGAGGCAGGCGCTAAACCACTGAGCCACCCAGGCGTCCCAAATTCCCATGAATTCTTAAATGATGTAATATCTTAGAGGTTCCCACTACTCTGAAAAGGTGTTTTTTTTTTTTTTTTTTTTTTTGAAAAGTTCTTAATATTGAATGAGCTGTTGGTTATTATGGAAATTATGTGCAAAACCAAGTTCTTAGTGTTTTTCTAGTTGTTTGGAAAAACTGCTTTACAAAGACTTATGTTTGAATGTCCCCTTCTGTGACATTCCTGATAATGAGTGGTCCCTATAATGGAGGCAAAATCAGACCTTAGGTTTGGCCACTCAAATGGTATGTCTTCCACTTGTTCATCAATGGTGTTACATGATGCCGCATGCTGTAGGAGGCATGAAGAAGCCATGGTGGTGTGGGGAGATGCCAAGGAAAGGTTCTGCAGTACTCAGAAGTTCTGTAGGCAGTCACATAGTTAGAGCTAGGCCAGGAGGCTGGTTCCATGATCAAGAAATGACTTTAACAGCTTTTGAGAAAATTAGACATGCATGGTTCAAGTGATGGAATGACTTTACTGGTAAAGTAAACAAAAACACAATCTGTAATGTATAGAGAAGTAGTTCTCTACAGTAGGTGAGAGCTTTTTAGTGCCTCATTTTATTCACTTGTGAAACTATTGATCTATGTCAAACTTATAATCGTAGGTACTGTGGGTACAATATAATAATACAAAAGTTAATATTTATAGAGGTTAGATTAAGCCATGTATTTTACATATGTTAACTCATTTACTTTTCCAGACAATGCCAGGAGGTAGAGATTAGTTTTATTTATCATTTTATGAATGAAAACATTCAAGACCCTCCTACACTGCAACTGCGTGATGGACCTGGGATTCAAACCCAGGCAGTTTGGCTCAAGAGTCAGCAGAGTCAGAGCTCATAACTGTTAAACTTTGCCCCAAGAGGGTTAGCAGTGCCCTGCCTTCTAGGAGTCAGTTTAATGAGGCAGATGAGACTATTTTCAGGCTGTTACGAGAGGCTGTAATGAGGGTGATAGTAGAAGAATGCATTGGTACAAAGGTAGCCTATCTGAGATAGACTCACTGAGGAAGAGGGGCCAGGAAAGTTTTCCCAGGAGGCATATTTGAGTCTTGAAGGGTTAGGAAAAGTTGTTTGCAGATAGTTACAAAGATCAGATACATATCAGTAAAGATCACAAAATCGTAGATGTCAAGGGAAAAGTGAATGAATTAACATTTGTTGAGTGCTTAGGACTTTTTAGGGCTTCAGGTACTTACAGGACACAAACAGGTTATGTCTTCCCATGGTAAATATCTTTACTGCTGCTACCCAGATCAGCGGCTGCTCCATTTCTTTGTTCCCCTTTTCAATAGAACTCCAGGGGATAGGGCTCTCTGATTTCTCACCTTCCATTCTAGCTCATGAATCAAGGTCCCTCTCTGCAGGTACTCCAGGTGGTAGTTAGTTCTCACGTCCCCTCCAGAGCATCCACTCCTTCATATCCGCTTTACTTCTTTTTGTAGCATTTACTTTATGTATTTATTTAAAGTAAGCTTCATGCTTAACGTGGGACTTGAACTCATGACTCTGAGATTGAGTCGCGTGCTCTCTACTGACTGAGCCAGACAGGCCGCCCTGTGTAAGCATTGACCATTTTTAAACATTTTACATACATAACGTTATTTATGAGGTCTATTTTTATCTCCTTCGGCCAAAATATTGACTCCGTAAAGCTAAGGATCTTCACTTTGTTCATTGATGTGTCCCAAGAGTCTGGAACAATTTTTGGTACAGGAGACAGTTATGTTGTGGAGGTCTTGATGTTCAAAGAGGCCTTTAGAAGGTGGGAGTAAGCCAGGTTCCCTATGATGAACAGAACTTGCAGAGAGAGGATATTTCAGAAGAGAAGGGCGGAACTACTAGAATGTTCAAACCATTGGCTGGACTGGTTTGACTGCGGTGGGTTTTGTCAAGTAGTGGTAGTTGGAGAGAAAGCCATAAAGATAGTTAATGGCTAGATTTTTGGAGGGCCTTCGTTACTACTCTAGGGAGTTTGGCTTTGTGGGCTGGTTTTTCCTACAACGAAAATGAGTCCATCTGCCTTGTAGAGGTTACGTTGGTATGGGAAACTGATGGGACATATTATGTGTATGGATGTGACAAAAGTTGGTTTTTGGGTGTGGAATTAGGGTGAGGAGAACTTGAGCAAGAGAGTTGTTCCTGCTTAAAAAAACTGATCCTGGAGTCAAGGGATAAAGAAAAGGGAAAAGCTCAAGCTGATTTTGGAAGCCTCTAACCTGGCAACTGGAAATAGTGTGTGTGTGTGGGTTGTTTACTGAATTGGTGATTTGGATTTGGTAGGAATGGAGGAGATGACAGGTAAAGAAAGTGACAGGACGATAATAGATGTCGTTCCGTGAGGTGGGCCTTTGCTGCTGTGTTGAGGTGCAAGTGATTGGCAATGGGGTCCTGATGATTTTGTGAAGGTGGGTTGTCGACATACGACATACGTATCCAAGTCAAGGAAGATGTGACAGTACAGGGTGGGGTGAAGAGGGAGGGGGCTCCTGAGCTTGTAGCTACTGCATTCAGCCTGCACTTTTGACAACCCATAGTGGATTGCCCTTCTGTCTTCACTGCTTTTCAAGATCACCTATAACTTCTGTGTGTGGAAGCCAGTATATATGGCTTCTTTTCAGCCGTTATGCCATCTGATTTTTCCCTTTGGCCCTTGGCAACCACTGGACTTCTTTTCTTTTCTGAAACTTTTTTTTTTGTTGTTGGCTCCCATGATATTACTGCCTTGGTTCAGTCTCCCTCCGTCTGTCTTATGGCTTCAGTTAGGATCTGTGTGCCAGTGAGAGCTCAGCCTTACTTCCGTTGGCATCCACCTGAGCATCCTGTAGACATCAAATTAAACATGTCTAAACCAAGTCCATCATCTTCCCCTCAGGTTAGTGCCTCCTCCCCTGTGCCCTGGTTCTGTTCATGACTTTATTCACTTGGACTCTCAAGTGGTAAACCTGAGTCATCTTTAACTTCCTCTTTGCCTTCAGTCCCCACATGTAGACTTGTGGATGCTCTGCTGACTTGTGTTCTGACCCCAGCCTTTCCTTCCATTTCTCCCCCACTTTGGTCAGGCTGTGTCTTTTGCTTTCACTCTTGGTGTCTTGACAGCTTCCACGTCTCCCCCTTGCAGTTCATCTTCTATATTACTGTTAGAGCCCCCTCACAGAGCTCAAGTGGGAGCATGTCATATGACCCCAAATCATTCAGAAATCATTCAGAGCAGAGAATCTCCATTGTCAGAGACCAAGTTGCTTTTTTTTTTTTCTTTTTGAGAGAGAGTGGAAGGGAGGGAGGAGGGAAGAAGACAAGGTGGGAGAGGCAGAGGGAGAGAGAGAATCTTAAGCAGTCTCCATACCTAGGTGGAGCCCCAACTTGGGGCTTAATCTCAGGACCCTGAGGTCATGATCTGATGTGAAATCAGGAGTTGGATGCTTAACTGACTGAGCCACCTGGGCGCCTTCAGAGACCAAATTTTTGGTCATCACAGAGTGGTGGAAAGCGCTAGGGCCCTGGATTTTCATAGTTTCACTCTTAGTTCTCTTGGTACGGATGCAGATTAATTATTAAATGCTTAAAGTGATTTATTTGGAATGTCTTTTAAAGACTTCTCAAATTATACCTGTTCTCTAGCCACAACAAACTGTCATTTCCAGAACATTGAGTACACTTCATACTTCTCTGCGTTTGTTCAGTGCTGTTCCCTCTGCTCTTCTGTCCTTTGCTTCATTTTCACAGGCCCTTTTGAGGGTTTCTGGCTATCATCTTTGATATAGTTAGGTTTTTTCTTTTGGCTTTTATTATTTTGATGTGTTTGTTTTTACTGTATAGGAATTAAAAGACTACGCTACATGCTTCTAGTAAGTGTCAAACAGTGCAGAAGTTTGAAGGGCACAGTGTGAGAGACTCTTCAGCTCCTGGACCCTCCATTCAGTCCCACTCCAAGCCTGTGGGTGGGGAGGATTAGTCCTTGCCTTTTTAAGAGTCTGTATCAGGGTGAGTCTCAGGCCTCTTTGTATTCCCAGTGCGCCTTAAGCATTCTGCAGATAGTGAGGCAGTCAAAAAGAGTCAGGTGTGAAAAAAAATCCAATAAGGTCAAGGCAGGTGCTAGAACTTAGTAAATGACAATGATGGTATTTGAGGAGTGTGGTAAGATTGAAATAAAGGATGAATATAGTAAGCATCCTGTTTCCCCAAAACTCATGCAGCCTGCACGCTCAGATTATGGCATTTTTCCCCTGGGCAGGTGGGGGCCCAGGGACAGATGGGGAGGGGAAGTTGTTACAAGAAATGCTGTGTAGATGCGTGTTTCAGGGGAGGCTCCAGACACAAATTGCTGCTGCAAGAACTGCTGGGCTCAGTGGGGATTGGGTGTGGTGAGAGAAGGGTTGTGGATGCTGAGGAAACTCAAAGCGCAGAGGGAAGTGAGATAGGTGCAGGAGGCTGATGAGAAAAGGAAGGAAGCTGGGGGTCAGAGGGAGCAAAAGGTCTACGTGTTTCATAATTACGCTCGGCACTTGGCATTGTTGAGGGACACTCGTATACACTGCATACGGTACCTCATTTAATTTAATGGCAGCCTTGCAAGGTAGGTCTTCTCTGTTCCCATTGTATGTTTGGGAAGATGAAGGTGCTGAGACTCCAGGAAGGTAATGTAAGGAGCTTGACCAAAATTGCACAGCGAGTTGATAGGGATGGGACTCGGAGCCAAGTTTCTAACTCCACAGCTTATGTTTTCTCTGTATCCGTAGGTTTCTCCGTAAGCCAGTGCACATTTACACAGGCATATATACTTGAAATGTAGTCCACCTGGGTGTATTGTCCCAGGAAAAGTAGTACGTCTAGTCATCTAACCTTAAAATTTGTAAAACTGACTTCATAATAGAAAGGGCAAGATGGTAAAAATTTGCTGGTAACAAAAGAGACCCTAGGTATCCGCATAACCTCTAATGTGATAGGACAGGCATGGCTGTTGAGAGCATGGTGGTAGCTGGACCATATTATGGGGCATCAGCAGCAAAGAAGGTGGCTTGATTTCTTCATGCACTTCAGTTAAGTCCATTAGGTTTAGCTCATTTACATTATAGCAGCCTGCTGTTTTGTGTGAAGGTTATCATAAAAAAGATCTCGTCTCAGACTCCCTGAAAAGGTAAAGGTATTTTATTAGCTAAATGCACCTGCCCCCCCCCCCCAAAAAAAAAAATCCTTGGTTTCTAAATTGGCTCGTAATCAGACCTGGGAAGATTTATTTGTTTATTTGGAAAAGAGTAATGACTGGATGACATGTGTTTATTAAAAATCAAGTAGGGTTAAAAGGTACAAAGAACATTGGCAAAAAAAGAAATCATCCCAAATCCTAGTACTCTAAACTATGATTAATCTTACATAAATATCCGTCTTTGTTCTTACGTATCTATCTGGATAAGTGAGATGGAGTCCTAAAATAAGTACTTGCATTTAAAAAGTGATCATGCTGGTTTTTGGGATCATATTAGTTTTATTTTTTTTTAAACTTATTTTTATTTCTTTTTTTATGATAGTTACACACAGAGAGAGAGGCAGAGACACAGGCAGAGGGAGAAGCAGGCTCCATGCACCGGGAGCCCGACGTGGGACTCGATCCCGGGTCTCCAGGATCGCGCCCTGGGCCAAAGGCAGGCGCCAAACCACTGCGCCACCCAGGGATCCCCATATTAGTTTTAAAATAAGGAAAAAAATCAAAAAAATTTTAAAGATTTTATTTATTTATTCACCACACACACACACACACACACACAGAGAGAGGCAGAGACATAGGCAGAGGGAGAAGCAGGCTCCATGCAGGAAGCCCGATGTGGGACTCGATCCCGGAACCCCGGGATCACACCCTGAGCCAAAGGCACATGCTCAACCGCTAAGCCACCCAGGCATCCCTTGAAATATTTAAATACAGAAAGTTGCAAAAAGAATACCAGGAGTCCCCAGTGGTGGCATCATCTATAGCTGTGTGCAATATCAAAACCAGGAAACTGACATTGGTATGTGTTAGTTATCGACTAGACTATAGACTGTATTTAGTTTTCACCCGTTTTTAACCTACAGTCACTTGTGTGTATGGTTCTGTGCTGTATAGTCCATGTATTGATTCATGTATCTACCACCTCAGTCAAGGTATAGAGCTGTCCCATCAGCACAGAAGACCACTGTCAAGCCTAATACTGTCTTGTGTTTTAGCCTCCCTCCCCCTTTCCTAGCATCCACTCATCTCTCTTTTCTCTCTGTCCTAGCATCTACTCATCTCTCTTTTCTCTCTAGTTTTGTCATTTTGAGAATGGTGTACGAGCATAGTCAGTATGTAACCTTTTGAGCTTGACTCTTTTCACTAAGCATAGTGCCCTTGAGGTCACTTGAATTTAATAGCAGAAAAAGAAAACAAGTGAAGCTGAAAAAGGAATTGTCAGTTTTCAAATAAATCTGTGCTTCAATAATTATTAGCTCTTGATAAATCCCTATAGGTTAAAGAAAAAGATCATGAAAGGCATTAAGAGGATGGCATAATTTTTATTTTACTTATTTTTAAGTAAGCTTTATGCCCAACATGGGGGTTGAACTCAATGACCCCAAGATCGAGTTGTCTGCTCTCTACTGACTGAACCAGCTAGGTGCTCCAAGAAGAGGGCATTTTTAATAAATATATTTCATGTTTCAGTTCTAGGTAATATCAGTGAGCTTAATATTAGGAAAAATAAGAACATTTGAACTCCATCTCTTTACACCTTCTCATTCTTGGTGGTTATTTATAGTCTGTTCTATAACCATAATGTCTTTAGTATTTAGTTTTAGTTTTTTAGTTTTAGTTTTTTAGTTTAGTTTTAGTTTTTTTGTTTTAAAGGATTCAGTGTTCCCCATTGGTTCTTTTAACTGTGCTCTTTCCATATCTGAAGTCTTTAATTCATCTTCCTGTTGGCTAGATTTTACTGTCAATTTTGATTGTCACTTAAGTGGTGAATTAAGAATGCCTACTTTTATGCTTAAAGGACATCTTGGCTAGGTATAAAATTCTTGGTTTGCACTCTTTCCTGCAGATCCTTAGATATTGTTCCACCATCTGGGGTTGAGTGTTTTATTGACCCTTTTAATCTATTCAGCATTGATTAGCTGATAATTTTTTCAAAAGTTTATGGTTATTATATTCTCTGAATTATTATTTTTTAGAGATTTTATTTATTTATTTAATTTATTAATTAATTTATTTATTCATGAGAGGCACAGAGACATAGGCAGATGGAGAAGCAGGCTCCCTGTGGGAAGCTGTTGTGGGATTTGATCCCAGGACTCCAGGATCATGCCCTAAGCTGAAGGCAGTTGCTCAACTACTGAGCCACTCAGGGATCCCTTATTTCATGTTAGAATATGCCTGTTGTCCTTGTCCATAAATGGTAATACTCATGGGTCATATATTCTTTTCCTAAGAATTTTGTTGATATTTCTCCATTGTTTTCTGCCATTGAGTGATGTGTGGAAAAGGATGGTTAGCCTAATTTATATAGTGTTGTCCCTTTACCCCAGTTAGAGATAGCTTGCCTTTATTACATGGTTATTAGAAGAAATCTGTATTGAAGTTCAGTAACTCAATTAGGATATCTTTTAGTGTGGATTTTTTTTTTAAGATTTTATTTACTTATTCATGAGACACACACACACACAGAGGTAGAGACACAGGCAGAGGGAGAAGCAGGCTCCATGCAGGAAGCCCGATGTGGGACTCAATCCTGGGACTCCAGGATCATGCCCTGAACCAAAGGCAGATGCTCAACTGCTGAGCCACCCAGGTGTCTCAGTGTGGATTTTTTAAAAAAAAGATTAATTTGTTTTTTAGAGAGAGGGAGCAGGAGCAGAGGGAGAAGGAGAGAATCTCAAGCAGACTCCCCACTGAGTGAGAAGCCCTATTTGGGGCTGGATTTCACAATCCTGAGATCACGATCTGAGCTGAAATCAAGAGTCAGATACTCAACCGATTGAGTGACCCAGGTACCCCACACGTGGATTAATTTTTTGTCATTTTGCCCTAGAACATGCCTGCCTTAAGGTATTTAGCTAATTCCCTAATGTTGGCTGTTTTAGATTTCTAGTGTTTGGTGCTAATGCTGTAATAAACACAT
Source organism: Vulpes vulpes (assembly GCF_048418805.1). Classification (NCBI taxonomy): domain Eukaryota; kingdom Metazoa; phylum Chordata; class Mammalia; order Carnivora; family Canidae; genus Vulpes; species Vulpes vulpes. Next base: position 93,335,249 of record NC_132782.1, read on the forward strand.
TGAATATATCTTTGTCTGCTTTGTGAAACTGTAGGATAAGTCTCTAGAAGAATTGTGGGGCAATATCAGTTTTTACTCTCATTAGTAGAGTATTTCCTATTTCTCTGCCCTCTGGCTGACCATTAAAACTTTTTAATGTGAAAGGCGAAAATGGCACATCAGGCACATCATGTGTGAGCCTTTCTTTAGTTGTGAGTGAAGTGGAACATCTTTTGATATTTTATTGCCATGTGTGATTTTTTTTTTTCCCCCCATGTCTGCTGACCATTCCTGGTCTCCTGATCTGTTTATATTTCTCAGTTGGGTCAGCCAGCAATTAAAAAAAAAATGTAATTTGGCTCTATTTTAGAATCAATAAAGTTATGTTTGGAATGGCTTCCACATTTGGTAGATGAATCTCATACTGCTGATTTTATTCAGAAAAAGAACACTAACATTTCATGTATATTGATATTGTGGACTTGACTAAAGCGAGTGTTTCAGTGATGGGACTGCATAACCTGATCATTTGCTAAACTTTTGTCTGGTGATCCTTGCAGGGTGTTTTTTTTTTTTTTTTTTTGATCCATGCAGTTAAAACTGCTATTCTTCTCCACACAACTTCATGTATGTCATAACATCAAGTAAAAAATATTTAATTATAGGAAAGCAGTTCCATTGCCAGAAAGCTGTGGAGCTCACCATGGTGAAGTGATTTTTCTGGTAATCATTTGTTAACTGGGTTTATGAACCAGAATGTGAATTTAGAATGCTAAAATATATATGAAGTAATTTCATAAAGGAGTTTACCAGTCATGTGTAGTATGTCTCTGATTTTATTTTTTTCTGAGACTTCCCTGATGGCAGAGAGCCCTACATTGGTTAAAGGAAGGCACCTGTCCTGGGGATATAGGTCAAAGCAGCTCTTTGTAAATATGACATTTCTTAAAACTCTTGGATTGTACCTTAAACATTTTTTGTTTAAAAGTCAATATATATACTTTTTTCCTCTTATCTCTCCTCCCTTTCTGCCCTCCCCAGTCTTCACAAGCAAATTAAAGACCCAGGCACATATGTTATTTTTGAGCACACCAGGTGGCCTTCATATCGTTTTACTGTGGGAGTGACTGGTCCATGTTTCCAGACCTTTGTGGACAGACTTGGCTGAGAAGTGCTGAAAATTCCCATCCTGGTGGAACCATAAAGGACAGTTCTTCTAAAGAGAAGATGCCTGAAGGCTTTTAAAGACCTTGAAGAAATGTCCGAAAACATTTTGAGAAAAAGAATACCCCTTTATACCTCAAAAACAAACAGTTTGAAAGTGAAAGGGCTTTGAGTGGACTGCTTTTATTGGCACATGCTCTGTAGACCCTTGACATTTGATGCTTGTGGTTTTGATGATTGTCACTGACCTTCAAAGTCTTTGATAAATCATTTGTTATTTTGTAAAGGTATGTCTTGCAGTGTCTAGAACAAGTCACTTAGCCGGCTAGTGAGTGAATCCCGCTGACCTAGCTCAGGGCAGCCTAGGGGTGCTTTACCGTTCGGTGTTGTGACTTGGGAGATGTAAAAAAAAGTCTACTTTGTGGAAGATAAACCCCAAAGAAATTCAACTAATGGAACTGATGATACAAGTGAAAAGATAAAAGGATGTTAAAATTCTTGGTAAGGAAATAAAAGTTAGGGATAAGTCCAAGAGTAGAAAGTTCAGTTTGCTGGTGTCTTGGATTCACCATGCCCTTGGTGTAGAGAGAAAGGAAAGCAGTTCCTAATGTGGGAGGAGTGCAGGGCTGTTGCAAATACTGCTGATGATGGAGGGAAGTTGAAAAGACTTTTAACTAATTAGGTGCCTGGGTGGCTCATTCAGTTGAGTGATGGACTCTTGGTTTCGGCTCAGGTCATGATCTTGTGTTTGTGGGATCGAGCCCCATGTCTGACACTGTGCTCAGTTTCTTTTTGGAGTGTGCTTCAGATTCTTCCTCTCTGTCTCTCCCTGCTTGCGTGCGTGCGCATTCTCAAAAATGAATAAAATCTTAAAAAAGGAAAGAATTTTAACTTGTGGTATGAGTCTATGCACGGATAAGTGTGTAATTTGTCATTGTTTACCAAAATGGAAAGTAAGGGGGAAGAAGCATTGCGGGTGAATTTAGGGGCTTGCTTATAATAGAGTTTGTGAAATAACTGGGGACTCATCTTGAGTTAATTGAATGTGAGGATGGAAAAGAGTGAAGAGAAATTCTAGAAGTTTATAACTTCTGGAAGTTTCTAACCCTGGATGAGGATATATGCATGTCAACAAATGATTACCATGCTGGGAGATAAGTGCAGAAATAGAGCCTTGTAAGAGGTACAATTGTACTTAAAAAAAAAAAAAAAAAAAAAAAAAGCCTGTCCAAATTGGAGAGTTGTATCAGGGAAGGCTTCCCAAAGGAGGTGACACTGGGGTAAGATTGCAGAGCAGACTAGGAAGTCACTGGGCAAAGAATTGGGGCTTAAGGTGGAGAAGCAGAAGGGCCATTTTTGGGCAGATGGAGCCCCACATACATGCGGAAGAGTGGTCAGTTCTTGTAGACTAAAGTTCTGAAATACTGAAGAGTGAGCAGTCCTCTAGGCAATACCTGTAATCTCTGTGAAGGCATCCACTCCAGAAAAGGCTTTTAATTCATGACAAAAGGAGCCCTGTGCTTTAATCCAGCCCAGGAAATTATTCATCTGCATTCTGCATTCTGTTTTGAGAGAAAAATAAGTGGTTTTTCAAGGATTTATTATTTAACTTAAACATCTTATTTTGGAAGTACTTTTAGACCTTCAGAGGAGTTGCACAAATAAGGGGTTCCTGCATCCTCTTCTCCCATGGGGATTTAGTTTTTTTAAAAAGCTACTAAAAAAATAATCAAGCCTTCCAAGATTTGTGGCCAGTGAATTAGCTCAGTTTCTGTGGCTTCTTCATTCTCCTGCATTTGGTGATTGAATTAGGTGCTGATGTTATCATAGAGTCTTCTCTGCCACCTCTTGATTTTGCCTAGTTATATTTTTCCTTGATGGTAGTATTTTGAACTCTGTAGCCTACTATGATAAAATAGACAAGAGCTTACTGTCCTTTGATTCAGCCTCTTGGCTTTTGTTTCCTTCTAGTCTTTTTTCCTGTTTACCTTTTAAATATGGCTGAGATCACACTGTAAATGCACTTTTTTCCTTCTTTTTCCATGTAACATTATAGTATAAGTGGCTTTCCAAATGTTCAAATACTTCATAAATATTTACAGTGGCTGTGTAATATTGCATTGGATAGATTCTTGGGCAGTTAGATTGTTCCACTTTTTTTGCCATTGTAAATAATGTGATTAATGTTTTTGCAAAGAGCTTTTTCTGTATTTCAGAAAATTGCCTTAGGCTAGATTCCCAGAAGGACCCAAGGGTATGAAGATTTTTAATAAACCTTTTATTTTAAAATAGTTTTATTTTTTTTATTTTTTATTTTTTAAATTTTTATTTATTTATGATAGTCACACACACACACACACACACACACACACACACAGAGGCAGAGACATAGGCAGAGGGAGAAGCAGGCTCCATGCACCAGGAGCCCGATGTGGGATTCGATCCCGGGTCTCCAGGATCGCGCCCTGGGCCAAAGGCAGGCGCCAAACCGCTGCGCCACCCAGGGATCCCTTAAAATAGTTTTAGATTTACTATGAATGTTTTTAAGGTGTGTCATCAGATATTTTCCAGAAAGTTTACACCAGTTTATTTTTCCCATCAGCATTGGGTAGTCTTAAGAAAATTGTTGCAAATTTCATAGGTTAAAAAACTAGGGCAGCCCCGATGGCCCAGGGGTTTGGCGCTGCCTTAAGCCCAGGGTATGATCCTGGAGATCCAGGATCGAGTCCCTCATCAGGCTCCCTGCATGGAGCCTGCTTCTTCCTCTGCCTGTGTCTCTGCCTCTCTCTCTCTCTCTGTGTCTGTCATGAATAAATAAATAAAATCTTAAAAAAAAAAAAAAGCTTCATTGTTCCATAATATCTTTTTGGGCGGGGTGTAGGAAAAGTTATCACCAACTTAGATTTTATTTTTATCTGTTTTTTGGATTTTTGTTTGTTTTTGCTACCTATATCCTCCCCTATTTTTCTCTATAGGATTTATAGGTCACACTTGTAGGTTTATTTTTATGTTTATTTACTATTTACTTAAGCATTCTTTATATTTAATGTATTAGAAATGATGCCTTAACATATTTTCCCCCACAAAATAAACATAAAATTTACCATTTTTACTTTTAAAGATTTTATTTATTCATGAGAGAATGAATTACTATTTATTTAAAATTTACCATTTAAAAATGTACAGTTCAGGGACTCCTGAGTGGCTCATCAGTTGAGCATCTGCCTTCAGCTTGAGGTATGATCCTGGGGTCCTGGGATCGAGTTCCACATCAGGCTCCCTGCAGGGAACCTGCTTCTCCCTCTGCCTATGTCTCTGCCTCTCTCTCCACATCTCTCACAAATAAATAAAATCTTTTTTTTTTTAAAAAAAAGTACAGTTCAGTAACATTAAAATATGTACATTCACGATGTTGCATCTGTGTCCTCATTCCTAGCTTGGCGTTCATTCAGGGGATTGTCACCTGTACCCCAGGTGGGAGCAGTATTGGAGCACATTCTTCTGAGCCCTGTCTTCCCCTTCTCATTTTTTTTTTTCCCACAGGAAGGACGTATCTCCTGATTTATTTATGATGGGTGTTGGGGAGAGCCCACCACCATTGGCCCACATTTCAGGTGTGAGGTCACTGTGGCAGAATGATGCCTAGCTTTGTCCTTGGAGTTCTCTCACCTGCTTATCTTCAAGAGAAGCTTGTTTCCTGCTGTACCTTCCTATCATTATTAGGCCTGGCTGGTCAGTTCAGGATGGGAATGAGGAGGCATTGCGGCTTTGCCAGTCGTGAAGAGGACAGTGCACTTTGATCTGCACTTGATTGCTTGAGCCTATGTAGCAATTGGATAGAACCTGGAAGGGAGTAAGGAAGTGATTATGCTCCTTCAAATCCCAGCAGTCTGTAATACAGTCTGGAGGTTTTTTTTCCAAAAGGAAATGTTATTTTAACTGATATTTAAAATGCCAGTGCTGTCGACATAATTGAGGATGAAGGTGTCATGGGTTTTACAAGACTTGCTCTTAAACAGTTGCAGGTAGTAAGACAGCTGACATGAAACCCTTTATGTTTGAGCTGTAGTGTTGATTGGGATTTTAGATTTGCAGTATGCGTTTATAGTGCTCTATCAACTTCATACTCATTCATTCCCTGCAAGGTAATGCCAGCTCACTCATCATCCTTACAGCCCTAGAACTCTGTGTCCTTTAAGGGGGAGCTGTCCCTGAGGACTCTGCTTGGCCCTCCTCAGGGCCTTCACTTCACCCATAGCTGGTTGATTTTGGCAAGATACTCTCTCTGAGCTTCATTTTTGTCCTCTGTAAAAGGAGGTTGGGCTTGCTCTTCTCTGGGGATTGTATTTCTCTCTTAAGAGTTTGTAGTTCTGTTTTATGATTTCTTGATAGCATGCCTTGTGTTAATGTGCCCGGTATCTCTTGCATTTAATTGACTAGGCACGCAGATATAAATATTCATCCTCCTGGGAGAAGTACCTGGGAAAATGCAGCAGATGGAATTGTGAAGAGAGAGCCTATTTTGGGCTCTATTACTCAGTTATCTTAGACAGTTTCTTGCAGAATAACTATTCTTATCATTTGCTTTTTTTTGGCTGTGTAATTAAAGCTTTCCACTATAATATAAATAAATAAGCATATCACTTATATGTATTTTAGCTGCTAGTGGGATATGCTTGCTGCCCAACCAGCAGATGCAAAATTTTTAACGCTTAGGTTATGTACTCTTCTTTTTCAAAAACTGTGTGATCGTAAGCCTGGCATCTAAGAACTATCAGTTTCTCTTGCCTGTTGTATCCTTGTCTCACTTTCTCTTTCCTCTCAGCTGGCTTGGAGCAGTGAGGAGCAAAGTGGGAGGGTACTAATCCAACAATTTTTTTTTTTTAAGATTTTATTTATTTATTCATGGTAGACATAGAGAGAGAATGAGAGAGAGAGAGAGGCAGAGACACAGGCAGAGGGAGAAGCAGGCTCCATGCCAGGAGCCCGATGCGGGACTCGATCCTGGGATTCCAGGATCTCACCCTGGGCCAAGGCAGGCGCCGAACCGCTGAGCCACCCAGGGATCCCCCTCCCACAGAAGTTTTAAAAAACTTTTTATTTGGAAATAATTTCAAGCTGACAGAAAGATTGCAAGGAATGAATAGTACGAAGGACACTCATACCTTTACCCAGACTCCACTATTGTTAACATTTTTCCCTATTTGCCTTATTTTCACCTTTTCTCTATATACACATGTACATACATATATAAATGTTTGCACACACATTTCTTTTTCTGAACTGTTGGAGAAGAAGTTGCCTACATCATGGCCCAATGACTCTATGTAGTGTATTTTCTATCAGGGGTATTCTCTTACAAAGCTACAGTGCAGTTATCAACCTCAGATAATGTAACATTGATTCAGGACTTTTATCTGATGTACCGTCTGTATTTCAGTTTTGTCCTTTGGCCTAATTGTGCCCCTTGTAGCATTTTTCCTCCCTTCACAGGATCTACCCTTAGAATCAAGTGTAGTATTTATTTGTCATAACTCCTTAATCTTCTTTAGATTTGTTTTACATTTTTGAAACTAGTGTTCCTGTCCAGTGGTAGCTAATTGGTTCTTCTGTTTTTATATATTGGCCAGTATAGTACATGGATAGGTTTTCCCAGCATAAAACATACTGTCCTCTGTGTACAAGATGTTTCCTCTAATTGGTCCCTGGGGGGACAGAAAATGCTGCATCGTTATCACCACCACAGTGGGACCAGTTGGGCTTTTTGGCCTAGATGCTTGGCAGTTATCCTTCTTCTACCTCCTAGTCCTCAGCAGTAAACAGACCCCTTTTGTTCTTAGAAGAGACGGAGAATCAACCCAAACCCAAGAAATTCTGTGCAAACCCAAGAAAACTGGGAAGTATTTTTTGCCATTGGTCAACTCAATGGTTGTTTTAGACTAAAGCAGAAAAGTACTTTTTAATGATTAGAATTATGTTCAGATGTGGCTAAAGTACATGTTTTTGTTTTTTTTTTTTGTTAAAGTGCATGTTTTAATCAGATATTAATCTGATCATCATGCATCAATATCTGCATGATGATACTGTACTAAGGTATATCCATAATTACTCTCAAAGGGGAAATATTTTCAGGGTTAAGCTGTAGGCAAGACAACAAGCAGCCCTTCTGAAGTGAATGCATAACTTCAGTAGTTAGTTCCAGACATACATTCATGGAATCGTGGTAAGTGCAGATCTTCCCTGGCCTTCCTTTCCCAGAACATGGCATGTCTCCGTTTCTTTCCTATAGTAGAAAACGTTTTTTCCTGTAGCTTCTGTACATAATTTTTGGAGTTAATTAACTTCACTGTACATCTGTAACCCTAGATTACCCCTCTGTTTAGACTTGCCTCTTCCTCTTTGTCACGGGCAGGCTAAGGGACACCTGGACACTGGCATGGATGCACTGGAATCCGGATACTTGGTTTGCTGCTCTCTAGCTGTCTGCATGTGAGCAAGACACCCAGCACCCTGGGTTTCAGTGCCTGCCCTTCTGAGTGCTGGACTTCCAAGGTCCAACTAGTTTCAACACTGTTTTTAGAGAAGTAAAGTGAGATTTCTACTTAATCCTGATGTGTGGTTTCGATTCGTTTTTCTTCTTTTCTTTACTCTTTTCTTTCTTTTTTCTTTTTTTTCAGGATAGTATCTACCATTTGAGAGAGCAGAGACAGAAAAGTGGGAGAAGACCTGTGAATGTTGCCTTACTCACTGGGGCTTCCTCTACAGTCTTTCCTGCTTTCTAGAGTTTTGACCTGAGTGACTTCAGAGGGGCCAGAGAGATGTCACATTGATCCATCATGCCTTCTTTTAAGCTTTATATTCATCTCATGTTTGTACTCAGGCCTGAAGGCCAGACCTGAAGGCCAGAGGGACTTCTTTGCTTATCTGTTTTCTTTGCCATGAAGAGAGTAGGGAAGAAAGAGTGTTCTTTAGAGCGTTTGAACACCCACAATAATTGTGGTAGCTTCCCAGTAAGTTTATATGAGATTGAGTATCTTTACTAATGGCATCTATTATAACACTTCAGGTATGCTTTGCATACTTTTCAGCTTGGTCAGCAGCTAGTACAGAATCACTTTTCTCAGAAACCTTTATATACAGGCAAATGGAATAATATTGTTCTGGATATACCACAGGAATGTTTGAATGGGACTCTGGGATGCTGGTCCTCATTTTTTTAGCTTTGGTATCAGGGATCCCATGAACCTAAATACAGGAGGCTTATATGACTTACCTCTGTGTAGGATGTACAAAATGTGGCTTTTGGAAAAGGTGCCAGAAAGCTTGAGAAAAGCTTCCTTAAAAAAGTCATCATTTCCCCCAGCATCGATTTTGTTGAAAGGTTATGCTTTCTGTTTTTATTTGTTTATTATTATTATTTTTAAAAGTAGACTCCATGCCCAGCATGGAGCCCAATGTGGGGCTTGAACTCAAGACCCTGAGATCAAGACCTGAGCTGAAATCAAGAGTCAGATGCTTAACTAACTGAGCCACCCAGGCACCCTACAGGTTATTTTTTAGAGGGGCGTGTTTTAGAGGCAGTTAGATAAAGCATTACAAATTTTAGTCAGAGTTTGAGAAATCTGTCATGTAGGTGCCTTAAGGAATAAAGCACCATTTTATCCACCTTCAGTCTCTGTTTTTTTCTTTTTAAAGATTTATTTATTTATTTATTTATTTATTTATTTATTTATGAGAGAGAGAGAGAGAGAGAGAGAGAGAGAGAGAGAGAAAGAAAGAGTAGAGACACAGGAGGGAGAAGCAGGCTCCATGCCGGGAGCCCGACGGGAGCCCGACGTGACACTCGATCCTGGGACTCCAGGATCGTGCCTTGGGCCAAAGGCAGGTGCTAAACCGCTGAGCCACCCAGGGATCCCCTATTTTTTAAGATAAATTGTTAGCAGTCTTCTATGTAAAAAAAAAAAAAAAAAAAAAAAAAAGAAAGAAAGAAAAGGTTTATTGAGTGCTTGTGAGCAAAGGTCATTGTGGTCAGAGGCCATAAAGGGGGAAATTTAAATAGTCAGATGTATCTTAAATTTGGAGAGATTACCAGTATTCCTGAGAAACTAAAAATGATACTGTCTTCTTGTTCCTTTTTCTCTCCTAAATTCGGACTAAAATATCTTATGTACTGGTCCATGCTGGGTGTGGCAGAAAAATACAGATGTGGTAGAAAATAGCAGAATCTCTTTCCAGACATTTTATGTTCTGGTAGGGAGAGAGGCCCATTACTGAAGAAGTGTTAACAGTTATAGATTGGGGTTTTGGCCCTTACTTTATTCCTGGCAGTGTGTTCACTGTGTGCTTTAAAACAGATTATTTAACCCTTAGGATGATCCCATGCATTGGATTCTCTTATCCCCAGTTGGGCACAAAAGGGAAAAAAGTGACATTAAATAACTAGGCTGAGGTTGAGGTGCATTTGGATTCAAACCCAAGGAACCCAAGCCCAGAGCCTGTGCTGTTTCATCATGCCATGTTGAGCTGACCAAAGGAGAGGGCCACGGGCAAAACTGTGGTACTGATTACATGACAAGAGACATGAGATACAAAGAAGGGAGCCATGCTGTGACCTTTGGTTTTGTGAGAAATTTCATGAAGGTAAAACTATGATTGCAGATCTAGGAGCAAATGCAGGATGGGAATAGACATGTGCTTAGGAGGCCACGAGTATTCAGACTAGAGCAATGGCTTCTTGTGAGTGGTGGTCAATCAGGCATGCTTCCTTCTCCTTTCATCCTAGTAAACTTCTCTACCTTCTTCAGAACCCAGAGTGTATTATCTCCTCTGTGAAGTTTTCCTTCTCAGACAGAGTTAGTTCCTTTTTGGCTCCTGAAGCCATTTATACATGTGTCACTACTAGATGATGTAAACCATCATATTCTTTTTTGTTATAGGCTCTCCCCATTTCTGCCCCAGGCTACCTTCAGTTCCTTGAAGTCAGGGGCAGTCTTACTCATCATCATTATATCTCAGGGGCCTAATGCAGTGTCAGTTACTTAGTGAGCATTGAACTTGTTTGTTTAATGAATGGCGGAGTTTCTCAGTCCAGATTCAGAGACCCTTTAAAGCTAGAGTTAGAATAATTGGGGCAGAGAAACAATATTTAGAAGAATTTATCTGGTGATGAAGTACAGATTGGATTGGGATTGGGAAAGCTGACATCAAGGTGACCAGGTTAAGAGAAATTATTAACCTAGGCTGGAAGGGATTAGGGCCTGGTAGAAGTAGTGAGGGAAAAGGTACAATTCTGGAAGTCAATGTAAAGCAGGAGCCAGCCAGCCTGATGACTTTAGTTGTGGGCATAGAAGATATAAGGAAGAGTCAAAGAAGATTTCAGATTCTGTGATCCTTCCCCTTTTAGGTTTTTCTTGTCATTTATTAGGTGATTATGGGTGTTGGTTGACTTCGTTGTTCCTTAATAAATGAGTCAATAGTAGATAGGTCTCTGAACTCCTGAACTGTGAGCAGTACGATAAAAGGAGCAGATAAAGTCAAAGCAGGCACAGCTGAAAGCTCCTCCACTTCACAGATTTTTACTCTTTTGGAACAGAAAACTGGTTTATTTTAGATACACAGCTCTCTGAGAGTATCTTCTGAACCAGGTTTATTTTCTCTTCTTACCTCAAGGTTTTAATTTGCTGCTGAGGTAAGCCAGCGAACTCTTGGGGAAGCATACATAGGCTTTTGGGATTGTAATCCTTTGTGTTGTTACCCTAACAGCCCTAACAGAAAAAAACATAGGTGATTGCTCCCAGCAGTCCAGGAGTCTCCCACTCAGATGTGACCTGCAGGCCCCCAGTTGCTCTCAGTAGTTGTGTTAATGTAAGGAAAAAACACAGCTTCTAAATTCAGTATCTGAAATACCAACCTGAATGCTAAAGATAAGTAGGATGTTAGTTTTTTAAATAATGTATGTGCATTTACAGAAAAGTACGCAAATCGTAAATGTAAAGATTTTCCTTGTTTGCCTAACACTCAGATCAAGAAAATAGAATGTTACCAACATTTCAGAATCTCTTTTCCCTAAAGATAGCCATTATTGTGATTATAAAGCACCGCAGGTTCATTGTGCTTGTTTTTAAAATTAACATAGTGAATAATGAAGAATGTGTTTTGGTGACTTTTACTCAACGTTGTGTTTGTGAGATTCATCTATGTTGTTGCATGTAGCAAAATTTATTCATTCTTGTTGTCTTATAATATCTCCTGATGAATAAACCAGAATTGATCCATCCCACTGGTGATGGTCATTTGAGTTCTTTTGACTTTTTTGAATATTATGAATAATGGTACTGTGGACATTTGTGTACTTTTTTTTTTTTTGGTACACTTGTACAAATTTCTGTTGGGAGTTATCAAGGAATAGAATTGCAGGATCATAAGGTATGCATTGTTCAGCTGCCACTGGTTTTCTTTTTAAAAATCATTTTGTTTTAAATTCCAGTAGAGTTAGCATACAGTGTACATACATATATTAGTTTCACGTGTACAGTTTAGTGACTCAACACTTCTACACATCACCCTGTGTTCATCATGAAAGGTGCACTCCTTAGTCCCTGTTGCCTATTTTACTCATCCCCTCATCAACTTTCCCTCTGGTAACCATCAATTTATTCTCTGTAATTAAGAATCTGTTTCTTGGTTTTTTTTTTTTTTTTTTTCCTGTTTGCTTATTTTTGTTTGCTTGTTTCTTAATTCCACATATGAGTGAAATCATATGGTATTTGTCTTTCCCTGACCAGCTTATTTCACTTAGCATAATACTCTCTAGCTTTATCCATGTCGTTGCAAATGGCAAGATTTCATTTTTTTTATGGCTAAATAATATTCCATTGTGTATATAGGCCACAACTTCTTTATCCATTCATCTATCGATGGATTTTTGGGCTGCTTCTATAATTTGGCTATTGTAAATAATGCTGCTATAAACATAGGGGTGCATGTATCCCTTTGAATCAGTGTTTTTGTATTTTTTTGTATATACCCAGTAGTATGATTACTGGACATAGGGTAGTCCTATTTTTAACTTTTTGAAGAACCTCCATACGGTTTTCCACAGCAGGTGCACCAGTTTGCAGTCCCACCAGCAGTGCATGAGGGTTCCATTTTCTCCACATCCTCACCAACCCGTTGTTCTTGTGTTGTTGGTGTTAGCGATTCTGACAGATGTGAGGTGATATCTCATTGTAATTTTTTTTAATCTTTTTTTTTTTAATTTGTATTTATTTATGATAGTCAGAGAGAGAGAGAGGCAGAGACACAGGCAGAGGGAGAAGCAGCTCCATGCCGGGAGCCTGATGTGGGATTTGATCCCGGGTCTCCAGGATCGCGCCCTGGGCCAAAGGCAGGCGCGAAACCGCTGCGCCACCCAGGGATCCCCTCATTGTAATTTTGATTTGCATTTCCCTAATGATGAGTGAGATGAGCATCTTTTCATGTGTCTGTTGGCCATTTGGATGTCTTCTTTGGAGAAATGTCTGTTCATGTCTTCTGCCATTTTCATTGGATTGTTTGCTTTTTGAGTGTTGAATTGTATCAGTTCTTTTATATATTGTGGATACTAACCCCTTATCACGTGTCATTTGCAAATGTCTTCTCCCATTCAGCCAAATAGTTTTCTAAAATGATCATACCAGTGCACACTCCCACCAGCCGCACTATATGCATATTCCAGTTGCTCAACATCCCTACCAATACTTGTTATGGTCTTTTTAATTTTAGCCATTTTGGTGATGTGTAGCACTGTCATGTTTTTAATTTGCATTTTCCTAAACTGATGGGGTTGAACACTTATTTTCTTGTATAGGCTTTTTGAATACCTTACGATGAATTTTTTCCCTGTCAAAAACATGGAGTCATTTGTTTTTCCTTATTGATTATACTCTAAGCCCTCTGTTAGTTATCTGTGTTGGAAATACCTTTCCCCATTTTGTGGCTTTCTTTTGCACTCTCTTTGTTGTGCAAGAAACGAAGAGAGGTTGCACTCTCTTCATTTGATGAACGTTCTGATTTATCTTTTCCTTTATGTTTAGTACTTTTAGGTGTCTTTAAGAAATTTTCCATACCCCAAGGTCATGAAGATAGTCTATATTATCTTCTAGAAGCTTTATTGTTTTACCTCTCATATTTTATATCTGCAGTCCAACTGGAATTTTTTTGTGTGACTGTGCCTTTTTTTTTTTTTTAATTAAAAAAAAATTTATTCATGAGACACACAGAGAGAGAGGCAGAGACACAGGCAGAGGGAGAAGCAGGCTCCATGCAGGGAGCCTGACGTGGGACTCGATCCTGGGTCTCCAGGATTACGCCCTGGGTTGAAGGCGGCAGCCACCAAACCGCTGAGCCACTCGGGCTGCCCCTTTACTTTGTTTTAATTTAATCTTATCTTTCCTTTTTTTCTTCCTGTTCTAGATCTTAACTCCTAAGCACAAGTTGAGAAGCAGTTGGGGGTATTTGAATCCTGAGTGTGCTTTATAAATTAGTGCAGTGCTTGAATAATCTTTGGGATTTGGGGCCTTCTCTTCCTACCACATGACATGACACTTGGTTTTTGTTTGATGTTCTTTGTCCCTTTATTACTGGAAAGTGTAGTCTGCATTTATTATTACTCTTCTTACTTGCCTTTAATTCCTAAACCCATGGCAATCTGGATTTTGGCTTCACCACCTGCTTGAAACATCTGGCAGAGGTTCCGGTAGCCTTCTTGCTGGTTGAAGTGACTTCTCCGATATCCTTTGACCGTTTGCAGGTCTTGAGTCTATCCTTTATGTTTTTAACATATCTTTTCTAATTGTATGACTTTGACAAGGCCTCAGCCTCCTTTTTATCTCCTGTAAACTTACATAGTTTCAATTCTGAAATCCAGTTGGAAAAGCCTCACATATAGATAGGTTTGGACAAAGCACGGAAAGCCTGAGGATGTGAATCTCCAGTTTCAAAGTCGGCCCGACCACTTCTATTTTTTGTTGTTATTTTTGGTCTGTTTTCATTTGGTATTTCAGACCGAATGCAAATGATAGCATTTGCTATGAATTAGATAATTCTTTGAATTATGAATTCAAAGATATGAATTAGATAATTCTTTATACCTAGCAGCTTTACAGGGGTCACCGTGAGGTAGGTATTAGTACTGCAGTTATAGAAGTGATTGAAAATGCAAACAACATGCTGTTTGTTCTTGTTGGGAAACACCTGGTGATGCAACTAGATTAGGTTTTTAGTTTTTGATGTAACCATCATTTGATGGAGAGCATCCAATCTGTGATCCTTGTGGATATTTTTATCTTTTTGCTTTTCTGCTGGAATGCTTTGGTTGGAGCAGGGGAGGGATGGATGGGACTGGGAATGGAGTTAAAATTGCATTCTTTGGAGAGATTGTCCTAAACTTGCCCCGGTAGCATTTAATGCATGGCTGGTAATTGTCAGGTTCACAAACTTCTGCCTCAAAAACCAGTACAAAATAGACCTTGACGGTTGATTGCCTGAATGTGATTAGTTCAGGTGTTTTCAAGGATCATGATTCTGAAATGATTCACTGCAAGAAAAAGTTGTGGGGTAGGTGGGATTTGAAGATGTGTCCTTAGTTTTCAGGGACCCATTTTGGATCCAGAACTACTGATTTATTTTAATAGCTGACTTAAGTGCAACAAATCTCTTAATTTATGTTAATTTTAACTTGAAACTTTTTTGCCAGTAACTTGAGGTTTTTCTTTGATTCTTTCAGATCTTCCCAGAAACTTTATATTTTATTTTATTTTTTTTATTTTTTTTATTTTTATTTTTTTATTTATTTTTATTTATTTATGATAGGCACACAGTGAGAGAGAGAGAGAGGCAGAGACACAGGCAGAGGGAGAAGCAGGCTCTATGCACCAGGAGCCCGACGTGGGATTCGATCCCGGGTATCCAGGATCGCGCCCTGGGCCAAAGGCAGGCGCCAAACTGCTGCGCCACCCAGGGATCCCCGAAACTTTATATTTTAAAAAAGATTTTATTTATTTATTTTAGAGAGTGAGAGCGTGCACGAGTGCATGAACAGGAGGAGGAGCAGAGGGAGAGGGTGAGGGACAAGCAGACTAATAAGCACAGAGTTCAATACAGATTCAATCCCACAACGCTGAGATCATGACCTGAGCTGAAATTAAGAGTTGGAATTTGACTGAGGCCCTTCAGGTGCCCTGAAACTTTTTTTTTAAAAACACCAAATCCTTTTTTCTTTTTTAAAAAGATTTTATTTATTCATGAGTGAGACAGAGAGGTAGAGACATAGGTGGAGGGAGAAGCAGGCTCCCCATGGGACTCGATCCCTGAGATCACGACCTGAAGGTAGATGCTCAACCACTGAGCCACCCAGGCATCCTGCAAATCCGTTTTTCAAATGAAATGGGTGTACCAGGTTGATTTATGAAACAGACCAAAGCATTCTTTTATTTATATCAATTCATTTTCGGTTGAATTTTCAGCATTTTCCTAGAAAGTGAGAACAGTGAGGATGTTCTCATCAATGCAAAAATTTGAAACAGGTTAAAAAAGTTCGCAGGTTTGTTTTAGCCTGACATTCCAGTTATTTTTCCATTTGAAAACAAAAATGTGTAGTTTTTTGTTTTGTTTTGTTTTGCTTTTTAAAGATTTTATTTGGGATCCCTGGGTGGCGCAGCGGTTTGGCGCCTGCCTTTGGCCCAGGGCGCGATCCTGGAGACCCGGGATCGAATCCCACATCAGGCTCCCAGTGCATGGAGCGTGCTTCTCCCTCTGCCTGTGTCTCTGCCTCTCTCTCTCTCTCTCTCTGTGACTATCATAAATAAATAAAAATTAAAAAAAAAATAAAGATTTTATTTATTTATTGAGACACAGAGAGAGGCAGAGACACAGGCAGAGGGAGAAGCAGGCTCCACACAGGGAGCCCGACGTGGGACCCGATCCTGGATCTCCAGGATCACACCCCGGGCTGCAGGTGGCACCAAACCGCTGCACCACCGGGGCTGCCCTTGTTTTGTTTTTAAGTAGGCTCCATGCCCAGTGTGGGGCTTGAACTCACAACTCTGAGATCAAGAGTTATGCGCTCTCTCAACTGAGCCAGCCAGGTGCCCTAAAATGTGTAGTTTTTAATAAAACAGCTTAAGTTGCGATCCAAGGATATTTATCGGTTGAACTGATGCGTTGGTTTGAAAAAAGTAAGCTTAGAGGGCTGATCTTGATCATAAATAGAAAATTCAGACAACTCTCAAATGCCAAAGCTATTATACAGTAATTCATCAATCAGCGTGTCATTGTGAGTTGTCATGGCACAGCTGTTCATATATGACCGTGGCATGGAAGAGACAGCTGTACCTGACACTGCTTGAGTGGAGGAGCCCCTGTGTGCTCTGCAGTTGTTTGCATGTGTTGGTTGATATAGATGGGCTGGTGTAAGCCTGCCTCATCCTCTATAATTAATACCTGTCCTAAGAGACTTCATCCACAGAGATATCCCAGGTTCCTCAATGTCTTCAAAAATCAGTTGCCAAGTGGAGGTTCTGGTAAATATTACAGTTTGATACATATATTTGAGTGTGGTCTTGTTTTAAAGTACAGTTTTCACAGTCTGATCTCACTGGGGGCAATGGAGAGGGTATGGAGAAGGGAGGATGAGGATGGTGGGGAGACCCGAATAAAGAGATAATTAAGAAATCAGAACTTCTCTTGATTATCTCTGGGTAGATAACACCAGTGAGGATTCAGAAATGGTCTAGGAATGCTCACCTTTCTGCAGACGGATGAGTGAAGGAGTGTGGATTCCGGACTCCTTGCTTCAAATGATCCCTCCTACTAGCGTCGGAGAAGAGTCGTAGATTTGGGGCTCTACATGGAAGAGCGAGAAGATGGGCATTGGGGTCGAGAGCCCCTCTCCTCATTTGCCACCCAAGCAGCTCTGCTGAGAGTCCAGCGGGCTGTGGTTCTGTGGCTAGGATGTGTTCATGTTGAGTTCCTGCTCCACTTGGCTCTCAGCTGCCTTGACCTTTGTCTCTGCTGGTGGCTCATGCCAGACGGAGAGTTGTCAGAACAGGTGACTCCTGACATGCCTTCAGAAACCCCCAGGATCTAGGCAGCAGTTTAACTGCAGTTCTGAATCAAGAGATGGCTGATTATTTAGACTTGGGGCAAGTATAATATCGACAGGAAATCTATAGGGAGCCCTCCCCTTCTCCCTGAGTCTCTTCACTTTGCCTGTTTAGTCAGGACCAGGGGCTATTAATTTTTTTTTTTTTTTTAAGATTTTATTTATTTAATCATGAGAGACAGAGAGGGGGAGAGGCAGAGACATTGGCAGAGGGAGAAGTAGGCCACCTGCAGGAAGCCCGATGCAGGACTCAATCCTAGGACCCCGGGATCATGACCTGAGCTGAAGGCAGATGCTCAACCACTGAGCCACCCGGGCATCCCTGTTAATTTGCTTTTAATATGTTTCCGGAATTAAATTTTGAGGTATTTGTTCCCTTTTCCTTAGCATAAATAATTGAAAATTGGTTGCACAGTAATATGAATTTATAGAGTATACTCAAAATTTGGGTTCTGAGCCAGCTGGGAAATTCCCTTCAGTTTTTCTGAATCCCATGCATTTGAAGAATGTTGAACCAAGATGTTTGAGGAAGTAAATTACCATTGCTGTTGAATGTGACCTGGAGAGAAGTGAGGAAAGTAGCACTGATACAGTTACTGATTTTTTTTCTTTCAAATTCCTTTGTTAGGCATCTGAAGAAGCCTCCCTCAGGGCATTGGAAAGTCTGATGACAGAATTTTTCCACGATTGTACAACCAATGAAAGAAAACGTGAGATAGGTAAGTGTTGAGTTGTCAAGAGTCACTTAAAATGAAAAGGCCCTAGTGAGGAGGAAGGAGTTTATTGCCTGGGCTGGTCAAGCCTGCTTGTTTCCCTTGGAATTCTTGCTTTTTTTGCTCTTACTTTGCTAGTCGGTGTCATCTGCGAATCTAGCTGTGTAAGGGCTATATACAGTCCATGGGCCCACTATAATCCGTAGCAATGGATTTTCTTTCCTTTGGCTAAGTGTGGAAAACCCTTCCTTCTGCTTTGTTCTTAATTTCAGGATTGTTGAACTTCTATAAGAGAAACCTGAGACTATTAACTTAAAACTCACAGAAGTGTCAAAATGATGTAGTTTTGGTGTGTGGAAGTCTAATCCAAACCTTATCTAGTGTCCAAAGGTCCTTTAACTGGTATTCCTTTTGGGGGCTTCTTGCTTCTTTTTTCTTATCTCTACTATTGTCTGTCGCATTCTGTAAGTTTAATGAATAAAGGTTTCAAACAACAGAGAGATATAGATAAAATTACCTTAGGTCTTCTGGGAACCATTAGCACCCTCTAGAACATCCTTTTGAATTTCATGTTTATTTACATGAACAATTCATTAAAGCATACTGTAAACTAGAATGTGTATTCAAGTGTCAGAGCTCTGCCTCGGAGACATGCTGCACTGGTCCTAGAGTAATCTTTTTTCTCTCTGTCCTCACTTAACCCCTGAATTTGAAAACAAAAAATGTTTTCTTCTCTATCCCAACCTAAAGGCTTTTCCCCTTGGATGTCTGGCTGCTCTCTACTGACCTTACGTTCATTGCCTTCACCTCTGGCGAGGCCTTTTTCTGTCTCTAGGACTCTGGAGGCCCATTTCTCTGCCCCACTTGGCTTCTCTAAGTCTTTTGGCCAGTTGACTGTTGGGGCTGACTTCTTCCTTTGGTCTAAAACTTGCCTGGAGTCTCCAGACTTCCAGGTGGCCAGTAGACCTTTGGCTGTAGCTCATTTTCTCTTGGCATCTCTTGCATCAGCTCCTGGTAGATGTGAATTTCTTACTTTTTTTTTTTTTTTTTTTTAATTTTTAAACGTGGTGGTCTCTTTTAGGCCTGCCCTATACATGCCTGTCTTTTCTGAGGGAATATACTATAGAGAACTAGAACATTTATAACGGGATCGCTGACAGAAGCTGCACCCAATAGATAATCAGGCATTTGTTGTAGAAAATCCACTCTGCTTGCTTCCCTAGATTCTCTTATTACTCAGTTGAGCTAACTGTTCTACGTCCAGAGTCATCTTGTTAGGTTTATGCTACCAAAGTACTTTATACTTACAGTAAAAATATCACTGGTGATTTTTACCAAAGCAAGTGAAGGATCTGTCCTTTACATCAGTCTGCTATATCCCAACACTGATATCTTAAAGTCCTATTTTTAGCTTATTAATTGAAGTGCATTTGGTTTTTCTCTAAATTCTTTGGTTTGCAAAGCAAACATTGCTCACCCTCAGTGTTCATGAATTAAAAGTGGAACCTCTGCACTTAAATCATATTCTAATATGATTTTAAAATAGCTTTAAATAACTAGATACTAAACTGTCTAATTTAAATGCAGGCTAAGGGGAAATCCCTGGGGGTTTGGTTCTATATGGTGTATGTGTGCCTTAGTTCTTTGTACCTAGTCTTTGGAGCTTTGTCTGAGTGTGTGGGCTGGAACGACTTGCTGCTTTTTTTGATATCTTAGGATAAACTGAAGGCTTTCCTAGCAAGGTGGGAGAAAGGAGGGAGGCGTTTTATTACTGGGGCTCTACTCACCCTCCACCAGAGGTGTGTTATCAGTGCCTAGAAATACAGCTGTTTGTAGGGAACCTCAAGGGAAAATCTGGTCATTTTCACAGTAGAGCCTCAAAGAGGAGCAGTGATCACCAGGAATGAGTGGCAAAGTCTCTGGCCCGAAGTTCCTCATTTCCAGCCAGAACTCATTCTCTCTGGTGTGACTCCTGCTCTGGGCTTGTTAACAGACTTACCTAGTTGAAAGACTAGGCCATCAGCTTCCTTGTATGGGATTTTCAGTGAGGCTGCCTCAGTGCATTTAGCTTGTGTTGTAGAGTACTAGCAGAGCAGTAATTTTAGGACTAGAATAGGCTGCTGTACTTGTTTCTTTTCCAGGGGCTTCCTAGAATCTGTTGGGGTTGTTGCTATTTATCTTTTCTTTTCTTTTAAGTTTTTAATTTTTAAATTATTTTTTTACCCTTTTAAATTTATGTTTGTTTTGATTTTTAAAGTTTTCACCCTTTTTGTGTTATATTTCATGATCAGTGTAGCAGGTCAAGGTGATTAAGGGGCAGCGTGTCCAGAAACATGGTGACAGACTCTTAGTGCTTGCTGTCTTGGGGTTCAGGCTTATGCTACCAGCAACCTAAGGAGGAGGAAGATCATTTCTCAATGATTTGGCGTGAACAGGGCTGCTCCTGGCAACTTCTGTGATTGCTGCTCTTATTTGTAGACTTTTTTTGGTGTGGTATTTTAAAATAAAACCATATGAACACCAAATAAAGAGAATTAGCTGTCTTTAATTCTCTTGCATTTTTTCGTCCTGAATTTATAAAGTTAGCCTTAATGTTTCCTTTTCCTTTTTTTTTTTTTTTAAGATTTTATTTATTCATGAGAGACACACACAGAGAGAGAGAGAGAGAGGCAGAGACACAGGCAGAGGGAGAAGCAGGCTCCATGCAGGGAGCCTGATGTGGGACTTGATCCCGAGTTTCCAGGATCATGCCCTGGGCTGAAGGCGGCGCTGAACCGCAGAGCCACCAGGGCTGCCTGCCTTAATGTTTTCTTGTCCTGCTTTTCTAGCCATCATTTTGTGTTTGTGTGAACAGTGTGAGCCCTAAAGAAATATAGCTGGTACCCCAGAGGAAACAGGTTAACAATTAGCCATCATTTATAAGGTGAAATGTTTGTTTGTTTGTTTGTTTGTTTATTTATTTATAAATGATACTTTTGTAACTGTATGTCTATACTTGGGTTAAGTAAGAACTTTCTTTCTTTCTTTCTCTCTTTCTGTCTTTCTTTCTTTCTTTCTTTGAGGAGGAGGGACAGAGGGATGGGGGTGACAGAGTCCATGCCCAGTGCAGAGCCTGATGTAGAGCTTGATCTCACAACCCTGAGATCATGACCTGAGCCCAAATCAAGAATTGGATGCTTAACTGCCTTAGCCACCCAGGCACCCCAGGTTAAGTAAGAACTTTAACAGCGAAAGTTTTTCTGCCTAAATAAGTGCCCATAGGCTATTGGATTGTAGATGGCTGAACACACTGTCCATGCTCATGGTCACCTCAGAGTCAGAAAAATGTTATATGGTCTGTCCTTTCTATCTTGAAGACACAGTTGGATTTTTCTAGTTGGTTTTGGCATTATTCACATGATATGGAGAGATATGTGTTTAAAAAACTAGTGAGACAGCCCAGCCTTGTGTTGGTTTCTTGTCTTTTCATAGCCTTCTTTTGTTGCTATTTAACTTTTCCAGAGGAGCTTCTTGATAACTTTGCCCAGCAAATAGGAGCATGGAGACTCTGCCTGTACTTCCTCTCCAGCACTAGAAATGACTATGTCATGATGTACAGTTTAACGGTGTTTGAGGTAAGTTGTCAGATGACTTTCTGCTGTTTGGAGAAGTATTTTGTGGTCACAGTGCTGGGTTATTGTCACTAGACTTTAGCTTCAATGTGTAGAAGGCTGGGAAACAGTGGTAGCTCCGCTCACTGCCTCTTTCAATATGTCTGCTGTTCTGGGGCAGCTTTCTGTCTCTGACCTGAGAAAGGTGAGACTGGGTGAGGCTGGGTAAGTAGGTAGGTTTTTTGCTGTAACATGTAACTTTTCCTTCCATGTTATCATTTTAAATAGAAAGATAATGAAAGAAAAACAGTTTGGGAGGAGAGAGATGGTACCCATAATACTGTTATCTCAACCACAGACATTTTCATTTATTTCAGCTCTCTGCCAATTTTTGTCTTTCAATTCACATCTTTTTTTTTTTTAAAGCCTAATTATATTCATATCGCTCATGCCACCAAATGATTATACCATTATTCACCAAGTCATTCTCCTCTATTTTTGAACATTAAAATTGTTTTTTCAGTTTTTGGTGGCCATTAGAAATAGTAGTGTTGTAGTATAGAGAGTTTTTGCCCATTGTAGCCTTTTGTTTTTGGGAAATTATTTAGCAGATCTTTCTAGCAATGAGATTGTTATATCACAAGGTTTGAATATTCCTAGTACTCTTTTTTTTTTTTTTAATTTTTATTTATTTATGATAGTCACACAGAGAGAGAGAGAGAGAGAGGCAGAGACACAGGCAGAGGGAGAAGCAGGCTCCATGCACTGGGAGCCCGACGTGGGACTCGATCCCAGGCCTCCAGGATCGCGCCCTGGGCCAAAGGCAGGTGCTAAACCGCTGCGCCACCCAGGGACCCCTATTCCTAGTACTCTTATTGCCAAATTGCCCTAAACCTTTGTTTAAAAGCAGAGTTTTTTGTTTGAGATGATATAGCTAATCATTGGATGAAGACCAGTTATTTTTGTGTCTACATGGTTAACTAAAAAGATGTATATTTGTTTTTCAGAATCTGATTAATAAAATGTGGCTTGGGGTCCCCTCTCAAGATAAGATGGAAATCCGTAGCTGCCTGCCCAAACTCCTTTTGGCTCACCACAAAACCTTACCTTACTTTATCCGGAACAAGCTCTGCAAAGTTATTGTTGATATTGGCCGTCAAGATTGGCCCATGTTCTACCATGACTTTTTTACAAACATTTTACAGGTAAGGATATACCTAAGGAAACCTCATCTCATAAATTGTTTGTTTGTAGAAGTGATTATTTCCTTGTCTTGAAGAAGAGTTTTAAGATTAGCATTTTGGAACCATAGGAGCGAGTTCATTGTAGGATAAATGATCTCATTCGCTTAACTTTGCATTCTTGACACATGTTGTACCTTTGTGCAGTGGTGAAAGAGGAGGGAGAAACCCAATCACTTTGTTAACCTCTAGTGAAGTTTTGTTCAGAGATTTGAAAGCCTGTTAGATACTGTGCCAGGTGTTGGGGTACAAGGATGAGACCTCTAATAGTTATAATTTTGTGGGGGGCTAGCTGTGCAAACAATAATTATCCAGCACTGTGGTAATTACTGTGTGGAAGTGTCTTTGGAGTGCATTTAGCTTCCAGGAGCTGAGGTATTTTCAGTATTGTTGGGTGAGATGTGAGGTGGTGGGGTGCTGGAGTAAGTGGCCAGGTTGATGGGCCGGGGCCAGACCAGGCAGGGCCTTGCTTTTACATGGGAGCTTCAGTTTGTAATTCATAGTCCTTCTTTGGGAGCAAATGAAAAGTGTGTAGAACACTTGGCCACATTGTTGTGTTGGAAAGACAGCGATGGAACATTGAGGGTTGCAGAGGGGCAAGGCTGGTGCCCTGAGGCTGCTGTTGAAGTGTGAGTGAGACAAGGAGGACCTGGCCCAGAGACCTTGCTGGTGGATGGAGGTGGGGCACTTATGAGCCTCAGTCAAGAGCCTTTGGTCAGTGACTGAGTGGTAGGGGTGAGGGAAGGGAGGTTTCTGGCTCAGATGGCCAAATTTCCAGGCCAGGGGTTGATGGAGGAGGAAATGGATTTGGTTAGAAGATGGGGAATTCAGTTTGGCAGAGTATGCATTCAAGATTTGTGTGTTCTGCTGTGTATATCTAGTGAGATGTTGGGAGCCGTGGATCTGGGGCCCAGGAAAGAGATCTAGCTGCAGGTCAGGATTTGGAAGTCATTAGAGTGAAGGTGGGACTTTAAAGCCAGGCAGGAGATGCTGTTATTCATTTGAATCCTGTGATGAAGTTAAAAACATTTTCATATTACTGAGTTAGTCATGGGTATGCAGGAAATAGGTATTACATACAGTTCATAGGAGTAAAATTCTCTGAAAATCGGTATCTCAGTGACTGTAGGTTGAGGATTTTCTAGAACAGTACCATTTTCTAACCTTCTGTCTGCTCTCCCGACAAAGCATTTGAATGATGGGCCGCTGAAAAAAATACAGCATCCTTATTGCTTCTCTCAAAGTGCCTCAAGTGGCACAAAAATTCTTCATTCAGTTTTTTTTTTCTCTGTATAGCGATCCATTTATCTAGGGATTTGTTGGACTGATACTGCAAAGGAGATTCATTCATTTATTCACTAAGGTATTTGTTGAATACCAGCCATGTCCAAACTAAACATGTGGTGGGGATATAGTAATGAAACAAAAACAGCGTCCTTGCCTTTGTGGAGATTCTGATCTCAAAGGGCAGACATCCATAAACAATAAGCAAAAAGTTTATAGGTAGTTATAAGTATGATGAAGAAAATTAAATCCAGAGTAGGGAGAAGGGAATGTCAGGGGTTGTTATGTAGATGGGATGATGATAGAAGGCTTTTTTGGAGGGGCAGCCATTTGAGCAGAAACCTAGGTAGAAGTGATGGAGTGAGCTATGTGGGTATCTAGGGGAACAGTATTTGAGGCAGAGGGACTAGCAGGTACAAAAACTCTGAGGAATGGCAAGGAGGCTAGCAAGCCTAGAGTGGTAGGACATGAGGTGAGAGGTTTTACTGGCTTTCTCTGACACTCTTGCCTTCACTCCAAGATGAGGACAGTTGTGGTAACTTTCCATGCCCCCCCCGAGGGAGAATGCATTCCCTGGGTTGGTTAGTGGCATGCCCTGTGAGAAGAAGCAGTGGCATGTGAGCTGGACATGCACTGTCCTACCAGTAGCCAGGCGAGGAGGAGAACAGATGATTCCTGTCTACTCTTGAAGTATAATTCATAGTAACAAATATCAGTTTGGAGTAGCATTTTTAGATGAAGTGCTCATGGAAGTTTAAAAAGGCTAGTTTTCTTCCTCTGTTCTCCACGACTTCCCTCTTTCCACCCTTCAGAAGTGACTCCATTTACCTCATGCAACTCTGACTTTGAAACACCCCATCGTGGCAAGAGCACTGGAGGGAACAAGTGGGTTTGGGATTTGCGTCCAGTTTTGTCACAAATCATCTTTGATTTTAGCAACACTTGCCAATTATTGGAGCCTCCATTTCCTTCTTTGTGAAACAAGAGGATTGGACTAAGTGATCTCTAAAATCCTTCAGTTGTGTTATTCTCTGCTTCTCATTTATTCATGAGAACCAATCAGTGGCATGAAAGCCATGTCAACAGTAAAGGTGCTCAGTTCTAACATTTCTGATAATGATAAAGTGAGCTTTTCTTTAGGTAGTGATAAATAAGAACAAACAGTTCTAGAGTCAACCTCACCTTCCTACAATGTTTGTTTTTTGTTTGTTTGTTTTGTTTCGTTTTTTAAATAGGCTCCATGCCCATTGTGGAGCACAATGTGGGGCTTGAACTCATGGCCTTGAGATCAAGACCTCAGCTGAAACCAAGTGTCGGATGCTAAACTGACTGAGCCACCCAGGTGCCCCCATCATACAGTCCTTTGAATAAGCCATCTGAAAGGTTTTTTTTCTGGGTCAGTTTCATCATGGCCTGCTTGCTGTCTGGGGTGCATAGTTGTTTGTTTTCATTTTTAACTCTGTGATGGTTGGTTGGTCGTCTATCCAGTTTCTGCCATCAATGTGGTGACCACCATAACAGGCAAGAGAGGAGCTGATTCAGGGCCCCAGAAAGATACTTGCAGCTTTGTGTGTTTGTTCTACCCTTTGTAGCCACTAGAGAAGGAAGTAGTTGAAGTTGAAATTGACCTCTGCGCCCACCTCTCCCCAAACACTAGCCCAAACATCACACCTTTCAGGCGTCTATTATTCAGATTCCAGAAATCTGCTGAGCTGGACCTGTGATCACATTGTGCCTGGGACCAGATAATGAAGGGTCAAGCAGCATAGAAAGAATTGCCATTTCTTTTCTAATACAGTGGTGTAGTAAAAATTATTGAACCTTTTAAGAAGCTCACACTAAGAACCTGAACTTCAACCTGAAAGTGCTTATTCTCTGTTAAAGTAAATTGCAGAGGATTACCTATAGTACGAGCTGAAATTATATATGTGATGATGGTGAAGGGAAACACCATTTTACTAACAAGCTGGACACAAAGCTAGTGAGAAAAAAATATTTGATTAGGCTACTCTTTCAGGTAAAGAATAACTTTCATTTTTAGCTTTTTTTTTTTTTTTAACCTGCCTCCCTTTTTCCAAATGATGCGAGACTGGAGGGCTTTCGGCTGCACTCCCTATGGTGTAGGAATTTTTTACTTCCGGGAGCACGGAACATTTCTTATCCACAGGAAAATGTATTGCCAAATGGAATATTTGATAATACAAGACATTTCTAGCTGAGGGTGGCTTGGTGGTTCAGTGTCTGCCTTCGGCTCAGGGCGTGTTCCTGGAGTTCCAGGATCGTGTCCTGCATCGGGTTCCCTGCATGGAGCCCTCTTCTCCCTCTGCCTGTGTCTCTGCCTCTCTCTCTGTGTCTCATGAATAAATAAATAAAATCTTAAAAAAAAAAAAAGAAAAAAACCCCAAGGCATTCCCAACTGAGAGAGTAAGAATGAGGGCTTTGGGGGAAAATAGTGACAAAAGACGTAAAGGGGAAAGACAGAAATGCAAGAGGTGGGGGAGTAATAAAAAAGTTTTATAAGTTTATTTTTTCAAAAATTTTATAAAATGTTTATTTATTCATGAGGTAGAGAGAGAGAGAGAGAGGCAGAGACACAGGCAGAGGGAGAAGCAGGCTCCATGCAGGGAGCCCAATGTGGAACTCGATCCCAGGTCTCCAGGATCAGGCCCTGGGCTGAAGGCGGTGCTAAACTGCTGAGCCACCTGGACTGCCCAATTTTTCCAAATTTTTATTTAAATCGTAGTTAGTGAACATACTGTGCGATACTGGTTTGAGGAGTAGAATTCAGTGGTTCATCACTTACATACAACACCCAGTGCTCATCCCAGCAAGCACCCTCCTCCTTAACAGCTGTTGCCCTCAGAAATCTTTTAAAGTACAAATTGATAACCCACAGACCTCTGGGTGGAAGGAGATGTTTCTGAAGCCTCAGTTCTTTATTCTGTAAAGAAAAGCTGCTGCAGGGATTTCCTGTTCCTCCCCTCCTGCATTTTTTCAAGTTGTTAGAAGTAGCCCAAACTTGTGCAAAATGAAGGAAAGCTTGTGGAGGGTGTATTTGAAGTGGTAGCCTTTAAGAGAATTGACGTAATAGCATTTTCAATATGCCATTACTGGCCACTGTTTTTACATCGTGCTACTCCCGAAGGCAGTTGAATTTTTCCTGAGTTCCCACCATTGAAGGCATTTCCTGCTCTTTGGGATGAGCTTT
The DNA here is from genome assembly GCF_048418805.1 of Vulpes vulpes. Taxonomy (NCBI): domain Eukaryota; kingdom Metazoa; phylum Chordata; class Mammalia; order Carnivora; family Canidae; genus Vulpes; species Vulpes vulpes. The sequence continues at coordinate 93,362,569 of NC_132782.1, forward strand.
CCCTTCATCTGCAATGGGGAGAGCCGCTTTCAAGGGAAAGGCAAGTGCCCTGTACTGCTAGAAGTGGTGAAAGATACTCTGTCTGGCTGCAGTTCCTGGCACCCTCCTGTGGGTCATTTTGTAGATTATTCAATCATTTTGTAGATTGAATAAGCAAATGGCTCATCTGTATCTGAGAATGAACTACATTTAAAGTTAATTATAAGCGAAGAAGATGGTCAGGTGTCTGTCTCTTCAATTGTGTGCCCTCACATAGATTGTAGCCTATAACACAACAATTTTAGTGGCAACTTGCTTTTACCATTTCTAGAAACTAACAAACCGAATTGAATAGTGATTGAATTTTGTGAAATCGATTAGAAAGCTCAAAGTAGTGTTATGGTGTTGAGAGTGTACCTTTTTCTGTGTCTTGCTTAAGGAAACTATTACAGCATAGTGGATATTGCAGGTGATAGAGTAACTAAAATATGCTATGTCGGTGTTGGCAAAATCATAGGCATGGTCTTGGGGTATGCATGTTTCTGTTCTGCTACGTGTTTAATCTCAAACTTTCATAAAGCCTGTAAAGCATAGAAACGTAAAATTGATTTAACACCAGAATGTTGAAAAGATGTCATAAACTGGTTCACCCATTTCTCTGTGGCTAATACATAGATCTGGGCAGAGTGACCAAGGCTCTATTAGCAACGTAGATGTGTATAAAAACTGTCACGTTAGATGTAAAAGAGCGTTGTGTTCATGGTTAGAATTTTGTCCTTAGAATAAGATGAGAATATACTTTGAATGGTTAAAAAGGTACATAAATGGACTATAGAGTCCTGAGTGATGTGTGGCCAGCTCCTGTGAGATTAAACGCGTGGAGGGACTTGGAGGGCTAATGTTCCTCCGTCCTCCTTGTATCTTTGTCAGCCCGACGGCCTCGCTCAGAACTTCCTTTTCCCCGCAGCTGATCCAGTCCCCTGTAACCACCCCCCTTGGGCTGATCATGTTGAAGACCACTTCGGAAGAGCTGGCTTGTCCCCGTGAGGACCTCAGCGTGGCTCGGAAGGAGGAGCTGCGGAAGTTGCTGCTGGACCAGGTGCAGACTGTGCTTGGGCTCCTGACAGGTGAGCATTGTGGTGCTGGCAAGGGGTGTAGGTGTGGGGAGGCATTTCAGGCTCATTTTGAGCAGCCATTTCAGTTGGACCAGGACAGAACTGAAAACCAGCAAGAGTGTGGCCTGTACTGTGTGCAGTGGGCGCAGTGTCCAACACTTTCTGAAGTGCCCTGCGAAAGTGCTTGTCACCCACTTCCTTTACTGTCTATCTGGATTGGGCCATTCTGTGACTGTGATGAATGAGGTATAGGTCAGGCCACAGGGGTGGGATTGAAATGCTCAGCACTGCATTCTTATTATGGTGGGTGGCAAACACCTTATTGAAAATCATTTGACTTTAAGATCAGGAGAAGTTGGAGGAGGGGAAGATGGGAAATGTGTAAATTCTGTGCAGGGAAGCAAGATCAGGTGTTGAATCAGCACCCTCTGCACTAGGTTGTAGTTGTAAGTAGCATTTTCTTCGTCACCTTGTCTGTTTTATCAGAGCCTCATGACGCCATGTGGGGAGTAAGAAACAGAAAGCAAAAGTAAACCACAGAATGAGACAGGAAGGTGTGGTGAGGGCGGAATGTGTTGGCCCAGCAGGGCCTCGCCGCTTGTGAGGTGGAGGCACAGGTGCAGCTCTGGTCCTGGCACCCTTGAGGTGCAGAGGGCCTGGGCCTGCTGCTTGAGGGGATTGCTGTATTGAAAAAAGTCTTTTTGTCTCCAGCTCCTCTGCCTGGCTTTCCTCTTGGGTGTCTAGGAACTTTTTTCTTTCGTAGGGGTTATAGAAGTGCTTGGCATGCAGTGGGCACTTAAATCAGTGAAGAATGCTTGATCAAAGTAAACTTGTCATTTGCCCTCTGTTCTTCCCCACATCCCCAGGGGAAACCCATACTTCAGAGCAGTTATTCATTCACGGCACATTTATTGATGTCCCCAACCAGAGGCTTAAATTTCTGTCGTCAAGGACCATGTCTGATACTTCTGTATCCTGCTATGTGGACATTAAAATGTATTAAATTGCGATTAGTTTGCATAGCGTAAAATCCACCATTTTACAGTGTTACAACTTGGTGGTTATTTATTTATTTATTTATTTATTTATTTATTTATTTATTTATTTATTTATTTATTTATTTATTTATGATAGTCACAGAGAGAGAGAGAGGCAGAGACACAGGCGGAGGGAGAAGCAGGCTCCATGCACCGGGAGCCCGATGTGGGATTCGATCCCGGGTCTCCAGGATCGCGCCCCAGGCCAAAGGCAGGCGCCAAACTGCTGCGCCACCCAGGGATCCCGACTTGGTGGTTTTTAATATATTCTCCAAAGTGAATGCAGAATGATCATACCATCTAATTCCAGAACATTTTCCTTACTGCCCTTCCCTCTTGAGCCCCTGGCAACCACTAATCTGTTTCTCTATGGATTTTCTTATTTGGCCTTTTCATAAAAAGAAAAACAGTATGTGGCCTTTTGTGTCTGGCTTCCTTTTCTTAGTGTGATACTTCAAGGTTCATCTTCATTATACTATTAAATATTTTGAAAACACAGTATTTTCAAAAGCTTTTATGATCCATCATCTTACGTGGTAGGTTCTGTAAAGAGACACAGAGAAGAATAAAACAGTCTCTGCCTCTAGGTTGGGGTACTCTAGTAGGGGAGAAAGACAGCTCAAACCAGTGTGTTAAGAGTTCTAGTCGAAGCGTGTTTTACTCACAGGCAGGACTGAACAGACAAGATTTCTGGGAACGATGACAAGTGGGTAGAGCTCTGAGGGGTAGTTAGTAGCAGTGAGTCTGGCAGGAGTAGAAGGAGGAGAGCAGGTCAGAGGTTGATGTGGAAGGAGTAGCACCTAGGTTGGCATGTGCAGCCTTGTGTGGGGATGTGGGCAAGGCCAGATGGGCCAGCAGAGGCCTGAGGCCGAGATCGTGTGGGCTGGTGCTGTGGGCTAGGGGAGGAGCGTAAGAGGAATAGTGGTGAGTTTGTGGGGGAAGATAAATTGAGTTTAGAACATCCAAGTGGTGTTGTCCAGTAATGTTCAGGTGGACATACAGTGGAGAGAGATATGTTTAAATACTGATGTTTGATCAGGGATATCATTTTTCTAAATCTGATTTTCATAGGTTAGACTTTGTTTCTTAAACTCAGTTTTTCCTTTCTTGATAGGTATCTTGGAGACTGTCTGGGACAAACACAGTGTCACTGCTGCCACCCCACCACCATCCCCGACCTCAGGAGAAAGTGGTATGGTCTGCCCACCACATATGATGTTCCTCTTTTTAAATGCAATTTGGGGTCTTGATGGGGTAGCAATTGCTTATCTATGTCAGATACCTGTGCTGATTCTTCCTTAATCTATTTTCGGTCTTTCTGCCCATGTTTTCTGAGGAGCTAGCTCTGCTTAGTTCTTCGTAAGTACTTGTACTTTCTAATACACTTTGAGCAATGTATACTATTTCTTCCTTTTCCATCAGAAAGATGGCACCTTTGATCTGTCATCCACCTCCGTTCCCTTCAGTCGTTGTTGTCCCTTCTGGTTGGTTTTTTGCTTTTTCTCAGATTTCGTGGCTGTATTGCTCATGCTGGGGTTGGCATGCACCCATGGGCTTGACAGGTCTGCTGTTCAGTTACGCAGGGGTCAAGGTTGCAGGGGCTGGTTAGTTTCCTGAAGGGGTGTGGGCAGGGGGAGGAAGAGGATGTGTTTAGTGCTTGCTTCCCTACTGGGCTGGGGGAAGATGGGATCAGTGTGCAGTAATCAGCATTGACTTTATATCTGTTCAGAATAATAAAGTATGGGCACATTTGCAGTGTCACTAAGTAGTTTACTGGTGGTTAATTATCCACAGTTATATTAATACCTTTTTTAAAAGTCCAAGTGCAGTTTGCCTAAAAATGGCTGCTTTCAAGGATAGATAGAAAGAGGAAATTGTGTCTGAGCAGAAACTTTTAGTTTCCAAATGCTTGTGTTTACACTGAATGATCACAAATGCTTTTCAAGTAGAGTACATCCTGTGAATTGCACACATTTCTTCCTCTACTGTAAATATTGGTATGGCTAATGAGAAAGATTTCCCCATCTTTCTCCTTTACCCTAGCAAACAGGCTGTTGAAATCAGACATTTCCAAGCCTGAGCTGTTTCATGTAGCCTCTTGTTGTTAATAAGTGGAAGTTGAAATTCTTACAGAGCTACTGTAGGGCTGAAAATATAGCATGACGTTTTAGGGACGGCTCATAGTATACTAATTTATTCCAAATTCCATTTATCATACTTGGTTTAAAAGCTATTAGAGAGTCATTTGTCATACTTGTTAGATTAAACACTTATTACAGAGCTTGAGAGTGTGTTAAAAATCAACAGGGATTTGAACTTTATTTGTACTTGGTGGCAGACTTTCATTTTCAACGTGAATATTTGAGATGACTTAGCAGATTTATATTTTGCAATATTTGATGTTTAAAGAAAAAAATTGCAAATGAGGCTGAGCTTTGATTTTTTTTTTTAATTGAGTGTACTCTTTTGAATCTCCTGCAGTTTGGCTGGTCTTAAAATGTGTCATTTCATTTAAATTATAGTTTACAAAAAGATTAGTTCTTTTGAATTGGATTTGGTTTTAGGTAGGTGAATACTGACTTAGCATCCAGTTCCAGTTAGCAGCAGTTTAGTAAAACTTGTTTCTCAGAGATCATTTTCCAATGCCAGAAGCTGTGTGTTTTAGTTGGCTTAGTTCAGCTACATCTTCTGAATGAACTCCGTTTCTACTTTAATAGACCTATTTTCCTGGAGGCCGGGCTGGGGAATATCAGAATCAAAAATATATGCTTGCCTCCCTTCTGCGTTGCCGAGGTTTTGTTGATGAGGTGAGGTAAAATACAGTATGAACTGACTTGACATTTCCGTATAAACAAAACCTAACAGTGTGGTGCATACTTCTTGAAAATTGCCTCTTAGGCACTGTTAAAACATTTTTGAAGTCTTGAATTTTAGTATTTGAGAAAAGGCAAAAAAAAAAAAAAAATTGGAGACTGTAGGGGGTCTAGGAAGTGAAGTAGGCTTTTAAGCTGGCATACTTCTTAAAAAACAATAGGTTTACACGTTCATGTGATATGCCTTTTTCCCCTTTATGACAGTTGCAGGCGAAGCTGTCAGATCTTGTTCCATTATTTGGACAGTGCTGATGATTTAATATTTATTTTGATGGTTTTGCTCAACTGCCTCTGTGCACTGAAGATACCAAGTGAAGCAGTAGTAAAACTCTAGAAGACTGTTTAGCTTTGGTGACCATAAGCTCACTGTTCTAGAGGAAAGTCATTCTGAGAAAACTTAGGGCCCAGTGAGTAAACGAGATACCGCCCCCCCCCCCTCCCGCCCCATCCCATCCCATCCCATCCCATCCCATCCCATCCCAACCTCTAGTCGGGCATTCCTGTCCACCTCTCTCTGCCTGGCTGAATTTGCATGCAGCTCTCTGGCAGCCCCATGGCTTTTGGCATTTTTTCCCCCTCATATGCTTTCTGGTAACATCATTTTCAAAGAACAAACAAAGCCCAGGTACTGTCCCTGCATCCAGACTCTTAATAGTCTGGATGTAGAAGAAGCTTTGAAGGGCGCTTGTGGTCTGCTTCTCAGAATAGTTCCTCATATTGTTGCCTTATCTTTTATTTATTTATTTTTTATTTATTTATTTATTTTTTTAATTTTTATTTATTTTATGATAGCCACACAGAGAGAGAGAGAGAGAGGCAGAGACACAGGCAGAGGGAGAAGCAGGCTCCATGCACTGGGAGCCCGACGTGGGATTCGATCCCAGGTCTCCAGGATCGCGCCCTGGGCCAAAGGCAGGCGCTAAGCCGCTGCGCCACCCAGGGATCCCGCCTTATCTTTTAAATACGCCTCACTAGACCAAAATCCTGTGAGGTAGATGATGGTTGTATCAAACAAACGGGCTCATGGGGGGATCCCTTTGCCAGTAAGTGGTGGAGCAGGGAAAGAAACCCGTCCGAGCTTAGGTGCCTGGTCTTCATCCTAAATTTGCTTTCTCGTCCTGCTTCCTCCTCCCCCTGATTTAGAGCCCTGGCTCTGCCACGTACTTAGTGTGCCATCCCTGACCGCTGGCCCTGTGGGCTGTGAAAGGCAAAGAATGGAGGACCGAGTATGGGGAAGGCGTGGCTGAGCCCTCCGTATGCTGGGGCTGGGGCTGGGGCTGGGGCTTCCTGCTGCATTGGAGCAGCCTCAGCCCTCTTCCTTCCTCAGCCTTCTCTTGTTCTCACCTCTTTGCTTGGACAAATGAGGGGGGCAGGGAGGAAGCAGTGAAAAGAATGAAATGAGATAAATACTGCAATTCTGGGTTCGCTCTCGTCATTCTGCAGTAAAACCTGAGACCATAGCATTCCCGTCTGCAAGATGCATACTGTTGGATATGGGTCTGTACATAAACGGACAATCGCAAGTTTCTAGAGTACAAGTACATCAGGGAGCTCAGATTGATGGAGACCAGTTTATGCCTTCCTGTTTTCTCCTAGACTTTGCAAATTGCAGGTCTTTGTGCACTTCCAAATCTTTTCGAGTATCCCCTTATCAGCTACTTGTAGGCAGATGGGACTGGGGAGGGCCACTCAATCCTGTGAGCTCATTTTCCCATTCAGGCTCCTTGAATGGAATTACTCCACATTTTGCTGAGGCCGCAGTGAAATCCCTGGTTCTTAGTTGGGGCGATTTTGCCCTGCACGGGTTCTTTGGCAACATGGAGAGATATTTTGGCTAACATAACATGGAGAGTGGAGAGGGTACTACTGGCATCTGATGCGTAGAAGCCACGGATACTGCTAAATGTTCCATGATGTGCAGAACAATAAAGAATGATCCAGCCCCAAATATCAGTAGTGCTGAGGTTGAGAAACTCTTGAGTTAGTAGATGTAGAACTGAATAGGAAACATGAAATTTTAATAATTAAGAAAGTAAAAAAGCCAAAGGGATCTTCGCATGAATACTTAACACATTGCTTCCAGGTGAGTAAATACACCAGAGTTGTCCACTACTTCCTGGCAGGGGTACGTACTGCTGCCAGAGCCTGGCCCAAGTCAGAGAACCTGAAGTCTCTCACAGGCTTTGTAAATTGAGTTGTACCCTCTTGCACAGGTAGCTTATTTAAAGCTCTCTTAGGCTTGCATTGGAAATATTGGCAACGTGAAGCAGAGTCCCTCTGTTCTGTGGAAATTCCTTCCACTTTGATTAAAATACAATTTTTGAAAAACTCTTTGTAACCTACTAAAATACTTTGGAACATTTAAAGTTGAATAAAATCATTTTCATTGAGAGCAACCTTAAAAGATTCTTGTTTTGAGGGGAAAAAAGATAATAGGGATCATCTTATGCACTTAAATAATCTTTACCTTTGCATAATTCTGTTCGGCATTTGTCCTTTTGCCTGTATTGTCCTACAGTTGCCGTCATGGTGTACATGCTGGTTTATTTAGGACTTCAGATCAAGCATATTTTTCTCCATTTGAATATTAGCTTCCTTACTGATCTCTTTTTCCTGGCTGCATGATCTTTCCAGTTGACCTGCTTTCTGGGAAGGAGCATAAACTTAGGGGCCAGGCTTGGATTTCCGTTTTAGCTCTACTTATTTATTAGCAGGGAAACGTGGGGGAAAGATTTCATCTCTCTGTGTCTTAGTTATTCTAATAGTTTGTAAATGCAGGTAATACCTGTCTTAGAGCTGTGAGCGTGAAAGGAGAATGTGTATGTAAAGTGCTTAGTGCAGCACCACGCATATAATAATAGCACATCAAATGGGAGCTGTTCATAATGTAATTATTGTTGCTTTGCTTTTCTTCATCCCTTTAGCAATCCTATTCTGGAAAAGTTCCTCTGAGCTAAAGAGTAGGGGCAACTTTTTGTTTGTTTTCGTTTTTAAAGCCACAATTTATTTCTATTTAAAAATGTTCAGGAGACTTTAAAAAAAGGTCCAAGGGTCCAAAGATGTCCAGGTTTAATAGAAGATCATACTGACAAGGTGTCTGATGGTTCCTCCTTTGCTAAAGCCTCCATTTGATCCTGCTTAATTATCCACCTCCAAAATTCTTCTAGTTGGAGAGTGGTGATTTCCTCTGACTCCAGCACCTTCCATAAATGGCCACTGGTCCTTGAACAATGAGAAAAGCGATACCAGAAACAGTTACTGTCATTGAATGAGAGAAAGTTGTACATACAGACTCAAGTGAACAGCCATGGCAGCAATTCAGAAAATAGCCTTATTAATCCAGTAACGAACTGGATAAATATTTATAGATTGTACTTGAACATCCTTCTTGCATAATTCTTTGAAACTAGGTCTTCTGATTATCAGCATGGGTTGCTGAGATCATGATGAGTTTCAACTAGTATTAAATGCAGCTATTTCCAGGTGCCTGGGTGGGTCAGTCATTTAAGCGTCTGATTTGGCTCAGGTCATGATCTCCTCGGTGGTGGGATTGAGTCCCATTTTGGGTTCTGTGCTCAGTGGGAAGTCTGCTTGAAGATTCTCTCCCTCTGCCCCTTCAGTGCTCTTTCTCTTCCTTTATCTCAAATAAATGAAATCTTAAAAAAAAAAATGCAGCTCTTTCAGAATAGAAACCAGTGAACACCATACAAGATATGATCCCTAGGGACAACTTTTTTTTTTTTTTTTTTTAGTTGTACAATTCAATTAACTTTTATTGGTGTTCAATTTACCAACATACAGAAAAACACCCAGTGCTCATCCCGTCAAGTGTCCACCTCAGTGCCCATCACCCATTCCCCTCCAACACCCGCCCTCCTCCCCTTCCACCACCCCTAGTTCGTTTCCCCGAGTTAGGAGTCTTTATGTTCTGTCTCCCTTCCTGATATTTCCCAACATTTCTTTTCCCTTCCTTTATATTCCCTTTCACTATTATTCATATTCCCCAAATGAATGAGAACATACACTGTTTGTCCTTCTCCGATTGACTTATTTCACTCAGCATAATACCCTCCAGTTCCATCCACATTGAAGCAAATGGTGGGTATTTGTAGGGACAACTTTTTAATCTACTTTTAACAGTAGAAATTAAACCCCTTATTAATAAATTACAAGATCCTCGTTTTAATGGCTAAGGAGATGAGGCTGAGAAAGGTTAACTAATCTGTTCATATTCATCCTGCATTAGTGTAAGGCGGGAGTTCTCAATAGATCTGGGAGCCCTTTCAGGGGTCCCAAAGGTCAAATACACGTTCATAAAAGTACTAAGATGTTATTTGTCATTTTTACTCCTTCTCTCATGAGTATACTAAATAAAACTCATTCAGATCCCACATTGCAATTAACCTTTAAGAAATTACTACTAGTAAAATTTTTTTTTTTATAAATTTTTATTTATTTATGATAGTCACACAGAGAGAGACAGAGAGAGAGAGAGAGAGAGAGGCAGAGACACAGGCAGAGACACAGGCAGAGGGAGAAGCAGGCTCCATGCACCGGGAGCCTGACGTGGGATTTGATCCCGGGTCTCCAGGATCGCGCCCTGGGCCAAAAGCAGGCGCCAAACCCCTGCACCACCCAGGGATCCCAGTAAAATTTTTATATATTAAAGAACAGCTCTAATCACCTAGAAAGGCCACAGAAACACTTTAGTCTTTATCAGTTGCATATTTGTGTGAAGCTGTTTTCTTCATATACTTCAGCGAAAACAGCATATTGCAACAGATTGAAGCAGATGAGAGAGTCTATCTTCTTTTGAGCCAGACGTTATAGAGATTTCCAAAAATGTACAGTGCTACTCTTCTCACTTATTTTTTTGGCAGCAAAATAGTTTCTTCATTTAAAAATATTTTATGCTTACATGTCAGGCATTTATTATTAAATGAGTATTTAAAATATTTGAAACTTCAGTTTTAATTTCTATGTGATGAATATTAATAGACATAACCTGCGTAAGTGAAAGTTCTTTCGCTGGGCACCTGGGTAGCTCAGTCAGTTAAGCGGCTACCTTTGATTTGGGTCATGATCCCAGGGTCCTGGGACAGAGCCTCCAGGCTGGGCTCTGTGCTCAGTGGGGAGCCTGCTTCTCCCTCTGCCCTTCCCTGCTACTTGTGCTCCCTTTCTCTCTCTCTCAAATAAATAAATAAAATCTTTTTAAAAAGTTCTTTGGCATCCTCAGTAATTTTTAAGAGTACAAAGGGTTCTGGGACCAAAATGTTTGAGAACTGTTGCTATAAAGCACAAAATACAGTATAAAAATTTAGCCAATATTCCACCATTCAGAAATTACAGCATTCTAGACTCCTCGTTATATGTAGTTGCAGTGAGGTTAAGCTAAATAAAAAGACAAAAAGTGTCATCCTACATTTTAACGTTTTTTTAAAATTTATCTTGACCCTATCTAGAACAAGAGTCTAATACTCTTCTGACTGAGCCAGCCAGGTGCCCTCAGTTTTCTTTTTAATAAAAACAAATTATAGTTTTACTTGAATTTAATGGGAGGTTTTAAAAACAGTAGGAATTGCTGACCTTGAGATACTTTTTCCACAGGGAATATTAGTTTGTAAAAGATAACCTCTAGGATTAAGAAAAAAAGAGGAAAACCAGTTTCTTACTACGTGTTTTAATTCTAGCCCATATTATTTTGAGACTTCTTGCTTGTATAAAAAAAAGTTAGCTAGCACACCCTCTGTGGTTCCTACATATATTTAGTCTTGATTCTACATTTAATTCAGTGCTTGCTCTAGTCCCCTTGCACAGCTGCTCCATTCCTTAATTCTGCATTTTTATTTATTGCTTTATTTGGTTTCTCTATGCAGTTTCCTCAAGAAGAGTTTGTGGAATGGGACATCTGGGTGGCAGTCAGTTGGGTGTCTGCCTTTGGCTCAGGTGATGATCTCAGGGTCCCGGGAATGGGCCCCATGTTGGGCTCCCTGCTCCCGCTCCCAAGCAGGGAGTTTGCTTGTCCCTCTCCCTCTGCTCCTCTCCCATTCATGTGCATGCTCGCTGTCTCTCAAATGGATAAAATCTGAAAAGAGTTTGTAGGCAGTGTATTACTTGAGTTTCTGTGTTTGGGAAAATGTTCCCTTCCCTTGTTACTCCAAGGAGAGCTTTGAGTTAAATCATTCCCTGTCCCACCACTTGTGGACACAGTATCACTATTGTCTGGCTTCTTGTATTACTATGGGGAAGTCTGAATTGGGTGTTTTCTCCTTTGTGTATGTGCTTGTTATACCTACATCTCTTCCTTATTCCTAAAAAGTCTTAGTATTGATTAGTCTTTATCACTTCTTGGGGGCAGAATAAACCCCTTTCTTTTGTATATATACCTTTTATTTCAGGAATGTTTTCTTGTTATAGTTTTGAATATTTGTCTTATATCCTCTCTAAAATCTTTTTATAGCTTTTTGCAATCCCATTTCATTTGCATGATTTCTTTGAGTCTGATGCTTCTCAGAAATTAAGCATGTTGGAGGTTCCTTAGAAAGTTAAAAATAGAACTACCCCATGATCCAGCAATCACATAACTGAATATTTACCCAAAGAATACAAAAACACGAATTCAAAGGGATAACAAAAGGGATAACGCAGTCCTATGTTTATAGCAACATTATTTACAATAGCCAAGATATGGGAGTCTATCAAGTTGATGAATGAATAAAAATGTGGGGTGTGTGTGTGTGTGTGTGTGTATGTATATCGCATGCAATGGAGTACTATTCAGCCATCAAAAAGAATGAAATCTTGCCATTTGCAAAGACATGGATAGAGCTAGAGGGTATTATTGTAAGTGAAATAAGTCTGTCAGAAATGGATAAATACCATGTGATTTCACTCCTATGTGGCATTTCAGAAGCAGAACAAATGAGGAAAGGAAAAAAGAGATAAACCATGGCTGGGGAATGGGAGAAATAGGGGTTGGGGAGTAAGGAGGGCACTTGTGATGAGCACAGGGTGATTTAAATAAAAACTTAAAAACCACTGAAAAACAATTAAGAATCACCTCTTGGAAAATGTGTAAAAACAGGTTTCTGGGTGACACCCCTCCAGGATCTACCACAGTACATGTGGGGTGGGGCCCGATAATTTGTATTTCTGACAAGCTCCCAGACTGTGCTGATGGTGCAGATTCACAGACCTAACTTTGAGCAGCTCTGTAGTTCTCAGAGTTTTAGTCTCCCTTTAGTCTCCCTTTCTTCTTCTTCTTTTTAAATTGAAATATAATTAACATGTAACATTGTCAGTTTCAGGTATACCACATAATGATTTGATAAATGTTAAATATTGCAAACTAGGGCAGCCCGGGTGGCTCATTGTTCTAGCGTCGCCTTCAGCTCAGGGCCTGATCCTTGAGATCTGGGATCGAGTCCCACGTCAGGCTCTCTGCATGGAGCCTGCTTCTCCCTCTGCCTCTCTCTCTTTCTCTCTCGCTCTCTGTGTGTCTCTTATGAATAAATAAATAAAATCTTAAATAAGTAAGTAAATAAATAAAGCAAACTGATCATAACAGAAAGTTGCGATCGCAACATCCATTACTACACAGTTAACATTTTTTTTTTAATTTTTCTTTTTTTTTTTTAATTTTATTTATTTATGATAGGCACACAGTGAGAGAGAGAGAGAGGCAGAGACATAGGCAGAGGGAGAAGCAGGCTCCATGCACCGGGAGCCTGACGTGGGATTCGATCCCGAGTCTCCAGGATCGCGCCCTGGGCCAAAGGCAGGCGCCAAACCGCTGCACCACCCAGGGATCCCCAGTTAACATTTTTTTTCTTACTGTTGAGAACTTTCAAAATTAACTCCCCCAGCAACTTTCAAATATACAGTACAGTATTGTTGACTAACTGTAAGTCCCCACACTGTACATGACATCCCCAGGACTTCTTATAACTGGAAGTTTGTACTTTTGATCCCCTTCACCCATTTTTGCCCACCTTATTACCCAGGACCCCTTTACTCTTAAAGATTATTGAAGTCCTCAAAGAGCTTTGTGAGTTACATCTGTTAACACTGAGAGCATTTATTTACGTTGATTCATTTAAAAGCTGTCATGAACTCTACATGTAAACAAATGATATGTTCTCATGAAAAATACATTACCCAAAGCAAACAAACTTACTGAGCACTGAGAGGTGTGAGTGGCATTATTTTACATTTCTACAGATCCCTTTAGTAGGGAGCTTAATGAAAGATGGCTTTGGCTTTCTCTCTGTTGTAGGTAAACTTATTTGTAAGAGACTTGATAGCGTGTGTTAAAGGCTTTTTGTATTTCCAGGTGACTTACTGAGTAACCTGTTGCAGAGTCCTAGTTCAGCCAAACTGTTGAATCAGCCAATCCCCATCCTTGATGCGGAGAGTGAGTATATCTGTTCCCTGGCCTTGGAGTGCCTGGCCCATCTCTTCAGTTGGATTCCTCTGTCTGCCAGCATCACCCCATCCCTCCTAACCACCATCTTCCACTTTGCGCGCTTTGGCTGTGACATCCGGGCCAGAAAGATGGCATCAGTTAACGGCAGCAGCCAGAACTGTGTGTTGGGTCAGGAGCGCGGCCGGCTTGGGGTCCTGGCCATGTCCTGCATCAATGAACTCATGTCCAAGAACTGTGTGCCTATGGAATTCGAGGAGTATTTACTACGTATGTTCCAGCAGACTTTCTACCTCCTGCAGAAAATCACCAAGGATAACAATGCCCACACGGTGAAGAGCAGGCTGGAAGAACTCGATGAGAGGTAATGAAAACAGATGTGGAATCGGCTGTGTTCTGAGAAGGGGCCGTGACTGTTTATCATGCGGTGTCGCATAGTGTCTGTAATCCTCTTTGGTTTCAGAGTTTGGGGCTCCTGACAAGGAATGGACAGGTAGGTGTGGACCAGTAAGTCTGAGCGTAGCTGGAAGGGCTAGGGTGGCTAGAGGGATGAGTCAAGCTGGGAACATGCCTGTGAATTGTGTAGGTGTGTTGTCTTTCCCCCTCTCTGCCTCCTGTCCTCCCTTCCGCCCTCTCCCCCACCCCATCCTCACGATTCGCCTGCAGGTCTGAGGTGGCGCAGGAGCCGAGTCTGCTGCTCGTGCGTAGCCAGGAACGTGAGAGGAGGCCTTGGAGGTACAGGAGCTCCCATCCCCCTTTTCACTTGATATTGCCTGTCAGTTTTTACTACTTGACTTTTCCCAAGTGAACATCGTGCAGTGTATAGGAATGTTATTACCATGAGCTTTGCACGGATGGCACACTTCCATCAAAAGAAAAGAGATGTGGAAAAGGGCACGTATGAATGTGGCACACACTTGGGTTTCTTTGTTACCTCCCCTTGCTTGGAGCCAAAAATGACCTCACTTTTCTTTCTGAAGTACTCAAAAAGATGACTCCATCACAGTACGCTGAGGCGTGGTCTTCCGGTCTTCCTCTGGATGATGTCATTATTTGTCCCACAGCTTTCATTGATGTGATGCCACTGCTGTGTAACAGCAAGAGGGAAAATTAAAAGCATCATGTTGACTGTTCAGAAACTTCCAGGTGGATAAATTGTATTGAGTTAGAAGATATTTATCGATTGTCAGGCAGCAAATGTTGTTAATATTTTAATCCATCTTTCGTGGCTTGTTTTTTGTTATTAAGCTACACCGATTTAAGGCATTTTCCTTTTCCTTAGAGTAAGTAACAGAATATAAAGTCAAGTGCTTAAAGACTGTTTTAGTGCTTTTTTAAATATAGCAGTTTTATTAAGGGTTTTCTGAAGTTGAAAATGTGGATACAAAGATTTTTTTGGTTTGGTTCATTGTAAACAAGCTTTGTGTGAAATTTTCTTTGTATAATCACAAAAGAGCTCATAATCTCGTATAGTGATATGTTGGTTTTATTTTCCATTATTTTGTAATCGCTTTCTGTATGAATTCAAAGGCATTGGTATGCAAACACACAGTTTTATATCCTTTCTAGCTTTGGGTTAAGAAAGGCCATATTTTCATATGTTAAAAAGAAAAGTTCAGCTGCTTGTACGGAGCGTCAGGTACCTGGGCTTTGAGTTTGACATGTAGCACAATGTTCATGACGGCTTATGTTCGGGTGGTAAAGAAATAATTGTCACCAGTTATCAATGTACTGTTTTTGTTACGTGTAACCCTTGTGCTTTTGGTTTTATATTTCAATCCTATGCTTCCTCTTGCCCTGAGAAAGCTGAGAGGTGCCCAGAAGCAGAAAGGTGACCTAAATAGTACTGTGTGCTTGCTTCCTGGCTCTTGAGCCCCTGACCACTAATTCTAAACAGCTAAGTCCATTCTCAGTTGTTTAGGAGCTTTTGACCCAGGGCCTCTGCTCCTGTCATTCTCCCTCTAGTGCCTGTTTCACACCTTCCACTGCTCATTAGCACCTGTACCAGAAGGTGGGCAAGGGAAAGAAAATGAGGTGAAATAAAATCTAGATTTTCAGCTACCAAACAGCCATTGTTTGTCTGCTTAAAAAATTGGGTTGGAGATGAAAGTAAAATCGAGGCAGTGTGGCATTTACCCAAGACTTCTTCTTTGTTTTATGGGTGGCAGAGATTTGAGGGTGTCTTCCCAAAGAGCAGTAAAGTGGGCGATGGCTCAGAATAGCCACGGCTGAAGATCATGTGATACGTGGAGCAAGGAATGAGGAGTTCCTGCTCTTGAGTATTCATGATCTGAGGCATCAGAGAGAAGTCTCACACTTGACTCTAAAAACAGGCAATTTGAATGCCTTACTATGTTTCAAGTACTTGGTCCCATGATCCACAGAGACGGCCATTCTCCTTATCAAGCAAATTAATGTTTTTGTTTCTGTTTTTTTTTCTTTTTTTTTTTTTTTTTAACTGCACAAATGCTTACACATATGTGTTAGCTAGCTGTGCAGAGGCCAGATAGCTGGGTTGGCTGCCTCCAGGGTGCTAGGTCTCAGGAACAATGCAGGACATTTTATTTATGGGCCAATTTGCTCTTCTGAGTAGTAGTCTTTTTCTCCCCTTTTATTATTGCATAATCCTTGCGTTTAAAAAAGCTTTTTGCAGTGGTGAGTTTCAGAGTTGCCTGTAACTATGATTTAATTTTTGACTAAGGCCTGTAGTGAGTCTTTATATTGTTTATTGGTCTCCGAAATGTGATTTATGGAGGTATGTCCATCTCATTTTCTAATCACCTTTTGGTATCGAGGGGCTTATAATGACAGTTTCTGAAATGTGAGAGTGATGATGTGCTTTGTGTTTAGTAACAGCAGTCTCTTATCCTTGCAGCTGGGACTCACTCTCCTCTGGGAAATGATACTGGGAATACACATGAATTGGGGAGTCACTGTGCTGTTAAAGGAAAGAGCACTGGCGTGGGAGTGGATGGGGGGGTCCCATTCTGCTGTGAGCTGGCCCAGCGACCTCAGGCGGGTCACTTTATCTCATTGGGCCTCATCTGTCCAATGAAGCACCAGACTAAATTGTCCCCGAGGCCTGTCCAGCCTGGGCAGCCCTCCTCCCTTATTTTTGCAATCACTTTCAGAGTTGACCAGGATGTACTTATGTTTAATTAGCACCAGGAGCTAGGGGGTGGAGTAAGGGGGTGGGAAGAAAGAGCATTAGGTTGCAAGCCTGCATATGCCTTACCTGGATGCCATGTCTTTGGTCTAGCCTTGTTTTGTTTTTGTTCTTAGCACATTCATTTTAATATTTTGGCCTCATAGCAAAGCCTCCCAGACTTGCCACATTGAAATGATGCACATGCTCTGCCCATCAACTTTTTAGTACCATTTCCTTTCACTTGAATGGGGTCATAACATGAAGGAGTTAGAAACTCTGAGAGCACTAGTTTATAAGATGCCTTACGAGATAGTGTCTGAGGATTAAAGTTGCTTTTCTGCTATGTTTCAGGTGGTAATGGAATGAAGGGTTGCCTGACCTGTAGGTAATTGTTGCAGGCCTTTATATTTTTAACTGAAACTATATTTTAAATCTATGTAGTTCTGTACTGAAAGAAATTTGGTTTGAATTTGAGTTCTTTTCTAAGGAGATGGCTGGGTTTCAGATTGTCACCCCTTGTCTTCTTGTCTTACTAGCTACATCGAGAAGTTTACTGACTTCCTCCGGCTCTTTGTGAGTGTTCACCTGAGAAGAATCGAGTCCTACTCCCAGTTTCCCGTGGTGGAGTTCTTGACGCTTTTGTTCAAGTACACATTTCATCAGGTAAAACACCAGAACTGCCCATCCTTTCCTCCCGCAAGAAGTCTACTCTCTCGTTTTCAGGGGAAAGAGCTTCTTTACCTCCCAAACATTTAGATAGTGCTTACTTTGTGAAGATGAACATGTGTCTCCTTTACAACAGCCGTTGGAGGTGGGTATTATTAACTATCTCCATTTTCCAGATAAACCGAGGCACAGGGAGTCCCTTGCTCAGGGTCATATAGTCAGTAAGTGATGGGGCCAGGACTTGAACTCACAGAGTCTGTGTACTTAACCACTGTTTTGTTGGAGAAGCAAGAGATGGAAATAAACTTTCGTTCTATTCTGTAACTGTTGTTAAAACTTCCGATAAGGATGTTAAGTAGTGAAGCTCTCGAGAGTTAAGTTTTGGTGGATCCGATTTTTACCTGCACTCGACAGATACTTTTTGAGCTCATCTTGTATATCAGGGGCTAGGCATATAACCCTCACAAGCAAAGTCCATGCCTTAATTGAGTTTGACTCAATGTCTTTTATACACACACACACACACACACACACATATTTTTTAAAAGCTTTATTGAAGTGAAATTGAAATTTACATCTTATGAACTTCACCCATTGTAATTGTATAATCCAGTGATACTCAGTTAATAGACTTGTGCAACCATTGATACTCAGTTAATAGACTTGTGCAACCATTATCACAATTTGGTTTTAGACATTTCTATCATGCCCTATCCCTTATGCATTTGTGTGTGTATGTGTGAGATTTATTTTTAATTCCACTATAATTAATGCACTGTGTTACATTAGTTTCAAGTGTACAATATTCTTTACATTATTCAGAGCTCCTCCTTTTGTGAGTGTTTTTAGAATAAGTTTTTTATTTTAAAGATTTAATTTTTTATTCATGAGACACAGACTGAGAGGCAGAGACACAGGCAGAGGGAGAAGCAGGCTCCTCGCAGGGAGCCTGATGCAGGACTCAGTCCCAGACCCCAGGATCATGACCTGAGCTGAAGGCAGGTACCGAACCACTGAGCCACCCAGGCGTCCCATAGAGTAAGGTTTTTATTGAAGTATCACACATATACAGAGAAGCACACAAGTTATACATGGATAGCTTGGTGAATTTTCCCAAAATGAATAAATCCATGTCACCACCGCCTTAATCAAGAAATAGGACTTAGTGCCAGCACCCCCCTGTGTCCTTTCCCAATCACTTCTTCCCTTCTCTCAGTATGTAACCCCAACCCTGCCTTTAAGATCCCAGATTAGTTTTGCCTGTTTGAGAACTTTTCTAAATGGAAGTATCCAGTATTTGTTTTGTCTGCCCTTTTCATTCAGCGTCAGTTTGTGAGATTCATCTGTGTTGTGTGTGGCAGTGGTTTGCCCTCATTGCTTATAATAAGTCATTATCTGCAAATCCATTCCACTTTTGATTTGGGCAGCTTTTGGTTTTCGGTGATCATGAATGGTGTTGCAGTAGACATTCTTGTACATGCATTTGGGTGTACCTATGTAGCTTTTTCTGTTGGTGTATCCTAGGGATGATTACTGAGTCAGTTAGGGCATGTGATTTTATAAGTAGACTGTTTAGGTGGTTTAAACCACTAACATTGTAGCTTAATGAAGCTGGAAGAGAGACATGGGCCTAGGCTAGCAGGGGTGTGTGTATGTGGTTGGGAATTTAGAGCGAGGTTTTGGTGGTGAGCTAGGTTTTCTCTCAGGGCACATAAAAGTAGTGCCCCCAGTGGGTATGGGTGAACTGTTCCTGGGGGCAGCAGGGAGGGTGCAGGTGGAGGAGGACCAGGGCTGAGGAAGTGTCAAGATGTCTGATGGGGCCAGTGGGTGTGGAGCAGGAAGGGCAGCATGCTGAGCTCACCAGACCTAAGAAGGAATGGAAGAGGTGTTGAGAAGTGGGAGGGTGAGGAGATAGGAGAGAAGCATTCAAGGTGGGAGTGTTGTGAGATGGATCCAAAGAAATGGATGCAAAGGGACCAGGAGGAAAGGATTTGGTAGATACTTAAGAGTCTGTAGCAGAAATGAAAGAGATGAGGAGCAAGTGGTGCGGTCAGGAAGAAGGAGTTTATGTGGAAAAATGGAATGAAAATATTTTGCCATTTTGCTCTATGTAAAGTTTTCTATCTGTCTTTTATGTGCGGTATAGAAAAAAGCTAAATACAAGTTTTAAAGTATGTAGGTCTTATGCCTACTTCTTTGGACCTGGACCCAACAAACAGTTCAGTGTTTGAGCTCTGGTTATTTCTTTGAGGCTTGTGCCCTTGGACGAGTCTTCTTAATTTCCTTAGATTTAGTTTCCTCACCTAAGAAGATTGTGGTGGGCATCTTCACAATCTGGCCCAGTGGTCATCTTCTGTGGTCCCCTCTCTAGAATCGTATATGTTCGTTTTCCATTGAACTTTAGTGTCAGTTTTATATATTTATATGTGTTGCATTTATATACTGGGAAAAGAAATGGGTCTGGTCATGAAGCAAACAAGCTTCTTTCTTCCTCCATTACCTGAGTTCACTGTTAGCCAAGCTCCTTTGTACTCTCTTGGTCTGCTGTATGTGAACCTTGCTTACTAGGCGCAGGCTCTTACTGTGGGAGTCAGTGTCCTTTGAGGTCCAGGCTGAAGCGGATTTGAGCATCCGGTAGAGGAGCAGGAAGCTGGAAGGTGCTCTGTGCAGTTTGCTGTAGGCTGGGCTGCCCCTTACTGGAGAGGCAGAGTTGAAAAAAGGTGGCAGGGTGCACTCCAGGATCAGGAGCGAGTTCTTTGGGGTAAGATTTAAGAATAAGAAATGAAGTGCTCTCAGCTTTAAGTTCTCATCTATTCATTAGCTGTGTGATCTTATTTTATTACAGTTTAATTATCTATGAAGTGGGAAAATGTTCTTTCCTCTTGTCTAAAGGGTTAGGAGTATACTCAAGTGTTTCTGCCTTTTGTTTCTGAAATTCATAGAGAGGTGCCTAGCTAGCTCTGCAGTAGAGCATCTGCTGTCTGACACTTAATCTCAGGGTCATGAGTTTGGGGAGCCCTATGCTGGGTATAGAAATGACTTAAAGAAAATTCATAAGAAATTTTAGTACTGGTCATCGTATATTGAAAGAATAGTAATGAGACAAAGATGACGTTAGTATCTTTCTGTGATTCTTTCCTCTCTCATTTCCTTTCCTACAATTTTTTTTTTTTTTTTTTTTTTAACCAAAGCATCTTGCTGCAGTGTCTCTAGCCCCTTAGGCTGAGCAGATATTTGCCTCCACCGTTGCTTTCCTTGCTGAGGTGTCCCTAGAAGCATCTGATTTCTGTCTTATTTCCATCTTCCTGCTCCTTCTCTTAGCATATCGTCAGCAGGGCCTTCTTGGTCTTGCATTTTTCACCCCCCACCCCACACCTGCCTGTCCTTCTTAAAACAGTGCCTGGGGTAGTGTAGCATGGGGGCGAGGGCTCTGGACCAGGAGTCTTAAGTTCCATGTTCTAGTTCTCTTTCTGTTCCTTATCTCATCACCTTGAGCAGGTAACTTTGCTTCTGAGCTTTGTTGTCTTTATCTGTAAAATGGGAAGAAGAAAAACACCTGTCTACTTTCCAGGGCTATTATGAAGATCAAATAGACCAATGCAGATAACCACTGTAAAGTGCTTGGAGAGAGAAGGGTGGTATCACTACCCTTCTTGAAGAAACTTGTCTGGATCTTTAGTGATTAGTTAGCCCTTCAGCATGAAAAATAAATCTGAGTATAGGTACATTTTTAAAATGGGTCTGTGAGGGTTCTGAACATTGGATGACTGCAAAAGTGCAGCTTTTGGAGGTCATCTGTGTGACCTTAATGATCTGTATCCACAGCAGTTGTCAAAGGTGAGATTGTAGGCAGCACACAAGGCCTCACAGCGGGCCCTGCAGATAGGAAGAAGTTTCAGGTCCTGCAGAGGGTGGATCTGCCCACCTTATTTTCAGGTCTTGAGCCACGTGATATATCCTCAATTCAAAGGCATGGAGAGGATGTGTGTAACGGTAAAGTACTTTGACATAACCATAAGCCCTGGGTTTGTGTAGTGACTTTTACCAAAAGCACTTCCATATGCATCTGATCAGTTATGTTCTATGGAGGGGGGAAGGTGGGTGTTCTCAAACCAAGGAGGGACAACTGAGTGATTGACCTACAGGAAACTCAGCAAGCTGCAGCTAGTAAAGATTCCATCTCCTGGCTGTGCAAGTTGAGTGCCTGTCTATAAGCTACCCATATTATTTCCACATGGCTTATTGTTTTTTCTCCTTATTCTGGCTCATTTCATGTCCTGGATATCGTGGGTTTTGCAAAGGATGAAGTGGAGACAGGAAATGGTCATTTTGTTTTCTTGAGGACGGTCCTGTCAGTGGTCCTTACTGAGCTGTGCATTACAGTTCCAGGGCGACCCTGGGGGTTTTGAGGTTGGACTCTCCTAGTCTGCTCCTGAATAAGTTAGTTTTTCTGTCTCAGACTCAGCCTGGGTTCAGAACTCCCATCTCATGCTACCACCCAATGCGTAAATCCCATATATGCCCTCAAAAGCCTCTGGATTTCCTAGTGGATCTGAAATGGAAGGAAACTGATCCCAGAAGATGATGGCATTGTTTCTTTTCCTGTCTGGTCCTGCCACCAGACATGTGGTTCAGTGAAGTAATCACAAAACCAAAGAGCTCTCAGAGGTAGCAAGAAGTTGAGTGAATATAGAAGGGATTGAGGGTCACAAATTGAAATAGAATATGTGCAAGAAGGACTAGATTTTGGAGAATATAGTGTCTGGATTTTGCATGAAATAGAATCTCAAGGCTCTTGAGAAATCAGAGCATTAGGATCCTACAAAGACTTGCTCTTCTCTCTTTACTTTGTCTTTATCAACATCTGTTTAGAGCTTGCAATTAGTCTGTTGGACTACCTCTGCTTCTGCAGAGGATTTGATGCCTGAGGGCCAGACTGAAGCTCATTTTCAGTCTGCTCTGTAGGAACACTGCAGCTGTTACTTTCTTAACCTTCAGATAGGTGAACTTGTCACCTTTGGAGCCATTGGAGCTTGTTTTTGGTTTTGTAAGGGTATGTATTGGGAAGAGCATTGGTTGGGGGTAGAAGGACCTGCTCCTATTCCTGACCTTGAATAGATTGTGTCTCTGGATCTGAGTTTCTTTTTCTCTTAGAACAGATTTGAATTGGATCATCTTTGAGGGTCCCTCCCCCCACACCCCAGTCAATCTCAGATTTAAAGATTGGCGTCTGCTCTGCTTATTTTGTAATTTGGTTGTCTTGCCTAATGATGTGTTTGTTCCATGGCACCCTTGTCTTGTTAGGATCACCAGGGCCCAGTCATGAAGACCATCTAAAAGACACCAGTTGTGGTTACCTGGAAGCAGAGGGAATCTAGGCTTATGGTTGTACCATTCTGGTGGAAATAAACACTGGTGGGTGTGTTTCTAAGGAGGAGTCGCATTAAGTAATCTCATTGTCTGGATTTCTTTTGCATCATAGCCTACTCATGAAGGTTACTTCTCTTGTTTGGATATCTGGACGCTCTTTTTGGACTATCTGACAAGTAAAATTAAAAGCCGTCTGGGAGACAAGGAAGCAGTTCTCAACAGGTAAACCCCAGAAACATTGATAACTAGAAATAAAAAATTTTGCCAGTTTTTCCTGTGACCTGAAGGGGCAGCCATGCAGCCCAACCTCTTCAGTGAGACCAGGTCACATAAGCTGGTTAGGTAGTTAATGTCATTGTGCATATCTGTATTCTTTTTTTTCTCCCTTTTATCTCATTTTCTTAAAACATTTGTTTTCTGGTTAAAAAAGTCATTTGTATTGTTAATGTTTTAGATATGACAGTGTTTTCATGAGTTTGTTTTTAAATGGCCCTATTTTAGAGATGAAAAACTGAAGTATTTATTAGATGAAATGATACGACATCTCGGATTTGCTTTAAAATAATCCACTGGGGGGATCCCTGGGTGGCGCAGCGGTTTGGCGCCTGCCTTTGGCCCAGGGCGCGATCCTGGAGACCCAGGATCGAATCCCATGTTGGGCTCCTGGTGCATGGAGCCTGCTTCTCCCTCTGCCTATGTCTCTGCCTCTCTCTCTCTCTGTGACTATCATAAATAAAAATTAAAAAAAATAAAAAAAATAAATAAAAATAAAATAATCCATTGGGGATAGAGGGAAAAGCAGGTTGGTCATGTGTTGATAATTGATGTTGACCTGTATTGATGCTAACTTGGGGTTTATTATATTCTTGCTCTTTTGGTATGTGTTTGAAATTTCTTAAAGTAATAAAGGCTTGTTGTGAAAAATAAGTATTTTAAAAACTAGGAAAAGATAAAAATATAAAGTAGTTATCCATAATCCCACAGTACAGCGGTAACTACTTTGTACTTTTTATTGTATTTTTTAAAAACAAAATGGGGGGCAGCCTGGGTGGCTCAGCGGTTTAGTGCCACCTTCAGCCCAGGGCGTGATCCTGGAGACCCTGAATTGAGTCCCACATCGGGCTCCCAACATGGAGTCTGCTTCTCCCTCTGCCTGTGTTTCTGCCTCTCTCTCTCTCTCTCTCTCTCTCTGTCTCTCTCATGAATAAATAAAATCTTGAAAAAACAAAAAACAAAATGGGGAATGTTTCTTCCCCTCCATGTGTTTCTCAGGTCATTTTTCTTACTTGCAGGCAGAAGGTGTATTTCCTGTATATTATAGTTAATTCATTTCAGAAATGAAATAATGAGCTAATGTATCTAGA
Source organism: Vulpes vulpes (assembly GCF_048418805.1). NCBI lineage: Eukaryota > Metazoa > Chordata > Mammalia > Carnivora > Canidae > Vulpes > Vulpes vulpes. Next base: position 93,386,543 of record NC_132782.1, read on the forward strand.
ATGCTTGGCACATTATGAATGTTTGCTCAGTAAATGGCATCAGTGGTTGGTGGTGGAGACAGTGAACACCCCTTCCCCAAAAATATGCCAAATGGAGATGGTGAGGCAAATCCCTGTTTGGGAAGAGGTTGGACTGACCCTCTTAAAACGCTTTGTATTGCTGAGGTTTTATGAGTTTTAAACATTCTAAACAGATTATTTGCATTCCAAGTTTAAAATTTGCACTTTTGTTCCCAAAACATTATTTTTGTGATTGCAGAATAGCTTCTAAGTTGCTATGGTAACGGGTCAAATGTGCTTTATGGGTAGTATACTCCTGTATCTGAAACTTCATTACATAACAGTAGATCCTGTTTTTGGTGAATTTGCCAGCTATAAGTAATTGTGTTTTTGAATGAGATTCTTCAAAGAAAAGGTATTTCTGCCCTATTCTCTATTTTGTATGCTGAACAGTTGTGTCCTTTAGTTCTGGGACTGTGCCTGATTTTGCTATATTTAGTGGTAGATATTCTTTCACATCTCCCAGGCTTGTTGGAAGAATAAACTGAGGAAATGATTAATATGCAGATGCTTTTTAAAGCACAGTACAAATGTGTTTTAGGTGTGGAGAATATGGTTTCATTGAGAAAGTATGCGCTGGCAGATTATTAGTATTAAATATACACTTGTACACATTATTGTACCAACAGAAGAAGCAGTGGTTTAGAATTTAAATTCCTTTGCTGCTTCATGGGAGCAGTATTACTTTTGGTCAAGTTATATGCTGATCACATTTCCTGTTGCAAAATACGCATGCTGATATCTCTTGCAGGATGGTTAGAATTCAAGGAAATCTTGTATATAAACTGCCTGGCACAGTATTTACCCTGTTTAAAGCACTCAGTCATTGGTCACAGTGATGCCCACAACTGTGATAATAAGTAACAGGAGATGTTGCTGCCCTTTGACTGCCGATGACTGTGGAGTTAAGTGATTGGGCCTTCTACCTGCACATGTTGACCTGCCTGCCCAAGTGTCTATCATCTGATGTCACAGTTGTCAGGGGCGATGACTGACCACTTTAAACTCTAGGAATTTTTCTCATTGATCGTTTGATCATCATTCTAAATGAGACTTTCTAATTTTTTATGACTTTTTATTTTATTTTATTTTATTTTTATTTTTATTTATTTATTTATTTTTTAAAATATTTTATTTATTCATAGAGACAGAGAGAGGCAGAGAGAGGCAGAGACACAGGCAGAGGGAGGATAAGCAGGCATCATACAGAGAGCCCGACATGGGACCCGATCCAGGGTCTCCAGGATCACGCCCTGAGCTGCAGGCAGCACGAAACTGCTGCACCACCGGGGCTGCCCTGACTTTGTTTTTTAAAGTATATACACTTAGAATACTTTTATGCCCTTGAAAAAACAAAACAAAAGCCCCAAACCTTCAAAGCTGGTCTGTGGGGTTTTTTTTTTTTTAAACCATTGAATAGTAACCATCACCCTGGGAACTGGAAACTGTTGATCAGACATTGCCTAGGGTCTAGGGTTGCAGGCTGCAAAGAAGGGTGTATAAGGTAGTCCCCTGAGGGGCACAAAGAAAATAGTTGAATTTTAATGTCTACATTTTTCCTGTCACCTCTTACACTATATATTTATGCTGATGTATGCTCAGTTCCTTAAATGAAAGTTTTGAAATTTGGCAACCACTCTTCTAGGTTCTAAGAGACCCTAATATGTCAGAGATGTATTGTTCTGCAGAGGTAGCTGATAAGGAGTGCTGGCTACTGGTAATGACCCACTCATTTTAATAAAGCTCATAAATGTGATCAAATGTTTTTCAGCCGACAAAATTCATCTGAAAGAAGTTGAGGTGCTTTTGGAATCACATTTGTGGCCAGAATTTTAGAAGCAACTGATCTTGCAGGAATTAGTCAAGAATGTTTTCTTGGTGTCTTAAATGGGAAACGTAGGTGTGGTTAAGTGACAGAGGCAGCACTCAGTTCCTGTCCCTTGTGGTTTATAGGTTTTGCATCATTCATCACAACAAAGTGGTGTAGGCATTGTAGGCTATAAATTTAGAAGCACAAATGTACATGGATTTATTTTTGGGCCTAGGAGCATTGGAGCTGTGCATGTTCTTTATTCAGTGAGAATGCTCCAGAGTTTCTTAATCAGAGCTGCTGGGGACTTGCATCCCACTGTCAGAGGAATGTGTTCAGTAACATTGCCAGCTGAACAAAGCTGCTGCTGGAGTTCATTGTCCAGATTGACCATTTTCAGGTGGTGGTTTGAGAAGACCTGAAGTTCAGGCTCCTTTTCCTCTGCTGTACTCTGGGGAGGGTTGTGCCTACTTACAAGCCGTTGAGAAAAGGAAGTGAACCAGTACATGTTTGGTACCTTGGCTGACAGTAGGTGTTTTGTGAATAAGTTCTGGTTTTCTTCTGTTCTCTCTCCCTCACTCCCTTCTCTGCTTGTCACTGTGAAAGCAGCCACCTGTGTAGAAACTTATTTTTACAGGAAGATGAGGAAACCTGAAGGGAGTTAAGCAACCTAAAGTTATTGAGTCATGTCCTGTTAGCCCCTTTGTCATGAGAGTACTGGCAAGTACTAGCCACAGACCATCCAGGGATTCCGGGTGACACTGGGTTGGACTGTAAACAACTGTGGGTGAGCGTGAGAAAACCTGCTGCCCTTTCTTTCTGGGTGGGTTTTTCTGCTTAACAAAAAGGAAGTGCCATTACAGCACGTGGCATTTTGATAACAGTTAATATAAGGTGTTAACTAGTTAACTAGGTTTGTGTCAGGGCTCTAGTAGATTTCTGGGTCCTGTGAGGAAAAATCCATGCTGTTGATGGCCCCAGACAGCCAATGAGTAGAGTCTCGGTTATTTCTTTGAGTTGAGAATTGGTCCAGGGTTCTGCTCCAGTCCTTTGTAGTCACCTGATTTGGACTTTTGTCTGTTTCTTGCCTGTGCATTTATTCATTTTTTTGCTCATTTGTACTTTGACTCATCATTTGTTTACTGAACACCTACTATGTAGTTGCCCCTCCATGTACAGCTTTTTTTTTTAACTCAGACGTTAGAGTGCTTTGGGATCATATTTGTGGCTCAAGGCACACAGATCTGTGGGTTTATTTCCATTGCATGTTTAAGCATGTAATGCTACAAATTTGCCTCTGAGCACTGCTTTAGCTGTGTCTACCAGATTGTCATTTGTTCTATTTTCCTTTGTTTGCTGAAGAGATTTTCTGATTTCTCTTGGGCTCATCTCTTTGTTTAACTTCCAAATATTTGATTTCCCATCTATCTTGTTACTATTTTCTAGTTACCGTGATCTGCAAACATAGTTTGTATGATTTCAGTTTTTTTCAACTTGCTAAGGTTTGTTTTATGACTTAGTTTTCTTGGTGATTGTCCATACTGCACTTGACAAGAGTGTGTATTCTGCTGTTGTTGGGTGAGGTATTCTGTAGATGTCGGTTAGGTCAGGTTGGCGGGTGGCATTCTGTGTGTCCTCTGTCATGTTCTGTCAGCAGGAGAGAGGCAGGTTCTCTGGGTATAATTCTGGGTTTACGATGTCTTCTTTCAGCCCTATTATTTTTGCTTCATTTATTCGGAGACTCTGTTAGTTTCATACAAATTTAGTTTCCCTTTTCAATTTTTTGTTGTTTGATGATACCTCTGAGTGTTGTAGAGGTCACTCTGGTATTATAGTATATCTGCTTTTCACATTCACATTTCACTACTGCGAGTATATGGGGAAACCTTACCACCACATAGATCCTTTGCCCTCCCTTCTTTGTATTGAGGTTGCCATGTTTTACATCTATATTCATGGAAAACATCATCAATGTTTTACTTTTGCTTTTATCCATCATTAATATTTTTAAAGATCTTAAGAGGAGCAAATACTAGAGAAATGATATTTACCCAAATACTTGCCAATTCTCTTGCTTTTGTCCTTCATTCTTGATGTTCCAGGTATCTTTCTCGTGGTCATTTACCTTCTGTGTTAATCAGCTCAGGCTGCCATAACAAAATACCACTGGCCGTTTTATAGGCCTTATCTCCAAAGTTAAATGGGGGTTAAGGCTTCAACATAAATATTTTGAGTAGACCCAATTCAGTCCCTAGCACCTTCTATCTGAAAAGCCTTATGGAGGATGGTTGTAATAGCTGCCTTAAAAGTCTTTAGTAATTCCAGTGTGCCATCATCTTGAAATCGGCTTCTGTTGGTTGTTTTTCCCTTGATAAATGGTCAGTGCCTCCACATTCTTTGTATGTTGACTCATATTCTGGGTCCTTTTACCTGTTTATCCTACCAGCCTCAGGCATGACTTCCATCTCCAAAGTCACTTTGTGGTTAGAAATGGATGTGGCGGGATCCCTGGGTGGCGCAGCGGTTTAGTGCCTGCCTTTGGCCCAGGGCGCGATCCTGGAGACCCGGGATCGAATCCCACGTCGGGCTCCCGGTGCATGGAGCCTGCTTCTCCCTCTGCCTATGTCTCTGCCTCTCTCTCTCTCTGTGTGTGTGACTATCATAAATAATAATAAAAAAAAATTAAAAAAAAAAAAAAGAAATGGATGCTGCATTTACAGACCCCATACCCACGATTCTGATTCAGGTAGCAGGAATGAGAAAGGGAGAAATTGGACAAAAGATGCTCTGAAAGAGGCTCGGCCTAATGACTTCTCTTAGTTATATCCTCAACCACTGCCATCTACAGGGGAGGCTGGGAAATGGTAATCTTCCAGTTGGCCTCAGTGCCTGGTTGTCTAACTGAAAGAGAAAGGAAGAAAGGGTATTGGGTAGGTCACCAGAGTCTGTTACACCCATACACTCTCCCCGCCTTCATCAAACACTTTGGGGGAGCAGTTACTATCTAAGTGTGCTTTAGCCTGGTTCCTAGTTGGGTATAATTTTTTATGTGATAATTCCCCCCCCCCCCCCCCCAGCTAGAGTTGCTAACTGCCAGTAGGGTTTTAGGTCTGATTTAGGGTTATCCTATGCATACAAAGTTTTTAAATTCCCTTTTAGCAAGGTAATTTGTAGATGACAAGTTTCATCTGCCCTTTAGTCTGAAGTAGATTTTCTTTCCTAGAAAAATTGTGAAAATGCATTGGTCCATCATAGCAATTTATAGCATAAAACTTCTATAACTTTAGGAATTTTTTGTCTGAGCAAATGGCAAATATAAGCTCCAGGCTTAAGTGTTTGATCTTAACTTTCTCTGAAGTCTACTGAAATAGGATTTTGAGACTATTGGCAATTTTTCCTTTAGGTACTATTTTTTTTTTAAGATTTTATTTATTCATGAGAGACACACACACATACACAGAGAGAAGAGACACAGGCAGAGGGAGAAGCAGGTTCTATGCAGGGAGCCTGACGCAGGACTTGATCCTGGGTCTCCAGGATCATGCCCCGGGCTGAAGGTGGCGCTAAACTGCTGAGCCACCTGGGCTGCCCAGATACTGCCTATTTTATTAGTGATTTTCGCTGCCAGCATTTGTTTCTGGGGCATGTTCAGTTACCCATCTAGCCTAGGTTGTTAAATCATTTGCAAACGCTGAGTGGGAGAGGTGGTCAATGTTTCTTAGTGAAAAAATGTGCTCTTACACTCCCCAAACTCTGCAATGTGACAGTTCAGGAGGATCCTAATGGAGTTTTTAGACTGTCTTTAACGAGTCCCATTACAGGAGTTGTAACTTAGACTAGATGGTGTATTTGACCTTGGCATTTTAGCTTTGGTTAGCTTGTCCTTTTAGCTTTGGCTAGCTTGTCCTGGTACTCACCTGCATTGGATTAGATGGTTTATTAGGTAGGGGCCTGTCAGGAAAATGGAAACCAGACTTAATTATTTTAAGAATTCAGCGTAGGAAATTACCAGTTTCACTGGTGTTGGAGGATTGGAAGAGCTAGAAGGAAACACCGAGATAAGGCAGATGAAAACTACAGGAAGCAGCCCCACTCGAAGGGTTGAGGGTACAAAGAAAGAGGTGGAGTTTTTAAAATCTAGATCAGAGGGATAGGCCTCATGCAGCCAGAGCTCAGGTCTCCGAGGAGAGGGTAGCACCCAGCTGCCACAGGAGCTCAGATGAAGGGCCCCATGGAGCTGATATTCAGAGGAGGGAGTGCAAGCTGATATCTGCTGGTACCTCTGAGAGGGCATGAGGCTGGTTCTAGGAATGGAGAAGTGGAAAGTGGAACCATTTATTACCGCCAGGTCATGGTTGACTGAAGCAGTTGTGCCAGAACAGGGAGCCCACAGGAGGATTGGTGTGCCTGTGCCTCCTCTACCTCTGGGTCTTCCTGCAGTGCCCCTGCTGCAGAACCTCCAGGCAGAGAAGTGTGCTCTGTGCACTCTCAGCCCCCAGCATCCCTAGGTATGCGGTAGATCGGTGCTGAGTGCCTGGCATGGGTGCCCAGCTTTATGAGTGGGAGTAGTCTCTGAACCTACCTTAGAAATGTTTCAGGACAGATAGGCAGCTGGTTTATTCTTGAAAATTAGTGGTTTGTTGGTCCTTGTGGTGCAGTTGCTGCATATAACTTGGTGTCTTCTGAGGTGGGTTCTTACCACATGTGGGAAATATCCAGGCCTGGGGCTTTAAATGTTTCTTTGAGGAGTTCTTAGATATAGGTCAAAGGGCAGGGTTTCCCCAGACTTTTTCCATTTCTTACTTTAGGTTTTAAGTGTTCTGAAAAATTGACTGAAGGTAAGGTTTTGGGGAGTGGGTGGAGCAGGCTCAAAGATCATTGGTGGTTTATGTGGAGAGCATGGAATGTTGAATTCTGGAGCCCCAACCTCAAATCACCTAGCTTGGTGACCTCAGGCAGTTTACTTAACTTTTATTAATTCTGATTTCCTCATCAGAAGAACACCAGTAGTGACACCTACCTCTCACAGGTATTAAAAGGATTGAATTATTGAATTGAATCGTATATTGAATTAGTATAAGTTGATGCTTGTATATAATTACCTGTAATCCCCAGAGCAAACCATTGAGAAAATAACCCACAAATGCATGGTGAAAGAAATGACAAGAGAATGAAAACGGCACACTAGGAATTATCGGTATACAAAAGAAGGTGGTCATAGAGGAACAGAACAAAAGCTATGACTTGGAGGAAATAGGTAGCACAGTAGCAGAAGTCCCTCCTTTTCAGTAATGACATTAAACGTGAAGAATTAACTTCTCTGGTTTAAAAAGCAGTGGTTGTCAGAATAGATTAAAAAAACATGTTCCAACTACATATTGTCTATAGTAAGACTCCAGTTTCAAAGACGCAAATAGGTTGAAAGTAAAATCTGTTCCATGCAGGCAGTAACCAAAAGAGATTCAGGCTATGCTAATATCAGGTTGAACAGACTTTAAAATATGAGTAGCTGCTGGCAGGGCAGGGTGGGGGGTGGGTGGCTCAGTCGGTTAAGCATCCAACTCTTGATCTCAGCTCAGGTCTTATCTCAGGGGTGTGAGATGGAGCTCTGCATTGGGCTTCATGCTGAACATATAGTCTACTTTAAAAACAAAAAAGTGGCTGCCAGGGAAAAGGAAGGATATCATCTAATGATAAAAGGTTAGTCCATCAAGAAGGTGCCGGAACGTAGTGAAATGAATAACTACCCCTGCTACCATTGCACTTAGCCCACAAACTAAATCTAGTTAACATGCTGTTTGTATGTGATAATCCAACAGGGATGCTGTTCTTTCTCATAGTGCAGGAGACCCTTTCAAAATCCTAGGCTAAAAGCCTGCTGTCACCTGATGTTGAATTTCTCCCTGCCACATAGGTACGAAGATGCTCTAGTCCTCTTGCTCACGGAGGTGTTGAATCGAATCCAGTTCAGATACAATCAGGCCCAGTTGGAGGAGCTGGATGACGAGACTTTGGATGACGATGTAAGCGGCATGTCCTAATCAACCTTAGTCATTGTTGTGTTTTGCTGTGAGTCCAAACGGAGACTTGGAACCTGTAAGCTCTCTGCTCTGGAGCCAAAGTAGCCTTACAGTTTGAGTTGTGCATATGAAGGTTACAGATGACCTTGAATGGTGTGGGGCTTAGGGATGCTGACCACCTGCAGTTAAAAATCTGAATATAACTTTAGACTCTCACACAACTGCTAACAGCCTAATTATTCACTGGAAGGCTTATCAACCAACGGTCACTTAATCTGTATTTTGTATGTTATATGTATTATATATGCTGTATTCTTACAGTGAACTAAGCTAGACAAAAGAAAATGTTATTAAAATCATAAGAGAAAATAAATTTCCAGTATTGTACTGTTTAGTAAAAAAAAAAAAATCCCATATAACTGGACAGTTCACACCCCTGTTGTTCAAGGGTCAGCTGTATATCCTAGGCATCCTTTTGGGTTAATTATAAAAGTAAGTTGACAGGCATTTTTATCTGTATGAACTAGAGATATAAGCCGAGAAACCATATGCACAATAAGGAGAGATTTAGTAAGGGCTGTGCCCTCCTCTCGTTCCCCTGCCTCGAACCCACACCTCTGCTCCCCATTCTGGGGAACAAACAAAAGTCAGGTGGATGCAGGTGGAAATAAAGAACAACTTAAATGGTAAGCCTAGAATGGTAGGAAGTCTCTCTTGAGTATGTTTTGTAAATCAGTGTCTTAAAATCAATCTTGAATTTATTGATGCTGGTGTGCCCATCGTGGATAAAGAAAACATGTTGAAGGACATAATTCTTATGATCCTTTTTCTTAACCACCATGCACTGTAGAATTTTCAAAGTAACAGTGACAGTGGCATGGTTGAGACCTTAAGGGTGGCCATGTTTGGGTTAGAAGGAGCCTTATACTTGAAACCCAAAGGCCTTAGGCCCAAAGGAGATAGACGTGTAGGCCTTCAGTATCTCTGAGCCTTAATCTCCTCTCCCAAAAGGAGAGGAATGTGTCTTGACTAGCCTGTGCTGACAGTTATATGATGGTAGCTTATAGAAGGATTGGCTACATGCCTGGCACATTGTCGGTGCTTGGTAAACGTGAGCTTCACTTCTTGTTAACCGTATGATTTAGTACAGTGCTTCTCGTATTTGAGCATGGTTAAAAATCACTGGGACAGCTTGTTAAATAGACTTTGCTTTGGAGCTGGGGACCACAGAATTTGCATTACCTATAAGCCCACAGGAGAAGCTGGTGCCGCCCAGTCTGTGGACCATACTTTGAGTGGCATTGATATAGTCCGTATACTGATTAGGAAGGTAGTGATGGACTATCTCAGAAGTTAAGGAATGAGTGACCACTTCCTATAGCTAGGATGTCAGAAAGGAGGCTTGAGCACTTCACAGGGGCTTTTTTAAATCTCCATATTCCTGTGACCGTAAAAGAAGAATTAGATCATTCTTTGTGGATTCTGTGCTGAGGGCATAACTTTTTATGAATTCATTGGATTGAAAAAAAAAATACTCTAGATTGATCTTTTTAAAGTACTAAATAACCCAGTGCCATCATATGCCATTTCTTTAAGATCTTATGTCTGAGAGTGGACTTGAGGTTGTGGATAAATGGGCAGGGGAGATGACAGGACTCTGTCTTTCTGGGAGAGCTGATCCTTTTGTGTTTCCCCCGCAGCAGCAGACAGAGTGGCAGCGGTACTTACGCCAGAGCTTGGAGGTAGTGGCCAAAGTGATGGAGCTCCTTCCCACACACGCCTTCTCAACACTGGTAACTCACCACTTGGAGGGGAATGAAGAGCCTGTTTTTTTTCCCCCTGAACATGTAGCATGAGTAGTAAGCTTTATTGCTCATGGGTATTTAAAAAATAAATAAATAAAAATAAATCTATACACACGCACACACACACATTTTATATGTGTGTGTCTGTATATATATATATATATATATATATATATATGTGTGTGTGTGTGTGTGTGTGTGTATATATATATATATATATATATATATATATATGAAAGAGAATAATAATTACCATAACCGACCCTCAAGTTTAACAAGGTAACATTTCCCCCCAAATATTTTAAATCAGCTTTTGGAAGCACTGTTTTTCTTTCCTAAACTCTTGGATGTAATAGGAATTTTCCTAATGCCTTCATGCCTGCGTCAGTAACTCACAAATGGCCAGGCCACGTAGAAGACTTACTTAAAAGATAGCATTGCTGGAAAGTGAGCCTTTGTAAAGCTCATTGCTAGCACTCTGCCTATATTTATGTGCTAGAATCTTAGTCATAAGGACTGCTTTCATTCACTAAGTGGTGCTTGTTATTTGAGGAGATTTCACTAAGCCCAGCTCTTCTTCAAGGGCAAGATGATTTGGGGGGCTTGTGTTCTCTAGGAGAAAGTGCTGTTGTGTTTTGCCAGCTGCCTTTCATAGGGGCCTGTCACATTAAAGTCTGATCTTTATCTTAATATTGAGTTAGCAGCTTTAGAAAGAAAATACAGCTTTGGTTATGAGGGTCCTGTCTGCTAAATGAGTAGGGGAATCTGACTTCCAAAAAATTTGGCCTGTCTTTTCATTTTGCCATGCACTTTAATAAGGCATATCTGGTAGTTCTTTCCAGGATAGGGTTTCCTTTGGAATTCAAAGGAGATAAATAGAACCTGTCTCTGAGCTATAGAAGGTATAGATCATTTGGGGTTTGATGTCCTCTTTTAGGAACATTGCAGTTATGACAGCCATACCCAGCATCCACTGCTTCACTTAGTTAAAGAGCATTGAACTGATATGTTGTTTTCTTTTTTATTCCAAACATTAATTGGTGTGAATTGTAGAAATTGTTGAGAGCAGGGCACCAAATGGAGACACTTCTGCTTAGCTGCCTGTGAAGGTTCCCAGAGAAAAGTTTCTTTTATCTGATGCCCACCCCCCCCATAGATGATTGTAATGTTTTAATGTTAAAATGCTATTAAAATTTGCATTTATGTGTTTTTTTTTTTTTTTTTTTTAATCTTTGTTTCTTTGTTTTCAGTTCCCAGTTCTTCAGGACAATTTAGAAGTTTATCTGGGGTTACAGCAGTTTATAGTTACTTCAGGGTCAGGTAAACTGGTTTTTATTTTCTAATTTAACCAACATTAAGAAAAATACTGGGCTGATATTTAATTACTGCTGTCTTTGCTGTTGGAACATGATTTCTCTGCTGTTACCTCCCCACCAGAATAGAGTTTCCTTTGGAATTGAAGGGAGGGAAGTTATCTCTCCCCACTTCTACATAGGGAAAGCTTTTTTAAAGAATCATGGTCAAAAGGAGCTGTGGGGGGAGGTAAAAGATGAGGTTTTGACAGTGTGTTCTGAAGAGATGGGGGGAGGCGCTAGTTTGGAGCAGAGAGAGGGGGGACTTTGAAAAACCCCCCAGCAATTAGAATATTTCCTTATGTCTTTTAAACCAGCAAGTACCCTAGGGAAAAATAGCCTTGGGCTTCTGTGCTTTGTGCTCTTTGCTCCCTGGTGTTCAGAAGCAGGAGGACCCAGTGGCTCTGGAGGAGGCACATGCTTCCAGCTTGTAACTCTCCTCTTGTAGATGGCCCATGGGAGGCCTGGTCATGGCTGGGTTGAAAGACTTACTGCATTTTGGGGTTATTGATAACAATAACAGCTTCCGTTTGGAGAATGTGCGCTACCTGCCTGGCACTGTGTAGTATTGGTCTATGTTCTCCTTAACTCTTTTGGCTGTCCTGGAGCTTAGAGGGCTGATACCACCGACTCCTGTTTTATGGAAGAGGAAATTGATGTCTAGAGATGTTCATTTTTCCCAGGATGGTGTAAGAGGGAAGGATTGAAGAGTTGAATTAACTCAAATCTGACAACAATTTTGCTAGCTGCAAACACGGGAAACTTAATCATTGCACTTGCAGATACACCTGTGCTCACCCCACTGCCCAGCCAGCCACCCTCCACCCCCCCAAAATCTCTGGTGACCATGTCCTACTGCTCTGCCTCACAATGTCTCCCCTCTGGGAGTTGTGCCTGGCATTGGCCTCCAGTCCCTCTGTTGTGTAACTGTTGTCTCAGCCTGGCACACAGCCGCCGTGGGTACAGACAATCTCCTGGACGAGCTTGTTATTCATGGCAGAGCCTCCATAAGAGGCTCTTTTGGAGGCTGCCCTTCTTAGTGGCCTGTGACGCTTGTTTCCATGACTCTATTAGCTTCTAAATAATCCACTGGGCCCCAGGAGGTTGATGGGACTTGGCATGCCCCAAAGTTTGTAGATAGGCTAAGAACAACTTAAAAAGAACTTTAAAATACCACTTTTCAAAGCAAACATGCATGTAAAATATTCTGTCAACATGAATGAAAATCATTTGACTGTGTACCAGTGCCACACATGTTTCCAGCATCCATTCTTGGAAAAAATTGTGCCCTGGTGGTCTCTCCCTCAGGGCCACTCATCAAATTAGAATGTACTCAGCATCCTCATTACATTATTCTTGATCTTTAAAAAAGTGGAGCAAACACCCCTCTTCCCCTGCATTGACCCCTATGTTCCTTTTCGGGATTGTAGCTGCCTTCTTTATGTTACATTGAGTCTGTCTTCAGGCAAAAATCTGAGTGATTCTTAAATCCTTTTTCTGAGAGGTAACTGGTAACTTAGAATTTCTCATCCGAGAAGGATAAGCTGATTTATTTTTCCCTACATGAAATATCATATACCTGGTTCTCATTGAGAGCCATTTACTGGCAATTTCACAGTGTACTTGGTATTTCCAGATCGTTTATAAATCTTATCCCTAACGCTGACCTTGGTGCATACTCCAGGGGCAAATCCTCTCAGGCCAAAGAAATATTTCCCGTTTTGAAACAAGCTCTCTTATCCATGGCAAAGCATTCCCCATCCCTTGTTGGCTCCAAAGCCAAGTTTCCAATGCAAAGCCTACTAAAAAGATGGAAACTCTGAATACATTTTGTTCTCTGGTTCCCATGGTCATTCACCTTCTCAGATAAGCTCTGTGTTGTAATGGCAGCCTTACTGCCTCATAACAAACTGTGGTGTCTTCCTCTTGACAGGGTGCCCCTGACATTAACATGTACTGCTTCTCACCAGCCTGTAATTCTTGGGTCTCCCCTGGAGCCCGTGTAGACTGGAGTCTTACTGCTTACCACTGCTGGTCTTCTACCTCCATGTCTCTGATTAGGTCCAAGGCAAGACATATTGTCGCTGTGGCATCTCAGTGGCTACACATCTCTTCCCCTGGGAGGTCACATTTTGCTCCCGTTGTTGATTGTTCTCACCGTCTGTGGGTTGAGAAGTCCTGTCTTTGGTTGTTGTGTGTCTTACATTCTTTGTTCTGCTGGGGTTTATATACGACCTACTTGTTCTCTCAGAGTGAAATTCCTCAAATGCCGATTTTTACACCCCTACTTCCCCACTCCCCAACAGAGAGAAGAGTGAGTTATATTTCACATTAAAATGTTTTTTTTTTCACCAGGGCAGTGATTTGCCAGGGAGCTGTCCTTTGGACGTGGTTATATTTCACATTAAAATGTTTTTTTTTCACCAGGGCAGTGATTTGCCAGGGAGCTGTCCTTTGGACGTGGTAAAGGGTGCATCTCGACAGCTTCAGGGTGATTTCGCTTTATGGGAGAGAGAACTTCAGTGTGGCCATGATATTTTCTCTCTCAAAAACCTCTGTGTAGCAGTAATTCCCCTCTGAGGGTTCCCCTTTGCAGATAATTCTTTGCTATTAGAGGGCCATCTAAGCCTTCACCAAATAGAATAAGATGTGGGTGGTTTGGAACAGTTTTCTCAGTGGGAACTCAGGCCTGCCCCTTGAGTAGAGGTGATTGCTTGTAGTGTTTTGTGCTACTGGTAGTATGAGGGTTCTAGGCCAGGGGGTGGCAACTTTGATTTGTGGTACTTCCTGTGCACTTGTCTGCCTTGCAGCTGCAGTTTGCATTAATGTGAACCTTCCATGGCACATGTGTATTCAGTTTAATTATATGGAATTGCAGTTTTGGTTGGTCATAAATGGTTAAACATCAGCAATTTCTTATGGTTCAGACTAATAGTTTAAAATCACAGTAATCCCAAGCTGTTTTTTATTCTAAGTACTGCTCTTTGTTTAACAAATTCAGGTGGGTTTTAGGGGAACGGGTCAGGATGTCAAGGATTCTCAGCAGAGGGTGACATGGGAAATGAAGGGACCCAGGGGTGTATTTCAGCCAAGAGGAGAATCTTCTTCACCTCTCCCCAAGACTGCCATATGTCAGTCAGCAGGCTTAGGCTTGTTTTGTATTCCCTCAAGGGGTGGGACCAGGTATGATAATAAGGAATTGGCAGGTGTGGGGTTCAAATGGGGGACACTTTTCCCCTCGTTGTTTCTGACCAAGCTGTTTAAAGATGGAAGACTCCCTGGAGAGGCATCGGGAACAGACCGATGAACAGAACAGAACATCGGGGCAGTTCTGGGAGGAGGCCCTGCCTCAGGTGTATTCATGTGGATGCAGGCACAAGGGGACAGGCCTGCTTGGGATGACTTAATGACTATTAGGAACTGTACTCCAGTGGAAACCTACTTTAGGGTGGTATCTTGCTTTGGTTTTTAAAAGAGAAACAGAATGTTCCCCTTCATGTTTATTTATTTATTTTTTTTTAAAGATTTATTTATTTATTTATTCATGAGAGACAGAGAGAAAGAGAGGCAGAGACACAGGCAGAGGGGAGAAGCAGGCTCCACGCAGGAAGCCCAATGTGGGACTCATCCCGAGTCTCCAGGGTCATGCCCTGGGCTGAAGGCAGGCACTAAACCGTATTGCCTTGGGGAAGGAGGGCTGGCCTTGTCTCTTCGGCCTCTACTACCCCCACATCCAGTTCCAGGGTAGAGTTTTCTTTTTCTTTTTTTTTTTCAGGGTAGAGTTTTCTTAAAGCTTTATTTCTACAGCCTTAAACTTTGTTGGTATGCAAAGGAAGAACACATTTTAGTTTACCCTGGGAATCAGTTACTTAGCTGTAACCTGAAAATCCTAGGCATTCAGAAGGTACATAATTGTGGTGCTTTTGTTAGCCGGGAGAGGAGGAGAGGCAGTGTTCTCTGCACGTGACCGAGAATACTTCCTGGTTCTGTCTGTTCCCTGGGTTCATCTGGCTGGCCGTGTGGGGTAGCCAACCTCTTGTGCTGACTGGAGGAGCTGGCTTGCTCTCCTCGACGCCCACCCCCGGGCCTGGGCAGTGCTGCCTACAAGCTGAGAATCCTAGTTGTTGTTTACTGCTCCGAGGTGCTGCTCCCAGTGCAGGGTGGAGGGTGGAGGAACAGGTGATTTGGGAGGCAAGCAAAAGCCAGCCTTTGTCACTGGCTCTGTCTCTGAAAGGTCCTTCCTTGAGTTGCCCCTTCCTTTTGTTCTCCTGATCCTCAGGATGTGACCCACACTCTTATCCAGACTCCTGTCCGCCTCTGAGGGCTCTTGGAAGTCAGTGTAGGATCTGAGGCATCAAACTTGCTACTTCCCAGCACTTTCTTAGGTGTTCGGCCTTGCTATTCGCATTTCCACAGGTGTTGCTTATCCATAGTCAGGTTTAAATAATCAAGGGAACATTCCCAAGGGCAGTATGAGGAACTCCAGCACACCCTCCGCCCCAGACTCCCTGTCCTGCTCTAGTTTGCTCTGTGTTCTGTGGTATCTAATTCATTCATTCAGTGTGGCCACCTATTCTAGACCCGGCACTGGGCTGGATACTGACCTCAGCTCTTCACAGGGAAGAAGTTCATAGTCCATGAGGGGACTTGGAGATCCTTGATTTATTCCCATAAGCACATGAGGCGTCCTGGAAGGGAAGGCAGGGAGGGAGGAAAGTGTACATTCCTTCTGTTGTGTAGTGCAAAGGGAAGGCCTCCCAGAAGAGATAGTGCTTATGTGAGTGTGGAAAATGTGTAAGAGCCTGCAAGGTGTGAGTGGCCAGAGATGCAGTGGGCAGTCCAGGCAGGGACCTGAGGCACCAGGGGTTAATGGTGGGTCCAGGGGAGAAATTGGAATGGCAGGAGGCATTGAGGTCACAAGAGTTCTAGAATTGATGCTGGGGGTGTTAATGTTCTCCTACAGAGCCAGGAGAGAGCCCCAGGAGTTTTGGCACCTTGCTTAAGGGGAGCTGTGTGCTTAGGTCTGGGTTCTGGGAAGATGTTTGTGGAATGGATGCCTCGGGAGGAGGGTTGCCTTTAGCCAGTTCTTGTCTCCTAACAGAGAGGAAACTCCTGAGATGGCAGTGGGACGGGGCTGGTATTTTGGGAGTGGTGGCATTACAGGTGCCCTGTGGGCAGGGGCAGGGGTCTCCCCATTATTGCTACTCTACCCTCCCTCTGACTGGGTGAGGACAGAGAACTTTTATCCATTGCAGAGCGAGCTCTCCCAGTCAAGTAGTTCCCACTGTCTTTTGTGGACCTTGGTGAAGAGGGGTCCATAGGGAGGGGTGGCCTAATGGCAGATGTTTTTGTCTTTCTCCTTTGCATCTTCACTCTGTGAAGAAATCTTACTAAAAAGTAAGTTTCAGGCCTTAGAAAATCACAGGCTCTTTGTTATATATAATTATTACAAACATTAGTGATGCTTTATAGTTTATAGGGTTCTCTATATATTTTAACTTTGCCCTCACATTAGTGAATTTGATGGGAGCATGATTTTCCATTTTAAAGATAAGGAGCTAAGACTTAGAAGGGCTCACTGGGGCCTAGAGCCAGCAGGTGGCAGGGCACCTGTGTCTTCTAGACCTTTCTTCCAGACTGCTACTTGGGACCTGCTGACTACACCCTATTCTGTGAACAGAGGTGAATTCTAGCTGTCAGCCCATGGAGATTCCATTCTGTTACAGGGCCATGTGTAGAAGGCAAGCAGGTTTGCCGTTGAGGAGGCTTACCCTAGGATACCAGTTCTGCCCCAGAATCATGACCTGTATTGGGCAAATGACTGGACCTCCCTGCATGTGTTTCCTTGGGTGTAAGATTGATGCTGTTACTACCTCAGGGTCAAGAGGAATCACATCAGACACTCAGTCCATGTTCTCATACCCCAGGCTTTGTGTCCCACTTGTTCACTCTCTCTGGCCTTAGAGTGCTTGTGGATATGGGTTTGGGTGGAGACAGGGCCTTGCTGTCCTGGCTAGTTACTGAGACGCAAAGCAGCATGTGGGTTGCTGTGTTTCACAATTGTTTTTGTTTTTTTAAGATTGATTTATTTTAGTGAGAGACTGTGTGTGTGATTTATTTTAGTGAGAGACTGTGTGTGTGTACTGCACACGTGCAGTAGGGGGAGAGGCAGAGGGTGAGGGAGAGAGAGAATCTCAAGCAGACTCCCCACTGAACACAGAGCCAGATGCTGAATGCAGAGCCTGATGCGGTGGGACTTGATCTCACAATCCGGAGATCATAACCTGAACTGAAATCAAGAGTCTGACACTTAACCAACTGAGCTACCCAGGTGCCCCTCAAGAATTGGTTTTGCTCACTGTAGTCTGCCTGGAAGAGCTATTCCCTGTAGTGGTAACTAAAGCACGTTCTTCCCAAGGGAAACCATTTGTGGTATTTATGTTCCAGGTCACAGGTTGAACATCACAGCAGAAAACGACTGTCGGCGATTGCACTGCTCCCTTAGAGACTTGAGCTCCCTTCTGCAGGCTGTGGGCCGGCTGGCCGAGTACTTCATCGGAGATGTGTTTGCAGCGCGGTTCAGTGATGCCCTCACAGTTGTGGAGAGGTAGGCGGTGGTTCCTTGGCACCCTTCCATCTTCAGAACCCAGTTGTGCTTCTTGGGCAGCATGTTGCCAGGCATGAGGTGCATGTGGAGCAGATAACCTCTGAGAACTCAGGTCTGTTGTCTGTAACTTGGAGGGGACCCTGGTATCTTGTAGCTTATTGTGAGAATTTAATGAGAGGAAGCACTTAGCACAGTGCTACTAGTCAAAGATCGAGTCTGTAGATAAAAGACAGGATTAGCCTCAGAAGAAACGAAGTGAGGTCAATCTTATGTCTCTGCCTACGAGGTAAAGAGACAATAGGAAAACTCTGGCAGGAGACAAATAGTCAGCATCTTCTGATTGGACAGCCATATGCCAGAGGTGGGATTTTTCTTAGTTCTGTTAAAGATCCTCAGGAGTTTAAGCTGACCCAAGAGGTGGCTGCCAACCTCTCCACCACCAGGCTTCTTTCATTACTCCTCCCCTCGGGTGCCTCTTAGGGTTGATAGCTGCATTTATTGAGGACCACTTCCCACTGCCCAGGCTTTCCCCGCTTCCCCCCTCATGAACTCATATGCTTAAAAAATCAGATGCTTCAAATGTGATAGGTTTAGATTGTTTAAAGGTAACGTGGATTGATTAGATCAAAATTGGATGGATGTGGGTCCAGCCAGCCCAAAGTCGAGACTGGATTCTTTCATTGCCCCATAGCCATATCATTGGTAACATACCAAGCAGAGCCAAGCCCAAAGCCAGATTAATATTAATAATAAAAGTAGCATGCAGTTGGACATTTTCAAAAGTGATTTTGTACATTTCATTTCATTCTTTACTTTGAGGGATGGGGATTGTCATGTTATCTGTGAGCAGACTATGGCCCAGAAATGCCAGGTACCTTGCTTCAGGTCACACTGTTCACAGGAGGGAACACATGGATTATAGCCAGTTTCCTGCTCTTTCCAAACCACAGAACTCCTACCTACAGTGCCCTTTTTCCTCTCCTTCCAGGCTAAGCCGGTTTCCATTGATGGTTAGGAGGAGTGGGATGCATCTTTCTTCCTATATGAAATCCCAATTTTCAGACTTTAGAGTCCCTGCATCATTATTTTTTATAGGTCCTTATATGTACATTTTTCTGCACTGCTTGGGTTTGCAGGCCCAGTACTTGAAGATAACTGTTATTTTGTCTTCATTTAGAATAAAGTGTGGGAGAAGGCTCCTTGTTATGGCTACGTGATCTTCATAGCCAGTGTGATTAGTTGATTATTCACTTAGAGGTTACACACAACAAACATACTAGTGAAACTGCAAAATGTAGAAATAATGAACGACACGTTTAGAAGTCCATTTTTTTTTTTTTAGAAGTCCATTTTAAGTGTAGAATAGCACTAAAGAATGCTGTAGAATGTGAAAACAGAATGTAAAGTCAAACGTGGTATGATTCCACTTATGTGAGGTACAGAGAATAGTCAGAACCAGAGAGAAAGGGGAATGGCAAGCACCAGGGTTAGGGCAGGGGCAATGGAGTTTATCTTTAGTGGGTACGGATTGTGGGTTTTATAGGATGAAAAGGTGAAGGAGACGCGTGGCAGTGGTTGCACACAATAAGTATATTCAGTGCCACTGAAATGTACACTTACTGTGTACAGAATGTAGAGCAGTTTAGAGAATTAAACGCGTTGGTGCATCACTTATGTTAGCACCCTCGTCCCTTCCCAGAACTTCAGATTGAGAGCCCTTGGCTCTTTGACCCTCACTTTCTGACTGCTCCTCCCACCTTGAATGCTTTGGGACTTTAACCTTGTGGTTTTCTAGGGAAGTCCTGCTTTCTGCTCCCTTCAGAGAAGAGCAGTTTTCAGAGTGTGGTCTGCATGCATGGAGCCCTGGATGTTTTTCAGAGATGCAGATTTCTGGGCTCCTCACAACCACGGGCTTATACAGTGACAAGCCTCCCCAGTGGATTCTTCGGCTCATTGAAGCTTGAGAAGCTCTACACTGTACCTTGGGAGAAGAACACCCAATGTCTTCCCTGGCATCTGCCTCAGACCTGCTCCTAGGCTTCTGTAGAGAGCCAGCACAGACAGAACTTTTGCTGGGCCTCCAGCTTCTTCCCTTTGCCCAGAAAGGAACGTCTGTCTCTAAGGAAAGAGGCATTTTCCATTTCCCCTTAGAGCTGGCTGACAGTTTGTATGCAGTGAGCCCTCGGGCAGCCAACGGGCTCAGCGATTTGCTTCTGAAAGGATTGTGCTCAAAGTTAAAAACCCCTCAATTTGGTTCTAAAAACTTATACTTCATGCCCTGCCCCTTCCTTCAAACATTTTATCATGAACATTTTTGAATCTTCAGAAAAAGTTGAATAATTGTACAGTGAATACCCATATATACTGATCACTTAGATTCTATAGTGAACATTTTGCTAGGTTTTCTCTCGCATATATCCATATGAAATGTTTATTTTTTCTCGAATTTTTTGTTGTTGTGAAACACACAACATGAAATATTTCCATCCTAACTATTTCTATTTTGTATATTGTCTATATTTCCCAGTTATTTATTTTGTGGTCAAAATTTTTTGATTCTGTAAATCATGCTTTAGTTAGTATCTTTGTTTAAATCTTTATGCACATCTAAGATCAGATCTTTGGGTTAAAATTGAAGGTCTAGTCTTGATTTCTTATTTGGATGGAAAAATACCTGTCCTCAGGACCTTGTTGGTGCCTTGTCCATTTTGTCTACTTTAGTCCATAAGCTGAGTGTTTTCTTTTTCCTATTTCTTTGCCAACAGGTTGGTTAAAGTCACTCTGTATGGATCTCAGATAAAGTTGTACAACATTGAAACTGCTGTGCCATCAGTACTGAAACCTGACCTCATCGATGTGTAAGTATGGAGCTGTTAGTGCATTCTCGGGTAAGACTTAGTCCTCTAGCCCCCTGTCATTTTATAGGTAAAAGGGACACTGGTGGCTGCCATGAAGAAGAGAAAGACTCCCTCCTCCAAAACCTAGGAAGAGAGGGTTGATTGGGGGTGCGGGTGGTTGGAGTAAGTAGAGTGCATCAGGTGGTGAGAGCTGAAAGCAGAGGGCATACGGAGTGGGCATTTCAGGAGAGAGGAGCAGCATGAGCCAAGGCACAGATGAGTTGCAGGGTCCCGCAGTCAGGGAGGCTGTGAGCAGTTTGTGTGGTAGGGGAGGAGGCCGGATAGTTATGGAAGGACCAAGGTGGAAACAACTCGAGTGCCAAGAGTCTTACCCTGTAGGCCTTTGACTGAACTGTTGGGTCTGGACTTACTCAAGGAACACATTCTCTCAGAGCTTCTGACTGCAGCAGGAGGGCAGAAGGCTTCTTGGGTGTTCGTGTGTTACATAAGAACATGGGTGATTTTGAAGGGCATTCAGGGACCACACTCTTAGAAGGTTTCTGGACTGTGGGGAGCCATTAGTGACTTACAGAAGGGATAGAAGAATGGGGACTGAAGATGGGGCCATATCCCAGAGATTACACTGCCCAGAAGCCTTGCAAACTATGTCCTGTACCAAATCCGGCCCACTGCCAGCTTTCATAAATTAAGTTTTATTGGAACACAGCCGTGCTCATTTATTAACATATCATCTGTGACTGCTTTTTGTGCCACAGCGGCAGAATTGAGTAGCTGTGATGGAGAGAGTATGTATGGCCTGCAAAGCCAAAAATATTTATACTCTGGTATTTGCAGAAAAAGTCTGCTGATCCCTGTTCTAGATAGTTCTTTAGCTACAAATTAAGTAAATGATAGTCTTATTTACTATAGTGGTTTTTTTTTTTTAAAGTATGTGTGTGTATATGCATGCATATATGTGTATATATATATATACTTTTTGAGACTTTAGAGAAAGCTGTGAAGCTTTTGCTGAGAAAAATGCTAATTTGCTCATAAACACAACATCTTGCACACAATTTCAGGAAGTTTTGGAGCCTCCTCTCTTCAGCTTTGTGGAGCTCTCTGAATTTGATAGATTGACTAAAATTCCTAGACCCTAAAGGCAGACTTAGATGTCCTTTTTCTTAATTTGGTACTCAAGAGCTTGAAGGGTAAAATGATCAATGCATTCTAAATATAAAATACAAAATAACTTCTGGGTCACCATGAATTACTTGTATTTTCTTTCTTTAATGTATTTAATACCTTTTCTTACCTAACTTCTTATCTTGAAAAAGTTCTCATCTTTTGTAGAAAAGGGCAAAAATAGAATGAACACTCTCACACTAGATTCATCAGTTATATATATTTTGCTATATTTGCTTTTTTTTTTCCCTTAATGCTTTTTTTTGGTATACACAGGAATACACACTTTTTTTTTTATTTTTTTTTAGGTGAACTATTTGAAAGTAAATTGCAGTCAACATGTCAATTCACCTATAAACCCTTCAGCCTGTTTCTCTAGGAGCAAGGTCATCTTCCTACATAACCATAATACCATTTTCACCACTCAGAGACTTTCACGGATACAATAATACCTATATCTCACTGCTCCTAGGACCTTTTAGTAGACAGAGGATCTCAGATAAAGCATTTTTTTTTTTTTTTAAGATTTTATTTATTTTAGAGCGAGAGAGAGCACATGCATGGGGGTGGGGGACAGAGGGAGGGAGAGAATCTCAAGCAGCCTCTGTGCTGAGGGTGGAGCCTGACATAGAGTTCAATCTCATGACCCTGAGATCATGACATGAACTGAAACCAAGAGTTGGATACCAACTGACTAAGCCACCCAGGCGCCCAGTATGTAGCATTTTTAAGAATATATGTGTATATATAATATTTTTCCATACTCAGATTTTCCCAGTCCTCTCAGAAGTGTCCTTTATATATATATTTTTAAATCCAAGGTCTAACTAATCATGAATCATGTATTACATTTATCTTCTATAATCTAGACCAGTGGGGGAGAAAGGGAGGGAAGGATAGAGAGGGAGAGAAGGAAAGAGAAACTGATTAGAGATTTAGACCTTATTTCTTTTTCTTTAAAGAAAATCTTAAAGTCAGGATTTGTCTAGTTGTTTTTGTACTGTATGAGATTGATATTTAACATTTTTAGCAAGAACACTAGATAGGTAGCAGTATGTTCTTCTCCTTGCATCCCATCTGGGGGCACTTTAGGTCAGTTTACCCTCCTGAATTGATACTCCATTTGATTTCCACGTGGTGTCTGCCTGAATCCTACCTCTCTTTCTACTAAAAGGTCCTAGGAGCAGTGAGATCCCAGAGAGAGTGCTCCCCTGAGTACTCACGCTCTTGGTTTCTCAAGTGCTTTCTCCACTAAAAGGAGCCACAGCGACTTAGAGAGCTGATTGCTTTCTGTGTAAGAGGTAGTGGTAGCAAGGTTTAGATGATGAGTTTCAATGTTTACGTCCTACCTGAGCAAGTAAATTATTTCTGTGCTGTCACACGTGTCTTAGAACAGCAAATGCACTGGGTGGAATTCTTCCTTCCTATGAAAACGAGTTTAATGCTAATATATTTTGGCCTTGACCTTGAAAGTTGCATCTTTTCTCCCCTTTGCAGGCATGCTCAGTCCCTGGCTGCTCTGCAGGCTTACTCTCACTGGCTAGCACAGTATTGCAGTGAAGCTCATCGGCAGAACACACAGCAATTTGTTACACTCATCTCCACCACCATGGATGCAGTCACACCTCTGATCAGCACGAAGGTCCTGAAACAGCAGAGGCTACACTTTGTAGCTAACTCTTTGTCTTCTGTCCTACTTATTATAAAATTAAAGTATTGCTTGGTGTTAGATCCATAATTCTCACCACTGTGGTAGAACCATATGTCATTTCAATGTTCCTTTTGAGCTGTGATCCACATAAATTCAAATATAACTTTATTTTTTTAGCTAGGTCCCACACTAATAAATACATGCTCTTTGTGAAAACATAAAACACTGTTCAAATTTATAGACCAAAAAGTTGTGGTACTCTTTAATCCCCTCCTCCAAAACACTGCTGTTCCGTAGTGGGGATGTTTTATACTTTTCCTATTGATGGAAGTGAGTTCTTGGTGTGTACATCCCTGTAGGATGGATCCTGGAAAGTGGATTTGCTGGGTCAAAGATGTATCCAAGTAAATTTGATAAGATTCTACTGGGTTGTCCTTCGAGAAGACACTGATTTGTATTATGTAGCATATAGAGATTTGTTTTTTTGTAGTTTTATTTTTAAAAGATTTTATGTATTTATTCACAAGAGACACAGAGAAAGAGAGAGAGAAGCAGAGACATAAGCAGATGGAGAAGCAGGCTCCAAGCAGGAAGCCCGATGCGGGACTCGATCCTGGGACTCCAGGATTACACCCTGAGTCAAAAGCAGACACTCAGCTGCTGAGCCACCCAGGCATCCCTTTTTTGTAGTTTTAATCAGGCATAGCATTCTCTTCTGCTCTTAACAATGTATTGTTTTCTGTAAATTTTTGTTGAGTTTGTAATTGTAATTTGTAAATGAGTTACAATGTCCCATGAGGGGGATTTATATAATTTATAATATATCTAGTCATTGCTGGACTTTATAGTTGCCTCCATTTGAAAAAAGTTATCCTAGATAATTCTGAAATGATGTACTCCTGAACTTAGCTTTATCCTTTTGGATGATTTTCTTAGAGAAATTGGGATTAAAGGTGACAGAGTTTGTGGTTCTAGGAAATTATTATATTTCTTCCCAAAATAATTCTACATGCCCACGACTCTTTGATGTGTATTTTTTTTCTACCAGCCAGCACTAGGTCCTGTCTATAAAGAGTTTTCTCTTGCTAATTTGAAAAGGACAGATGGTCCTTGAACTTAGTTTTTGATTGTAGCTAACTACAAGATTGTCCCCTAACTACTAGGGGAGGAAGCAAGAGAACCTGGCGTGACTGGTGGAGTATAAAAAAGGCAGGTGGAGAGAAAGGTTGACTTGGTTGGAGCTAGAGGAATGAGATGAACAATGCCAAGTAATTTGAATGGTATGCCAAGAAATTTGCCATGGGATTGTGGAGCTAAGAAATGACTGAGTCTGGAGGTGTTGGTGACTATGGACAAGAGAAACCAGAGGTGGTGTTTCTGGCCTGAGGTCAGGAGCCAAGATGTAGCACAGAGGAGGGTGTTGCATTGCTGGGCATCGTCCCCAGAAATTTCTTTGATATAGAACCCATGTGGGTAATGGCTCCCAGAGCCTTATTTGGCTTGTGGCTGCCTCATTAAAGTTCTAATACCAGGCTCACAGGAGAGTGAGCTGACATGTCCCCTTCTGTCTCCAGGTCCAAGACAAGTTGCTGCTATCTGCGTGCCACTTACTGGTCTCCCTGGCCACCACTGTGAGGCCCGTCTTTCTGATCAGTATCCCCGCGGTGCAGAAAGTATTCAACAGAATCACCGATGCCTCTGCTCAGCGACTTGTCGATAAGGTGGGAGACCCCAGGGCCACCCTGCACTGGTCCTGGAGCTGTGTGGCTCAGACTCAGGGAGACCTTTCTTTTGCACTCGGAGCTTACAGCCCATGCCAGCAGAGACGGTTTCTTTACGTGTGGCACTTAGGGCAGCCTCAGCACTTTCTCATTAGGCCCTTCGAACACAGGCGGCAGGCAATATGTGGATGAGGTTGTAACACATTCCTCTTGGTAGGCACACAAATGGTGCTGCTTTGAGAGCTGGCAATTTGACTGGAGTTGTTAAGAGTCCCCTTTGCATTCTTTTTGGTTTGAAACAGTCTGTTTTTATTGTTATATTTCTTTTCTTAGGGTTGAGACACTCCAGACAAAGATTTTCATAATCTTTAGGAGGCTCAGGCTAGAAGTTTAAAAACAAAACAGAGGTGGTGTCAGAGGGCAGTCAAAGCAGTTACTTGAGAGCACCTGGGATGTGAACATACTGCTTTGGACACAGCGCTGAGCATATGTCCTAAGAGGTTTTTTTACTGCCTCACACTCATCCCTGTTCTGAGCAGCTTCTCAGAGGGTGTTGAGTGCTAGTGTCTGCAGTATCTGTGACTTTTCCCTCTATAAGTCTTCTGGTACCAGAATTGAGGGGAAGTGATGGCACCAAGAAAGATTATTAGGGCTGGGTCTGGAATGTGTTGGACCCAGACTTGTTACTGCTTCAGTTTCTCTCCCCTCCCTGCATTACCTTTGGCTGGGCCCAAAGCTCCAGGCCCAGTCTGGGGGAACAGAGCCTGGAGGCCTGAGCTATGTGTGCCATGCTAGGTGCCAAGGCCACGTAATGTGCACTTGTCTGTTGCTCTTTGCCCTCTGATGGATGCCCATGGGGGTCTCTTCCAGGCTCAGGTGTTGGTGTGCCGAGCCCTCTCTAACATCCTTCTGCTTCCGTGGCCAAACCTCCCTGAGAATGAGCAGCAGTGGCCTGTGCGTTCCATCAACCATGCCAGCCTCATCTCTGCACTCTCAAGGGACTATCGCAACCTGAAACCCAATGCTGTTGCCCCACAGAGGAAGATGCCACTGGATGACAGTAAGTATCCCCTAGGCAGGGACAGCCTGGGAAGACAGGTAGGGCAGCACTTCCTTTGTGGCTGATGAGGTATTCATCTGTCTGTTGTCACATGGCTGCTGGGTGGGAGAGCCAGCTTTGGCTGGTGGAATCCTGCTTCTCTGGAATTCTGTGAACCCGTCAGCTGGACCTGTTTCCTGAATGTAGGACACCTCTTTTCTTAGTTAAAATGTCAAAAATAAGTAAACCATTGATGGTGTCTTCTGTGGATAAAAAGTCTACAGTGACTAATTGATTCATTTTAGATACTTGTATAAGCAATCAAAGCAATTCACCTCTACACACTGGGAAAAATGGATTTAAGTACTGTCTTTTGAAACTATTTTTAACCTTTCTCTAAATGCATGTGTTTCAGAGGCTTTGAAAGAAGTTGGTATCTTCATAAATGGCACTTCAAATTTGATTGTTTATATTCAAAAGGGAGGAAAAAGATGAATCAAGAAAACCTAGTTCAAATAGAAGGCATCAGATTTCTCTGAAAAATCTTCCAGAAAGTACAAATTTTGTAGAAATATTTTAAAAATACAATATTTTCACACTAAGAAAATACTGGAATGTTGGATGACATCATTTATAGAATCAACAAAAACGCTTTGTGAAATGTTAGAAATAGCAATAAGTACTCAACATACTTTCTAAGAACATTATTTTTATAATCAGGAACATTAACAAGTGCTCATTTTACAAAAATATTAGGAACTGTAAAGAATGGAAAAAAATCTCTTAAATCTCCCATTTCAGTATTTTAGAAAGTAACCATTTTAGCAATCTTGTCTTCCTTTTTCTCTGTTTCACTATCTTCTCTAGTTCTGTGGGTGCTTAAGAGTGGCAGAGTTAGGGGCACCTGGGTCTGTTAAGGGTCTGCCTTTGGCTCAAGTCATGATCTCAGGTCCTGGGATCAAGCTCTGCGTCCTGGGATCAAGCTCTGCGTTGGGCTCCCTGCTCAGTCTGCTTCTCCCTCTCCCTCTGCCCCTCCCCACCTCTTGTGCTCACTCTCTCTCTTGCTCTCTCTCTTGCTCTGCTCTCTCTCAAGTAAATAAATAATATCTTAAAAAAGAAAAAAAGAAGAGTTAGTGAGGGTGCCCTATGCACTGGGCACCTGCTTGGGTGGTCTCATCACCTCATGTCTGGCTGTGCCAGCACCACCCTTCACGGTCTAGTGTTTGTCGGGTCCTGGATCTCAGTGTTTTGTGTTCAGTAATTTAATTCCCAGATCAGCCTTGAGTTAGTTACTGTTGATATCCTGATTTAATTCCTGAGGAAACTAGGGTAAGGTGAAGTGGTTTTCCTAGGGGTTATGTACAGCTAGTGTCTTTTCTCCCTTTATCTTACATGTACTTATTATCAGTCAGTGTAAGCTACGTGGTAAATAATGCCAAAATCTTAGTGGCTTAATCCAGGAACAAGAGGTATTTCTTGCTCCTACTACATGTCCAGCTGGGATCAAGGGAGTTGGGAATGTCCTGCTTGTTATTCTGGTCACTTGAGGCCCCAGGCTGCTGAGGCTGCTGTACAGTTTGCGCTTACACTGAGGTTGGGGCGTGGGGGATGTTGCAGTAGTGCTCCAGAAGCTGGTCTGCAGGTGACACCTGGCCTCTCTATTTCTGCTCACATTTCATTGGCCAGAACATACGAGTATATGGCCACGGCTTCCCTGCAGAGTGCATGCCACTGTGTGCTGGAGCTGTCTGCTGAATAGAACCAGTGATTTCCACAGGGAACATACTTAACAGCAGAGTTAACATCTGTGGCATGTTCACTGTGTGCTGAGTGCTAGGCTGAGAACTTTCTACACGTTCCTTCATTCAGCCTTCCCTGCAGCCCAATGAAATTTGTCTTCTCCTCTTCTATGAGTGATAACATGAAGGCCTGGAAAGCTTTTCCCATTGCAGCTTAGTATGCTGAAAAATTTTGATACCTACACAATACTTGAAAGACTAAGCAAAGGAACAACTGTCTCTCTCACTCAAGGATTTACCACTTAATATTTTGCCACACTTGTCTTCTTGCCCACCCCCACACTTTTCTTTTTTAACAGAGCCATATAAATAGAGTAAGCTGCTTACATTGACACTTTATCCCTGAATTCTTAACCTTGACTTTTGAAACATGATACTCTCTTATATAACCCAAACACCATGAATATAACCAGGCTGTGCAGCCTTGTAAATGATAATGTCATTTTACATATAGACCACATTCAGATTTTTCCCAGGTGTTACCAAAGTGGCCTTTTTGCTTCTTAAAAATCCAAGATATAGTCAGGGATCATGTATTCTAGTTGGTTGTCCCATCCTTCCAGTCTTTTAATACAGAAAAGCATTCCTGGTTTGTGTTTTATGTAATCTTGACATTTTTGAAGAGTCCAAACCCACATTCTTGTAAAATGTTCTGTAAGCTCTTCTGACTGTCTGTTTCCAGCAGTTTGGGCAGGAATACCACTTGGGCAGTGTTGTGTCCTTTCTGTTGCATCGCTTCCATGTGCCCCATTTTTGGCCTGCTCAGTGTGGTCACCTGCTGGAAGCAGGGCCTGCCAGTTTCTCCATTGTAAAGTGCCCTTCCCGTGTGTGTGTGTGTGTGTGTGTGTGTGTGTGTGTGTGTGTGTGTGTGTGTCTGCACGTGTCTGCACCACCCCCGCCCCCAGCTCACAGGTGTAGGTTGCTTAGGATCAGAGAGAAGGAATGGGGTCAGGAATCAGCCTTGCATCTGAATGGCTCCAGATCCTGATTCTTTACCACATTGCCCCTTTGTTCTTGAAAGAATTGTTTTTAATGGTCTGGTAACATCCTATCCTGTGGAAGTACCACATTTTATATACCTATTCTCCTATTATTACATATTTAATGGTGCTTTTAGTTTCCCCTTGTACATTTCTGTGAATGTACTTTGGTTCTTGTTTCAATTTCCTTACACATCAGAGGTCAGATTTTGGTCTCTTGACTCTGTTAGCTTTTCCCCCTAAACTACTTCTCCTGTGCCTTGTGTATTCTTGGGGAAACATCTAACCGAAGTACAGTTTCCTGGTTTGGTTAAGTCCCTGTGCTTGGAGTAGTGGTGTGTCAGTGGCTCCTTCAGTATGATGTGTGTGCCTTTGGCTCACATGCCTCATCTGCATGACCAGCCTTTAGAAGACCAAGAGTGTCGTGAGTTGTTATTTTCAATTACACTCAGTCCTTTGAGTGAGGTGGTTTTATCTATCTATCCACACTTTCAGATGAGAAACTGAGACTTAGAATCTAGTGGAGTTAGGAGTCAATCCTGGTTGCATCCACTGCCAGACATCGATTCTTTCTGCCGTACCCTTCCCTGGAAGCTGCTTCAGTCTCCAGAGAGGCTGGTGAGCGTGGGGGCCCAGGGAACATAGCCAGGTGGAGGCCAGCTCTCAGCCTTGTCCTGGTTCAGCCTCCAGAGCTCCACCAGGGCTGAGTCTGCCAAGCTCCCTGAGCCATGGGGAGGCAACTCTGTGTGTAAGGGTGAGAGCCAACTCCACCAGTGCTGGGGAAGGACAGCTTCCCTGTACCGAACCTTCTGATATGCCAGGTACTTTGCTGAAACATTCTCAACCTTGTCTATCATCCTCACAGCAACCCTGCAAAGGTGGGGCTGTTGGCTATCCCCAGTGTCCTGACAAGGGGCTTGCCCGGTTCTAGAGCCATTTAGTGCTCATCTGTAGTTCTTCTCCAGGCTCCTCTGGTCTGGGCCCTTGCTGTGTCCTCTTAGCTCCTGCCAGTTTGCTGGCCACTGCCTCTGCTTTCTCTGTGGAGGAATCACGTGAGCATTCACATCAGGGTCTCCTTAGAAGTATTTGTGGTTAATAACACAATATCATATGATAATTGTATGTATTGTCAGGCCACAAGCACAGTGGGCAAGAATTGATCAGATGGTCTGTTCCTGAGGACAGCAGCAGCACATGTGCTGGCAGGTGCTGGTGTGGATTTCAGGAGATCCAGATATACCAGAGGTATATCTGGAGCTGAAGGCGTGCTTGATCTGCGTGTGTCCATTCTTGCCTGGGGTAGTTGCCTTTTGAGTTTCTCACTCGTCCCCTAACCAGAGGCTGCACTTTACCTTTCCCTCTCTGTGGACTGGTTTCTGGTGGATAGAGGCAGAAGAGAGGCAAAAAACTGAGTGGGCAGGCAACTGGAGTCCTGACAGTAAAAGGGCAAAAAGAGAGAAAAAAGGTTGTATGGAGAAAGAGAGAGAGATGGATAACTCAATCAAGAGAGACAGTGTTCCTTTAGCAAGACTTCTGCAACTGTCCTCTGAATACCTGTGCAAATGTCCTCCCTCCCCGTGTGTTCCCTTACCCTGCTTTATCCTCAGACAAGTTGTAACGTGCACTGAATCTCAATTTGCAGCAAAAGTGATTATCCACCAGACACTTAGCGTCTTAGAGGACATCGTGGAGAATATCTCCGGAGAGTCCACCAAGTCCCGGCAGATATGCTACCAGTCGCTGCAGGAATCCGTGCAGGTCTCCCTGGCCCTCTTTCCAGCTTTTATCCATCAGTCAGGTAGGAGCTGGCGGCAAGCCCCCTGGTGGCTGGTGCCGGCAAGTCCCAGAATGACTGCTTGGTTCTGCAGAATGCATGGCATGGGCAGTGCGGGCCTTGATGCTGATGGTAGAGGGCAGGGATGCTTAGGGGCAGCCCTTACCTGGACCTTGCACCTGTGTCATGTGGCCCAGAGTCAATTTAGGGCATTTTGCATAGTGTTCACTTCTGAGTCTTTGCCTTCTCCCAGAGTGGAATATGAAAGGATGAGGTGATGGGGTCATTGTACAGGAGAAGAAAAAACTTTTTCCCATGAGTGCTGCTTATTTCCTTAGATGGCAAGGTGGGTTTTGCTGACATGGATCCCTCTCTCCCTCTGTCAGTGTCACCAGTGAGGTGCTGTGGCACAGTGACTGCACATGGCCTGGCTCTCAAAAGGGAGATGGTGGGGTTTGTCAGTCAGCACGCACTCCCTGATTGCCTCTTGTAAGCAGAGTTTGTGAGATTAGAGCCAAAATGTACTGTACAAGATGATTGTTTAGATCTGCAAGTGGAACCAGACTAAATGTAACCAGTATTTTCTGCAATTAATCCCTTTAATGGACTAGGGCCATGCAGCCTGAATACACCCTCATTATCCACTTTTAGCCACTTAACCCCTGACCCGAGTGCGAGGATTAGTGGTCAGAGAGAAATGGCAAGAGCACTCAGGTGTTGGCCCAGTTGAATGGCTCCATCAGAGTGAGCACAAAAATGATCTATCTACATTGAGAATTCAGTGCTGGTGGATGCCGAGTGGTGAAGGAGGCTTCCTAGTGACCTTCACTTCTCTAGTGAGCCGTTGTCAACCAGAGGTTCATGACGGCAGACTGGTTTTTTTGGCATGTCCCTAGTTGTTTCCCACTTTCCATCATGGACTTCAGTGGTGTTGGGGAAGCTTCTTCCAGCAGGAAGTCTTTGGGAGAGATGGTGGTGTAGCTTGTAAAAGGAGGGCTTCTGTTGATATCTATGCATGTGTCTCTGACTGTTTGCTTTATGCCTTTATGTAGATGTGACCGATGAGATGCTGAGCTTCTTCCTCACCCTGTTTCGAGGCCTTAGAGTACAGATGGGTGTGCCTTTCACGGAGCAAATCATACAGACTTTCCTCAACATGTTTACCAGGTAACTGCAGATCTACTGTCCTTGGCTTCCAGATTCCCAAGGGAGAAGTAGTGGGGCCCGGCTACAGAGCCTGGGACTTTCTGTTCCTTTTCTTCACTTGCCTCAAGTGTTGGTTTCTGTGCTGGCCCCTGAGAAACATTCCCTTGGCTACCGTGTGCTTCCCCTTGTCTGTAGAGAGCAGTTGGCTGAGAGTATCCTCCATGAAGGCAGTACTGGCTGCCGGGTGGTGGAGAAGTTCCTGAAGATCCTGCAGGTGGTGGTCCAGGAGCCTGGCCAGGTGTTCAAGCCTTTTCTCCCCAGCATCATCTCCCTGTGCATGGAGCAGGTGTATCCCATCATTGCCGAGGTACGAGAGTCTGGGCCGGTACCCTGTGCTGCCTCCTGTGTGCCCCTGGGGACAGAATGAAATCGTGAAGAAAATGCATTGCATTTTAAAGCTAATTTGTTAGTTACTTTTCTTGTAAAATAATTTTTTTCCAAGAAAGAATGCCTTTAGCTTGGTCCAGTCTGTTTATATTGGTTGTGTGAATCTGAACTAGTCTAGTGAAAGCATAGCAGGTTAATTGCTACCAGGTTGGTTGGCAATAACTTTAAGTGAATATGTGGTTTTCTCTAGCAAACATTATAACAAATGTATTATCCTAGTAAGAACATTTCACTGATCTCAAGGATATTAGGCTAGTTCTTGGAACCATGCAAAGGTTCTGTTGTTAAAGGAATGCTCTTCCTCCTTTGAAAACAGACATTCAGCATGACAAGATTCAGAATAAGTGTGGATTTAATTGCATTTTATGTCATAGTTAAATAAGAACTAACCTTTTTAAGTGCCCCAACTAAGGCTTAAATAAGTCAGTTGCTTTGCATCATTAAACACACTTGGGTCCTGTAAGGATTCCTACCATGGGAGCTCGTGCCCTCTGGTCCCATTTTAATTTTAATCAAGGCTGAATTAAATATATCCGGACCTTACAGTTTTGAATTCTGCAGAGACATCTGGAATATTGTGACCTGGCATGCCCCTCAGTGACTTGGAGATTTTTGGTTCAATTAGAAAATATTGCTGAGTCTATCTTCCCCTTCACCCCTCCTCTTAGAATCTTGCTACCAGTGGCTGGGGAGATGGGCCCAGAGTACTTAGCCCCACACGCCGCCTCCCCCTGGAGATCCTCTAGTGTGGCTTTCTGTGGCTTGTAGGTGCTCCTTGAACTCCTGTTCCACAGAGGGCAGAACTGCTTTTAAGACTTTTTACTTGTTTTGCATAAGATCAGCAGGTTAGCTGGGACAGCAGTTTTTATCCTGGGAAAAGGAACAGCACGACCAAGAAGATGTGGCAGGTCACAGCAGCTGCTTTCTAAATAGGAAACCCACATTCCTACTTGTTCTGCCATTTGGTAGCCTCTTTCCCCAGCTGAGAGGACTGAGTGCTTCCGACAGAAAAGAGGCCCCTGGGGGCGCCTGGCTGGCTCAGTTGGTAGAGTGTGCTACTTGTGGTGATCTCAGGGTTTGAGGTTGAGCCCCACTTTGAGTGTAGGTTACTTAAAAATAAAACATTTCAGGAAAAAAAATATAAAATAAAGGGCCCCTTGGAACTGACTCCAGTGTGTCTCTGGGGAAGTTGGCCTGGTTTGAACTGCTGGCCCGAGGGGAACTTGACTGGACAAGAGTGAGGGTGGGACGCTGACACTCTGTGTGCTATTAACCAGGCATCACTTAGGCCTCTTTGTTGCTCTGAGCCAAGGCTGTGAGTGGCCCCCTGAGCCGCAGGAAGGGAAGGTTTGAGGGTCTGTGTGTCTCCGCAGCGCCCCTCCCCTGATGTGAAGGCTGAGCTGTTTGAGCTCCTTTTCCGGACGCTCCATCACAACTGGAGGTACTTCTTCAAGTCCACTGTCCTGGCCAGTGTCCAGAGGGGGATCGCTGAGGAGCAGATGGAGAATGAGCCTCAGTTCAGTGCCATCATGCAGGTAACGTGCAGGCAGAACTGGTGAGGCTGCCACGCAATCCCAGGATGGAGAGGCCTCATTCTGGACACCACCTGGGTCCTTTGGCTGTCTATCCCTTGGTTTGCTTCCCTGGCATATGAGGAAGCCATGTAGTGTCTGATCAGAGCTTAGTGCTACCACTTAGTACTTGGGAAGTTAGTTAAGTTCTTGGAGCCTCTGTCTCTTCATCTGTAAAGTGGAGAGAATGCTGCCTATTTCATGGGTTTTAGTGTGAGGGTGGACTTAGTTTCCACCCAGCAGCTGGCGCCTGCGGGTGCTGGATAAATACCTGTCCATGTGCCTTGTAGTGGGTGTTTCCCAAGTGTGAGGGGACTACCTGTAGTACATTGGGGCCCACTTAACTGGAAGCTAAGTGAAGTCCCTTGGGGAGGGGCCCAGGGATCTGCATTTTGTAAAGATCATTCTGGCTGGTACTATACTGGGGAAACACTGTCCTATGAGCAGGCTGTCTTGGGGGCTGACTGGACCCTGCTGTAGGAGACCAGGGTACCCCCCCCTTGCTGGGGATGGCCGGGCTGCCTAGTGGCTGCTGCTTGGTTGCTGTCCTCATTCCACACTTCATCGTATAGCTTTTTATTCTAAGCCCAGGTCGAAGTAGAACGTTTTTCTTTTTTTTTTTTTTTTTTTGTCACTGCAAGATTTTCTTTTTGGGGTAACCAGAGAGATTCTCCCCTTCTTCCCTTGAGCTCCCTGTGCAGAGATTCTAATCTGGATAAACACAAGCCCTACCTCTGGCCTCCTGCTGCC
Source organism: Vulpes vulpes (assembly GCF_048418805.1). NCBI lineage: Eukaryota > Metazoa > Chordata > Mammalia > Carnivora > Canidae > Vulpes > Vulpes vulpes. The sequence goes on from NC_132782.1 coordinate 93,421,097, forward strand.
CTGCTGTCTCCAATGTGGCTTTGGGTGTGGAATATTCGCGTGCTTTCCTCCTCCCCCCACCTCAACCTTGTTTTTTAAGCCTTCTGGGGCATACGGATGCCTGGCCCCCTACTCAGGATTGTGAAAGCCATTTTGGAAAACAGCTTCATAGTGTCAGTTTCTTATCAAGTTGAGCATGTAGTCACTACCTGATCAAGAATCCCACTTTCTAAGCATTTTGCTTAAGATAAATGAAAATGTATTCATGCCATGTGTCTGTAGGTGTTTATAGTGGCTTTTTTCATAATTGCCAAAATCTGGAAATAATCCATATAGCCATCAGCTGAGACACATGCATGTAATGGACTGCTACTTAACAGTAAAAAGGAACATGTTCTTATACCAAGACCATCATAGATGCTTCCAAATATGTTATCCTGGGTGAGAAGCCAGATCCAGAAGGCCCCAGACCATATGATTTCCACTCCATCATGTAACTTTCGAAAAAGACAGCACCAGAGGGACAGAATGAGCAGTAGTTCCCTTGGGGTAGGGGAAGGAGACTGTGATGGGGACATGAGAGAACTTTTTGGAGAGACGGAAGTGTTGTGTGTCTTGTTTGTCATGGTGGTTAGATGACTGTGGGTTGGTCAGAATTGCACAAGGGTGAACCCCAGAAGGGTGAGTTTTTTTTTTTTTTACTCAGTGTCATACTTCAGTAAACCCAAATTAGTAAATAAAACCATTGGGCATCATTGGAGATCTCCCTGCTGCATCAGGCCTTACAAGACTCTTCTCGTAGCTCAGGGGCCTGGACGCAAAAGGACAGACAGACAGCAGCTTGTTGGGCTTTTTTTTTTTTTTTTTTTGCAGAGGAAGGGTATTACTTTTTGCCCTAGAACTTGTAACATTTATAGTCCAGAAACTCAAAGCAGTTTAAAAATTTGTTGTTGCTTAGCCCCTAGGCAGAGGCATCCAGTTTGAAGGAGCCTCCCAGGATTTGTGGTTTATAAAAGTTGGGACACCAAGGAGAGGGTGTGTGGCTTCCAGAGGTGAGGGGTTGGCTTGAGAGGAGGCAGCAGGAGTCTGCTGGGATTGCTGAGGATTTGACTAGAGTCATTTGACCAGCTTCTTGCTTCAAAAGTGGAATCCATGAAGGGATCTGGAGGTTTATTATAAAAGGTTAAGGTGAGACTAGTATGTGGAGTTAAGCCCAGTGCGGGAGGACTGTAGAGCTAAGACTACACAGGAATATTCCAAGATCTGACCAGTAGAATCAAGGCAGTGGATACCCTTGTCCTGCCATGGGCATGAAGAACCACCTGTGGGGTGTGGGTTCTTTTGGTGGGGAGTGAGGGTGGGGGCCCAGGAGGGCTGGGTCTGAGATGGTTTAAGTGCTGCTCATCACATAATGGTCTTATTTCCTAGGCTTTTGGACAGTCCTTTCTTCAGCCTGACATCCACCTATTTAAACAAAATCTCTTCTACTTGGAAACTCTCAACACCAAGCAGAAGCTGTACCACAAGGTTAGCACCCCTTCTCAGAAAGGGTCCTTCATCAGAGGTGTCAGTGGGGTGGGTGGAGTCCCAGTCTTCTAGGGCAGCAGCTGGGATGCATGGCAGGAGGCGGGCTGGGGCATAGATAGGCCCCCGGGGGCAGAGTGAGCCCTTATACCCTCACTCACCCCAGCCTCTCTGTCTGCAGAAGATCTTCCGGACCGCCATGCTGTTTCAGTTTGTGAACGTGCTGCTGCAGGTCCTGGTTCACAAGTCCCATGACCTTCTGCAGGAGGAGATCGGCATCGCCATTTACAACATGGCCTCTGTGGACTTTGATGGCTTCTTTGCAGCCTTCCTCCCAGAGTTTCTGACCAGCTGTGATGGTGTGGATGCCAACCAGAAAAATGTGCTGGGGCGAAATTTCAAGATGGATCGGGTGAGGAGAGAGAGGCTAGGCTAAAGGGAAGGGCAAGCATGGGCTTTCACCCTGGTGCCCACTCAGTGGAGAAAGGGCAGGCCACTTCCCTGTGTGGTCTGTACCTGCTGATGGCTCCTGATGGACTTGGGGCTGTGGCTGGATGTGGGAAGCCCCCCCGTGTGGGCTTCTGCAACACATGTGTTCTTCATCTCAGCCACTGGCCCCAGCAGTCCATCTGATGGCCTCTGCTTCTTTGTGCTCACTGCATCCTGTCGAGCATCACCCCCCCACTGGGCCCAGTCATCATTTCCTCAAGTATCCTGAGCAGTTGTAGCCTGAATTTGCAGATAGGCTGAGAAGACTGGTGCTCAGGAATCACATCTTCTGAGAGCCCAGGGTTAGGGATGGAATTGTGGGCTCTACCCAGGCCTCTGGTTCAACATGGGCTGACTGCTGTTGGGTCCTGGGATGAGCTCCCACAGGACTCACCCTTGTGCCCCTTGCTATCTGCCCAAGGAGCATGGGGAGGTGGGAAGGGGGCTGTGATAGTCCCGTCACCGCCGCCCCCACCCCCCCCCGCCTCCAGTAGTCCCGTATAGCACCTTAGGTAGGGGCCGGAGTGAAGGCGCTGGATGCATATGGAGCCATCGTTGCTGGTGCACATGCCATCTCCTGTCCCAGGGTGTCCTGTCAGGGCTCTCACCTGCCCTCCTTCCTCTCTCCACCATTAGTTCTCTGCATTTGCCTGCTAGGCTCTTTCTGGATCTCTTCTCATGGGATGAGTCTGTTTCATCCCTCACTGCGTGACAGCGTGGCAAAATGCAGTCTTGTTCCATGCCCTCGTGCTGTCCCTGCCTTGCCTCCCATGCTGGAGTAGCCAGCCCACAGGCCTACTGCCCTCTGCCGATTTACACGTTGCTCTTGCTGGAGCAAAGTCTGCTCACTTTTTGCTTATCACATCTGTGATATGTGTGAGGGTAGTTTCCTTTTAGAGTCAGTTCCTGTTTTCCTTGGTCTTGAAATCTTTTTTTTTTTTTCCCTTGGGATCTATCTTGTCTTCTCCTAAGCTTCTGGAAGTTCACTTCAGCCACTTGGGTAGTTTCCTTCCTGTTCCTTGAGGCCAAATCCTCATATTTAACCCTCCGTTTCTAATGATATTCTTATCAGTCAATTCTTGACTTAAAGTAGTGGCTTCTAAATCTAGTTATATGTCAGTGCACCTGGAGGGGCTTATTAAATATACAGAAACGTGCTCTTGTGTTCCACTCAGGAAATTTGAATTTGGCATTTGTGAGCCACTGATCTAAAAGACACCCCTTTGGTTTGTTTTCTGAAGGATGAAGTAAGTAAAGGAATCTGTGCCTTCATTCATCAGTCTTGCTGGATCATGGTAGAGTTTGGGGTTCTAGCTGCAAGGGATCCTCTCCACTGGTGTCTGTGGCCTGTGGGCTCCTATTGGGGTGTCTCTCTTGATTGATAGGACCTGCCTAGAGCCCTGGATAGGGAGGAGGAGTCTGTGGACGCCGCTTGGCTAGCTGTGGCAAAGGAGAGGTGTACATTGGCAGATGTACCCATGTTCACGAGAGAGTCTAGTCTGGACCCCCTTCCCTTCTTTCTGTGGAATCTGGGGCAAGTTTTGGAATATCTCTGTGCTTCACTTTCTTCATCCTTCAAATGGGAGTACTAATGAAATCTATATCTCAGGCTTGTGGCGAAGTTTGAGTGACTTAGTATCTGGATCCCTTGTGGCAGAGCCTGGTACATGGTGAGCACTAGGGGAGTGTTAACTATTGTTCTTTTGCTCCTATAGGGCCTTGGCTGACACATGGTGCATGAATGAGTAGAAATTTTGAGTTTAATAAAACATTTGCAGACCTCTGAGGCCCACCCTGGGATGGAAAGAGCTGGGGTGGGGTGGGGGTGGGATGATTTGGGGTGTTAGATGGGGCTGGGTTGCAGCTGTGCCCCTGCCTTCCAGGACCTGCCCTCATTCACCCAGAACGTGCACAGGCTGGTCAACGACCTGCGTTACTACAGACTCTGCAATGACAGCCTGCCCCCCGGCACCGTGAAGCTCTAGGCACAGCCTGCTTGCCGCCAAGGGACTCGAACTCCTGCTGCTGCCACCCGCATCACCTCTGCCCTCTGCCACAAACGGCTCCCAGACAGGCCTCGGCCGCTCCTTGGATTCTTGCACCCTGAACAGTGCTGCCTGCCCCCCTGTCCCTCTCCACGCTCCTCTCCTGCTGCCCACCCAGCCGAGCTGGCTTCAGGGTGCACCTTAGCACTGGTTGGAGTGCCCAGGGCAACGGGAGCAAGCAGAGGGTCATGTGGCCAGGTTCCAGGGAGGCCCCAGGGAATTCTGTGGGCTGGTCTGCGCCACTCCCTCGGACGTCAGCCATGAGGCAGAAACGCCAAGGACCGCTCATGACAGTGCCACCTTCTCACCATTCCACCCCCATCCCCGGCCCAGCCGGCCCGGAGAGACTTGATGCTGGAACTGTTTTGGCACTTCTGTCAAGCCTCTCCTGCCCTCCCCTCCGATTGCCTTGAAGTCTCTGCTCTTCGTCAGAGATTTGCAGACTCATGGGTTTTTTTTGTTCTTGTTTTCTCATCATTCCATTGTGATACTAAGGAACTAAGAAGCTTAATGAAAAAATAAAATGCTTATGTTGTTGTTATATAAACACTGGTCAGGGAGCATGTTTCCCCTCAGCCTCTTGGGGCCAGTATGTAGGTGGAGGGGCCATCCTGGTGGGGAGCTGGGCAGTAAGGGATGAGGCCTGTGGCCGTGCCCTGGGAGAGCACAGCAGAGGAGGGCCGGCTGGGGCAGGGTCTCCTAGACGGCCTCTCCATTAAAGCTACGGGAAGACATAGGGCCCCTTTTTCTCAGAGTCTGATGGTAGGGACTTGCCCTTACAGTTCACCTGTGGTGGGAATGGGTGTGGAGCCCAGGTGCTCATCAGGCGTGGGCTCACACTCTTCCTCCCCCTAGGGAATGGATCCTTGCCAAGAGACTCAGCCGGGTTATTGCCTGTCAGTGGGCCAAAGTCTCTCTTGAGGTCAGCAGCAGGGTGGAGGTCTGATAAGCAGGTGGCTTATCTGAGAGGAGGGTTTGAGGAGGGAGGCTGGAGGTGGGCGAGGGGTGGTGGTGGGTGATGCTCAGGGCTCACTGGTGTGTCTGAGAGCTGGGCCTTGTCAGCCATTTGTGTGTGGAAGTGGTGCTTCTGAAGTTTTTGGGGTGATGTATCAGCGGCTCCTTCCTGCCTTAAGGACCAGTGACCAGACTGATAGGACTCGGCTAGATTCTTTTTCCTAAAGACTTTTTTTTTTTTTTTTTTTAAAGTAATCTCTACACCCAGTGTGGGGCTCGAATATAACGCTGAGATCAAGAGTCACACACTACCTAGAGATTAGTCCTCTAATCCTGCTCAGAGCCACTGTTAATATTTTGGTGAATTTTCTTTTCCAAATATATACAAATATATATGGTTTTGCTTTTTCCTTTCCCTTTTTTTCTTTGTAGAATTAGGCTCATGTTGTTTTGCAGTCCCTTGGCTCAGTAGAGCCAGCCAGGCACCCCTGGACAAGGCTAGATTATAATGTGGAATCCCACACCTGGCAGGAAGAGGCTTGCTCGCCTGAAGTGAGGATGGCCACTGGTTGGTGGTAGAATTGGGGAGGAAGGGAGTTGGGGGCTGATGGCTTCTGAGGCCCTTATAAGAATCACTGTGGGGGCTAAGGGGGCAGGGGAGCCTGGGCCGTGCGTGCATGTCAGTCATAGCCTCTCAGCTGCAGCTAGCCCCACTTGAGAGTTTGCAGAGGAAGAAACTGAAACTCCAGTCACTCTTCTGCAGAAAGGAATTAACATCCAATTATTCCTTGGTTATAAATACTACCTCACCTGCCTGTCGGAAAGGCCTGAGTGTGGTCTATGCCTGAGCAGGTGAAAAGGCTTTTTGAATGCCCACAGATGGAAGGGGTGAGAGGATAGAATCTGTCGCCCAAGAGCTGCACCCTTGGACAGAACTTGAGATAGGATTTAGGGTGGTAGGGGAAAGGCTGCAGCGGAGTAAGGTGGGCCTAGCCTGTGTGGGTTGTGAGCTCCTAGTCCCTGGAGGTGGGCAAGCAGAGGGTGGTTGACCTGCAGAAAGGGGCTGCTTCCCTAGTCCTCTGACTTGATCCCTCTTGTCTGCAGTGCCCACCCACCTTAGGGCCTGGCAAGAACAGGCCCTTGACAAACCCAAAGACTCTGTGTTCTGAGGGACATGATGGGGAGAGGCAGGAGATGGACAGCAATGAGCTGCTTGCCCTGCCACCTGCCACCTTTGAGTGCGGGGAGGCTGCTGTAAAAGTCCGTACCCAGGCAGCCTGGGTGGCTTAGCGGTTTAGCGCCACCTTCAGCCCAGGGCGTGATCCTGGAGACTCGGGATAGAGTCCCACGTCCGGCTCCCTGCACGGAGCCTGCTTCTCCCTCTGCCTGTGTCTGTGCCTCTCTCTCTCTCTCTCTCCCTCCCTGTCTCTCTCTTTCTCTCTCTCTCTCTTTGTCTCTCATGAATAAATAAAATCTTTTAAAAATAAATAAAAGTCCATACCCTGCTTTTCCTCTGGTTTCCGTCAGTGACATCCACCCGAGGCATAGCCACTGGCTCTGGGAAGGGGTCTGATGAAATGCTTTCCAACTTCCAACGTTTTCCTCCACTTGCCTGCCATCAGCCTCACGCCATGAAATGTCACCTTTCTTTTCCATAGCCTTTTTTTTTTTCACCTCCTGACTAACATTGTAGTGGAAAATGCAAGGGCGCCTGGGTGGCTCAGTCCATTAAGGGTCTGGCTTCCGTTCAGGTTGTGATCCCAAGGTCCTGGGATTGAGCCCTGCATTGGGCTCCCTGCTTGGTGGGGAGCCTGCTTCTTCCTTTCCCTCTGCTGCTCCCCTTGCTTGTGCTCTCTCTCTCTCTCTCTATCAAATAAATAAATAAAATCTTTAAAAATAAATGTAGAAAACTGGAAAAGTCCTCTAATCCTGCTCAGAGCCACTGTTAATATTTTGGTGAATTTTCTTTTCCAAATATATACAAATATATATGGTTTTGCTTTTTCCTTTCCCTTTTTTTCTTTGTAGAATTAGGCTCATGTTGTTTTGCAGTCCCTTTTATTCACTTAACGTGTTAGGATCATCTTCTCATGTTACTGTTCTCAAATGTGATTTTTAATGGCAGATGGCATTCCAAGGATATGCTTTGTTTAGTTTCTCTTACTACAAAAGGTGCTGCAGTGAGCGTCTGTGCATGTTAAATTTTGGTGCTTGTCTGAGGATTTCCCCAGGTTCACATCCTCCATGTGGACTTGATGGCACTAATATTTTCGAGGCTTGTGATGGACATCGCTAGGCCCGATTTCTATTCTGAAGAAGCTGAGTTACAGACTTAAGAGTTGCAAAATGTCTGAGCTTGTAAAGGCTCCTTTGAGATCATGTGACCAAATCAGCTCCTGCTCTTGTGGATCTTAGGGACTCTCCTGCCCAGGTAGTTGTGGGGCCTGATTGGGCCTCCTGCCCACTTCTAAGTGCTGCCATCATCCCAGAGTGACATCTCTGTAGGGCACCTGGGACCAGGGAGAAGAAAGGTGCTGGTGGTTCTAGCTGACTCCTGGGCCCTGATTGATGGCAGTGAATTTAGCAAATATTATTTACCAAATACCTGTCTAAGTGAGGTGCTGCGTTGCAAGTGAAGGACTTGGAGGAGGCTAATACGGCAGTGGGTGCCTGCCAGGAGTTCACAGGCCCAAGAGATAGGCTGTTGCAGAGTGGTGTGCTAAATGCAGTGAATGAGGTTGGGGACCCAGGAAATGGATGGAGGGCTGAGGATCAGGGGGCTTCCCCGAGGATGAGGACCACTGAGCCGGCTCCTGGATAGTGTGGAGGAACTCACCAGTGGGCAAGTGGGTGAGGACACAGGAGTGAAGGTGCCTGAAGGCTGGTCGGCAGGCTGGGGCAGCCTGGATGGAGACTTTGAAAGTTGCGAAATTGCCATGAAACTTTGATGGGGAAATGGGTGGGGTGACCATCAGTTTTCTTTTTCTTTCCAAACAAGGATGTTTGGAGTTAAAACGGACGGTATCAGCAGTAATCCTGGGCTAGCAGGGGTGAGCTGGGATTTTGGTCTCCCTTGTCCTTGAAGAGAACGCATCAGGTTCCGTGGCTTGGTGTGTCAGCACAGATGGGAGACGAGGAATCCCACCACTTTCTTCCTTCAGGTGCGAATGCAGCTACCTGATTCATGGGATGGGGGTGGGCTACTGTGGTCACCAGCGTGGAGACACACAGCTGACTGGCAGCCTCCTGTTTGTGCATTGAGCGTGCAAGAGGATGTGGTCTGATAGCCCTGGGGGAAAGCGGAGGTCTTCCCCGACCGCCTCCTCAGGAGCTCCCCTGAACTCACCTTGCCAGCCAGGGCCTTACTCACTGCCCCACGGCACCTGCGGCATCCCCCGCCCAAATGAAGGCTGGACATGGAACTCTGCCCACAGCGGGTGCCCCAAAATGTCGAGTGTGCGAGGGTTTTCCAAATTTATCCAAATGGGTTTCTCCTCACAGGAGGAAGCCTGGAGTCACTCAGAGGTGTCTTCTGATGAATTTTTTAACATAATGAAGCCTCGTCCTTGGTGCCTGCTCAGAATGCCTGGCCTTACTTTGCAGGGCTCCTCAGGGAGAAGCTCTCGAGTGAACAGCTCTTCAGTGGAGGTTTTCTTTAGTTCAAGGACTCCCTTTTCTGCTCTTCCCTGCTTGCATCATTAGAAACATCTTTAGAAATCCATGTTAATTAATTAGCTCCAGCCTTGGCGTTGGTGGGGTAGCATGGTTGATAGCTCTGGTCAGGTGGCCTTCCAGGTTGGACCTGAAGCTGGCAATGAGCCCTGCTGACCCCGAAGGGCACCAGAAGCTCTTGGCTGAGTCCACATTGGGTCCCCACCTGGAGTGGGCTGGGGGTTGGCTGAAAGAGTATTTAAATGAAACATAGGCCAGACATAGCTGGGCATTTTGGCAATGGGTAGATTTTTCTCTTTAAAAATAAGCCTGGGTGGCTCAGTCGGTTAAGCGTCAGACTCTTGGTTTCGGCTCAGGTCATGATCTCATGGGTTGGGGGATGGAGCCCCGCCTCAGGTCTGTGATCAGCACCTCAGCGCAGAGTCTGCTTGGGATTCTTTTTCTCCTCTCTCTCTGCCCCTCTCTCACTCATGTGTGCACACACGCACTCTCAAACAAATACAGATCTTTAAAAAAATAAAAATAGACTTTGTTTCTCTCCCCTTTATTGTAGAAGTAATACATGTTCCTTGAAGATAAACAACATGAAAATCTACAAAATCATATAATAATGTTTCAATGGGTGGCCTTCCAGACCTTTTCTTGCATTTATATATATATATTTATTTATATATATATTTATTTATTATAAATATAAATATTTATTTATTATAAATATATATATATATATATACACACACAAATTCTACATTTATATATATATCCATACATACACCTCTTCTTTCAGCAGGAATTTGTGGCAGCCTCATTGCGCGCGCGCGCGCACACACACACACACACACACACACACTCCTTTGAATGAGCCGTATGGTCCCTAGAGACCCCAGCTCTCTGTGGCTATTTCAGCTGAGCCATGGTGGACCAGTTAGGTGGAAGTGACCTCTAGAATATTGCAGGAAGTTAATCTGGTCCTTGTCTCTCAGACCCATATTGGTGTCTGGAGCTGGGGGCTGAATCCAGAGGCTCACCCAGAGGTGCATCTTCTCCCTGAAGAGTCTACAGCGATAACCACACTGTCATTCTTGGAGCCGCTGAGGAAGGCATAATCCCCATTTTGCAGAGGGGCAGCCTGAGGCTCGAGGCTACAACTGGTCCTTGTCCTGCCTTTTCCCCACTTGTGTCCCCATGCTGGAGCTGATGACTCCTGAGCACTCCAGGAGTGGTGGTGACCTTGCTTCCGGCCTCTGGAGGGCACTCTAGGAGTGATTCAGACTCTAGAGAAGGATGTGGAGAGCATCTCAATCTTCCCTGCTGAGCCTGCCTGGGGTGGGGCCAGGAGCTCAGAGGAAGCTCTGGGGGCTTGTATTATGTTGACGATCTGTACTATGGCATTTTCCCAAATGGTTCCCTCTGCCACTGCTATGCTAGAAGAGAGGAGGAGACAGGCCGTCACTGCCTCCCAGATGCAGCCGGATTTGCCTTTTGCAGCTGTCCACCCAACCCCTTAGTATTCCCTGCCTTCAGAGCAAAAGCTTACAGAGGAGAATATCGCGGTTCAGAGAGGGAGGTGACTTGCCCGAGGCCACACAGCAAGTCACTGGCAAAGCTGGGGTCCGCTTTCAGGTCTCTGTGGCTCCAGAGTCTGGAGAATTCCACATCCTGTCCTGATTGCTGCCAGAGGCACTGTGGCTGCTTGACTCTGTTTTCTGCCTCCTGACAGACCTGAGCGGAGGCACTTTGTGGGCAGAGCTGCTGGAGCGCCTGAGCTGTGGGAAGAATAGGCAGCTGAGAGCTTGGAGTCTGGGTCCCTGTGGGTCCTGGGTTCACGGCATCGGCCCATCGCATCCCCTCCCTGGGCCCTGTCTCTTCGTACCGTGTGTGGAGGGGGCCTGCTTCCTGGCACTTGGTACAGTAGGGCTCCATATCTCCTGGGCCCTGCTCCCCCTGCCCTCGCATCCCAGGGGCTTTGAGAGCTGTTTGCAGGTGATCCAGCTGGGGCTGCACATCCAGGAGGCCCTGTGTGCCCTGGCCCCTCTGAGTACAAGGTTCCTTGGGGTTTCTACCTGGACTGGGCTTATGGGATTAAGGACCAGCTCTGTAGGTTTCCCTCACTGTGACGATGCATGTCTGACTCACCCTCAGCTCACAGACAAGTGTCAGTGACAGTCTAGTCTTCTCGTTCGCCACTGGACATGTGCTGAGGGATCAAGGGCTAGGCATGAAGCAGGGATGACACAGGAGTCCTGCCCTCCGGAAAGGGAGGGGGGATCCTATTGTGTGCCACATTACATGGGTATGTGTGTGTGAGTGCACACACTCGTGTGTTGGGTGATGGACAGAATGTACTCCATGCTCTGATCAGAGTCAGATGTGCACGAAGTGCACCTCCTTCTGTAACTGATCTCATTTGCTCTGGAAAGCTGGTGGCATGAAAAGTGTATTTTTTAAAAATGTGCTGATTTAACAGAACCCATTCTCTCCAGATTTAAAACAGGCTCCTCTGGATAAAATGTTCAGCTGAAGTTCAAACCCTAGACAGGCTTTGTGCGAATTTCAAAAGGCACCTCTTCCTCTGAGCAGGTGCGACTCTGTACCAAGGAGAGTGGAAGGCTGGCACGACTTCAGCCGGTACCTTCCCCTCAGCTGGGCCTTCTTGGACAGTGAACAACTGGCACAGCTGTCCATGGTGGATTTGTCAAACTACCCATCAAAACTGTCTTTTCAAAAAAAAAAAAAAAAAACCACAAAAAAAAACCTGTCCTTTTTCAGATGGTCTCCCTTCCCCTTCATCCATCCTCTTTCCAAGATGCCTTCAGGGGGTGGGGGGTATAGCTTATGTGTCTATAGGGTTGTGTGAGACCCTCTAGCCCTTTGTTTAGGACTTTAGACCCACAAACCAAAAGGCCACAATTAGACGAGGCTGCCTTGAATATCCAAAATGGACTCACTCCTGCATCTGAGGCCCTGTGAGTCTCTAGGCCACACTCCCATCTGTAACACCTCATCTCCACCAGGATGCAGTAGGTGAATATTAATGAAAGCTGTCACTGGCATCTGCACTGTCCCTGCCGGCTGGGGATGACCTAGAGGCCTCAGTGCTGTTTGGTGCCACAGCAGAGGAGTGGGTGTGGGGCAGCCCCTGCCTTCCCAGCCTCGCCAGACTGGGGGTGGGTGCTGCAGCCATTCCCCTACTGGGCCTCCCCACCACCCCTGGCCCCTGTCCCCTCCCTGGCTTGAGTGATTCGGTGGCCTCCCTCCAGTCCTCCCAGGCCCTGGGGGGTGTAGGGCATTCCCTCCCACTGTCAACCACCCCACCTCCTGGAGCCAGCTCCCACTGCTCTTTTCTAGATAACCCTGGCAAAGCCATGGCCATTAAAAAGGGAGTTGGCAGCGAGAAGTGATGTCAGAGGGGAAGAGCCAGAGCTCGGGGGCACAGGTGGGCATCAGCCCTGTGGGTCGGTCCCTCGGCAACATGCTGGCTGCCGCCCACAGGAAGTCCTCAAGGGGCACCAACAAGAAGCTCAACTGACGCGGCTCCCAGGGGTCTGAGGCTCACTGGCCAGTCCTCACTCTGGCCGCGTGGACATGACGGCAGGTGAAGGTCATAGGGGTGGTGGCCGCAGGTCCTCTCTTGGGGAGGTCTGTCCTGTTCCTCCTCCTTTGATCTGTCTACCCTCTCCCCCTCGCATCCCCTAATTTCCTTCAGCCTCTCAGGGGCCGAGTTTAGGGGGGCAGCCCTGGACTCACATGCTTGGGGGGGACAGGAGCTTTGTGGCCAGTCGCTCACACTGGGGAGAACCAAGGGACTTTCGAGCATCCTAGGGAAGGTGCTTCGTTGCCATACGCAAACGGCCTGTCACCTTCCCGTGCCCGCCCGCCCGCGGGACTTGTCAGGATATCCAGCTGCTCAGGGGTCCTTAACCAGCCTCGGAGCTCTACCACCAGGGGCCACACTCCAGCCGCCGGACAGTCCTGCCACCTGCCTTCAAAGTCTTGGCATCCTTCACTGCGCACGCTCTGCCTCCTGCTCCAGGAAGCAGCTGGACTCGCTCCTGAACTGGATTCCTACGTAGCACATCTGGTGAAGGAGGGGCTGGAGCATGAAAATCGCCGTCTACACTGGGGAGACAAGACTCCCGATGCCAGAAATTTCCCCGGATGCAAAGCCTATTGCCAAGAGGGCAACTGCAAGGTGACCTGTGCCCACTAGGTGGCCACACAAGTATTTCTGGATCCCCGGGCCTCCTACAGCCTCGCTGAGGGTGGCCGGCCTGGGCCTTCGGGGGGACCCCACCCTTTGCCTTCTCTCGGTCAGCCCGGGTCCCTCTGGAGGCCACCGGACAGGTGGGTGTCTGGGGGCTTGGTGGGCGTCGGGGGCAGGCGGGGGTTAGACGTGGGCGGACCTAGGTTCAAGTTGCCAGGCTACTGCTCAGTGACTGCAGGGTCAGACCCCGAATGTTGGAGTCAGTGTAGTGCCGACAGCCACCCCTAAGTAAGTCAAAATAAGACCAGTTCTAAGTGCATTAGACCAGTCAATTAGTAAAACGGGGAGGTGAGCGGGAAACAAAAAACAAACAGAAACAATACTAAGTCACAGAATTAGATTTACTATTTGAAGTGAGGTTTTTTTCACTTCTATGGAGGCCGATTTCTGTCTCTTGGGCATCTAAGCACACGTCTGTCCGCCCAGCTGTGTGACCTTGGCCAAATCACTTAGGCTCTCTGTGCTCGGCCCTCGTCTCTAAAGCAGAGTTAGTAAGAGTTCCTCCCGGGGACGTCAAAGGACCACAGGCGGTGATAGATGCCAAGTATTCAGCTTTGAACCTGGGACACAGTAGTTGCTCAATAAAAACAGGGATCCTTTGGGTTGTTGGAGTGTATTAGCCACAGTGCTGGAGGCCTACTGTTGGCTGGTCAGCAACAGGCAGGGGTGGCTGGGGCGTTCAGCTGCTACTTGATCTGGAAAAGATGGAGACACAAGTCAGGGGTCAGGAAAGGAGACTGTCCCAGGCAGGGCCCCGGTGGTTACTTCTTGGCTTCCCCCCATGTCCCTCATGCATTCCCCAGACATTGGCCACTGTAACAGGTGGATGGTTATTTTCGCTTTCAGGGGCAGAAACTCAGAGACTCTCAGAGAGGACCTGAGACTTGCCCGGTGTCCTGAGCACCTCTGCCCCGAAGTGCTGGCCGCAGAGTCCTGGACTCCTCTGTGGCCTCCTCCTGCCTCCAGACCTTCTGTTCTGTTCTAGGTGGCTGCCACCCCTGGGGAGACAGCCTGTGACTTGGATGCACATGCACAGAGATACACACATACGTGTGTGCACACACAACTGCCTTGGAGAGCAGGAACTAAGGGGGTGTCCCGAGAGGTGCTGACACACCCACCCCGATCCTAGCCAAGTCCAATGCCCTTTTTCTACAGCTCAGAAGTCTGAGGCCAGAGAGGGGAGCTGGCCAGCTATGACACCCAGGGTCAGAGCCAGGGTTAGAACCTAGGATCCCAACTCGGCTCGCTTCTTTACTCAGAGCCACTGTGTGCCCCTGGAAGGGGTCACCCTGGCAACGGGGGCAGTGGTTGTGGTTAAGGTCACCGGGAATGAAAGCCAGGGACTTAACATTTCTTGAGCATCTACTAAGTGACTGGTTTGTTGGGGCATTTAACTAACTGGAGTAGAAACATGAAATGGTTTCATTTCTTTAAAAAAGGAGATAGCTGGGGATCCCTGGATGGCCCAGCAGTTTAGCACCGCCTTTGGCCCAGGGTGTGATCCTGGAGTCCCGGGATCGAGTCCCATGTCGGGCTCCCAGTGCATGGAGCCTGCTTCTCCCTCTGCCTGTGTCTTTGCCTCTGTGTGTGTGTGTGTGTGTGTCTCTCAGGAATAAATAAAATCTTAAAAAAAAAAACTATTAAAAAAAAAAAAGGAGATAGTATAGCTACAGACTGCCTGGGGTCACATCTGGGCTCCTTGATTCCTGCTGTGTGGCCTTGGGCAAGTTTCTGAACCTCTCTGCCTCAGTCTCCTCATCTGTAAAATGGAAATAATAACACTCTGATGAATAATATGCAGATTAGGTGACACCTGGGTGGCTCAGCGGTTGAGCGTTTGCCTTTAGCTCCGGGAGTGAGGGGAGTGATCCCAGAGTCCCAGGATCGAGTGTCTGGATCAAGTCCCCACATCAGGCTCACTGCAGGGAGCCTGCTTCTCCCTCTGCCTATATCTCTGCCTCTCTCTTTCTCTGGGCCTCTCACAAATAAATAAATAAATAATCTTTAAAAAAATACCTTCCATTAAAAAAAAATAATGCAGATTAACAGTTGCTAAATCGAAAGCACTGGAACTATGGCCTGTGTGCAGGAAGCAGTGTGTGTGTCAGCTGCCATTATTACATTCATTCTCCTACTCTTATTATTCACACAATTGCCCAAAGCTGTACTCTATGCTTCCGTGGCAGGCCAGCCAGATTCCGTAGCTTTGGTCTCTGCCGTTGGAACGGCCTCATTTCAATAGAAGGCCTCAGAACTGCTTGCTTGCAAACCTGTCTTCAGTTCCTTTGGGGGCTCTCAGAGCCAGAGCCCAGAGCCGGGCCCTAGGGCTGCTTGTGTGTGCCTGCCTATGGGGGCACATTAGGCTCGACCACCCCCTCCTCCACCCTCTCCCGTCTCAGGTTTGTAGTCACCGAGGTCCCTACAGACGGGGTCCCACATAAGTCATGGGGCAGAGGCCAGTCTCGCCTCAGAACCCTCTGGTACTGAGCTGGCCCCCACCATGGCTCAGTCCTCAGCACTGTGGACTGAGGTCCAGGTCAAGAGTTGGTACCATCCAAGAGCTCCGTGGTCGCCGGAATGGTCCTGTGACACCCTCTTCTCTAACTTCTGCGAGGACAAAGGGGATCCTAACTTACCCTTCTTCTGAGGGCCACAGAGAAAAAATGTAATTTCCCCTTAGTCCCTCCAGGTGCAGTGCAAAGGCCCTGAGGCCTTCAGGTTGAGATCACCTATGGGCCTGGATTTCTGCAGTGGGCCTCCCACCTTCAAAAGTCGCTGGGCCAGAAGTGCCACCGGTTCCCAAGTGTGCCCCCAAATCCTCTGCAGTAGAGCCCTATCAGCCCTGGTTCGTCCCCTGCTCCATGCTTGCCCGTTGCCTGTGGCTTGTAGCTCTTCCACTAAAGAGGAGGAATTTGTTTCTTGCCCCTTGACTCTGGGTTTGACCGTGTGACTTACTTGGGCTTATAGGGGAAGGTGGAGGTGACCGTGTGCCAGTTCTGAGCTGAGACCTTCAGAGCCTCATGCTCCCTTCCTTGTCTGCGGTTGTCAGGAACAGTAGGCGGGGATGGCCCCATGGTCCCAGGACGGGGGTGGAGCACACGAGTGGAAAAGCTGAAGCCAGCATGGATGGCTCCCACTAACCAGCTGCAGTCACCTGAGCGGGTGGGCCAAGCTCAGCAAGCTGCCTGCCCTGCCCAACCCGGCCTAGATCCACCCCAGACAGGTGAGCAGGTGTGGCCGAGAGAAGGAAGACGCCAGCCTCCCCCCGCACACACGAGTGGGACCAGTGGAGATCCGCAGAGCTCTCCAGCCAGCACATTCTAGATCATCCGGCCCCAGTGAGCTGCTCTTCCTGAACTAAATAAACATATGTTGTAGGCACTGACATTCTATGGCTCCTTGTTATATGGGATTGTCACGGCCCCAGCTGACTGATACACACCTCCATCTTCTGCCCCACCATGGTGGGGAGGGAAGGAAAGTAAAAATGCACAACTCACCTCCCCAGGCTCGGAGGAAACTCTGCTCATGCTTCTCTTTCTCTCTCTCTCTCTTTTTTTTTAAAAAATTATTTATTCATGAGAAACTCACAAAGAGAGGCAGATACACAGGCAGAGGTAGAAGCAGGCCCTATGCAGGGAGCCCGATGCAGGACTCGATCCCAGGACCCCGGGATCACAACCTGGGCTGAAGCAGGTGCTCAACTGCTGAGCTACCCAGGCACCCGTTCATGCTTCCTTCTGAAGGAAACACTGGCTCGGGCCTGTGCGGCCTTGGGCACAGCCACCGTCCAGTCGGCATCCCTAGGCTGTCTATGCAGTTCTCTGTCAGAATGTGGGATGCTCGACATGATGGCTTTGGTCCTCGACTTCGGCCTTAGCTACCAGGTGGTGACAAATATCTCACTGGGTGGCCTGTGACCTGAATAGTATCTTTTTTTTTTTTTTTTCTGAATAGTATCTTAATTAATCCTCACCTCCTCTTCGAGACCACTCCAGCTTTACAGGTGAGAAAACTGAGGCAGCGGTGGCG
Source organism: Vulpes vulpes (assembly GCF_048418805.1). Lineage (NCBI taxonomy): Eukaryota > Metazoa > Chordata > Mammalia > Carnivora > Canidae > Vulpes > Vulpes vulpes. The sequence goes on from NC_132782.1 coordinate 93,438,059, forward strand.
GAGTGACCTGCCCAAGGTCACAAGTGAAGGATCCGGGATCCCAACACACAGGTGTCTGACCCGGGTGCCTGTGTCCCTAGTTACCTTGTCCCACCACATTCCGAGGGAAAGCATCTCAGCTGGGTAGGTGGGGCCAGCAGCCCTGTCTGGCCACCTCATGGAGTCTGGGCTGAGAAGGGCTTAGGGCATCTGGAAGTAGCTCTACAGGGTTCCCCTCCTCCTTGCGTCTCTTGTCCCCCAGAAGAATGGCTGCTGTGCCTGTGTCAGGTTTGTGGGTGAGGCCTGGGCTCCGATTGCCAGGGACGGAGTAAGGAAATAGGTGAGCAGCCATGGCCTGGCTAACTGTCCCTTCCTTCCTTCCTTCCTTCCTTCCTTCCTTCCTTCCTTCCTTCCTTCCTTCCTAACAAACAGTGAGAATCCACCAGGCCCCAGGCTCTGCTCTGGGAGCACGGGACTCACCAGTGAGGACCACAGGCCTGTCCTGCCCTTGTGGAGCTGGCAATCCAGTGGGGGAGACAGAGGAGCTGGTAAATGAATAACTGAGAAATTACACGTGGCCTTTTCGGAGGGTGCCAAGCGGAGGACATTGTGTGGGTGATGGATATATACAGGCACAGGAGAGAGCACCTGTGGATGGATGGTTGGGAGGGGGCCTATCTGAGGAGGTGACAAAAGGAGAGCTCTTTGAGCAGGAGGTACAGCCGGGCAAAGGTCCTGAGGCAGGAATCAGCTGAGTGTGGTAGAAAACAGAAGGAGGACCAGCATGGCCAGAATTTAGAGGGTGAGGGGGGAGTATTATGAGGTATTACTTGATTGTATTATTTTTGATATGAATTTTAAACAATATCGGAATGTCCACAATAGTAGAAAACAGCCCCCTGCCCCTGTGGTCTCCTAACACCGCCCAGGCCGGAGCTGACAGCTTATGCAGCTGCCGTGCTTGCCAGGAGCCTCAGCCCTTCCTCAGCAGCTGGCTGAGCCTCTGGACCCCCACCACAAACTCAGGCAGCCTAAAAGTGGCCTAGACCCTCGAGCCCCAGACAGGGCCTAGGGGACAGAGAGGCGGCTCAGAGAGTGTGCGCTGGTGCCTGTGGGCCTGGCGGCCTGACACGGGTCACACAGGACAGGTTTGCCCACTGGAGCACCTGTCCTGCAGACTGTTTCCCACGACAAGGGACCTTAAAAGTCAAAGGTGGACATAACCGGCCGGCCCCTCCTGAGCTCTGGCCAAGCCTCCCGCCATCCATTCTGTAATCTGGGTGAGACTCCTTTCCATTCAACCCGATTCTCCCCTTTGTCCTGTTTTAAGGCAGCCCCAAAGAAGGGCTGTGAGGAGTGGGGGGATCCAGGCCTGGAAGTGATTCTGGGGTCAAAGCCCTGCTATCCACGGGCTAAGTGGCCTCCCACGGGTCACCCCAGCTTACTTATCCAAATAATGGAGGAAAGGAGGTCAATTGGAATGGTTTCCAAGTTAGAGAACTGTGTGGAATTAGCTGAGGTTGTCCTCACAAGACATGGGTACATAAAAAGAACCATAGGAGGGGTTAGTCCTGCTGGCATGTGATGAAGGACTGGACGCAATAGCCACTTACCTGATGGGACCCAAAGCTATAATCCTTCTCTTCCTGTCTTACCCACTCCCCTCCAGCCACAGGGGGATCCCTGGTTGCTCCTTAGGTGTGCCAACATTCTTCCTTTTGGGGGCTCTGCACCTGCTGGCCTCTCTCCCCGATGTCTGTACCTCACTTCCCTGGGGGTCTGTTCAAGGGGGTGTAAACAGTAACCTCCTCCCTGCTGCCTATTCTCAGCCCTCACTGCATCCTTTGTGGCTTCTCACCAACACCTGACCTGTTATGTTACTCATCTTTATTTTTGAGGGAAAAGGGTTGTCATTAGTCTCCTTTCAAAAGAATGGAAGCTTCTAGAAAGCATGAAATGACTCATAGTGGGTTGAATGGTGCCCCCCACCACCACCACAAAGATATGTCCATGTCTCAGAAACTGTGAATGCAGCCTTACTTGGAAAAAAGGCTCTTGAATGATAGAATTAAGGTTCTTGAGATGAGATCATCCTGGATTGCCCAGGGGGCCCTAATTTCAATGACAAGTTCCTTATAAAAGATCCATAGAGGAGCCACCAGGAATGTCACAACCACCAGAAGCTGGGATAGGCAGGGAAGGATCTTCCCTTAGAGCCTCTGGAGGGAGTGTTGTCCTGCCAACCCCTATGATCTCAGATTTCTGGCTTCCAGAACCATGAATGAGTACATTTTTGTCATTCTAAGCGGCCCAGTTTGTGATGATGGGTCGTGGCAGCCCTAGGAAGCTAGACCACTTCTGTATGGCCAATACCCAGAATAGGGCCTGAGATGACACAGAGCAAGGAGCAGCAGGCTTTCTCTGGAAAGGGCCGGATAGCAAACATCTGAGGCTCTGCAGACCGTTTGTTCTGTCTCAACAACCCAACTCTACAGAGAGAGCATGAAGGCAGCCACAGACAATATGAAAACCGAAGGGCTGGATTCCAATACAACTTTATTTATGGATGCCAAAATTTGAATTTCATAGGATTTTCCTGTGTCACACAATATTCTCATTTTGATTTTTTCCCCCCTAACTATTTAAAAATGTAAAGAGCACATTCTTAGCTGGTGGGTCGAACACAAACAGGTGGTGGGCTGGATTTGGCATGCGGGCCACCGTTGGCCGCTTCCTGGACACGTGCTGGAAGAGTATTTGCTGAAGGGTTGAAGAAACATGTGAGGAGGTGGCTGGAGGCTCCAGTCAAATAGCCCAGGGACTGTGATGAAGCCACGTGCACACCGAACTCCCCGAGGATTAAAATAGATTTGGATTCTGGAGCCCCGCAGATTGGTTGGGGACATTGTTCCCAGGTCCTCCGTGCTGGTCTGTGCCACGAGGGCTGAAGTGATGGAGGAGGTGGAGCATAGCCACAAGCACTCCCTGCACCGCTTGGATGTTGAGCTATGGAGTGGCAGGGGGTGTGGCAAAGTGGGGAGACAGTCTCCTGTCTTCCAGCAATTACCCAGCTCCAGCTAATTCTGTCAGCTGGGAATGAAAGCCCAGGTGCTCGCAGAAGTTTAGATTGGTCCTGAGAAGGTGGAGAATCCAAATGTTTGTATGAAATCTCCTGCTTTAAAAACTTGGCTTAAAAAAAAAGTCATGCCAGGAGCTTCCATATGTCAAATGTATATTGTTACACCCATCTTATGATGGTTTGGGGAGGCCTGACCAACGGCGCACAGCTTGGACATGGCCAGTGCTGGTGTCAGTGACCTTGCAGTTTTGTGAGCGAGGGCTCCCTGGGTCTCATTCACGGGGTGGAGGGCAAGGGGCTCTCTCTCCAGCTGGGATGGCTGGGTCCCTATCACCCCCAGTCAGAGAGAGCTGAGGGTGAGGTTCAGGTTCCTGGAGGGATGAGGCCACACGTGACTCTCCTCGGTTGATGGAGAGGTGGCCGGGCACACACCCCTGTCCCTGTATCTGATGGAAGCAGCTGTCACTCATGTTTGCTAAGGAGCCAACCCTTCATCAAAGAAACCTTGAGAAAATGGATATCCCTCCGTGCCTGTGTCTTAGGGGCCTGGGAAAGCACTCTGAATGTGCTTAGCGGGCTAGACAGCCCTCGTGCAAACCACTCCTGCCTGCATCGTCTCAATTCACAATCCCATCAGACTCGGCACCTGCTATAGTGGAGAAGGATTTGCTCTTAATGAGTCTGCCCAGAATTGCCTTGTTGTCTCGGAGTTGACAAACTATATCCCTTAATAAAAGTTTCATGACTCAATTTAGTAAGGGAGACATGTAATCCCAGCCCCTCCTGCCCTGATCTCAGAGATTATCCCCAGGTGTTGGTCCCGGGAACATTCCTGTGTCTGACACCAACACCATCTTCAGGGCGATTGTCCACCAAGATTGCCAGGGCACCTGTGGGTGGAGGGAGCCACCCACTCCCGCCTCTGCCCTAATGACCTGTAGCCGAGTGTCCACAGATCCAGCAGCCCTTTGTAACTTGCCCTCTCATCAAGAGATTGGATCTGTTCGTCTGCCCCTGAGGTCTGGCCTGAGGTGCTTTGACCGATAGAATCCATTGAAATGACTCATGTGAGTGCCTAGGGCGGAGCTCCAGGCGTCTTGCAGCTTTCACCTGGGGGAGGGCTCCTGAGGAGGAGAGCTGAGATACCCCCAACCAGTGCAGTGTCAACTGCCAGATATGCCAGCGAGGTCATCATTGACCCCCAGCCCCAGTCGAGCCCTCAGAAACTGCAGCCCATGAATGATGCCAGGAGAGAGGAGCAGGGCTGCTCAGATTCCAACCTGTAGCATCATGAGAAATAATTGCTGCTTTGTGCCACTGAGTTTTGCAAGTTTGTTAAATGGCACTAGATGACAGCTTTAGCCATCTCTTAGTCTCAGCCATGACCTATGGGTGGGGGTTGACCCACACTCAGCTCCAGAGGTGTGTCCTGACTGGCATAAGCCAATTGGATCATCCTATTCTCCTTGTCCATGGTGAGGCATCTGGGACCATGTTCTGGGGCTTCCTAGAGAGAGAAATCTCCCCACTGCCCAAGAAAGAGCTGGTGTGGTGTGAAAATATGAGGTTAGGAATCAAGGCAGCCATTTTGGGGACTTCCATGTGGAGCCAAGGGCAGAAGGGTGAAGCTGATGCCAAAGAAGATAAACCAGAAGGCTGAAGAGGACCCAAGTCTTTGACATCTTTGAGCTGCTCGATCAAGCCACGCCTAAAGCAAGACTTCCCCCTGGGTTTTTCAATTTTATGAGCCAATGAGTTCAATTTTATGACCCTTGAATGGTTTAAGCCAGCTCTAAATGACATGCTTTCCTGCGTATGGGGCACAAGAGCATCTAGGGGATGTACTTAGAGGTTTCGTTCATTTAAGACATTGGGGCACAAATAGACGAAGAATTATACTAAGGCGTATGCATTCGAGTGTTGTTTCTATTGAAAAACTGGAAATAGGGGTGCCTGGGTGGCTCAGACAGCTAAGCATCTGACTTTGGCTCAGGTCATGGGGTCCTGAGATTGAGCCCCTCATTGGGCTCAGCACTCAGTGACAAGTCTGCTTCTTCCTCTGCTCCTCCCCCCACTCGTGCACACACACACTCTCTCAATAAATAAAATCTTATAATAATAAAAAAAGGAAAACTAGAAATAACCTGATTGTCAAACAATAGGAAATTGTTCCATAACGGTGGGACATCCACACAGTGAAACACTCTGCAGCCATGAGAGTACATTAGGGGCCATCAGACCTGAATTGAAGTCTTGATGGTGTCATTTGTCTCATGTGTGACTCTAGGCAAGTTATGTAACCCTTCTTAGCCTCAATTTCTTCCTCTATAAAACTGGTACAGTAATAAATGCCCACCCATAGGATTTTTGTGCAAATTAAATGAACTATGTCAAGAACTTAATATAGTGCCCAGAACATTCCTAAATATTTAATTACTGGTTATTATTATTAACAACATCTAATGACATTGAGCAGGATTGTGATATGATTTCAAATGTAAAAAGCTTGATACAAAACTGAGCATGCAGTCTTATTAAATTTTTATAAAATGTACATAAAATTTTGCATGAAAACACCAAATTATCCCCCCAAATGAATATGAAATCATTGTGAAATTATAGGCACCATAACACTTTTTTGTATTTCCTGAAGTTCTGACACTATCCTTACAATCAGAAAATAAAGCTATTTAATGGTAGAAAGAAAGGAAGGGACAGAGAGAGGAAAGAAGAAAGGAAGGAACGGAGAAAGAAAGGAAGATGGCTCTCAGATGATAAGATAATTCCAAGAAGATAAAGGACATCTTCTGTGGACTGGTGTTGGATGTTGACCAGGTGGCCTGCAGCTTCCAAGATGGCCTGTAATGATCCATGCCTTCTAGTCACATTTCTGAGTAGTCCTCTCTCACACTGGTATTGACATGTGTGATGCTTTGAATATTATAGAAATGACAGTGTGACATCCAAAGCTAGATCACAAAAGACATTGCAGCTTTCACCTCATTTTCTCTAAGACAAATGCTCTGAAGAAGCCAACTGCCATTTTGTGAGGGCGCTCAAACTGCCCTACGGACAGGTCTGATGGCAGAGGTCTGTTGCTTTCTGCCAACACCCAGCATGAACTTGCAGGGTAGTCACCTTGGAAGCCAAGACTTCAGACACTGTATCCCTGTATCCCTGGCCGATAACTTGACAGTGGTCCCGTGAGAGAACTTGAGCCAGAACCACCCCGCTAAACCAATCCCAAATTCCCAACTCAGAGACATTGTGAACTAATAAAAGCTTCTAACTGCTTTAAGTGCCTACGTTTGGGGTAATTTGTTACACAGCAGTGGCCAAGAGGGAGGAGCCCGTGTTTATTAAACCTTTGTGTTCTTCTAGGAATCCACAAATATCTTATTGTGAACCCCTCAACAGACTCTCACGTAGTGTCTATTATGAGTCAGTATGATTTGAAGCATTTCCTATAAGTCTGTGAGGCAAAGGCTACCATTATTCTTACTTTACAGACAAACCAGGACACTGAAAGACTAAACGGCCAAGGTGACATAGTGATTGGTGGGAGAACTGAGATTCAAACTCACATAGCCTGGCTCCAGGAGCTACTCTTCTGCCCATTGTGCCATGTCGTGAGGAGACACCAAGGCTCAGCGGTTACAGTTAGCTAACGTCCTTGAGTTACCTTCTTTTCTTCCCTCTTGTCCTTCACAAAGGAATGGTTTTATGAAGACATATCTTATGAACATCTCTGAGACAGACATATGTTGCCCATTTCTCTACATTCTTTGCAGTTCTCTTGATTCTATATACTTTCTTTTTGGAGAAGCTTAGTGAGTTTTAATGGGGAGATGTCTCCACTTGACTTTTCCCATCTTCCTGATGACCCAGACTTGCTGCACTGGATGCCTGGGGCCACCAGTTTCCCATCTGTGTCTTTCCTCTTTGAGGGTGTTCCTCACACAGGTCATCAGGGAGAGGGCTGGGAGCTGGAAACGTGGGAGAAATAAGGAGAACACAAATGTCCACTGTGTCAGTTAGCTTTCCTCCAAAAATCCTACATAACAAGTGACCCCCCAAGTCAGTGCCTAAAGCAATACTTGCTTATTTATATGGACCTGTGGGTTGGTTGGTTGACCGATCTAGGCTACACTCGGTGAGGGAGTTGGTCTTGGCTGGGCTCAGTCACCTATCTGGAAGTCAGTTGAGGTGCTAGGTCTTCCTCCTGGGGCTAGCTACCCTAGCTCAGGCGGGTTCTTATCCTGGCAATGACAGAAGGCCAGTGGGAATACACAAGGTACCTTGAGGCCTAGCCTGGGAACTAGCCCATCAATACTGCTAACTTATATTATTGGCAAAGCAAATCACATGACCAAATCCAAAGTCAAGAACCAGGGAAGTAGGCTCATGGTGGAAGGGCACTCCGATTACATGGCAAAAGGTACAGAAATAAGTACCAGAGCCAGAACAACACCCCAGGCAGACGGTCTACAGTAGCTTCAGACTCCACTGTATTTCTCCAAAGCCACCAAGAAGGCAGGCTCTACTTCTTCCAGGGCCAAGGTCCCTCTGCTCTGCAGCCAGGCTACCAGGTAAATGGGAGGGAGCGCACTAAGTCACAACCACATAGCCTGCTTCCTCCCCCATTGATTATGACCCCGTTAGACTTAGTGGTACCAACATTCCCGAGTGTGTGTTAAGACTTACTATAATCCCTTTGATTTATAGCCCAAACCCATCCATTTGTGTGCCCATCCTTGGTTCACTGGACATCCCTGGGGGGTGCTGGCCAGGGGTAGATCTTCTCTCAATAATATCCTTAACCCAAGAGGGGGCTCCATTCTTTCCTCCATGCTTCACTGACTTCACAGTGTCGATGAAACCCTCTTATAATACAATAGATTGCCTTTCTTGTCAAAAACTTCCAACACACAGAATGGAGCTGGCCATTCAGAGGGTTCCTGGGGAGGCCCTTTCCAGGTCAAGGTGTCCTGGGCCACTGGAGTCGGAGTCACACACTTGGGGTTGAATCTTAGCTCTTCCATTGACCTTGGGCAGGTCACTTCTCTGACAGTCTCAGTTTTCTTATCTATAAAATGGGGATAGGGGACACCTGGGTGGCTCAGTGGTTGAGCATCTGCGTTCAGCTCAGGGCGTGATCCCGGGATCCTGGGATCAAGTCCTACATTGGGCTCCCCATTGCAGGGAGCCTACTTCTCCCTCTACCTACGTCTCTCTCTCTCTCTGTGTCTCTCATGAATAAATAAATAAAATCTTTTAAAAAAATAAAATGGGGATTAAGGGTACCATCAGGGTCATGTGTGTGAAGCTCTGGGTACTTTGTGTGGCATTTAGTGGATATTCTCTCTTTTACTTGGAAGACTAAATCAATGAAAGGAGGGTTAGGCAGGTGTGTGTGTGTGTGTGTGTGTGTGTGTGAGAGAGAGAGAGAGAGAGCGAGCATCTGTACTGGTTAACAGATCATGTGGTAAAGATAAAAGGCTCCAGAAGATATGTCTTGATTATAAACCCAAGGAAGACAAGGCAGTGCTCAGCAGCACAGGCAAGGCTCACTCTTTTCCAGTGAGTTCAGTGCCCCTCACCTTCCATGAGAGTTTGGGACTCAGGCATCCCTTGCACAGGCCTGGACTTCAGTTCACTAGAAACCCACAGTGTCTCCTGTGTGGTGGGGGAAGCTCTGGTCCCTGATTCAAGGGTCCCCATGTTCTCACCCTGGGGACTCCCCCTTGCCTTCCCAACAGTCTCCTTTTGGACAGTATCATCTATCATAACCACAACAGTAATGTTCTAAGAGTGCTTTCTGGTTGACCTCTCCCAGTTCTGTCCAGTTCTGTGCCTCAGTTTCCACCTCTGTCAAAGAAGCCTAGAACTGTGTCTACCTCATAGTGTGGCTTGTGGGTATAATGAGTTAATGGGTGGGAGAGCCTGCTTCCCTAGCTCCTGGCACAGAATCAATATTTTCTATTGTTGTATTTATCACTTATACTCTTACTGCTAAAAACAAGACCTTTCCACAGAAGACTTCCCAGCGATCCTTTCTTATGAGATGGGGAGTGACCCTGAGGGCGACTTTCTATAGCTGCTGAGCCTGAATGTGAGTCTCATGTTTTTCTTTCCTGAAAAAGACAAGTGCCCACATTAGCTGACCTCTTCTGGGGTGACACGTGACTGTCAGTTCTTCGTCCTCCAAAAAACAATGCACCTAATCTGCTCTTTCAGGAGGAAGGTGACTTTTAAACAATGCGTGAGACTAATTGCTTTTTTGAGAGGAACTCAGGTGTTGGGAAAAGCATTTTGAAAGCAGATGTTTGGAAACGCTTCCATTGTCATGAGCTTTTGTTGCCAAAAAGCAAGGAAAGTATGTTTCCTTTAAAAACTCTCTGAGTCTGCATGCTTTAAGAACTCGAAAACAGAAAATTTGGCCAATTCCAAAATCTTTCAAAAGAAAACTTTTAGGGAGACTTGAACCCACTTGCTAAAAACACACCAACACCAATCTGCTGATTTGTCTACAAGACTAACTGATGGGCATCAAGGAAGATCGACATACCTTAGCCAAATTCCACTAAAAACAGTTCCTTATTTTGTGAATGGGACTCAGATGTGAGTATCGATATGTAGAAAGCATAGCCCACAAGGCACTTCTTCCATTCAGATTTATCAATCTTTGTATAAATCAAAAATTCAGCATTGCTTTCATCTTCAATAGCCACTTGAATCAAGTATGAAAAGAACCTTCCATAAAACCAGACCCTTGACCTACTGTAGCGCTGTGTTAACCAATGGTTTTCAAAAAGCGATGAATAAAACACATGCAGTTGCATTGCAAGCAACTAAAATAACCCATTAAGAATGTTTAAGTGAGGGATGCCTGGGTGGCTCAGTGGTTGAGCACCTGCCTTTGGCTCAGGTTGTGATCTTGGGGTCCTGGGATCGAGTCCCACATCAGTCTCCTTGTGAGGCACCTGCTTCCCCCTCTGCCTATGTCTCTGCCTCTCTCTGTGTGTCTCTTATGAACAAATAAAATCTTAAAGAGTAAGTGAAAATCGAAAGATCTGTTATGTTGTTAGTAAATAAAAGAGAAATATTTAAAGTAGCGTTTATTCAGTCTTTATGCTTTTTCAATTTTTCTAGTTTTTCTATGTGTGCTTTTATACTGTTAGCTCTTTGGTGCTGGGTTGGGGAGGTAGGGGGCTTCCTCCCTGGTCCAGGAAGCAAGGCCGGCTGTGCTGCTCTTGGCCCCTAGGGGGCAGCAGAGGGAAGCAAACAACAGCTTGGAAAGGGTCTACTCAGAAAAAACAGCCCAAGAAGGGGCTGGTCCAGGAAACACCTTAAAACGTCTGTTTTCTCCCCAATCTCCCTGTCATCCCTCCTCAGGACTGCAGAAAAAAGAAAGAAAGAAAGAAAGAAAGAAAGAAAGAAAGAAAGAAAGAAAGAAAGAAAGAAAGAAAGAAAGAAAGAAAGAAAGAAAGAAACCAGCTTCAGACCTCGAGGACTGAGGAAAATCCCACTGATGCTGAGAACGAGGAGGAGGGTCAGTGAGTGAAGAAGGAAGGTTCGTTTTGGGCCAAAGGGCTGACACTTGATTCACCCGGAGACGTCAGGGAAACAAGCCCTGGATTCTGATCCCTGTCCCGCTCCTTCCTGAGATTCAGTTCCTCCCTAAGAATTCCCTAAGGGTTCAACGATATCTTTTTGACCGAAGTGCCCAGCATGCAGTTGGTGCCACATAAATGTTTACAGGCTCTGACTTGAGTGAGCCTGGGAGGCGGCTTCAGTGTGTGGCATAAACCTGGCACATCTTCAAGATGCCTTACCTCCCCTCCTCATCTCCCACTGGCCCCCTGGGCCACCTTCTGGAAACACAGCCCTAGGTCCCATCGTGCCCCTGCTCCACAGTCATCACGGGCTCTCCGGGCTCAGCACATACTGGTGTTCCTGTCCCCCACTCCTATTTACAGATTTGAAAACAGAGGCTCTGAGAGACAGATGTGGCCCACATGTGGCCCCACATGGAAAATTCAGACCTTCCACCCTTGGCCTGGAACACCCAACACTCTCCAGCTCCAATGCCCCTCCTTAGTGAGGCCCCCTGCTGCTCCCTCTCCCATCGTCTTTCTGTTGCTCTGTTGCATATACTACCACGTGCAATTACCGAGTTTATCAGCGGTGTCCGTGTTTATCATTGATCTTTCTCAAGAACATGAGCCCCATGGAGTCAGGAACCTGGTTTGTCTTGTTTGCCCAGTGCCTAGCACAGAGCAGGGACCCAGTAAATTCTTCTTGAATAGTTGTTGGAAGAGTTAAGACATTTTCAAAGAATAGGCCATCTAATGAAGTTGGTTCCTTTCTCCTCCGGAGAACCCACCCCCTGGGACTTTGACTGTATGGAGCTCTGGGGTCTCTTCCTCCTGTGGGAGCACTCACCGGCCCCAGAGCAGCAAGCAGCCTCTAAACACAACAGTGCTGGGGGGTGGCGGGGAGCGGCTTTCACGGAAAGCCTGGAGTGGTGTCTTTACCAGGGGAATAAAGAGGGTATTATGCTTAGATACCTTGAGAATGAATGTTTCAAAAACCTCACCGATAATTGTTAATTGACTAATCCTTGGCTCTAATTAGGAGGGCCCAGGGGCCACGGATGCTCTGGTTTCCCAAGCTCTACTTGGAAGGTGTAAGAAACAGGATGGGACTTAGGAGGCCCAGAAGCTAACCCATGTCTTTGTATCAGCCGACTTTGAGGAAAAGTTGGAAGCAAAATGCAAGTGGGCTATGTCCGTACAATGCATATTTATACTTCCTGAAAAGTAGTACTTTCATTATGAATAGCAACATTTTTTTCCTGGACAATTTTGTTGAATATAAAAAAGGGTAAAATTCCCAACTGTATGGCTCTGTGAGTTTTCATAAACTGAACACCTGTGTGAGGTCGGGCCACATGGCCCTCCCAGACTCCGGGCCACCTCCCCAGCATAACCATCATGCTGACTTTCAGTACCAGAGGTTGGTTTTTCAAAATATTTTGGGCTTGGATTCCAGGTTCTCAGATTCAAATGTGTCCCCCAACCCCCTCCCACCCTGGGGCCCCTGACAGGTGTCCCTGAGGATGGAAATGGCCTCAGGCCCTTCGTGTCCCCTGCACAGGGACTTTTGCCAATGGTTACCAGGCAAAGATGCAGGCCCAGTGTGGGCATGTCATTTGATCTTGCAAAAGGAGCTAGAAGTCTAGATTTTTATATGAAATCTCATGATTATTGAACAGTGTAACTCATGAAAATTTAACACGCTGTGGAGACAAGTCCATGCAGGCCAAACAAAATACACTTACGGGCCAAATTTGGCCTGCAGGCTGTCAGTGGGGGTGACCTCGAGGGGCCCTCAGACCTGTCAGGAGACAGGTGAGGACACAGGCGTCGCAGCGCAGAGGAGGCCGGGGCAGGGCCAGGGAGGCCTCTGCAGTGGAGTGATGTTTAAACAGTGCTTTGAAGGCCAGCCGAGATAAGGAGCACAGGGGCACTCCTGCAGACGGAGGAAGGCGGGCAGGGGCCTGCTGTCTGGTCTGAGCACCGGGTGGTCAGAACTGCAAAGTGGCAGCGGGAGGAGCAGCTGAAGGGGCCAGGGATGCAGGCTGGAGCCCATCTCGAAGGACCAAGAACAGTGCTTAGATTTTGTCCTGGGGCAGGCAGTGTGGGGGGGCGGGGTTAAGCAGAGGTGCTGGGCTCCTGGCTGTGGCCACATACGAAGGAGAGGGAACAAGATGGGGGTGGACTGGGGGGCGGCAGGGAAGTGGGAGGACCTGATTTGTGGCTGTGGCTCAGGGGAGGGGAAACAGGAGCTTGGGCCCAGATTTCTGGCTCCCTAAACAAATCCCCCCCCCACCCCTGACATAGACTCTCCTGGACCAAAGCAGAGTCAGATCCCTGAGCCCTCTTCCTAGCCAGGCCCTGACCTTGGGCTCTGTCCTTGGCCTGCTTAGCCAGAATCCCACCGTGTCAGTTTAGCAAGAATCCCTCATCCTTGGAACCCAGTCGGATTCCTCGTCTCCATCCCTGACATCTTCTCCCCCTGGGCTGCTGTCAGCGAGAGTCCTGTCCAGTCAGTTTAGCCAGAGTCTCATATCAATATTCCCCCCACCGACCCCCACTCTGCCCCTGGGCTGCAGATCCCCTCTTTTCCTTGTCTCGTTCAGAGTTGAGCCCCATCTCTCTGCCCTCAGGCCAACCCCCCATTGCTGTGACCCCTCGATAAAGAAAGTGTTACTGTCTTTAACAGGTGCCACGACGGAGGTTTCAACCCTCAGTGGCTATTTGAAAATACCCATCCTCTCCAAGGGGCGGCCTAATGAGTTTGCATTCATTTCAGGAAGGGTGCGCAGAGGGCAGCCCCCGTGGCGCAGTGGTTTAGCGCCGCCTTCATGCCTTCAGGCGTGATCCTGGTGACCCGGGATCGAGTCCCATGTTGGGCTCCCTGCATGGAGCCTGCTTCTCCCTCTGCCTGTTTCTGCCTCTTTCTGTGTCTCTGATGAATAAATAAAATCCTAAAAAAAAAGGAAGGGTGCGTGTGGCATAACCTCCACTGCCGTCCTTATCTGCAGCTTGAGCATGAGGTCCAGTGTGGAATCAGCCAGAATTTCTGATCTTTCCGGGTGGCCCCCCCACATCTGCTTCTCCCAAGGCTTTCTGTCTCAGCAAATGGCAGTCCTGTCCTTGTAGGAGCTCCTGCCAGTCACTTCGGGGTTGTCTTTATACCCTACATTAGATCCTTGCACAAATCTTGCTGGATCTGCTTTGAAGATGGACCCAGAACCTCCACCACCCTGGGCTGAGCAGCGGGCATTACATTGCCTGGATTTATCCACTAGCCCCTACATAGTCTCCGTGTTTCCACCCTTTTTCACTCAGTAGCCAGAGAGGCCCCGTTACACCCTAAGTCAGATCGTGTCTACCCTCTGTTCAGAGCCTCTTGAGACTTCCATCCTATTTGAAGTAAATAACACAGTCCTCATAAGGACCCGGCCCATGATCTCTTATCTTCTCCCCATCACCTCTGCACACTTGTTTTCTGCTAGTCTCCCCACTGCCCACTCGGCTCCAGCCACACTGCTCTCAGGCTTATTGTCCTACTTCAGGGCCTTTGCACTGGCTGCCCCCTCTTCCTGGAACCGCCTTTCCTGGGATGTCCCCATGGCTTACTCCCACTTTAACTTAAGACTTTGCTCCAATGTCATCTTCCCAGTGAGGACTCCTTGAAACCCTGCTTTAAATCACAACCTGCTACCCTCACTCTGTCCCCACCCCCTACTTTATTTCTCCTCTTGGCTTTTAATACTTGCATAGCCTACATCATAGGTATTAATGTTTGTGTTCTCTTTTCTCCCAGGTCTGCACATCCAGTGGGTGCTCAACGAGTGGAAGGACATTTCAACGCCCCCCACCCCCTTCTCTGTGCTTCCTCTGGGTATTTCTGAAGAGGGTGTGATCCTGTGACTTATTTCGGTTGGGATCTGTTGGCTTGGAATACCCAGGGAAGAGTTCCCAGCCTGGAGGTCACCGAGTCCTGCCCACATGTCCATTGTCACAAGCTTCCATCTGAGGGACTGAGTTTCAAATGTGTATGGACACTCCTGTGATGAATATTGCACACCTATTTAGAAGTGATACTGAAGTCCTTGCAACTTCTTGGCCATGATATATGTTCCCTGTCAAGCCATACCCTCAACTCCATGATTATTGCATGGAGGTCCTCCTCAAAACAGTTTGGAAGGCCTTGTGTAGGGCCAGAAAAGGGATCTAATGAACGAGGCTGGAGACCCCTGGCCATCCTTCATATGATATCCTGCCAGGGACATTGCCCACAGTCACAGTCAGCCACCTTAGGCAGAGTAGAAGCAGCTGACAGCGAGTGCAGGTTCACCCACCAGAATAAGGCAATTCATACTCTGCTAACCTTGAATTCTGCAAGCCCTGCCATTCCCAAGCTGGGGGTTGTTGGAGCAGCTCTTAGCTTGGGCAGAATTCAAATGAGCTCTTGCAATCAACATGCAATTAATTGTTATACACCTGGGCATCAGGGTCCCATGCACTGCTGGTGTGAAGGGAGTTCAGGTCATCTCAGAGCCCAGGTGGGGCTGGGGTGCTCAAAGTTGGGCAATCCCAGTTTGCAGGAGAGATCTCTGAAAGGTCAACCTTTGGGTTGCAAATGTGGTCAACCGATCTTGGTTCAGATGTTAATCATAGTGGCTGGCATTTACTGACGACCTACTGTGCGCCAAATCCTTTTCTCGGTGGGCCCGACTCCATTACAACAGCCTGATACCCCTCCCCTTTTTATAGACAAAGAATTGAGGCTCCCAGAGGTTAGGTGACTGTTCAAAGGTCCCACCTGGCCAAGCCCCAGAACTGCCTGACCCCAAAGTCAGTATTTTTGACCACTCTGCCCCCACCCCAACCTGGAAGTGTCTGAGTAGACAGCCTCTGCAGGGCATCCGTACCTACCAACTACAACTTTGTGTGTCCAGACCTCCTGGGGTCACGCTGCTCGGGACCTCAAGTGCGGATGGTCTGCGGGAGGAAGCCTCATTTGTCCTACACAACACATGCATCGGGCACGTCTTTGCCACCTTTGCCGCTGTTCCATGCCACAACAGAGAGCCCAGGCAACCGTGGGTTCCACCTGCCAGAGAAGCCCTTCTCCTTGCTTTAGGCAGTCTAAGTCCCCGGGGGCGGCCCCCAGGGGAAGCACAAGCCCCAAAGACTCTACAACCCTGCCTTCCTGGTGGGATGCCCCTGCTGAGGGGTCCTGCGAGTCCAGGTCCAGGGGAGGGCATCCCTCCCGGGTGAGCTTGTGGGAAGCCCGGGGACCTTTGCAGTTCTGATCCTCTGGGGTTCCTTGCTAGGGGTCCTTCCCGCCGGCCCGCGTCCCTCTTGGGGAGCCCAGCGCGCCCGGGTCTTGAGTAGGATGCCCTCTCCTGGCCGGGTTTGGGGCCCGCCCCCGGCCCCCGTGGGGAGCCTCTTGCTCCGAGAGCGCCTTGCCTGGCGTTCTTCCGGCTTCTCAGCGCCCCCGGCCGGGCGCGGGGCTCCTCGGGGGCGTCCCTCCCCTCCGGGTCCCCCGCCCGCGCCCGGCGTGGGGCGCCCCCTCTCCCCGCTTGGGGCGGGCGCCGGAACAGTGTCGCCGGCCGCCTGCAGGTGTCTCCCCACGGAGGGGCGCGCGTCCCTGCGCCGTGGCCGCTGCCAGGCGCCAGCGGCTCCTCGCCGAGGTGCACTCGCGCTCCGGGCTCCGGGCGCGCCGGAGCCGCTCCGCCGCCGCCGCCCGCGCCCCCCGCGCCCCCGCGCCCCCGCGCCCCCCGCGCCCGCCCTCGCCCCCGCCCCGGGTGGCGGGGCCATGGGCCCGCGCCGCGTCCGCCGCCGCCCATCGCAGGCGCCCGAGCCCCGGGGCGCGGCGGGCAGCGGCCGCTGACGCGGGGCGCCGGCTGCCAACTTCGCGCGCGGAGCTCCCCGGCGGCGCGGTCCCGGCGGCGCGGGCGGCATGAAGACGAGCCGCCGCGGCCGAGCGCTCCTGGCCGTGGCCCTGAACCTGCTGGCGCTGCTCTTCGCCACCACCGCCTTCCTCACCACGCACTGGTGCCAGGGCACGCAGCGGGTCCCCAAGCCCGGCTGCGGCCAGGGCGGGCGCGCCAACTGCCCCAACTCGGGCGCCAACGCCACGGCCAACGGCACGGCCGCCCCCGCCGCCGCCACCGCCGCCGCCGCCGCCGCCGGGAACGGCCCCCCTGGCGGCGCGCTCTACAGCTGGGAGACGGGCGACGACCGCTTCCTCTTCAGGAATTTCCACACCGGCATCTGGTACTCGTGCGAGGAGGAGCTCGGCGGGCTCGGTGAGTGCCGGCGGCGCCGGCGGCGGGGCTCCGGGCTCCGGGCTCCGGGCCCCGGGCCCCGGCCCCGCGCGCCCCCCGCGCCCCCCGCGCCCCCCGCGCGCCCCGGCCCCGCGCGCCCCCCGCGCCCCCCGCGCGCCCCCCGCCTGCCGCCCGAGGGGTCCCGGCGCGCCGCGGGGCTCGGCCGCAGCCCGGGGCCGGGGGCGGGGGCGGGGGGCGCGCGGGGGGCGGCCGGGACGCGCGGCCGTGCGGGGCTCCGGGCGCAGCGGCTGCCCTTCCCGAGCGCCGGGCGCCTGCGGGGACGTCGCCGCGCCCCGGGGAGGCGCGTCTCCAGGGCCCCGGCTCCCGGGCTCCCGCTCCTCTCCGCGCCACAACTCGTCTCCCGGCTCGCCCCCGCCCCCGCCGTCGTGGCGGGGCCCGGCCCGCTGCGGGGAGGGCGCGCGTCCCGGGAGCCAGCGGCCCCGCGGGGGTGGGGGTCGTTCTCCCGGACGGGGCTCGGGCGGCCCGGGAGTGGGCGGGGGGAGGGGAGGGGAGGCCCCCCTGCCCCCCCTGCCCGGGAGAGAGGAGGGGGCGGGCGGGGAAGCGGGACTGCTCGGCCAGGCTCCAATCAGATTGGCTGGGGGGTCACTTTCCAGTAGGCAGAGCAAACTGCTCCCTGTGCCTCACCGCCTCTTTCCGTGCCCTCCCCGGGCAGCCAGGGCGGAGGCAGTGCCCCCGAGGAGGGCAGTGAGGCCCTGGGCGGCGGCCGGGTGCGGGGCCACACCACCCACTGCCGCCCAGACCAGGTTGCTGTAGGTCCGGGCGCGCGGACCCTCTGGAGGGAACTGACCTCTCTCCCCAAGGTTAAAAGTCTGTGCATTCACGGAACGCTCTTGTGCGTCTATGCGAGCACTCCGGTGTCCAGGGGGTGGGTGACAACGGAGTTTGCCCTGAATGAGCCCTCGGCCTGTTCGTGTAAGGACACAGACAAGAAGGTGTAAGATAAACCCTAGGAGGCTGCTCCCTCTGCCTGGAATTCCCTTCCCCACAGCTTCCGGGGCCTCAGCTCCCCTGGGACTTGCCCACCTGTCTTCCCAGGCAGGGTCTTCTGGAGAGAAGATCTCCCCATCCCCTTTGGAGGCAGGGTCCCCTAACTTTGTCTCTCATCATCACCTTTATCTCCTTCATCAGACTCGGCACAACCTGAAATTTTCTGGAGCCTGCCTCTGGTCACTGGCTTCTTGTCCCTTGTCTCTGCAGGATGTCCCCGGTGAGGGTAGGGACTGAGCTGCCTGGTTCACCGTCATCCCCCAGCCTGTGGGTAGTGTCCTCTGCATAGTAGGTCGTGTACATTTTTATGGGATTCACGTTGGGTGAGACCTTGGGATGATAAAGCAGAGGTTTCCCCGGGGTGCTCTCTGCTCTGCCTTGCCTCTGGAGGTACTGGGCTGGACTTTTCTGTGACCACCTGTGTGACACTAGCCATGTGCCAGACACTCCGTGTTTGGATACGGTTCCACCTCTGACCACTTTCTCCCCATCAGACTCACTTCTGGTGTGCACTCAGAAGTCACATCTTTACTCCAGGTTGTAATTAAAACAAAAAACAAAAAACCTCAAAAGGCATCTTGGCTAAAATTCTCTGCGTTCCACTCAGCCTGACCCTGACCTTTTCCACGGAGGTCTTGTAGTGTCTTGTCCTGGAGAACATCCGCACCTTTTGGGGTAGAGGTCCCCCACACATCACCTTCGCTTGTCAGCAAGTTTCTCCTTGGTGTAGAAATGCAGCCTCCTTGTCTTTCCTTCATACATGTACTTAAAAACACAACATTGTGTCTCTGGAGTTGCCTGGTCCCTGCGGTCCCTTCCTCTGTGGGTGTCCGGGCCCTCGATGACTGGCTGAGCCTCTTCACTGAGGTCTCTCTTGGCTTCTCCCTGAAGGTCACGGCCCCACCGCTTGCAGGTACTTCCCTGGTTGGAGCTCATCCGTGTCGCTCATCCAGGGCTTGACACAGGGTGTTTAAGCCGGAGCAGTTTTAAAAATTATTAATTGAAAAACATTTAAAGCAATGTTAGCTTACATTTATTGAGCTTTTAATGCGCACCAGGCACTGCTAAAACTTCTCACCTGCCAGATCTTGCTGACTCCTTGCCAACGCCTCCGCGGGAGGCACTTCTAGGGTGCCTACTTTTCAGATGAGGAGCTGGGGGTTCAGAGAGGCTTCTGGCCAGGTGTCCCAGCTGGCAAGGGGGCCCCGATTATCTTTGGAGACAGAAAGGGATCTGGGTGGAGTGAATGATGCTGCTGGGGGATCCGGGACGGGTGTCATTTTGGGGGGTGGCACTCAGCCTAAGACCCTCATCCCCAGTCCTGTGTTCGTAAAAACATGGGTGGTTAGTTTGTTGGGCAAATAATGCAAACCCACAGTTTTTCCTTTCCCTTTGATCGCTGTTGGCTAGAGATCGCCCCTCCCAGAAAATCACAATTTTCCTCCCCGAGAGCTTGGAAAATAGTTATCAGCCTGTCAGAGCCGGTGAGAAATTTGGGAGGTCTGAGCCAGCTTGGATGGTTTCCCTGGCTGATCCCACGGTGCCCAAATCCTGCCTTTGCCACCTCTGTGGTCCTGAAGGGATGTCAGGAAGTACCTGGCCTCAAACTTTTGTTGCTATGACAACACTTCTTCTGCGTTCGGTGACCATTTTTTAAATTTATTTTTTACTTGAGGAAGGAAAAAAAAAAAAACCCCGCCCCCAACAACTCCCCTCCCCGGCCCTAACAAAACCCCTGCCCTCCTATCTGCCCACCCCTGAGACATCGCAGACCATGTCTCTTTCCCTCCCTCCCAAACTACAGGCAAGGCTTTCTTTCCTTCCCAGCGTTTCACGTTCACCCCAATGAAAACGCCAACCACGAAATCCTGACCTCTCCGTGAGAAGCAGCTGCTAACTGCTCCTTCCTCTCCAACGCCGGATCGGTAATTTCTTTCTGCGCCCAGAAGAGCCTCTCCCCACTCTGTGCAGCCACAGGGAAATCTAATAAGCCCTTTTACCCACATGAAAAAATCTACAGCGTTCACAAAGAAAACTGCAGCCTGTCCTAAACAG
Organism: Vulpes vulpes; assembly: GCF_048418805.1. NCBI lineage: Eukaryota > Metazoa > Chordata > Mammalia > Carnivora > Canidae > Vulpes > Vulpes vulpes. The sequence goes on from NC_132782.1 coordinate 93,458,086, forward strand.
ACACAATTTCACCAGACCGGGCACAAAGAAAGCTTTTCTCCTTCCTCCAAGAAGGAGCATCAACCTCCTTCAACAAACAGAAAGGGAGCATGGCCTTGACACAGAATTACCCCGAGCCCTTCACGCAAATTGGATTTCTCCTCTGGATTAGATGCTCAGAAGGGCTGGGTGGTTGCCCGTTGTAGGCATTGGGGGGGGGGGGGCGGGGGCAGCGGAGGAAAGGTCCGGAAAAGGAATAGTGTGGTTCTGGGGGTGGGGGTGGGGTGATGGGTGGCCGGGCTGTGTGGTGGTGCTAACTGGGAGCACAGGTGAGGATGGACTTCGTCCGGTGTGTGTTTGAACCCGAGGAAGGAGGAGACTCGGGAAGACCGATGGGGTGGCAGGGCAGAGTCGGGGAGGGCTCCCGGGATGCCTGGAGGGAGGTGAGACATCCCTGGAGGGAGGTGAGATGGAGGCAGCCACAGGGAAGGGCGGGATGGGTCACGGGAAGCAGGAGCAGGACCCTCTGAACCCACTCTTTCCCCTGGGATGGAGCCCATCCTCCTCTGTGAAGGATGGAGGCTTCCCGAGTCTCCTGTTAGCAGCGTGGTTTGGGCAAGAGCCTCAGTTTGTTCCCCTCTAGAATGGGCATCAGAGCAGGTGGCACTTGCTGGAAGTGGGAATATTCAGTGAAATAGTGTGGGGAAGATGCCGTGCCCCTGCTGGGTGTGGGAGCGCCCCTTGCCACCCCCCCCTCTCCGGTGCTCTTCTGCAGTGGTCACCCTGCTTCCACCGTTGACCCCACCACCCCAGTCTGCTCTTCACCCAGCCCCACAGCAGCTGCCAGATCCTGTCCCTCCTTTGTCCAGCCCTGTCTGATGGCCCCACTGTCACTTAGAGTCAAAGTCACGTCCTCCCATAGCTCCTCCACAGCTGTGCCACTCCTCTGGGCTCCTCTCCTGCTCCCCTCATCGTGGTCACTGACTCCTGCCACACTGGCCCCCAACGCCAGCACCCAGAGTCTTCGCACTGGCCCTTCCCTCTGCCTGGACAGCTTTTCCCCTAGGTGGCCACAATGTTGTTTCTAGAAACTTCTTCAAGACAGTGCTGAGCTCTCTCTGAGCACCCAGTTCAAAATCGATCTCCCCACATGTTCCCTGCTTGATTTTTCTCCCAGCACTTGCCACGGGCTTTGATCTCAGTGTTGCTTGTTGGTTCTGCGTATTGCCCACCAGCTCGGTGAAGGTGGCGGCCAAGTTTATCTGCTCCGGTCGCTGCTGGTTCCTTAGCGCTCGCAGCGCCGGCCCGGCCCGTACTAGGTGCTCCCTGAACATCCGGGGCTTGAATGCTGGTTGTCGTTAGGAGCACTGCCCCTTCTCGGGCTCCGGGTGTCTTCTTACCCTGCAGTGAGGCGGGGGGCCGGCTGGGGACCCCTCCCCGTTCACGAGGTGCCTGCTACACACGACCCCTCCCTTACACAGGGTGTACGTGGGGTGCGTGTGGGTGGGGGCGTGCTCACCAGGAGGAGAAAGCCCCTTGCTGACCCCCCATGCCTTTCTTGCTTCCCCATCTTTTCTATGGAAAAATCTACCTCTTCTGCTTGTTCCCTTAAATTATGCCGATAAACCTTTTTCACCAGTGTGAGGACCGGTCTGACGTTCCCGCCCAGGAAGGTTCTAGTGTTGGGAGTGTGTTGGTGTAATATCGGATGGGCTTTGTGTTGGGATCGCCCGGTGGGTGAAGACTCCGACTTTGAAAGGCATGGCTCTAAGTCCAAGACCAGCGTTGTTTCCTTCCACTTCAGGAACGCTTCTATGGCAGCCAAGTGCCATGGTGACACCTGCTTTCTGGGGCACAGAGGGATAAAGTGACTTGCTCAAGGTCACACAGCTACTAAGTGGCAGAAGGTTCTAGAACCCGGCTCTTGCCTGCTATGCTGCACCACACCCCCACCAACCCAATTCGTTCAGGCACCCTGGGCTCCTCCAACAGAGGAGAGCTGTGCACCGGGAGTCATGAGCCCCAGGTTCGAGGCCAGACTCTGCCGCTAGCTTGCCAAGTGACTCTGGCTAAGTCCTACTCCTTCTCTCAGGACTTTTCTTTCCTTACCTGTAGAATGAAGATTTTGTTTGTTTTTGGTCTGGGTGATGGAGGCAGCAGAGCACCCCATGATGACAGGCTTCAGGGACAGACAGCCCAGGCCCCAGCCCTCCCAATCACCACTCGCCTGCTGTGTGGCCTTGGTTGAGGCGCTTATCCTCTCTGGGCCTCAGTTCCCTTGTCTGGGACACAGGGATGATAACAGCTGCCCCACTAGCCTGGCTGGAGTTAAAGGTGATGGTGCGGGTGCTCTGTGGGCGCACAGCAAACCCTCAGTGATGGCACTGGCTGTGACTGACCCTGTGGCCTGGGGGTCCGCTCCGAACTGTCCATCTGTTTTGTTTGGCCTTAAGTGTTTACAGTCTTGGAATGGGTCACCAACATTTGCAAATTGAGATACTTCACGGAAACATCTGGATTTATGGCCTTCCTCAAAAGCCTGGCAGGTCCGTGAACACTGGGCCTGGGATCCCACGGGAGAGGCACCGGCCTATGCCTATGGCCTCCCCCTCATGTGAACACCATCTGCCCCCTTCCAGGGGCTCAGGCCCCAAGCCTTGGAGTCCTCCAGGACCTATGGCTCTGCCCTGGCCTGTGCCCCAGTGCCCAGCCCCTGGACTAGGACAGTAGCGCCTCCCTGGGCTCCCTGCTTCTGCCCTCGGCCTCCATGGTCTGCCTTCTACTCAAGTGAGATCGCCTCCCTCCACTCTGCGTGGCCTCACTTAGATTCAGGGCTACCCACCTATGGGGCCCGGGGCCTGCTGTGATGTACCCACATTGCCTCTCTGACCCCACCCCCTTCACTCCACGCTAGCCTCAGGGGTCTCCTTGCTGGTCCTGGAACAGGGCAACGCCCTCCTGCCCCTGGGCCTTTGTACTTGCTGTTCCTGCTCTCTGGGGTCTCTTCTCCCAGGCAGGTCTGGGCTCAAATGTCCTGTTTCCCAGAGGCCTTCCCTGAGCACTGGCTCTCAATCAGTGACCTCACTCCCGCTCCCCAGCACTGGTCTCCCACCTTCTCCCCCCATGGCTGTAATTGTTGTCTTACTGACTACATATTGTCCTCATTGATTTTGTTTATTATAATCTCTCCCCTTCCCACATGCCAGCTCCGTGGGGGCAGGACTTGGTCCATTTCACAGGATGCCACATTCTGGGACCTAGACGAGCTCATCTGCACTTAGTAAGGGTGCACGGACTGTGTTGAATGCATTTAGGATTCTAGAACTTCTCTGGACTTCTGGGTACAGTGAGAGGCCCGGGCTCTGTGCTCCATGCCCATCATTCCCGTGGGCTTGTCATTCGTTCTTTCTTTGCTCCCCCTCTTCCATTCTGCTCCTGAGAAGCAGTGCTCCATGGGACCCTGTGGAGAGCTGGAGGGGTTCAGAATAGTCATCACCCCTGTTTAAATTCTGGGGCACCAGGCTCAGAACCATCTATGACCTTGGGCTTCTGTGTTGCCTGCAGGACTGTGATGGTCCAAAGTGACAGAAGTGGACTTAAGTCCCAGTCCAGAAAAAGGCATGTTTCAGAGAGGCTGCTGTGCCCCACAGCGTCCAGGCAGAGAGGCCATCCCCAGGCCCCGCAGCTCAAAGCCAAGGCCACCCAGGCTCCTGCAGCTCTGAATCGATGGGCCCTCCTGCCAACTAACACCCTACAAGGGCCAGCCTGGAACAATAAGAGAGTGTCATAGAGGGCGTGGTGGGGGCTGTGGGGACCTGGAGACATGTACCTCAGCCAAAGGGGCAGCTGCTGAGCCCCAGACGATCATCCTCATTGCAGGGTGGAGGCCCACAGGGGGCCCACTTGTCCATTTTGTCAAAACTCCAGGTGTTTATAAGAAATCTCTTGCTTGTGTAAAATTCAAGAACTGATTCAATTAAAAATAAGCCTGTCCTGTGGGCCAAAAGCAAGCCCTTCTGAGGGGTGAGCAAATCCTCCTCTTGCTAGTTTGCCATTTCTAGAGCAGAGCTCCGCTGGTAACAGGATTCGATCCCATGTCTGTTGGTTCATGGTCTTGAGAGAATCTGATGTGATGGCATGGGGCCGGGGGCTGAGGCTGGTGCCATCTGCCGTGTTCTGGGAGGGGGGTGTGGGATCACACAGCCGGTCCTGTGGGGACAGAGGACCGGAACTGGGGATCAGGGGAACAGATGGCACTTGGGCAGATACTGAGTTTTAAAAGATTATTTATTTATTCATTTGTTTGAGAGCGAGAGGGAGAGAGAGCTCAAATGGGGGGAGAGGCAGAGGCAGGGAGACCAGCAGACTCCTTGCTGAGCTCCAGCCCGACGCAGGGCTCAATCTCTGCGATCATGACCTGAGCCAAAATCAAGAGTTGGACGCTTCACCAATTGAGCCATCCAGGTGTCCCCCTCCCTTTTTAAAAAGTAATCTCCACACCCAGCAAAGGGCTCAAACTCACAGCCCTGAGATCAAGAGTCGCATGCTCCACTGACTGAGCTGCCGGGCACCCCTGTGGTGTCTCTTAATAGTTTCATGAGAAGAGTTTGGGCGTGTGGCATGGCTGGATCCAGCAGGGTTGTTGGGAATCTGAGTCCTTCCAGCACTTGGCTCTGCCTTCCTCTGGGTTAGCTTCTTTCTCAAGTGGACTCTCCCCCTGTGGCCATCCCTGGAAGCTTTGAGCTCACCTCCTGTCCTTCCAGGAACTCCAGTGGAAAAGTGAGTTCTTCCTTCCCAAGGTCCAAACAGAAGTCCAGAACTGGTTCTCAGAGGATCCACTGGATTATGTCCTTACCCCTGACCCGATCAGTGTGGCCCAAGGGAGTGAGCTGTGTGGGTTGGCCGGGCCTCATTCACATGTACCCTCAGTCACCTGGTCATGCTCCTGGGGTGGGAGATGAAGACAGCTCTGCCTGAACCACATGGTCTGAGAGTGAGAGGAGTGTAGCAGTTAGCTCTTGCTGCGCAACACTGGGTAACAACGACGGCCAAGCTTCAGTGGCATCGAACTGCAGGCATTTACTCAGTTTGAGTCTGTGGCTCAGCGATTTAGGATGGGCTGGGTTGGGCTCACTCACGTGTGGTGGTCACTGGCTGTGGGCTGGGATGATGTTGGCACCCGGGCCTCTTATCCTCCGACAGGCTAGCCTGGGCCCGTTCTCATGGTGGTGGCAGAGACGTGACGGCTGGAGCAAGCTGCACCGTGCAAGTGCTCTTCCAGCCTCTGCATGCATCGCATTTACTTACATCCTATTGGCCAAAGCATGTCACGTGGCCGAGCCCAGCGTGGGTATGTGGCGGATGCTGTGGAGTCACGGGGGCCAAGGGCATGGAAACATGGAAGGGTGAAAGAGTTGGGGGCATTATAGCAATCACTGTATCACAGGCATCCCTCAGACTCCAGGCCTGGTCCTAATAGAAGGGACAGTAGATGCTGGTCAGGTGGGAACAGAGATGCCCCCTCCTTACGCAGCAGGGGCACATCTGGGAACCCAAGGAGTTTGTGGCTATGCCGTCAGCCCTGGCCTCCTTCTTTTAGCCAAGACACTGCAGCTGTGCTGGAGGCCAGAGGTTCTACACCATATGGTGCTCTGGGGTTCTACGACGCTGGTGCGAAACCATGTACCTGTGTCACAGAGAAAGGCATCCCCCCTAAACATACCATGTGGCCTACAGTGTCCTGAGACCTGTCCCTGGAGACCGCATCAGGCTATCCCTGACACACCTGGTGTCTCCCTAACTTGGCTGATGCCCCCGATTCATCTAGAGAACTGGTTAAAGTGCAGGTACCCAGGGTCTTGCCCTTGGACTTTTTGCTTGGTTGGTCTGGGGCGAGGCCCAGGAATCTGTATTTCTAAACAGCTCCCCAGGGGTTTTGGAGACGCAGCAGTTGTGGGCACGAGCGTCTGAGCCAGCCCTGTCATTTTGCATCTGGCAATGAATGAGGCAGTGGGCAGGCCTGGCGCTGGCTTCTGCAGAGTGTGGGGTGGGATCGGCCCCCCGGCAGCACCCTTGCCCGCTGGCTCCACCTGCCTCCTCCTGCTCTCTTGTCTTCTGGAACCATCTTCCTCTCACCCCGCTCTGACCGGCTGGCCGCCCTGCAGTTCTGAGCGCTCCAAGCTGGTGTCCCACTCTGGGGTGTTTGCTCTTGCCAGTGCCCTGCCCCGAACTCCCTTCCTGTGTGTCTAGGTCTCTGCTCTGCCGGCAGACTCTTGCCAACCACCAGCCCTAGCTCCTGTCTCCTCCAGAGGCTTCTTGCCCTCACCACACGTCTGGCTCGCTAAAATGACCATCTTACTTATTTGCACGCCTCTTTATGATTTGTGTCTCTCGTGCTAAAGTGAGCAGAGACCACGTTCAGCTGCTTCTCACTGTGGTGTCCCAGGAGCAGGGCACAGCGGTCCTTAGGAAGGGGCAAAATCCCTTGGCCTTGGAGAGCTGATGCCCAGTGCCTCCTGGTCCTGGGAATGTGCATATTGCCTCGGAAATGCTCCTTGTGGAACCATTGAGGGCTCCCAGAAGGGCCAGTCATGTGGTGTCAGGGGGAGTGGAGTGGACACAACAGGGCAAGGTCAGACGGTCCTGGCTTGTGGGGAGACAAGCCCGTCCCAGGGATCTCAGAGAGCCCAAGGAGGATGCGGTTTGGGTGGGGACACTAGTGGAGACAGTGGTTTAGAACAGAGCAAGCAGGTGTTTATCCCCTTCCGAGTTTTCAGAGGAAACGTGGTCCTCAGTTTCTGTATCTGGAAAGTGGGGTTCATTGTGGTACCAAGCTTTTGGACTGGCTCCTTCCAGGATTCCTGGTTGATACCTAGTCCGAATGGAAGGCCAGACTCTCTGCCCCCAAGCAGTCCCTCAGCTCCAAAAACCTATACGAGGGAACTGAACTCTATGGTTGGCTGGTAATGTTGGCGAGGTGTGGAAGGTGGCCTGGGCGCAGGCTGCCCAAGCCGTTTGGAGAGCGTGGTTGTAGGGTGCAGGGCCTGCCCGGCTCCCCACTGGTGGGGACTCCAGGGTCCCTCTGCTCCAGCTTCAGGGAGCAGAGCTGAGGGGACGGCCAGTAGCTGCAGGAGCCTTGTCCTATGTCCCAGCCTGCCAGGGACCGGGTCTGAGGTGACACCTGGACCAGGGTGGGGAGGGGAGGTCAGTGTAGGGGGAGGGAGGGACATGGAGGGAGAGAGACACAGATGTAGACACCCACGCAGAGGCACAATGGACATGCAGGCATACACAGACAAGAGACGTGCACGCCGCATACATGTACACTCACACATGCACACACACACAGGCACATGTGTGCACACATGCACATGTATGTGGAGGGAGCGGCCTGAGTTGCTGGAGGAGAGGGGCAGAGGGGAGCCTGAGGTAGCCCCGGGAGCCAGGAGGGGCACATATGGCCCCTTCTCTGCTCTCTTCCAGGAGCACAGGAGTCTGTGGCTCTTCCAGGCCTTCCTCCTTTGGCCCTGGGCATGTGGGGGACACAGGACAGCCTGGCCAGACCCTCCCTCATGCAGTCTTCCTCCTCCTTCCATCCATGCCCTATTGGGGGGCTTCCACTCATCCCAGCTCACTGCGCCTCTCCAAACTGTCCCCAGTTATTTTTATCCATCATTCACCATCTAGGAAACTCAGTGTGTGGGAGGCAGCTTCTCCGCAAGCCAACTGGATCTGCGCCCTGTCGCCTCTGGGACACACTTGTGGATCCTCCCCTCCCCTCCGTCTGTGTCCATTTGTCCTCCCTTCTCTCCGGGCCTCTCTCTACCCTGTGTTCTCTGTCAGAGGGTCCAGTCCCAGAAAAGGGGGAAGGAGGCTTATCTCCTTGATTCTGTCTGTACCCCTGTGCTCTTGGCTGCCAGCCTTGTCCTATGTGGCACCTCCACCCACCCCCCACTCCCAGCCTCGTCAGAGCTCTTCTGGGTGGTTCTGGAAGAAGCATGGAGAGAGGGAGACCCTCCTTGGAGCACAGTGGGGTGGGGTGGACACAAGTCTCGAGTCATCACTCAGTTGAAGGGAATGAACAAAGCCCAAACTAACCACTTGCCTTCTCACCCTCATCAGCCGGGACAGGCTGCGTCGTGCTGCCGTCACCACTTGCAAATCTGGGAAGGTTCAGACAACCATGGGGACTGTGTTTCATGCTGTCCTCATCAGGGACCTGGATAAAAGAGGTTCCATCTCTAGGCTTCCATGGCTGTATGGCCAGAGACGGGGATGAGTTTTGCCTACAGGTGGCACCTGCCACTGGCCAGAGCAAATCCCACGATCACATCTAACATCCTCAGGGGCTGGAGGATGGCAGCCCTACCATGGGCCTAGGAAGCAGGAGCTGGGAAGATTGGTGACTGTGGGGCTGGCCGCCACACCCACACCCTGCCCCTCTCAGCCCCATCTCAACAAATGACAAAGGACACACACACACATACATACCATTCAGTCCATCAGCAAATCCTATTGGCTTCTTTCTTTTTTTTTTCTAAGATTTTTATTTATTTATTCATGAGAGACAGAGAGAGAGAGAGAGGGTGAGAGAGAGGCAGAGACACAGGCAGAGGGAGAAGCAGGCTCCATGCAGGGAGCCCGACATGGGACTTGATCCCGGGTTTCCAGGATCATGCCCTGGGCCAAAGGCAGGCGCTAAACCACTGAGCCACACAGGGATCCCCCCTATTGGCTTCTTTTAAAAACACATCCAGAGTCCAACCATTTCTTGCCTTCTCTCTGCTACTGTGGCTGAGCCAGCACCATCTCTTGCCTGGACGACTCCTGCAGTCCCGTCGCTGGTCTTCCTGCCTCCCCTTCCTGCCATCCCCACAGTCTGCTGAGGGATCCTGTACACATTGGATCATGTCCTTCCAGGAGCCTCATCTCACTTGGGAAAAGCTGAAGTGGTCCTGTCAGTGGCCACAGAACCTGACCTAAGTTGTCCCTGTTGTCCCACTACATCCTAGCTTCTTCTGGGGGGCTTTTATGCAAACACTCCCAGGCATCCTTCTGCCTCAAAGCCTTTGCACTTGCAGTTTTCTCAGCCCAACAATCTTTCCCAGATTCCCAACCCCTCACTAATAAAATGTCCCCTGTTGTGTGAGGTCTTCCCTGGTCACTGTGTTTAAATCTGTGACCCCCACTCTCAGCACACCCTCTTCCACCACTGAGTTTAATTTTTTTTTTCTCCGCAGCACTTCTCCCAGACATTCATTGACCTCAAATGCCCCAGTGATAAGCAGCCCGTGCTCTGAGAATCACGATCTATGTCGACTCTGTTTTATGGACAAGGACACTCAGTCTCTGTAGGGAAAAGACCTCCTTGAAACCATCCCCCGGTCACTTGCAGAGCTGGTGCTAGGACCCAGACTGCTTCCCTGTGGCCCTGGCTTCTAGTTCCTGGTCCTTGATTATCCCTTAAAGATCTGCAGACCTTGACCTTCGGTTTCATGACTTCTGCTCAATTTGTCAGAAGGGTGGTTATTTAAAAATAACCCTTCTCTGCCCCTCAAAAAGCCACATTTCCTGGGATGGGCAGGAAGTGAACAGTTGGAATTACTCTGATGGGAAGTCTTGAGATTTTTTTTTAAAGATTTTATTTACTAGAGAGAGAGAGAGAGAGAGAGAATGATTGGGGGGGGGGCAGAGGGAGCAGGAGAAGCAGACTCCCTGCTGAGCAGGGGGCCTGACCTGGGGCTTGATCCCAAGACCCTGAGATCATGACCTGAGCCAAAGGCAGATGCTTAACCAACCGAGCCACCCAGGTGCCCCAAGCCTTTGAGATTCTTAATCATTCTTTCATTGATTTTTGTGAGTGCCTACTGTATGCTAGGTTTTGTCTATAAGTGCAGGGATGTTAGCAGGTAACAAGGCAGAGGAAGTTTTTAGTCTCATGGAGCTTGCATTCTAGAGCAGGAAGATAGCAAGAAATTGTGTATACATTTGTGCATTTTACTGAGATTTATTGAGCCCCTACTAAGGCCACTGTGGATTTGGTGGTGAACAAAACAAGGTCTTGTCTTCACAGATCTGACATCGTAGGCAGGATAGATCATGGAGAATGGGTTTATTGGTGATCCTGGCTCATGTGGCACTAGATTCAGGCCAGAATGACTCCAGGACTCAGGGAGTCGGGGAAACAATCAGACAGCCTACAGGAATGAAGGCTGACGGGAAGTGAAGGCTAACTTGCTGATGCCACATGTGTTCTTGGTTGCACAAGCCCGACACATCTCTGTGACTTTTCAAGCTTGCTTTTCATTTTCCCGCTAAAGATGGTGGAGTAGAATTTGGAGACCCGTGGCCATCTTTCCATATATGAACCCTTACCTGCCAGCCACGTTGTTCTGGAACCTCAAGTATTTTCTAGGATAGTTATTCTCATCTTCAAAGATTTATTCTTCTTTGAGTATTTGTTTATTTTATTTTTAATCTTTTTATTTTTAAAATATTTTATTTATTTATTTATTTAATTTTTTTTTCGTTTTTATTTATTTATGATAGTTAGAGAGAGAGAGAGAGAGAGAGAGAGAGAGGCAGAGACACAGGCAGAGGGAGAAGTAGGCTCCCTGTGGAGAGCCCGATGCAGGACTCAATCCCAGGACCCCGGGATCACACCCTGACCCAAAGGCAGATACTCAACCACTGAGCCACCCAGGTGTCTCCTCCTTTGATTATTTGGAAGGATTTTCTGGAAGCTGTCTTGTTTTCCTTGGTCTTCATCTACTTATTTATTAACTCACTCATTCATTCAACCCATTTACCAAGCACATATCTGCTAGGCAGCAGAATACTTGGTGAATTTGATGAACAAGATCCCTGTTCTCAAGGAGCTCACATTGCAGTGGGGAGAGAGAGAGAGAGAGAATAAATAAGTTAATAAAATAATGATAGATAATCCAGTGATTGCATAGAGACATAAGTGCTGTGAAACAGGGTCATGAAGTGGCACTCAATGTTGGAGTTTTTGATAGGGTGTCATGGAAGCTTCCTTGAAAAGGATGCCATTTGAAGTGAGACCTGAATGAGCTGAGGAAGGCAGCATTCGGAGGTGAGGAGTGTTCCAGGCTAAATAAGCCCATCCTTAGTGGTGGATCTCTTTGGTTTTCTACCTACAGAGTCAATTATCCGTGAGTTGTGTTTTCTCGGAAAATAATTTATTCATTGAGATTTTTGAACTGACCAGCACAAAATTTAGTACAGTATTTTCCTAGGATTAAAAGGAAAAGTCTCTTTGATTAGTTTTCTTTTTGTACTCCTCATCTTGTGGATTTGAGTTTTCTTTCTTTCTCTTATTTTTCTTGCTGGAGTCTGCCAAGTGTGATAGGAGCCCTGGTGAACATTGCTTTTCAAACCCTCCAGAACATGTGGACTGGCTTGAAATCCTTACACAGGACCTGGGCTGAGATGTTGCATCCTCATGATGGAGGTCCTGATAATTTGTTCTAGCTTCCCCTCCTTATTTTTCAGCCCAGGTCTTGCCGAGCTGTTTTATGGTCCTTCCCTTCTTTCATCCCCCTCCCCCTCAGCCTGTTCTTAAGAATCAGTTCTATATTTATCAATTCTGTTTGTTTAAATTTTGGGATCCCTGGGTGGCGCAGCGGTTTGGCGCCTGCCTTTGGCCCAGGGCGCGATCCTGGAGACCCGGGATCGAATCCCACGTCGGCCTCCCGGTGCATGGAGCCTGCTTCTCCCTCTGCCTATGTCTCTGCCTCTCTCTCTCTCTCTCTCTGTGACTATCATAAATAAATTAAAAAAAAATTAAAAAAAAATAAATTTTCGAATACGGTCTGTTTTCCTTTGGCTTGGTTTCTTTGAGGTTTGTTTTATTAGCATTTTCAAGTATTTGAATTGAAAACTTTGTTTCTTTAGTTTTTTAAAAAAGGAATGCATTTAATACTATGAGTTTGCCTCTGACCCTTACTTTGGCCCTGTCTTGTGAGTTTCAAAATGCAGTGCTTTCTCTGAAATGATTTTTTAAAAAAATTCTGAAATTACAATTTTGGGTCTAATAGTTCTGAAATTTCAGTTTAATTTCTCATTAATCCAAGAATAATTTAGTAGAGCATTAGACATTTCCCAGTACTTTGTCTTATCTGCTAAAATGTTTGGCATCAGTTTCTAGTTTTACTGAATGATAGGGAAAGTAGCCTGTGAACTTTCTGCTTCATAATTAAAAAAAATTTTTTTGGTATGTGTCTTGGTGAATGTCCCTGAAAAAGTAGGGACATTCCCTGTGTGTAGGGTAAAGCAGCTTTATAGATAGCATTTTTCAAGGACTTTCTTGTTTATTTCTCTGCTTTCTTGATCTGCCAAGAGCTGAAGTAGGTCAAAATCTTTCCCTTCCATAGAATTCTTTCCATTTTTACTTGTGTCTCTGATAGTTTTTGTTTTTTATAAAGTCTGAATCTATGTTATTCATCACAAAACAATTCATGACAGTTATATTTTCATTGTGAAATTGTGGATTTTATCTTTTGTCAAGATAAAATGACTATTTTCCCCCAGTGAATGCTTTTTGCTTTGGATTCTATTTTTTTCATATTTTAATATTTCTATCTCAGCTTTGTTTTGTTTGTGTCTCTTTGATATGTCTCTTTCTAGCCTTTTCATTTTAACTTTCCATGTCTTTCTGTTAGGTGCATATTTGGCAAGAGCACTATGGTTAGATTCTGTCTTTGGTACAACTGGAACATCTTAACCAAACAGGACTTATAAATACATTTGATGTCATTTCTCTCTCTCTCTCTCTCTCTTTTTTTTTTTTTTTTTTTGTTGAGTGCTTCCAATTTTGTAGTCCTTTTTCTTTACACATTTTCTTTGTTTTATCTTTTACTATATGGATTAGGTTTTGTTTCCTTTTTCTTTACTAATAATTTAAAAATATATACACACTATTGTTAATAATGTTTGTAGTTCTTGGGCTTCTATTTCTCTGGTAACTATGCAGAGTGATACAGCATCTAGTGCATTTTTAAAATTCTGCTTTTTACTCATATTTGTAACAACAGTTGCAGAGTGATCCTTTGCTTAGCTGGTTTCAGTGCTAATTGCAAGTTCCTTTAGTTTACTTTCCCTCCGTTTTAGTTCATATGTTATTTGGAGTTGAATGCGAGGTATGACAGTCACCAGTGGTGTTCCGGGTCCCATGCTAGATACTGGGATAAATTTTTGAAGAGGATGACAGGGTAGGTTCCTGCCCTCATGGAACTTCTAGTTGTATGTGTATATGCATGTGTGTGTACACTCATATGTGAGTGTGTGCGTGTGAATAATACACAAGGGAGGAAACCTACCCCCTCTGAGGAGGGAGATTTAATTAAGACTTGAAGAGCGAGAGGAAGAGTTTCATGGGCAGGTAGAGGAAATGGCACGTGCAAAGGCTCTGTGTAGGGACAGATTGGTGAGTGGGAAGAAGGAAGATGGGTGTGGCTGGAGTATTTTGAGCCAGGAAGTGGGAGAGGCAGCAGAGACAAGATTGGGGCTTTATGGGCATGTAGGTGTGGGTTTTGTCCTCAGTGCACATGATCTACTTCTTTACTCTTGAAACAAACAAGCAAGCAAGCGAGCAAACAAACAAACACTAAGAATAGCTTTCCTTGGTCTTTGGATATGAATGATAGCATGGCTGGGTATAGAATCCACAGGTTTAAATCTTTTCCCTCAACATCCTGTGGGCTTAACTCTGGTTTCTGGCATCTAATGTTGGAGAAAAGATGTCTAAAGTCAGACAAATTTTTCCTTTGTAGGAAACCTTTCCCCCTTTGAATTCTTGTGTAATTTTTCCTTATTTTTCCTCAATATAGAGAAATTTTCATGGAATTTAGAAATGTTGATTTTTAAAATTAGCTGTGTACCTGTTGAGATTAACTCAAGGAAGCTTGACTGTATCACTTTCTCAATTATTTCTACCTTTCCACTTGTTCCAAGCTTACCACTTATTTATGGGATTGGTTTCTGTTTTCTGACCTCTAAGGCTCTTATTTTCTCTCTCATAATTTTGATGTTCTCTTTGTCTCATTCTTTAGGAATATATCCTGGTTGATGTTCTGTGAGCTTCCCAGATCTGTGGTTTGATGTCTGACATTAATTTGGGAGTCATTATTGTTTCAGATATTTTTCTGTTCCTTTCTCTCTCTCTCTCTTTTTCCTTCTTCTTCTGGTATTCCCATCACACATATGTTATACCTCTTATCATTGTCCCACAGTCCTGGGATGTTCTGTTCAATTTTTTTCCTTTTCTTTCCTCTTTACTTTTCAATTTTGGAGATTTCTATTGAGATATCCTCAAGCTTAGAGACTCTCCTCAGCTGTGTCCAGTTCGTCCATCAGCTTGTCAAAGACATTCCTTATTTCCATCACAGTGTTCTCGATCTTTGGTATTTCTTTTTGGTTCTTTGTTAGTTTTCCATTTTGTGTTGCCCATATGTTCTTTCATGCTGTCTACTTTGTCCATGAAAGCCATTAACACGTTAATGATAGTTGTTTTCAGTTCCTGGTCTCATAGTCCCAACAGCATTGCCATTTCTGAATCTGGTTCTGATGCTTGCTCTGTCTCTTCAGATTATGGGTTTTTTGTTTGTTTGTTTTGTTTTGCCTTGGAGTATGCCTTGTGATAATTGTCCTGATGGCTGAATGTGATGTACTGGGTCTAAGGAACTGCTGTAAACAGGCCTAGAGTGGGCTGGGCTTGGGTGTTTGCCTTCCCCCGGTCAGTTAGGCTCCGATAATACCCCAGTAGGTTAGGGTTTGGTTAACTAGGTTTTCTGGAGGGCAGGCCTTGTTAAGAACAGAACACTCTGGCATATTTCAGGATAGTTCCTTTCCTGCTCCCCTGCTGGAAGCATGAGAGGATCTTTATCTGATATTCATTGTGAGGACCTGGTAGACCTTCTGGAGGTGAAACTTACAAAAGTGTGTGGACCCTGATGATTGGGTTCCCCTGGAGCTTTTATCTCTCAGACTTATCCACACTGAGCCTCTGGCAACCTGTCAGTTCCAGTTCCAGATTTCCTACTCCGGGCTGGTAGGTTGTAATTCTCTGTATCCATCTGTCTTTCCAACTTTGAGGGAACAGTTTGTCCTGTGACCTCACTTCTCTTAGGGTAAAATAAGAGTTGTTGATTCTGTTGCTTGTTCCACTTTTGAGTTCTGGTTAGGACAGATCAGTGACTTGCAGGCTCCCTATATGCTGGACCAGAAGCTGAAAGCCCTGTGTTGTCTCATTCTTTTGCATTCCAAAATAGTTTAGAAACTTTGTTCTCCAGCTTCTGGCCTCTCTGGAAATTTGGGAGAGAGGCCTCCATCCCCACGTCCTTCATACTTTTCTACTCTAGTGACCAAGGTGAGACTCTCCTAGACTAGCCATGATGGTGCCTTGCTTTCTGTCCCCTGTACCCCAACATGGTTTTGCTTGGACTTCTAAGGGTGGGAAGTGTGGTGTCTCCACCAAGGGGAGACAAGAGGAGGCTTGAGGACCTAGTTTCAATTGCAGCTCAGAGGAGCAGAGACATGAAAGAAAGACCCTTTCTACCTCTTGAACTGGGTCTCATTATGTCCCTAAGTCACGTCAAAATGTCTTCTCTAGGACAGAGGTTGAAGTGCCTTGGGTTCATTCTTACTAACACTCTGCATTGCTGGTTTAGGTTTCTGCAGGGTTCATTTCACCCTTCATTCCTTCCAGTGGGTGACCCTGCCTTTGTATCTGTGGTACCTTACAGTAATTCCTGTCCTCTGTGGCTCCTCTTTCACCTGGACTGCCTTCCAGACAGCTCTTCTCAATGAAATCTGTTGTCTTAGCCTCCAATCTGCCAAACTTGGTTATAGAATTTAGAGTTTATACTTTCTCAGAGATGCAAACAAATGCTTTCATGAGTTATCTGTGCTTCCTTTAATAAGTGTGCTTCAAAGAGGTACTTCTCTTCTCTATCTTGAGTATATCCTTCCCCTTTTTAGAGTGTAGAATTGTCCTCCCAGCGCCCTCTGGGTGACTATTTTCCATGTGTTTCCTTATTTTGAGTATGGTCTCACAGGTCTCTCCAGGTGTAGTATTTGCTCATAATAGAGCAGGTCCTCTTTTTTTTTTTTTTAATTTAAAAATTTTTTTTTCCTCTTTGATCTTTCTAACTTACACCTGGCTGCTGTTAGGTTCCTGTTCACCTGTCTTAAGTTCTTTATTTTTATTTTTAATTTTTAAAAAATATTTTATTTATTTATTCATGACACACACACACACACACACACACACACACACACACACACACACAGGCAGAGACACAGGCAGAGGAAGAAGCAGGCTCCATCCAAGGAGCCCGATGCGGGACTTGATCCCGAGACTCCAGGATCATGCCTTGGGCTGAAGGCAGTGCTAAACTGCTGAGCCACCCAGGAATACCCTATTTTAATTTTTAATTTTTATTTGAAGATTTTATTTATTTATTCATAAGAGACACACACAGAGAGAGGCAGAGACATAGGCAGAGGGAGAAGCAGGCTCCTCGCAGGGAGCTCAGTGTGGGACTCAATCCTCAGACCCCAGGATCACGCCCTGAGCTGAAGACAGACACTCAACCACTGAGCCACACAGGCATCCCCTGTCTTAAGATCTTAACTGGTCCTGATGGCTGGCATTTTTATTGCTAAGCTGATTTCTGTTTTGGGGGATTTAAAAAATATTTTGTGACTCTACAAGCTAGAGGTTGAACCTCCTTTGCTCACCTTTTGGTGAGCCTTGAATATGGCAAGGAGGAATTACTTTCCTTAACAGAAATGGGTGATGTGAAACTACGCTTTCCAAGGTGCACGCTTCCTATGTTTTTCCCCGTCTTTGCCCAGTTTTCTTTGCAACACAAGATGCGATGCACTGTTGCCTGTCCGCTCAGGCTCTTGGCCATGTGCCCTCACTGGGAATCGCAGATGCTGGATGCAAGCTGGGGGTGAATGGTCTTGGTCTCCATAGAAAGTGGTTCATGTGCTACAGAGGTTGGACATTGCTTCTACCACATGCAGGGATGTCACAGACTTAGGGTGGTAGGGCCCTTCAGGTATCTTCTTCCTTGCCTGCAAAGATAAGTGGATTCATGGAAATTCCTTTTTGGTTTGGTAGAGATCATTGCTGATAGGCCCCATTTGTAGCTCCCCTTGTAGCATTTCACTACTTGGTGTGTTTCCTTGACATTTTGGTTGAAAGATAAGGGAGGGCAAATCATGCATCCCTGGCATGCCACCAGTCCTAATCTAGAAGCCCCACATCCTCTGAAGGGCATAGATTTTGCGAAGGAGGAGGGGAAAGTGTGGTAGACATCGCCACTGGATTTAGAATCAAGAAAATATAAGTTGGCATCGTGACCCATTGATTCACTCATTTGCTCCTTTATTACATGACTACCCCCTAAGCTTTGGATATACATTAAAATTTTATCAGGTGCTTTATCTTAATAGGAATAGATAAAAGATGTCTAGCACTGGGTCTCTGTCCTGGGAAGAATTCCTCCGGGCTAGCTCTGTGTGATATTGACTAAATGACATAAACTAGCAGTACCTCATTTTACCCATCAGTAAAATGGCCATAAAAGCACAAAACATCTTGTGATCTTGAGAAGGTGCAACATACAGATGAGGTCTCATCCACAGGGCCCAGCATCAGGGTGCATGTGTATGTTTGCTACTTTCAGGTCTGGATGAAGCTCTTGGGTTGCAGGGAGGTGGTCTAGGATGGGGATGCTAGTGGGAAAAGAGAATTCTGTTAGCTTTTAAATGGCTCTAAGAGATGCTGGGAGTCCAATCAGCACTGCTGAGAATGGGGGGAGCTGCCAGCAAGTCGCCCATTGCCCACATGTCCAGAGGAACAGAGCTTAGTGGAGGGAAGGTTCTCGGTTCTAGGGGCTGGAAGGCTGTCTCCATCTCCTGGGTCCTACTCAACAGAAGGGGTTTGTTCTTTTTCTTTGATGGAAAGCCATATCCTTGAAATTTCATTAATTCATTCATTCCTTAGGAAGTTTTTTTTTTTGAATGCATACTCTATGCCAAGTATTTATTTATTTTTTGTTCTTGTTTTTGGGGGCTAGTTTTTGGTAGTACGGTATCACTGACGAAAAAGACAAAATCTCTACTCATCAACTTTTGATTCCTTTTTAAGGAGGAGAGTGGCAAGGCAACAAATAAATAAATAAGGTGGTTTCAGAGAGTGAGAAATACAGTGAAAAGAGGGTCGGGGAGACAGGACTTTCTGGGGAGCCAATGTTTTCCCTGAGAACCGACTGTTAAAAAGGAGGCTCCCAGTGAAGATATGGGAAAAGCGTGTCAGGCAGAGGGAACAGCAAGTGTGCAGACCCTGAAGTGGGAGCAGGGGATGAAAAAGAGGTGGATATGACTGGGGGTCAAGTTAGAAGCTGATTGTAGTGATCCACACAAGATAGATTGAGCTAGAAGAAGTAGATGTGGGAAAGGGGGTGGTGGAGATGGGGGTGGGGGTGGGCTTGGGAACTGTTTTGCAGGAAGAAGCAACAGGACTTGATGAGGAGGCCAGCAGAGGAGGAAGAAGGGTCAGGGGTGACCCCTGGGGTTTTGATCTGAGAGACTGGTGGGTGGTCCCATTTGCTGAGAGACAGAGAAAAATAGGGAAGAACAGGTTCAAGGGGGAAAGTCAGGAATTTTGTTTTGGGGCATATTGGGGTATAAATACTCATGTTGACATTTGACCTGCTGAGGACCAAGGACAGAAGTCCAAACTATTGCATGAGTGTGAGTGTGGATGTGTGGGTGTGTCCTACGGAGGGTTTGTCAACATTGGCACGGTTGACCTTTTAGATTGGCTCTTTCTTTGTTGTTGTTGGGGGGCTGTCCTGTGCATTGTAGGGTGTTTAGAAGCCTCTGTGCCATTAGCACCCACCTCAGTGGGCCAAAATGACCATCAAATTGTCTCCAAGCATTGTCACATGTCCTCTGGGGGACAGAATCGCTCCTGGCTGACAGTTAACACAAAATCTTCCCAGGGACACGTACTGTTGTCATAGTCGAGTGCCAGCAGCCTACTTCCTCACCCATGGTCGACATCCTTAATTGATCATATTACTTTTTTGTACGAATCTCAGACACCACCTCCGAATCCTTCTTGACACGACTGACCAATAGCCGTCATCAGTGACCGAGATTGGTCATGAGAGGAAACTCATTTACTCTCCCTTTTCTGGGTTGGAAAAAAAAAAAAAAAAAAGAACCCAGAATGCCGCCTGGGGCCCACACGCTTGTTTACAGTGAAACCCTCGATAGCAGTCTCCGTCCATCTGTGCCTCAGTATCCCTGCCTGTCAGCTGGAAGTGAGGCTAACTGCTTTCTACGGATCCGACACAGCCTTAAGTGGGAGGATCAATGAGATAATCTTGGTAACTCAATTTGAGTTTTTGGAGGCGGGCAGAGTATTACAGAAATGCACAGCGGGATCATCATCTCATGGGGTGCTGTGAAGGTGAACCTGTAAATAATTAGGAAACATTTAGCTGTTATAAAGTGCCAGGTTTCATAATGGGAATAATGAAAAAGAAAGGCTCTCAGAAGCGGGCAGGCAGGTTGGAAGGCCTAGCAATCGGCTCTCGGGCGATACTGCCGGGAGGACGGAGGGGTGGTGCTCAAGGCTACGGGAATCTGTGTGTGATGTTTTGTTCAGGTCCCGCGTAACCATGGAGACAGACTTCCCCCCCTTCTTGCCGTGGAGCTGATTCCACACTCCTGCGCTGGGTATACGCCACACATGCTTGTCCTCCCCTTCCCTCTACCACGACTCCTTCTGGCTTGGGCAGAAGCGAGGAGTCAGAAGAGGCTCTAGAGAGGTCCAGCGTCTTGGAATCTGAACGCCAGGGCTGTGGGTTCAAACCCTGCCTTGCCCCTTCTGGGGTGTGTGAACATGGATAAGTTGTGCAGCCTCTGGGAGTCTCCGTCTCCTAATCTGTAAAATGAAGATGAAGTACTTTCTCCCCACAGGGTTGTGGGCGAGGGGTGAGACTCTATCTTGAGGGGTGAAGTGCTCTGGGAGCTCCTAAAGACTCGAATGTGGCCTCCCTTGTTACATTGTTAATATGGACCTCAGGGACCCAGAATTATAGTAATAGAAACCCTTGATTTAAAACAAGTAGAACCAACAAAACCAGACCTGTGGTTCATGATGTCCTCTCACCCTCGGTCTACGGGTAGCCTCACTGTATTTTATTTATGTATTTAATAAGAGCCCTCGAGAACTAGGACCATGACTCTGGCAGCCTGCAGCTTGGAGCCGCGCTGAGTGCCGGGTTGGGCAGCCTGCCTGGGTGCGCGTCTCAGCTCCAGCCTTGCTGGGTGCGGAACCACGAGGTAACGACTTTCCCTGTGCCTCAGCTCCTCGTCTGTAAAGTGGGATAACAATAGTACCCACTGCATAGTTATTGTTATGAAGTTTAAACAGGTGGATGTCTGTAAAGCTTTGTAGGACCAGGTCTTGGCTCCTGAGCTATTTTGTTAGGTCAATGAACTTTATCAAGCCTGACGCTTGATATCCAGTTTCTGGAGAGCTGGTCACAAAGCTGGAGGCAGGATGGGGAGAAGTGGACAAGTTGTGGGTGTGAGTGGCTGGGGGGGGTCCAGGCCAGAGGGTGGCGGGGGCGGCGGGGGAGGAGGGGTGGTAGGCCTAGAGGTGGGAGTGAGAGCCTGTCCTTAGTGCTGATGTGGGAACATTTACTCCCTGACCTGCAAGATGGAATGGGGCACTCAGATCAAACACGCAGCTATCAGGCAGTTGGGGGAGGGCTCAGGGTGCTGACCCATTGGGAGAGACTGGAGGTGGCTACATCCCATTAGGGGAAACATTAGATGGAGAAATGTAATGTGCAGCACTCAGGCCCTGTTTACTCAGGTAAACAGGATGGAGCCAGTGAGTTCAGCAGCATGTAAGACGTGGCCACGCTGCAGTTAACTGAATTAGATGCGAGAACAAGGTCTGGCATATAATAGTGATGTATATGAATTTTATATTATTGTTATTAATGCTGCTATTGTTGTTAGTGTTATTCTGTCCTAACAGGGAAAAATAGGTTCCAAACCCAGAATGTGATCTTAGGTCATATCCATAGAAACATTGTATACAGTATGAGGGAGGTGTGGTGCCTCTCTTCCTTGCTACTGTAGAGGCACACCTGAAGTATCTGGGTTCAGTTCTGGGTGGCCCCAATTAAGAGAAACATTAATGAACTGCTGTGGGTCTTCTGGAGAGGAACCAGGAGGGTGGCATTCACAGGGAAATGGAGGCTGTGTCTTATTCACCCATTAATGGCTTGCAATTCAAGGAATTAAGGAACAGAAGAATTCTGTCCTTGTGGAGTGCATACTCTTCTAGGGCATATAAACCAGGCCCAGGGCTCTCATACACAGTGGGAGATGCAGTTAACAGTGTAGGGGGTTTCAGCTGTTGGGGAACAGCATTATAAACCAAGGGAAGAATGGAAGGCAGAGTGGTCCGGGACATCTGGGAGCTGTTTTTTTTTTTTTTTTTTTAAGATTTTATTTATTTATTTATAGAGACACAGAGAGTCACAGAGAGAGAGGCAGAGACATAGGCAGAGGGAGAAGCAGGCTCCACACAGGGAGCACGATGTGGGACTCGATCTCGGGTCTCCAGGATCACGCCCAGAGCTGAAGGCCGACGCTCTACCGCTGAGCCACCCGGGCGTCCCTGGGAGCTGTTGTGAAATGTGTCAAGGGCTTCTCTGGGGGAAAAAGTCTGCCTCCTCCTATGAGACCCAGAGTCACCATCGGAGGGAGACAGTGCTGGGAGGACTATAGAAGGAAGCTCAGCTCAAGTTGCCCGGGGCCCCCAGAAGCCAACTGTGAGTTGAGGATTTGAGGCTTTACATGTGGCAGTGAACTTGGGAGGGGATTCCAGAAATTCCAGTGGTGGAGGGGCGCCTTGAGACAGGGTGGGGGTGTGGGCAGCGCAGTGTGTGCTCCTGAGCGGGCCACCTGCGGATTCTGGGAGATGCCCCTGCGACATGAGGAGTCAGGTACCTGCCCGCCACCTGCTGCAGACCATGGTGTCGCTAACTTGTCCTCACCCTGGTTGCTGGCTGAGCCTGTGGGAGGCCGCCAGGGCCAGGGGCATGTGGGCGGTGCCCGGAGTTCCCTGAACACGCTTCCTGCCCGAGTGACTACTGCAGGGGAATTGGGCAGAGTCTGCCCTGGGCGCTGTGGAATCTTCGGGGCACTTTGTCCGAGTTGCCCACTTGAGAGATGCTATGGTCCCAGACCTTGTTATCCTGAAGGTGACCGAGGGAGTTTGGAGGTGGGTGGATGTGGCAGAAGAATAACTTTTCAAGCTGTTTTTTTTTTTTTTTCCCCTAAACCACCCACTCCAGGGCAGCCCGGGTGGCTCAGTGGTTTAGCGCTGCCTTCAGCCCAGGGCGTGATCCTGGAGTCCCAGGATCGAGTCCCACATCGGGCTCCCTGCATGGAGCCTGCTTCTCCCTCTGCCTGTGTCTCTGCCTCTCTCTCTGTCATAAATAAATAAAAAATCTTAAAAACAAAAAAAAAAAAAACAAAAAACAAAACCACCCACTCCAGCATCAGTCTCTGGCTAATTCTAAACACGGAGCCCACTCAGATGCCAGCTGGTGGTCAAAAGTGCCCAGTTTGCTGACCCAAACGAATCCCACACTGATTAATAGTGTTTTCCCCACAGGAGTGTGGCCTGGTGGCAATGACATGGCCCCGCGAACCAGGAGATCAGCCCTCGTCCTGACTCTCTGCTGTGAGATCTCAGACAGGTCACTTTCCCTTGGGTGGAGCGAGCTCAGATTCCCATCTGTAAGATGAGGGTTGGATGAGGAAATCTCTAATTCTAGAGCTGACATTTTCGGGCTCCGGAAAAGCTTGAACAAGACATTAAAGCAATTTATTATTTGAGCTGCCATTAAACTACAAAGACCCTGTGTGGAAATTCGGGCTATTACCATGGTGTGGCAAAGTGCTTCCTAATATTTTATGAATTAATCGTGGCCCATTAAAGCCCCTTGTGAGGGAATGCACGTGTGCTATAAAACCAGCCCGGGACGGGTGAGGGGGTGAGTAGATGATAAATAATTACTGTCTCTGAGATGTGCCACCGACAGGCTAGCAAGTGGGGGTCCCACGGGAGCAGGAGCCTCACCTATTTCATTGGATTTAAAAGGCACCATAAAAAAAAAACGTTTAATATACATATTCTTTAAAAAATATAGCCGTAATTAGTGGGTACAGAGGAGGGGAGAGAATTTACCTCCCATTTTACAGTTGGGGAAACTGGCAGAGAAGCTCCATGATTTGCCTTGTACAGGGGTTCTCATCTGGGGGTGATTCTGCACCCCAGGGGGCACCTGGCAATGTCCAGAGATATTTGTGTGTCCTGACGGGACTTGGAGCTGCTCCTGATGTCCAGTGGCTGAGGGCCAGGCTGCTGCGACACCGCTCACCGTGCACAGCACGGCCCCAGCAGCAGAGATGGACTCAGCCCCAAATGTTAGCGGTGCCCAGGCTGAGGAACCCTGCCTGATGTCACCCTGGCAAGATCTCCCAGAGTCCCAAGGCTGGCCTCAGCCACCTTTGCTGCCACCCTGGTCTTGTCTGGGCACCGATGAGCCTCAGTCTCTGGTCTCCAAGATGGGCCCATGCTCAGAGCTCAGATGTTACCCACGTTTTCCTGTCGTGATCTCCTTAGCGCAGGTGCTGAGACCTCCGGACCTGCTCCCTTCGACAGTTTTCCTCTTCCCGCTACACTATTTTCCCTCCTTAATATACTCCTTTATAGTCTGCTTTCCCATTAATTATTGCCATAAACATTTCTCCACATTTCTGCAGTCCTAATAATGATGATGATTAAGGAGGTCCTACTACTCCATCCTGTTCACAAAGCATCTCTTTTCTGAGTCATTCCTGTGTCGCTGGGCATTTATTGTATCTTTTTGGTTCCTTTATAGTTTAATACCACAATGATTATTTTCTTGAATAGATCATTTTTGTTTGTGGAATTATTTCCTTGGAACAATTTCCCAAGAGTATCTTTCTCTCCCTATCTCCCCCCTCTCTCCCTCCCCCCTCCCTCCATCTCTCAGCCTCTCCTTCCCTTTCTTTTCTCTCTCCCTTTCTTTTCCCTGTCCCTGTCCCTTTCTCTCTCTCTCTTCCTGCTCCCTTCTTTCCTACCTTATTCGATTTGATTTAATTTAAATTTTTGGAATAATAATATATGCACATGATTTGAAATTCAAAGGCATAAAGCAATGCACAGTAAAAAGTCTCCCTGTTCCCAGCCACCCACTCCCTCTCCTAGGGGCAAGCACGGGTAGCATTTTTCAAGGATTTGTCTCTAACCCTTCTTTATAAATGGTGTCAGTCTGCCCACTGTTCTGCCTGTGGGTGTATGTGGGAGCAGATCTCCTTTAGATGCGGAGGGGTATGGAGGAAAAGAGGGCCTCTCTGAGGAGGTGACATTTAAGTGCAAACCTAGAGGATGATAAGAAGGAAGAAGAATGAAATAGGAAGAGACAGCAAGTGCAAAGGCCCTGGGGTCGGGATTTTGCAGATCTGTAGAACTCTAAGGAGGTCAATAGGGCTATTGCAGAATAAGAGAGGTCACGTTGCTTGGGAGGGACCTGGTCATGCAGAGCTTTGTTGGCTGTGGTATAACATTTGGATTTCATTCTAAATGCACTGGGATGCCTTTGAGGGTTTTTATGCAGGGAGATGGTAGGATATGATTAGCATTTAACAAAAGAGCATTCTGACTGATGCGTGGAAAATGCTGGATAGAGGCAGAAATAGGAGGGCTGACAGGTGGTGGTCCAGGTGAGAGATGCTGGTGGCTTGGCTCTGTGGGGAGACGAGAGAACTGGATGGATTAGGATATAGTTTGAAGGTACAACCAACAGAATCTGCTGGCTCGATGTGAACTCAGGGAAGAGAGAGACACTGAGGACAACTCCTAGACTTCTGTCCTGAACGAATGAATATGTTTATTACTGTAACAGGGAAGGCTGAAGTAGAGACATATTTTTGGGTTTTTTGATTATTTATTTACTGGGAAGGGAGGGATCTTGAGTTCAGACCTGGAGGGGTTAAGTTTGTGATGTCTGAGTGACGGCCCAGAGGCAAGATCAAGGGTGGGGTGGGAGGAAGGGGGGGAGGAGTGAGGGAGAAGAGATGGGGCTACAACTGTGCCCCAGGGGTCAGAGACAGGCCAGAGATCATGATTTAGAAGGCAATGTGCCCAGGGGAGCTCAGACTCTACTACTTTCAGCCCAACTGTGACAGCTCTGGGTGTTACCATTCATTTTGTCTTTTATTTTGTAAGTTTCTAATTTTTCAAAGCAAACATGGCCTGTAGTGAATTTAAACACTATATGGCTGCTTGTATTGGGATTCTAAGGGCTGTCTTCCTTGTTTTAGTGGCTTTCCCTCATCTAGGGTGAGACCCAAAGTCAGCCAGGTACCCAAATTAAGAAAAAAAAGCCTTTCTGGTTTTCCCGCATTCATGCATCTCCAGCGCTGTCTACCTTGAAAGCCAGGGGTGCTCACTGGAGAGGAACCTTCTGGTTAAGAGCTGGAGCTGGCTCTTCTCTTCCATGTATCTCCGGAATACCCAGGAGATGCAGCTCCCCGCTGATCTTGCTATAATGAATTCTAGTTGCTTTTTCAATATAAGTCCCAATTTTCTCTACTTCCAGCTTATTTTCCTTTTCAATGGGGTTATAATTCCCGTCAACGCTTCAGAAGCCCCAGGATGCACTCTCCCCACCCCTCAAAACCTCAAGGCATGGAACTGGGAAATGCACCCTCTTCTCAGAGTGGCTGTTTTTTGGAAATGGACACTGAGTGGAGTTCACTCTCTGTCAGAATCAGTGCTCTGTACATCCAGACAGTGAATCTCATATTTATGTTAACATTTATGTAAGGTAGCATTAATTAATTCATCAGGCAGGTATTTATGGAGCATGATCTGTACTCTGGGGTCACAGCTGAGCTTACTGCCCAGGCCACATCAGCTCGCCACAAAGATTCTGGGGTCTACAAATAGTCAGGAAATGAAGGTCACCCCCCTGGTCAAGCCTCTCATGAATGGACAGATGGACACGTCCATTTTTAACCTAGAGGGGCCTCACAGTCTTGGACACCTGGCTTCGGGGAAGTTAATGGATGGGCTCTAGTGTGGCAGGGGTACAGTTACCATAGGGGCCAGGCTCAATGCCATCTGTCCCTGTCCACCCCTTCCCCAGGGCCCAAGTCCTCAGTGTGGGCATTGGGATAAAAAACACATAAGACAGTTAATTTGGCTGCAAGTGACAGACTTCAACTCAAGCTTCAGCAAAAAAGACGAATTTTTGTTGGCCCATGCCAGGAAACATGTAGGTGGCTTCAGGCTCAGCTAGATCCAGGTGCTTGCATGATGTCGACAGGATTCATTCGGTGGCTCTGTTTCTCTCCACCTTTCTTTGTCTCTCCTTCTGTTTTTCTTCCCTCTCTCAGAGCTCTGTTTCCTTTGTTGGCTTCACGCAATGGAAGCCTTCATGTGTAGCCCTTAACCAGCACCATACTTATCCTCCCTCACTGCCAGTTTAGTACCAGTAAACCTCCCAGGGTGGGCTTATTAGTCAGGCGTGGGTCGCTTGCCCTCCCTGTGCCCTCCATCATGAGGGATGTGGCTCTGAAAGGCCAGGCCTGGTCATCTGCTCCCCGCCGGAGCTAGGGGTGGGGTCAGCCTCAACAGAATCCCCGAGACCCAGAGTGGTCATCCCCAGAGGAGTCAGGATGCCACTCCCACAGCCAGGGAGCACTGATGCCAGGCAGGCAGAATGAGAGGTTCTTCAAAGGGCTTCTCCATGCCTCTGTGCCTTGTGTGTGCGCTTCCCTTCCGAAGCAGCCCACATCTGGTCCTCCTGGAAAATTCTTTGTCTTCCTTCAAGGTTGTACGAGGCTCCCTCTGTCTGTGACCTGACATGCTTCGCCACGCACTGTTCTGTCCCCTCAGCTCACAGAGAAGTGTGAAGTCATCATCCCACCCACACTATGTCACCAGCGAAATGCAATATGCATGGGGCCACTTCCTGGGATTTGGACTGTGTGCTTGGCAAGCCTCTCTGAGGCTTCTGGCGGACTCCTACCTGTCCTTCCAGCCTTGATGCACAGTCAGTGCTGCTTCTTTGATAAAGTGTCCTTGGCCCCTGTCAACATGGGTAGCCATTGCTCTGTGCTCTCGCTAGTGAGGTTAGAAAGAGATGCTGCAAGTGACACTATGCCATCCATATACTTATGGGTGGCGAAGTGACTGGCTTGTCCCCACCTCTGGCTCACGGTGGCCCCTTGAGACTGATGGTGAGGAAGGCGAACTTTAAGACAACCCGTCATAGGTAGGCCTTCACTGGGCGGATGGAACCCGAAAATTCCTGTGGCAGTTAACCGGAACGTTCTCATACCCAGTCTTTCTTGAAAATCCATCTAAGATAAATCAGTGCCCCTTGGGGCTGTACTATGCTGAATGGCATGACGGATGCCTTCTTAGGATCTTTCTCTTTGACCAGCCTCACCTGCAGCCTCCTGAATACAAGCCTTCCTCATGTGGGTCTGGGGAGGACTCACAGAGGGCACACTCCAGAATTTGTTTTAAGACTACATTTATGTTTGAAAATTTCTCCCCCCACAGCCCTCATTTTCTGCCAAATACCCCCTCAGGATGGCACAACTGATCACACATATATACACTATGCATTTGAGAGCTTTAGATGGTTGGGATCCAGTATTAGACTAAGATTCTGACCCAATCAAGAATTGCATCCTCAAGTGCATTTGGAATTTATCACCCATCCATCCTCATCCATTTATCCATCCCTCACCCATCCATCAATCCTCCATCTTCCATCCATCCATTACCACCCATTTGCCCATCCATCCACAAGCCATCCATCTGTCACCCATCCATCCGCCCACCCATCACCCATCCATCCATCCATCCATCCATCCATCCATTCACAAGCCATCCATCTGTCTACCCACCCATCACCCATCCATCCACCCATCTATCACCCATCTATCCATTCATCCATCCACCCACAAGCCACCTATCCATTCATCCATCCATCCACAAGCCATCCATCCATTACCTATCCATCTGTCTCTCCATCCATCCATCTATTCCTCACCCATCAATCCTTCATCATTCCATCCATGCACCCATCCATCCACACATCCAGTTATCTATGCGTCTTCCATAATCCATCCATATAACAAATATTTGTTGATGTCTATGCTGTGCCAGGCACTGCCTTAGGCAGTAGGCTGCCCAGATGGATAAGAAGATTCCTGCCCCGCAAGAGCAAAATACAGTGAGACAGGTACAAAAGCAAAGATCATTTTTAAAGAAGATTTTATTTATTTATTCATGAGAGACAGACACACACACACAGAGAGAGAGAGAGAGAGAGAGGGAGGGAGAGAGGCAGAGACACAGGCAGAGGAAGAAGCAGGCTCCGTGCAGGGACCCCAATGTGGGACTTGATCCCGGGACTCCAGGATCACGCCTTGGGCTGAAGGCAGGTGCTAAACTGCTGAACCACCCAGGGATCCCACAAAAATCATTTAAAAAGAGACAGGTGACCCTGTCTCACCCCAATGTCAGCCATTTACTTTGTGCTCATGATGCCCATGATACACTGATATTCCAATAATGATCATGGCAACAGTTCACATTTGTTCAGTCTTTATGCAGTGCTTTCTCATGCGTGGCCTCACTTATTTTTTTAGGATCATCCTTTGGAGATAGGCATTGGTACTTCTATTTCTCAGCTGAGGAGGCTGAGGCCCAGAAAGGGCAGGGAACTGCCCCAGGATCCTCACCTTGGGTGTGGTGAAGGTACTCAGATATGGTTTGTGGCTCCTAATCGCATGCTGTGTGGCAAGGTTCTGTCTGCAGCTCTGCTTGCCATGGGTTGAGAATCTGTCCATCAGCTGATGCAGGCTGTGTGACAGCTGGTAGTGTCACAGGCTACTGGCCCTCCAGTGCCCAACCATCCATCACCCTCTGTAACTCACCTGGGCTAGGAATGAGAGCTTGACTGCTGGTCACCTCTGCAGGTTCTGAGAGTTCTTGAAGCTGACCCCTCCCCCCCATTGCCTTTCTGACTACAGGGAGCCATAGCACCTCTAGAGAGAGGGAGTTACCACATCTGCCTGGGTGTGTAGCATAGAGGTTAAGCATAGGGCCTATTAGGTCCCTTCTAGATAGTATGAGCCCAAGGCTGACTCTCTTTGTGCATATTCTAGAGAGGCATTAAAGACATATTAGCACTGAGCTGAGACTTTCTTCTTGGTATTAATAGAAGGGCAGGAGAAGCATTAAAAAGGGAATAATTTTTTTCTCTCTGAGAGTTAAAAGCTTAGGCTTTGAAGCAAAACTGCCCAGGATTTAAATTCTCGGGCATCCAACGAGTGCTAACTCTTATTAATATTACTCTTATCATCGCCACAGACAGAGTTGAAAAGCCACAAACAGAATAATGTGGTGGTAAAGAGTTTACACTCCAGAATCTTAGGGGCCCATGTTCCAATCCCAGCTTTGCAAGTGACTTAACCTGGGCGAGCCTCAGGTTGCTCACCTGCTGGATCAGGATGAAAGTAAAAAAAAAAAAAAAAAAAAAAAAAAAATCAACACTAGGGAGCATTTGCCACATGCCTGGCACTCTTGTCATGTAATGACACACTAGGCCTTTGTGGTAGGGACTGCCATCATTCCCATTGGACAGATAAGGAAACTGAGGCAGCAGGAGGTATAGTACGTTGCCCAAGTCCCCACAGCCAGTAGTCAGTGCAGGTGGGATTCGAGCCCAGGCTGTCCAGCTCCTGAGGTCCTCACAGGCTTAGTTGGAAAGATCAATGAGAAGACGCGTGCACATCAGCTGAATGCCAGACACATAGCAAGAGAGAATCCACAAAGGTGACACTGCTGCTCATGGCATTAGTTGAGACTTTATTCCGTTCTAACGATGGAAATCCTACTAGCTTATGCGAAGAAAAGAAACTGATTTGCACTTATAAACAACAAAGTATAGGTGGCATCACATTCAACTGGATCCAGGGGCCCAAATATGTCACAGAAGTCTCCTTCATATCTTAGATAGACTCACTCTTTATTGGATGCATCCAGTATTTTCGCCACTAGCTGCATGGCTGTTAGATTAAAATGCAAGCAGATTAAAACGAAATTTAAATTAAACCCCAAATAAAATTTAAACCTGAGGAACTCACTTGCACCAGGCACATTTCTCACATGGCCAGCCCGGAGCGTTCCATCATTGCCACCATGTCGGACTGTGCTGCTCTCTGTGGAAATCAGTGTGCTGCCTGTTAGCCCAGCACTCACACCCTACCTGCTTTGCAGGACTAGACAGGAGAGCTTTATTCTTGGTTACTCTGGCAGAAGGCTCTCAGGGAAGGCTCTCATTGGCCTGTTTCTATCACATGGCTCTTCCTGAACCAGTCACCATGGCCGGGGGAAGGGGTGGGTGCAAATGGAGCACTCTCTGATTGGCTGACCTAAGTCATGTGCCCAGCCAGAGGTGGGGATGAGTAGACCAGCTCAAACCACGCGGACTAGGTTTGGGGAATGGCGGGGAGGGGAAGCTAGAGAGAGAGAGAGAGAGAGATAACATACTGTGACAGGTAGTATTTTTTGCTCATGGTTATTCATTTTCTCTGCCATTGCCACGTGTCTCTGAGCCTATGAGTACTTTCCCACGCCCCCCTGGACTTTGGTCTTGCTTTGATGGAAATGTGAGCAGATGTGATGTGTGCCGTATCAGTGCACAGGAGCCTCTGTCGTCCTTTAGCTCCTGCCTCTGCCCTGACCGCGCACAGTGTTTCCTCCTGCCCCCAATAGTGGCTGTCTTTTCTGTCGCCACAGCAAAAGCTGTCTCGTGCAGACTTGATCTTCTTTTCTAATTTTTTTAAAAGATTTTACTTATTTATTCATGAGAGGCAGAGACATAGGCAGAGGGAGAAGCAGGCTCCCTGCAGGGAGCCCAATGCAGGACTCGATCCTGGGATCCCAGGATCATGCCCTGAGCCGAAGGCAGATGCTCCACCACTGAGCCACCCAGGCGTCCCATGATCTTCTTGATCCCGGGTCCCATCCTGCTTCCCACACTTGTGAACTCTTCCCTTGGCAGGGCACACAGTGGCGTGTGGCTGACCCGTGACGGAATCAGACTCCAGGGAAGAGCAGTCTTGGGCTGAGGCACAGGGGGCTCCTCTCCGGATACCTCTTGGGCTGCCATTCATCCCTCACAAACGCTCCCCGAGCTCCTGCACTGGGCCGTCTGCTGGACCTGCAGGGTCTCACCGGCCGGCCCAGCCTCCAGCTGCTGCAGCTGGGGAGGAGATTGATGGGTGGGCAGGACCAGAGCTCGGCAGACCCGAGCCAACACAACAGGGGGCTCATTTGGCTGAACGAGGGCTGGCCTTGAACCCAGAGCATTGTGTTTGTCTGACTAGTTTCCTTAAAAATGCCCATTGGAGGGGATCCCTGGGTGGCGCAGCGGTTTGGCGCCTGCCTTTGGCCCAGGGCGCGATCCTGGAGACCCGGGATCAAGTCCCACGTCGGGCTCCCGGTGCATGGAGCCTGCTTCTCCCTCCGCCTGTGTCTCTGCCTCTCTCTCTCTCTCTCTCTCTCTCTCTGTGACTATCATAAATAAATTAAAAAAAATTTTTTAAAAAATGCCCATTGGATTGAAACGTGATCCTACCGTGTAGGTTGTCCAGCAAGACTGAAGGGCTCTTGAGATTCTTCTTTTTGTGCAAGGAACATTCCTCCTTGAGCTCATTATCCTCCATCCAGCGCCTGCCATGGCATTTCTCTGCCTTGACTGTGGGTCACATTTTACTCCTGTTGCAGTCCCTGGGGCCATCAGAGTGACAGGCACGTCACGCCAACTGTCAGCCTTCTCCTGTCCTAACACATTGTTCCCTGACTTCAGACCTTACCAGTCCTCATTATAAAAGCGAGGCTGGGGATGGGGATCCCTGTTCTTTTGTAGGTTTCTGGATAAAGGCACGGCTTTCTTCTGATTTATTCATGACTTTCTCGGACATTGAAAGCCAATTATGTCCACTTACCAGGGATGGGGGTTACACAGATTGTTAAGGTACGGTTAGCTCTTTGGCCGGGGCTGGGGACCTGGAGGCCTGGGGAACCGGGGAAGGGTGTCCTGGAGAAGGTGGCACTTGAGCCGGGCCTGGGAGGATGGGGGAGTTGATCAAGCGGAGAGAACTTGAGGCAGAAAGAACAGAGAGATGGCCCTTTGGAGGTAGGTCTCCTTTCCTGTTGATGTGGCTCTCCATGCTGCAGGAGACACAAGGCAGCTCTTTGGTGGGGACAGGACACAGTGACACCTGGTTCATTTGTTCTTGGTGGTACCCCCTGCCTCTCCCATGTGGGCTGTTGTGGGCCCGCAAGTTTTGCTTTCAGGACCCTTGTGTGGGGCTTTCTCTTGCTTCTGGAGAGGAGTTCTTGTCACAGCCTCATTTGGTATGGCTGAGGCCTCCAGGTGGGAAATCAGGCTGCCGTGATCATAGCACGCCTGTTGTCAGGCACCTACTAAGTGCCTGGCACTTTCATGGCAGCTGCAGCACATGGGGGCTTTGGTAGATTTGAAAAAGCCTCCTACTCTGAGCATGGAGGGTGGGTTTCACTAAAGTCCCACTGAGCCTCAGGTAAGATTGTGTACAACCTGAACAGCTGTGCTTAGCAGTCCTGGGCCGCATCTAGTCACTATCTCATTTAATCCTCGTAACGGTGCTAGGAGGTAGACATGTCCTGATTTCACTCCTGTTTTATGGTCAAGGAAACCGAGTCTTTGAGAAGGTCCAGGAACTTGGTTAAGGTTACCTAGCCAGCAAATGTGGGAGCCACTTCAACCCAGGCATCTCTGACTGCAATACTGCCCTCTCTGTCACGCGTCACTGTCTCCTGCCGCCAGCTGCCCGGGCCTCTCTTTTGATGGGCTCTTAGCTGATTTTCCAGTAATTCTCCCCTGCTGTTCTGGGGCCTGTTATCATTCATTATTGCGTTTTGTAGCTTCATAGATTGTTTTATTTTTCACTCCCAGTGGCTCATTGCTTGGGAGCAGCCGAGAACCTGGTGTGCCCTTGCTCTAAATGCATCGTGTCAGATGCAAGTGTATCTAATTTACTATCAGAGTCGGCGGCAGCACCTTGTCGATTCCATTCTGGACTCATTTCCTCTCTGATGATTTCCATGCAGGTGAGGGGATACCTGGCAGCCCCTGGGCCAGGCTCTATGCATACCTCATCTGGCTGTGACCCTAGGGACATTGAGTCACCTGCAGTTCCTCAGCAGGCAGCAGTGGGGCATATCTCAGGAGCACCAGTTCTTTAAGGAGCAAAACCCCATGTCTTGGGGAGAGCTTGGATTTGGAGACAAAAGATCTGAATTCAAGTCCTCTTGATGCTACTTCCTTGCTGTGTGGTCCCAGGCAAAGCATTTAAGGTCCTGAACCTCTGTTTCTTTATCCATGTAATGGAAGCATCATTTTCCTTCTCCAAGGTGGGAGAAATGTTCAACACTTTGGTGATATCACAAGTTGGTAAGGATGTAGGA
This sequence comes from Vulpes vulpes, assembly GCF_048418805.1. Taxonomy (NCBI): domain Eukaryota; kingdom Metazoa; phylum Chordata; class Mammalia; order Carnivora; family Canidae; genus Vulpes; species Vulpes vulpes. Next base: position 93,491,765 of record NC_132782.1, read on the forward strand.
ACATGGGGCTCTTCATGTAATGCTGGTGGGATCCCCACATAATGCTGGTGCAGCCACAATGGACAACAATTTAGTAACACTTATTAAAACTCTAAATGTTGGGGGATCCCTGGGTGGCACAGCGGTTTGGCGCTTGCCTTTGGCCCAGGGCGCGATCCTGGAGACCCGGGATCAAATCCCACATCAGGCTCCCGGTGTATGGAGCCTGCTTCTCCCTCTGCCTATGTCTCTGCCTCTCTCTCTCTCTCTCTCTCTCTCTCTATCATAAATAAATAAAAATTAAAAAAAAAACTCTAAATGTTCAGGGGCACCTGGGTGGCTCAGTCAGGTGTCTGCCTTCGGCTCAGGTTATGATCCTGGGGTCCTGGGATTGAGCCCCGTGTCGGGCTCCCTGCTCAGCAGGGAGTCTGCTTCTCCCTCTCCCTCTGCACCTTTCCCCTACCCCCTGCTTGTGCTCTCTCTTTCTCAAATAAATAAATAAAATCTTTAAAAAAAACCCTAGAAATATTCTTTGCAGCAGCAATACCAACTGCTGGGGCAGTGGCTAGAGAAATGCACCAGGACGAAGATGTTCATTGCAGTCTTGTTCAATTGGAAACAAAATGTTCATCCCTAAGGGGACGGCTAAGTAAATGGTGCAAGAGTCACTCTATGGAATATACTGCACCTGTTGGAATGAATGAAGTAAATCTACAGGTGACAAATGGATACTTATTGGTGAGTGAACAAGAGCAGCATTTAGAAAGAATGATAAATTTGATATGAGACAGAAAGAGAACATTTACATTTTCATAAAGCCTTTAGAGATGGTGAACTATGCTTAAAGAAAGGTGCACAAAATGAAGATGCTAGCCAACCTCACATGACCACTTCTGAGGTCAAAATAGAAACTTGCCACCACCCAGAAACTCCCTTCATGCCTCTGCAATGGCCCCCTTCCAACTTTCACCCCAAGAAGTACCCACTTCCTGGCATTTACAGTGGTTACTGCCATGATTCACTTGACAATTTTGCCACCTAAGCCTATAACCCTCAACACTATAGTATAATTTTGCCTGTGTTTTGCATTTACGTTAAAGGGGTCACACAATGTATTCTGTTGTGACTGGTGTCCTGCTCAGCATTATTTTGTGGGATTTCACCCCATGGTTGCTCCGCTATGGAGTTTTTTTTGGGGGCATTAATATGAATGTGAATGGCTAGGAAGAGAGGTCTGGAAAGGGACCCACCAGACTGATGATATTGGCTTGGGAGAGGGGCCTGGATGTAGGGATGTGAGTGCTCTCAGGAGATTTAGGGATCTTCTCTCTGATTTGGATTTTTCTAAAGGAGAAATATATTGATGCCTTACTTGGCTAGTTACACAGTAACAGAAAGAGTAAAATGGAGAGAAAACTCTGTCTGCCAGAGGTTTTGGAGACAGGGAAAGGAGCTAATGTAGATAAAATCTGGAGCACAAAGTAGGGAAGTGGATGTAGGTAAACACAAACTCCTTTTCTTCCAGAAGCATCCAGAGGGGCTGCATAGTGGAGTGGTTAGATGCATGGGCTCTAGAACAGATGTCCTGGGTTCAAATCCTGGCTCTTCTACTTGCCAGGTGTATGACATTGGGCGAGTTATTTAATGTCTGTCGCCCTCCCTGTATTAGTTATCAGATGCTGCCTGCCAAATCACCCCAAACTCAGTGACTTAAACAACAACAATCGTCACAGATTTCTGTGGGTCGGGAATTTGGGAGGAGTTTGGTGGGTGGTTCTGGGTTGGAATCACTCTTCGAGGCTGCAGGAGACATGAATGGGCACTGGAGAGCCAGCTTCTGCGGTGGTTCAGTCGCATGGCTGCCAGTTTGGGCTGGCCAGTGGGTCTCTCTCCACATGCACTTGCCACGGGGCTGCTTGAGGGTCCTTAGACATGGTGGCTGGCTTCCCCCAAGCAAGGTCTTTCCAGAAGATCAAGCCAGAAGTTGCAGTGCCTTTTGTGACCTGGCTTTGGAAGTCCCACACTGTCGCTTCTGCAGTATTCAGTCGGTCGCACAGGTCATCCCCAATTCAGTGTGAGAGTCCAAAGAGCAGAAAGTGAGGCTCCCTGGGAGTCATGTTGGGACTGGCTACCACATCCCATCTGAGATCAGGACAGTAGCACCCACCTCCTAGGGCTTTAGTGAGGTTAAGTGAATCCATCGGCGTGTAAGTGCTGGGAGCAAGGGCCGGCACACGGTAAGCTTCCTATGAGTGCTAGTTATTAGCATTATTGCCGAAATGCTGCCAAATGCATCACCTTAATGCATTTTTCTGAGTTTCCTTTAACTGCCTAATTTTGTGATTGTAAGTCAGTTCTCAGGTTTCCTGGAATGACACACCACCTAACAGCCATGAGTAGCCGCGCTTTGGAGTGACCGCCAGGGCAGCCTTTGAGCCACTGCACAAAGCGGGCACCCCACAGGGTCGTTTGCATGTTGGCTTCATTGCGTGGACTGAGTCACCAATGCCCAGTAAGACGGGAAGGCTGATTTTAATCTCTTTGGGCACAGACACTGAGTCTTTGACTTCAATCACCTCCCACATGAGCGCCCAGAATGAGTGGAGCCATTGATGTTAGAGTAGACTTGTTACTTTCACCAAAGAACGGGAAACCTGGCCATCTTCAGTGTTTGGGTTCAAGGATCCCAAGCTCAGTGCTTATAAGGCCAGACAGGTAACCCCAGCTGGGGGAGTGGCCAAGGGTGAGAAGAGCCATGTAAGCATGTTGCTAAACAGCAGCTGACCCTTGGCCTTGGCGTTGGCGAGACGGTAGGGAGCAGTGGGGACTGTGGCAAACAAGCCAACAAATGCCCCGTCTCCAGGGCCATGGTATACAAGACTGCAGGCCAGTGCCGCCTAGATTTCTGCCCTTCCTCTCAGCCCTTTGCTGCCACCACCTGCCACCGCAGCAAAACTCTGAACCCTCAAAGCTCAGGTATTCCAGTTGATGTGCAACCAGTGTGTAGAGTGGCTAGTGGCCTCCTCTGACGAGCTTCTCTCTTTTCTATAGACCGTTAGCACTACAGTACGACTGGGTCCCGTCGTATACCAGAGTTCAGCCTGGCCAGGTCATAGCTGCGGGGAGGATTTATTGACTTCCTTCATCTGATAGCATCCATTGATTGACAAAGTGAGGTTTATCATTCTATGCCAGAGATCATGATCAAAGACAACTGAGAGCATCCTTCAAGCATCTCGTGGAGGAAACAGACACATCTCAACGGTCCATTTCGGGGCTGTGTGGGAGTGACTCCGTTTCCATTGGAGGTGGAACCTGGGTTATTTGACAGATCTGGACATCAATAGTGGGGCAGATGTACTTAATTTACCTAGAGGTGGGGTGGGGTGGGATAGGCATTGTGGTTTCCTGCCCAATGGACATCTCTTTTCCTTTCTTGTTATCCTTGTCCATCTGACAAGTAGGTTGCAAAGGGCAGATACTTTCCCAACATCCCTCATGGTTAGCAGTGGTTAAATGACCTAGTTTTAGCCAGTAAGATGTAAGTGGAACTCTGCTGGGGACTTTTTTGGGAAATATTTTTCCTTTGTTGAAAGGATGTGGGTGTGTGAGTAAAGTCTTTCTCACCATCCTGGGTGCTTCCTTGTTTCCTACATGTGGGAATGGTTGGGTGAAGATGTGATATCTGGAGCTGCAGCAGCCATTTTGTGCCTCTAGGAGAATTTCTGAGAATTGTATTCCTGAGCCACTAGAGCGACCCTTAACCACCTACCTCAGCCTACTTGTCATTATTTAAGTCACTGCTAGTTAACTTTTTTGTTTCAACTGAAATCTGTATTTTTAAAATTTATTTATTCATGAGAGACACAGAGAGAGAAAGAGAGAAAGAGAAAGAGAGAAGAGAGAGAGAGAGAGGCAGAGAGAGAAGCAGGCTCCACACAGGGAGCCTGATGTAGGATCATGCCCTAGGCCGAAGGCAGGTGCTCAACCACTGAGCCATCCAGGGATCCCTGGAATCTGTATTTTTAATATTATAGGGTATGTTTGAGCATGTCATCTGAGGGTATGGAGAATTGAGTGCCCCTTAAACATTCATGGGGACTTGAATTTTCTCTGTCCTACTCCTAGGCCATTTTCTCTAAATTAAAAAAAAATTAAATTGTCAAATATATCACCTATGCAAAAGAGTTTGTAAAACATACATGTATAAAGAATAATAATAAAATGCCCATATACTTACCACCTCAGTTAAAGATCAGAATGACATGAAACCTTAGACATTCCGTGTGTCCCTCTCCATCAGACCCCCTTATCCCCAAAGCCAACTACTATCCTTAATTTCGTGCTAATCACTTTCTGCTGTTCTTTAATTTTACCCACCACGGGTCCCTAAACAACATCGTATTTAATCTTGCCTCTACTTGGTTTGTATACAAACGGAAGCAGACATACACGTAACTGTAACTTGCATCTCTCGTCCTACTTGTTGGGTGTCATGTTTTTGAGTTGCGTGCGTGTCGAGTGTGCAGTGATGGTTCTGTCATTCTCACGGCTGTATAGTTTTCTGCTGTAAGATTAGATCGCAGGTGATGTGTTTATCCTGTGGTTGGCAGACATTTGGGATGCTTGCCGTTCTGCTGCTGCTGCCAGCAAGGCTACATTTTTGCCCAGGTATCAGGGTGCACATGTGCAAGAGTCATTTGGGGGCATACACCTTTGGGTGGGGATGCTGAGTCCTAGGAATGCACCTGCTACCTCCATTAGATAATGTCAAGCGGTTTTCCAAAGTGGCTGCGCCCATCTATGCTCCTGGCAGCAGTGCTGGCTGCTCGTGGAGCTTACATCCTCAGTCCTGGGCGCGTTCTGTTCTGAATGGCTCTGTGGCCAAGCAGAGTTGACCTCTGGCCTTAGAAGATGCCCTGCCCCCATTAGTCCTTAGGTATCAGCATTCATACTTCTTTAAATGGTCACCCCGAAATGATTTTGGGGGTTCTGCAATAAGGCCACTGTCTCACTCACAGCCTTTCTCTCTGGGTTCTACTGATTTTGGAGTTTCCAATAAGAGGACAAACTGATTTGACTTTCTCAGTCATGAGAACTGCACCTGATTTGATTTGCCCACATGTCAGTGGGAGCTTTTCCTGAAGGTCAGCATCCAATTTCTCTCCCTGGGTTCTCTCTCTGTCTTTTGAATAATCAACTCTAAAGGTGGAGGCAAATTACAAGATTCTCGGGCATGCACACTGCAGGGAGGTGGGGGCAGTGGGGACAATGTGGGCAGGCAGGAAGTTTTGACAGGAGGTGAGAGAGCCTCTCCTGGGTCTAATTACTGGCATGGATAGGTCCCCTAACCTCTCTGAACCTCAATACCCCCTTCTATTAAAACGGAAGTGATAACAGGGTCATCGTGGGAGAGCGGGTATATACAGCGTCTGTCAGCATGATGTCAGCATGCAGCAAGTGCCCAATAAATGTTAACAGCCACTGCTGATAGCAATTCTCATCTGTAGAGTGGGATGCAAGGGGTTGGGATACGTCCCAGGCGTCACTGCTATTATGCCATAAATGAGCCCCGTAAGACTCCTGATTTGTATGATTATGTGCTAAGACAGGGCCAGTGGGACGAACAGAGTTGGGCATGCCTAGGGGAGCTTTCACTTCAGAGCACTGATGAAATCAGAACGCTTAGCCTCAACACCTGAGAGCGCAGACTCCCAGGGGTGTTTGCACCCAGCCTCATGGTCAGCCATGCGTTGGCCTTAAACCCAAGATTCCAGCCATCTCTGGAGATGCAGATCCTACAAGGCCCTGGCTTCTCATAGAAACCATTTCATCAACACTAAAAATGCAATGAAAAGGGTGGCATTCGTCATTAATCCATTCTTCTGGGGGAGATAGGGCTGATTTATTTATTTATTTAATCTTTAAAGATTTAATTTGTCTTACTTTTATATTTTTACAAATATTTTGTCTTCTATATTTTATATTTATTTATTCATGAGAGACATACAGAGAGAAGCAGAGACATAGGCAGAGAGAGAAGCAGGCTCCCTGGGCGAACCGGATGTGGGACTCAGGACCCTGGGATCATGACCTAAGCCAAAGGCAGATGCTCAACCACTGAGCCACCCAGGTGCCCCAAGGGATGACTTTATAGCCTTCTTCATCTCAATTTGCCATCATGCCAGCATTGCTTCATCCCACAACAGCACAGAGGTCCTTGGAGCTACTAATCCAGCCGCTACGTGCAATGAGGGAAGGCACTTGTACAGACATCCAGCTTCTTTCTTAAATTCTCCGATCCTACTAAGGGTATTTCTCAGGTTGTGCTTGTTCCTATTTAAAACTAATAGCATGGTGGGGAAAATCCTATATGGACACACTTTTTCCATGATTTCACCATCCTTTCCCTACTTACCAGTCATGGATGCGTAACCTGTGTTAAAAGGAATCCGTCTCATCACAAAGCAGACTGTACCCTCTGAAGGTCTTTCTGCTCCAGTGTTCTAGAACAGGAGTGGGAAAACTATAGCCTGGGGATGAAATCTGGCCCACTACTGATTTTTTTTAATTAAAATTAAAATATTTATTTTTAATTGTGGTAAAAAAATAGTAACACTAAGAATACTCGCATTATCAGTTAAGTGTCCAACTCTGGATTTCAGCTCAGGTCATGATCTCAGGGTGGTGAGATTGAGCCCCATGGCGGGTTCCATGCTCAGCATGTGGAGTCTGCTTACAATTCACTCCCTTTCCTCCTGCCCCTCCCCTGTCCCCAGTTGTGAGCTCTATCTCTTTCTCTCTCCCTTAAAAAAACAATGAAAAAAGATATTCACATTATTATGCCCATGCCCCGCTTTGTCAATAAAGTTTTATTGGAACACAGCTGTGGTCATTTGTTTGTGTATTATCTATAGGCTTTTAAAAATATTTTATTTATTTATTTGAGAGAGAGTACAGCATGAGCAGGGGGAGGGGCAGAGGGAGAAGGAAGAGGAGAAGCAGACTCCTTGTGGGGTAGAGAGCCGGATATAGGGCTTGGATCATGATCTGAGCTGAAGTCAGGCTCTTAACTGACTGAACCACCCAGGTGCCCCAATGGTGGCTTTTTAATACCATGTCAGAGTTGGAGAATTGTGGCAGAGACTAAATGGCCCACAAAGCCTAAAATGTCTACGATCTGGCTTTTTACAGTTTTCTGACTCCTGTTCTAGAATTATGACAATTATCAATTTCCTGTGTCCATGGCCTCTTCCTACTTTGGGTTCCTGGAACCCAAGCATCAGTCATGATAACACTCTGCTCCTGTAACCAGGAGGCTCTAAAATACAGTAGGGACTAGTTTCAGCGTTTGTCAGTCAAGCTGCCTCAGTTTCTCCTTTGTGACTGAGGACAGATCAGTTCTGAGGAATCATTGACTGAACAGCTGTTTTATCTGGCCACCTTTTTTTGTGGATGAGCTTCTCTTTCCGAGTCACCATTCATCCCTGGTGCCACAGGAAACAGGGGACCCCCCTACATCTGACAGGATGTTGCCCCAGCCTTCACTGGCTAGCCATTTCCTGGCCCTGTAGGGTCACACTTCCTTGCTCCTGGCCCAGGCAGAGGGCGGGAACAATTGGAAATTAATTCCTCCTCCCTGCCCCCCTTCTGCAGAGGTCTGTGTCCCCAGAGCTCCTGAACCCACACTCTGAAGACTTGTATTTGCACCAAGGTGTCCACCAAGGGCTCTCATCCTGGCTGGGCAGGGCGGTGTCCAGGTAAGAACCGAGAGCCTCCTTTCCAGAGAGGGCAGGAAAAGTACATTTCTTTTTTAAATTAATTTATTTAAAAATTTTTTTTTAACGTTTCTAATTTCCTTTAGAAACACAGAAACATTCTATTACAATGCAATAGGTATTCATTGTCAAAAGATAAACTAGTCCGGTAGGACAAAAGAGTGAAAATTAAGATAATTTCTCTCCTTCCTTTGTTCTTTGGCTCCACTCTTCAGTTGAGTCTTATTTTTCCTGTTGCTTTCTCTCCATATACAGCCACATCCTCACGTAGGGTGTGTGCGTATGATTCTGCACTTTTTTTCTTTCCCTGACAGCAGAACTCAAGCGTGTCCCCAAGTCTGTAATATGAATTACATTCTCGTTCTCCTTCTGCCTCATTGTCCATAATAGTTGCTTAGTAACCCCCCAGTGAGGGGGGAGGGTTACATTTTTATTTCTTCAGAATATAGGCTTCCTTAAAGCCTAGTGCCAATGTTATCCTCCTCTAAAAAGTCTTCCTTGATTTCTGGAACACAAAATGGCCACTTCCTGCTCCAAACTCCAGGAGCCCTGTTCTGGCTCGGATGTTGTATCTGTCAGGGGGAAGCTATGTTGCTGTAACAAAAAGACCCCACTATACAGATACTTCAAGGACTGAGACGTTATTTTTTCTTAGTCCTGCTTGATGGGGCAGCCCTGTCCCTCCAGCCATTTCAGAACCTTGGTTCCTTCCAAATCCCTTAGGGCACCTCAATGTCCTCATGGTTGAAACTGGGCCCCCCAGGAGGCTGGGACAGAGTGTGGAGGAGGCCTGCCTGATGTCTTCACAAGTGAGCTGGAGTGTCCACTTACAAGCCATTGACAAGAGCTTTGTGAGGCTGTGCCTCCTGTCTGCGAGGCCAGATTTTGGCTTCAACATCATAGGAGAATGGGAAACAGGGTTTGATGGACAACGACCGGTCTTTGCCGTAAGACTTGATGCCTTTCCCTCGTGTTTGGGATCCACATGTTTGTGTTTCATGGGTTTGGCATTGGAAAGGGTGAGAGAGCAGGATCCAGGGCTGGCCCCACCATTGCATCTTCCTTCAGGCCCATGCGGCAATGGCATAAGGTTGACACGTGGTGATGCATCAGTCATTGCGTCAGAGGGTGGTGGACTCCAAACAGAATCACTCACTCACTTGGAAGATACCTGTTAATGTTTACTGTGTGCCAAATGTTGTTCTGGGCCCTGGAGACCTCAGACATTATTATCATTATCCTTTGGGGTTCCTGGAATAGGAAATTCTCTTCCTGCCCCAGGGCCTTTGCATATGCTGTTCCATTTCCCTGTGGCTCGCCTCCTCACTTGCTGACTCAGCCCCTACTTTGTGTTTCTTCATAAATGTCAAGGAAATTGCTCAAGGAAACTTCGTCTGGCTCCCCTTCCAGACTGGGTTGGATCCTCCGCATCATCCACACACTGTACTTTCCTTTGTCACTTTATCAGAATCATGTTGAAGTAGATTTTTTTTTGGTATGAGATTTTATTTGAAGTCAGTCCCTACCATGAGTGTGGAAGGTACACGATGACAGGTGCATTTTTGAGAGCTTAGTACCTAGGAGAATATCTGGCACCATAACCATTCTGTCTCTACTTATTAAATATTTTACCAATATTATTGCCAGTTCACAGATGAGGAAATTGAGGCCCAGAGAGGTTGAGCAGCTGGCGTAAGATCACACAGCTGGCAAGCTTGGGCACTGAGGTTTCAGTCTATCTGCCTCTAGAGCCCTTGCTTTCACAGCTAGATGCAACAAGAGTGCCACATGACATGTGCTGTAATAGGTTATTAATAGGGTATTAGTTTAAGGGGTGGTGGGAAGGCAGAGGAGGGCATGACTGACTCAGCCTGGGGGAGTGGATGGCTGCCTGGAGGAGGCTGTGACCTTGAAGACTCAGAAGCCGTGGGTAGTTTGGAGCAGCTATAGCGATAGTGGTGAGGGGATGTGGAAGGTGGAACCAAATGCTGGGCTGGTTGTGAAGGCCGTGCTTTGGGCTGTCAGGGAGCTTGGGCTCAGTTGAGCTGATGAGAACTCTCAGTTTCCTAAGTAGGTGGGGGGGGGGGGTGACATGATCCAGTAGGTTCCATTTAGAACATCACCTTAGGTCAGGGCTGCCTGCTGGCGCTTGTTGGCACAGGTTGGCTGGGCTCCCTGAGCGTCCTGCAGTGGGATTTGTGGCCAAGTCTCTTAGTTAGGATTCTGACCACGGAGCCAAACACCTAAAATGACAGTAGGTTAAACAAGACAGAAGCTTTTTTTCTCTCCCACATAAAAGTCCCAATGAGTTAGTACTTCAGCTCCATATTGGGGACCCAAGATTCTGCTAGATAGTTGTTTTGCCCGTTGCCCAAGACACAGCCCTTGTCTTCATGGTCTGAAATAGACCACAGCCATGGCCAGATTCCAGCCACCAGACAGGGTGGCTCTTTGGGTCAAATAGGATCCTCTCAGTTCAAACTGGAAAGAGTAAGAGGTTTCACATAGGAGTCAGGGTTTGGGTTCTTGGACAATAGGAGGGCTCTGGTGGTCATGCATGGAGCTGCGGATGGAGCTGAGTAGCGATCACTGTACACCCCCCACCCAGACCCCCAGCCACTCCCTGACTCCTGAGGCCTGGGACTTCGCAGCCCCTGCTTTGGGCAGGGATGCCCCAGGGGCGCTAAGCCAGGGGGCCCAGCTCTGGCAGGAGCCATCATTCTCTCCTGATGAATGTGGTTCCAGCTGCTCCCTCTGCCTTCCCAATCCGGAGACTCTCGGGGGACCTTGCTAGAAGTCAGGGTGAGCTTCCTCTCTAAGTGCCCCTTGGACGTGTGTCCTGGGCCGTCATGCACCATCCTGGGAATGCCTCTCACGGGGTCCCCACATGGGCAAGTGCGCCGGGCCCCACAGAGCCCCCACGTCAGCCCTGCCTGCGGAGGCTCTGGCACCTGCTGTGCCATCCTAGAAAGGGCTGAGGCTGGCGCAGCAGGAGCGATGCCGTTCCGACTTCCTGTCAAGGACGAGCGTGGACGAGGCTGCACACGGAGCTTGCAGTCAAGGCCCTGCAGAAGCTCTAGATTGTGTTCTCCCGCTCCTGCTGGGCATCAGCTGCCTGGGAGTGATTTCCTGGGGAGGGATAGTTGGCGCCGTCCTTATCCATTATTCCTGACACCAGGCCTCCAGAGGGGAGGCTCTGTCAGGCGGGAGGGGGATGGATGGCTCTCCTCTTAGGGGCAAATGTTGACGAATGTGCTAGAGAACGGGGAGGCTCGCTGCCCCGCAGGTGCAGGCTTCGGGGTCCAGATGGCCCCTGTGGGCAGGACATGGCTGGCCCCTCAAGGTCGAACAGCGCTTCCCAGTGTGCAAAAGGCTCTCCCATACAGGTCCGAGTTTGGTCTAATCCATCTTCCTGAGGCCAGCTAGGGACGAGGCCTCCGTGCCTCCTGAGGACTGGGCACCTTTGGCACAATTCCCCACAGAGCGTGTGGCCTCTGGGGTCCAAGCCCCCCCGCCCCACTACCATCGGCAACTTCTCAGAGGCCTCCTGAGTGCTTGGGGTTGGGGTCTCTCATAGCTGACTCTCCTCCTGAAGGGAGGTAGCTCAGATGAGATGCTCTCCTTATTTGGTCCCCATGCTGACCAGCCCTCTGAAAAAGGCTCAGGGCATTTGCTCATCTTCCTGAGGATCCTTGGGAGGTGACGTCACACAGTGCGGGACTTCCGGCATCTGGCTGGCCTGTCCTCCTTCCACCTCCTTCCATCTGACTGGCCCATCCTTCCCGTCCACCTGGCTTTTCCAGGGAGCACCCGATGCCACCCCCTTCGTCCCACAGAGGCCCTCCCTTCTGCCCGGAGGCCTTCCTCTTTGGGGCAGAGGTATGGGTGTGCGCATGCTCGGGGCTCTGTCCTCTCCTGGAGCACTTGTTAAAACGTTTTTCTCAACTGAGTGATTTCTGTTCCCCGGAGGAATTCTGGTGCCCGCAGCCAGGAGAAGATGGGTCCCCCACCTGGTGATGCTGCTCACAGCCGTGGAGTGGACTGAAGGAAGGCATCGCCTCCATTTTCACAGATGAGACACTGACACAGAGAGGTGCAGTGACTCCCGCAGGGTCGCCCAGCTGGCTGGGGTGCGCCCTGGGAACTCAGTGCTCGGCGTGCTGACTCCAGATCTGGCGCCCTTTGTGCGGGGCCTCCCTCTGCCTTTTCGAAGTCTCTTTGCTGGCTCACGGTGCTGAGTTGGCTTCCACGGTGAGCCTTCCTGGGATGACCAGACAGAGGGGCAGCAGCGAGACATCTGTGTGCTCATTCAGCAAGGATGTGATGAGCCTGCCGTCTTGTGCCTGGCAGTGTGCTGGGCAGGCAGTGGTGAATAAGGCAGATGGGGACCCCCTGCCCACGAGGGGCCGAGGCTGGCAGAGACAGACGGTGAGCACGCACACAAACGTGTCTGCCCACCGTCGGGTACAAGTGCCGCTGAGGCAGGTACATCAGGGTCAAGGGGCAGGGGGTGCAGGGGTGGGTGCGATCCTCTCCTGGGGGTCAGGAAGGCCTTGGTGAGGGTGTGAGCCCCGCTGGAGAAGGAAGGAAGAGGGCAAGCAGGGCAAGCAGCTTTCCTGCTTCTGGGGGAAGAGGGCAAGGAGGTGCAAAGGTCCGAGTGTGGACAGTGCACGGGAGCGTGGGGAGCAGAAGCCCCAGGATTGGAGTGCGGGGCTGGGGCAGTGAGTGGGAAGGGCCCCTCACACAGGGCCCCTGCGCTGGGTTCTCTCTGTGCGCTGGGTCCTCCCAGGGAGTTAAAAGTCCTGATACCCTGACCCACCTTCTGGGCCTCCAGGTGACTCATATGTGGGGCCTGGGTTGAGACCACTGGTCTAGGGCCCCGCAGGCCTCTGTGAGGATTTGGGTTTTATTTCAAGTGTGATGAAAAGTGCTGGAAGGCAGGTGGGGAAGCGACGCAATCTGATTTACTTTTCTAGAAGAGCTCCCCGGTGGAGCTGGCATCTTGGAACAGATGGAAGGCAGTGGGAGAGAAGGCAAGGAGGCCACGCACAGGGAGGCTGCTGCCGGGTCCAGGGGAGGGACAGAGCTGGCTGCTAAGGAAACCAGTCCTGGCTGGTGGGGCCTGGGGGATTGGCACTCAAATGACCATAAACTTAAATGGCTTAAAACAACAGAATTCTCTTATAGTTCTGGGGGCCAGAAGGCCTAAAATCAAGGTATCTGTAGGGCTGCGTTCCTTCTGGAGGCTTCCGGGGAGAATCTGTCTGCTTGCTTTTTCCAGCTTCTAGAGGCGGCCTGCATTCCTTGGCTCATGGCCCTTCCTCCATCTTCAAAACATATCATGCCAACCTCTAGTTCTGTTGTCACATCTTTTCTTTTTTCTGACTCTGAGCCTTTGGTCTCCTTTTTTATAAGGACCTTTGTGATTACCTTGGACCTACCCAGATAATCCAGAATAAGCTTCTCAACTCAAGATCTTTAATCACATCTGCACAGTCCCTTTTGCCATGGAGGGTAACATATTTATAGAATCTGGAGATTAGGATGTGGAAATCTTTGGGTCCAAAAGTCAGCCTCAGGAGGAGGGTGTGTGGTATGGGGCTCAGGGACTCTCTTAGCTTCTCAGGGGCCCTCACGTGTCTCCCTGCCTGGGCACAGCTATGCCTTGGCTTTTGCCTGGGTCGCAGGCCAGCTCTGGCTCTGCTTGGGGCCTCAGTGGCAGCGGCCACAGGGTGCAGAGGCTTCCCAGTCTGAGAGAGGAGGCCCGTGAGCCACAGGAGGAGACAAACTGAGCCTCCTCTCCCCTGCTCCTCCTGTGGGTTCTCTCTTCCTTCCTCTCGACCCTGCTGTGCACACAGGAGCTTCTGACTGAGTGGCTGTCTTCCCAGCCGCCCCACTGGCCCGGCTGGCACAGCACACCAGTCATGGGCATGTTCCTGTGATCACCCTGACCTTGATGCAGTGAGTCTTGTTTGTTTGTTCCTGGCCCCGGGTTTCAGGGTCTGCAGAGCAGTCCTGCCCTACACACCTCAATGTTTAGGATCTGGCCTGTCCTCTCTGTTGCCCGTGTCCGGTGTCCCGTGTTGCTCCCAGTAGGAAGCTCCTCCCTTCTCTAAGTTCCGGAAACTCTGGTGGCCTCCTGTGGAGTTGGTAGAGGGGAGTGAGATGGAGACAAAGAGGGAGGGAGTCAAGGCAGGCTTCCGAGAGGGGACTCTGGGGGCTGCCAAGCACAGGGCACTCTGGAGGTGCCCGCCTAGCCCAGGCCTCCTTTTCTTGAGAGTTTTCTCACCCACAGTGGGGGCCGTGATTTACTGGAGGCCTTGCCCTCCCCTGGCTGTGGTGGTTGGCCTCTCAGGCTGGACACTTGACCTGACCTGGGCCAGTCTGCTGCTCTGCCCTGGGAATCTGAAGGCCTGAAAGACAGATCAGGCTCCTGGGGCTGCATGCCCATGTTCAGAGGAGCAGAGAGGGGCCAAAAAGAAAGATTTTGGAGCCGAGACCACCAGAGAGAGAGAGAGAGAGAGGCTGCCCTGGCTCCAGATGGCTCCCCTCTCCTGGCAGTGCCTGCATCTAGGTTCAGAGAGACAGCCTTACCACCTTCTCCGTTAACAGGCCTCCACCTCTTACCTTGTGAGTGGGTTCTGGCTTTTGCAACCACACAGCCTCCAGATAGAGCTTTTAAGAAATGCAAATCAGATCACAGGGCTCTTGCTCTTGTGCTTGGCTCCCTCAGTGACTTCCCAGAGCCCCAGCATCGCTCCCCACGTGGGCCCCAGCACTGCTTACTCTTCCCATGTCCCCTCTGTCTGTTCACCCAGCACCCACTTAGCCCCAGGCCCTCCAGACTCCTTGCTGCTCCTCCCTTGCTCCAGTATATTCCTGCCTCACTTGATATACTTCTCCCTGGAATTCTCTCCCCCTGGATCCTTAGATAGCTGGCTGTCTTCATCAGGTGAAAGCTAGAATGTTCTCTTATGAGAGAGAAGGCTCTGGTCGCTTGTCAAAGATGCCTCATCCACCGCATCTCTCCACCTCACCTCCCTGTTTTGTTTCATTTGGAGTGCATGTTGCTATCTGTTGTTTGCTTATTTGTTTAATTGTTTACGGTCTGTCTCCTTTGCTGGAACTTCATGTCTTGTTCACTCCTGCATTTTCAGTGCTTGAACAGTGCCTGACACATAGTAGGTGCTTGATGGACGTTTGCTAATTGAATGCAAAAAAAAAATGGTAAAAGCGTTGAGAGACCCCCTGGAGTTTGGCTAGAGGGAGTTAAAGGACACATCTCATTCTCCTGCAGGGACAGGACCTCTCCTCTTACCCATCAGCTGCTCTGACCCAGCGGGTGATAATTCTAAAGGTCTCCAAGCAGTGGGCGGAGATCAGGCAGCTGGGCTGCAGAGAGGTGGTGCATGCAGTAAAGTGGCTCAGATCCTCCGGGACCCCTCTGGTCCCCTTCTGGGCTGATATGCATTCCACCCACTGGACCAGCGTCTGCTCTTTTCCTTGGGTTCTGGGAATGTTTCCCCAGGAGGGTCCCCTGTTTTTCCAAGAGTCCTTTTAGTAAGTGACCACAATTCAGATTCCCCAAGACTGGGGGCTTTGGCCCCGGGGAAGGGTCTTGCATCTGAAAGCTAGCCTCTTCTTGGATAAGCTGGCACGAGAGACCATCTCACACGAGGGCAAGTCACCTTCTGCCTGTCTCTCTCTGCTTTGTTTTAAAAAATTCATTGTATTTATTAGATATGCCATTACACAATGATCCTGCGACATATTTCATGCTGTAAAGAGACCTCTGTGCCATCAGGCTGTGCAGACATCACAGGCTGGTGAGAGAGCCCCGAGGGTGGAAGATCTGGGCTAGTTTGGCTTTAGCTCCCCTTTTCTCTGGAAAAGTGATTTCAAACTCTGAATTACCTATGCGAATGGGGAAGAGGCAGGATGAACAGACGTAACCCTGAGTCCTCCTCACCTCCCGGCCTGGTAGAGATGGCTGACCAGCAGCTGGTCTGGGTAGATGCGAGTTCAAAAAACTTTCTTTTCCTGCCTTGCCTGAAGATGGGAGGTGCTGATGAGCAGTGCCAGGGCATGGGGCGGAGGTGGGGGAGCCCAAATAATCCACTCCTTGAACAATCAGCCCTGAATAATTGAGCGTTGATAGGGCGTTGCAGTTGTCTTGGCCTGGAGATGTTGAGTCTGGGAGACAAGGAACAGGCAGACGAGAATGAGAGGGTCTGAGGAGAGGACACAGGATTTGGGGCTGATGCAAAGCAACTTGGGAATGAGAGGATTTTTTTTTATTACAATTTTAAACTATGGGGGCAAAGGGCTCACACGGCCCTTAGGGGAGGGGAAGGTTGCAGGGAGGAGAGGAGAAGCATGCACAGGAAGGAGTGATATTTCTTTCTAGACAGTAAACAACTGCCAAATAACCCCCAGAAACAATGCTCTAAGAGCGTCTGTGGGAAGCTCAGAGAGCTGCTCGTCCTGAAAGAGTTATAGGTTTTGTTCAAGCTTCGTCTGATGCTCGCTTTAAAAAAATAGATTTTGTTTCCCCTCTTGCAACAGTCTGGAGGGGAAAATCAAGCACATAACAGCTGCCTTGTGTCATCATTTAGGCGCTGATGAATAAACTGACACTGGCAGGGGTAAGCAAATAGATGGTGAGATGCGACCCAGCCGCTTCCCCATGATCTCTATGTGGATTTTCCTTGTGGGGATGGTCCAGAGGAGATGTCCCAGCCCCGGGGTCGGGTCCTCCTGGCCGCTTAGTAACATCCCAGGCCTCACCTTCTGTGGTGGCCTAACTTTTGAGCACGCAGGGTGTGCACGTGTGAGCAAGCAATGGCTAGGAACATGGCCTGTTGTAGATGGGACTGGGCTTGAACTGGTTTCCACAACACACTATTTGCAAACCCTGGGCAGCATCCCTGTTCCACTGAACCTCTGTGGCTTCAGCAATAAAATGAGAAAGATAGGGATGCTTGGGTGGCCCAATGATTGAGCATCTGCCTTTGGCTTAGGGCTTGATCCTGGGGTCCTGGGATGGAGTCCTGCATCCGGGTCCCCACAGGGAGCCTGTTCCTCCCTCTGTCTGTGTCTCTGCCTCTTTCTCTGTGCCTCTTATGAATAAATAGATAAAATCTTAGAAAAAAATAAAATGAGGAAGATAATAAATGTGGGAGTGATGGCTATGCTTATCACTATCCAATGGCCCTCTACATTTCCCAGCGTCCTTTGCTGTCCCATTGGCTGTCCCATTGGTGCCGCCAATGCGATGAGTGCAAGCGATGTGTGTCCTTTCCAGGCTGAGGTGGGTAAGTAGACCGTGTGCCTTCCCTATACTTTTCTCTCCCTTGGCTGTGGTGCGACTGCCCCATGGAAGGTAGCTTGGGTCCCTGAGTCACTGCTTGGATGGAAGTCACACAGGAGAGGGAACTGAAAAATAAGCCTTTGGGATTTTGAGCAGTTTGCAACAGCAGCTAGTATCAACTACCCAAAGGAATACAGTAGGACTCCTTTGAGAGTCGTTGTGAAAAGTTAAACAGAGAGGCAGAGCTCATAGAGAGCTTAGTAAAGTGCTTAGCATGTAGAAAATGTTCAATAAATATTAAGCATGCAGATTAATTTATTTACAAAGCTAATATTTATCGAGGTTCTGACATATGCCAGGCACATGAAATCATTGGAATCATCATAACAACCACAGACACATAAAATTGTGGTTTGGATCAGCATGGTAACATGGAAAGGACAGAGAGGACTCTGTCACTTGTGAGTCCAGTGTCTGGGAGCCTTCCCGTGTGCCCGGCATCACGCTGAGTGGTGGGATATGTGGATGAATCAGTCAGTTTCACTCCCAAGTTGCTTGCAGGCTGCTGAGAGATGCACAGGTAGGCAAATAATTCAAATGCCAAGTGGCGAGTGTCATGCAGGAAGGTCTTTTCAAAGTGCTGGCAGTGTCCCTAATTTTGCTTGGGGCAATCAGGGAGGGCTTTACAGAGGAGAAGACTTTTGAGTTCAACCTTGAACGTCTACATGAGAATCAGACAGGTGAGAGGCACCTGGATGGCCCAGCAGTTTAGCGTCTGCCTTCGGCTCAGGGCGTGATCCTGGGATCCTGAGATAGAGTCCCGCACTGGTCTCCCTGCATGGAACCTGCTTCTCCCTCTGCCTAAGTCTCTGCCTCTCTCTGTATCTCTCATGAATAAATAAATAAAATCTCAAAAAAAAAAGAATCAGACAAGTGAGAAAGGGCATTTCAGGCAGAAGGACAGGTACATCATCACAGGGTCTTGTGTCTGCTGACAGTGACGAAGTGGTGGCTGGAGTCCACGGTATCCATGGCAGCAGGTGCATTGCCCCCTTCCCAAAATGTCCACAATAATCCCTGTAACCTGTAAATATTCTACCTTAAATGGTGAAAGGGACTTTTTCAAATGTGATTCAGTTAGGGATTTTGAGTTGGGGAGATTATCTTGGATTTTCCAGATGAGCCCCAAGCTAATCACATGAATCCTTAAAAGTGGAGGATCTTTCTCAGTTGTAGTGGGAGAAGGAGGCATGTCTCTCAGAGAGGAGAGAATCAACAGGGCTGACTTTGCAGATGGTGGAAAGGAAGGTGGGGAGTCGAGTGTGCGCAGCCCGAGAAGCTCGAAAAGGCGAGGAAACAGAATCTTCCCTAGAGCCTCCCCGAAGGAACACAGCGCTGCCAACACCTTGACTGTAGCCCAGTAGGGCCCACGTTGGAATTCTGAGATACAGAATTACAAGATTTTTGTATTCTTTAAGCCATTAAGCTTGTGGCAACGACACAATGTCTGATGGGGAAAGCCAGGCTGACCACACTGGACAGAAGCAAGGACAGAGGGAGCTGTTTAGATTGGTTCTGTATGTGCATTGGGTCTCAAGTTTCTGTGACGTTCCCACTTTTCCACGTAATATCAATGTTCTGTATTCTGGATTAATATTAGCTAGCATTAATATTCTGTGTTAATATTCTGAGAAAGAGAGAAAGAGCTGCCTCGTTTGCTTTAATGAGTGTGAATTTTCCATAAATTGCATGTGTATTTCTTGTTTAATTAACAGACATGTAGGTTGTTTCTAGTCCTTTGTTCTTAAAATTATGCTGCAGTTATCTTGACCTTGTGTCATTTTGCACACATGTGAGTATGTCTGTGAGACGAGTTCCGAGAAGTGGAATTGTTGGGTCACGGAGAATATGCATCTTTGGGAGTCTGCATTTTTAATAAATGTCTGAGGGCATGATGATTCTGGTGAGAAGTGAATTTAACATGGAGGTTGCTGAACAGAATTCAGATCTGGGCTCTGTAAACATCCCTGTGGCTGACGGTGCGGAGGCAGGGAGGCCGGGGGAAAGGCTGAGGCAGGGGACCCCAAGACAGATGAGCGTGTGTGTGTGTGTGTGTGTGTGTGTGTGTGTGTGTGTGAGAGAGAGAGAGAGAGAGAGAGAGAGAGAGAGAGAGAAAGAGAGAGAATATGTTCTGGACTGCCCTAGCCGAGTGTAAGTTGATTTTCTTACTTTGTTTTTAATCAGCTTGGGAAATCCCTAGCACATGAGAGGATTCTTCTCAGTGACCCTGGGGCTGAGAGCCATGTAGGGTGAGGGGCTGGGGCCCCTGAGGACAAGTGAGGCCTGAGTTCTGATGTGTCTTCTACCTGCCTACTTTGACTGGGGCAGATAATTACCTCTGTGATGGGGATGGGGAGCAGGGAGGAATAGGGAAAAGCATCCTTGTAGCCTTTGAACCAGAAATGTGTTTCCATATTAGACCCCTTCTGAGAAAGATGAGAGCACAGAGCCCATACTGCCTCTGACCTTCTGATTTCTGGTGTTTCCATGACTTTTACAGTTACATCACGGTGTTGTAACACAATATCTCCAATTATTTTATTTTGGTTGTGTGTTTCCATAGGTTTTCTGCTTTGATGTTTTTGCTCTAAATCCTTCATTCTTGACTCTTCCCTGGGTGAGCTATGTTTCAATGTCATCTAGCTTTTTTGAGAATGGCTCAGGGATACTCTTCTCTCTCTTTTTTTTTGGAGGGGGGGGATACTCCTCTCTTCAAGTACTTTCATGGCTGAGAATGTCAGCCTGCTGCCTTTAGAGTTGAACACGCTGCTCCCTTGTTATTTATCTTCCTGAAGCTTCCCCGGGGAAGAACACTGTCCCTGTTATTTCCTCCATTCCTCCTGAGGATGGGTTGAGCACCAGCTATTCTTGGGTGGCCCGGTAGCCCCCTGAGCATGGGGACACTCTAAGAGGATCAGAGAGTGCCATAATTTGCAATGAGGAACTTTTGGCTGCCAGTTTCAGGGCAGCTGAGCAGAAGATTATCCTTCTTCCTATGTTTGGGATATTTGTTACTCTAAAATATTCATGGCCGCTGTGTACAGCCGTGGAGGTTGTGTACTGCGTGACTCTAGGGAATGTCATTCGTAAATACCACAGTTTGAATGGCGATGCCAGTGTTGTGTAGGGTGGTGCCCCTGCAAACCCTTAGCCTAGAGTGGGCCTGGAAGTGCATAATTCTTTTATCCCAGTGATTCGCACATTTTAGTTTTTCTCATATCACCTTTGTGAATCTGTTCTTAGGCATGTACCCTTGTTCTACTATGATTTTTTTTTTTTTGTGCTCTGTATTGGCTCCCATTTTACTTACATAAATGAATTCAAAAGGGAAACTTTATATTACAATTGGAAATAGAGAATCAGCACAACTTGCCAAAAATAGAATAAATATATATACGCATACGTGTGTGTGTGTGTGCACGTGCATAAAACAAAGCAATGCTATCAAATTCTCACCAGGTACTTCTGGCTTTTTTCTTTGTTTAAAATGGAAGATTAGTAAGTATTAGAGCGATGTTAAGGACAAGCTAGCACAAAACTGAAATATTCTCCTGGAAGCAATCTGAAGGGTTGGAAGGGAATTGGGGAGGGAAATCATTCCCCATGATGTGATTCAGTGTAATTTAGTGCCACATCCTCCCATCATAAGCCACTCCTGGGACATGTGAGGAAACACTGGCCTAGTCTGATATGCCACCCACTCCAGGCTGCTTGAAGCTCTTGGCAACATCTCCATGGGGTGGGCCAAGCCTTTCTCATATTCTTCCTCCACTGAGAAATTTAATGGTACCTTGGAGGGGCCATTTCCATGGCTGGACTCTTCTTGGGTTGTATTGGACAGCCGCCTGGTCCTTGGGCCCAAGTGGGTTTAGTTCCTCTCTTGGGAATCAAGCAGGAAAGTCGAATCCTCCATCTACATTCTCTCTCCCCAAATGTGATTCAAAGTGGTGCCTCTATGGGTTACAGCATGCTGGGTGGAATCCTGGATCCACTACATGCTATCTCTGTGTCTTTGGGGAAGGTGCTTAACCTCATTGGGCCTCAGTTTCTTCATCTGATAAATGGGAACAATAACAGTACCTCCTTTATGTGGTTTAAGAACTAGACGAGTGCCTATGGAGACTTAGAACAGCGCCTGGCACATAGTGAGTGCTCAGGAGGTGTTTGCTTGTATTGTTTTCTGTGGCCAGGGACTGTGGACTTCTCATCCTCCCTGACCTTCTTCTGGGTCAGAAGGCAGGGGACTCAGGTTCCAGCTTCAGCTCAATATCTGCCCAATGAGGAGAACTCAGGCAACCCATGGGCCCTCCTGGGCCTTTATTTCAACATCTGGAAACTGAGGGCTGTGGGCTCCATGGTTCTTATGTCCCTCCTCCATCTCTAGCTGATTTGGATTAATTCTGTGCCTGGGACAGAAAGGAAATACCGGGACAAGAGGTTGGAGGACCATAATCTCCATGTTAGTCACCGTGTGCCACAGGAAAACTATCTATGCTCCTTTTTTCCTTTCACATTTTTTTCTTTCTTTTTTTTAAATTTGTTTTTAAAAAGATTTATTTATTTTAGAAAGGGAGGGGAGGAGCAGAGAGATAGAGGGAGAGAGAGAATCCTCGAGCAGACTCTCTGCTTAGCATGGAGCCCAACGCAGGGCTCGATCCCAGGACCCTGAGATCATGACCTGAGCTGAAATCAGGAGTCGGACACTCAACGGAACAAGCCACCCAGGCACCCTTTACAATTCTCTTTCAAAACATGATTTTGGGGAGTGAGACAGGACAGCTCATGGATTCCTGATGGTGTGTAAAAAAAAGGGCATAAATAAGACTGAGAGATATTAGGAAAGGCAGATTTGTGTAGTTTTAACCAAATCTAACAGATGGGATGACATAAAAAAAAATCACGATCTCCTTAATTTATCAAGCTCCCTTGAAAGATGATGATACTAATAATTGTGAACACTTACTGAGTCCTTGTCATGCACCAGCTGTCTCACGTGTGTGGTCCCATTTGATCCCCAGCTATGTACCAGGCAACAGTGGCTGCTGTAACAGATAAACCCAGAGAGGGCTGTGGATTAACATAGTAGCAGTTTATTGTTTGCTCATGTGACATTTCAGTGTCAGTGATTCTGATGGATGGCAGCTCTCCTCCACACAGTGATTCAGGGACCAGGCAACTTCCACACTGTGGTTTCATCACTTCCCAAGGGCTCAGAGCCCACTGTATCTAGGTGACAGAGGAAAGAGAAGGTGTGTCCACTTCATAAAAGCCCTCTCCAGCCAGGCACTACTCACACTTTACAGGCAGAACCAGTCCCATGATCCCACCAGGATGCAGGACTGCTGGAAAAGATCGTGCCTGGCTGGGTGGCACCTTCCTAGCAATGACCCACACTACAGGAGTAGCACAATTTTTCAGTAATAGCCAGCTGTTTCTGTCACACGTTATGTAGTAATGATGACGATCATACCCATTTTACAGATGAGGAAACTAAAACCCAGAGTGTCTAGGCTGGGTCATGGAGCTTGTAAGTGGCAGAGCTGGGACTTTGGCTCAAGACTCTGTGAATTCAGAACTCTTACATTTAACCACTATGGTATTAATTTAAAATAAGCATTTAGGTTCTTCCAGCTATAACATTCTTTAGAACAATCTTTTCCCTACGGTGTACCCACAGTGCCTGAAATGCCCAAGCAAGGCATGTCTGGAGACTGTGGTGATGAGGTCATGATGTCAGGCAGGATTTCAGTCTCCAGTATTTTATCCACTTGGAGAAATGATTATGCCCAGAAAGTTGACCCACATTTTGGACTCCTGCCAGAAATCAAGGCATGGTACCATCTGTAAGAGATAAATAAATCAAAATATCATCAGCAGATAAGTGTGTACCATCTGCTGCCCTGTCAGTTGAACTGGCAGAGGCCTCTGGAGAATTCCAAGGAAGTGCTTGCCAAGGCTCTGCTGCCAGCCTGGATAGTGAGAGGAGAAGCTTCGCACAAGATCTGCTGGCATTTTTCTTTATTCTCTGATCTTGGAGCTGAATTCCTTGAATCCAGCCAGCAAAGGTGTGTGAACTTTTGCCCTTGCCAAACAATTAAAATTATTTCTCATCGGCCATGGTGGTTGGGGGCCAGGACCAGTTCTTCTCAGCCCTCCTAGCTAGTTGAAAGCACCTACTATAGAGAAAAACTAGTTAGGCATCTGCCAGGAGGGGGGTCCCCTGGAATCTCGGTCTCAGAACCAAACTCAGAAGCAACCCCGTTTGGGTCCTGTTGGCTGGGCATCTGGAAATGCGGTCGCATCTTCGTGGCTGCTGGTTTCTCCTGCCACATGTGGAGTCCTCTTGGGAGGGCATCTGGGACCTACCTTAGGAAGAATGGAGTTTTCTAGAAACTGCTTATTCCGCTGGGAGGCGGTCGTGGCCAAATGCCAAGGCTCCGCTGAGCCATCCCAGTTTGAGTCTTGGCTCTACCACTGGCTGAATGAGCTTAGACAAGTTACTCGGCCTTCTTGTGCCTCAGTTTCTCCATCAGTAAAACAGGGATGGGAGTTTGTAAAACCCTCTGGGCCTGGCACAGAGTATGTGCACAATATATGTTAGCAAATATTTGTCGGCTGGCTTTGTGAGACCAGTGTGACACCAGTGCCTCACCACGGTTGCCCCGATGCTGCTCCCCACCCTGCATGCCACAGAAACCTCAATTACACCATCTGGTGGGGTATGGAATTAAGTCACGGTCCTCAGACCTGGGATCCGGGGACCCAGCCAAGGACGCTGGTCTCCCCAGTGCCCCTTCCACTTGCTGCCCATCTTCCCGCTGCCAGCCAGACCTGGACTCCTGCGTGTTCATGCCAAGGGCAACTTGGCCGACCCTCCGTGCTCCACAGACCTTCTGCCAGCCTTGGGCATCTGCTTCTGGCCACCTCCCTGGATGCTGCCTGCACCCCTGCCAGGTTTCCTCCACCTGCTCAGGGTGAGGTTGCACCGTTATGGCCTCCTGCTTCTGGTTTGGGAAGACTTCCCAGCTCTCTTCTGGAAGACTGCAATGTGTCTTTAACTTAGAATCCAGGGAAGGAAGCAAAAATCAGAAATGACTCTTATTTACAGAGCCAAGCAAAGGATGGGGGTTTCATGCACTCCCCTGTTCTCCTTTTTGTGAGCCTAGAAGGCAGGTACCCGATGACTTCCATTTGGCAGGTGAGGGAGGAAAAGGATCCAAAAGATAAAGTCACTCTCTGAGATCATGTGGCTAAGAAGAGGCAGAGGAGGGATTTGAACTCATGTCTTATGGCTTCTGAGCCATAAGAGCACCTCTGAAGAGCACCTTTTTCAAGGACGGAGCCTTGAGGACTCTGATGAGTGACAGTGGGAGTGTGGGTATCAGCATATCGTGCTGGCCCTCCTGCAGATGTTGCCTGGTTTATTTTTTATTTTTTAAAGATTTTATTTATTTATTCATGAGAAACAGAGAGGCAGAGAGAGGCAGAGACAGGCAGAGGGAGAAGCAGGCCTGGGTACCCAACACAGGGCTCGATCCCGGGACCCCCGGATCATACCCTGAGCTGAAGGCAGACGCTTAACCACTGAGCCACCCCAGTGCCCTGTGTTGCCTGGTTTAAATCCTAAGTGGTGATGTCTTGTTTTACCTCGTTTGGCCCTCGAGCAACCCCATAAGGTGGGAATGATCACCCTTTACTGGCAAACAACAACAACAACAACAACAACCAAACAAAACCCATCGTTCCCCCCCAGTCCTCCACAGTTAGCAGATGGCAGAGCTGGGATTTGAACTCCCATCTGTATGAAGTCAGAGCCTGAGCTTCTCACCAGGAGAGCTCTCACCAGGGAGCACACCCTGCTGGCCTCCCTGCACCCTGGTGCACTTGGCTCTACTCGCTGTCACCACACACCAGCCTTTTTCTCAAGTAAACTGGGCCTGGAGGAGGGGCCACGGGTGAGATCCCTGGCTTCAGGCCTGAGTGGTGAGCCCGAGCCGAGGCAGCTGTGACCTGGCCGGTTGTGTCCAGGGCGGATTCCTGGAAGCCTCATTTCTGCCGGGGACGCATGCCAGGTGCTCTCCTTGGTGCGGGCTCGAGGTGCCGGCTGATGAAGCTCAAGCTGCTTCCCCCGTCCCTGCTCTTAGCTCAGCGGGGTCCCTGCAGACAGGGGGTCAGAATTCTGCAGCCAGCAAGGAGGGCAGGTCGGGCCCTCTTGGGTTATGTGTTTTATTCCCACGCTGCAAAAAGCCACCAGCTCTCTAAGGTGATGTCACAGGGTCTGGGAAGAAACGATCTTCCATTTGTCTTTTCTGAGCAAGGGAGCAAACCCTTCAAAAAGACATTTAGACACAACTTCTGGGATTTGTTTCAAGATAACCCTATGTGGTGGGGGCTACAGGGGTAAAGAGACAAGACTGGCCGTGACGTGACAGTTTCCAAGCTGGGGATGGGGGAACGTAGGGCTCCTTGCACTAGTCTCTGGTTTTGTACGAGATGGGAATTTCTCATAATAAAATGTCTTAAAAGGACATTTCGGAGACACTGTTGATTTACCTGAGCCCAAAAATCTCATGTGGCTGTGAAATGTCCTGAGTCTCTGTCCTACTTCTTTTTTTTCTTTTTTAAAGGATTTTATTTTTATTTGAGAGAGAGAGAGAGAGGGCGAGAGAGAGTTTGAGCTTGGGGAAAGGCAGAGGCAGAGGGAGAAGCAAACCCCCCCGCTGAGCAGGTAGTCCACTGTGGGGCTCGATCCCAGGACCCTGGCATCATGACCTGAGCCGAAGGCAGACACATAGCCAACTAAGCCACCAGGTGCCCCTGTGTCCTATTCTGGACAAGCCAATCCTTTGAATGATGGAAAGAGTTTTAGAAAGACATGGACCTGAGCCCCCATCTTGATTCTGCTACTTCTTGGCTGTGTGACCTTGAGGAGGTCCCTTTGCCTACATGAGCTTGACTTCCTCATCTGTAAAATGGGGATGGATAGTGACCTCATTCAGTTGTGATGCCGGCCAAGTTCTTAGCATAGTGTTCACTCTGGGCTCTCCTTGGGTCACTGGATCCTGGATCTTGGGTAACATAATGTTCTAGCTTCCACCTGCTGGTGGGGAGATCTGCCATGTACAGCCCCAAAGGAGTTCAAGCCAGAGGGGCCAAGCTGTGCCTGCGGGAGAGAGACAATATAATAAAAGATACTGTGATAAAATGCTGGAAATTCAGAGCAGGGAGACATCTTTTTGGGGGGAGGGTAGGTGGTAGGTGAACAAGATAGTCTTCCTTGTGGGAAAGTAGGGTGAGAATTGAGCTGGCTCCAGTGAGCCTCTGGGAACACAGTGGGTCTTTAGGGGACTCTCCTTCCTGGGGAGGAGATGCTCTCTTTCGCCTTCTCAATTTTTAGTAACTCACTGTAAGCCAAAGGGAATCAGTGGAGGTAGCAATGGGAGAAAGAGCATCTTCAAGGGGCAAAAATGAGGCAATTACTAAACAATGCCCATGGGTTTGGTGGAGATAATGGGCAGTGCAGGGCCACATCCTGGGCACGGGCTCATAAGGGAACTATACATTCCCGCAAATGCCACTTGGCAGTGTGGTCTCCTGCTCACTGAGCTGTCCTCGCTGTACACCTGGTGGTTGGCACCAACCCCTACTGATCCACCCTGTTATCAGTACTTAGAAACACTAGCATTGGTGGTTTTCACTTTATAGATTGGGAAACTGAGGCACCAGAAGGTTAATGTGGAGTCATACATCTAGTAAGTGATGGAGTTAAGCTGAACCCAGGTGGGTCTAGGGCCCCTGCTCTGAGCCCCACTCCTTTCCTCCACCCACCACCGTACATCAGTCTGCTCTCCTCTCCATTGTACAGCAGAGACCAATGCCCAGTGTTTCCTCTGAGTCATGTTTGATGGTGGATGGCCAAATGGACGGCCACCATTTCCTAAGCACCCACTCTGTGCTAGGCACCATGTCTAAGCTCTGTGCCCGTATCAGGACTTTACAACGCTCCTACAGGTGCCATACCCATGAAACAGTCAAGGAAATCAAGGCACAGAAAGACTGGGGACTCATGTGGAAGGAAATGACAGGGTCAGGATTTGAACCCAGCTCTGCTGATCCCAGAACTCAGACTCTTGGCCACTCTGCTATCCTACCTCCCAGATAGTGCTGTTTGAAGGCATATCCATTTTGATAACATGAGCTGTCACTAAAGATAACTTACTGTTTTTCTAATGTTGAAAATAGTTGTTTTTTTTTTAATGAACCAGTTTGGAGGGATGCCTGGGTGGCTCAGGGGGTGAGCGTCTGCCTTCAGCTCAGGGCGTGATCCCACAGTCTGGGGATCGAGTCCCGCATCCGGCTCCCTGCATGGGGCCTGCTTCTCCCTCTGCCTGTGTCTCTGCCTCTCTCTGTGTCTCTCATGAATAAGTCAATAAATTCTTTAAAAAAAACCATCAGATTGGAGTGTGAATCTCAGCCTAGCTGCGTGTTGGAATCAAGGAGTTTTTAAAACCTCCCTGAAGTTTAGGCCCCACACCGATCAATTAAATCAGGGTCTCTGTGGGTAGGGCGTGGGGTTCTCAGGGCTGAGAGCCACTTAAATTGGATGACCTCTAGGATTCTTCCCAGCTTTCACGTTCCACAGTTCACAGAAGGTACGCTGCCATCAGGTGGCAGTAACATGCCACAGCTCCATGATCTAATTGACAAGCCTCAGTCTAAAGAAATAAAGTGCTCTTGTCTTTAATTTTATACCCCAATTAAATCCCTTAGTTAAACATATCAACTTAAGGATAATTGACAAAGATGTTTTAAAGGCTACTTCTAAAAGCAATAAAACAATTTGGTACAGTTTGATATCTTTCACACAAACGGTTAGCTAATTTTTATCATGAAGAATAGGGGTTTGGAGAAAAAAAACTCCCTTCTGTGTTTGGATATCAAGTATTAGACTTGTTGACCATCAAAATAGCCAGTCTTCCTCATGTCATTACTATGATTTTTTCTTAAACTTCAGCATTGTCCTGATTAGACAGTGTGGGCCAAGTTTGACCATCTCTGTTCAAACATCATCCATTTGGTCTTGTCCATGTAGCAGAAATAGAAATGCGAGAGCCATTTTATTTGGCCCTTGGTGGATTTTCCCTGTCTGCATGGGGGGGATATGTTCTTGGGGGATTCCTTTCAGGATCTGGAAGCTCTACACAGTGGGAATGGCTGGCTGCAGTAGGAAATTCTTACATGGAAAATTTGAGTATATGGCTGGAAAAACTTTAGGGCATGGAGTTTGGAGTCTATAGACTTGGACTGAGTCCTGCTCCATCATTACTGGCTGTGTGGTCTTGGGCAAGTCATTGAAAGCTCAGAGCCTCAGCTTGCTTGTCTCTAAATGAGGATTCTCAGAGCTACATCATTGCAGGCTATTATGAGATTAAAGAGAAGGCAAACACACTTTTATGATAAAACCACTCAACAAACCAGGAATAGGAGGAATGTCTTCAACCTGATAAAGATTATCTATGAAAATCCTGCAGCAAACATCATACTTAATGGTATAAGAATGAGTGCTTTTCTCCTTAAGATCAGGAACAAGACAAGGACGTTTGCTCTTGCCACTTCTATTCAACATTATGCTGGAGATTTTAGCTAGAGCAATTAGACAAGAAAAAGAAATAAAAGGCATCAAGATTGGAAAGGAAAAAGTAAAACTACCTCTATTTGTGGATGGCATGATTTTGTATATAGTAAATCTGAGAATCTACTGAAAACTATTAGAAATTATAAGCGAATTTAGCAAGATTGCAGAGCACAAGGTCAGTATACAAAAATAATCATATTTTTATACCCTAGCAATGAACAAACTGAAAATGAAATTAAGAAAACAATTCTATGTACAATAACCGAAAAGAATAAAATTCTTAGGAATAAATCTAACAAAAGAAGTGCAAGACTTATTTATATTCCATAAACTACAGAACATTATTAGAAGAAATTAAAGAAGATCTAAATAAATGGACAGACATTCCATGTTCATGGACTGGAAGACTTAATATTATTAAGGCGGCAATATTCCCCTAAATTGATCTACAGACTCAGTGCAATCCCTATTAAAATTCTAACGTTGAGGTGCCTGGCTGGCTCAATTAGTAGAGTACATGACTCGATCTCTGGGTTGTAAATTCAAGCCCATGTTGGGTATAGAGATTATCAAGAAATAAAAATCTTAAAAAAAAAAAAAAAGTCCAACTGGCATCCCCGCCCCCCCCCCCCCCCCCCCAGAAATTGACAAGTTGATTCTAAAATCCATATGGAGGGGTGCCTGGGTGGCTCAATCAGTTAAGTGTCTGACTCTTTTGATTTCAGCTCAGGCCATGATCTCAGGGTCATGGGATTGAGCCCCACATTGGACTCTGCACTCAGCAAGGAGTCTGCTGGACGTTTTCTCTCTGTCTCCCTCTGCCTCTGCCCCACCAATAAATAAGTAAATCTTTAAAAAAATAAAATTTATATGGAAATTCAAAGGACCCATATTAGCCAAAATCATCTTAAAAATGAAACACAAAGTTGGAGGACTCATTCAATTTCAAATCAAAAACAGTGTAGTACCAGTATAAGGATAGATATATAGATAGATCAATGGAATAGAACTGAGAGAATATAATAAACCCTCCCATTTATAGTCAGTTATTTTTTGACAAGGGTGCCAAGACAATACAACGGGGAAAAGAATAGCCTTTCAACAAATGGGTTGAGACAACTGGATATCCACGTGCAAAAGAATAGAGTTGGACACTTTTTGTACACCATGCACATAAGTCAACATCAAATAGATGATAAACCTAAAGGTAAGAGTTAACATGATAAAAGAATAAGACTAAATCTTCATGATGTTGAGTCAGGCAAAGCCTTCTGAGCTATGACACAAAAGGAAAAGCAACAAAAGAGAAATAGATAAATTGGGCTTCATCGAAATTTAAAACTCTTGTGCTTCAAAGGACACCATCAAGAGAGCGGAAAGACTATTCACAGAATGGGACAAAATTTTTGCAAGTTGGATATCTGATAAGGTATATGTATGCAGAATATATAAAGCACTCTTAGAACTCAATAATAAAATGACAAAATAATCCAATTAAAAATGGGCAAAGGATCTGAATTTCTCCAAAGATGACATGCAAATGGCCAAGAAGCACATGGAAAGATGCTTAACATTACTAGTCACTGGGGATGTACAAATCAAAACTGCACTGAGGTACCACTTCCCACCTGGAAGGATGCCTATGATATATACAAAAAAGATACAATAACAAGTGGTGACAAAGATGTGGAGAAATTGGAACCCTTATATATAGACACATAGCTAGTGGGAATGTAAAACACCATGTCTACTTTGGAAAAGAGTCTCATAGTTCCCAATAAGGGTCAAAAGAACTTCCACATGACCCAGCATTTCCACTCCTAGGTATAGACTTAAGAGAAATGAAAACTTGTCCCCACAAAATCTTGTTACATGAAAGTTCATCAATAGCCAAAAAAGTGGCAACAAACCCGAAATCCATTAATTGATGAAGATAAACATAATGTGATGTAGCCATACCATGAAACATTATTCAGCCTTAAAAAAGGAACAAAGTACTGATTCATGCCACAACATAGATGAACCTTGAAAACATTATGCTAAGGGAAAGAAGCCAGACACAAAGGATCACGTATTGTATGATTGCATTTGTGTGAAATAACCAGAATAGGCAAATCTATAGAGAAGGAAAATAGATCAGGGGTTACCCAGTGCTGGGAGGATTGGGGGAAATGGGGCTAACTGGTAATAGGTATGGCGTTTCTTTCTGGGGGGTAACGAATGCGTTCTAAAATTGATTGTGGTGATGGTCACGCAGTCTTGTGAATATACTAAGAATACACAATAAACCTTTAAACTGTCAGCTTTACGTTGGTGAATCGTATGGCATGTGAATCATATCTCAGCAAAACTGTTGAAGAAGAGAAGGCAAAATGCTTAGCACATCAACTTTACCTATCATCAGGAGCCCAGTGGTGGTGGGAAGACAATAATGGGGGAGCTGGGAGACCCGAAGCTGTAGGGCCGCTTCTCCCTCTCATCCAGCGGCACAGAGCCAAGGACTCACGATGCTTTCATGGATGTATACACAAGTTTTAATTTCTTTTAAAATCAGAAAAAAAAAAAAAATGGGCACCTGGGTGGCTCAGTGGTTGAGCGCTTGCCTTCAGCTCAGGGCATGATGCCAGGGTCCTGGGATCGAGTCCCACATCAGGCTCCCTGCAGAGAGCCTGCTTCTCCCTCTGCCTTGTCTCTGCCTCTCTCCCTGTGTCTCTCATGAATAAATAAATAAAATATTTTTAAAAATTGGAAGAAAAAGATAAGCTTTTAGGTGAAGAGAAATCTTAATATGTAGTGTTAATATATTTGTTTTTAGCCAAAGCAATTGTAAAATGTAATTTTTAATTCAAAAATTTTTTTTAGGGGATCCCTGGGTGGCGCAGCGGCTTGGCGCCTGCCTTTGGCCCAGGGCGCGATCCTGGAGACCCGGGATCGAATCCCACATCGGGCTCCCGGTGCATGGAGCCTGCTTCTCCCTCTGCCTGTGTCTCTGCCTCTCTCTCTCTCTCTCTGTGACTATCATAAAAAAAAATTTTTTTTTAATTTAGGAAGGACCCCAATAGGTCAAAGTGCCTAGGATCCACAAGGTCTGAACATGGCCCTGGGTGTTGGTCTGAATTTGACCATTAATGTTTTCTCTCTCCAGATTTTGAGAAAACAATATAACAGTAAAGAAACTTAGAAACAATTCATTCAAATATATCCATTCTAGCATACTACTGATTCTTATTTTTTTTATCCTGCTTTCCAGTTCTTGGCTGTCAGCAAACATCTCTTTCAGTGGGTTCTAATCTTGGTACCTCTGACTTGCTGTGTGGTACCAGGTGGTCACGCAGTAGCCCTGGGCCTTGTTTTCTTGATCCATGAAGGGAGGTGAGGGTCCTGTGTCTCAGCATAGAGCCCGGGGAGGAAGCCACAGGAGCACCATCCAGCCACCTGTGGCCTCATGATTCTTTGGAAGGGATGATGTAAACAAGACAGGAGTCTACTCCTTAGTTTGGCACTCAAGACCCTTTGTGATCTGGCCCTTGCCTTCCTTCTCAGCCTCATCTGCCAACATTCCTCTTGTCTGATTTGCATTTGTATGGGGCTGGAAGGACATTCAGGATCCCAAGGGGGCTTCTAGGGAGCTTCGTAGAGAAGAACTTAGGAAACTTCAAGCAGACACATGAATTGAGAATGCTGAAAGCTTCCAGATCCTTTCCACCCCCCGCCCAACTCACATTGGTTCCATTTTGACATGAAATCTATATCCTTGCTGGGATTAGCAGTAAAATCCTTAAGCCAGGGGTTGCAAGCTGACCCTAAGGGTCTTCCGACCTAGTGTCCCAGGGAGTGGCTGGGTGGCTTCAGGGGAGGCTAGAGGGAAAACAGCGGGGAGCGGCGGGGACTGTGGCAGACTCCAGGGCCTGTCCTCCATCTGAAGGGGGCAGCATCTGGCCCATCTGATTGTTGCTCTGTGGGCTGTGAGCCCGGCATGGCCAGCTCTTCTGGTTCTCATCTGGATTTGTGGGCAACGTTGTCCCTCTGGCAGGTTGCTGTGTGTGCTACCTTTGTGACAGAGGGCCTGGAGGCCGGGCTGTCTTGCTCATCACTGTGTCCTGGTCAGCATGGTGCCCAGCGTCAAGGAGGCCTGGGAGAGACAGACTTAGAGTTTCTTAAAGATTGAAAGTTTGAGTGTAAGACATTCATTCATTCATTTGCTCATCTCTTTGTCCAGTCACTCTGGTTTATTCATTCATATGCTCCTTCAGCAAATATGTATTATGCCTTCATATGTACCAGACCCTGTTTTAGGTGGTAGGGGTCCAGCAGGAAGACAGCTTGGGCAGTCAGGGCAGGGACCTTTGGAATATTAAAAATTGGCTGGGGAAGGTCCCCCTGAGATCGTAACATTTGAGGAAGGTGATAAAAAGGAGGAAGGGTAAACCATTCAACTATCTGAGGGAAAAATGCTCCAGGTAGAAGTAGCAGTATGTGCAAAGGCCCTGATGCAGAGGTATACCTGGCACATTTAAGGATCGGGAAGGAGATCAGTGTGGACAGAGCCAGGTGAGTGAAGGGGAAAATGGTAGGAGATGAGGTTAGGGAGTGATGACCCTGTGGGCCACGAGGAGGACTTGGGTTCTCATTCTGCGTTCTGAACAGAGAAGGACATAATAATCCATCCTAGATTATAACAGGATCCGCTGGCCACTGTATGGAGAAGGGCAGTAACAGGGAGACCCAGGCAGAGGCTACCACCATCATCTAAGTGGAGATGGTGGCTGGAGCAACGGAGGGGGTGAGAGGTGATCGGATTCTAGATGCACCGCCACGCCAGAGCCACAGATCAGATGTAGAGGTGTGAGCCAAAGGGAGAAATCAAGGTTGATGCCAAGGTTTTGGCCTGAGCATGAGGGAGGATGGAGTTGCCACTTCCTGAGCTGGGGATGCACACCCTCATGGCACTCACAACCTGTGGGTCATCCACCTAAGAATCATACGAAGAGTGGAACCATAAGATGACTGTGTCGGAGAGGGCCAGGGGGCCGTGAGAGCTCATGGGAGGGGAAGCGTGTCCCCAGCAGGGGGAACAGCACGGGTGAGGCCTCGTGGTGGAGGGGGCATGAGGAGTGTCAGGGCTGAGTGCAGGGGGGTCTCCGTGAAGAAACTTGGGGCATCATTCTTCAGGGAGTCATCAGAGGGTTTGAGTGGAAGTATATGTGCCTGTGTGCGTGTGTGACGTGATCAGAGCTGTGTGTCCTGAAAGCATCTCCCGGGCGGCAGCGGCAGTGTGGAGGCCCCTGGGGAGCCTAGCGAGGGGCTGTCCTCATCCTGCTGGGTCTGGACGGGGTGAGGGCTATGGAAGGGGCCCAAGGGCTTGGATCAAGTGTGAGCCACATGGTTGGGCAGGTTGGATCGGAGGTGAGAGCGGAGGTGACATCCCTGGTGCTGTTTGGCTGAGTTTGCAGATTCGCTGCCCACAGTTTCCTTGGGGACATTGGCTTTCCGGGAATAAGGGATAGAGATACTCCGGCCCCACGTCCTGTCCGTGACAAGGCTCAGCAAAGGGGAGGGGTGCCTGAAGCTATCACTTCCTCTCACATTCTGAAACCCTTCTTTTCTTTTTGAAGGTGAAAAATGTCGCAGTTTCATTGACCTGGCCCCAGCATCGGAGAAGGGTAAGTGTGGCCCCCGCTCAGGTGTGCAAGCCCAGCGCCCTTCAGAGACACTTCCTGCCCAGGTGGCTTCCCGCAGCCCCGTGAGGGTTTCTCCAGCAGCACCACTGGGTGACGGCTCCCCAGAGACCCATAATCCTGCAAAGCTTCAAGTTTCTCGAGCAGTTGGGACGGGGAGAAAGGCAGGTGGAGGCCCATCCTGTCGTTCCCCTAAGTGGGACAGTCCCGAGAGTCATAATGCTTCCATGTTCCAGTCCACACCAGGATTGGCGGGGAGGTGGGATGGGTGTGTGGATGTCGGAGTGAGGCTAGACCAGTGTTGGGGGCACTGCATCCAACTGCAGGATTTGACCTCAGGGGCGGGAAACCGGCTGTCCTGTGTCTGTCACTCCCTGTGCACGGGGCCCAAGAGCAGAGATCCTGACCCTCAGCCACACTCAGAGTAGAATGGTCAGGGGCTGGCCGCAGCTCGCGTGTAGGGTGAGCACGGCTGTAGGATTAGCTTTAGCTGTAGGGAATGGTGGTCCAAAGTAGCCGACTTCAGAGGAGAAATGTGCATTGCTTCTATAAGAGTTTGAAAGTAGGCAGTCCAGGTGGCTCTGCTCCATGAAGTTCTCAGGATCCAGACCTTGATGACCTTCTCCATCATCTCTGTGCTTTTGTCTTCATAATCTAAGATGGCAGCTGGAGCTCCAGCTGTCACACCTGCCTTCCAGGCAGCAGCTTACGGGGGGCAAAGGAGAAAGGGTCAAGCTTGTGTGTCAACTCCAAGGTTTCTAGAAGTTGCCCACAGTACCTGCTCATGTCGCCTCGGCCAGAATTTGATCCCAGGGCCAGACTCAGCTACAGGGAGGCTGGGAAATGAGATTGTTATCCTGGCAACCTGGCAACGTGCTCAGCTAAGGCTGGGGTTTTATTATTAAGGGAGAGCGAGAGAGCAGATTCTGGAGGATGTGCTGCCAAAGCAACATGAGGGCATGGCTGCCTCCTCAACCTGCTTCCCCCCTGCCATCGAGGAGGATGTGCAAGGAGAGCAGGGGTGCTGATGTCTTCAAACAGCCTGGAAATTAGGAGAGGGCTCTGGTTCTGGGCCTCGGGGTGGGGAAACTGAGGCAGCAGTCCAGTCTTAGATACTGCCCCAACAGGGGGGATTTCATTGTGCCTGACTCAAGAGAAATGCTTTAGTCCAGGGGTTGGGGCAACTCACGTCCCCTGCTGGTGGGGTTGGGCTTGTGGCTGCCCTGCAGTGTCTGGAGGGTCAGGGACCTGAAGGCTGGATGTTGGCAAAAGGGGTACTGACAAGGGGGCCATGTGTCACAGAGGCTAGTGATGTTTCGGTCTCTCGGACACTGTCCCCTTGGAGAGCTCCAGGCGAGTGGCAGCTTGTGAGTTGGGGGCCCTCAGACCCAAGAAGAGGCCCAGCCACCTCCCCCCACAGCAGGCTTTCGGCAGTAGTGGGGCACTACCTCCTCACCTGGCTTCCCAGCGACCGTGCCCTGCTTGGCTATCACAGGAGGCCACCCTGAAGTTTCAAGCTGAGCAGCTGGGCCCCAGCTTCCAAACTGAGGTCAAGAAGCCTTAGGAATACTGCTGCTAATACCTAGATGGTGGAGGGACACCCAGGTGGCTCAGCGGTTGAGCATCTGCCTTCAGCCCAGGGCATGATCCTGGGGTCCCAGGATTGAGTCCCATGTCGGGCTCCCTGCATGGAGCCTGCTTCTCCCTCTGCCTGTGTCTCTGCCTCTCTCTGTGTGTCTCTCATGAATAAATAAATGAAATCTCAAAAAAAAAAAAGCCTACATGGTGGATATGCACTGGGCAGTCCCCATGTGCCAGGCGCTGCATTAACTGAGAAGCCCCCCACAACTTTGTGAGGAGCGGCTGACAAAGTCACTCCACTGCCAGATGCAGAATCTGAGCCTTACAGACTTGAAGCCAACCCGCATGTCACTTCTCATGCAGGGCAGAGCCCATGCTTCAGACCCCTTCGTCAACCTGCGTCTTACAAGCCTGTACCTGGAGGCGGCCCCTTGCCAGTGTTCGGCCAACGCCAGTAACCCCCAAGGCCATGGAGCTGCAGGGCCACCTGTGCCTCACATCTGGCATCCAGGAGGCATGGCTCCTGTGTGCACATGTCAATGTGTGTGTACAGTGGGTTGAGGGTGAGTGTGCACATGCCCGAGCAGGTGCTCCCGTGAGTAGGTGTGCGTGGATCTCCTGTGTGTACACGTGCGTGCCTGTGTGAGTGTGCCTCCTCTTGTGTGCCTGGGTGAGCACGCGTATGTGTGTGTGTGCACGTGTGAGCGTGTGTGGAGTGTGTCCATGTGTGTCCACATACCTCATCGAGGCATTTGACCTTTATGCCTGCTTCTCTTATGAGGCCTGAGGGCCCCAGAAAGATTGTATCTTTGTGTTTTACTGGCCTCGTGATTTTTCTTTCAGGGCTTGGTCGCCCCGCCAAGGACCTTCTGGCTGTGTATATAAAAATGTTTATAAGAAGGCTGAGTGGGCTGGCTTTGCCGCCAAGTGGCAGGACGATTTTCACGTACTCGCTGCCTGCCGAGCACTTCAGCTGTCCCTGGGATCGGTGGGGTTTGTCGTGCAGCTCCACGGCCTCTCCCCAAGCACCCCCCGCCTGGCCCTCCCTAGATGCCTGCGGGCAGGTGGGCTCATGGGACCATCCCTCTGCGCACCTCTCACCATGGCTGTCCATTTCACAGATGAGAACCCTGAGCTGCAGAGATGGAGTGAGTGGTTCAAGGCCACACCGAGAATCTGGGGCTGGTGTTTGAGCCCACGTGTGTTCTCTCCCAACGCACACTCTTCTCCTGCATTCCTGTCCCTGCGCCCACTCCCTCTGTGACTTACCTTCTGATCTGCCAGATATGGTAATAATCATGGCACTCACACTAACTGCCTTTTATGCAGTGCTTATTGTGTGCCAGGTGCTGTTCTGAGAGCTTTACATCCATCGGGTTATTTTAATCCTCATTTTACAGGTGAGGAAACTGAGGCAAAGAGTGAATT
Source organism: Vulpes vulpes (assembly GCF_048418805.1). Lineage (NCBI taxonomy): Eukaryota > Metazoa > Chordata > Mammalia > Carnivora > Canidae > Vulpes > Vulpes vulpes. The sequence goes on from NC_132782.1 coordinate 93,529,214, forward strand.
GACTTGCCTGAGGTCATACAGTTAGGACCCTGGAGTTTGAACCTGAGCAGTTTGGCTTGTAAATGCCTGGTTCTTCTGCTGAAAAAGTAGGCCTCCAAGACACTGTGAATGAGTGAGTGTTTGTGTGTGTGTGGTATGTGTAGTGTGTGGTCAGGAGTCAGTGTGTGTATGTCTGAGCAGGTACTGCTGTGAGAATGTGTGCACGTGTGTCTAGTGTTTATGCTTACATGCTGGTGAGTGTGGGGCCCTGTACATGGGTGCACAGGTCAAAGTGTGTACATGTGCATAGATGCATGGGTATGTGTTTGTGCATGGGTGTGTTTGCATATGCAGAGATCCACGGTGTGTGTCTGTGCAAGCATGCACGGATGTGTGTGTGCATGTGCAAAGATGCATGGATGTGTGTGCACATGTGCGCATGTGCATAGATGCATGGATGTGTGAATGCACATGTGTGTGTGTGCATAGAGCCCTGGATGTGCATGCACGTGTGTGTATGCACGTGTGAGGATGTGTGCTGGGCTATACTTCCCCTTCTCCTTCACCAAGACCTCTGAGCTGAACTTAGGGTGTTCTTAGACTAGTGTTCCCCTTCTTTTCCTGACCTTCCGCCTGGCAAACCACAGTCTTGCTTCAAGACCCTTCACGAACGGCACTCCCTCTTTGCCATTTTTTCCAATATCCTCTTGCCCCTTGCTTCCCGACCCTGTCCCCTGGAAAAATATTTGTCTGTGATCTGTCTTTTTACCATGGCACGCATTTTTCTTAGTTTGTGCCTGACCATTGTAGTTTTGTGCTTCACATGGGAAATATCTTTTTGTTTTATACTAGCCTAAGCCACATCCATTTTTCATCTGGATTCCTGCCACAATCTCTTAACTGCTTACCTCCTTCAGTTCTTGCCCCCTTGATTCACTTGTGCCAGAATGATCTTTTTAAAGCATAAGTCATCTCATGTGAATCCCTGTTTAAAGTCCTCCCTTGGCTTCCAACTGGCTCAGAGAAAAAGCAAACGTGCTCACCCCACCCAGCCTGTGAGGTCTGTGGGATCTGGCCCTGAACTTCTGGATCTCATCTCTTGCAATTTCCCTCCCCTCCTTCACCACACTCCACACTCCCAGCTCCCCCAGATCCTTCATGTTCCTTGAGTCAGCCAAACACGTGTGTGCCTCAGGACCTTTGCACTTGTTGTTCCCTGCTTCCAGAACTGTTCTCTCAGCTCTCTGCACAGCTGGTCCCTCCTCATCATGCAGGCTTCTGTTCGAATGTCACAGCCACAGGGAAGCCTTCCTTGAGCATCCTCTTATCACAGCCCTGTTTCCTGCCAAGTCCATTTCCACCCCTGCATGTCACTTATTACTGCCTACAGCGTATTCAGTGCTTACCTGACAGAGTGTCAGCTCCACGAGGGCAGGGATTTTGTCTCCTTTGTGACTCACTATGTCTCTGGTGCCCAGGAGCAAAGCCTGGCTCTGTAACCGCTCCCCAACACCCATTGAATGGGAGAAAAATGAACATGGATTTTAATAGTATGCACTCTCCTTATAAAAATTGTAACAATCTTTAAATACAAAAATGAGGAATGAAAATCTCTTATGAACCCACGCGCTAGATATTCTCTAATAATGGTTTGGTTATTAGCCCTTGAAGATGATAGATAGATAGATAGGCACACACACACACACACACACACATATAAAATCATAAATTGCTTTTCATATCAATACATAAAACCATCCTCATCTTTTGGAACAATTATATAAATTTCCATCACGTACTCATGTAGGAACTGTTTACATAGGCAGTCCTATAGATGGATGCTCAGATTGTGCCTTCACTGTACCTCAGGACTTCAGTGTCATAGTAGATGACAGTCACTTGTATGCACATCTTTCTCCTTCACAGGGCCGGGGCCCTCTGAGGATAGCCGTGGTTTCTTATTTACCTCTGGGCCTCGGGGGCCCAGCTCCACTCTGGAGTTGCACTCACAGAATAGTAGAATAAGACTTGAACAAAGTTCTGCCCAGCAGGCTCTGGGAGGCGGCGGAGGACGGTGAATTAAAGATGCCTGAGCAATTTATAAAGATGAAATGGGCAAATGCAGACAAACAGCAGTGTCTGTAGGTTGTGAACTTGATATTGAGAATGCAGAGGAAATGCGTCTCACACTGCCTTGTCTTCCTCTTCCCTTATCTCTCAAAATCTCAGTCTCTTATATGCTGGGGCAAGATTCCCCTCCCATGGCCAGTGGGTAGTCTTCAAACCTAGTGTACTAGTCAGCAACATCCACCATAACGCTGGGTAACAAGACATCCCGGAGCTCAGGGGTGTTCAGCCTTTGTTTTTTGCTCACATGTTTGTGGATTGAGTTGGTCCCAGGATGTAGTCTGGGCTCACTCACGTCTGTTCCACGTTTGTTCATTCTGGAGGCCAGGTAGAGGGGACAGACATACAAGATGGCAGGGCACCTGGGTGGCTCCTTTGGTTAAGTGTCTGACTTTAGCCTGGGTCATGATCGTGGGGTCCTGGGTTTGAGCTCCACACTGGGCTCCCCACCTGTCTGCTTGTCTCTCTGCCTCTGCCCCTCCTCCCACTTGTGCTTTCTCTCTCTCTCTCAGATAAATAAATAAAATCTTAAAAAAAAAAAAAGAAGTAATAAGGTAGCTAACTGCACAAACACATTTTAGACCTTTGCTTGCGTCACGTCTGTTGTCATCCCATTGGCTAAAGAAAGTCACATGGCTACATCCAACATCAATGAGGCAAGAAATACACTGACCACAGGCCTCAAGGACGGCTGGCACCTGGTTGTGCTGGAATCGGCTCACCTGGATTTCCGGGGTGTATGTGTGCATATGTGTGTGTATGTGTGCATGAGCCTCACTGATTTGCTGGTCAAGGTCTCCCCTGGTCACTGTCTTCCCAAAGTGACCTACTTATTTCTCCATGAGGGACTTTAATGTTTGGATGGTTTCTCTTGCCAAACACCAACCAGGCAGCCTCTGCATGCCAGTCATTTTCACACATGCCTTTCAATCTGACCGATATTTCCTGAGTACCCACTACATGGCAGGCTCTGGGCGAGGAATTGGGGGTACAAATATGAATGAGGCAGAAGTCTCTGCCCTACAGGTGTGGGAGAAAGCTAAGGAAATGGTTAGCAGACATCCTGGCAGGGCTCCAGCCGAGCAATAAAGAATCCACCCTGCAATGGAAGAGGCAGGAGGGATGAGATTTTGCCACCCGAGATCTCTGCAGAGAGTCCATGAAGATGTCTGGGTTTTCCTGCCTTTTCATCATTAACAGGCTGCCTCGGTAAGGATTGGTCCAAGGTGTGATGTGTGGAATGTCCCCAGTTCCTAAACCCCAGTTTGGAGCTTTCCCTCACGGGCTGCCTGTGCTCTCCTGTAAATGAATGAAAAATGAATGAGCGAATGAATGAATGAGCTAATTGAGCCTCCCGTGATTCACAGTCGTCATCAAGCAGCAACCGATAACCGCCTGTCTGCTCTTCCTCGGTGCCCATCAGCACTCACGGTGGAATACGATTCAGCAAGGGGGGAGAACAGTCTTCAGCTGCTCACGGCAGCACGAGTCTGAGCAAAGGAAGGCAGCTTCAAGAGAACACATCCTATGTGATTCCATTTATATAAAACTGGAAAACAGGCAAAAATGAGTCTGCACCGTGAAAAGTCAGGACAGTGGTTGCCCATGAAGACTGGAGGGGGGTGTGCAGAGGGCGCCGGCAGCTGGCGATGTTCTGATTCTTGGTCTGGCCGCTAGTTACGTGGACTGTGTTCCGTTCATGAAAATTCATCAAGCTGTATACTTGCAGTAGATGCACTTTTGCTGTCGGGATGTGATACTTTAAGAAAAAGTGCAACAAAAATTTCCCATTTCTGAATTCGAAATGATCCTCCTAAAGCGAAAATCCAATTGGATCGGGATCCTGCCTGAACCCCTACCCTGGCTCCCAAACTTTATATATGCCAGGATATTTTAATATGGAGTTCATCTCCCTTTGTGATCCATCTGGAGCTAGTCTGCCTTTTTTTCCCACTTCCTACCATCCCTGACATTGACCCTGGGCTCCAGCCCTGCCTTCCCACTCAAGTACACTTCCCTCAAGGTCCCCATCATCCTTCATTCCTCTGTGCCTTTGCATATGCTGTTCCCTCTGCCTACTTACCTTTACCATCCCTTGTGTGCCTTGGAAAACTTCTATTTATCCTTCAAAACCCACCTAAGACATGACCTCTTCTCCTTCTTCCTCCTCTTCTTCCTCTTGCTCTTCTGCTTCTCCTCCTCCTCCTCTTCCTCCTCCTCCTCTTCCTTCTCCTCTCCTCCTCCTCTTCTTCTTCTTCTTCTTTCTCTTCTTCTTCTTCTTTCTCTTCTTCTTCTTCTTTTCTTCTTCTTCTTCTTCTTCTTCTTCTTCTTCTTCTTCTTCTTCTTCTTCTTCTTCTATTGAGAGAGAGAGAGAGTGAGCAAGGAAGGGGGTGGAACAGAGGGAGAGGGAGAGAGAGAACCCTAGGCAGGCTCCACATCCAACACAGGGCTCCATCTCATGACCCTGAGATCACAACCTGAGCCGAAATCAAGAGTCAGATGCTCAACTGACTGGGCCACCCAGGCGCCCCAGATAGGACCTAGTCTGAAAAGCCAGCCTGAACCTAGAGGTACCCATGGTGACTGGTCCTATTAGAACCCCATTGCTCTGCACTGGAATCATCTTCTCCATCACACTGGACACTCCCTGAGGACAGGCACTGGGTCTGGTCCTTCTGGTGGCTCCTGTGCCCCAGGCAGATGGGGTTGGCACACAGTAAGCATTTAGTAAAGGTCTGTTGAATGAATGAATGAAGGAAGGATGGAACAGGGACCATGTTGTAGACCCTGGGTGGCCCATCTGGGTTTAGAAACCTGGAATCTAAAAAAAAAAAAAAAAAAGAAACCTGGAATCTGACTCGGGAGGCTGTGGTCTCCTCTGACCCGCCCTGGGCTGAGCTGTGTTAGCCACCCCCGCTCCCCGCCCCTGTTTCCCAGCTGGGATTTCTGGCAGCCACCAGCTGGCAGCCTTTTGTGAAACAATCTCCAAAGCTTGTAGGTTTCATTTGTTTAATATTTCGGGGATGTGTAGCAATGTGGTGGCTCCATGGCCACAATCCTGAGTCCTGCCTGAGTCATTTCTCACTTCGGTTTCTATAATAGTCTCTTGTTGGTTTCCTCAACCTCTCTGTTCTGCGCTTGAAATCGATTTACAATTCTGCTGCTCACTTAATTTATTTAGTGCATTTTATTGATTTATGTCATAGAACCGAAACATGCGTAGATCAGAACACGCTGGGCAGGGGAAAGGGAGAGGACACCCAACTTTCACAGCCGCCTGGGATCTGACGTCGGAGCCCCACTCTGGTCAGCGTGCACCCCAGCACACCGGGTGGCCGGCGCATCCTGTGCCCGTGTGTTAAACCCAGGGGGTCTTTCCCCTCTGTCTGCCTTGGGAGCTCACTGTCAATCCAACACAAGCCAGCCCAAAGGTCCTGCCTCTGCAAAGTCCTCCCTTTGTCCCCAGACCTCGTCAATCACACCTGCTCCATGCTTCTAAGCTCCGGGGAACATACCTGCCGTCTGGGGCCTGACAAAACGAGAGCCTGATACCGAGATGAACACAAAGAGGCAGGAGACCAGCCCCAGTGGTTGACACGTCCATTGTTCCCTCTCACCTGCCACTCCCAGACAATATCAAGATAATTCTTGCAGCCCTTTGGCCAAGGGTGGGAGTCATCAATCATCTGAATGGCCCTAGTCCGTTCGTTTAGGTAGCAGAGCTCTGGAATCCTATCGAAAGAGATCATTTCCTGGCCGTTCTCAATAATCTCATGACACAGGCCACCTCACTCACTGTCATTTAAGTCCTGGAGGCAGAGCGGACTGCAGCCTTGCTTCCAGGGATGGGCCACAGTGGCTGTATCCACCTTGCCTCAGGCCAGTGGGTGGCATCCCTCCGTGCCAGGCTGTGTGCCAGGAGCCAGGCCACTGAGGGGAGTCACACCCGGCTTCTGCTCTTGAGGAGCCTTCTAGTGGGGGACTGATGGGGAGGACAGTCACATCTGTGGATCTGGGACCCAGGCAGGTGGCCAGAGGGCTGCAGAAGGGGATGATGAGAGTCTGGCAGGCTGTGCGGAGGGGTGCCACGTGATGAGGGTCCTGAAGGCCGAATGGCATTCCTCCTGGTGCATAAGGGGCCCAGGGGCTGTCATTCCTGGTAGAATGAATGGCATGTGCAGAAGAGTCCACGTGGCAGATGCACAGCAGTCATTTACTGAATGACTGAAGAGTAGAAGGAGGGTGGAGTCCAGAGAGGTTAAGTGCCTCGCTCAAGGTCACACAGCAGGGTTAGGTGAGAGTCAGGCTCACCCTCCAGGCTGAGATCTTTCCAGCAGCATCCTGCCTACCCTCCCCCACTCGTCCTTTCTTCTCCCACCCACCCCTCCCACAACCCTCCAGCATCATTTTCTCCAGGGCCCTGTCACCTCCCTCATTCTGAAGTGCCGTTTCTGTCACTTTCTGTTCTGAAATTCTGGATTTCTCTAATTACGGTCCCTTACGAAAGGTGTTTAAATCCCGATGCCTGGTGGAAGACTGCTCCTGGAGATCACAACATCTAGTAATTGCTTTAGTTGCTCTAATTCCAATTATTCAAGGTTATCTTTCCAGGTAATTAGGTGTCTGGGTAGTCTCGCCTGCTCAGTCTCTCAGAGAGCGTCATATTAACCCCAAACGGTGACCAGCTTTCATGTTTCATAATTGGAAACAGTTTCTCCACGGTGAGAAGACTCTCTTAAGTGTAAACAGTGGTAATTTAAATTTCTAAATGACTCTGTGGTCTTATCATACTTTGGTGTGAGAAATTAGCTTGGACACTTCAATCCAGCCCTTTGCCTATCTGAGCAGGGGTTTCAGCAGTGGGGGGTGGGGGGTGGGTGGGGAATAAGACTTGCTGAGCTGCATGGAGTCTGCAGAATTTGAAGGATGCTGGCTCCTTTCCATAACCCAGAGAAGTCTTCCCATGGTCCCAGTCTTCCTGCACCTGTCCTGGGAATGGAATTTGCAACAAGACCCTCCTATTTGGCCCAGCTCCTGCATTCGCAAAGAGCTTTAACTTTAGACACGATGATTCCTTCAAATGAAGTTTAGACATACAGCTGCAAATCAGGGTCACCACATTCAGTTGTGCAGGTTACACACTGTGTAACTCTGGTACCATGATCCATACTGTGGTCTATGTGAATGGCATAGGATTGGGCAGTGCACATTCTGTACAACTGTAGGAGGGGGCCAGGGATACATGGACAGGGTTAAAAGAGGAGAGCGTTCAATATACAATCTATACCTACATTTCACTGTTGAACCACACACTGCCTGGTATGAGCTGTGAATTTGTGACCTTATTTTGTCGTGTTTCCTAGTCTTAATCAATATAATTTCATTGGTATAATTTAGGATCAGTGAATTGTACAGGTTTTAAATGTACGATTCAATGAGTTTCAGGAAATGCGTACATGCGTGTAACCCAGACCCCTGTCAAGATAGAGAACCATGGCCAGCATCATGGGCATGTGACCTACACAATCACATACGGTCCCATGCACAGAAGGGATTTAAATTTGGTTTTATGCTCCGGTGTCACTGTCTTGAAAAAATTTTTTTTAAAAATTTTATTTATTTGACACACAGAGAGAGGGAGCAACCGCAGGGGAAGTGGCAGAGGGGGAGGGAGAAGCAGACTGAGGGCTTGATCCCAGGACGCCAAGATCACCACCGGAGCCGAAGGCAGATGCTTAACTGACTGAGCCACCTGGGCGCCCCTGTTTTGAAATTCCTAATAATTTTTTAAAGATTTATTTATTTATTTATTCATGAAAGACACACACACACACAGAGAGAGAGAGAGAGAGAGAGAGAGAGAGAGAGAGAGGCAGAGACACAGGCAGAAGGAGAAGCAGGCTCCCTGTGGGGAACCTGATGTAGGACTTGGTCCCAGGACCCTGAGCCAAAGGCAAGCACTCAACTACTGAGCCACCCAGGCACCGCAGACCTGGGATTTATTCTTTTTATTTTTTAAAGATTTTATTTATTCATGAGAGAAACAGAGAGAGAGAGAGAGAGAGGCAGAGACACAGGCAGAAGGAGAAGCAGGCTCCATGTAAGGAGTCTGATGTGGGACTCGATCCCAGGACTCTAGGATCAAACCCTGGGCCAAAGGCAGGGCTAAACCACTGAGCCACCCAGGATTCTCCCGCCCAGACCTGGGATTTAAATGTAAAGTTTCTGAGTACAGTGTTCATGCAGTGTGTGGGCTCCGGGTTCAAATCCTGATTCTCCCTTACTAGCTGTGGAATGGCGGGCTTGCTGCTCATCCTCTTTATGGCTCACTTTCTTAATCTCTAAAATGGAGATAATAGCATCTGCTTTGTGAGGTTCTTCTGAGAATGGAATAATCCACATGAGGGGTTGGCGCAGGGTCTGGTGCAGTCAACTCCAGCTTGAATGTTCTGTTGTATTTTCCCATCCTCAGGTTGGTCCAGCCTGCAAGAAAGCTCACTTGGAAAGTAACTCAATTTACATTGATTTCTACTCAACTAAGCTATTGAATAGTGCACAGAATTCCATTCACTGCTAGATACTTCCACACCCCTTGTTTCACTTAATTCTTTCAACAGCCCTTTGGAGTAGATGCTATGATTTCTGGTTTACATCCAAGGAAACAGAGAAGTTGAGCTATTTGCCTGAGGTCACACAGCAAAGAGATGCATCCATCAGTCCCATACCGTTTCTGCCACACTTCACATGTCTTTCTTCTCTCTCTCTCTTTCACATGTCTTTCTACTCTGCCTGGTGCCTCTGGCCCCTCTTCTGCTCCTCAGGCCCAGAAAGTTCTTTGGTTGGCTTTGTTGTGTGTTCTGAGCCAACCAGGTGGCCCCCCTGGCTCACAGCTGTCGGGGACTGTGGAGCAGAGGGAGGTAGCAGCTGAGGGGACCCACGGCTGCTCCTGCTCCCAGCACCCTCTGCTCCTCACACATCCCATCTGCTGACTTCTGCAGCCTCTCATTTGCAACCATCTGCTGGGCTCCCTGGAGGCTCTGTGAAGGCCTGGGATGTAACACAGAACCCCCCTCCCCCAAATATGCTGCTTTTTGCCTGTGTGAGGAGCAGAGGGCTTCAAGCCCCCTGAAACCCCTATCCATGCCTCGAAACCACTAGGAACTACAAACTCAAGAGAGAAGGCCTTTCAAAAGGAATGTTCTAGAGGGCTGAAGCCCCCGCCCCAATTTGCTGCTCAGGAATTGCCTCCCACAGCCCTGGTATGGATTCCCAGAGCCAGCCCAACTCCTACACCTACAGGCTTTGCTTCCTTTAGGCTTTCCCCTAATCTCATTTTGAGTTTAAAAAGTCCAGCATGTCCTGGGCAGGGATGCTCTGGCCTCTGCTTGTCCACAGTCTCTGTGACTCTGTGACTTTGTGGCCCTTAGTCTTCTGATTTTCAGCATGCATTTTGCCAGAGTCAGAGAAAGGCCTGATGTGGGGGGCAGTGATGGGGTGCTTCTACAGATGGGAGAGAGCACAGGTGGCTTCTCCAAAACTGGTGTCTGGTTGGTCTCATCGCTCAGGGTCCTTGTCTGGCTCATCTCTGGTGGTGAGGACAGAGACTGTCAATTTTATCCATTAGTTAAAAAATTGTGTGTGTGTGTGTTTGTTTTTGTTGTTGTTGTTGTTTGTTGGTAATAGCTTTGTTGAGATATAATTACTTACCATGGGATTTGCCTTCTTAAGGTGTGCAGGTCAGTGACTTTTAGTATATCAGGGTTGTGCAACCATCACCACTATCAATATCAGAACATTTGCATCACCCCAAAGAGAAACCCTGTTTCCTTAACCTTCACTCCTCAATCCTCCAGAGCCCACAGGCCTCGACAACCAGCGATCCACTTTCTGGCCCTGTAAATTTGCCAATTCAGGCCACATATGAATGGAACCATATAATATGTGGACTTTTGGGTCTGGCTTCTCTCCCTGAGCATCATGTTTGCAAGGTTCATCCACATCATAGCATGTGTCAGTACTTCATTTCTCTTGATTGCCAAATAATCTTTTGTTGTATGGAGATATTACATTTTATTCATCTTTTATTTATTTATTTATTGGATCTTTTTAAAATTGAAAAGTATAGTAAATTAAAAATACATAAAATACAAATATAGAGCTTAACAATCTACTGTAAAGCAAAAACTTTATTTTCACTGAGGTCGAGAAAGAGATCGCTGCTGCACGCCGCCCCCCCCCCGCCCCACCCCATGTGTCCTTTCCTGAGCACTAACTCCCGACCACAGAGGAGAGTAATTACTGCCAGGCAGGGTTTGGCAAAGCATGGCCCATTGCTTGCTGTTATAAATAAAGTTTTATTGAAACACAGCGACGGCTGTTTTCTTATGTAGGTGTAGCTCTCATGCTATAATGGCCAAATTAAGTGGTCGTGAGAGAGACCATATGGCCTCTGGTTCATAGACAGCTATCTTCTCACATGATGAAAGGGGCTAGGGAGATTGGGGGGATTACAAAACCATTAATCCCAACCTCATGACCTATTCACCTCCCAAATGCCCCACTTCCAAATACCAACACACCTGGAGTTAGAATGCCAACATATGAATTTGAGGAGACACAAACATTCAGTCGATAGCAATCATAGCTGTAGTCTGTGCATTTTCATTGCTATGTAATATTCCATTTTGACTCTACCTTCTTTTGTGTTCATTCTACACTTAATGGATATATGGGTTACTTTGTATTTTATTATGAATATTGCTATTGGTTCTTCAAGTGTGGGGCCCAGATGGATGGCATCAGTGCCTAGGAGCTTGTGAGAAGGCCCCACCATGCCCCCCTCCAAATGAGAAATGCTGGGTCTGGGGCCAGCCATCTCTGTGACAAGCCTTCTGAGCAGCCACTCCCGTGTAAGACTCATCGCTCCAGTGTTGACCTCAACATGGGGTTGCTCTGTCCACTTTGTATTATCTGCAGTTTTACTAAGCCAAACCATCTCAATTTCCAAAGTGGGGGTACCAGTTTACACTCCCACTAGTAGGGTATGAGAATTCCCATTGCTTTCTCCTTGACAATACTTAGCGTTACCGGATATGAACATATTTCCAACCTGATGGATGAGAAGTGGTATCTCACTGTGCTTTTCACTTTGCACTTCTCTGATTGCTAATGGGGTTGAGAATCTTTTGACGTTTATGCCTATGTGGATTTTCTCTTGCAGTGCCTGTTTGCTTCTCCTGCTTGTGTTTCTATTAGATTGTCTTTTTCTTAGTGATTTATAGACATTTCAAAATTTTTTTAATATATTTTAATCCTTTGTTGCCTATAGGTTATTTCAAATTCCTTTTCTCACTCTGGGGCTTACCTTTTCACAGATGTCTTTTTGGTGAACAGAAGTTCTCAGTTTTTTTATTGTGGTAAAATATATATAACCTAAAATTTACCATTTGAACCATTTTTATAAGCATATGTTGCAAAAAAAAAAAAGCATATAGTGCAGTGGCTTAAGTATGTTCACACTCACCTGCATCCATCACCACCATCCCCCTCCGGAGAGCCTTGTCATCTTTCTAAACTGAAACTCTGCCCCCATTAAACACTAACTCCCCACTCCCTCATCCCTCTGGACCCTGGCAACCACCATTCTGATTCCTGTCTTTAAGAATTTGGCTACCACATTTTGTTAACCTGTTTGTGGATAGACATTTGGATTGTTTTTACGTTTTGGCTGATGTGAATAATGCTGGTGTGAACATGAGTGTACAAATATTACCTCAAGCCCTTGCACTGAGCTGTACTGGGTGGATACCCAGAAGTGGAATTGCTGGATCACATGATGACCAGATGTTTAGTTGTCCGTAGACCTATCATACTGTCCATCGCAACTGTACCATTTTACATATATGATGCAAGAGGGCGCCAATTTTTCTACATCTTCACCAAGATTTGTTATTTTATGTTTTTATAATGTGTGATGTGTGTGATAGGGTGTCTCACTGTGGTTTTGATTGGCACTTTCTGAAGAACTGGTAATATGGATCATCCTTTCATGTGCTTTTTGGCTATTCCATATATCTTCTTTGGAGCAATGTCTATTCAAGTCCTTTGCCCATTTTTGAATTGAGTTGTTTGCTTTTCTGTGGTTGAGTTGTTGGAGTTCCTTATATATTCTGGATATTATACTTTATCAGATATCTAATATGCAAGTATTTTCTCCCATTTTGTGAGTTGTCTTTTAACTCTGTTGATGGTGTCCAAAAGCTTTTAATTTTGAGGAAGCCCAATTTATTTGTTTTTTCTTTTGTTGTCTGTTTTCCTTTGTTTTGCTTTTGGTGTCAAAACACCAAAAAGAGCTAAGAGATCATTGCCAAACCCAGTGTCATGAAGTTTTCCCCTGTGTTTCCTTCTAAGAGCATGAACACAACCAGAACTTCTTAATCTATCCACCTGCTTACCTATATACCTACCCATCCATCCATTACCCACCCATCCATTCACCTATCCATCCATACGTATATCTATCCATTCATCCACCCATCCACTAATTCATCTATGAACCTATCCATCCATCCATCCATCCATCCATCCATCCATCCATCCTTCCTTCCATCATCCACCCAGTAAATACTTACTGATTTCCTACTATGTGTCAGATACTGGGGATATATATGTTGATTTGTGCAGGTCCTACTGGGTTCTTCTTGCCTCAAAACTTCAGTAGCTCTACTGATTCTCCAGCTGTACCCACACCACTTCTGACCTCATGAGAAACACTCCAAGGCTGTTCCAGGGTCATTGGTCTAGAAACCTTTTGCATTCATTTGCTTCTACTCTGTGCTAGGTGCAGGGTAACTCAAGTCTTGTTACTGTCCTTGTCTTTCCTTCGGAGGTTAGGTGGTTCTTTCTGCTTTAAGATTTCCGAAAGTCTGTTATTCTGTCCCTTACAGGATGATGATGATGATGATGATGATGATGATGATGATGATGAAACAGAGAGAGAAAGAGAGAGAGAGTGTGTATGTGTGTGTGTGCATGTGTGTGTAAGTTGGGGGAGAGTGCAGGGGCTACTTTAGTGGTCCACTCCAGCATCTTTACTTTCTTTGCTTTTCCTTGTTTAGTAACCCCAGCTGCCATGATAAAGAAATCCCCAGCTCTCAGTGGCTTTGCATGATCAAAGTTGGTTTTCTGCTCACATGGAGTCCGGCGTGGGTGCTTCAGTGGCAGGCTCATCCAGAGATCTGGTCTCCTTCCTTTGTAGAACTTTGGAGTGTTTTCCTTTCAGCCAGTTGGGGAAGAGAGTAGAGGAAGATGTGGGAGGTCCGTAAGGGCCTGGCTTAGAAGCAGCTCACTTCATTCCCACCCACATTCCTTTGGACACAACTCAGTCTTACAGCTACCTTCAACTACAGTGGATATAGGGAGATGGAGTTTAACTGTGTGCTCATGAGGAAGAAGAAATGGGCCTTGGTGACACATAAAAGTCTCTGTCATGCCCTCTGACTTCCTTTCCTCTGTGCCTTGGGCCAGGGGAGCTCTATTAAGTGTAGGATGTGGAGGAGAGGGGAGGTAGCCCAGACTTTCCCTCTGTTCTTCTAAATATATCATTTACAGTACCAACTGTGGCTTTTGAACTTAAAAGTGCAGACTTTTGCAGGTCTGTAGCCTTGTTCTTGTGGCCTGAGAGCTGGCCTTGCATTACACAGTACAACCCCACTCCTGCAGCAGTGAATACAGGTGGCAAAGGACCCAGGGTTCAGGAAGGCTGTGGGAAATCTCAGCTAATGTCTCAAAAAATTATCTCGCTCCAGTTAACCTAAGAATCTGGCTGGGTGTCTGCCACATTTTAGTTTGCAGATTTCTTGCTCTTTTTGAAATGAGAATGCCATTCCTGCTTTCAGGTACTTAATTCCTCACTGGTTCCTCAAGCTTCCCCACTGCACATCAACAAAGGGCCCGCCTGTCCCCCTTGGAGGGTCCTAGTGGGGTTCCACCTTGCCAGTGCACACGCTGCCCTTTTCACTTGAAATGAGCCTCTTCCTTGCCAGAGAAGTCAGGAACAAAGCAGAATCTGGGGAGCTCTGCTCACTTGCTGTCATGATTTGACATCGTACCTTGGGCTCCGAGCAGCCCATTCATCCCTGCCTTGTTATTCTTGTTCTGAACAGGATCGCAGAGCCCTTTGTGGCTCTCGCCAGCAGGCTTTTTTTTTTTTTTTTTTTTTTTTTTTTTGCGACGGGCTCTTGTCCAGCCCGACAAGATCTCCTTCTCCACTGGGCCGTCTGCACCCATCCCTGCCAAGACTCCAGCTGTGTGTGGAGGCGTGCTTGCCTCTGCAAGCCTTCGCGGAGTGTAGCATTTTGGAGTCTTGGGAAGTCAATGGCCATCCCATCCCGTGTGGCCCTCTGCCCTCTCGGGTGCCCTCTATCTCCCTGGTCAATCATTTAGGCAATCATGTACTTCTAGGTCATTCTCCTAGTGAGACAAACCGGGGCAGTGATGCAGAGAGCGCTTCCCAAACCCTTGGTACCACCATGGATTGGAGACTGTTGGTCCAGCCAAACCAGCAAGGGGTTTTGAGAGGACCACCCCACAGGGCCCAGATGACAAGTATAGAGGACCGGGGGATGGGGAGACAACCAGGGTTCGGCTTAGCAAAAGAGGATGAGCCTTGAGCCGGAGGCATGTACGATCTGAGTTCAAACCCCAGCCTCTGATTTGCAAACCCACTGTCCTTACCCATTGTGAGCCTCAGTTCCCTTTATTTGTAAAGTGATCAGGATCATCTTCCAGGAAGGGTTCTGTGAATATCAGCACCGCCTCTCCCCTTGCCTGGGTTGCTATTGGAAAAGAACATGTAAAATTTTTAGTGTCTTGAGCAGGCTAGGTGAAGGTCAGGTGGTGTCAATTCCCTGGGTCCTGAGGTTGAGGGGCCTGAGATGATGCTGTCGTCGCCATGTGGGTCTCGGAGCCAAACCTGACGGTGCTTGGGGTAAGAATCATCAGGCAGGAGTCCCTGAGTGGTAGCCTCTTACAGGCTCAGTGGTCACCGTAAGGAAAGGCATCCCAAGTGAGAGGAACAGCATATGCAAATCCCAGAATGGATGTCTGGGGTCTGTTCTGTCCACGGTAGTGAATGGCCCTCGCTGGACTCTGAGGGGGTGGGGAGGAATGAGGAGCCAGGCTGGAGGGGTCAGCAAGGCTAGGTTACAAAAGCCTTAAATGTTATGTCAAGAAACTTGGTCTATATCCGGAAGGCCACCCGGAGGATGAGCAATGGGACGAGTGGCAGCATGATGTGACCTGAACTCTGAAAACTGATTCACAGCTGTCTCCAGACAGACGGGTGGCATCGGTGAGCAGCAGTGGGCCTCAGAACCCTGAGGGAGCTCGTGGAGGGCTGGAGAGCCATGTCCCCTTCATATCTGTGTCTGGGGTGTGGCTGGGAGCTTGAGGAAGTGCTTGGTTAAGATCTGGACAACATACATGTTTCACAGATTCCAAGTGGAAAGAGCCTGAGGTCAGAACCTGTTTTATAGACTAAATTTGGCATTGGAAATAAAAACCCAAGTGGAACCCTGGTGCTGTCTCTGAAATCATCCTTCCCCCATCAGGGCATGAGGAGCTGGGGCGGTGGGGCTTAGCTTGCCTTTAGGGGACTGGTAAGGCTGTCCCTCCCAGGTCGGGGAGGAGGTTTGATAATGGGAGTGGGTGGGGTTCTCTTCCAGCACCTCGTTTCAGCCAACACTTTGCATAATGGGCTCCTTCTCAGTCCCAGGTCCCACCTCAGTGTCATCCCTGGAGAAACCTTTCCTTACTGCCTTGGTAAAAATAGACCCCTTCCCTGGCCACCCTGCTCTGCACAGATCCACAGATCCCTGGAATGACTTTTTCTGTGTTTACTTGTTTGTCTTGTTTGCACAAGACATTGAGTTCCACGAGGGCACTGTCTGGCCCGCCTCATTCGGCGCTCACCCAGTGGGTGCTCAGTCAACGTCTGGGCTACAGAGTGCAGCCTCTGCTCTGAGCCAAGCCCTGCGCATAGACCATCTCACTTAATTCTCCCAATGGCCCAGTGGAATAGGGGCTGCTTTTGCCCCCATTATACACGGGGACAAACTGAGGCTCAGAGAAACTGAGTACGTTACTCAGACTCGCACTGCCACCAAGTGATGGAGTCGGGATCGACCCAGGGCCAGCTGGCTTCCACACCATGGTTCTGTGCTGGTGCCAGCGCCATTTGCTCTGGGTCTCCTCTGCTTCTGGTTCTCTTCTGCATGCTGGTTTCTTTGGAATTGAAATTCATAGCTTTACCTTTTAAACCCACCTTCCCTTCCTGCACCTCAGTGGCTTTTGTCCCAGGAGGTTTATGTAGAATCAAATGAGAGGGAGCAGGAGGGTAGCAGGAGAGGGGAGGCACTCACACTTGGCCTGGCGGCCCGCTCCCTCCTTCTGGGCTGCAGTGTGCCTTCCCCTCTGCTGTCTCATTATTTCCCGTGGAGTTTTCATCACCGTCTCTTTAGGACTCAAGTTGACAAATAAACTGGCTGAGTTGGTGAGAAGGATTTAATTTAGCTCACTCCGTGCCCTTCATTCTCTTGTACCCACACCAGTGGAGGGAGTGGGGTGGGCTGGGGTCAGCATTGGGGCTTGGCCTCCAGCAGATCTGGGGTTGAGTGTGGGACCTCAGACCTGTTTCTGAGCCTGGCAGGGGGTGGGTGGGAGGGTAAAAATGACAAAGACCTGGGCATTTGAGGTTTGCATTCTGATAAGATAATGTGAAGAAGCTTCCTTCCAGGAGCGGGTCCTGGTCTCTGAGAGTTCATGAAAGGCTTTGGATTATTGACCTTAAGTCATTGGTTTAGCAAGTATTTATTGAGCGCCAACTGCGGACTGCCCCAGGACTATTGTAAGGGTATTGTTTGCCCATGGACTCGCTTTTGGTGAGGCAGGAACTCAGGGGGAAGAGAGTGAGCAGGTGTGATTCTCGGTTCAAGGTGCTGATGGACAGTTGTCTGTGCGTGTGTACAGGTGATTGATAGATTTCTCTTTATCCTCACTTCTTCGTTCCCTCTCTTCCATACTAGCACCCAGTGATTCTGCTTAATGTACTCACCTTTCTTTCTTTCTTTCTTTCTTTCTTTCTTTCTTTCTTTCTTTCTTTCTTCTTTCTTTCTTTCTTCTTTCTTTCTTTCTTCTTTCTTTTTTTTTGTACTCATGATCCTATGCGTTCTTATATATGTATCGCTTTTGCATATTTTAAAACTTTATCAATACTACATCTATTAGTCAGCTATTTCTGCAGTAAGACTGTATGAGAAATCATGCCAAAACTCAGTGGCTTTCAAAATCAAGGATTGTTCTTGCTTGTGGGTCTGTGGGTGGGGTGGGATTACTGCTGCAGGCTGGGCTTGCTTCTAGATGGTCGATTGGGTTCATGTCTGCCCTGTGCACTTCCTATCTTTCTGGAGCCAGCATTTCCCTGGAGGAGATCCTCATGGCCATGGTGGCAATGAAAGAGGCAGGAGAGAAATCTCTGATGAGGCTTAAGCCTCGGCTGGGGTGTCTACACAGTCACTTCTGCCCTTCTTCCAGTGCACAAAGCAAGTCACACGGCCAGGCCCAAAGTTAGTAAGGTGGGGAAGCATATTCCGTCCCACGCATCAGGGTTAAGAATGTTTGCTGAGCAGGAATGTGGTCGATCACACCGTGTGTGTTGTTGATCTCTGTGTCTTAAGTTCCCACGGAGCACTGCATGATTAAGGGGCATCTGCGTGGCTGTGTGCACACCGGATCCGACCCCTGATGCTCCGTGCCGAGCGTCTCCTCTGCGCTACCTACTGTCCTAGCGATGGACACTGAGCTTGTTTACTGCTCCCCGCTGCCTGTCCTCCTGAGGACCTGTGTGAGAATATCCTTGGGGTGTACGCCCAGGAGCAGGATTGTGGGGCCCTAAGAGGGTAGGCTATACTTATTTGGAGAATTAACACCAGTGCTTGCTTGAGGACCCCATACCCCCGCAGCCAGACCAACACTAGGCCTTATCCAGCTTTTTGAGGTCTGCCTCTCTGGTGAGTAGAAAGTATCAAGTCAGGTCTTACAGCTTTCGTTTGCATTTCTCTGATTATTAGCACATCTTATTGTTCTTCCTGCATTCCTCAGGCTTGGATTTCCACTTCTGGAAACTGCTTCTTCTTGTCCTTGGTGCTGTGTGCTTTTCACCTGGAGAATGGCCAGTGGGCTGAGCTGGGGGCAATAGGGTGGAGACCACCCGTCTGGACACACTGGGCTGAGGTCGGAGACGGGCACCCATGTGGCTGAGTCCTCAGTGGGCACAGGCAGGACTTGTGCTGGAAAGAGGTCCAGGCTTGTCTGCTTTGTCTCAGCATTCATTATTTAGACTTCAATAGCAGCTCTGAATGGGAAACTTGCTTTCCTTTGATTGGCTCCATGAAGAACCCAAATGAAGAAGCAGATGCCAGATTATTTGCTGTATTACGAGTGACTTGGGAGATGCCTAAGAGGTACCCAAGCCCATCTTGCTCAGATAGCTATGGAAATTGAGAAAAAGCTGTTCTGAACCATACCTGTCGAGGACCTACTATGTGTTCAGGGCCTCCTACATGCTGAATTTTCAGGAATAACGATGTCACCTCAGAGATGAGAATAGGACCTACCTCATTGCGGCCTGTGAGCATTAAAGCCATTAAATCCATTCACTCTATCAACAAACATTGACTGAATACTATTATGTGCCTGATATGTGTCAGGCCCTGGGATACAGCAGTGAACAATAAGAAAACAATCCTACCTTCTTGGATCTCATATTCCAAGGGGGTGGGGGAGGGGGAGTGAGAAAAGAAATGAGTATGTGGCAGGTAGAGAAGGTATTAAGAGCTAATGAGGAGATGGGGCAGGGTGGTTGCACTGGTAAACAGAGCAGTGGAAGAAGACCTCCTCTGGCTGGTGGCATTTGAATAAAGACCCAAAGGAAGTCAGGGTCTTTTCTGGGATGTAATCTGGGCTATAGGAGACCTATTAGAACAGGAAAAAAGGAGAGGGTGGTGGAGGAGAGAAGAAAGCTGGGACACTGCCTAGTCCCTCCTCATTCTCTCATTCTGTGCTGGGTCACCTCACCAAGCTCATCAAGGAGCAGACGTAGCAATCACAACCGCAACAGTCAAGACTTTTAATAACCACATTCAACAGAAACACAACTCAGGCTGAAAGGAAAAAGAAAATATATGGGTCCAAGTAACTGAAAATCCACCCACCTTCAGGCATGGATGGATCCAGGATGCAAACTACATCACTGGAATCAATTTAT
Organism: Vulpes vulpes; assembly: GCF_048418805.1. Taxonomy (NCBI): domain Eukaryota; kingdom Metazoa; phylum Chordata; class Mammalia; order Carnivora; family Canidae; genus Vulpes; species Vulpes vulpes. The sequence goes on from NC_132782.1 coordinate 93,548,643, forward strand.
TTTCAACTGTTGGCTTTCTTCTGTTAATGGCTTTGATCTTGGACTGATTCTTTCTAGAAGGTGGCAGAATGATTGCTAGAGGGTCCATATATAGCAATCCCAGAGGGAAGAGAGCTTTTTTCCTTTAGCAGCACCCACAAAAGCCTCAGGCTGATTCTCACTGGGATGGTTTCGGCTCCTTGTCTTTTTTAAATCAATCATTAGGGAGATGAAAAACTCTGATTGGCCAGGTCTGGCTTGTGTGACCATCCCTGGGGCTAGGAGTGAGATCTTACAAACCACAGGACGAGTGAGGGGAAGGGTGGTACTCTAAGGAAAACTGTGCAGCTGTTACCAGAAGGGAGTGTGGGCTGTGTCATTCTGCCCCCCACACTATGATTTCCATCCACCAACACCTGCAAGGAGCCATTTATCCTCTAGTGCAGTGGCTCTTGAGTCTGGCTACACACCAGAAACACCCCGGGTTGATTTAAAGGAAGACTGGTGCCTTGGGTCCCACTCAACAGATTCAGATGCAGTAGGTCTGAGATAGAAGCCTATACCATTTTATTTTATATTTTATTTTATCTTAAAGTAGTATTTTATTTTTATTTTATATTTTATATTTTATTTTATTTTAAAGTAGGCTCCATGCTCAATGTGGGGCTTGAACTCACAATCCAGAGATCAAGAGTCTCATTCTCCACCCTACTGAGCCAGCCAGGTGCCCCTGCACCATTATTTTTTAAATGCTACTCCAGCAATCGGGGCTGAGAACTCTTGTTTCTGAATCCCCACCCTTAATTCACTCCATGTATTACCATTCGATTATAAGGAAAGACTTCCAGTGTCCTAGTTCACAAGGAGGAAGGGGCAGGAATCCATAACCAGACTCGAAAGCCCTTAGCTAGTCTCTGGCTTATATTAAACTGAGGTTTGAACTGGCCTGGATGGGGACCAGTGGCTTCTGACAGGCATCAAAGGTACTGAAATGCAAGTCCTGCCACCTGGGGCCACCAGCTGCTCTGAGGACCCCCTGATTCCACCTGCCACTGCTATGTCCGGCCACCACCCCTGTGTCAGCAGGAAGCTCCTGGTCACCTGAACGAATCTAATTAGATGCCTCTCTCTGGGGTGGGCTGGACTCTAGACACATGGAGCTCTGGTCTCTGTTTTGTCTTCTCTCTACTCACAAGGATTTTATTTTCCTTAGAACTGGGCCCTGGGGGCAGAGATACTGGGAAGGACCAGGTGACACAGAATGAGAAGCATTTTCATGGATGTTAGTTGCTGCCATGTCTTGAGGACTTGGGCAGCTTTGGGTGGGGAGAAAGTTCTGGAGTTACATGGACCAGGGCTGCAGTCCACACTCTGGGACTCGCTTCTCGTTGTGATGTTGATCCTGACTTCTTGAGCCTCAGTTTCCCCATCTGTCAAATGTGGCCAATAGGAATTTCTACCTAATCAGGCTTTCGTGGGAATGAAACAAGGCAGTGCTGTGGAGTCTGTGAGCCTGTGAAGGTTATTCTGACCTTCCGAATAAATACTTATTGAGCACCTGCTTTCTCAAGATCTGTGGGAGGTACACAGGGAGACTTTCTGCCCTCATGAGCTTAGAGTCTAGTGGAAGAAACAAACATGAATACAATGAAGCTAGGAATGATTTATGCAAGGACAAAGTTGTGGTAAAGCACAGATTCTCCACTGTGGCTGCACATCTAAGAAATATGGATGCCTTACCTGCCCACTTAGAGATTCTGATCCACTGGACCTACGGTGGAGTTTGGGTATCAGTGTTCTTAAACTCTCCCCAGGTGATTCCAGTGGGTGGCCAGGATTGAGAAGCACTGGCCAAGTGAAAGGAAACTTGCCTAGACTGGGAAGTGAGGGTGGGTGTCCTGGAGGAGGTGAGAACTGAGGGACAGGTGTGAGCCTACTAAGGTAGGGCTTGGTGGGGGTGAAGGTGAAAAAGAGTGTCCCAAGTTAGGGAATAGCATGTACAAAGGTCCTGTGGTTTGAAGGGGGATGACATTGAGGAGGGGGTCCAAGAAAAAAGCCAATGTGGCTGGAGCACAGAGAGGGTGGAGATGTGGGAGGGGTCAGACTGCACAGGACTTTGAAATCTTTCCTCCATCTGAGCAGTAGAGAGAGCCATTGAAGGATTCTGGTGAGAGGTGACAAGGTCAAATTTGCATTTTCAAAAAGATCCCTCTGGTTATTGTGTGGGGGAGTAGATTGGAAGGGGATCCATTTGGATACAGGAGACCCAGCAGGAGGCAACACTGTCCCCTGGGTGAGCAAAGACAGGGGGTAGGGTGAGGGAGTAGCTCAGCATAGATACAAGTATTTGGCTTTGGCCTCAGGCTTTGACCATGCTGTCTTAATTCTTCTGAGCCTCAGTCTCCTCATCTGAAAAGCAAGGGTGGTAGTCCTAGCTACCTCCTGGGCGGGGCGTGATCATGAGATGGGAGATCACTACCTGGCTACACCCCAACAGGCACCTGATTTGCTATCAACTTTTTCAGGCCACTTCTACTTAGGCAGCTCCCTCTTCCTCTTCAGTCCTTGCCCCAGATGTCACATCTTCCAGCTCGTTGTTTCTTGGCTCGGATTCCTTGTCAAAGCATTTTATCAACCGGATGGCACTTGTCTGCATCCCCTGCTGGGCTGACCAGGAGCGCTGCAAAGACAGAGAGCGTAATCACTTTGATCAGGGCTCCATTTCTAGCCCAGTGCCTGGCACATAGCAATCCTTAATAAATGTGATAAGTGAAGGCATATGTGAAGGCTCAAATAAGTGGATAGCCCCCTCCCCTCGCATTTTATGGAGCCAGGAGTGAGTATAGACTGGCTTGCAGTCAGGTGGTTGTAGAGCACTTCAGTGATGGCTTCCCACACTTACAGTGTAATGTCTCCTAGGAGAAGATGGGACAAGGCTCTGTCATTCCTTTTCCCTGTCTCATATTTGTGAAACCTGTTTTGTTGAAATCCAATTAGAAGCCCCACTTCAACTAATGTACAAACACTTGCGCGGAGCGTGCCTCTCAAACTTAACGCACACATTTTATGCAGCTGATTTTTACCTTCCTCTCCGATGCTGGCATAAACACATTATGGTTTGGACCTCCTGCGCTGCCCTCTGCTGTCACCATTCAAGGACTCTATGCATGCCGCAGGTGGGACCATGTTCTTGGTTGATCCTTTGTCTTTGCTTCTTTGCTGGCTTGGTTAATGATGCCATCATTCATCTTGTCAACTCCCGCCCCTTGGCACTAACGTGAAAGCACCGCTGGTCCTGTGGATTCTGCTTCCCCGGGTGGGTGGATTCTCTTACCTCCTTCACAGGAATGCAGCCATGGGTGAGCCTGTGGGATTACCCTTGCACAATTAGGTGGCCTGCTCCTAACGGGGTCTCCTTCTGCCTACCTCTCCCCTGCTACACATCCTGTATGCACACCTGGCCTTCCCCAAATCAGCATTCCTGTGTCTCTTTTCTCTGAAATCTTGAGTGGCTTCCCTTGGCTCTAGGTTTCTGAGTCCAGCCTCCTTTAGTTAATGTTTAAACATTTTCCCCCAATTTGGCCTCAGTCTAGCCTTACATTCTACCCTTCCCCCTCTTCCACCACCCAGTGCCCCAACTCCCCAGGGACACTCATTCTTCCTGGAAAATGCCCCTCAGTGACTGCCCCCTCTGACTCTACTCAAGCTGGAATTGCAGCCTGAAATGCTGGCCCCTCCCACTGTTGACATTTACACACCATTCAAAACCCAGATCAAATGCCACCTCCTTTATGAATTTTAATCTCTACTCAGATTTAATTGCTCCTTCAAGTTGGATATAAGTGAAACATCCAGACAAGGAATGAGATAGATACCCTTAGCTGTCTTCCCAATATCTGTCCATCCTGCCTGACTCCTTCCAAAAGGAATTTGTTTTTGTTCAGCTATCCACATGATTCCTGGGGAATGTAGCCTGTTATCCCCAGCCTGTATCTTGATTGATCTAAATCAACAAGGTTATCCTGTCCCCTTGACAGTGATTGGCTTAGAAGTAGGTGTGTGGCCCAGTTTTGCTGGGAGACTGTGGAAAACTTTTCTTACTCTTAGAAGAGATAGAAGAGTGTCTTCCACTTCAGTCTGGATTGCTGACAGCATATTATGACCGTAGGGGTCAAAATTAGGACAACCCATCGTCTGTTACTGTCAAGATGACCGAGCACAAATATGGGAAGGACTTTGTGATGATATTGTTGTGTAGCTAAATTAATCAACCCCAGAAATGCTTTCCTTCCAAGGTTTGTTTTATGTGAGATAAGAAAATCTCTTATTGTTTAAGGTAGTAGAATCAGGGTATCTTGTTTCTTGCAGCCTAAAGCACCCAGGCAGATACAAGGACAATAGCTAAGTCAATTCAGGTCTGTCTGCCTCTCTAGGATATTATGCAGCCACTAAGAAAGAAACTCTGAGGTTGTGTAGCCACATGAAACAACATTATGACATTATGCATACAAAAACTCAAGACACAAGATGTTGGTCTAGCATGGTATAGAAATGTACGCAAATGAAAAGAGATCAGAAGAAAATGATTTTTAAAAATGATGATGGCTGTGTTAGGGTAGTAAACTTGCTCATTTCTCCCTCCACTTCTTGTAACCTTTAGCAATGTGTGTACACAATACACATATATACATATACATTATACTGAATGTGCTATATATAGTATATAGTATGCTATAATGATATGTAGTATTTACTACATAGTACAATAAGCATATATACTAAATATATAATACCATATACAATGATATACATTCATATAGTGATATATACTTATGTATATTTACATATGCATTATGTATATTTGCACATATGTAGTTTTGCTCTTACTGATTTAAGTATTTTGTAAGCATAAATGTTACATTTATAAGTACTAAACATTAAGCATTTCATACATATTAAATTGAGTTAATCCTCACAAACACTCTGAAGAAGCTTCGGTTGTTATTCCCATTTTACCTTGAGGAGACTGAGGCCTAGAGAGATTGGGCCTTTGTGAACTTGTGCAAGGTCATAGATCTAGTATGTGGGAGACAAGATTGGAACACAAGCAGCCAGGCTCCAGAGTTTGTGGTCTTAATCGCCATGGTACACTACCTCTGAGTGCCTATAAAAAATGGTTCCCATGATACTCTCTGGTTTTGCTCTTTTTGGCACACTGTATACCATGGATTTCTGATGAAGTCTCCCCCTTTGTCATGGAGCATGGGATTGACAGAGTGTATCAAGGATGTGGGAGTGGGAGGTGGTCTTCATCTTGGGAGCGGGTATAGAGCCTTTTAAGAATGCAGGGACAGAGGCAGTAGCTCAGCAAATGTTGCCCAGATGGCTGTTGGTGCTGAGTGCCACACAGAGGCAGTCCCACACATAGGCGTCCTGGCTAGGGGCAGCAGAGTAAAGCTTTATGGTCATGTTCAGTCCATGTTCCAGCAGCAGGCTTTACCCAGCCAGTAAATACTGGTTTGATTTGTCAAATACATGCAAATAGTATGTTTAAATCACAACATGATAAAGCAGTTGTGGAGGATGAGGGGGTATGAGGAGGTTAATGAGCATTGGCATAGGATACCTCTACCTGTCTATGATTGGGGAAAACAATGATAGGTAGGATTGAGCACTGTCCATTGTTGGACTCAAATCCTGCGGCCAAAGGTACTGGGGAACTGTCCAGCAGGCAGTGCTGAAGGCTTGGGTCATAAAAGAAAGCAAAATGTGGAATGAGCAAAGGGCAAGGAGATGGGGAGGGAGTCACAGGGACTGTAAATCCAGGTCAGCATCTGCATCAGAGAATCACATCTTCTCCTGAAGGTGATTGGTAATATTGATCAGGAGCTAATCTATTGTTATCAAGTAGGGAAATTTATTAAGTTAAATAATAAGCATATAAGATGTATTTGGTTATAGGCATGTGAAGGAAAAATAGTAACTACTGGGCCATGCATATTGGGAAATATTTTGTAGTTATGGTTGTTTTTGGAAAAATAGAGTATATTGGATCAATGGAATCAGACAAATATCTTGCGCAGTAAGATACTTGGAGACACAGCCATGATAAAGAGGGGGAAAACTGCAGTTTTGACATTCTTGTGGCCACTAGAGAGATAGAAGAACTAGACTAGTGCAGAGGAGAGAGAAATAAGTCATTTTTAGGGCAGGAGGGATGGATGATGGATAAAGGAGATGCATATGGGCATGGTCACAGCAAGGGTAAATAAATGAAATGTTGATGAATTTGTTTATTATGAGCTGCTTAGAGGACAGAGTTGATTGGGGGAAGGCAACAGGTACTCTCCTGGTGTTTTTTGGGGGGTTGGCATGACTTATCAGAAAGTTGAACATCTTGATTCCATAGTCTCCTTCTCTGTGTCTCACTGATGCCAAAAAAGGTGGGTGACATGTATTATCAAGGCAGAGTCCTCATCTTAGGAGGGCATTACAGCCTAAGACACATCATCCAGGAAGGAGCCTCGGTGTCCATTGAAAGATGAATGGATAAAGAAGATGTGGTTTGTGTATACAATGGAATATTACTCAGCAATTAGAAACGACAAATACCCACCATTTGCTTCAACGTGGATGGAACTGGAGGGTATTATGCTGAGTGAAATAAGTCAATCGGAGAAGGACAAACAGTGTATGTTCTCATTCATTTGGGGAATATGAATAATAGTGAAAGGGAATATAAAGGAAGGGAAAAGAAATGTTGGGAAATATCAGGAAGGGAGACAGAACATAAAGACTCCTAACTCGGGGAAATGAACTAGGGGTGGTGGAAGGGGAGGAGGGCGGGTGTTGGAGGGGAATGGGTGACGGGCACTGAGGTGGACACTTGACGGGATGAGCACTGGGTGTTTTTCTGTATGTTGGTAAATTGAACACCAATAAAAGTTAATTAAAAATAAAAAAAAAAAGACACATCATCCAAACAGGAACTTGGAAAAGAAACCAAGACAGGGATCTAGATATACAGAGGGTGGTATCTGAGCTATCCAGCCACTACCCCAGCTGGACTTCCTAGCCCACCTCTATGAGCTGGGGCACAATTGAAAAGGCCTTTAAGGATGGGTAGGAGTTTTGGAGGAAAGATGTGGGAAAAGGAGACCCAGGCAGGGAGAATGGTGGGGAATAATGGAGTTGGGGTTCATTGTGGTTGAGGAGATGAAGCTGGTAATGTTAGTAGGGGCAGGAGTTAAAAAGAATATGCCAGATGAATGGCTAGGGACTTCAAATAGTCCTAAAAGTGATACTCAAAATCTTTTAACAACCAACAGACACCAACTGTGAGAACAGGTGCTGGCCATGGTGCTGGAGTGAGTCTTGGAAGGGGAACCTCAGGTCTTGCTTGGAGACAGGGGCAGAAGCAGTGTACATGTGGGGGTCACTGCTGGGGAGAGGTGGTGCTCAAGAGAGCAACTATTTACTGGTATGAGATGATATGAAAGTATTTCAATATTTGAACCATCAGAACGGCTGTACGGGTGTGAATTTGCCGAACATCAGTCCTGAGTTGAGAGCAGGGGAGTGACACAATTGGATTTATGCTTTGAAAAGTGGCTCTAGTCATAGCAAATGTTTGTTTACCAGGAGGATTGATGGGGCACAGATATTTGAATGGATAGGGATCTGGGTTGACTTCTTTCCATTTGACAGAATGTAAAAGTCCTTCTTGTCCTTCTCAGCCTAGGCCTGGCCAGAAATCACCTGTTTACATCTGGCCCTTCATTCCCTGTGACTGGATATATCCCCAGCTCCCCACATTGTCTGCTCTTGGCCACTGCAGCCCAAGCTGCCTCTGTCCCTAGCTGATTGTCTCTACTCAGCCCTGTCTGGACACGCCTGCTGTGCCTTGCTCTTTTCTCCCCTCACCAGCAGGAGAATTGGCAATCTTCTGGGATTTAATTACAGGTTCCCTGAGGGCCTTTCAGCCCATCACAGGGCTCCTACAGGCTGCTGGGAGGGTGACAGCAGCGTGCAGTGATGAACAGCAGCTTCCCTGCATGGTGGCTGTACCCAGTGCCCGGCCCACGCTCCTTGGGCTGCTCTGCATTTTCCTGAGCAAAACATGTCTCATTCCCATTTTGCAAGATCAGATAGCAAACGGGGAAAACACTTACAGCAGGAGAGATGATAAAAGAGAGAGGGCCGTGCAGCCAGGGTGGAGGATAGAAAGCACAGCAGTTCCCCTGGAGGTGATGCCTGCTTCCAACAACTCCTGTAACCTCTTTACATTCGTTAAATAATGACTTAGTAATTCTGCTCACTTTAATTAAGTTGACCCAGTGTGCTGACAGCTCAGGTCCAGGTGGGGATCTTTTTGGCCTTAGGCAGCCATGCTAGAATCCAAGAAAGTCCATAGACTAGGGCCAGCAAATACACAGCATGCACACCACCCATTCCCCAATCCTTCACCCACAGCAGACATTGCTAATTGATCCTGGCACCACTAAGCCTGAATGTTACAGGAAACTGGAAGTGAGTATTGGCTCTTCAGGTCTCAATAGTAGCTTAAAATAAGACAATAAGAGATTTTTGTTGTTGTTCTCTTGAAGTACAGTGACACTGTAGGGTCTCAAATATGCCTCAATGGAGGACATTATGAACATATCATAGGAGGTTTCTTCCCCCCAGGCAAGATTCCTCAATATTTCTCCCAAGTTAGCTCCCTCTGAAATGCCATGTGGTGTGGGGTTGGAAGGACCTTCATAGGGAGATATGGGATAAATCCATTCCCCTATGTATCCTTTGTTCTTGATCTTAGGGAATAAATAAGCATCTAAACACCTTGTCTCTCGTTTTCCTCCTTCAAAGTGAAACTCAAATGATATGGACTCTATCTACACCATTATCAGCTAGGGCAGAATGCAGAGCTTGTCCTCCCACCCCCCCCACCCCCCCCCTTTGCCACTGTGCTGTAAGTTCTCCATCGCTCCCAGTCTGTGTGGTCAGGAAGAGGCTGACTCTACTCTCCAGGGGTGGGCCCAAGGTCCAGGCCTGGCCACTCAGAGCTTTCCATCATCTTGGCTATCATCGTGGACGCTGGATTCTAGTAGACTTGTGAGACTCAGCTCTGGGGTTTTGCTGTATTTTTTGAAAAAGTGAGGATCTCTTACTGGGCTTGCAGGCTGAGCTAGAGGGGCATTAGCCTGGAGCTGCTGGTGAATGTCTCTGTGGCCCCTGGGAGAGATCCTGCAAGGCCCTGAGGTAGGGCTGAACTTGGCATGTTTTAAGCACAGAAAGACAGAATAGCCTGGAGAATGAGGGGAGAGTGGTAGGAGAGGAAGTCAGACATTTGCAGGTTATTCGAACAGCAGTGGGAAGCCATCACCACTTTGGGCATCCCCACACTCTCGAACTTTCTTTGCTTCCAACTCTTCCCTCTATATGAGGCATCTTGGATATTACCAGGTTTGATTAAGAGTTGGAAGACCTGGGGCATCCTCAAACTCTGCTGATAATTTGCTCAGTGAAATGGGCCACTTGTACCCCTCTCTAGGCTGGTTTCCATTCTGGTTCATGATGGAATTGGACTAGTTCAAGGGTAACAAAGAGATTTCATCTTTCATCCCTTCTCTATTTACTGGGCAGTGCCTACCTGGACAGCTATGAGGAAAAGGATCGTGAACATTGCCCAGGATCTGTGGGAGAGTGCCATGATCAATTAGCAATGTCTGCCATGGGTAAAGAAAAGGAAATTGTAAATCGTTCATCTCAAGACTGCATGCTCCTGGAGGTGTCTCCCATAGCATTTTATGGGTCTTTATGTCAAATACATCAGCTTGGAGCACCAGGCAGAAATAAAAGTGTCCAGCAAGTTAGGGAACTTATGCAGGAGCTCGAAATCAGCCATAGTGGAAGCATTTGCTACAAATCAGGGGCTTTTTCGTCTACCACTCACCCCCCCGGCCCCCGAGAACCAGCTTGCCAGCATGCCACTGGCCTGGGGCAGCTTTCTTGCCACTGCATAGAGCCTGAGACCTAAGCCACGGAGTGGAAGGTAGAGCCAAGAGATAGAGGACCAAGCCCTGAATGCAGCTGAGCCTGAAGCTGGATCTGCCTTTACACCTTTCAACTGATAAAATTATTCTTCTGTAAGCCTCTTTGGGTTCCATTTTCTGCCTCCTTACAACTAAAAGATGACTGGTATAAATTTTATATTCAATATGCAACAAACAGATGGTTTAATACTCATCTCTTCAAATGTGAATAGTTCTCCACTGGCTTAGGAGGAATGTTCAAATCCTCACCCAGCACCCCAGATTTCCTGCAGTCTGGCTCCACTTTCTTTCTCTGGCCTCAGATTAAGGCATCCTGGGCTCTAGGTTAAATGGACTTTCAAGGTGTTTTCATTAAAGTCTTCTCCCACCCCTCCGCTGTGCCTCTGTCCATTCTGTTCCCTCAGCCACTCTGCTATGCCTGTTGCTATCTGAAAAGATCTCATTTACTTCTTAGCTCATTAATTTTCAATCTCCCCAAGGGAGCAGGCTCATTGTTTCGTTCACAGCAATGTCCCCGGCACCTCAAACAGTGCCCGGCATGGTGCTCAATCAACGTTTGTGGAATGAATGAGGACTGCGTGGGCCCATGAGTCCGAGAAGCCAGGGTAACTCTCCACTGTCATTTGTTTGTTCACTATCCTGTCCTGGAAGCCCAATCTTTATTTATGGCCTCACAAGGCCTTCTGCTGTTCATGGATTTCTTTGCTTTCAAATATTTCTTTCATATCTAAAATAGAAGGCTGGCAAACGCCCCCTAAATCACCAGACTTCCTTGGCGGCATGCCACGTGTTCAGACCCCGTCCTGCCCCTCTCTCTACTTCCTATTTTTGAAACCAGTTGTGTATGTGTTCATGCATGTGCACAAGTGTGCATGTGTGTGTGTGTGTGTGTGTGTGTGTGCGCATGTGCACACACCTCCTCTGGGAAAGAAATGCTTCTCTGTCCCTACCAACGGTTGCCCCTTCGCTCAAGCTTTGGGCTGGCCTTAGCTTCAATCAGTACCTGTGTAGTAGTGGCTTAGTTATACCTGCAATCAGGAGCTCCTTGCTTGGTTGCAGGTAGGTTCTTCTCAAAGCCCATTTGGGATCACAGCCCTTTGATTATCACACAAACGATACAGGAGCAGTAATTACAGGGCTGCAAAATTGAGCCAGAAGAGTGCTGCCTGACACTTTGCTGGACTCCTTTCAGACACTTGTTATTTTTCCTTAGGTGTGGGTGTAGCCAGGGGCAATTTTCAAAATATTGAGCAGCTGGTAGGATGCAGGACTGACCAATCAGCCTGGTTGTATCCTTCCTCCCTCATCCACCCACCCCCATTTATATATTATTATTTTAAGTAATAATAGCTCTGACACAGAGGTACAACCTACAGCCAGGCTCATTTGTGTTCGATGCTTTCAAAACATCAGATAAGGAAACCGAGACTCAGAAAGATAGCCATTTTTACATTTTCTGTGACCATCACACTTTAGAGCTACAGAATATTGCATCCAATGATGTACCAAGTTCACATAACAATTCTCCTACTGCCAGGCAATTTATATTGTTTCAAGTCTTTTTTGCTGGTATAAATAATGCAGCTGTGACAGTCTCCATGTCATTAAAATTCCTTGAAGAATTCATTTTGGATGACTATATAATATTTCATATTGTCAACAAAAATGTGTGTACAAGGATACTAATCACATCATTACTTATAATAGCAAAAATTGAATGTAATTAAGCCACACAGAAAAATGCTCCTGAGATGATATTAAGTGAACACAGCAGGGTACAGAATCACATAATCAGTGTGCTTCTGATTATGGAGGGGGAGAAAGGTACAGATGCATGAAAAAAAAAGAAAAAGAGGGAAATATCCCTAAATTTTACCAGTGGTTATAGTGGGGTGATAACTTTATGTGGAAAATTGTTATTTTCTTATGTTTCTATATTTTCTGAATTCTTTACAATGAGCGTATATTTCTTTAACATTTTAAAAATCATAAAAAAAATTTTTTTTAAATAAATAAGTTCAGTCTGTGCATTTGGCTCATTGCTCTAGCCTAGGGTTTGGCAAACTTTTTATAAAAAGGGCCAGATAGCAAATATCTGATAGTAAATATTGACTTTATAGGCCATATGATCTCTGTTGCATTTACTCAACTCTGTACTGGCCTGTATAAAAGCAGCTATGACAATTCATAAACAAGTGGATGTGACTTTTTCAATAAAACTTTATTTATAAAAATAAGAGGTGGGCCAGATTTGGCCCCTTGGTAATCATTTGCCAATCCTTGTTCTAGCCCACCTTAATTACAGTTTTCCTTTAAAAAATGACATCGTTGGGCAGCCCGGGCGGCTCAGCAGTTTAGTGCCACCTTCAGTCCAGGGCCTGATCCTGGAGACCTGGGATCGAGTCCCATGTCGGGCTCCCTGCATGGAGCCTGCTTCTCCCTCTGCCTGTGTCTCTGCCTCTCTCTCTCTTTTTCTCTCTCTGTGTGTCTCTCATGAATAAATAAATAAAATCCCTTTTTAAAAATGACGTTGTTAAATATCACAACAGATACATTCTAATATTTGAATATAGAAAAAGGAATATTTATAATTTTTTTTAATGATAGGCACACAGTGAGAGAGAGAGAGGCAGAGACATAGGCAGAGGGAGAAGCAGGCTCCATGCACCGGGAGCCCGATGTGGGATTCGATCCCGGGTCTCCAGGATCGCGCCCTGGGCCAAAGGCAGGCGCTAAACCGCTGCGCCAGCCAGGGATCCCCAAAAGGAATATTTATAAAAATAAGTTCAAAATACCAATAACAAAAATGCAGTGAACATCCATGTACTGATCACCGATTTAAGCAATATTGCTATTAGATTCAAAGCCCTGGGTCCCCCAACCCCAGACTCCAGACCCTTCCTTCAAAAGGAACTAGTTTGACCACAAGTTTGTACCTCTCAATACATTGTGTGGTTTTGCTTATTTTTGAACTTTGGATAGATTGGATCATGGTATATGTATTATTCTATAACTTGTTTATGTCTTGTTCTTATGATTCATCCACATTGATGTGTGTACACAATCCATTTCTTTGCACTTCTGCATAGTATTCCTTGATGTGACGATACCATAATTTATCCATCAGATGGTTGATAGCCATTTGGGTGCTTCCATTTTTTTTTTCCATTTCAAACTGTGTTCTGAACACTCTTGAACACATGTTATGGTGCAAGAATTTCTTTAAGTGCACAAGGGATATCAGGACATATCAGGTCATAGGACCTGAACATCTTCAACTGCACTAGGTAAAGCCGATTGTTCTCCAAGTGGTTGTATCAACCCATACTCCCTCCACCATGGGATGAGAGTTCCTGTTGTTTCATATTCTCACCAACACTTGCTATCTTCATGCCCTAATAATATTTTATCTTAATATACTTTTTTATTTATTTATGATAGTCACAGAGAGAGAGAGAGAGAGGCAAAGACACAGGCAGAGGGAGAAGCAGGCTCCATGCACCGGGAGCCCAATGTGGGATTCGATCCCGGGTCTCCAGGATCGCGCCCTGGGCCAAAGGCAGGCGCTAAACCGCTGCGCCACCCAGGGATCCCTTATCTTAATATTGTAATTGCTTATACCACCTTACCTCCCAAAGCTTTGTGAAGACGGAAGATGCCAGATCTTTAGGCTTTATGCCTAACTGGACCTGGGAGTACTTGAGGAAAAAGAGGCAGGCTCCCACTGGACAAGGTGTGTGTACCTGTACAGTATGTGTCTGGGCATCTCTCGCGGGAACACTGGGGATCATTGAGTATGTAATTCATGTAATGCCAGGTCTCAGGCTGTTGGGGCTCAGGCAGGGGTAGGGTTGACTCTGGAGGTGGTGCTGGTGCGGCCAGGCTTACCCCAGAACAGGGCACTAGCTGCAGGCTGAAATGATGCTGGGATGCAGTCTCAACCTTTCGGGTCCTGTCCTCTGCAAGAGCCCTTCCACCTCAGGGTCTGGAAGGCTCTGCAGCACCAGGGAGCCTGTTTGGGTCCCAGCTCTGATATTTAGCAGCTGTGTGACCTTGATCAATCAATGAACCTTCTGTGCCTCAGTTTCTTTGACTGTAAAATGGGGGCAATCATAGTACATTCCTCATAGAGGTTTTTGTGAAGATTGAATCAGTTGAAATAGGTCATTTGATTAGAACAGCACCAGTAATATAGTAAATAATATTATCTATTATTATATTTATATTCACATTAACAATAGCTTCAGAATACTAGCTATATTACTGTTGCTGTTGTTATTTCTCCCGAATAGAAAGAATTCTCTTGGATGTCACAGCATTTATCTTTGTCCCAAATGTGGACCAGACCAGGAGGGGCGAGCAAGAGTATACATCACTTAATTGCTCTGTGATCATGGGTAAGTCACATTGCTTCTCTGAACCTGGGTTTCCCTAGTGGCTAAATGGGACTGCTCATGCCCTCTTCAGAGACTCAGCAGTGCTGGCTTATCTGGGGCGGGGCACAGGACAGAGTCATGGTGGGTACTGGGTGACCTTTTCCATCATTCCATTGCCCTTGCCCATTCTGAGCAGGGCTGCAGGCAGATAGTGGTGAACAGGGAGTGAGTCCTGACCTCTAGGGCCCACAGTCTCATGAACAAAGCAGATCGTGGCATTGTGGCAACAGGAGTAACTGTTATATGTATGGTGCACTTACTGGTGCCAGACATTGTGTTCAGCCCATCTCGTGGGTTATCTGTGAAGGATAACTGCTGCCATCCTCACCATGGTGAGGCAATGGGCCCACAGTCCTCAGAGCTCTGATGATTGTGCCAGGACTTGACCCACAATCTCTGACTCCAGCGTGTCTTAACCGAGCTGTGTTGCACAAGTACAGGAAGGTAAGCCCCTGACCACTGGGGTGGCGTGGGAAGAGGCATTACTGGAGGCATGCATTGGATGAGATGCTTAAGCTGGGTATTGAAGGATGCATAGGAGTTGGCCAGGCACACCAGAATGGGGACAGGGCGGGCCTGCCAGGCAGATGGGAGAGCACTGGCAAAGGTGCGAGGTGCATGTGTGGGGGATTGAAGAAGAGTCTGTTATCTCTGGCCACAGTAACACTGCATACAAACCACAGCTGTGCAGGGTTGTGGGAATGCACAGGGGTAGCTCAAGCTCCTGGGGAGGTTGGCTGGGTGTCCTGCTGATCCTGGCTGGGTCACCCAGGTGTCTAGGCATAGACAGAGTGTTGCTGACCTAAGCTGGCCTCAGTGGTGTTGATTAGGACTCAGCCCTACCCTGTGGGTCCTGCATCCTCCAGCACGCTACCCTGAGCATGAGCTCTTGGTGATGAAAGTAGTACAAGTGAGAAGGCACCCCTGGGTGTGCAATGCGCTAGTGTCTCATCCACTAACACCCCACTGGCCACAGCAAGTCACGTGGCTGAGCCCAAAGTCCACGTGGAGGGTACCGCAGAGGGCAGAGACACGAGGAGGGGTGAAGAATCCGGGCCGCATCTGCAAGCTGCCACACAGGGAGTTGACGGAGGCCGAAGCACCTGTGGGGTGGTCACGCTGCAGATGAGGTAGCAGAGGTCATTGGGGACGATCTGGGGAGAGTGGAGGGGCCAGCGGGAAGTGGGGAGGAGATGGGAAACTGTGCCGAGCACAAGAAAGGACACAGGCCTGGACCAAGGCAACAGGGGTGGGGACAGAAGAGATTGATTATGCCACTTCTGTCCTATAAAAACCAAGGAGTCAGGCTGAGGCACTCGGTCTGCTATGCAGATGTCACAGATGGCCCCCCCGGGATATAATTGGCCTTGGCCTCTGCAGAAAGGTTAATTGCTCAGATCACAGAGTCTGAGGCTCGCAGGACTGACAGGAAACCTCCCCAATTAAGGACCGGGAGCTGTGAGCTTCGGTCCCCTCTGGTCACTTGACTAGGCTGTGGGCAGCAGTGGAGGGGCAGAGCGGCGAGAGGCCCTGCCCAGGGAGCTCAGAGCCCCGGAGAGACACTAAGCATGAGCAAACATTCCGGGGGCTGTGACAGACAGCCTTACAGGGACAGTGGAGGCTAGAGGCTGTTTTGGCTGCAGAAACAGAAAACTCATTCCAACAGGCCTGAGCCAAAGGAGGAATTTGCGGCTCCTGTGACTCAGCGGTCAGGGGTGGAACCCGGTCACACAGCTGGATCCTGTGCTCCCTCCCATCTTCTGACTCTCAGCTGGGCCTTCCTGTGCTGGTCCCATTCTCAGGGGGGGCTACATAGTCCCTAGGAGATGCTCCCCCCACCAACAGTTCCAGGTCTCCATCCTCCCCAGTTGAGCAACCATCAATGGCAAGGGAGCACCTCCTTCCCAGATGTTTCAGCAAAGGTCCGCAACTGGCTCTGATTGGCCCAGCTTGCATCCCATACCCACCCCTGAACCAATCACTGTGGCCTGGGTCACAGCCCAGCTGGAACTGGGAAGGGGTGGTCTGCCCTGCCCCAGTACGAGGGCTGAGAACCAGGGCACAGTGGTTGGTCCCTACAAGGAAAAGCTAATTCTATTCCCAAAAGGGATGCGGGTCTGGTCCAGGGTACCAGAGAGGGAGTGGTGGTGGAGACGGGGTGTTGGTACCTACCAGGCTCCTAGGAGTCATGTCGAGAAGGCAAGGGCCCTCAGGAACTGTTGTGCAACAGCCCATTTCACAGATGAGGAGACTGAGCCAAGGATATGGTCATCTTGAAGTGGGGCAGCTGCTAGGAAGACAAACAAGATGGTAGAGTGGGGAGGGTCTGGGGAGAGGAAGGTTGGATTGGTGGATAGATTAGGGCCTTTCTGGGTCCTGTCTGAGGAGTTGACATTTTAGTTGAAACCCTAATGGAGAAGAAAAGGCAGCCACGTGAGGATAAGAGGAAAGATCCTTCCAGAGGGAGCAACTAGGTGCAGAAGGTCCGAGACTGAAGCAAACTTGGTCTCTCAGGGACCCAGGCTGATGGACACACCAACATCTCAACACAGGCAGGGGTGAGAGCCGGAAAGGTCACGCACCAGCTTTTTCTATGCATTTTCTTAAAAGTGATGCATATTTCTGCATAGAGCTGGGTGGCCAGTATAAGTCACCCTGTCCTTCTTATCTGCACGGGGGCCTGGGAAACGGGGAGGGGGGGTGGCATGGTTATCGAGTGAGGAGTAAGTGTTCCTGCAGGGCAAACCCACCATCCCTCCACCACCTTCTACCAGAAACTCTTATTTTAAAAATCTTTGCTCAATATCCCAGTTTGAAGGGCTGTCTGAAGAATGCTTTAATCTAAACGTTATTACTAATGAGGCCTAATCTATTTTCCCCTATGATTTTAGCTACATTCATTTCTTCTTTTGTGAATTATCTGGAAACCTAACCTCCTGGGCCTCCTTAAGAAAGTTGTTTTTTGTTTTTGTTTGGTTTTGTTTTCCCCCTTAACCTGAATCGCAAGGCATTTGGGAGCTCTGATCTCAAAGGCCCATCCACCTTGCATATTCTCCTGAATTCTCTGATCTTTAAAAATATCAAAGGAAATGCCATTTATATTGGCAAAAGCTTTGTGGGTGCCTCCCAGATGAAAGAATAAACCCCTGAAATTGGTGAGTCTAGATATTTTTAGACTTTTCTGCTGGAGTGATAAAACCAGGATCCTTTTGGCCAAGGTGGTGATGGGGGTGGGGGTGGCAGGGCAGTGGCAAGAGAAAATATGTTGTCTGGCTCCAGTGTAATAGAGTAAGGGAGACTCAGGGAAGAATCATGCATTAGTTTCCCCCTGCCAAGATGAATACCCTGCTCAGATCGAGGAAGCCCATCCTTTGCACCCTCATGGATAAGCCCTAAAAGATTTCTGCCTACAGACATTTTCCCCCCTCATTCTGTCCATGCCTTAAAGATGCTGACATGGGCTTGCATAGCATTTTTCAATCTGTGGGGTCAAGCCTAGTATACAGTAGGAGCTACGTACGTGTCTGTGGTTAAGAATCAGAAGTCCTGGGTTGAAGTCCACTATCTTGGGGAAGTTGTGTGACCTTGTTTGATTCTTGTGCAAGATGAGCTTTTACCCTCTGAAAAATGAAGTACGGTGAACTCAGTTGTGGCTGGGTGTCTGAGTTCTGGGAAGGGTTGGGAACTGGCATCCCAGGGCTCTGCCATCACTCAGCTGTGTTTAGTTGACTCACATGATGTTTGAAAACATTAGAATGCATTGCTGATGTTTCAAAGTGCAGAGATTTCACATAAAATCAGGATTTCTGGCTTCTTTTGAAAAGTTGGAAGATCTAGCGATTCTGGGTGCATACTCCATCCATTTGGATAGAACCAAGATGCAGCCTCTTCCTTTATCCCAGATATGGGTTGCTCCACCCTGGGATGGACACCCTGGCAGCTGGCCACCAGGTCTTGTCGTCTGCCTGACATGGAAGCAGAGTGTCAGTTCCCATTTATTTTTGGGACTGTGCCTTTACTTAGGAGGAAATTAAGAGACTTCTCACATCCATGTTCCTTGCAAGGGTGGAAAAGCATGTGCAAAGGCTCTGAGATAGGAATGAGTTTTGTATGTTCGTGGATGGAAAAGGCTGGACAGGTGGGTGGTGGGTAGGGTCCTGGGAGGAACTTGACTGTGAGGGGAAACCACTGGAGCACTGAAGCACTTAAAGGAAGGAGGTTTGATTTGCATTCTAGAAAGATCATTTTGGCTGCTGAATGGTGATAAATATTAGGGGAAAACAATAAAAAGGGAAGAAGACTAGAGGATGCTGGTGGGGGGTGTTGGCAATTTGACATAGTGGGATCAAGGAAGACATCACTAAGAAATGATATTTGAGCAACACTTAGAGGAGGGGAGGGAGATCCAAGGGAAAAGTGTCAATTTAGGCAGGGGGAATGACAAGTGCAAAGGTCCTGAGGCAGAGTGTGCCTGGAGCATTGAAAAACAGCAAGGAGGCCAATCTGACTAAAAGGAAGTGAGCAAGGGGCGAGAGGGTAGGAGATAGAGTCAGGAGGGATGGGGGAGTTAAAGGCCATTGCACAGGTGGCCCCAATGGTGAGTGAATACTGGGCCATTTGGCATGCACACGCAGAGTGGCTTCATGGAGGATCACAGAGGGTCTCTGTCTTGGCTGGGGCCCTCCTGAGGTCAGGACTTCCGAATATGAGAGTGTGGGGAGGGGGTGGATGCTGCAGTCTGTCTACTGAGCCCCGGACTCCTGGCCTGCTCTGTAAGAGTTGAACATTTTGAAACATCAGCAATGCATTCTAATGTTTTCAAACATCAACTCTGAAGCTGCCGTCCCTCCACAGCCCCCGGGACGGAGTCTCCCCACCTTGCGCTGTGAATAGGTTCCACCTGGGACCATCGGTGTGTTGCAATGCTGGGCATAAGGGCTGATGGAGTCAGGTGGGAGTTTGGGCCACCTTAGGTACTTGCCTTCATGGGACACATGTCAGACTAGTGGGATCCTCAGGGCTGAAGCCTCTGCTGCTTCCTCGGCCACAGATTCTTTTTTTTTTTTTTTTTTTTTTTTAAAGATTTTATTTATTCATGAGAGAGAGAGAGAGAGAGGCAGAGACATAGGCAGAGGGAGAAGCAGGCTCCATGCAGGGAGCCCGATGTGGGATTCGATCCTGGGACTCCAGGACCATGCCCTGGGCCAAAGGCAGGCGCTAAACCGCTGAGCCCCCCAGGGATCCCCTCGGCCACAGATTCTACCCTTGCCTTCAGGGATCCCACCACGGTCTCCCCGCAGGTCAGCATGGACTGCAGGCTGCGCCTCCCTGCTCTCTCTGAGTGGTGGTGGCACGAACTTGTGGACACGCACCCAGGTCTGACCCTTCCACCCCCCACAGGAGGCTTCCCCCAGCTCCCACTGCCCGCCGGATGAAGTGGCCTCCCCTGGCCAGTTCTGGCTTTCACACTTGGCCTCTGTGGTCCAGCCATGCTCGTGGTCCTAACTCCTGCTCTTGGTCTGCTCTGCCTTCCCTGGACCCTCCTCTAGAAACTGCCCGAGACTGCCCAACCTGACCCAGGCTGGCTCCTGGCAGCGGCCTTTCACAGCGGCATTCCAGGTCCGGGGCAGAGCCAGCACTGAGCCACAGTGAGGCTCTATGTCCACATAGGCCACCGAGTCCACACTGTAACCTTTGATGTGGGTGTTATTGGCATTCCATTTTACTGATGAGGAAACTGAGGCCCAGCAAGATTTACATAACTCGCCCCAGATCACACAGCTGGCAAGTGGAGGAGGTGGGATTTGAACCAGCCAGATTGGCTGCCCTCCTCTTCTCCCTCCTTGGCGCAAACCTCCCTGAGCCTACTGGTTCCCGTCACTAAAGCCCATGGGGTCTACACTGCCAGCCTCACCACCACCACTCCTATCCCAGCCTCCAAAGTCACATTCCCCTTGGCATCGGCCTCTGAAGAAATCTGCCTCCCTCTCCACACACAGAAGGATCTGGATCTCCAAAGCATGTGGCCTCTTCTCATCTCCATCCTCATTCCCCATGACCTTTGGGTGGCATTCATAAAAGTGGCTCCTCCTTCTTGGATCACTTGCTTCTCTTAGCTTGCTGCTGAAGGAGTCTGGCTGCCTCTTCTTCCTCTATGCTTGTGTCATTTCGTCATTTGTTCATTTAACAAATATTTACTGAGTGCCTCCTGTGCCATGCCAGACACTGTCCTCAAAGACAGCGCTGAACATGCCAGACAAAATCTCTGCCTGCATGGGGTTCTCATTATGGAGAGGGAACAGGCCACACATAAGTGAACTACCAGATAACATCATTTCAAATAATGAAAAACAAAACAGGGTAAAGTGTTGAAAGTGACATATGTGTTGGGGTGGTAGCTACTTTAGATGGAATAGTCAGTGACATCTGAGCTGGGAAGCAGTAAATCAAGCAATGTTAGGGGATAAACATTCTGGACAGAGGGCACTACAAGTGCAAAGGCCCTGAGGTGGCTGGAGTGTGGTGGGTAAGGGGACATCCAAGGGTGTGCAGTGGCTTGACAACCTGGTGGGATCTTGAAAGCCAGGCAGGGCGTTGGGGTTTATTTCAAATGCAATGGGAAATCTCCAGAAGGTTACAACAAAGGAGAGACTTACTCAAGATAGTACTGAAGTCCTAGCCACAGCAATCAGATAAGAAAAAGAAATAAAAGACATCCTAAATGGTAAGGAAGAAGTAAAACTTTCACTGTCTGCAGATGGTATGATACAAACATAGGAAACCCTGAAGACTCCACCAAAAAACTACTGATAAATAGAACTATTTAAATAAACAGATGAATAAAACTGATAAATAAATTGAGTAAAGGTGCAGAATATGAACTCAATATACAGAAATCTATTGCATTTCTATACATTAATAATGAAATAGAGAAATGAAGGAAGCACTCTAATTTACAAATGCACTATAAAGAATAAAATACCTAGGAATAAACTTTACCAAATAGGTTAGAGACCTGTACTCTCTGAAAACCATAGAACATTGATGAAAGGAATTGAAGATGATACAAACAAATGCAAAGATATTCCATGCTCATGGATTAGAAGAACCAATACTGTTGAAATGTTCATACTACTGAAAGCAGTCTACAGATTCAGTGCAATCCTTATCAAAATGCCACCAGTATTTTTCACAGCGCTAGAACAAATAATCCTAAAATTTCTATGGAATCACAAAAGACACCAAATAGCCAAAGCAATCTTGAGAAAGAAGAACAAAGCCCGAGGTATCACAATCCCTGATTTCATAATGGCATTTATATTTATATTTTTAGAAGATCCCTCCATCTCAGAATGTGGCCATGCAGCAGAACCACCAGGGGTGCTTTTTCAAGATGTGGATCCCCACCTCTGCCCACATCTGTGGCATCGGCTTCCTTGGGGGGGCAGCCTGGGAATGTGCATTTTAACAAGCACTTGCAAATTTGAGAACCGCTGCTTCAGGCAGAGATTCTTTTTTTTTTTTTTTTTAAGATTTTATTTATTTATTCATGAGAGACACACAGAGAGAGGCAGAGACACAGGCAGAGGGACAAAGAAGTAGGATCCCTGCAGGGAGCCCGATGCCGGACTCCATCCCAGGACCTCAGGGGTCACACCCTGAGCTGAAGGCAGCCGCTCAACCAATGAGCCACCCAGGCGTGCCTTCAGGCAGAGATTCTTAACCTGGAAATTACCAAGGGGTAGCAGACAAAATTCAGGGGATCCAAGAGTTTGGGTGGCAAAATATTACATCTCTACTCTCATAGCCTCTAATTGGCAGTCTGTATTTCCCTCCTAGCCCCACCTGGGACTTTGACACCAATCAGAATCAGAGTTTTCACAACACATTACAGGGTTTGTAGAGATCTCGAAAATACCACTTCCCTCCTCACTGCTTTGAAGCCATGGGAGTTATTAGACCTTGTTATTTCATGCATTAATAAAGAAGCATGTAGGTTAATATTATACATCTGACTTTTTAAAAAATGTCTTGATAACTCCATTTCAATATAATTAGTTTCCTTTGCAATTCTATATATGTTTTTTTTTATGCATTTAAAGACGTTATTCAGAGGAAGAACCCTTAGGTTTCATCAGCTGTCATAGAGGTATGCGGCCCAGAAAAGGTGTAGAACTCCTGTAGAGAGCTGGAGGCAGGGAGAGGGGGGCACGCAGGCAGAGCTGGATGCCACTCCTGACTCCCCTTGCCAATGCTGTGGGACCTTGGGCAAATTACTTTCCTCCTCTGTGCCTCTGTGTCCTTACCTATAAGACGTAGCACCTATTTCTAATGCTTGTTGGAAGGACCCAGCCAGGCCACCAGGGGCAGGGGGCGAGGACACCAGGACGTGCCTTTTACTCCACTGGCATGTGCATGTGGAGGCTAGCTGAGGGGGGGGGGGGGAGCTGGACTTGCTGTGCTCTGAATCCCAGCTCTGCCGCTTGCTAGCTGTGACTCTGGGCTGAGTAATGAGCCACTCTGTGCCTCAGTTTCCCCTCCATAACTTGGAGGTAATAATAGCACGCAGGTCATAGGGTGCTGTGAGATGAAATGAGTTTCTATTTGCAAGAGCCCAGTCTGGTGGTTGGTGCTCCTTGGGCGAAGTATAACATGGTCATTATTGGGTGTGTGTCTCACCCCTGAAGTTAAATTTGGAGTTCCCGGAGGGCTGGATCCAAGTCCTGTTCCCCTCTCCATTGTGCATACTACTTGACACAGAGTCTGGATTTGGGAAATATGTTTCCTGCACGACTGCTCTTTTTTTCAGGGTGAAGGCACACCCTAGAGGTCAAGATCACAGAGGGCAAATCAGATGCCACCAGGGCCACAGGGGACCCCGGATTCTTTAAGGGGGCCACAGGGAGGGACAGAGCAGAGGGCTAGAGCACAGCTAGTCTTGGGGTCCTGGGCAAAAACCGAATCTGGATAATCCAGTTGACAGGATCTCCCCACCACCCACTGAGCCTGTCATCTTCCCCAAGCCCTGGGGAAGGGCTACCATATCTGTCCCCAGTTGAATACTGGCTTCTTTCTTTCCTCTCACTATTTCCTTCCAGCTCCATTGTAAAGGTCTCTGCTCACCCTCAGGGTGATTCCCTGGGCCGTAGCCTCTACTGTGGGATACTATAGGGAAGGGTGGGGAGTGTGGCAAACTGCAAAGTACCTGCCTCACCTGCGGGAGTAGCCACTCCTCGGCTCTAGCCGATGTCTTCAGGTGGTGGCATAGTCCTGGCCTGCTGGGTTTCCACAAGAATCTAGATTCTCATGAGGCTTTCCCATTTTGAAATGTTGGCATGGAATTCAAAATTTTAAAAATACCACGTAGACCCAGAGAGGAAGACACACACACACACACACACACACACACACACACACAGGCCGACAGACAGAGAAAGAGAGGAAACAAAAAACTCCAGAAAATAGAAGAACAACAAAAAAATCTCAGAAACTTGTTCTTGGGCCAGTATGCAACTTCTGACCTACCCTGCTCTATTTCCTTCACCTGCACAGCAGCCCCATTTGGGGAGAAGGGGAGGCCCAGGGAGGTGAGAGCACTTGCCCAAGACAATGAGATGGTGGGGGAGGTGGGCAGCATGGGGCTGGGGGCCAGAACCCAAACCTGGCCTTCTAAGCTTTTCCCACTACACTGACCCCAGCCTCCTCCTCTCAGACCCCAGCCTGTGTGGGCCAGAGCTTATGTCCAAGGCCAGCTTCTGGAGTCTAAAGAGAAAGAAGACTCATTGCGGTGTGGTGCTGAAGGCCAAGGTCACTATGACACATCTCAAATGCTCAGTGACTGTCCCCGGATTCCAACAGAGCAGTTTCTAAAGGGCATGTCTGCTAGAGTCATTTCTAAATTGACGGGGACTGGAGCCTTGCGGAACTCTGGGGGCAGTAAGGCATTGTCAGAATCCATTCTGGTGATAAACTAGTTTGTCCACTTGAGAGCTCGGAGGAGAAGGACTCATTCCTTGGGGCTCAGAGTGTCAGCTTGATGCACCCACATTTGCTGAGGCCCTACAATGTGCCAGGAACCAGACTAGGGGTGGGGTTTGCAGCCATGTCTTCTTGACTTGTCCAGAGAACGTGTAAGCTTGGTCGTGTTGATTCCATCTTATAGTCAAAGAGACTGAGGCTCAGAGAGGTTAGATAAAGATCCAAGGTCAAATCCAGACCTCTATGACCCCAAGACTGGGCTCTCTCCACCTTAGCACGGCATCTATCTGGAAGGAGTGGAGAGACCATCTTCTTTGCTGAGGGGGATCCGAGGGCCAGAGCAGGGGCTGGGGTGGTCAGGAGAGGCTTCTTGGAGGAGGTGACCTTCTATGAAGAAAAAAGGTATATTAGTTTCTCTTTGCTGTTGTAACAAATTAGCACAAACCTAACGACTTAAAACAGCATAGATTTCTTATCTTGCTGTTCTGGGGATCAGAATTCTAAAATGAGACTCATGAGGCTAAAATCAATCACGGTGTGTTCCTTTCTGAAGGCTACAGGTGAGAAACTGTTTCCTCGCCTTTCCAGCCTCTGGAGGCTGCTTGCGTTTCTATGCTCGTGACTAACCCCATAGTACCCCAACCTCTGCTTCTGTTGTCCTATCTCCTGTTCCTGAATCTGACTGTCTGGCCTCCCTCTTATAAGGACCCTTGTGATTACATGGGGCCCACCTAAATAATCCAGGATAACGTCCCCATCTCAAGATCATAATCACATCTGCAAAGTCCCTTCTGCCACATAAGAGAATATATTTGCAGGTTCTGGAAACCAGGATGTGGGTATCTTTGCAGACCCTTATTCAGAAGCAGATGACCCCGCCAGAGGACAACACTTCGAGGGCTGGAGTCAAGCCTGAGGCTCCAGAGGGCATGGAATGTTCAGCAAGCAGCCGTGCTGAGGGTTGCTGGTGGGCAGAGCTACTTAGGTCCCACTTTTCAAGGGCATCAAATGCCACATCGGGACATTTGAACTTCATCCTCCAGAGCAGTGCTCCTCACACTTGAACGTGCATCTGGATCAGCTGGGGATCTGGTGAAAATGCAGACCGTGAGTCAGTAGGTCTGGGCGGGGACCTAGAATCTGCATTTCCTATAGGCTCCCAGGGGCTGCAGCTGTTGCTGCTTTGTGAACCAAGGCTCTAGAAAAAGATGGTGATGCAGAAAACAGTTCCACCCAGGCTCTGTGTTTCCAGAGCATCACACTCGTTGGCATTTGAATGGCATTCTCTTCCCAAGCCCTCTGCTAGCTAACGTTTTTGCACATCCTACAAGAGTGGCCACTGAGGATCGCCACCATGACCTCCAGTCCAAGCCTAAAAGGTTCCGTCTGACTCATTGAAGGAAGTTTCCCAGCGCCGTGACACCAGCAACTCACCAGTCTTCTCAGGCCTTCATGCAAAGGATGTGGGACTGGGGTGGACAAGATGACTCGGGAATAGCTCTCAGATCCCCGCTCTTGGCTCCATTATATCAATGTGGGCATATTTTTAGAGCTGAATTGTCTTTTCTTTTAATCTAACTCTTTGAAAATTGGCACCCTGGTGTGTGGGGTGGCGTGGTATTTGCTGGAACCCCTCCCCCCCCATCCCTGAGCAAGCTGGATAACTGAGGGTTTGCTGGGTATTTCACTCCTACATGGAGATATAAGTGAGGACCATGTAGGGTCTTAAAATGTTACTTCGACGCAACGCGTCCAGGATAGAAATGCCTTTAGACATCATTATATAGAGGGCTGTAAACTCAGACTCATGAGAGCTAGACGGGAGCCAAGAAAGGGGGACGGGAACCCTTCAGGCGGGGTCTGTGCTGACCCAGACCTATGTGCCCTGTCTCAAGCGAGCAGCCCCAGCTCAGCCCTACCGTCATCAGCATATGGGAATGCAGGTCCAGTATTGCTGCATCCACTCATTTTGCAAACGAATCCAGAAACCTGGATGAAATTTTATGTGAAGTCTCCTATTTTTAAATGTTGATAATGAATTCAGATATTTTTAAAATATGTGTGGGCCAAACAAGACATTTTTGTGGGCTGGATTCGGCCTGTTGGCAGCTTGTCTGAGAAGCCACTTGTTTTACTGGGGGGGAAACTGAGGCCCACAGAGGCACAGGGGCCTTCTTGAGGTCCCACAGCATCGGCTGGAATGCAGGGCTGCTGAGTTCCAGCTGACCATCCATCCTCTCGCTGTGGCTCCTCTTTGGGCCAGCTCCTTCCCCGCCAGACCTCAATCCCCGCACCTCTCTGAGGGTTACCCTGCTCCCCAGTCTTGCAACATCCAGCAACCTGGGATGTTGACATGGCTTCCTCTCCCTACCTCAGTGCCCTCAACTGGTTTTGTGACATGGGTGCATCCTAACTCCTCTCTGGGCTAACATCTCATGGAGATGGAGCGCTGGGGGTTCAGTGGCCCCCAGAACCCCTCCCTGCAGGTCCCTGAAGCCTCCCAGCCCCTGAGCATCCCCACCTCTGAGCTTCAGGATTGACATTCTGCAAACAGCAGCTGTCATGAAGCCATTTCCAGCCCCAGAGGTCCTGGCCCACGTCATTTACATGATTTAACATGCTGGGTTTCGGGGGGGCGTGTCTCTGAGCCCACAGCCAGCAGCCACTGCGCCATGACTTATTGATTTGACATATTAAACTGATGGATTTGGGGGGGGGATTATTTTATCTTGAAATGCCATGGTGCTTTGGGATTTCATATGATTTTGCAACAGTTCCCCTCTGCTTCCCAGAAGGGTTTTATTTGTCCAGTGGCTGGAATGCACTTGTTCTGGCTGCCTACTCCTTGGCCACATCCCATGGGAATAACAACAAAGACAATAATAGTAACAGCTCGTGCTTACATAACACCTGCTGTGTGCCAGGCACTGCCCTAAGCACTTTGCTCATCTATTAACTCGCTTTGTCTTCACACAGCCTGCAAAGTGGGTACTACATCCACCCCCAATTGTCAAGTGAGAACACAGGTTCAATGGGAGTGCGTCACTTGCCCCGTCTCCCAGCTAGTACCTAGTAGAGCCAGGCATCAACCGAGGTGAGCCGGCCCAGGTCCCTGTTTTTCATACCTGTGCCCCACTGCCACTTATAATTATCCTAATTGCTCATAATTATACTTATTAGGAAGTAATAGTAACACTTAGCTTCCTTGAATACTTCCCAAGTGTCAGGCTTGTGTAATTTACAGATCTTGTCTCATTTAATGCTCAGGACAGATCTATTATGCCCATTTTTCAAATGAGGAAACCGAGGGACAGAGGCATAAGGCCCCCGGCCAAGATCATACATCCAAGACACAGTTCCCACCCGTGATCTCCCACTCAGCCAAACTGGTCCTGGAAACTCTCTTAGCAAGGGAGGGACCGGGGCGAAAGGGAAATTGTTCTTGAAAACCCATCAATTCCATCAATGGAGGGTCAGAGTTGGTGTTATGAAGCTGTTTTTTAAAAAGGCAAAAAGTGCAGCTAACAGGATTAGCTGTCACCCCACGGGCCCCGTACCTGATGAGAAGCCATTTCATTTCTTCTGCCCTGGGAGGTCACCAGTTCTCGGCTGTAAATCGAGCCATTCGTGCCAAAGTCAGAGACTCTAAGCAATCATCTCTGTGATTCCTTAAACTTTCTGGATGTCACCAAGGCAAGACCCCACTGTCCCGGCTAGAGGCTGCCAGCCCACTGTCCTTTCAGATTTCCTTTATTCACACGTGTGGGCATCCATAACAGGAATAATCATGATGAGCACTGATTGCAGGCCAGGTCCTATGCAGTGGTTTCCGATGTTTAATTATTCAAGTTTCACCTTCTCTGTGTTTGCCACACGCCAGCATCTACCATCTAGCATTGACTCAATCTTCTTCTGAAGTTGACTCACTTTTCTCTTTTTTTAGGGGGGGTAGGAGGGACAGAGGGAAACGGAGAGAGAATCTCAAGCAGACTCCATGCACAGCATGGAGCCCGACGCAGGCCTCCATCTCACGACCCTGAGATCATGACCTGAGCCAAAATTAAGAGTTGGACACTTAACTGACTGAGCTTAACCCAGGCGCCCCTGAGGTTGACTTGCTTTCTTATACGTACATTAAAAAGGGAACTTTTGATCAGTGGTGCTCATGTTTGAGGGTTTGTCAAGATCGTCTGGAGAGCTTGTTACAACAGTCAGGTCCCAAAGCCCAAGAATTAGCATCACACGTTGTTGCGTGCGACTGCAGGTTGGGGCCCACGCTGAGACTGCTGGCTGAAACTACTGCTCTAATTGGATCCCTTGCCAAAAACCACGATGTGTCAGGGAGGGTCCCTGCAGGAAACAGAATCCCCCAAATGGTTCAAATGAAGACACTTTAATGAAAAAGTCCTTATAGAGGCATGGGAAGGGCTAAGAGAGTCTGAGGCCCCCAAAGGCTGGCTATAGAAGGGAGCCGTTACCAGCCTTGGGTGGGAAGGAGAAAGGGTGGGAAGACTGTAAGAGCCACAGCTGCTTTGCTCCCACAAACTTTGGGAGCTGTCATAGGAAGAAAATGAAACCTCTGCCAGAGAAGGGGCTCAAGACAGGGAGCAGGGCAGAAACACACTGACTTTTCTCTTCCCACCCTCCGATTTCTAGCCAGTGCCCCTCATTGCTCATCCAGAGGGTCAGGCAGCCTGGGGGTGGGTTCCTAGGAGTCAGGTCCCTGGGGCACAAAACAGGGTGGAGAAAGGTAGAGAGCAGTGGGTGGGGGAGAATGGGAGAGGATGGGGCTGATGGAGAATCACCAGCCCAGGAGGAAATCGTCTAAGTGTCCTTCACGTTGACCTAGGAATTGCCCAAGATTTTGAGCCCTCTCACGGTTTTAAACAATTAACAAGTGCTAGAAAGGTGTTAAGGACACATTAGCACCAAACAGAGACTCTTGATTGAGGTGATAAGAATTTTTAAAATAACAGAGAAGTGAGTAGCTTTTTCACTTTTTGACTCAGACAATTTCTCGTGGTACCTCCCCCCCCCCGCCCCCCAGGAAACACAGATGTGTAGATGGCACCCCCCAGTGTTACCCACTTGGAGTACTTAGTGGCTCTCATCAGGCATTGGTTGAGGGCTGCAGCTGGGGGTGGAGGGTGGTATCAAACCCCCCCACACACACCCTGTCTAGCCTGCTGTGAAGGTGGGTGAAGGTGGGGGTGGGCGCTGGTGACCAGGGCAAGCACTGGGCCAGAGAGGGCCATATGCCAGGAGGGGGGCAGCGTGTGCAGAAGTGCTGTGGCAGGGGTGGGTGGGGCACCCATCATGTCAGCCTCACGACCCTCTTCCCAGCCTGTTCCCTTGGGGACTGATGTTCATGAGCATCTCAACCACCCTCGTACCTCCAGTTACCATCTCTTTGACAATCATTTAATGAGTGCCCATGTCTTGCCAATGCCTGCACCTTTCTGTCTGAGCTCCAGGTACATCCTGGACATCCTGCCGGAGGTCCTGCAACTGATGTGGAAGCCCACTGTCTTCCTGCCTTAGCATCACCTCATTCTCAGTGAAGAACATTCACCATCTGCACAGTTGCCCAAGCTGGACACATGGCCCCACTCTGGACTCCTTCCTGTTTTTTGTGACCACATTCACAGTCAGAGTCTGCTGAGCCCATGCCTTGGGGGTTATCAGGTTCCCCACTTGTCCTCACCCCCACCGTTGCCATGGTAGGCCACCATCATCTCTTGCATGGAGCATAGCAGGGACCTCCAGCTGGCCTCTCCACCCATGCATCCTTCCTGAGCGGACCTCTTGATGGGGGGATCCTCCCTTTGCTGAGACCCTGAGGACCCCACTGGCCTCTGCCTCATGGGTCAAGCCCACCTTCCACAGCTTGGCTTTTGGCATCCTCATGGCCTATTTTCCCTTGTGACGTCCTTCCTCCCACCCCCCCCCCCTGACATCTGGGGGCCAGCTGGCCTCAGGATTGTTGAGTACTGAAGCCCACCCTCTCCCCCATCCTGGTTCAAGAATTACTTGGGATGCTGGAAAGCACGTAGATGAGAGCCATGGCCAGGGACCCCTGTGTCCCTCAGCTTAGATGGGCCCTTCTGACCAGCCCAAGAGCAGAGAATAATATGATTTCAAAGTGGCTACTCCATCCTGCCAACTTATAGCCATGACAGGTCCTGGCGTCAGAGAGGTCCAGTTTTGAACCCAGATGGTACCACTATCTAGCTGTGTAGACTAGTTGCTTCGTCCCTCTGAACCGAAGTTTGCTCATCTGTAAAGTGGGTGCTACCTCCCTACTCATAAGGGTGTTAGGAGGATAACATGTGAGTGCCAGTGTCTGAGGTCAGGTTCCCTAGATGTAGACACTGAGATGAGAATTCATGTGTAAGTCATTTACAAAGGAAATGCCCCAGGGGAGAGGGGTGAGAGAATTGGGGGAGGCAGGGCCAGGGAAATAAATCTGGAGAGAATAAGAGCCTAAGTAACTGTAACCAGGAAATATAGTGCCTGTTTCTCCACAGTTAACTTACTTATTTTCTGAGCATCTGAGCCCCTGATGCCCATCGCACCCCTCGGCCCATCTGAAAAAGCAGAGCTGAATGCTGCTGTGAGGGGAAGTGGGAAGGGTGGAGGCCTGGCCTGGGCCCATGTGGGCAGGGATAAGAGCACCATCCCCTTGGGGAGGGGGAGTAGGGATGCTCTGGGGGAGGCACTGAGTCAACAAGCAGCACAGTGGTGAGGGGCGGCCTCCACCTGCCACCAGGATGACAGCAGCTGGAGGTGAAGGCTGCTGGGAGGGAGGCCAGGCCTCCGAGGGAGCTGCCGCCCTCCTGGTGTGGCTCAGCTCACCCCGCATCTCCTGCCTTCCTCCCTGCTGCCTCCGTGGGCCTTGGGCCAGGGAAGGGCCTCGGAGGCTATGAGTGTGCCGTGCCAGGGGGTGTTTTAACAACATCCAGGCTGCCAAGAGCACATTATTCTTTTACAGAAATCCAAGGGATTGCCCAGGAGATATGATATTTTTGTAGCCAAAAAAAAAAAAAAAAAAAAAAAAAAGAAAGAAAGAAAGAAAAGAAAAGAAAGAAAAAAAAAAAGAAGGAAAGAAAAAAGAAAAAAAGGAATTTCTCCACAGCTCTAAAAGCCCATGTGCTAGGAATGATAGTGGGTGTTCCAGAATCTGGATTCTTCATCAGGGAGCAGATAAGGACCGAGAATTTTCTATTTGTTTGCTTCATTCACTAAGTGGTATATTTCAGATATCCCTAGGACATTTCTGGTGGAAGGAATAATTTTATAAAAGCAGAGAAGTAGGAAAGACATGTTTGACAAGTTTGGAAAACAGAAAAGCTGAAGATCGGGACTCTTTGTTGTAAGGGATAGAAATTCCACCTCAAACTGGCTTCAGCAAAGATAAGGACTTAACTGGTTCATGTGACTGAAAGAACAAATGACAATAGCTTCAGGCATGGCTGGATCCAGGGGTTCAAACAATGTCATAGGACATAATCCTCATCCATCTCAGCTCTGCCTTCCTTGGCACTGATTCTCCTTTCACAAAGGTCCTTGCCCCTTGGTGACTCAGTGAGTTCCGTCTTTCCACCCTCCTAGGCTCAAACCCAGGAGGAAGAAAGGACTTTTCTTCGCCAATAGTTCCAGCAAAAGTCCTGTGGCTGACTCTCATTGAACTGACTTGGGTCATGTGTCCATCTCTGGCTGGCCAGGCCTGGTCCATAGTCCCTTCTCTAAAGTGTGGGGCTTGCTCTAACACTGGTTAGTGTGGCTTTAAGGTAGGTCGTGTGATGCGTTACATTTTCTCCTGCCCATCCTTTTTCTCAGAAATCTTATCTGCTCCCACGATTCCATTTCTCCCTCTTGACTCTGTCTCTATCCTTGGACCTCACTCAACCCCCCTGGGCTCTATTTCCAGGGGACCATGGTGGGGGCATGTACCTCTCATACAACAACAGTAATATCTTGTACATTGAGCTGTCACTAGGTACTAAGCACAAGCTCTTCACATTGCTGTGTAGTGGAATCCTCACAGCATGACAATATTATAAAATAGGTGTTATTATTATCTTTGTTTTCTCCATGAAGAAACAGAGGCATAGAGAGGTTCATTCTTAAATCAATGACTAGAGTTCGGGGTGGGGGGTCATGAGGCTCTGGTTGGCTAGATAGGAATCATGTGCTTGACCATGGAGCCAAGATGTGAGTCAGCTGCAAGTCAACTACACAGACCAAGAGAAGGGAAAGGACACTCCAAATGAAAAGCATGTAGAATGAAGGGAGCGAGAATGTGGGGTGGGAGAAACAGAATATGCCCCCTAAACTAGGTGGTAAATGATGGCAGTCCAAATTGGAAAAGTTTGGGAGGAAAGGGAGCTGTGCTAGCATAGGATCTACAAAGATTTGGGCAGCGAAGCCAGTGCAAGGACAGAGGTGCAACTGGCCTTCAGGAACAGCTGGAACCAGGCACTCACACTCTCACCCCATTGGCCAACTCTAGGTCATGTGATCACACTGGACCAATCATCTACGCCTAGGAAGGCAGCCCCACTTTTTTAGAGCAGGGCTGCTGGGGGAGGGGGGTTGGTTAGCCACGAGGTTGAAGCTGAGGAAGGAGCCGTAGTAGTTTCTAGAAAAAAGGGGGATACGGTACTGGGCAGATGAAAATGTAGGCGCATGCTTGTAGCTGCAGGTGATGGAGAACCCCGCCCTGACCAGTGTAACCATAGGGAAGCGCCCGGGGCTGGTGGTTGGCCCAGTGACGTCACCCTTCTGGTTGCTCTTCATCCTAAGGCCGGTGCCCCCCCCGCCCCCCGGGCCATCAGACGGCTGCCAGGAGCGGAGAGGGACTGCGTCCATCTGCAGGGCGGGGCGGGGGGTCCTCCCTGCGGTCAGGACGGCCGATGCATGCATGCCGCCGTGCAGCAGTGTGCCTGCCTGACCCGGCCCCGGGAAGCAGCCCCACCCGCGGGGCGCCGGTGGAAGGTGGGCGTGGCGGGGCCACCCCGCGGCATCCTTCCTCTCACGGCCACTCTGCGCCTGTCGTGCAGGGGTCCTGTGGCTGTCGGTGGTCTCCGAGGTGCTCTACATCCTCCTGCTGGTGGTCGGCTTCAGCCTCATGTGTCTCGAGCTCTTCCACTCCAGCAATGTCATCGACGGGCTCAAGCTCAACGCCTTCGCAGCTGTCTTCACGGTGCTGTCAGGTAAGGTGGGGGGCCTCAGGTGGTGCAGCCTAACCCCGGGCTTCCGGCAGAGCGGACCCCGCGGGGTTCCCGGGCCGCCCTGGGGCCGAGGCCTGGCGCTCCCACCCGGTGACCGTGCACCAATCACTGCCCTTCTCTGAGCCTCCGTGTTACAGTTTGTAAAATAGGATTTGTCTGCTCGCCTGTTCACTCATTCGGTGGTTATTGAATCACTGTGCTAATAATAAGTACTGGGGAGGGGGGGGGGATCCTGGGTGACTCAGCGGTTTGGCTCCTAACTTTGGCCCAGGACTCGATCCTGGAGTCCGAGGATTGAGTCCCGCGTTGGGCTCCCTGCATGGGGCCTGCTACTCCCTCTGCCTGTGTCTCTGCCTCTTTCTCTCTTTCTCTCTCTCTCTCTCTCTCTCTCTCTCTCTGTGTGTGTGTGTCTCTCATGAATAAACAAATAAAATCTTTCAAAAAATAATAAATACAGGGGTTTTAGTGATGAACAGAAAGGGTCAGTTGTAGTCTTCCCGGAGCTTAACACATGTGGGAGAAAGAGGTGGATTAGCTTGAGATGTATTCAGGAGCTGAACACCGAACAGTCTAGTGATGGATGGTATTTGGGGGATGAAGCAGAGAGAGGTGCTTTATTAGAATGAGGGGATGGTGGTGTCTCCTGTAAGGATATAAAAGGGGGGCCTGTTTGGCGTGGCAGGCACATCACTCATCTGCTTTAGCTTATTTGCCTTTGAGACATTCTTGTGGAAGCTGAAGGAGCAAACACCCCTGGAAGCTCAGGGGCTAGTGTGAGGTGGGCAGAGATTGTGTGTCACGGCCACAGCTGGGGACTTTGAAGGTTTTAGGGAGAACGGGATGCTCCGAAGCATGATATGACTCAGGGAGGTGGAGACAGACGACTCCAAGAAAATGCCATTAGGTGAGGTGGCCAGGTGCCCAGAGTTATTTCAACAGATCCCGGTCATGAGGGGTTAAGCAGGGAATGTGCCAGAGGGAGTCAAAGGAACCTATAAACCATAACTTCAGGAGGCCTGACAGATAGAGTGGTGGCTTGGCTGTGTAAGACATCTGTTCCTAAAAAGCCAAATGTAAATTGAATTTCTATAAATCTAATCCCATTCTTCATGCTTTGGAAGAACCCTCTATTTAATGAAACCGAAACGATGAACCTTTTGGTGAGGGAAATAATCTCCCCCTAATTGAAGTATGTGTATATAACAGAGGGATCCCTCGAAGATTGAGAGCTGAATTCAAGAGATTACAGGACGTGCCACAGATCAAAACATGCATGACCTGGCTTTCTTGGGATGTGGAAATGTAACCATCATAGTAAAGGAAAGCAAGGAAAAGCAGAGTGATTCTCAGTAGCGTCCGTTTTGGTTCTTCCTCACACCATTCCTAGCTATTGGTCTGTGGACTATTCTGGACCTATTTGTTCTCCCTGCCCCCTGATCTTGTATTCATTTACTCAACCAATATTCAATGAAGTCCTACAGGACCAGGTGCTGTGTGTTTGGGGAGGTCAAAGGAAAAACAGCTGTGCCTTCATCCTCCTGAAGTTTGCAGTCTTATGAGAGACAGACTCATCAAATGATTATAAGATGGTGGGTTGACCTCTATGTACTGGGTGTGGCGAGAGGCTACAGGAGGGGGACCCATGTTGGCCTGGGGTCGGGGGTGTAGGGATGGGTGGTTGGAGGGGCATGGGGAAGGCACCCTTTGAACTGAGACTTGGAAAAAAACATAAGAGTTTCCTTGACAGACAGCTTGGGGAAGGCACTCCAGATAGAGGGAACAGCATGGGCAACATGCTGTTGTGGGGTGACATATTCTGGAAACTTCGAGTAGTTCAGAATGATGGGAAGGTAGAGGAGAACAAGCAGGAGAATTGAGAGATGAGGCTGGAGAGCTGGGTGAGGGTCTTGGTGCTTTGCAATGATCTTTAGATCTTACCCTGTAGGTGACAGGAAGCCTTTAAGAATTCAGAGCAGAGGGAGATATGGTCATTTGGGGTTGAGGCACAGGCTGTGGTATGGACGGAGTGGGGCAAGAGTGAGGTGGGGAGACCGGCCAGGAGGTGACAAGCGCACGGGTGGTGGGAACAGGGGATGCGGGTTCACCCACCCTCCGGCTAAGAGGTAAAGTCAGCAGGGCTACAGGCAGCTCAGGAGAGCTGTGTGGGCATAGAAAACAGAGCCCAAGGAACTTCCTAGTGTGGAGTCCAGAGAATTCAGGAGGTGCATGAGCCTGATGGGGAAGAGTTCCAGCTTTATTTCTCTAACTTGTAGCTGACATGCAGTGTGTCCTTCAGCTATGAATGGAGGCAATGAAACTCGGTAGCGGGTGGCACCTGTTATGTAGTCACCAATAGTAATCTATATTTTCCTCTCACGCTACAGTGGTGGCAGATATCTCGACATGCACTCATTCAAAATGTGATGCTTCCTGGAGCTTCTGCGGAGTCTTGCTATCTAGCATGTTAACGAAGAAACACATGTACTCCTGTACCGCAGACTTATTTGAGTATTTTGCTAACTATATTTCTGTATAGCTGGTTTGCTCTGTAATCCTATGTATTTTATTATGCAGCCAGAAACACCGTTCTGAGGAGGGGCCCACAGGTCCAGATGGCCAGAGCCTCGGATCTGGTGTCCCCTGGCTGGTATCTGGCCAGGGATGGGATGAACGGTGTAGCTCTGAGAGGGGGAAGGTGGGAAAGGAGCAGAGAGTGAGAGGTGATGGGTCCCGGCTGAGGTGTGACATGCTGTGGGATGTCCAGGCTCCTCTCCCTTGTTAAGTCGTTTCACCTTTTCTTTCCTGGCTCCACGCTCGAAGATTCCCTTTCATTAGCCCAAGCACCTGGCCCTCCCCGTCAACCTGCTCACTCCAGTCACAGCATAAAAGCTGGTAGGCAGCCCAGGACAACCATCTCCAGGTCCTCAAGCAAACCTCTTGTGGGGTAGGAGGTGGGGCCTCTTCCCCCTGCCTTAAAGGGCTTATCAAAATTTTCACCCCTCAAAACAAACAAAAAAAAACCCCAGAGTCCCACTGCTAAAGAAAATAAGATTGTCTCCAATAATTTCAGACAGATAAACAATGCAGGGCTTAGGAAGGTTAATTGACTTGCCCAGGGTCACACAGCTGGTCAATTGTAGAGGCAGGATTAAACCCAGCTCCTGCTGGCTTGAAAGCCCTGTGCTCTTTTCAAGGGATGGAGCTGCAGGGGTGACCGGGCTGGAGGGAAAAGTCTTAAAAGTCTTTAGGAAACAGTAACTAAGAAGGCTGTATGAGCCAGATGATGTCATAAGACCCAAGTAGCCCGTGGAGGAGAGAAAGGATCTTGTATTGCTGCCTGGGGGAAGAGAAATGGGGGCAACAGGATGCCAGGGGAGAGGCTGCCTGGCCCTGGAGCCCCTGGCCTTTCCTGAGCCAGTTGTGAACAGGGCAAGGGGTGAGGAAGGGCCTGGCGGGGTGCGGGGCTTCGGGTCTGCTCTGCTGGGAGGGAAGGGGGTGGGCAGGCCACTGGCAAGGCCCATGTGGGGGCAGGGCTGCTCCCTGAAGCCCCAGACCAGCTCACACGGAGGAGGGGTCCTCCGCCTGAGGGCAATGCCTCCAGGGTAGAGGGCAAAGCAGAGTCGGGGCAGCCCCTCCTTAACCCAATTACTATCATCAATTATAACGAACCAAGTAATTATGATAACTCATGATAGCGGGCGCTGGCTGAGATGCCGCTGAGCACCAGCACTGGGCTCCGCCTGCCACACGGTGTCCTTGGGAGGAAGAGACTAACACTGTGCCATCTGCAGCTGGGAACACCCACTTGCCTACTGTGCCTAGCTGGTAAGTTATTGAACCCCCTAACTGCCCGAACCTGCCACATGAAGTGCCTTGAGCTGGGCTTAGCACCTGGGACCTCAGCTTATCGTTGTTATTATTGTTCCCAGCAATCTTCCAGTAAAGCGAGGGCAGATAGTGGCCCCAGGACCAGCCCTGTTAAGTAAAGGGGCACCAAGGGGCTCATGCTCCGTAAGTGAAAGGAGAAGGGGTGACACAACCTACCCAGCAGAGCTGCATTCCTGGCTGGAAGTGGTTGTAAAGATACGGTTGCCGCCCCCTCTCCCCCCACCCCACCCGACCCCAAGGACGGGGGGCTATGGTTGCTGGTCCACTGGCCCTGGGGGCCTAGAGCTCATAGAACTTCTAAGGACGTATGAAATGTTTTAATTTTGACTGCTTTTTCAAATCAGAAGGAAAAAAATGTCATAGTAACAAAGACCTAACAGTGGATCTAGACAGGATCATAATTGTCTACCACTGCAGTCAGAAAGTACGATTTTTTTTTTTAGAAAGTATGATTTTTAATATTTCTTTTATGGAGGAAAAGGCCCATGGAGGCAGAAGTGTTTGGGACCCATGAAAGTCATGATGTGGCCCTGCAGCAGGCCACAGCTTTTCTTGGGCTCTCAGGACTGAGCAAACTCAATTCCAGACCAGAGGTGGCTCCAGCTGCCTGTGGCCCCTTCCTGGGTCCTGTGATTTCAGCCAAGAGGTACGGAGAAGACAGAAGACTCCCTGAGTTTCTTCCTCCAGCGACGGGAGGCATGTGAGAACAGGCTGAAAATGTCTGTTTTCCCCCCGATTCCTACGAAAAGTGAGACAGATCTCCTTAGGAAAAACACAGTCATTTAGAGAACCCCTGCACAATCCAGCCAACTGTGGGCTTTCAGTAAGAGCTGCAGTGACATAAGAGAAACGTGAGCATTTCTGGGAAATAAGCAGACCTTGCGGAGAAGTCAGGAAGAGTATTTTGTTGGTAACGAGAAAAAGAGATTTTGCAATAAAACCAAAAATGACCAAGAAGAGATTGCTGTTTGGAATCAGGTTTAAGGAGCCATGTTCAGAACGAGGTATTGAATTGAAGAGCAAGCACCTCCATGGCCTGCAAGGTGGATGCCACAGTGTGCTTTGGACAGGTTTGGGGATCTTGGAGCTTCTCTTAGTGTGGTGATTGTCACTTGTTACAATAAACCATCACATATTCTTTTAGGATGCACTTCTTGATACCCTAATTCTTGGATCTGTGGTGAAAGAATCCTGCATTGATAACCCCCTCTGTTCAATCTCCCTGCCCTGGTCAGACTGGGTCTCTCACCCACAACTTAGAGAGCAAGTACTTCTGTGTATTTTTGCATCTAAAAATGCAGAGTTGAAGTCAGAGAAATAAGTATTTCTATATTACTAAAGATTCTTTTGATTGCAAGTGACAAGAACCCAATCATATTAGCTAATGGAAGAAAGGGGATGATGATAGAAATCTGTTGATTCATGTAATTGAAAAATCCAAGGTGATTGAGCTTCAGGCATGGCTGCATCCAGGTGATCATGTCATCAGGTATCTATCTATATCTCCACACTCTGCTTTCCTCTGATTTCATTCTCAGGCCTTGTCCATGTGGCGCGAAGATGGTCATAGCAGTTCCAGGCTTACATAAGATTCCGTGGTAGAAAAGAGCTCCTTTCCAACAGCTCCCACAAAACTCTAAGGAAGACCATGACTGGATCCACTAAGTTCATAGACTCATTCCTGAACCAGTCTCCATGCCAGAGAATGAAATACTCTGATTAGCCAGGCCTGGGTCCCTAGACCTACCCATGGTGTGAGCTTAGCTATGGACCAAGCACGATTATTACACAGTGGTGGACAAGCAGTTGCCCAAACAAACAGGTTGCCTGCAAATCCAAATGGTTGGTCAAGTTGGGAATTAGCAGGAGGCCAGCAGTGGAGCTAAAGGACCCAGAGCCCTAGGAATGGCAGAATTTCCTTAAAGCAGATCCTAAGATTAAGATTCGTGTGCCCATTGCTTATTTGGGAGGTGATCCCAGAAAGTGTGGTGGGAGAGTGGAGAAGGAAGATGGGAAGGGAGGAAAGTCAATAAAGAGAGTGTCAATGAGCAGGGGAGTACTGTGGGCTACTGGGGTTCAGTCCTGGGGTCCGTCTGAGAGGCTGAGCAGACCACACTTCAGAACTGTTCACCCAGTAAGAAAGCACCGCTATTTATTCACCAGCTCCTTTTGGGCACCAATTTAGAGTCCTTCCCGAGGCATTAAGCTTCCAGAATCTCTAATCTTCTCCGCCTAAGAGAGCAAGTGT
The DNA here is from genome assembly GCF_048418805.1 of Vulpes vulpes. Taxonomy (NCBI): domain Eukaryota; kingdom Metazoa; phylum Chordata; class Mammalia; order Carnivora; family Canidae; genus Vulpes; species Vulpes vulpes. The sequence continues at coordinate 93,588,457 of NC_132782.1, forward strand.
CAGAGGAAGGAAGCTGCTGACAGGCACAGGAATTGCCCTGGCCCCTGCTGCAGCTGGCCTCTGGTACAGGTGTGCGATGGACAGTGTCCAGGACAGAAGAACAACTCAAAGAAGGGGTGCTCTGAGCCACTGGCCCACTGTAGTATAGTTCTGATGCTATCTGCCTGGAGCTAGCACCCATTGCCATGGGCCCTGGGAAGACTGCTCCCACCTCAGGTGCCAGCCACAGGTTCAGCCTTGTTTCTGACCCACTGACAAATTCAGGGTTTCCTCCACACACACACACACACACACACACACCCCACCCCGTGATAATCCACTAAACTCACAGAACTTGGGAAAGAGCTATATTTAGGATTACGGTATTGTTGTGAAGGATGTGGTCAGGATAAGAAGAGACCCTTAGGGCGAGGTCTGGGGAGGGCCTCAGGTGCAGAGCTTCCATGCCCACCTGATTCAGTGGAATCGGGGTGCATCGCCCTTGTGCATATCCATGTGTTCATTAACCAGGAAGCATGCTCGAGCCTGGTGTCCTGAGTTTTTACTGGGGGTTCACTACGTAGGCATGATCGATGGGATTGCTAGCCCTGTGCTTGAACTTTTTTTTCTTTTTTTTTTTTAAATAAATTTATTTCTTATTGGTGTTCAATTTGCCAACATACAGAATAACACCCAGTGCTCACCCCGTCAAGTGCCCCCCTCAGTGCCCATCACCCATTCACCCCCACCCCTTGCCCTCCTCCCCTTCCACCACCCCTAGTTCCTTTCCCAGAGTTAGGAGTCTTCATGTTCTGTCTCCCTTTCTGATATTTCCCACACATTTCTTCTCCCTTCCCTTCTATTCCCTTTCACTATTATTTATATTCCCCAAATGAATGAGAACATATAATGTTTGTCCTTCTCCGATTGACTTATTTCACTCACTGTGCTTGAACTTAACCTCTAACCCTACAGCCTCCCCTCTGGTGGCTGATATTGAACTGGCTTGAAGCCCTGCCCTCTGAGCATGTGGTGGATGGTCATTGAATCATCTCATTGGTTATCAAAAACTCAGGTGTGATCCAAGGGCTCGGGAATAACAAAGAATCAAAGACACTCCAATCACCCAGGAAATTCCAGAGATTTAGAGTCTCTAGAGTCTCCCTCTCAGAAGGGAGGCAGTGAGGGGTGCGGGGGTGGGGTGGGGTGGGGGAAGGCCAGTCACATTCTTTATTAAACAGCAGGGGTCTGGTTGGGCAGACAGGAGCTGTACCTGCAGCACAGGGCTCACCTGCCCACAGCCAGGTTTTGTTTGGGTGGACTGGTGACACTGATGAAGTTTGAGGGAGGGAGAGACCTGGGCTGTCTTTTCTGATTTGGAGCAAGTAACTTGAGCACTTGCAAGGGAGCTGGGCCTGCTCAGCCTGCAGGCTTTCATGGGGGGTCCTGGAGAGTTTGGAGTATTTCTCTCTGGCTCCCTGGGTCCAGCAGGTAGCAGATCACAGCCAGCCTCCCCAGACTCAGTTCTCTAAAGCTAACCTGGCTAGGGCCACGCTTATTCCCTGAACTCAGGTGTGCAGGGAGCACTGAAGTGCTCTCCTTTCTGGAAAGGAAAAGATTTTATGTATTTGAAAGAGAGGCAGCATGCACAGCAGAGGGAGAGGCGGGCAGAGAGAGAAGCAGACTCCCAGCTGAGCAGGAAGCCCAATAGAGCTCCATCCCAGAATCCTGAGATCATGACCTGAGCCAAAGGCAGCTGCTTAACTGACTGAGCCAACCAGGCACCCCCAAAAGGACCTTAATTATAATTCTGCGCTTTTAGCCTCCTGGCCTAGTCTTATCTTTAGAATTTTGGGGGACCCTCTCCCTCCTGTCTTTGCTGTATGGTCTTACATAATGTCAGACAGGGGATGGGGTTTCATCTTTGTCATCGTCCTACAGGTCACAGTCCCAGAAACCTTTACAGCCAGAAGTGTCCCAGAATCCAGACCTTTTCAGATTTTCGAAGGTAACGTGATCACTAGGCCATTTATTACCTAACACTGCAGCAGGGGCTCGGGCAGCGCCCTGTAAGCAAATACATTTCATGTCTCTGCAGTAAAATCCATGAATATTCATACTAGGGGGATAAATAAAGACTGTTCAGGTTCAGTAGCTTCACATCCATTCAGGTTGGGCTTTTCTGCTTGGTGAGTTCAGGCCAAGCCAGGCTTTATGTCCAAAATGAGTTACAGAGAAGCTTTTGGATTTCAGAAGTTCTGAGAATTTGGAAGTGTAGACAGGAAATTATGAGCTCAGTAGCTACCATTTACTGAGCATCTACTATGTGCTAGGCTTCTAAATACATCATCCTTATGTGATGGTAGGTGCTATCATTAGGCCCCATTTCAGAGTTGAGAAAATTGAGGCACGAGGCTGCTAAGTGCAGTTCTGGCTTCAAAGCCCATGTATTTTACTACTGCATGAGACCATGCAGGCTACGACTGAGCCTCTGCTGCCCTGTGCCCAGAGTCCCCTCTGGTCCCCCAGGGCCACATGGGAAATGGGAAAACGAGGCTGACACTTTAGTACCTGTGGTCCTGTCACTCCAGATCAGAGTTTTCAGATCCAGTCCCCACAGGGACCATGTGGGTGACATTGGTGGGTAATGCCAGCTGGATGGACTACAACAGTGACGGTATTGCTGGCAAACGGGGGGGGGGGGGGGGGGGGGGGCGGGGCGCCCCATCAGCAGCACATGGTTGCCATGGAGAAATGTGCATGGCCTTCTGGGAAAGCCCCAAATCAGATTGTTTAATTCAATTGTTTTTAAAATAGCCTTATTGAAGCATAATTTATAAATCATAAAATTCACCCATGTAAAGTGTACAATTTAATGGTTTTTAGTAAGCATCAACACAGTGCAATTTTGAGATCTTTTCATCAGCCCCATAAAAAACCCTGTACCCACTAACACTCCTTATTTTCCACCAAACCCACCAGCCCTGGGCAACCACTAATCTATTTTCCATCTCCATATATTTGCCCTCCAGACATTCCATATAAATGAAATCATGTGATAGAGGGGCTTTTATGACTTGCTTCTTTCACTTAGTGTGAGATCCTCACAATTCATCCGTATCATAGCAGGTGTCACCTCTGTTCCTTTTTACTGCTGAATAATATTCCGCAGCACAGATCCACCACATTGTGTTTTTCCATTTGCCAGTGGATGGACATGTGTGTTGTGTCCACTTTTTGGCTAGCTGCAAACATTCTGTGGTGGCGTACAAACATTCACGGACCAGTGTTTGTGTGGACATATGTTTTCCTAGGGGAGGAATGGCTAGGTCACATGGTAACCCTCTGTTTAACTTTTTAATTTAAAATATTTTAAACTGTGCCAGCCAACAGAACATTACTGCGGACCTTCATTTCCCTCCCCTGCCCCAACCAAGAAAAAGCCAACTTTTTTCTTTTTTTTGTCCTGAGGACTATAGTGAAGACAGCTCACTCCCCCACCCCGAGGCCCCTGACCTAAAATGCTCAGTAAGTTAAGGCTTCTGAAAGTGAAAGCCTGGAAGGGAAGGATTCACAGATGGGTTTTTCTTGCCCCTTTCCTGCAAAACCTCTGGCACCAGGAAGTTCAGAGCCCCTGAATGGAGGGAAAGAAAAGGGGAGAAAATACAGGGGAAAAAAACATGAATTAAAACCTGAAAATATCCAGTCACACCTATTTATGCCTGAGGACCAGTGGCTTACTCACCAGGTACCTGAGGTTGGCATCCCTCCAAGGGACAGCTCTCTATGTGATCATTTCCAACCCCTTTAGGGGTTGAAAAATATATAGAAGTCTTTTCTCACTTAGCCTAATTTGACCATTCTCAGGATTCTTTTTTTTAAACGAAGTCTGTTTTTGCCATTTCTAGTTGGTATTTATCAAAGGTTACATTTGTAGAAGTGGATCCAGGCTTCTTCCCCTGACTACAAAGTGTGGTCTGTGCCTTCTGCTCTAAGTAACGTCATCTGTGTTTCTGTCCCTCCTGGCTGGTCCTCACACCGTCCTGCCCAAGCCCCGGGCTCCTTCTGCCGGACTGCCCTCCCATGCTCGGCGGGCTCACTCTCTCACAGGACCCTCTCAAAGGGCATCTCCTTGGGAGGTGGGGGAGGCAGTCTTCCCCTCCTCTGTCCCCCTCCCATCACTATCCATTCCCTCCTGTGTTGTTTTTCTTAACGGCTTACAGCTTTCCAACAGTACGGTAGGCACTCGGTATCGATTGAGTGGATACAAGAACTTATAACCCATTTGTTTACTTGTCTGCCACCCCTCCCTTCTCTCCAGACCCAGTTTTCTCAACCTTGGTACAACATTTTGTACCGGATCATTCTTTGTGGTGGGGGGAGGTGGGCCGTCCTAGACCTGGTGGGATCTGCGGCATCTTAATCTCTACCCACTGGATGCCCCAGTAACGCCCCCTCCCAAGTCAACACAACCAGAATGTCTCCAGACCTTGCCCAGTGTCCCTTGGGAGGCAAAATCCTGCCTGGTTGAGAACCATGCTGTCCAAGGTGGGCTCCATGAGAGCAGGGGCTTTCTCTTTCTCTTTCACTGTTGTGTCCTGAAGGCTTGGCCCTCAGGTACTTCTCACTGAGTGCATGAGAATTGCAGAGGTGAAGCACATGAGTGGACCTCTAAGAGTGGGCTTGGTGATGTTTGAGCCTCTGGGGTTGCAGCTGGGCTTATAGAGCAAGCTTGGACTCTGGAACTGGACGGACCGAATCAGACCCCAGCGGGAACCACATTAGACTGTGTGGCTTGGGCAAATTCCCTATATTCTCTGAGCCCCTGTGTCGCCTCTGAAAAAGCAGCGCTGGGATGATTTTGAGCAATGAAATGAAATCGCCCATGGAAGAGCCAGTGGAGCGAGTGGACACATGGCGTGTGCTCAGCCCTTGCTTGTTAAACAGGGCTGCTCTGTCGGGTGAGAACAGGCACATGGATGCCAGAATGCAGGGACCAGGTGCAGGGCTAACTGAACCATGGGTAGGTGACCGTGTGTCCTGGTTGCTCCAGTTTGAATGATAAGCTGTCTGCTTGCCCTGCTTATGGGGCACTTTGCACGTGCATTACTCCGGTGAATGCGCCCTTAGTTTTTTAGAAGAGTGTGTATCTTGCCCTCACGTTTCCTAAGGTAGAAAGCCCCAACCACCCACACAGCATCAGCACCAGCCCTTCCTACCTTCCAGTCCTCTGAATTGCTCTTTCCTCCTGCCTCCAGGCCTGCGTCTTTTCCCCTTGGCCCCTCTCTGCTTGCTGGGACAGCAAGACTTTTAGTTTAGGTTTTATTTCTTTCTTATTTTTTAAAAAGGATTTTATTTATTTACTTGACAGAGAGCATGTACAAGCAGGGGGAGCAGCAGAGGGAGAGGGAGAAGCAGCCTCCTGCTCAGACATGGGGATCTATCCCAGGACTCTGGGATCATGACATGAGCTGAAGGCAGATGCTCAACCGACTGAGCCACCCAGGTGCCCCTTACTGTAGATTTTAAATGTATTTTGACTCCATGTGGTTGACAGTCACCTGGGTGGCAGCAGGAACAGAGGCCGGCTGGTCCTGGCTGGTTGGGAGCTAGAGGAGCTGGGCCTCTGACAGCCAGCCTCTCCCCTGGGTGTAAGTGGTTCTTCCACCTTGGACCCACAGAAGCTTGGAGAAAGAGCATCAAATGAAGCCTTAAAGGATGGGCAGGAAGGTGGTAACAGGGTGGGGGATGACAAAGGGAGAGAGACCAGGGACACAGGATCCATTCTTCGATCGGTTCTCCTCCCTCCTTCTGTCCCTCCCTCTTTTTCTTCCTTCCACAGATAGTCCTTGAGCATTTCCTCTGTTCCAAGTGCCAGGAAACAATTGGCAGGCTCTCTGCTCCAGGGGCCTGTGTCTGGTGGAGGAGGCAATGGATTACTGAGTGTTGGAGCCTGTGATTTGTAGAGGAAGTCCCAAGGCTGCATCACAGGAGACCATGCCCCACTAGGCTGCCCTCTGAGGCCTGAAGGATGGGAGGAGTTAGCTGGCTGAGGGGATAGTAGGGGTGAAGGGGATTGGAGAGAGTACTCCGGGCAAGAGGGCCCCAGGAAGGCAGGATGTTCTCAGGGTGGAGGAACTATGACAAAGTAGCCGTAGGGGGAGCTTGGAGAGCAAGGAGAGGCGGAGAGCTGTGAGAAGCAGAGGTGGATGGTGCAGGACTTCTGTTTTCTCCCCAGGATGTCAGGGTAGAAGCCAGTGAAGATTTTTAGCAGGGCAGGCCCAGGGAAGGTGACACCTGGAGTGGCTGTCAGGCACTCTGTGGGTGGGGATGGGGAAGTAAAAGTGGGGTGGGATTGTGGCAATCTGAGGATCCTAGGCTAGGAAACGTGGGGGCTTACTGTGAGTGGGGTGCAGTGGAGGAGTCCCTGAGAGTTTTAAGCAAGGAAGAGGTGAGGAGGTTCCTAGATTGGTCAAGGTGAGAGATGCAGGTGGCTTAGGCCAGGGTAGCGATGGTGGAGGTGTGATAGGTGGTTGGCTTCTGGAGGTGTTTGAAAGGCAGAACCAACAGGATGTGCTGGTGGATCAGACATAGGGGAGATGGAGATGGAGATAGCGGGTAGGGGATAAGGATAAGGGATGAGGGTGGGGGATTGGGAATGAGAGATGGTGGAGGGAATCGGGATGAGAGATAGAAATGGGGATAAGGGATGGGGGTGGGGATGAGGGATGGGGGAGTGGAGATGGGGATAGGAATGATAAATGGGGGATGGGGATGGAGGGGTGAGAATGAGGAGCTCAGATTTGAGGCATGCTAATTTGAGATGTCTGTGAGAAGCTGCAGGTGAGCAAGACATAGCCCCTGTCTCTAGGGAACCCAGCCTGGAGTTGGAGGAACCATCTTTGACACACCTTAGTGGCAGTATAATACTCTGATAAAGGCTGCCAGAGGCATGAACAGTATTACAGCATCTGGACTACTTGGAAAGGTGAAAGGGCCTCTGCAGAGGTGACACATTGACTGTTCTTTGAACAAAGGTGGGTGTAGAGTGGGGAAAGGCATTTCAGGTGCAAAGGAGGCACGATGGGGCCTGGAAAATGCAAGTGGATCCATAGCTCACCTGTGCTTTGGCATGAGCTTGAGGGGTGCAGGGGGAGATACTGCTGGAGAGGCTGCCATGCTTGGCAGTTCAGACTTCCCTCTGAGCCAGTGGGAACCAGTGATTGTTCTAGATCGGGGGGAGCAAGATGGTCAGGAGTGCCCTTTCAGAAGGTCCTGCTTTATTCCTCTGCCAGTTAGTACAATGTCCTCCCTTTGACTTACAGGCAGAGAGGCCATAGTGTGCTTCCAGGACAGTGTTTCTCAACCATATTTTTATTATTACTCTCCTAGGAGTCTTGTTAGAAGTTTTTCTTCCTAATTGTCCCTTCCTCCATGTTCCTCCATGAAATTTTCACACCATGGGTATACTGTGTATTTGCTTACATATTATATGTACATCTGTGCTTTCTAGATAAAAAGAGTGAGGGTTTTTTTTGGGGCACATACAGGTCACCCTGAACAACATGGGAGTTAGAGGCACTGACACCACCCCCCATGCAGTCGAAAATCCACGTATAGCTTTTAACTCCCCCAAAACTTAACTATGAACAGCCTCCTGTTGACCGGAAGCCTTACCAACAACATAAACAGTCAATTAACATGCGTTTGGTAACTTGTATATATTTTTATATATTGTATTCTTATAATAAAGTAAGCTAGAGAAAGAAAATTAAGGAATCACAAGAAAGAGAAAATACATACATTACTTACTGAAAAAATTCCATGTTGGAAGTGAACCCGTGTAGTTCAAACCCGTGTTGTTCAAGGTCGATTGCTCATGGTAGCCTTTCAGGCTAAGTATGTTGACATCCATCTGACTGTGGGAGAGTTAAGCCATGCTCTGGGAACCTGGGGACTGGCATCTGCCCTTCTCTGATGGGCTGGCTGTGGGTCTTTGCTGACCTGACTGGTTGCTCTGTGAGATTTAATTTGCCTCCATGAAGCACCCCCGATGCTGCACCCAAGGTGCAGATATGAGAGGGGCCTGGCCCTTCTTTCTATGAGTTTATGGCCAGGGGGTAATGGGACAGAGAGACAGCCTGCCAAGGATAGGACTGGACTCATCATCCTGAGGGTGCTCAGAAAGATTGACCCTGCAGAAAGATTGGGCCCCAGCGAGAACTGTAGTTTTTTGTATTTAAATAAAATTCCAGTTATCAAGAAAGTTAATCACTGATACATTGCTGGTGGGAATTTGAAATGCTACAACCACTTTGGAAAATAGTTTGGCAGTTCCTCTCAAAAGTAAAAATGGACACAGCAATTGCATTCTTGGGCATTTGTCCCAGAAAAAAGGAAGATTTATTTTCGTGCAGGAACTTGTACACGGATGTCCATAGCAGCTTTATTTCTAAGAGCCTCAAACTGGAAACTAACCAAATGTCCTTCAATGGATGAATAAATATATAAGCTGTGGTATATCCACACCATGGAATATTACTCAGCAACAAAAAGGAACCAACTGCTAGAAATGACAAGAGTTGGCAAGGAGGTGGAGAAGAGAGAACCCTTGTCCACTATTGGTGGGAACACAGGCTGGCACAGCCACTATGGAAAACTGTATGGAGTCCTCAAAAAATTAAGAACAGAATTACCATATGATCCAGTAATTCCACTACTTGGGTTCACCCCCCCAAAAAAATAAATAAAATAAAAACACTAATTCAAAAAGATATATGTACTTCCATGTTTATTGCATCATTCTTTACAACAGCCAAGATACAGGAGCAACTGAAGTGTCCATGGATAGATGAATGGATAAAGAAGATGTGATATATATATACACAATGGGATATTACTCAGCCATAAAAAGAATGAGATCTTGCCATTTTCAGCAACATGGATGGAGCTAGAGGATATAATGCTAAGTGAATAAGACAGAGAAAGACAAATATCATATAATGTCACGTATATGTGGAATTTTTAAAAACAAAACAAATGAACAAACCAAAAACCAGACTCTTAAAAACAGAGAACTGGTGGCAGCCAGAGGGGCAGGGCAAGGGGATGAGTGAAGTAGGTGAAGGGGGATTAAGAGGTACAAACTTCCAATTATAAAACAAGTCATAGGGATGAAAAGTGCAGCACAGGGAATATGGTCAATAATATTGTATGGTTGGGCAGCCCGGGTGGCTCAGAGGTTTAGTGCCACCTTCGGTCCAGGGCGTGATACTGGAGTCCCAGGATCAACTCCCATGTCGGGCTCTCTGCATGGAGCCTGCTTCTCCCTCTGCCTGTGTCTCTGCCTCTCTCTCTGTGTGTCTCTCATCAGTAAATAAATAAAATCTTTAAAAAATATATCGTATGGTGACAGATGGGTATGACACAATCATGGTGAACACTGAGTAATGTGTAGAACTGTCAAGTCCCCTATGTTGTGCACCTGAAAACAAGTATAATGTTGCATGTCAAGTATACATCAATAAGAAATTTTTTTGAAAAAAGGAACCAACTACCGATGTATATAACAACTTGGATGGACCTCAAGGAAATAAAGCTGAGTGGGAAAAGCCAATCTCAGAGGATACATATGATTGCAATTATGTAACATCTGCAATAATATAGTTACGGACACAGAGAACAGATTAGTGGTTGCCAGGGATTAGGGGTAGCAGGCTGATAGGTGTGGCTATAAAGGGGCAATATTAGGGGGTCATGTGATGATGCAGTCAAGTATCTTGATGTGGTGATGTGGTGGTAGGTGTGCAAGGCTACACATGTGACAAAATTGTAGAGTTACATAAACACACATGTGTGCATAACCGGTGAAATCTGAATCAGCCTTATGGATTGGGTCAAGGGCAATTTCTTGACCTCCATATTGTATCCTAGGACTGTACAAGTTGTGTGTTAACAGTGGGAAAGGATGTGGGAGACATTCTTGTACTTTCTTTGCAACCTCCTATAAATCAATAATTACTTCAGAATAAGAAGTTAAAAAAAAAAGTTCCAGTTACCTGAGTTAGAAGTCTTAGAGGTGCTCCAGTTGGAAACTTGTCCTTTTCGTGTTCCCTAAGCCGCTTGGCCCACACTCACCTGTAGCGTTATTCTCACCTGTCTGTGGCACGTCCCAGGAGATCAGAAACTGAACCAGAACGGTCCTGAGTCTGGAGCTCTATGAGAGCAGGTGATGCCAAGCTCAGCAGGACGGGCACCCAGAATGCACCGTTCCACCCCTCCCTGCCTTTGGTTGGGCCCTTTCTGCCGCCTACTGTCTTCTTCCCTTCCTCCCACTGCACCTTCTCCATGAACACAGGCTGACCTTGCCAAACCCAGCTCAGAGCTCACCTCCTTTCCCAGGCCTTCCCCACACCCAGGTAAAACAGAACTTTCTCTCCCTCAGATCCCTTCCAGGGGTCAAAAAGGTAAATGCCTTCAGTGGCCTGGGAGGAAATATGAGTGAGAGCAGGAATACTGCAGCAATGGCATAGGCAAGGTACAAGGAGACGTGGGCCTGGTGGGGCGTGTGAAGATCTGTGACCACAGGCCCCAACTAAGTGGCACAGCTCCCATCAGACTGCTGAGGGTCGTCAAGGGGCAACGTGGACCCACTGTTGCCAGAGTTTCTGATATTTACAAGAGAAGCCAAAACTCCTATAATTTTAATGGAAATCCTCCAGATTTTTAAATGTTGGCAAAAAAAAAAAATCCATTTTTTACAGCTCTAGCCAACATCTGCAGGTTGGATTCAGCCCATGGGCTGCCAGTTTTAGATACAGCTTATGTCTTTCTATTTTAGTATTTGTAATAATTGATTTTACTTCACTATTTATGTCATCCTCCTCATTAGCCTTGGGGGAATGGCCATGCCTTATTCACAGCTGTATCCCCAGTGGCTGGTCCAATGCTTTGCATACAGAGGATGCTTAATAAATATTGGTTGAATAAATGAGTTGGAATATTAGGAGCCAGTCAGGGCCTGCAGAGGAGTCTGAAGATTCTAGAAGGGAACCAGGGTCTGTCAGCTGAGGGTAGCCAGTGCGTCTTCAAGAGGTAGGGTTGAGGAGCAGACTGTGTCCTGTCCTTGGCCTTGCTGAGACTGGGCTTGGTGATTGAAACTCCGCCATGTCCTCTGCATGTTCTGGAGGCAAGGGTTGGGCAAATATGCAGGCCACTGGGCCTTTTGTACAAATGACAGGGCCAGGCAGAAACTGGGCTTTGGGGGATAGGAGGAGGTGAGAATTTTAATAAGTTTAATAAAAACTGGAAGTAAAACCCACAGTCCTGGAACTTCTCTGTTCTAGCAGTTTTTTTTTTTTTAAGATTTTATTTATTTATTCATGAGAGACAGAGAGAGAGAGAGAGGCAGAGACACAGGCAGAGGGAGAAGCAGGCTCCATGCAGGGAGCCCGATGTGGGACTCGATCCCAGGACTCCAGGACCATGCCCTGGGCTGAAGGAAGATACTCAACAGGATCCCCTGATTCTCTGTTCTAGCAGTTTTAAATGACTTAGTAGAGTGGGTGTAGCAAGGGTTGCTGGGTGCTCAGGGGCCTGGTCTCAGAGGAAACATGAGGAGGCACTCATCCAAGGGAAGGCTAGACTCTGCGGGGCATGGCCAGGAAGGGGCAGGGCCTGGGCATGTGGCCAAATCTGGGCAAGGCCTGGGCGAGTGACCTTGGGTGGAAACCAAGTCAGTGGGCAGGGCAGCTGGAGATCCTCAGCAGGAGCATGCTCCCTCCTCTCCCCAGTGGCCAGGACTTCAGCCAGCTGGGGGCTGAACAGGCATGGGATGCAACCCCAGGCAAGTGGGTTCGGGAGGGAACTAGGTAGGGAAACTGAGGTCAAAGCCCTGTTGTAGAGGAAAAGGCTGTGCTCTGAAGTCTCTTCCGTATGGTGGGGCAGGGAGGGGGAGAAGGGGAAGGATTTAGCGTAGGGACTGGAGTTCTCCATTAATTTCAGAGAACAAGACTCCAAGGGACTCCTGGGATGCCTGAGTGGCCAGGGCTCGCTAGTCTGCCCTGCCCCTGACTGATCTAGGCAGGAGCCAGGCCCTGTCTCTGCTCCCAGGGGTTCTCTCTGTGTCATTCATGTGCCAGGCACTGTCCTTTTGAGAGTGTGAGCTTTGGACAGGATTGGGTCTGTCTTGTCACTCCTGTATCCGTAGTACCTGGCACAAAGGTGGCCTTCATAAATGGTTGTTAATGAGACGAGTGTAACAGAACCTGCCTTACAGTAAGAGGAGGCTCATGGGGGACACATCAAAAACTTCCTGCTCCTCACATAGGCAGCTGTCTCCTTGGCCCTGGGCCAGGGTGGGCCACCGATATGGAGAATGGAGGGGGGTGGTCATGAGTTGCCCTTACCCGCCTGAGCTCATTCTTGGGGTGGAGGCTGGAGACTCCCTAAGAAGTACTCCATCATAGATAGTTGTGGAGAAGTGAAGGTGGAAAGGTGTGGGGGATGAAGGACAAACTGCCTGGGTGCAGATTCTGGCCTCGTCACCAACTGTGTGTCTTTGATCAAATTCTCTATTTTCCCTGAGCCTTAGTTATCCCTTCCCCCAAATAGGGTAATAGTCCCACCATTAGTCCCTACCACATGGGAAAGTTGCAAGGATTTAATCAGTGAGCATGTACTGAGCACTTAGCACAGTGCCTGGTATGTGGTTGGTTCTCAGGGCAATGACTGAGAACCTAACAGAGTTGGGAATATCGTGGCAGTTTGAGGATTTTCACAGTAGCAGTGATTTGACCTTACGGTGGCCATGTATGTAGTTCATGTAAAGAGAGAGGGAGACACAGACCAGTCCAGACACAGGGACAGAAGGATGTGTATGAGATACCCAGAGACAGAGAGTCAGAGAGATACATGGAGACAGAGATACCTAGAGACAGAGCTAGAGGGAAAGACAAACGTACAGGGAAAAACAAGGGAAAGGAATAGAGACAGAGGGAGGCAGGACTCGAGAGAGACACGGAGGGAGGGAGAGTATGAAAATACAGTTACTGGGCAGCCCAGGTGGCTCAGCGGTTTAGCGCCGCCTTCAGCCCAGGGCGTGATCCTGGGGACCCGGGATCGAGTCCCACATTGGGCTCCCTGCATGGAGCCTGCTTCTCCTTCTGCCTGTGTCTCTGCCTGTCCCTCTCTGTCTGTATCCCTCATGAGTAAATAAATAAAATTTAAAAAAAAAAAAAAAGAAAATACAGTTACTGCCTGTGGTTACAGCACAAGCAGAGGAATGGCATATCCAAATCCTGTTCATGTTTATCCAGTGTGGTCACTCCCACCTCCACTCCCCTACCACCCGGTGGCAGTTTCTGAATCCCCCAGGGACTGAGAAGGGCTGTAAGGCTCCCAGTCCAGCAGACAGAATAGTCAGGGCTTGGATCCCAGGTGGTGCCGGGGCAGGGGACACTTCCCAGGGTGACCAGGAGGATATAGAGCCAAGGGGGCCTATGGATGACTCTGTCTTGAGTCCAGTTCAGGAAAACATGCTCCGAGGTCCAAGCTGGGAGCAGGACGACAAAGGGTCAGGTGCTGGGTGGATCAGGAGCAGATTGAGGTAGTGAAGGAACAGAAGGTTGCTGGACTGGAGCTGAGTGTGGCTAGGAGCCCAGTGCCTGGGTGTGGGCTGGGCTGGCGCCATCGTGCTCTCCAGAAGAGACCTATGCTGTTCATCCTGCCTAAAACACTGTCGCTCCTTTCTCTTGCCTTCCCCTCAAGCTCCAGGTTGGGTAACATCTTGTGAAACGTTCAGTCACTGCTACCAGTTTCTTGTCTACCCTTCTGGAATTGTTCTAAATTTCAAAATGTGTATATGGTACATTGCTTTTTTTTGCTTAATATTTCTTGGGGGTCATTCTTGGTTGACATATCTTAACCTAATCAATTCTTTTTCACTTGTGGATTATTAATTTAGTCAATATTTCCTGAGCACTTTCTATGTGCCAGACACTGTTCTAGGCATTAGAGACACAACAATCAACAAAATAGACACCATTTCTGCTCCAGGGAGCTGCTGTGCTGGTAGGGAGAGATATTTAATGGTTAAATATACAAATGACCTGTTAGGTGGGATGAGTGTTATACAGAGGGGGGAGGGCTGTCTCTTATACTGTGATAAGGGGGAGGCCATTATGGTAAAGTGATATTTGAGCAGAAACCTGAAGGAAGTTGAATTAGTTATTGATGTGTAGCAAGTTACTCCCAAACTTAGCATCCTGTGGGTCGGGGATCCGGGCACAGATGAGTTGGAAGCCCTGGCTCCAGGTCTCTCATGGGCTGTAGTCAGGCTGTGGGCCAGGACTACAGTCACCTCAGCGCTTGCCTGGGGCTGAAGCATCCACACACAAGCTCACCCTCACAGTTGTGGCAGCTTCATTTCCTCACCGACCGCCAGAGCCTCTCCCAGGGACTGCTTACAACAGGGCAGCTTGCTTCCCCCAGCACAAGTGATCCAGGAAAGAGAAAGAGAATGCATTCTAAGAAAAGAGCGAGAGAAAGAGCACCCAAGATGGAAGCCACAGGGTTTTTCAAACCTAACATCAGAAGCAACATTCCATCACATCTCTATTCTGTCAGTAAGTCCAGCCCATACTCTCTGGGAGGTAATTCCATAATGGTTCCACAATGAGGCAGGGATTGTTCCAGGCTTTCCTGGAAGCTGCCTACTGCAGAAGTGGAGATCCAAGGGCAGAATGGCTCAGGTGGAGGGATTGCAAGTGCAAAGGCCCTGAGGTAGGAATATGCCTGGCATAATGAAGGGACAAGGAGGCTAGAGAAGCTGGAAAGGAGTGAAAGAGTGGGAGTGATACAGGAGGTCTGGTCAGGGATGGAGACATAGATTTCTGTTGCCAACGCTTAATCCAATAGTCCCCAGTTGGTGGACTTTTAGGGTGTTTTCAACCCTCTGCTGCAATGAATATCCTTGTCCAGCTGTCCTTGTCTATATGTACTAATACAGCTGAGGCTAAATTCCAAGCAGTGGAATTGCTGGGTCAAAAGGAAGGTGCATTTTCAGTTTGGGCAACTGTTGCCAAATTCCCCTCCAAAGAGCTGACCTTCCTGCTGGCCTCCTCTGAGGACCCTTCATGCCCTTGCCTTCACTGCTGCCTGCCTTGGCCTGGTGTCCTGTCCTGGCTGTTTCACACTAAAGGTTTGTACTGTCTCCCCAGGCTCCGTCCGTCTTCCCTCCATCCCAGCGCCCTCCCTCCAGACGGCCTCTGCTGCTGCAGATGGCTGGGGAGTCTAAGAGCCCCTTGGAGGACACTTCCCCTTGATGGAAATTCTTCGCGCTTGGAAAACTCTTCTCACAAACGGTATCTTCTGTGTGCTTTTCCCAGGTGTTGGAAATTCCCTGATGGCTATTTTGAGACAATGAGTTGAGTCTGTGCTTGGCTGCCATTTATCTCTGGGAAGGTGGCTGGGCTCGCAGAATCTGCCAAAGGACCACACTGAGAACTCCTGGCCTCGAAGGAGAGGCTGCTGCCCCCTGGTGCTCCCCCTCTGCATAAAGCTGAGCCACACACATTTACAAGGCCTGGCGAGGCCTGGGGGCTCTGAGACCCAGTGGGGTGGAGACCACATACGAATCAACCAGCATTTACCAAGCATGCCCTGTGTGCTCTGTGCTTTTGTGTATAGTATGACTAAGTGGGGGAAGTGTCACCTGCATGCTTAAAAGCTTCTAGTGGCTTCCTGTTGTGTTCTGAATAAAATCTCTACCCGTCCCCAAACTGGCCTTTCCCCATCTTCCTGCACTTCCTCACCCCTTCACTACACAGGCTTCAGCCACACTGACCCATTCTCCCCTTCCAAAGGCCTTGGCAATCCCTGTTGCCTCTGCTTAGAACTGTTCCCAGGCTTTTTCATGATCAACTCCTTCTTATCCTTCAGGTTCCAGTTTGAAGCCCTTTCCCAGAGAGTCCTTCCCTGATGATCTCATCTGAAGTCACTATCTCCAGGCACTCTGTCTCCTCAGTCTGTGTTTTCCTTGAAATTACATCTTTATTACATCTGTTTCCCCCACTTGACTGTCAGCTCCATGAGGACAGGAACTCTGTCTTGCTTTCCACCATGTCCCCAAGACTTAGAAAAATATCTGGCACACAACAGGTTACTCAAGGAATGTTGGTTGGTTGTATGAGTGGATATGCCTGGGTGGTATTCTCACTTTCCAGATAAGGAAATGGGGGCTCAGAAATATTAAGTGACTTGTTCATGGATACACAACTGGGTAGTTGCAGTATTGAGATTCAAACCCAGGTGTATATAACTCCAACCCAGTGCTCTCTCCCCTGCTGGGTGGCCAGACAGTGCTGGCTGTCCAGGGATGACCGGCAGGCATCAGGCCAATGCTTGAAACTTGAAGATTTTTGATGTCTTTGGGCAAGTATGCTGGGGCGGGAAGCAGGCTAGAATGAGAGGCTGCTGCCTTCCTCATCCTCCCCTCTTTGATAAAGCCATGCCAAAGACTGCCATGTAACATTACATATTCTGGCAAAGCCTGCGGGCTCTGAGACCCACTAGGGCAAGACCACATAAGAGTCAGTTGGTGACAAGACAGGCAAGGACTGGGTCACCATCTGGGTCACCAATAGCCCTCAGTCGCTCCTCCTCCCCAGCCACATTTCCATTTTTCTTATCATCATGCTTAGTCATACCTTTCCTCCTGAGGTTCCGGTTGCTTGGTGGGAGAGCAGTGCTGGTGTCCTTTATCTGGAGAACTTAGACCCTTTAGGGAGGGTAGAGAAATATTCAGGGATGTCCACTCTGGAGCTAACCAACTTGGTCCTCCACACACATCCTTAATCTTTCTCCTGAAGCCTCTGTCTTCTCATCTGTTAAAGAGAGTAATAGTTCCTCCTTCATAAAATCTCCCAGCAGGATCAATGAGGTGGTGCAGATAGATTTCTATCTTGCGTGCACAGTCAAGTACCCAGTGGCAGTAGCTTCATATTAGTCACCATGTAGCCCGGACATTGCCATACAAGACCTTCCTCCTTCCTCAAAGTCTGCCTGGGGTACCCCATACTACATCACTTCTCACATTGCCGCCACGCTTCCAGTTACTTGCTCTCCTTCATGAGGACACACACACATTCCTGAACCTCCTTTGTAAGGACAAGTCATGACCAAGCAGATGTGTCAATAAGGGTATTGTTACTTGACCTGAGACATAGAGGGCCCTCTGTTCAGGCTCTGGTGGTGAGGAGAGTGAGCTGAGAGTGGTGGAGCAGGAGGGTTGGGGAGTGTCCGGGGAAACTATCGGAGTGGAATAGCATGGTTCTCAGGACAGGAAGAACTTATACTCTAACCAGCATGTGTCACCATCCAAGGACATCTGACTAGCAGATGGAGCACTGCAACAGGAGTCCTGGGGTCAGATGGAGGTGAGGCATGGCAGCAACCAGTGTAGCCCTCACACTTGTAGAGCAGTGACTATGCTCTAGGCACTGTTCTGTGTGCTTATGGCTCATTCCTACAACCAGGTGGGGAAACTGAGGCACAGATTAGCCAGATCACATGGTCAGTAAGTGTTGGAAGCAGGATTTGGATGCAGGCAGTCTCACTCCAGGGGTGGGGTGATGGAGAGGGTGTATTCCCAAGAGCCCTAGAAGACAATCAGCCACTTGGGAGGGAATTGGCAGTTTGGTTGGGGAAGGTATCTGTCAGCTTTGGGAGGCAAAGTGAGGTACACAGAGCTGCTCCTAGGTCAGGCCTAGGAAAGGTGAGCAGCCCCGTCTGGGTGGCCTGGGGCAGGAGCCGGGCAGCTGAGCCTGTGGCCAGGAGTCTCTGGCTGCATGGCTGAGCCTTGCTGGGGCTGGCAGGGCTGACTAAGGGGAGCCCCAGCTGCAGGCTGCCCCCAGGCCTACATAGAGCCACCGCTCACTGGCTTCTGTGTGGGGCTCACAAACCCAGCTGAGCCTTGATTCCTTGCAGCCTGACATCTGGGGGCCTCGAAGCCTGGTCCCCGCTCGGAGCACCAGGGATCCGTGGTGGGAGCATTTCTCTGACTCGTGGGCCTTCTTTAGAAGAGGGATAGGCAGACTCACTCCCACCCAAGATGAGTATGGAAGGGACACCAGGGCCGACAGCAGCAAAGGCAGCGATGTGCAGGCCTGGCATTGATGCCATGGCACACCCTGGGCTCATGGGGGCCCTACCTTGCTATCCTCCCTGAGCACCCCCTCCGCCCTGAGATTTGCTGAGACCCAAGCAACTGCAGATGCTTCTCCTGCCAGAGCTCTTTAGCGCTGGCCAGAGGGTGACCAGGGACAGCACCCAAGCCCAGGCTCTGCTGCCCCACCTCACTCCAACTTTGTCCTTTTGTCACCTGGCCGTGTAGGGCTCCATCTGGGCTCCTGTCCCAGGAGAGGGGTGGGCTAGGAGGTGCCTCTTTATGAGCACCCCTGAACCAGATGTCAGGGAGACCTGCACCTGTGGTGGGGACAGTAGAGCCGCTGGGCTTCCAAGGAGGCAAGGCTGACTGCGCCCTGGGCCCCCATGTCTTCAGGATTCTGCAGTGGCTCCTCATAGCACACTTGCTGCCTCCCTGTCCTGAATCTGAGAACAGACCCAAATTCCAGGTCTTAGCTTACATGTCACCTCCCCAGAGGGGCTGGTGCCAGCTTCCTTGGCCAAACTACCACTTTGTTCTCATGCCCTCTTTTCCTTTATAACATTTATTAAATTTCAAATTTATGTATTTATTTTCCATCTTCCTTCCTAAGAATATCAGCTCCATGAGGACAGGGGCTTTGTTTGCCTTATATACTCCTTTATTTCCCAGACTACGAGAGGATGGTCAAGTGCTTTGCAAGTCGTAAAGTGCCCAAGGAAGAGGAGCCCGTCTGGAGGTTTTGGTCTCTGGAGGTTTTGTAGCAAGGCGCCAGCTCATCTCATTTTCCTGGTGCGCAGGCAGCTTCCTGGGCAGCGAAACTAATTGGATAGTATCACAGCGTCGCTGCAGGGAAGCGTGGAAGCCCAGAGCACTTAAAAATCTAACCGGCCAGAAGAATAGGATTTGCATTTCAGCTAATGTGACTGGCGGATGGAAGAGTGGCTTTGGGAGGAATGTTCTCAAGGCTGGCCAGGTGTGAGGCAGGGGGGGCCCCCAAACTCATCATAATTTTCTCTGTGTGGACCAGGGTCCCTCCTGGGCCAGGGACCCATGGTGGAGGGGCTTAGGGGAGCACCGTGTGAAACCCAAATACAGTGAGTATTCCTGCCTGGATCTTGGGCACGTGGACTAGATACTCCTGGGAGGGAGAGACAAGGAGAGAGAACCAGACCAGGAGGGAGAGTCAACAACAGAGGCAGAAGGCAACGGAAGAAGAGACAGAGGCAGAAAGAGACAGAAAAGCCAAAGGGAGGGGCCCACACAGCGGCCCCAGTGAGCACCCCCACCTCGGCCCCCGCTGATTTCAGAACCCCTGGTGCCTTTCCTAGTGTGAGCATCTTGCCTCAAAGAGCGTGCTTTTAGTGTTTAAGGATTCTCTTTGATGCCACGAGGGTCCCCAAAGTTAAGCTAATTCCTTCCTCTGGTGCCCAACCCAAGAGAGACAATCAGTGTGCAGATTGGAGGAAAGCTGGCCTTGAACTTCCAAGGGAGAGTGTGTGCTCTGCAGGATGTACTCCCCTGCCCCACCCCTCACCAGCCCATGGCCCCCAGATGCCTAAACCTGTCACGGGTGTGGCTGATGGGATGCACCCAAGCCTGCAGCCCCCCTTGGGTGTCTGGCAGCCAGCTCTCACCTGATCCAGCATTCCTCACACTCTGTTGTGCGCCCCTCCCTCCACGAAGGTTGCCACATCCACAGGGACTGCCACTTACTTCACATTTTCCTCTAAATCACTCACTTTTTAAAAAAAAACTTAAATGTATTCAGAAAGGAAGCTTCAGATCACGACCGGAAATGAAAAGCCAGTAGCACTTGCAATAAATAGAAGGGAATCGTAAAACTGGGGAAATAAAAACTTCACCATTATAAAAACGTTTGTGGAGCATCTCAAACCCTGGTCTCCCCCTGGGCACAGCTTCCCTCTCCCCATCCCCCACGCAGCCACCAGGGCCAGTTGGTAACCTCTAGAGATATTTTTGGTGGTCACTGCTTGGGGAGTGTTCCTGGCCTCCAGTGAACTGGTAGAGGCTGGGGATGCAGCTAAACCTGCAAAGCACAGGACAACTCACCCCCTTGACTGAGGGTGATAGGCCCCAGATGTCAGTGATGCTAAGGTGCAGAACTTCTGGTCTGGAATAAGCTCCAGCACCTGAGGGACGTGTGTCCCACGCTTGGGCAGCTCTGACCTCCTCAGCTTCTCCCCCTTCAGGCTCAGCTGCAACACCCCTCCCCAGCGACACCTCCCCAGGCCCCAGGGCGAGGACTCGGAGGGTCAGCTCCTGTGGCCCCTAGCTTGGCTCTCTGTCTGCGTCCTGGTCTTACACGAGAGCTGCAAGCAGTCAGGGTGCCTGGCTCACAGTGGGTGCTCCGCAGTCACATGTGGGATCAACGAAAGCTGGGCAAAAAAAGAGAGGAGATTCCTGCTCCTGGATCCCCCACCGTCAGTCTATTGGGCACTCTGTCACTTGTCACTAGGACTGATGTGCCCAGTAGCGCCCAGTAGCAGGTGAAAAGTCCCTGGCAGAGGGAGAGCCTGGGTAAGTAAGGGTCAGGGCCCATCTGCAGGTGGCAGGGGTCTGTGGAGAGATTGGGGGGTTATTGCCTCATTCATTTCTTCTCCCATGGTTATCAAGTTGTCCCGGGGTAGTTGATAATTGCACCACCTTTCCTCTCAAGTGTCCCGGCCTGGGCAGCTGATGATAGGGCCCCCCACCCGCCTCTCTGGCCACTGTACTTAGTGGGGCAGGTAGAGAGTCCAGCAGTCACCATGGCTTGAGACAGCAGTCTACACTGGCTGCCTCTGCTCTGCTTCCACCCCTCGGGGACCCTGCTCTTACAGTAGGCTCTCAGGCATCTCTGTCTAGTGGTGGGGCCTAGAAGCTGGGGGTGGAGCTGGCTGGGAGCCTCTGAGAAGGCACCTCTCTTGG
Source organism: Vulpes vulpes (assembly GCF_048418805.1). Lineage (NCBI taxonomy): Eukaryota > Metazoa > Chordata > Mammalia > Carnivora > Canidae > Vulpes > Vulpes vulpes. Next base: position 93,609,530 of record NC_132782.1, read on the forward strand.
CAGACAGGGCTTCGAGGATCATGCATCGAGCCAGTTTGTTCCCCATAGTTGAGCCCAAGTCCAAGGCTTGGGTAGAATGTCAAGACCACGGTCCTGGGGTATATGAATCTCCAGGGTAAAGATGCAGAAGGCAGGGGAGAGAGGGCCAGAACTTTGACTTGGGGTGTAGACATGTCAGGGGAGCCTTCCAGCTCTGTGATGGAGGGCCCCATCTTGCTCTCCTCCTTCCCACCCATGCCTGCTCCCCTTCCTCCTACCATCGTCCTGTAGTTGAGGGCCCACCTTTTGTCTTGGGGGGCTTATGAACATCCAAGGCCATCAAGATGGGGTTAGTGCATGTGAAGAGTCACACAGGAGCAACCTCAAGAGGACATAACTCTTTCTGAACAACCTTGAAGTTGTGAGCCCATGGCCAGACTGCTAGGATGCCCACTGCTGTCTCATGTCCACTCGTATTGGGAGAGGCCCCTCTGTGTGGGCTGACCTCATGCCTGTGTGCTCCCGGGGAAGTCCTGGAAGGGGCTGCTCTGCTCACATCTGCATAGTTAAATTCATTCTTTCCTGGGACCCACTGTCCTCTCTTCCTCCCCTGCTTCCTCCCACTCCCCCCAGGCAGGCAACTTTATCTGGTTCCCAGGTGGAAGGGAGAGAAGCTGGCTCTGCCTCTGCTTCATCACTCATTCTTCCAAGCCTTCCCAGTGAGCACCTGCATGTAGGCTTGGGAAACCCACAAAGCTGGGACTTGGACTCTTGTTTTCTTGGTCTTCTGTGACATCTGTGCCCCAAAGTCATTGAGATCTTGTCTCTAGTTGCCCAGATGAAGGAGGCTATCAGGAAATGCTGGGACCAGGTGGGGGACAAACCCATGATGTTTTTTTTAAAGATTTTATTCATAAGAGACACAGAGAGAGGCAGAGACAGAAGCAGGCTCCCCTTGGGGAGCCCAATGCGGGACTTGATCCCAGGACCCCAGGATCATGCCCTGAGCCAAAGGCAGATGCTCAACCACTGAGCCTCCCAGGTGTCCCCTAAATCCATGTTTTAAAAAATTTTTTTTAATTTATTATTTATGATAGTCACACACAGAGAGAGAGAGAGGCAGAGACACAGGCAGAGGGAGAAGCAGGCTCCATGCAGGGAGCCCAACGTGGGATTTGATCCCGGGTCTCCAGGATCGCGCCCTGGGCCAAAGGCAGGCGCCAAACCGCTGCACCACCCAGGGATCCCTCCATGAATTTTAATATCAAAAATCATCCCACCACTGAATTGCCCTGTGCTACCCCAAGAATCACCAGGAATTGGGGCACAGCCTTGGGGGACTCCTTCTAGAACCCTACCTGGCGGGGAGAGTCTGAGCCTGTTCATTGCCTCGGGGCTCAATGGAGGTGGCTGGGGCGGACAAGGCTGGTAGCAGTTCAGTAAACCCAGTTCTTGAAATGGGAAGGTCCCCAATTAAATACCACCTCTGATTTGGGCCACTTCACATTAAAAGGCAAATAGAGAAATGAGCAGAATCCAAACAAGCGTGATGCTAATGAGTCAAGTGGTCTGAAAGGCAGACCTCTGTAGGAAGGGCAGAGGAATGGCAATGATCTAGCACCGGGCAGACAAGGTTGAGGGGTGACTCGGTAATTGCCAAGCTCCCAGAGGATCCCCCCCGAGAAGAAGCCAACCGGCTCACCCTCGTGTCCTCGGAGGGCAGAGCAAGAAATTAGCTTAAATTGGAGCTGGAAAGATTTAGGTTATGTGTAAGGAGGAACTTTTTAAACCCTGAAATATGCTACCAAGAGAGGCTTCGGGTTCTCGGGAGAGTGTCTAAAAATAGCCCAGTCTTTAAAAATAGTTCTGGGCAAGCTTTAAACAGAGCCTCAGCTCGGCTCCTTGGTCACGGTTTTCAGAGCAAGCGGCCCACCGTACGCAGCCCTCCCCAGGTCCAAGGGCTTGAGGGACAGTCAGAATCAGCCTTTGGTCCCTGCCCAGACAAACATCTGGATTTTTTTTTTTTTTTTTTATGTTTTAGATACTTATAGATAAGGGATTTATTTTTCTTTCTGCCTCCCCGCTGATGGGTGTCAGGAAGTACCAACCTTTAGAATCTCAAAGTTTTCTTTCCACGGGAGCATATTCTAGGGCCAATGTAAAGTGGGTCAACCCCGTCCGTTACCCTGTGTCCCTGCGCCCCCCATTCCTGAGGCAGGGCTTTCCAGCATCTGTGGGTTGGCTGCAAATTCATCCATCTCAGCAGAGCCCCCACACCTCCGGTGGACCTGCTCACCTACCTCCTGACCTCAGCAGCCTTGGCTTGGCCATGTCCTTGACGCCTGGGGAGCTACAGCGGCCTCTCCCAGCTTCCCTGTCTCCACCTTCTAGGTGTCCGCACGCCGGCCAAAGAGATCTTACAAGAGCACGTCTGACTCTTGCCTTCTTGCTGAGGGTTCCGTGATTCCTGCCCGTTTGCCCTCAGGACAAAGTCCAAACTCCCTAGGAGAGCTCCAGAACTTTTTCAGTGTCTGGCTTATCTCTCTAGCAGGAGCTCCCCCACCCATGTGCCCTCCTGACAACCCTAATAGCCCACCCGGCCACTTTGCCTCTGGGCTTTGCCAGAGCTGGTTCCACTGTCAGGCCCACCCTCTTGTTCCCTCGGAGCCCATAGCTTTCAGCTTGGATGTCACTTTCTCTGGGTGACATTCTTTCCTGACCTTCCCATGGGCCCCTGGCCTTCCCCACCTTGTCTGCCCTGGTGCACACCAGTCCCCAGCTTTCTCCCATCCCCCCAGAGCACTGGGAGACCAGTTCACTTGTTCCCAGGGCATTCCCTCCCCCAGCTGGAAAAGAGCTTGGCACCCAGCAGGTACTCAGTACATGCTCAGGGACTAATCAACTGAATGTCAGGCCACCCTAGCAGGGGCTTCAGCTCTGCTGTCATCCTGCCCAATCTCATCTGGTTTCAGCCTCCTCCAGGTCCCCACCAGCCATGTGACATCCCGACATGACGTGCATGGGATGTTGGCAAATCCAGATCGGTGCCCACATACACAAAAATAATTATTTAGACCTGAATGCTCTCCGAGTGTGTGAAGTAATCACTTAGACAGCATCTATTAATAATAAACTCCATTATAAATTAATTAATCAGCTATTTCCCGGATATCTCAATTAAATGGAGCATGCCCTCAGCATAACACGTCCAATCCCCGCAAAAGAGAGGCAGGCCAGGTGCAAGACGTGTCTTGGAAGCCAGGCAGGCATCACTGCTCCGTATCCTGACCCAGGGGGCAGATCCAGGCTGCAGAGTGTTCCCATGGGGTGGGTCACCCGGGGCCAGGGTCCGCCACTGCCCTCCGCACAGGGCGGCATCATGGGTTAGCACTCCCGCGTGTCCTCCCTGAGCGCCGGCGTCCCCCTGCCCTGTCACCGGATCTCACTTTACCACTTCATGCTCCTGAGCACGGCACTGCCCTGGGGCCACCTGCACTTGCACGGGTTGTCGCTCCTCTAACCAGCAGTCTCCCCCTGTCTACCTGATGGCTTAGGGTGAGCACAGGAACATCCTCTGTCTCCTCAGCATCCCTCCCTGAACCCCTCTGTCCCCCTGTTTCCTGCTTCTCCCAGGGTTTTGATGCCTGCTCTGGGATTACTTGGCTGCTTTCTCTCCTCATTTCAGCCTACTGAAGCTGAGCGTCTGTCCCCAGCCGTCTGCATGTTGGCACATCCAGTGGTTGTTTCTCTGCCTTCATCTTTGACCTCAAGGGCTGCCCCCCACTTCTCAGCCTGCGTACATCGCCCGGCCCTGGTGATGCCACACTCGTTTCCTCCTGCCGCCGGGGCCTCTCCTTGGCCCGCTCCGCCCGCCCCTCCGGCCTACCCTAGGCTCAGCTCCTCCTATAGTCTCTCTCCAGGTGGTCTCTCCAGGCCCTTGTCCCTGTGCCAGTGACTCTTGCATTTAATCCCGACCTAGGCCTTTCCCTGAACTCCAAACTTGCACAGTCAGCTGCTTGCTTGCTAGCTCTGTTTGGATGTAAGATATACATATCCCACTAACGTGGCCCAAATGGAATTCCACCCATCCCAGCGTCTTCCTTCCTTCACCTTCTTCATCTGCCCGATTGCCCACACCGAAACTCTAGAGGTCATCCTCCACTACAGGTACCTTCAGCCCATGTCCAGCCCATCAGCGTGTCCTGTGTGCTCCACCTTCACACCTACCCCAGAGCTGCCAGCAGCTGAGCCTCCAGGCAGGCCTCCTGGATGGGCCTCCAGGAGGGGCTCCCTTCTCTACCCCCCCATCCTCTCTCTGTACCCAGTAACCAGATCGAGCTGTAAATGGCCCTCTGCTGGCTTCTGTCACACATAGAATAAAAGCCAGATTCATCACTGTGGCCTGCAAGGTGCTCAGGTGCTGGCAGGTGCCTGCCCTCCTGACCCATCTCCACACACCTCCTCTCCAGCCCTCGCAGGAGCCTCCACTCCCTGCCCCCACCCCGCAGATCAGGCCCCTGCCTTCAGCCTTTGCCACACCTCTCCCTCGGACTGGGGTGCTCCTCCCCAGACCTCCCTGTGGCTGCCTCTAACTCCCATTTAAACCTCTGCTTAAATAACATCTCCCCAGAGAGGCCCTCCCTGACTACCCAGTCGGAGCTGCCCCCAGGATCTCTTTGTCGTGTTGCCCTATTTTATTTTCATCATGGCACCTCTCACTACTGGACGTTTTCTTGTTAACTTAGGTGCTCGTCTGGATCTCTCCTGTAGAACCTGAGAGCCTTGAGGGCGGGGCCTTGGTTGTCTGTATCAGTGGTCCCCATGCACTAGAATAATGCATGACATGTGAAAAGCATTTGGTAACTATTCACTGACAAATTGAATTAACGAATGATAAAGAAATGAATGATGACTCGGGTCTTGGCTCATGTGAACGACTCGTTCTCCTGAGTTGTCAGATCTGGTCCCAGGACTTTCCATGAGCCACCCTGATGCCCCTCCCCCATGCACCTTGACATCCTTTGTCGTCTGTTCATTGGACACATTTTGAATACTTAAGGTGTGCTGAGACCACAGACTTGGTCCCTGGTCAAGTGTGCCATCTACAGGGCCTCTACAGTGAGTCTCAGGCATGCGTTCATTCATTCATTCATTCATTCATTCATTCATTCATTCATTCATTCAAGAAACACTGATATAGGGCCTCCTTCCTGCCAAGCACTGTTCTAGATGCTTCACAAACATAAGCCAGCTGATACTCATACCAGTCTATGACAGGTGCTATTATTACCCCCATGTTACACTTGAGGAAACTGAGGCACGGAAACGGGAGATCACCTACTCAAGGTCACATAGCTGGTGAGTGACAGCACTGGAAACCATAAACTCTCTCTTGCTTCATTTCACTCCTGCTTTACCCTGGGCTTACCTTCTGTCCCCACCCACACTGTCTCTTAATTCTGGGCCCATGCCAGCCCTTTCGGACTTGACAGTTCACTTCTCATCCTCTGTCTGACCAGTGGAGGGCAGGGCAGGGAGTCGTGGCAGCCCTTCCTATCTGGGGTCTGGGAGGCATGACACCCAGCCCAGCTCTGGCCCCTCAATCAGGTCACTCCCAGTGCTCTCCAAAGTCCCCCAGGGGCTGGGAGGAGCCATGCCTGCCTCATCATGTGGGCCGTGGGTCGAGGCTCTTGTTTATGGCATCAGGAGTTGGAAATTGAGACTTACAGCCAAGTTTCCTGGTATGGGGCCCCACCAGGAAGCAGCAGGAGCAGAGCAGGAAAGCCTCATTCATTTAGTTCATGCTAATTTAAGAGGTGCAGACACTCTGCTGAAAGTCACTTTTTAATTCAGAGGAGCTGGAAACAATTCCTTCTGTGAAGATTTGTATGACAGATGCTACCACGGACCTCCCTTTGCCGAGCAGACATGCTTCCAGAAACATGAGCGAGGGTCGGATTTTTAGAGGAGAATCTTCAAAATGCAATCAGAGAACCTCACCAACCTTTCTTTGAGTGAATTGTAATTTTCTTAAAGCACGGCCTTTCATATTTGGGAGTAAATGGAATTCGATTGAGAAATCAATGGTTTTTCAAACTAACACTTTGGAAAATTAATTATTCTGCCAACAGGCTGGGTCTGGCTTCTGGGTCTAGCTAGGAGTTTTCATTATGTCCCCACTGCCCTAATACAAGGAGAGGTTGTTCTCATGAATGTTCTCCTTTAGTAGAAACTCATTAGAATTACCAATGGCTACTAATATCCCCATTTTATAGATGAGAAAACCAAAGGCACCCAGAGGTCACATCACCCGGAGAGCATCTGGGCTGGCATAGTGTGGAAGGAACCATAGAAGTTAGAATGGTTGAGGGTTTGGAGAGCAAGCCCCACCCCCCAGAAAGGGACTGGGAGGCAGAGGCTTGGGAAGGGGTCAGGACCCCATTAAAGGCACAAGGCTCCTAGGTAGGGGACCAGTTCCAGGGGGAATGAGCACTGGGCAGTGAGGAGAAGAGGCTTGTCCTCCCAGCTAACAGACTCTCCTGTAGGTTAAACTAAAACAGCATGGCATTGACACAAGAACAGAGAGAGATCAGTGGAACAGTGCCATTAGGACGCAGACTCACATACATGTGAAGCTTGGACTGTGTCATTTAAAATCAGTGGAGGGAAAAACATAAAATAAAATCAGTGGAGGGGGTGCCTGGATGGCACAGTTGGTTAAATGTCTGCCTTCGGCTCAGGTCACAATCCCGGGGTCTCGGGATCAAGCCCAGCTTCATTGTTGGGCTCCCTGCCCGACAGGGAATCTCCTTCTTCCTCTCCCTCTTCCCCTCCCCCTGTTTGTGCACGTGTGCACTTGAGTGCACTCTCTTTCTCAAAATTAATAAAATTTACAAAAATCAGTAGAGAAAGAACAGGTCATTCTATAAGGATTAGAAATAATTAGCTGCTCATTAAAAATAGTTAACTTAGATCCTTAACTCGTGCCATTCACCAAGATAAATTCCAGGTGAATTAATATAAAAATATAGGAATATAGGAACATGTGTCTATGATGCCACTTTTCTAAAAGTAGACACAGGCAGCAAAAACCGAAAAGGAAAAGACTAGTAAATTTGGTGATATCAAATATCAGAAAGTAGGACAAACACGGCTTTATCCATAGTTGCCAAAACTTGGAAGCAACTGAGATGTCTTTCACCTGGTAGATGACCCACAGGTGAGTGACCTGTGATGTGTCCAGACGGTGGAATATCATTCAGCCGCGAAGAGCTACGGAGGAACCTTATATGCGTATTGCTAGGTGAGAGAAGCCGATCTGAGAAGGCTACACATACCGTATGATTTCAACTATGTGACATTCTGGAAAAGGCAAAGTTATGAAGGTGGCAAAAAGATCAGTGTTTGCCAGGGGTTTAGGGATGCAGGGAGGGAGAGGGATGAATAAGTGGCACCCAGAGGATTTTTAAGTCTGTGAAACTATTTGACACAGTAATGATGGATACGTGTTACCAAAGATTGGTCAAAATCCATAGAAAATACAACACAAAGCGCAAACCCTAATGTTAACTAAGGATCTAGCTAATAGTAATGGGTCAGTACAATTTGTCAATTGTAACAAATGTACTGCACAAATGCAAGATGTTAATCACATGAGAAACTGGGAGGGTGGTGACCAGCAGCACAGGGGAACTCTCTGTAAGTCCCCCTCACTTTTTCTAAGAAAACTTGAAACTGCTCTAAAAAAAGTAAAGTCTATTAATTAAAAAATAAAAAGATGTTCAGCACATAGGAAAAGACAAGCAGTAAACTCTCTGTAGTCTATGCAACAGGCAGGATTAATATCCAGGATACATAAAGAATTCCTACCAATTAATAAGGAAAAATGTAGTTTTTTGAAAAAAGAAAAATTTGACAAAGGATAGGGACAGGCACTATATACACAGAAGTAGGGAATGATCTACCCAAAGGTGATCATTGGGTGAAAGGTGCCCAAGCTAATCTAGCAATGAGGGGAAAATAAAACTTAAAACAGTGTTGAAGTGTCATCCTGCATCATGCAAGGAGCGGTTTTTAATGTGTTAGCATCTCCAGTGTTGGTGAAGATCCAGGTAAGTCCTCCCAGACAGCCGACAGAAGCACAAGGTGGGACAACCAGCGGGTAACAGCGATTTCCCAACATTGACTCAAATTTAAAATGCATATGCTTTATGACCCAGAAATTCTTATTATTCCCTCTGGAGAAATGCTTGCTGATACACAAAGACTTGCAGAGAGGTGTTTATTGCAGCACTGCTTATAGAGCAAAAAGCTGGAAGTAATTTAAAACCGTCAATTGAGTGGATAAATAAAACACGGTGCTTGGTTATTAAGAAATCATATACATCGGTTCCAGAGAATAGGGTATATCTGTTATGTACCTTTGGCAAGTTCACCCAGAATTGTATCAAGTAGAAAAATAAGATCTCCCTGTGGCTCATCTTTCTCCTCCTGCCAACAGACTGAGCCCAGGCAGAGAGGACCAGAGAGGATGCTGTTGTTGGATGTGATAGCCCAGGACAGTTCTGTGCCACCTGCCAGGGCACAGCCAGGGATGCGGTCTAGGGTGTACTCGGGCCTGGCAGAGATAGCTCTGGGTAGGCTGGGACTTTAGGAGGCTCCGGTGCCTGGATTTCCTCCCTGGATTTCCTGACTTGAGTGCTCCCACTGGCTTGCATCTGAGGTCTGAGAATAGTGGGAACTGTCCAGTGGGGCTGACCCAGGCTCAGAGAGGCGCCCAGCCACCTCTGTCTCCACTGGGCCCGGGGTCCAGTGACTGGAGTGAGACCCAGAGATGTGCTGGAGCACCGACTGTGCACACCTCTGCTCTGCTCTGCTTTCAGTAACAGCACATGGGTAGCTTGAAATTGGCCATAGTGGGAGTAGTTGCACCATCGAACTTGGCAAACACGACCATTCGGGACTTTCCTTTTCCCTCTGGAGAACCAGTGGCTAAACATTTATCTTCACACTATGGGAACACAGGATGGCCCCCTCCTTCCACTCCCCACGCTGGGTTCTAGGATGCAGAGCCCTGCTGTCTCTTCTGTCTCTGCTTTATCTCCACTTCTTCTCCCCTTATCTCCACCTTTCCTCTTACTTCTTCTTCAAGAAGAGGGGAGAGGGTGATCAGGCAACCGGGGGAGGACAGATGCATGCTGGGCAGCATGGAAAAGGCCCTGGAGTTGAAGGCATTTGGATCTGCACACCAGTCACAAAGATGCCATTGACTCCCTTTGTGACCATGGATAGACTCCAGGCTTCTATTTTCTCACCTGTGAAATGGGTATAATCATACTCAGGGCTACCATATACAGCTGTGCAAGAGGGCTTCTGCTTCAACTCCAGGGAGGGACATGCACGTAGACTGTATTGTGAATAGAGCCTTATGGAGACGTGCAGTGGGCAACCTGAACAATGGTACATAGGCCTGATCGTGGTACTTCATGATACTTCTGAGAGTTGTCATGAAAATTAAGAGGGAATAACAGAATGTGTGGCACATAGCAGGTGCACAGGCATGATTACTTTCCGTTATCTACGCCTTCCCTCCTCATCAATACCTTATCACTTTATCTTAAAGTCAGGTTGATGAGGGCTCCCGACGCCACCATCCACACAGAGAATTGCCCGCAGGGTTCTAATAATCCTGGTAGCTGTAATGATTACATGCCCCCTAGGCACCGACACTACCCTTCACCTTACCAGTCACAGTCTTCATCTTAGGGTTCAAAGACTTGAAGCTCAGAGAACGAAGCTTTGCCCAGCGCTACAAGGTGAAAATGTGATGGAGGAGGATTCCCACTCAGATCCTTGGGAATCCAAATTCTCCCAGCCAGTGGGCTCAAAGATTTTTGACCATGAGCCACAGGAAAGCATTTCTTATTTCAGATACATGAATAGAACTGAAAATTTCACAAAACAATATTCACTCTTGCTATACTTGATGGTATCAGATATTTCTATTCTATTCCACCGTTGTTGTTGTTGTTGTTGTTTTAATGCTGGCAATCAATGCTGGCAATCAGTGGAGGTGATTTCATGACCCACTAGTCTAGTGAGTCCAGACCTGCAGTTTGAAAAATACTCTCTAGGCTGCTTCTCCCAACTATAGTGCACAGGCTAACTTCGGCTGATGCCTGTTTTTGTAAATAAAATTTCACTGGGGGCAGCCCGGATGGCTCAGTGGTTTGGTGCCACCTTTCAGCCCAGGGCCGGATCCTGGAGACCCTGGATGGAGTCCCATGTTGGGCTCCCCGCATGGAGCCTGCTTCTCCCTCTGCCTGTGTCTCTGCTTCTCTCTCTGCGTGTCTCTAATGAATAAATAAAATTTAAAAAATAAAAATAAAATTTTATTGGTACGTCGCCATACTCATCCATCTATGTATTATCTGTGGCTCTTTTGTGCTATAGCAGTAGAGAAGTAGTTGCAACAGAGACTGCGCGGACCACAGAGCCTAAAATATCTGCTTCTCTGGTACTTCACAAAGTTTGCCCATCTGGGCCCAGATCTGACTCTGTGTCTCCTTTGTTTAATTTCTCCAGGCCTGCCCTGTGCCCTCTTGCCCAAACTCCAGCACCTTGGCTGGCCTAGGAAAGCACCACCCTCGGGCTTCCCGCTGGGGTCCTGCCACCAGCCCTCTGCCTCCCGTGCTGTCCCCCAGCACAGACACAGGGGGACAGAGCCCCAGCTGGCCTCCTGACCCCTTGTTCTGCTCCGCCCACAGGCCTCCTGGGAATGGTAGCCCATATGATGTACACACAGGTGTTCCAGGTCACCGTGAGCCTCGGCCCCGAAGACTGGAGACCTCACTCCTGGGACTACGGGTGGTCCTTCTGGTAAGTGGCTTTGACCTTCAGGCATGCTGGGATTTCAGCAGTCGGCCCAGCTGGGGGAGAGAGGGACAGAAGATGAAGGCAAAGGCAGCCCAGAGTCCAAAGGCACTTTGAGACCTTAGAGCTGGGGTTGGCAAACTCTGGCCCATGGGCCAAATCTGGCTCACCACCTGTTTTTATGCAGCCCTCAACCTAAGGATGCTTTTTACATGTCTAAATGCTGGAAAGTAAATCAAAAGAAAAATAATGACATCTTGTGATGTGTGAAAATGAGGCAAAATTTCGGTTTCAGTGTCCGTCAGTGCAGTTTCATTGGGACAGAGCCACACTTACGCTGACCTGTTGCCCGTGGCTGCTTTCACGCTACAACAGCAGAGTTGTGGGTTCTGGTTGTGACTGACACTCGATGGGCTGCAAAACCTAAGATATTTACTCCTGACGCTTGACAGAGAAAGTTTGTCGACCCTGCTATACAGGCTGCTCTGGAAGGTGGAGATGGAAGCTAGCAAACCGTGGAGACCCTGGGGTCTGACAGGCTAGGGATCCAAAGGAAGGCAAGACTCCCAGGCATAGGTAAACACGGGGTATGTATTGTTAGTTCAGGCAACAGAAGAGTCCAAGTGGATCAGCTAGGGTGCCTTGGGTTGTAGCAGAAAAATCCATCCATGTCAGTCCAAGCAATACGGAAAAAAGTTGGTTCCTGTAAGTGGAAGGTGCAGCCATGTCGTGGACTTCAGGGTATGTTCGATCCAGAGTCTCTGATGTCATCAGGACTGACTGCTCTTCCTCGGTGATCATCTGCACATGTTAACCCTATCCCTGGGTAGGCTTCCCTCCTGGTGAAGTAAAAGCTGCTCCTGAGGCTGGTGCTTCTTCCTCCACATCACAGGAGAAAAAAGGGCTTCTCTTTCCCCAACATTGACTAGAATCCCAAGCCTCCCTCGGATGGACCTAGCTTAGCTCATTTTCTTTCTCCTGAAATCATCACCACAGCTGAGGGAATGTCATGAGCTTATTGGCTTATCTTGCCCACACTCACCTCTGGAATGAAGAATGAGCCAGAAACTCGCAAATGGTGAGTAGGTGGAATGGATGTTGGGTGAGCTACCACACGGTTAGCTTCAGGCACAGCTGGATCCAGGTGATTGGGTGATTCATCAGGAGCTTAGGCAATCTCCCCTCCCCACTTTGCTGTCTCTGTTCCCTTTGTGTTGGTTTCATTTACAAGCAGTTTTTCCCCAAGCAGAGATGGTCACCAAGCCCAGCTCAAGGCTTACATTTTACAAATGCAGCAACAGTAGCAGAAAGATGGGGCTTCTTTCCAATATTTCCAGCCAACATCCTGCTTATGGCTTTCGTTGGATTGGCTTAAGTCAAGTGTCCACCCCATGACCAATGATTTAGACCCTGAACAGACTGGACTACTCTCATTGGTCTGGCCTGAGTCATAAGGTCAAGCAGAGGGATTGGCCCCACCCAAACCCTTGGACAAAGAAGAGGAGGAGAGGTCCCCCAGCAGAAATTTGGGGGTGGGGTGGGGTCATCAGAAGGAATGCATGCTGGCAAGAATGCGACCACAGATGTCCATTACCCAGGGTCTGCAGGTCTGCAGACCATTTATCCACTTAATTACTTTACATGCATTTACTGGATGCCTACTTGGGGACAGCCACTGTCCTAGGAGCTGCAGGCACAGCAGTGGCCAAGACACTGTTGTAACAGGCCATTGAGACAAGTACACAAGCTATCATGTGGTGATGGGGGGTTCAGAGCACAGAGGAGGGGTTGCTGACCCAGCTTCGGGCAGGGAGGGTCCTCTGGGGAGAAGGTGGCCAGGCAGACTGGTGGAGAAGGGAACGAGAGAGTGTGCTGGGCAGGAGGAACAGCAGGTAGCAGAGGCTTTGGAGGAAGATGGTCAGAGTGGGGCACGAAGGACTCTAACTCAGAAAGACCCCCTTTCACCCCCCACCATGGGGACTCCTGCTAATTGCTGCCCCTTCCCCCTCTGCTTGGCTCCACTCCTGTAAAGCCATGTGCCTTAAAGGGACCTGGACCCTCCAACACCATCCCTGATCCCTTGAAGTGGAGGGACCGCAGGGAAACCAGCTAAGGCTCTGACTCCCTTTTCACCCAATGCTTCCCTCTCTCTAGCAGTTCTTGCCTGAGCTCTTGACCTCAGAAGCTCATCATCTGAGCTAGAGAAGGTGACAAAGGAAAGGAACGAACATTTTTAAGTGTTGAGCATGTGTGTGATAATCCCTGCCATGTATGGAGCGCTGGCATGTTGCCGTAACAACACCATGGGGCGGGCACTTTGTGGAGAGGAAACTGAGGCACAGGGAACTTAAGTCACCCATCCAGGCTGTCTGGCTGCTGAGCGGCAGAGCAAGGATCTGAACCCAGGCAAGTCTGGCCTCGGAGCCCACACCCTCAGCCTCTGTATTTTGCCTCTCCGAGAATGGGTAATGCAAAGACAGTTTGTAGATATGCTTAGCACACTGTTTGACGCATGGTAAGTGCTCTTAAACACCAGCCTTTCTTTTTTTTTCTTATTGATTTTATTTATGTATTTATGTATTTATGTATTTATTTATTTATTTAGAGAGCACCAGTTGGGGGAGGGGCAGAGGGAGGGGGGAGAGAGAATGTCAAGCAGACTCATGCCGAGTGCAAGTATGGAGGCTGATATGGGGCTTGAGCTCATCCTGAGATCATGACCTGAGCCAAAATCAAGAGCCCAAGAACCCGACACCTGACTGAGCCACCTAGGTGCCCCAGACACCTGCCCTTCTAATATTATTGTTATTGATATGAAATTAACATATGCAAAACCCCCGTGTTGCATGTGTGAAAACTAGGGCTCAGAAAGGTTGGGTCAGTCCCCCAGGGTCCCACAGCCTGAGGTGGTAATAGGATTCTCAGGTCTCTCTAGGAGCCCCTAGCTCTCTACCCTGGCCCCCAGCATCTAAAACCAAGCCTGCTGGTGTCAGCCACAGCAACCTTTCTTTCTCTGGAAGCTGGGCCTCGTGGCTTGCTCTTCTGCTCCCTTGGGGCTGGCCTCGTTCTCATTTGACTTATTTAAGGCCGGGGCCCAACGTGCGGTCCCTATTAGGGCTGATCCATTTCTTCTTGTCAGCAAGGCCTGCAAGATGGATCAGCCCCATTTTTCATCCTTTGCTTTTGGGGCCTCGCCAGGGCTGTGCAGTGTCATTTCTCTTGTTTAATATGTGTGAGGCCATTTGTCAAAATTCTGGACCCAGCGCCTCCCCTGTCCCTGCCCCAGGCACCAGAGAGGAGACCAGCTTTGAGGCCAGGCAGCGCCAGCCTCTTGTCTCCCCACCCAGCAGGGCAAGGCACACCTCAGGAGTTTGGGAGGTGGGGGTTAAGAGGTCAGATAATCAGAGATGCCCAGCTGATGTTAGGCACCAGCTTCTGGGAGGAACATCTGTGCAGAAAGAGAAGTTTCCATGATTGGGAGTCAGACAGCCTGGCTTACAGTTTACCCTGACGTGCATGGCTAGGGTGCTGTGGGCCGGCAGCGCAGAGGTGTGGTTGAGGCCAGAGGAATCAGACGACTTAGGAGCAGACTCTCACTCTGACTCTTGCTGGCTGCAGAGTTGCATGAGGTCACTCAGCCTCCCCATACCTCAGTATCCTCATCTATAAAATGGGGATGGCATGAGTCTCTACTCAGGGGGCTCTTGCAAGCAGTGTGTCAGTTTTCTCTTCATTTATAACACAGCACCCTAACATTTAGGGGCTTAAAATAAAAATATGTTAGTCTTTTACGGTTTAGTGGGTTGACTGGGCTTAGCCAGGTCGTTCTTGCTCAGGGTCCTGCATGACACTTAGGTGGGATGTTGGCTGGGGCGGCATCATCTGGGACGTGGCCAGGCAGGGTGTCCAAGCAGGCCCCGCCTCCCAGCACTGGCTGCGGTGCGGGCTGGGGGCTGGGGGTCAGCTAGACAGTCAGTGGGAGCAGCCTCTTGCGGGGAGCAAGGACTCCAAGAGATCTGAGCAAAAGTGACAAGTTTATGACCTTGCCTCGGGAGTCACACTGTCACTTCTGGTACATTCTGTTGGTCAAGAGCAAGTGATGTGGCCGGATTCAAGGAGGAGGGGCTGCACAAAGCGTGAACTTCGGGAGGTGAGGCTCCTGGTGGTGTGAGGGTCATGTCTGGTTAGGAGCTATGACGAGGACCATGTGAAGTGACGCGAATGAGGTGCCTAGCACAGAGAGTGTGCTCCACAAATGTTGCTGGAAAGGCAAGCGATCCAGCCTCTCAGTGTACTCGTCTCTAGAGCAGGTAATAGTGATGTGTGTTTCATAGGGTTGTTGGAGGGACTACGTGGGACCAAGCTTTTAAAGTGCTTGGCACACAGGAAGTGCTTATAAGGGGCAGTGATCATAAACGGTGGTAATGACACTGAGCCTTTGGTAATGCTGCTCTCACTTGATGAGAGGCATGTGTCCCGAACGTCCCTGTGGTGACTTCCAGTGGGCAGGCAAGTGGTCCCTTGCTGTCTGGTCTCTGGGCTCCACCTGCCTTGGACATGCCTCTCACATTTGCTCCCAGGATGTCAGTGTTTCCTTAGGATCCAGCCCTGCCCATGCCTGACTCCCCACTTTGGCCCTAAGCTTCAGAACCTCATCCTTGCCTGAGCCCGGGACCCCTCCAGCGCTCCTACCTTTTTTCCCCCCAGCTATGTGGGTCCTGAGCTGTTTGGTCCTGTTTCCCCTGAGCTGTCTGGTCCTGCTGCGCTGACTCCCACAGAGGAGTTACCATGCCCAGTTCAGGGACCGGGACACAGCCTCAGAAAGAGCAAAGGCTCAGGTCGCACGATTATCCCAGGTGCTGCGAACTGCTGGTGAACCCAGCCCAGTGATGTTTTGTGTCCACCTGCCACGGTGTTATATAAAAGATGTATTTGGGTGCCTGGGTGGCTCAGTCAGTTAAACATCTGCCTTTGGGCTCAGGTCATGATCTTGGGGTCCTGGGTTGGAGCCCCTCTTCAGGCTTCTTGCTCAGTGGAGAGTCTGCTTCTCCCTCTCCCTCTGCCCCTCCCCCCTGCTCATGCTTGTGTTCTCTCTCTCTCACACACACACACACAAACACACACACATACACACACACAAATCTAAAAAAAACTATTAAAACTACAATGTTAAAAAAATAAAATATGTATTTGTTTTTAACATCTATAAAAGTAAAAATTTTACATAAATATCCAAGTTTGGGGCTTCTCTTCACCATTAGAAGTTGTGGCCTTGCCTAACTGGCATTGCCACATGGCAGCGGGAGCTGAAGCTGAGTGGCGGCCCCCTTAGATGGGGCACATGCTCTCCAGGTCACCCTTGTCCCCACCACTCCTTATTGCCTTACACTTTCCCCAAATCATCATCCACCAGACCCTGCAGGAATTTGAGTTGTGACCCCTTCATGGAAGGTCAGCATGGCAGTTTTCCTGGCGATGGCAGGAAAGTGGAAAGCTAGTCACTTTGTTCTTTTCTTTTGAATTTGACCCAAATGGAGAAAGATTTTTAAAAAGCGCCCCTCCTACCACAAAACAGTGAAACCCCAATCCTGAGCATTCAGTCTGCAGACTGACTGTGGGAGAGGATCATGGAGTTGTAGCTTCATAAGAGCTAGAAGCCCAGAGAAGTTAAGCAGTTTGGCACAGGTCACAGAGCAAAGAGTAGCAGGTTGGGCCAGTACTGAGTGGGTGGTGCCTCTCTGTGTGCCTCTGAGACTCCATCTGTGTGAAGCGCAGTGGCAACAGAAGGCTAGCTTCTTCCCTCTCTTGGGATCCTAGGCTGCCCTGCCCTCTCTGCAGGCCTTAGCTGGCATTTCAGCAGATTGACCCCTTAAGGGTGGGGCTTCTGCTGCTATCACCAATGAAGAGCCTTGGCCTCAAAGAGCCCCTGGAGAGGGTGTATTTACTGATGTCCCTGCTGAGAGGCTGTGTGGTCAGCAGGAAGCTGGAAACTCTCACTTTTTCATGTATTGCCAGGCAGCTAGCCTTGGCCTCCCTTTGTCTGAGACCAGGGAGGGAACGGTATGGCTGCCCAAGGGTGCGTGCTGGCCATGACTGGACTAGCTGGGCTTCTAGAACCTGCCATCATCAGTTCTTGGTCCCTTCTGCTCTGGGGCACTGAGCAGGGCCTGGACTGAGCATTTGTGTTCTGACCTGCACAGTGACTCTGTGCCTATCTGGCTTGAATGAGGATGAGGGCTGCCTCCCTCAGTGGTCAGTAAACAGTCTTCCCACTGAGTGGGGCCTGGGGCAGATTGCAAGGTGGCACCTATGCATCTCTGAATCTGCCTCCAGCATCCCCTCTGCCCAGCCCTGCAGCTCCCAGAGGACAGAGTGGCTGACAACCACTGTGTCGACCCTATCACCCTCGCATTTCCTCCCTACAGTGTCCACTCTGCTCTTGGCTCCAAAAACCAGGCCAACCTCCCACGTATCTCCCTGCACCAGCTCAGAAGTGCACCAGCTCAGAAGGGCAAGCTGCAAACATCAGCAGGTGTTCCAGCCCTGAGGTTTTCAAACTCTGCCCTGCGTGGGGGCCCCGGGGGGTGTTAGGATGAGGCACAGCAGGGAGATTCATGCAGGCAGCCCTGAGCCCTTCATCCACATGAAAACCAGGACGGTGTTTTTATATCAATTTGTTCAATGTGTTATCATCGTACCTGTATTACTTCATTCTACAAATATTTACTGAGCACCTACTGTGTGTGTTCTAAGTGCTAAGGATATAGCAGTGAACAAAACAAAGCTCCTGTTCTCATGAAGCTGAAGCTCTGGCATGGGTGGAAAGAACATCAAAAAACAAATAATTGGGACTACCACTTCTGGAAGGATGAAGTACACATACTTCTCCCTATTTCTCCTGCTAAGTATAACTAAATCCTGGAACATCAGACATAAAGCACTTAAGCATAAGAAGACTCTGAAGAGTAGACAGAAGACAGAAGACTCAGTAGACTCTCTCAGGGTCTGAGAGACAGCACATTGGTATGTACTTTTTGTCTAGTGCATCCCAGTTTGGAAATGAAAAAGTCAGCAACCCAGCAATGCCAAAAGGTGCGCGCGCACACACACACACACACCCCACCAAAGGTCTGCTTTCTGTAGCCAAAGGACCAGAGAAGGGGGAGCCTACTAAGAAAACTTAGCAATAACTGCTCTCTATAGTCCTACATCACGGAAAACAAAGCACAAGCAGACCAACGGTTGTGGCTTGACACCCCCTGCCGTACCAAGCTTGGATTCACCTACCCAGGCTGCAGTGAGGCACCTAAGTGCGTGCCCCCTCACCTGCTGTGGTGATACAGGAGTAGGGAGCTGGGACTGTCACTTTGCTGGAGCAGTAACAAGCCCCAACCATCCCCAAGTGGCAGTGGAGATCCCATGGGGAGCCTGGACCCTGACCCCCAGCTGGCAGTAACATGACTGAATGTGTTCCCCCTAAGGCTGGGAACACCACTCCTTCAGGATGGTGCTAGAACTTCTCAGGAGTGCAGGGCAGCATGAAAAGTAAAGCATACAGACTGGAAAGTAAGAAGTAAACCATACTTATTTGTCTATGTAGAAAAATCCAAGAAATCTACCAAAAAATGCCTGGACCTAATATATGAGTTCAGTATAGTCTTGGGATATGAGAGAAAAACCACAAAAATCAATTATACATACATATCTTTAAGATTTACTGAATTTAGAGAAAGAGCCTGTGTGTGTGTGTGTGTGTGTGTGTGTGTGTGTATGAGTAGGGGGAGGGGCAGAGAATCTTCAAGCCGACTCCCCACTGAGCATGGAGCCTGACATGGGGCTGGATCTCACGACCCATGAGATCAAGACCTGAGCCAAAACCGAGATTCAGATGCTCAACTGAGTCACACAGGTACCACAATCAATGTTTTTAAAGATTTATTTATTTGAGAGAGAGAGTGAGCAAGAGAGCACTAGCAGAGGAAGGGCAGAAGGAGAGGACAAGGAAGAGAAAGAATCTCAAGCAGACACCCTGCTGAGCGTGGAGCCAGATGCAGAGCTCAGTGTCAAGATCCTGAGATCACGGCCTGAGCGGAAACCAAGAGTCAGATGCTCACCCAACTGAGCCGCCCACACGCCCCAGGGCCCCAATTATATTTCTATAACATTGAGCAGTTGGACAACAAAACTAATAATACAATACCATTTGCACTTTAAAAAAGTGAAACACTTTGTCCTAAATCTAACAAAACTTCTGTAGGACTTGCATGCTGAAAACCACAAAATGACAATGAACGAAATCAAAGAAGATTGAAATCAATGGTGAGGGATACCATGTTTGCGGTAAAGACGTCAATTCTCCGCACGTTGGTATATAGGTCTCATGCAATTCCTATTAAAATCTCAGCAAGACTTCTTGTAGGTATAGACAAGATTATTCTAAAATTTATTAGGAGAGGCAAAGGAACTAGAATAGCTAAAACAAATTTGAAAAACAAGACTAAAAGTGGGAGGCACCAGTCTATCCAATTTCAAGACTTAATATATAGTTACGGTAGTCCAGACTGTGTGGTATTGGCAGAGGGATACACAGAGATCAATGGGACAAAGTAAGGGACCCAGAAATAGACCCACACAAATGGGCTGAACTGATAAGTGACAAAGATGCAAATCCATCCGGGGGGGGGGGGGTAGCCTTTTCAACAAATGGTGCTGGAACTATTGGACATTCAGAGACAAAAAAAAAAAATCAATCTAAACTCTCTGCCTTGTATAAAAAATAACTCAAAATGGGTCGTGGACCTAAATAAAAATTGTAAAACTATACAATTTTTAGGGAAAAAAATAGAAAATCTTTGGGATCTAGACCTGGGCAAAGAGGTCTTGGATTTGGTATCAAATGGATCAAAAGCATAAATGGAATATTTAATAAATTGGATTTCAGCAAAATGAAACACTTGCCTGGGCAGCCCAGGTGGCTCAGTGGTTTAGCGCCTGCCTTCAGCCCAGGGTGTGATCCTGGAGACCCGGGATCGAGTCCCATGTCGGGCTCGCTGCATGGAGCCTGCTTCTCCCTCTGCCTGTGTCTCTGCCTCTCTCTCTCTCTCTCTCTCTCCCTATCATAAATAAATAAAATCTTAAAAAAAAAAGGAAACATTTGCCCTGTGACAGACCTTGTTAAGACAAGTTACAGAGGAAGAAAGTATGTGTAAGCTACGACGTCTCTAACAAAGGCCTAGTATTTAGGATCTGTACAAACACTCAAAACTCAACAGTAAACAACAACAGCAGCAAAACAATCCGATTAGAAAGTGGGCAGAAGAACATGAACGGATATTTTGCCAAAGAGGATAAACAGATGGCAAGTAAGCAACTGAAAAGATGTTCAACACCATTAGCCATTAGGAAAATGCAAATGAAAACCACAATGAGGTGTTACTACACATCTATCAGAAGAGCTAAAATAAAAAAAAAAAAAAAAAAAAAAAACCAAAGTGACAACGTGACATGCTGGTGCAGATGTGGAGAAACTCTGTGATATAAAGGAACAAATGGTTGATACACACAGCAGCCGGGATGACTCTCCAGAGTATTATACCAAGTGCGAAAAGCCAATCCCCAAAATACGTGCTTTGTGCTTCCATTTATGCAACGTTCTTAAAATGACAAAGTTGGAGAAATGAAGAACTGATTAGTGGTTGCCAGAGGTTGGGAGGGGAGGGGGGGGTGGCTGTAAAATGGCAACAGGAGGGATCATTGTGGTGATGGATAGAGACGCTCTGTATCTTGACTGTATGGGTGTCAATATGCCGGCTGGGGACTGTATTTGCAAGATGTTACCATTGAGGGAAACTGGGTAAAGGGTACATGGATCTCTCTGTATTATTTCTTACAACTAAATGTGAATCTATAATTATCCCAAAATAGAAGGTTTCATTTAAGAACAAAGAATAATAAATAATAGGAAGAAAAGCTACAGGAGAATTACAGGGTGTGGTGAGGGCTGAGATGAAATCGAACAGGGGTGTGTGACAGGGAGAGATGCTCCTCCTCTGGTTGGGTCATCAGATTGGGGAGTTGGACCTGCTCCTAGATTAGATCCCTGACCGTAAAGACTAGAAATTCACTTTAAAACTAAGCTGTGTAAAAGAGAGGAATCTATAGAAAGTAATTGTCCAAGAACTTGGGTTGCCAATGACAGACACTCAATCCAAACTGGCTTAGGGAAAGAAAAACCCATAAAGGAATTGGGGCTCCCATAGCTGAAAAATCCAGGGATAATGGCTTCATCTTAGGGATCTAGCTCTTTTTCATGGCTCCCCTTTGAGTCAGCCTCCTTAGCAGGTTGCATAGTGGCAACATAGTCCCCAGAGCAGCTCCAGGCTCAGATCCCACCAGCTTGGCACCCCAAGACAAAGATTTCCAAGAGTCCTGCGATTGAATCTCATTAGCCTGACTTGGGTGTCACATGCCCATCCTTGAACTAATTACTGCGGCTAGAGGGAAGAGATGATCTCATTGACCAGGTGATGGCCATGTGATCATCCCTAAAGATTGAGGGTGAAGCCAGCTGCACACAAACCACATGGCCTCAGAGGAGGGGAGCACCTGGATCCTTAACAGAATGGATGCTGGTCAGACAAAACCAACCTGTATCCTCGTGGAATCCCAGGAAAAGCCTGCTTCTTTATTCCCCATCCTCATGTTCTGAATTTGCACCTCTGAGGTTCAAACACACATCCCACGCTGAGCTAGTCTTGAGTGTCATTGCTCGGGGGAGAAAATATCTGATTGGACCACCTTCGGTCAGATGTCAGCCCTTACCCAATCATCTGTGAACAGAGGTCGGGATCACCTGCTGGACTCTGATGGACAGGACAGTTCTAAGAGGGGCTGTCACAGATACTCAAGAGCTTCTGGGAGGTCTAAATTAGCTCCTTATCATGAAGGAACAGGGAATCTATTAATGGTTTGGGTGCTAAGGGATAGGTGATGATAGGGGGTCCCTGCAAGAAAGGCTGAATTCTCATACTTCCCCTTGCTTTCCTTCTGGGTGTCCTGGGGCTGACGAAGAGAAGAGCAGTGGGTGTGAAGGTGGGTGCTGCACCGCATGGGGGGTGATATTGAGAGAACCAACAGGTAGCTGGCA
The DNA here is from genome assembly GCF_048418805.1 of Vulpes vulpes. Classification (NCBI taxonomy): domain Eukaryota; kingdom Metazoa; phylum Chordata; class Mammalia; order Carnivora; family Canidae; genus Vulpes; species Vulpes vulpes. Next base: position 93,631,527 of record NC_132782.1, read on the forward strand.
GAAGGGGAGGCTGGATGCCCTGAGACAGGGCCGTAGCACTGAGCCCTTGATTTGGAGGAAACCAGTCATCAAGGCAGACACTGGGGAGCAAGGACCCGGACACCAGACTGGGTACAACAACCAGAGCCAGGCAGGTCCCCACTGCTGGTTCTAAATGTTACTGCCCAGTTTTGGCCAGAGGAAGTAAGCAGGAGGCCACTTCTCGAATGGACCCTGGGTCGGAGAAGCCTGGCAGCCTGGCTGGCTGAGCTCCGAGCCCCACATCCCCCTTTCCTTCTTTCCAGTTGTGGATAGAAAAGATGCTCCAGCTCTGGCTGGCTCCGCGTACACATCAGGTGAGTGTGGCCAAGAGTGGCCAGCTGCGCTTGGAGGAAGAGCGGAGCAGAACGCCACACGGGTCATTGTAACTTAATCTCTCAGAGGGAAAGTTTGGAAATGAAGCCAGACAGGAGTGGTAGTAAGAACCTTGAAACTGCGGATGGTAGTAATGACAGCAAACCTGTCTTGGGTGCCTACTGTATGCTCCAGGCGCTGTTCTGAGATGTTTTGAATGGCTCATCTCCTTCAATCTTGGCAACAACGTTGTGAGCTGGCGCTTGTTATGTCCACTAAAATGACATGAGGAATAAGAGGCAGAGAGGTTAAGCAACTTGCCCAAGGTCACACATGAACAGAGGTAATTTAACCCCCACGGAAACCAGCCTTTAGGGTGTCTGCCCCCCTCCTGCTTCTCTATTATTAACTCCAACTAATCACACTCTCCCTCACTCCAGCATCCCAGCCAGTCTCTGGACTGTTCCTACTGCCTTGCGCCTCCACACCTTTGCACACGCCCTTCCCTCTTCCCACAATGCCCTTCCCTTGCTGGCAAGCTCTCTCGTCCTCCAAGACCCCATGGAAGCATAGTTGTGTTCTGGTGACCTTCCCTGAGGCTGGCACCCTCGGATGGAAGGTCTCGCTCTTGTCTTGCCTCCCAGTGATGAGCTCTTGTCATGTCTGGGTCAGAGTGTACAGACTGTGAGCGGGGCAAGGACCAGATCTTCGTCTTCTCCACAGCAGGACCTGCTCTAGTCTGGCCCAGAGGATGCAGCTGTGCAGGGTTGAATGCATGTCTGGCAGGGGGAGGGGAGAGAAGGGGGGCTTCCTGTCCCCTGCCCACCCTCACTGTGGCACCTCTCTCCTCGTCTCTTGGCAGCCTGGCGTGGGGCTCCTTTACCTGCTGCATGGCAGCCTCTGTCACCACACTCAACTCCTACACCAAGACGGTCATTGAGTTCCGGCACAAGCGCAAGGTCTTTGAGCAGGGCTACCGGGAGGAGCCGACCTTCATACACCCTGAGGCCATCAGGTACTTCCGGGAGAGGTCAGTGCACATGGGGTCACCTCTGGCCACCATTGGGAATCCAGAGCCCGGGGTTTGGCCTCAGTGGCCATAGGGCTCTAGTCAAAAACTGGAGTGAATGATCTCACAGAAGCATAGTAGGGGGTAGTGGGGTAGAAGGGACAGGCTGGGGGAGGCAGAGTTTGGACCCCACTGTGTTGGAATTTCTGGGACATTTTGATATTTTATGAGACGTGATGTTGCCTTGTGATCAGAGCCCAAGAACCCAAGAAGAAGAGAACTGAGTCTGGGTGTTTGCTATTTAGCCTCATGCTTCTTAGGGGCATACAGAGAATGAACTGTGGTCTCCTTCTTGGGCTCTGTCACAGCATTGAGTGAAAAGAGGACCCAGCAGTGGGATTGTTGATGACAAGTGGAAGAGTCCCTCCTCAAGATCAGGGACTACATACATCTGATCACTTGAGTCCTCAGAGTCTAGCTGGGAATAGAAGTGCCAATAAATTGTGTGTGTATGAATGGGTGGATGTATGGTTGGATGTATGTATGTATAGTTGGGTAGGTGAATGGATGGATGGATAGTTGGATAGATGGATGGATGAATGGGTGGATGGGTATATGTACGTATGTATGGTTGGGTGGGGGGGTGGATGGATGGATGGTTGGGTGGGTGGATGGTTGGGTAGATGGTTGGATGGTTAGGTGGAAAGATAGATGAATGAATGCATTTGTGGGTGCATGGATGGATGGTGGATAATGGACAAATGGAAGGACAGACAGGCAGATAGTTAGCATATTTCCTGGGACCACCTCCTAAGTAAACTACCCATACCCAAATTCTTATCACAGGGTATGCTTCTAGGGGAGCTGACTGGATATGCAATGATGCCTTTTAATGGCAGAGAATAGAAAGGTTGTCAGGACTGATGACAAGAATCTGAGGAGGAAAAGGGGAAGGATGCTGCGGAGCTGGGTAGCATTGAGGAGCTGGACTCTGTGGGGCAGTGGAAAGGTTTCAAGCTGAGGAGTCACATGATGGAGGCCACACAGGAACCTCTCTGACTGCTACACACCCTGTCATCTGTCCTGTGCCATGTAGGTCTCCTTTCTGTCCCTTGAACACCGCAAGCTCAACCCCTCTTGGGGCCCTGGCCCTTGCTGTGCTCTTGCCAGCAGCACTCACTCAGGTCTCAGCTTGAACATCATCAGCTTGGAGAGGACTTCCTTAATCACTCGGTCTCAGTTGGTCCCACGCACTCTGTCCTAGTCACTGTTTTTTCGGAGCGCCTACACAACCTGACCTTATTCTGTTTATCTGTTTGATAGTTTGTAGGCTGTGAGCGCTGTGATAGACTTGGCTTCGCTGTCTTGCTCCCCGCTGTATTCTGAGTGCCTACATCTAGGCCAGGCACCAAGTGGGTGCTTTTTTTATTTTTCTTTGCATAACCAGCTAAGTCCTTCTCTTTGGAGACCTCAGGCCTGGCTGTCTCATGTCCTTTCAGCTCAAACTTTACCATCATTGGGCAAATTCAGCTTCGTAGCACCCCCATGCCAGAGTCCCAGGTCAGGTGTCCAGTCTGGGGACCAGGCAGCTGTGGCCAGGGAGCTCAGGCAAACAGGGTGCCCATGGCTGTGGACAGAGCGTGCTCTCTGGGCAGGTGGCAGTGACCAGCATAGGACGGAACCTGCAGTAGGCACTCAGGAAACATTTATAGGAGCCGTATAGACAGCTTGATGTCTAAAACCGCCCTGAACACTGTGTCCTCAGCCATCCGCTCGGCTGCAAGAGAGCCTGAGGCAGCCACGGGCAACCTTGTTTTGCTGAGGCAGAAAACAGGACCTCATAGTTCTCTATCAGCGAGAAGTTGCTGTTTTCCGGGGCCCTGGTTGGAACTGTCCCTATAAGCTCAGGCCCCAGCCATGTGGGGGCAGACAAACGGTTCCCAGCATATGTGCAGCATATCACTTTACACGTTCATAACTTGAACATTATGCAGAGGTTCATCAAATTTTATTTCCCTTCCTCTCTGAGGAGAGCATTTCAGCTTAGCTGGGCTGTTCTAATTTTTTTTTTTTTTTTTTTTTTTGTGCCTTCCCTACAAAGACCTCAGAGTGCATGGATTTCTTTCTGCCCAGGTTTGCAAGTGGCCCAGCAGCAAGCAGCAGGGCTCAAATTCTGCAGTGGCCAGTGTCCTCAAAACTGTAGCCATGGACACCAGGGGAGAGATCTGAGGGACCCACCTGCCTATATACCCCCTACTCCTTGAGGGGTGGGGCATGCCCTGGAAGGAGCAGGGGTTTGGGGGGGGCCTCACTCTGAGTGCGTGGGTGTTCCAGGCCTGTCACTTCACTGTTGTGTGATTTGGGGCAAGGCCCTGTCTGGGCCAGTGTCCTCTGACCCCCAGAGGGAGAGCCCAGAGCCACCAGCATCCTGGGAAGTCACACTTTGAAAACCCAGGTAATGTCCTGGGTACGGTACTGCATTTTGTGTCAGTGAGTCTGTTTCTTCTGATGCTGATGTGAAATATCAAGCTCGGTAATGATTAGGATGATTAGCTTAGGAGACGGCATTTTGAGATCTTAGGAATCTAGTAACTGTATTACTAACCACAGCAGGCATATGGTGCTTGCCCCCTGCCAAGTACTCTTCTTGGGTCCCCGTTTCGTAGATGAGAAACCAAGGCACAGAGAGGTAAAGTAAATTGCCTAAAGTCCCACAGCCAGTAAGTGCCAGAGTTGGGACTGAAGCGGGCCACAATCAGTGTCGTGACATGTGGGCTCTCAGGACTGGTCAGCAGCCTCTCTGCCTGGCATGGAGGTGGGAGCCGGGCTTGCAGGGGTGAGTGAGGGGAGTCTGTGGGACTGTTGCAGTGTGAGGGCGGGTGTGGTGCCCTGGGAGAGGGTGCAGGGCCTCCACACCGGCCCTGCCATTCCTGTCCCTGGAATTGTGGGTCTCACTTCGTCCAAGCCTGCCCACTGTGCTCCTGACTGAGGACAAGATGCCGCCCTGCCCTGTGGGGGCTGATGCAGCAGGAAGGGACTAGTCTGTCACCAACCCCCCACACCCCCCTCCTGTTGCAAGTCTCAGGACAAGTTGGGAAGATTCTGAAGTCTTTAGGGGTTTTGCAATTCAGGTGTGTGTGTGTGTGCCTGCATGTGTGTGCATGGGAAGGAGCCACTGTGCATGCATGTGGAGCGGGGCCGGGGAGCCTCCCCCTAACTCTGAGCAGGCTTGCCAGCTCTGAGAAATGTCTGGAATTAAGTGCTCCCAGTCACCCTGCTTGCTGTCCCCGCAGAGGGCATCTTAATGGGGCCTCCTGAGGGGAGGGTCAGAAGCTGCTGAATGAAAGGTAAATATTTGCAGACCTGGCTTTCTTGCATGCTTAATGTTGGGATCTGCTTTAACATCTTGTGGAGAAAAGCCAGACTTGTTGGATTGGACTCTAGCAGGAATTGAGCTGCATGGAACAGACATGCCACCTCCCTGGGGAAGGCCACAGGGGTGGGAGAGCCAAAGTCCCCGAGCTTCCAGGGAGGACTGCCTTGCTCCCCTGGTGGCATCCTCCCTGGGGAATCAGATCAGCCGCCCTCACCTTGCGCTCTCAGCAGTGGAGTGTCCTACTCCCTGAACTGGATTTACCTATTAACCCCTTTCCTGCCTTGTTTGTGTCTGCCTCCTTCCCACGTGCACATGTGCACACCATGCACGCCACCAGAGAAAGCAGGGAGTGGCCTTTCTGGTTTCCACTGGGTCCTGGCACCTGCAGCCTCAGGGGCTCAATAAGTTATGTTACTAACTATCCATAAAAATTACATCGTTCCTCACCATGCAGAGCTGTACGGTGCTTCCGGTCACGCACCCGGTGTTCCTGGGTCTGGCCTGCGTGCACTCATTTAACCCTGGATGTGCTCATTAACAAGTGGACCAGGGTTGAAATTAACTCCCCGGTTTACTAGCTGTGAGTCCCCAGGTAGGTCACGTCCTCTCTTAGAGCCTCAGTTTTCCTGCCTGGAAAATGGACTGGCACCCTTCCTTGCAGTTTCGTTTTGAGGATTACATGAGACAATGCAGTGAGGTTTTGGTTGCAAAACTGGGAGGGGGGGCCTCCCTTTCCCTACCTGCACCCCTGCCAGAAACCTCCCTCTGTATAGCGCAAGGAGGACATGCTCCCTGCCTGAGAAAGGGGCACAGCAGGTGCTGTAAGCTGGCGGCCCTCGGAGAATCCTGCTGAAAGATGTGCTCTGTTTGGTGGTTTAAAAATATTTAAATTTTGGCTGAGTTTTAAAAACCAGGAGATTTTGTGTTAAAACGTCAAGATTTTTGCTTCTCATGGGAAAGCTGCAGGTCTGGCCCCCCTGTGCCCCTGCTCTGGCACGGTGTCAGTGGGCTAGAGGAGGAGATCTGCCTTGGGAGTCCCCCAGGTTCACTAGAGGAGGAGCATCTGCCTTGGGAGTCCCCCAGGCTCGCCTGTCACCTGTCCTACCCCTGGCTCGGGGTCCAGTGAGCACAGCAAAACAGTGTAGCCATGGGGTCTCCTGGAGGTGACAGCAGGCGGAGGGCCCAGGCCCACCCCAGGGCAGCTGGCGGATAAAAGGGCTTTCAGAGATGAGACCCTTGAGCCAAGTTTTTAGAGACACGTGCCTTGCTCGCCAGCCAGATGGGCAGCGGGTGAGAGAAGGCGTTCTCAGGCCCAGGCAACAGCACGAGCAGAGGCCAGGAGGGGGATCACACAAGTGTATTTAGGAAAATCTGAGCAGTTTGGGTGATTTATTAGCAGAAGTTGGACCTGGGTCTCTGCTCTCTCTCTTCCTCCCACAGCGTTGGGGGTGGGGGCTGGTGGCCCCAGAGAATTTAATATTACCAGCATGAGACCGTGGATTAGGAGCTCTCCCCAGGCCTCCTTCCTGGGTGGCACGCAGCCTTCCCTAGGCCCTGAGGCCGACCCTGAGCACAGACCTGAATGATGGGCACAGACCTGAATGACTCCTACACCACTGAGGGCCTGAGCCCCCTCTTTATCCATCTCCCTGCCTGGTGCAGAGGGGGGCTCTCTGCTGTCTGCTCCCTCCCATCTGTTGTAGGGAAACTCTTGGAAGGGCTGTCTCCACTTTGTTACCTCTCTGTCACTGTCTACCACCCCCCGACACTCACACTGCCCCCAAACAGCTCCCAGGGGCCCTGAAACTCTGCACACACACCCTACTCCCAACAGCCACTCCTCTCCTCCCCCATTCTGTTAAATGGCCATGCTCCGGGGGCCCTTTCTGGGCCCTCTTCTGTCCCCATTTGACATGAGTCTCAGTGGCCACATGTGTGCCAGGACTCCCACATCCTAGTCCACCCCTGACAGCCTGGCTCCATATCCATCTGCCTCATTATCGCCTCTGCTTTGCATTCTCAGAGTCACCAAAAATCAGCATGGCCAGGACTGACTCATGATGGTCTCTGCCAAAGCCAGTCCCTTCGCTTTGTCTCTCTGTCCCCCTGTGGTCCTGCGCCCCTGGGAGCCCTATGTGGTGTTCATGCATCTGGCCTCACCCCTCCCATCTGTGCCCCCCCAGCAGGATACCCCTTCACTGTGCCACCTCTTCCCCCAGCTTCCTGCCTAAAATGTCTCAGTGATTTCCCATGGCTCTGGGACAGCTTCTCACCATCATCTATGCAGCCCTGCCACCGCCTAGCCTCACTGAGGACCCTGGTCCCCTTCCCCTACACACAGCACCCCCTGGACTCTCATGGTTCCCCAGTCGGGTGGTTCTGCCTGCGTGCAACTGCTGGACCGCTGGCCTCTCTGCCTGGGGTGTCCCCTGCTCTGCCTTGTTGACGGTCAGCCCTCAGCTGGTGCCTGCATCATTGACCCTGAGGCAGACAGATACCTCTCCGTCAAGTAACTGCCCCGTGAACCATCCCCCAGACACTCAGCTCTAACCCTGCAGTTACTCGGCAAGGCCCATGGGACAGGGACCCACGTCCACTCTCCTATTTCATTCCTCACCAGAGTGACTGAGATGAAGAGCGGAGAAGAAAGCCTCTTGCAAGGAGCTTCTTAGCAGGTCACTGGCCAGTCATTTAGGCCAAGTGACCTATGCCCTCTGGGAGCTGCCAGTGAGCTTGCCTGTGTGACCTGTTGCCCACCGTTTCCCTAACCAAGCTGAGAAGCACCACGCCTCGGCGTACTCACCTTCTTGTATTAGGCCGAGGAAAGTGCTTTTGAGATAAACCAAGTCTCGAGCCCCCGAGAGGCTGCAGAGGGTGGGGCGGGGGTCCCACGTGTGCTAATGATTATTTCATTTTCTAAGTCGCAATTTCCCACCCGTGCAGTTCTGAAAATAATCTCAAAGTGCTCACATCTAGAGGTCTCGGTTAAAAACCGAGTGTTGGAGAAATGAGAGAGAAAGCTCAACTGCACATGGCAGTCAGGAAAGGCGTTGACAACGTGGATGGGTATTGTTCTTCGCTGTTATTTTCCCCAAATGTTTCCAATCGTGATGTATTACTCATAAGATGGGAAGAGCAAAAAACAAAAGAAAGAAAAAAGAAAGGAAGAAAGAAACAAAGAAAGAAACAAAGAAACAAAAAGCATCTTTAAGAAAAGAAAAACCCCATTCATTTCCCCCTGTCCTGGAATGGCGCTTTTGATATGAGGTTCCAGAATCTTAATTTCCTACTTAGAGCCATCGATTCGCCAACATTCCTTTTAATTCCAGCCTGTATTCCATTGCAAATGGATCATTTCGGAATCCCTATGTCCTTTGTCCTCTGCGACTGTCCCCTAGATGTGGAGCCTCTGAGACGTATTCGGTCATAGCACCCCCTGGCCCGCCTTTATCCGCTTTCGCGGCCGGCGCATCCCTCCTCAGCGCCGCCGGCGCCCGTCCCCGCTCCATGCGGGTCCCCTGGAATCGCCGTGTGTTCTGCAGAGGAGCGCGGCCCCCAGCAATGAGAGCTGACCCCGCGGAGACGCAGGCCCTCGGCTGGCTCCGTGACGAGACGGCGGCCAGCGCGGCGTGAGGGGAAAGCTGAACGCACAGATGGGCTGTCGAGTGCAGAGCGATCAGAGGGAAGCAGGAGAACATCTGGAAGGAACGGCCGCTCCCTGAACCCCCCGATTTTCTCCTAAATACCAGCCAGCTGGAGGGGACATGAAAAGTGGGGGGGGGGGGGGTTGGCGAGAGAGCCTCCGGCCACCATGGTGTTGCCTACGTGTAGCTGGGACCGTAGACGGGGACACGGGAGGCCTGGGTCCACTGGGTCACAGCCTAGGACACGAGGACGACGTGGCCAAAGCTTAGAGGAGCCCCACGTGTGCCCGAAGCCGAGGGTCCAGCGTCTGGCTCCCCAGTGCGATCCTGGGAACTGGTTAGAATGCACTCTCAGGCCCTGCCCCAGATCGGCTGAACCAGACCGGCCGCGTGGGGGACTTTGGGGGCACTGCCCAGCTCAGGAAAGGTCAGGTTGGAGCAGATGCAGTCCCGCTGCGGCTTGGGGAGAGGGACATGCCCAGTGGATCAAGGAAGGCCCTACCCGCCAGCACCCCTCAGAGTGTGGCCTCCCCCACCCAGGGCCTGTTTGCAAACATCCACAGTGACGTGAGGACAGGAGTTGAAGTAGAAGTTTGGAAGCTCTCAGATGGCTGAGCTTGCTGGGACACCCCAGCTTGCTTTCCTATGTGGTTTTTTTCCATTTACTCTTCCAGTAACTCATTTTTATTATATTTTGCTTTTAAAAATATTTTATTTATTTATTCATGAGCAACAGAGAGAGAGAGAGAGAGAGAGAGAGAGAGAGAGAGAGGCAGAGACACAGGCAGAGGCAGAAGCAGGCTCCATGCAGGGAGCCTGACGTGGGACTCGATCCTGGGACCCCAAGATCACACCCTGAGCCAAAGGCAGATGCTCAACCACTGAGCCACCCAGGCATCCCTTTATTGTATTTTACTTAAAAGAAAAATTAGTCCAAGGTAGATTGGAAATTAAGGGGGGAAACCTAAGTCCTTTGTCAGACAGGTTGAGGAGCACGCACAGCCCAGACTGCCAGTACATACTAGGAAGTGACTGGAAGTTTGGAAAACAGAAGCCAGCCTGTGGCCATGAGAGAGGGGCTGGCTTTGAGGATGATACCTGCAGGACCACGGGAACGGAGAACATTCTGGAAGAGCTGTGCTGGGGAGGCCCTGGGGCTGCTTTCACAGCAGAAAGAAGATCTGATGGAGCCCCTGGCTGTGCTGACCTGACCTGCGGTGGCCACGTTTGGCCCTGGAATCAGGCGGGCAGATATTGGGGGGCCTCCTGAGGAGACAGGGCAGTGGTTCTGGGCCACCTTCAAGCCCTCAGAGCCTCTCTGCTTCCGTCACTTCCCTCCATCCATCTCTTCTCTCAAAAAAGAACCAATAGCCAGTCTCAGCTGGAATGGAAGTTTGGGTCACTGGGTGGTGGCTGTTACCATGCAGTCACACCAGACACAGCTGTTTGCACATCTGCTGGCAGTTCTGAGGGCCGGAACTGGATGGTCCCCACTTCCCTCCAGGACCTCACGACGCAGGCAGGTGTAGCCCGGGCGGGTGTGCCCGCGAGTCCCTGGGGGCTGGGGAATCTGCAGGATGCAGTGGAGGACACTCCAGGTACAGGGACGGTAAGGCTGAGTTCAGACCGCAGCCCGGCGCTAGCTGCAGCCAGCCTGTGTTGGCTCGGGGGAGGTGGGGGGGAGCAGCGTGCGGCTCCTCGGTCAGTGACGTCACACTCTCACCTTCACATCAGCCAAGGGGCGTATGCACGGAGGCCGCAAAGGCTGGCTCTTGCCTTCTGTTGGAGGGCCAGCCATTCACCTTCACCAGAACCACACCGCTCAGCTTGGGGCAAGTCCCGGGGCTACCTCAGCCTCGGTGTTCCCACCTGTAAAATGGGGATGATGGTACTGATGGCTGCAGGAGCCTTGGTTGGGGTACAGGTCTGAACAGGTGCAAAGGGACCCCAAATGGTGAGGATTAGGACAATTTATACAAGTGTATTTTGCTCTCACTTGAAAGTCAGAGCAGATACCGCAGTTCCTCATTCTCACCCAGGCTTATCCTCCTCGCTGGGCACCAGCCAAGCTTCTGCGCGGACTCTCCTTGTCCCCAGTTGGGGAAGACTGGCTCTCCTAGGAGCGAAGGCTGCGTGTGACCCGCTGTGGGTGCGCCCTGCCCTGAATCCAGAGGTGTTCAATGCCTTGAAGCCCTTTCTCTGCTTCTTCCAAAACACCCCCTTTCCCGAGGTATCACATGGCTCAGGTCTAACAGACAGAGTGGCAGGAAGGGTGTGTGTGTGTGTGTGTGTGTGTGTGTGGCTTTTGGGGGGCGGGGGGATGGGAACTGGTGAACATGCTAAAACACTATACTTCCACATCAGAAACTGTACGGGGTGGAGTCACAGGGGGACAGACCATAAAGGCCCCCCCGGAGATGAGGCTGATGATGACCATAGTAATAATGACGTGATGAGAACTCCACAGACACATTGAACTTCCCACGGACTCATTCATTTAATCCTATAGCCAGTGCAGCCCAGGTGGCTCAGTGGTTTAGCGCCACTTTCAGCCCAGGGCATGATCCTCGAGACCTCGGATCGAGTCCCACGTTAGGCTCCCTGCATGGAGCCTGCTTCTCCCTCTGCCTGTGTCTCTGCCTCTCTCTCTCTCTCATGAATAAATTTAAAAAATCTTAAAAAAAAAGAAAATCCTATAGCCACCCCGAGAGGTAGGCACGATATTATGCCTGTTGATCAGAGGAGGAAATCAGGCTTGCAGGTGACCAGGACGTGGTTAGACTCAAGTAGCTTTCAGAGGAGATGCCTGACAGCCGCAGAGGGAAGCACAGAGCGGGTTCACGGAGGACAGAGGTGCTCGCTGCCCACCTGCTACCCCTGCTGAGCACTGCATGCATCCCGGCGCCACCACCCCCCATTTACCCTTCAAGGCATGCACTTAGATTTGTGGGTACTTTCTTGCACCACCGTTAAAAAAAACAAAACAAAACACCTGTCTTTAGAAAGCACATAATATTTCCTGCAGGAAATCACAGTTCAAATCAAATATAATTGTCACCCAGTGCCATTTGCCCTTGTTCCTTTTCTTTCCATGCAGAAAGAAAGGAACCCCATGCAGGCTACTCTTAGCCTCGGGCTGCCTTTACTCCTTCCTTCCCCCTCCCTCTGTGCTGACGTTCTTGGGGGTGCTTGGTGCCAAGCACCGGGCTCGACCCTGAGGTCTCCAAGGGCAGAGCGAGATAAACTCTGTCCTCTTCCCTCAGACTTCAAAACGTACCAGGGAAGATCGACAAGCGAATTTAGAAGTAGTGGTGGTTAACCTGTTAGGAGCCCTCGCTCTGTGCCAGTACCGGCACCGGTGTTCACAACCATCGGCGGGGCAGTGGTGCTTGTCTTCACCGTCATGCTTACCATCCTGTGCCGTTGCCACAGAGAAACCTCTAGATCATGGGATTTTGAGCAATCAGGTAAGCTGCACAAGACAGGTCTTTCCAGAATGGCCACACGGTGCAGCAGAAGGATGGGCCGACCAGTGTGGGTCCAGCCCCCAACCTGAGAAGTGAGCAGGTCAGGTGGCCTCCAGCAGGCTGCCGGTCCACGAAGCCCCTGCTGGTCCCGACAGGTGGCTCTCAGCCCTGGCCGCACTCCCCAGGTCACTTCAGCCGGCCTCCCAAGTTGAGACCCACTGTTAAGACCAGGGATTTACATGCTGTCTCCTAAAAAACAAATCTGACTCACCACCTGCTGCGAATAAACGTCTAGTGAACACACCCGTTGGTTTGCACAGTGTCTGTGGCTGCTTGTGGACCACAGGGGCGGCTGAGTGGTCGGTGACAGAGAAGCCTCATGTCGTTACTACCCAGACCTTTCTGGGAGAAGTTTGCCAATACCTGTACCAGGCAGGTGTCCACCCAGCCAACCTGCTTAATTAACACTCTCTGGCCTAAAACTTAGCATAATGAGTTATGATTATTTGTTTCTGTGCATAACAGGCATGAGCTTCTGGAGGCAGAGGCCCCTCTGAGTCCTGCCCGTGGCCCCCAAGCCCACGCTCACTGATTGGCAGGTGTTCATTGACACATTAACTATTGAGCTTTGGGCTTCTTGGCAACCAGGTCTCCGTGACCAGGGGTGGGGTTGTTTCTCTCCTTAAACACCAGCTCCTTTGCTCACTGGCTCCCCTCCCCAGAGCTGAGACTCCCCACAGAGCCCAAGGAGGAGCCCAGCATGAGGCCGAAAGGAGGGTGATTTCAGAAGATAAGAAGCCATGAGAACTGGGAGTCTTGGGTAGATCGATGAATCAGTTCAAAGTTAAGGCTGGGAGACACAGGAGGGTATGCAAATCCCATATGGGACGGGGGCAGGGCAGGCATCCGTTGGCCCAGAGTCCCTGGGCATGGCCTGGGAGAGGGCACTCTGGCATGAGGATGAGCTCCGTTACCTGGTCCAGTCTCCATCCAGTGTTTGCCGTTTCATGATGGGTGGTACCCTAGCCTTGATTACCTCTGGGGATGGGGAGCTCAGCAACTTGCTGGACATACAGGCAGCACTGAGGAATGTAAAACTGGACAACCCCTAAATGTCTGTCAGTAACGGATTGAATATTAACTATTCTCTCACATGCAATACGAGGAAAAATGGGAATGAGATTTATGTGTCCTGACATAGAACGATGTGGAAAATTTGTGGGTAAGGAAAAAAAAAACAGGTTACAAAAGCATATTTAATTTGAGGCTGTATATGTTTTTTCAAAAGTTTGAATTCTGAAAAGATAAACACTAAACTCCTTGCAGTGATGATGCCACCACATGGAGGTGTCATTATAAGGAGACTTCTGATCTATGAGTGGGACATGTTTTTTGGTTTTTTTTTTTGTCTTTTAATAACAAAGAGCTATCAGGAGAGCTATCAGGAAAATAACAAAGATGTTTCTACTAAAAGATGCCCCCCCACAAAAGGACACCTTTCCTTGTGTGGAACCTTCCCACAGCATCAGCTTTCTACAGCACACTTGCCTTCACTCAGCCCTTGGGGCTTTGTTCTGCCATCTGGGACCACCCAGGCCACAGAAAATCTTGTACGAACAACAACCACCATGTTCAGAGTTTGCTCCCTGGGAAGCCTGCGCCTAGCCCCTGGGTGCAGGCAGCGTGGGCAACCTCGGGCGGCGTTACACCGCACTTGTTGCCTGACTTGTGTGCACACTGTCTTCCTACTGGACCGGATGCTCTCTGAGGGCAGAGACTGTGAGGTAGACATTCCATGGTGCACACGGCATCTGGAGTAAACTGCCCAGGGCAGCTCCTCTGGACATTCCTGCCGGATAAATGAATGAGTAATCCGAGGGGGCGAAAGGCTCAGTGCATGAGTGTTTCCCTCCCTTCTCCTGGCAATGCCAGATGCCATTGCTTGCTTGTCATCCATCACCTTCCCCACGTCTCCTTCTTCAGCCCCACACTTCTGGACACAGCTGGGCAACTAGAAGTAAGACGTAATGGGAAGAATCAGAAAACAGGGGTGGGGCAGTTTCTTGGGCGAGGCCTGAGACTTCCCTCCATGAGAGAAGAGAGGGTATCAGTGCAAAGAAGAGGTGATGGAGGAATGCAGAGCAAGTAAAAGGCAAAGAGGAGGGGCGCCTGGGTGGCTCATTCGGTTAAGCATCTACCTTTGGCCCAGGTTATGACCCCAGGGTCCTGGGATGGAGCCCCGCATTGGGCTCCCTGCTCAGTGGGGAGTCTGCTTCTCTCCCTCTCCCTCTGCCCCTCCCCACCACTCGCTCCCACTCTCAAAGAAATAAATAAAATCTTTTTAAAAAGGCAAAGAGGAATTGAAGAGATATAAAACCGTGCGGCCACAGATAACAGAAATGGGAGTACTTCTGGTGTTGTTCAGCAGATATGATAATGATTGGAATCGTTTCTACTTCTGGGGACCAGATTGTGTTCCTCTAAAGGTGATGCACACCTGGACCACGTGAAGCTCCGTGACTTATTCGGGTTACGAAGGGACGAGCGCTGTGTGGGAACATGGCCCTGCCCGTTCCCCGGGCCCCACCTGTGGTGGGGTGAGGGCGAGGGTCTAGGTCTGTGGCTGCCTCCACCCAGACCCTTGTCAGCCACTGCTCTGTGCTTGGCATCCCTGCCACACCGTTGCAGCCCCCTCTGGAGCTGCAGTCATCTTGAGATGCCAGAGGAGAAGGAAGCTGCACGTGTTGGTGGGAAGGAGCCACCTTCCAACCTTCCAACCTTCGGTGCCAGAAGTCAGAAGACCGTGGCTTTGTTTATATGTAGAAATGCCCTGAGGAAGTGTTTTCATTTAGTTAAGAAAAGTGGCACAGTTATTAAGAGTCCGTTGCCCCCAAATCATAGGATAGAGGTAAGCAAAAAGAAGGTTCCAGATTTAATCCCTCTATCCTCCTTATCTAGGGTCAGTTACCATTGGCCTTTTGGTATATATTCTGTCAAATAATCTTTTGTGCATATCAGCCTATAATTTTTTTCATCAAACCATCATTTGTAATCTAGCACTTGCACATAATGGAACCTCTTTTTCTGAGAACACGTGGGTTTGCATCCCTCTTCTGCCTCTAACTTCTTAGCTGTGTGACCCTCGGCTGGTCACGTTAGCTTTTGATGCTTCAGCTTCTCCATCAACAAAATGGAGATAATGGTGCCCATCTAACAGGGTTGTGATAAAGCGCCCATGCGGTGGTGGTGGCGGCGGTGTGGGTGGCTTTGCACAGTGTTCCCAAAGGGAAAAAAAGGCTGTATTTTTTTCTGGGTCCTGGGTCTGTGCCAGCTCAGCTTGCACCTTCTCACACAGGCTGTTGGGTCCTTTTCTTTCCAGGATCGAGAAGGGGGATGGGCATGAGGAGGACCTCCGCTTAGACTGTCGCCACGAGAGATACCCTGCCCGTAAGTGGCCTCGTCTGCAGGAGCCCGCGCCGTCCATTGAGAGGGGAGCCTGGAGATGAGCCAGGCCAATCTCTCCCTGCGCCCCTGCTTGGTCCCACAGACACACTCTGCAGATGGGGAAACTGAGGCTGGCATCGTGGTGTAGCATGTCCTCTGCACACGGCAGCCTTGGTCCTCTCATGGCGGAGATGGGATGCTAAGCAAGGGAAGGGATGTTGGGTGTTTCAGGGCAGCCCGGCGAGGCACAGCTCGAGGCCAGGCTGGGCTGGGTGTTGGTCCGAAAGGGCAACAACTCCCCGGTCCAACTCACCAAGTCAGGGAGGTGACAGTGGACCATGTGTGTTTGGACTGGGGAGGCTCCTGGCAACCCAGAATGCATGGACTTCATAGGCCTCACTGTGGGGGACGCCCTAGACAGAATCGAGGGCACCGATTAGGAAAACAAATGCCTGGACCAGAAAGCAGAAGGGAGGTGAAAGGAGAGAGAGGGCCTTGCTCCAGCCAGAAAAGCAGCCGACGTGAGGTTAAAGTTAAAACGGCAGCAGCTCAGCTCAGCCCGGATGAGGCCCCGCGTGCCCCCCCCCACCCCACCGCACCCCAGGCTCTTCTTGCCTGGTCTCCTGGCCTTGCCAGCCCCCAGCCCCGATAGCTGGGACTACGAGCCACACTTCGCAGGTGAGGAAATTTGGACTCAGAGAGGTGGAGTAGCTTGCCCAAGGTCACACAGCTCTGCTACTCGTGGCAGGGCAGTTCCAGCAGATTCTCTCTGCGCCCCACCCGCATCTCTCAGACCTTTTAGGAATGTCCCGTGCCTTCCAGGGGTCGGTATCTGCGTCCCCGGGAGTGGGCTCGCTCCGAGGCATGTGTTTTGCATGGTCCCCTGGACGGCTAGAGACCGGTGTGGCGGGCTTCACAGCCCTCCCTGGGCTGGCGGCCTCCCCATCTCTGTGCTGCTTTCCCTCCCTACGCCCAGTTCCCTTGCACCTCCTGACATCTCCCCGACTCTCCAGCTCCTCCCTCAGGGTCGGCTCTGGGGATATCTGAACGGACACAGTGGAGACTTGAACTCAGGTCTGTTTAACCCCAAATCCCGTGATCCCGGGAACTGACCGAGAAGTGGCTCAGCCCGGAGTGAGGGGCCTGGGAAGACAAGAGGAGAGGTCTGGTCTTCACTCTGGGGGAAGAGGCTCCTGTAGGAGGCGCTGCCCCCGTGAGATAACCAAGACAAGAGTCACCCACCCGAGAAATGCGGGGTGGCATCGCAGGGGGCGCTGGGCTCACCCACTGATTGCAGGCCAGGTGTCTGTGCTGGAGTGAGGGCTTCCTGGAGGAGGGGGTCAGGAACCAGGGCATGGAAAAGGTGGGGGTGGACCCACCTTGAAGATAACAGAGGGGAGGAGAAATCCCTTAGGCTCCAGAAGCACGTAGTAGGGATAAAGACTGGGAACGCTGACGTGTTCAAGCACCATAAGCTCCTGCTTGGGCCTGAGCCTCCCCATACTCCCTGCAGAATGGGCAGGCAACCTTACCAGTCCCTGAAGCCCAAGGATGGAGAAAGAGTTGGAGGGACTCAGTCTGGCTCTAAGAGCAAGCCCTGGAATTAATGAGGACACCCAGGGTTGGGGGAACTGCAGACCTCCCTCCCCCAGAGCCCAGCCCCGTTCCCACGGCCCTCACCCCTGCCCTGGCACCCAGTCATCTGCCAAGCAGCATTCCTTCACGAAAGGAGCATCGGGTGCCCTCACATGCGGGTCAACAGCCTGCAGAGAGTCCAGCTTCCATCCCCTTGAAGACCAGCCGTGAGCCAGAGCAGACAGGCCTCCGCCTTGTGGGGCTCACAGCCTAGGGGGAGGGAGAAAGTAAGAAGTGGCTCAGAAACGAGACAGCCTCAGGTACCGTCAGGTGCTCAGAGGGAGCGTGTGGTGGGAGAGGGAATGGGGCAGGGTCCTGCAGAGCCACCTCTCTGACTGGAGCCTGAAAAAATGAGAACCAGCCAGTAAAGGTCCTTCCAGGCGGAGGCTTGCAAACGCCAAGTCCCCAAAGCAGGAGCAGCCAGGACTGGAAGCCAGCGAGGCTGGAGCAAGGGGAGCAGTGGGAAGGCAGGAAGGCAGGAGATGGGGCTGCGGGGGCATAGGGGCAGGAGCGTGGGAGGGGGCTGGCCGTGCAGTGGGGAGACCAGAGCCATTCTGAGCAGGGATGAGACTTACCCAGACTGTTCATCTGTGTCTGTGTGTCGATCTCTACCTTTAGTCTGTACTTGGGACTGTATCACCTGTCTGTCTCCGTATCTGTATCTCTCTATCTGGCCATAACCATCCCTGCGTCCATCTGTCTTGTGGGGAAGGGGTGGAGGGCGCGAGGCCAGAGGCCGGCCGGGCAGCTTAGGTGCAGGCGTAGCCATTCCCAGGAGAGGCGACGGCGGCCTGACCTCCGGCGGTGAAGGTGAGAGCGGGTGCGCTCAAGAGCTCTCTGCTGGAAGATTCGTCAGAATGTCTTCACTGGGTCTCCCAGAGCAGGTCCAGAGATAAGGACTCAGCAGCAAGCACCTGTCTGGGTGATCCCAGAAAACACAAGTAGAAGTGGGGAAGGCAGCCCCTGCAGGGAGAAGCAGGGGGCTGAAGGCCGTGATGGAGGCGAGCGCCCTGAACCCTGCTGAGGGGCCCGGGGCGGCCAGTGCAGAGCACACGTACGGAGTTACCCGCATAGCCTCGGCCGCAGCTCTGCTCGGGCCCTGAGGGTGGCCGGGCCACGGAGCGCTGCCTGCATCCCCCTGGGGCAGGTGGAGGTCAGCAGTCTGCTTGGCCAAGGGGGCACCCGTGGCATCTGCTTGTCTGCTCGGAGCGAGGGCGGGTGGCCAGGAGCCCAGGGGATGTAAAGTTTGCTCCAGCCGTCAAGGGCCTAAGGGCCCCAAGTGCCCAGCATGGAGAGGACAGGCTGGTGGGGCCGCGGTGCTTTGTCCGGGTGATGTTGGACGGTGTCAGAGTTGGGAAGGGAGGTGGTTGAAGCTGAGGAGGTCCTCCAGGGAGCACGCTGCGGGTGGGGAGAGGCAGTGAAGCAGCCCATCCTAATGCACCGCCCTGGGACTGGGGGAAGGTGGGGACGGCACTGCCCAGGGCTGTCAGCGGCCCCCGGAGATTTGCCACCTCCCTGTGCCTCAGGAAGGAAGAGGCCTCAGATCCCACGGCACCTCTGCCAGGTGTGTCTTTTACCAGGTCGCCCAGCTGCCGGGGACAGCAGTCTTTCCCCCGGGGCCAGCAGAGGCGCTGGGGGCTTCCGTCAGCTGTCAGAGGAGTTGGCTTCGGTCACTTGAATTACCCTGCCGTGGCTGCTCCTGTGGCCACAGGAAAGTCATTTATTCAATGCATCTTTTTTTTTTTTTTAAGATTTTATTTGTTTATTCATGAGAGACACAGAGAAAGAGGCAGAGACCCAGGCAGAGGGAGAAGGAGGTTCCTTGCAGGGAACCCGACGCGGGACTCGATCCAGGGTCTCTAGGATCAGGCCCTGGACCGAAGGCGGTGCTAGACCGCTGAGACTCCAGTTGATCTCCTATTCAACACATCTTTACGAAAGATGCTTCTCTAGACTGGGCCTCTGCTGGGTTCTGGAATACGGGGATGAACCAGGCGTGTTCCTGGACGGGAGAGCTCCTGACTATGGCTGGATCGTGTGGCCAGAGCTGAAGTGGGGTCAGTGCAGGGGTCGGTGTGACAGCAGAGGCATGGTGCCTCATCGGGCTCTCGGTGAGAATAAGATGCCAGAGAGGGAGGGGATCCGTGACCAGGGGTGATCCAGCTTGGTACAGTCCTACAGTGCTACAGATTCCTGGACTTGATTACAAAAATAGTCAACAAGAAAAACTCAGTCCCACCCCCTCAGGTCTGCTGCTATCTCGTCCTGGTGTGTGTTCTGAGGACTTTGCATTTATCCACTTACTTAATCCTAAACACCGTCCCATTTTACAGGCAGGGAAAGTGAGGCAGAGCTGGGATTTGCACCCAGCCTCTCTGGCCCCAGAGCCCAAACCCTGGGCCACCAGTGTGAGCTGCCGCATGTCGGTGGGTGGCTCCCGTGCCGGGGAACAGGCATCTACCAGTCGCCGGGCAGGGTCCAGGGCCTCCGGGCCCAGCCACATGTGGACTTGGTCCTCGCAGACCTCGTGGGCTAGGAAAGCAGCCTCCTCAGGCCACCTGGGGAAACAGCACCATCTCCAAAATGCAGCCTCTTAGCTGCTCGTGGGGTTTTGGCCAAGAAAATATTTTGGAAATGCCTGGTCGAGTTTTGCAATATTTCTGCACCGAACAGCTGCTCGGATTTTGTGGTGGGCTGACTTGCGGGCAGGAGGAACGGGGGAGGAGGAATGTCAGCGAGCCCGCGTTATTAAAGGCTTACTGTGTGCGGGCCTCTGCTCAGCCGTTTGCAGCCCCGGGAAGGAGGGCTGATGACTTCTGTGAGGACGGAACGAGTGAGGCGCGGAAAGGCACCCTGACTTGCTGGGATCTCTGGTCCCCTGGGAGAGACAGCCCAGCTCGGGTGTCCATCTCCCTCCTTCCTCTGGGTACGAGGCCATTCCTGCTCTGGCTCCCAAACCCCCACCCTCAGCTCCTTTCACTCTCCCTTCTCTCATTCCAACCCAGCCCCGCCCCCCATCTTCTCTCTTTCTAGAACATCCAAAACATCCCCTCACAGGGCTTTGCATTTGCCACTCTCGCTGCCCGGAATGCTCTCCCTCTATATCCTTGCATGGCTCACTTTGTCTCACCTTGAAGTCTCAGCCAGAAGACGGCTTGCTTGGAGAAGCTTCCCCTGACTGCACCGGCTTCTCCCACTGTCCTCATTATCACCTTGTTTTCTTTCCTTCATGGCACCCGTCCCTTTCTGAAACTATTTTTTGTATTTACATACTCAGTTTTTGTTTGGTGGCCTCCTCTGTTCTAGAACAGGCCCCCTGTCTTGTTTTGTTTGCATCTGATCTGAGAACCTAGAACAGTGTGTGGCACACAACAGGTGCTCAATTGCTGCCTCCCAAGTTTCTCCCACCATTTCCCACCAGAGCAGTCACTTTTCCATAAATGCTTACATGAACTTGTGGTTATCTTAATTGCCCCGGAAGTCGCTATTTTTTTTTCTTGGGCTACCGTGATATGGATTCTGCTACAATTTCTTTTTCCTGAGGAAAGAGTTTGCTTTTGAAACTTGCCTTTGGGCCTTTGCAGTGCCATCAGCTAGCTCGGGAGCACATCAGATGTGACATTTGATGGAGGCGATGCTGCCATCTGGTCCAGGTGTCTGCATCTTCCTTCTGGGGGCAACTGGGGCTTGCAGCTGATTGCAGCTGTCAAGTTCAATGCCCGAGACAAGCTTTTGATTTTGCCAGGTGTGTCTGTAAGGCCGGGTCGGGCTGGGCAAGAGGCTGTCACTTGCCGGGTGCAGAGGTGGCTTCTGGGAGCTCCGTCTGGATGGGTCTCTGCCGCTGCTGCCCTCAAAATAGCAGAGGGAATTTCAAGGAAGACTTTCCTGGGTCCAGAGCAGCTTGGCATTTTTATTAGATCAAAATCAGATCCAATATAGTACTGCTCAAGTCTGCTTCTTTTATTAAAATGGAAACAGACAATATTTCTGAAATAAATATCGATGCCAACTCACTGAACACCCAGGCGGGTATGTGGCTTGGAGGCATCTGAGACCCGGGCCCTGGGGGCTGTGAGATCCAGGCCGATGCTCACATATGAATCACCTGGGGGACTCCCTAAAATGCGGATTGCCAGGCCCCACCCCTGCGTTTCTTGCTCAAGAGGGCCGGGTGGGGCCTGGGAATCTGCATTCCTGACGGATCCCACGTGATGCTGTTTCTGCTGCCCTGCAAACCGGCTTCTGAGCAGTACTCAGCCTCGAGCCAGTACCTGTCGCTCTGAAGTTGCAGCCAGGAGCACGTCTGCATTTTATCCCTTGCTTGGGCTCTTTGGTGGCTTCTGGATGGCAACTGGTGCTTCTAGGGCCAGCTTCTCTTCAATCCATCCTCCTAAGACAGTTTTGGTCCTGTCCCCCACCCCCCCCATCCCCTCATCCTAGCTTCGGAAGCTCCTGTGGTGGCTGCCCTGGCAGGTGTCAGGCACTGTGCTGACCCGTCCCACACATGCCCGCAGAGGCCTTCTCACCCCATCCCACCCCCATCCCCACTTCATCTCGCAGCCACCTGTCGCTCTCAGGACCCTTCTCTGTAACTGTCTCCCCAATAGGATGGAGATGTCTTGAGGACAGGGGCCTCATAGCCACATCTGCACGGCAGCCCCAGTGCCTAGCCCATTGTCTGTCTTCGGCACTTGTCCGGCGAATGAGGGACATTAGCTCACTTAGTCCTCCTGCAGTATTTGCTCTGACAAGTATTTCCATTTACAGGGAAAGATACTTGGGTTCAGAGAAACAAGGTCATTTGTCTGGCCACCATTTGTCTGGTGTGTGTCTGTGGTCACAGATCTGGGCCACTTGCTTTGCCTTTGTTCTTGTCTGTGACCATTTCTGCCCAGGGCAGTTGCTCCCATGGCACCTGTTCCTAAGAAGCACTTGGGGGCAGTTGTGAAAATGCAAGTTTCCCTGGAGATTCCAATTTTTGGGTTTGGGGCAGGGCTGAGGAATCTGCATCAGGTAAGTCTGATGATAAGGTGGAGGCCCCGGGTGCAGGATGAACCCTGTCCCCCCTGAGGGGGCTGCCGGGCATCACAGCACCCCCCTTCCCCTTGCCAGCTGCAGGTGCCCGGCTTTCCAGCCACATGAACCTTCTCGCTTCCCCCAGCCAGCAACAGTGCTAGGTTTTTCACACCTCCTGAAAACCTCATTTACCTGCCAAGAACCTATTTCACACTCTGTTCCTTCTGCCTGAAAAGATCTGCTCCCTTCCTTTGCTGGACAAAAAGCAAACCCTACCCATGCAATAGTGAGCTTTCATAGTGCTTTCCAGGTCTAGTTCAAATGTGCGGGGATGGCAGCTAGCCCCCTTCCACCCCCCTGCCAGAGGTGGTCCTGTTCCTCTCAGCGTTTTCCTGTCCTGAGGTTCATGTCTGTAAGGTAGGATTTGATGATGGTTACAAGCCCAGCCTTTGGAGGATGCCTGGGTTCAAATCCAGCAGTGGGTCTTTGGACAAGTGACTTAACCTGTCTGGGCCTCACTTTCCTCATCTGTAAAATGGGCATAGTAATGGCACTTCGCTCATATTTCTGAGGATTAAATGGGCCAGTGCACGTGAGAGGCAGTGAATGACTCCTGCCACCCTGTAAGAGCTGTAGACGCGTGTGCTCCTGTCACTTCCTCCTATTTGCGTCTGTCTTCCTCACTAGCGCTAGCAGGTGTCTCACTCATGTCTGCAGACCCAGCACCCGCTGTGGAGGCTGACACAGAGTAGGTGCCCAACAAATGTCTAATAAGAGAAGGAAGGAGTCAGTGGTCCTGGGAGAGGTGGCAGGTTAAGTGAACTTAACCCGATCGATCCCGAGTGTGGAGAACATATGAAGAGCACGTCATGGTCCAGAAACATGGAGTCCCCAGAAGATGGACGTGTGTGAGGACAAGGATGGGGCCCCCATTTGATCTCCTAAGACAAGCTGGCCCCAGGTAGACCACAAAACCCAGCCTCCCCTCCACGTGGATCTCACACACACCTGCTCTTCTTCTCAAATCTTTGTTCGTTCATTTAACGCATCTATGTTATGGGCACTCCACGTGGATTTGAGCCAGGTGCTGGGGACACAGCAATGAGCAGTAGCACAGCTAGTCTCTGTCCTCACGTTTGACATACAGCTCAGTAGGGGAACCTGGGAGGAATCGTGTCAATGATTTGGTTCTTACTAAATACACCAGAGTCTCTGAAGTGCCCTTAGGATCCTGATTTACAGAGCAGGGTTGACTTGGAGAAGCAGCTGTAGGGCCCTCGCCAAGGTAGCAACATTTTAGGAGTGCGAAGGGACGATGGTGCCACTAGCTCAAGGGCCTCCGAAGCCAGACACCTCAGCGCCAGCCTCCATTCATTTCTCCATCACGCCCCTCAGCCGTCTCTTTCTAGAGGAAAGAGTTCGAGGTGGGCCAGCTTGACTGTAGGCTCTGGATGGGCCCCGAGGCCTCAAGGGAGGCCGTCACCCCCTGGACAGCAGGGCGGAGCGGGGCTGCTCTGGGTCAGATCACCAATACCAGCCGCTTGCCCACCGTCTTCAATTCCTTTACCAGCTTCAGAGCGCCTTGGACGCGTTACATCCTGTCTAAGTGCCGTGCCCCCATTTCCCCTGCGACACGGTTGCGGTGGCACTGCCAGTCTGGGCTTTCAAGGGCCCTTCCGACTCAGTGAATCCATTCTGGAACGGAAGATGCGACTGCACACAATTCAGCAGAGCTGAGAGCTAATCCCCTGGGGATCCTGGTGCCCCAGGGGAGTTCATGACAGTGATTTCCCACTGAACGATGAAGAAGTTAGGACGGAAGGGACAGGACATTAAAAATGTTCATGTGCATTTGGGCCAAGTACTCTGCTAAGCCTGGTTGCTTCCAAGGGAATTTGAAACGCAGTACTGGCTACCAACCCTCTGAGTGGCGCCCGGACAGAGCTCTTTCCGCCCTTGGGCCATGGCTCCCCATCTGTGAAGAGAAGTGGTTGAACCCAAGCCCCCTCCAGTACTGGCATGTGGCTATTTCTGCATCTATCTGAAGTCGGATGATGAAGGACTTCTAGTAGGATCTCTAGAAGGAATTCTGCTGGGCCTGCTGAACCCTTTGTAACTCACATCCGTTGCAGGCTCAGAGAGGAGAACGTACTTGGCAACAGTCACACAGCTTTAAAAAAAAAAAAATGGTGACACAGCTTATAAGCTGTGCAGCCTGGATCTGAACCTTTGACTGCCAGAAGTGGTCATAGTTTTCCCCCTAAGCCCGTATCTACAAGAGGACAGACTACCAAGGAGCCTCTCATAAGGGCCGGCTGAGCTTCTTCTCCAGGCTTGGAAATTCCTCCAACCTCCTCCCGCCTGCTTTCTTCATTTGTAATAAGAAAGCTCAGGACTTGCCCTGTGCCTGGCCAGCTGCTGGGGGCCCAAGGCTCCAGGATGGAAGCAGACCCAGTCCCTGCCTGCACGAGGTCCCAGGTTAGTTGGGAACCCTCACAATACAAAGTGACAAGCCCAAGGGGAGAGAGCTCTGCAGCATGTCATGGGGTCACAGTGGGGAGTGAGGCCTGGGAGGTCATGGGATGCTTCAGCCAGGAAACAGCAGGGAAGGGCACCGGGCTGAGGGACCAGCATGTGTAAAGCCACGGCACAGAGTCATGGAACCAGGATGCGGGCTGGGAAGAGATGCTACTCAGCCCACAGATGGTTGTAAATGTTTGATTTTTTTTTTTTTTTAAGATTTTATTTGTTCATCAGAAACACAGAGAGAGAGGCAGAGACACAGGCAGAGGGAGAAGCAGGCTCCATGCAGGGAGCCCGACGCGGGACTAGATCCCGGGACCCCAGGATCACGCCCTGGGCCGAAGGCAGCGCTAAACCACTGGGCCACCCAGCACCCAGGGGTCCCGGTTGTAAATGTTTTAAAAGCCTCAGTTGTCAGTATTGAAAAGCCAGGAGATTTTATTTCGAAATTCTGATTTTTAGCTTCTCTGAACTTTTTGGAAGATCTGAGCTCACATTCTCCATGGCAACAATTGGCCAGAGCTGAAGAATGGCTGCTTCTGGCTGCTTCGCTCATTTATGCCGTTCGGCTGGGCCTAGTAGACATGTTGAG
The DNA here is from genome assembly GCF_048418805.1 of Vulpes vulpes. NCBI lineage: Eukaryota > Metazoa > Chordata > Mammalia > Carnivora > Canidae > Vulpes > Vulpes vulpes. Next base: position 93,656,566 of record NC_132782.1, read on the forward strand.
ATGGTATTCTCTGATCTACAGGACGAGGTGCTCCCCCCTCCCCCCCTCCCCCAGCTAGGACCTCACCCAAAAGTAGAGAGACAGGAAGAAGGGTGGTGGCCTGCGGGTCACCCCTCAGACATGGGGAGGACAGAGCTCCCCACTCTCCACTACAAGTGGCTCTGGGCCCCCAGCCCCTCCCCAGAGACTGAATAAGAAAGGAGGGTCCCAGTGCAGAGTGACAAATCAACCTCTGGATCCGGCGGATGAGGAGCCTGGTTTTAGCTCCAAGAAGGATGGGGATCATGGCCCTTTCCTTTTCCCTCAAAATTCATGATCACTTTCTCTCTGTTCCAACAAACTCTCCGGGGTTCAGCCTGTTGGCAATGTCAACATTGCAGCTACTATCACTTTTAAATATTCATTTAGGAAAACAATCAAACCTTCCTGCACATCAAATATTTGCTTCTAGGTTTAAAAAAAAAATCCAAACACCTATATCTTGGCAGCATTCTTCCAAAGAATGCAACTGTTAGTGGCTGAGGCCAAAACAAATGTTTTCCCAGAGGCCAAATGGTTCCAGAATATTTGCCAAATATTTCCCCACCCTTTAAAAAATAGAGTAAAATTAGCAAAGCAGTAACAGTAAATATTAAAAACTGAAAAAAAAAGTCAAAGTAATAAAACCCCAAAAACCATCTTCCCCTTTGACCGTGGCCTTCCAGCCTTTGCCTTGAGGAAGACTCTCCCAACAGTCACAGCTGCCCTGGGGGTGGAGGAAGAGTAATGAGCTGTCTGTCTTTAGAGGTGTGCAAGCAAGAGCTTGGTGTCAGCAGGAATTCCCACCCCAAGGGGCTTGCTACAAGGAGCCGTCTGACCCCAAAGGGTGACAAGAATATCTGAGCCTCCATTAGAGCTCAGTGCAGAAACACAACCAAACGACATGGAACAAGTGTCTCTACTGCGGAAGTTTGGAATCAGGAGGATAAGGATTCAGTCCTGCTCCGCCACAGCTGTGACTCCGAAGGCGGCTGCTTATCCTCGCTGTCTCCCTTCCCTCATCTGTAAGATGGGTCGTAGCTACTTCACAGCTTGGGAGGCCAGAGGCAAGTCGGTGTAGACCGTGCACGCTCCGTCACTGTTGGTTTCCTCTCCGGCCTCCAGCCCGGGCACCGCAGCAGTCTCTCCGGCCCCGTTTCCTCTGCCTCTGTCTCCACTGATCCATCGCGGAGCATCTGCCACGGGTCAAGCCCTTGTTCTCCTCGGCTCGAGGCGTAAGGGGGGCGACCCTGGGGAGTGCTGCCGGGAGGGGTGCTCCAACGTGAGGGAGACACTGTGGGCTCCAGGGATGTCCGGGGGACTTCCTGTCGGAGAGGACACGTGGGCTGCGCCTTGAGGATTTGATGGCCAGGAGTACAAGGATGGTTTGGCAGGTCTTGGGGGTGGGGGGGTGGCCCCGATTCCGGCATTGTCCGAGGCCGCAAAGGAGGCCTCCGAGGGGAGGCAGAGGGCGGGCTTCCCGAGCCCAGGGCACAGGCCTGTGGTGGAGCCTTGCCTGGGGGCCACGTAGACGTTCTGAGCACGTGCCCCTCGGGTCACATCAGGACGGGGCTGGGAATTGTGTGCCCTCAGTTCTCCTGAACATGTGGAGACATGCGGTGCAGCTCGGGGAAGCCCTGCTGGGGAGGTGGGGGGGAGGGGGTGGGGGGTGGTTCCAGGATGGCCGGGCTGGATGGGGGGTCATGGGTGGGCAGGTGGGGGCAGGACGATGGAGGGCCGGTGGCTGGGGGCACCGGGTGAGTTAGTGGATGTGACTGGCGGCAGGGTGGGGAGAGGTGAGCGGGCGGGGAGGTGGAGGGTGGGGGGATGAGGATGTTTCGGGTTACAGGCAGGTGTGGCTGCGGGAAGCTGGGCTGCTGGCGTGTTAGTGGACGGCGTGAGGGCAGGTGCACTGCTGTGTTGACGGGGGGAGGTGCATGAGTGGGGGTGGGTTGTGGGTGCGAGGAGTGTCGGAGGGCATGCTGGACACATTGGTGGGTGCTAAGTAGATGGCAGTGGGTGCTGTCTAGGTGGGTGGGTGATGGGGGCATGGGGTGGTGAGCCGGTGGTAGAGGGCTAGATGTGGGTTGACAGACGGGGGGTGGGGGGTTAGAGGGCCACTGGAAGGCCTGGCGGGGCGGGTGGCCAGTGGACGTGTGGGTGGAAGGAGGCGGCTGTCAGCACTGACCACCTGTCTCTTGGCAGGACACCATCCACACATGGGAGATTCCTGGCCCCGGAGCTCTGCACAGGAGATGCCAGAGCTGAACCGTCAGTGCTGGGTCCTGGGGCACTGGGTGTGACTGAGACCCGGCCTGGCCCCCAGACCTCAAGCTGTCACCGGAACAGGCCCCCCGCCAGAAGACCAGCGGTCTGGTGCCCCCGGAAACCTGGCCCGTGGGCTGTGAACTCAGCCGGCCTGTGTGGGAGACCCAGGCCTGCCCTTCCCACCGCCGCCTGGGGCTCAGGGCCCCGGAAACAGAGCCGGGGTGGCCCGAGGGAATGATCAGGGCTGCACATGTGACTGTGAGACAGCAACTCCTGACTCTTGCCACCGTCACACACAGCACCCTCTCTGGTGCAGCTGGGGCGCCAGGAAGGACAAGGCCACTGGCCACTGAGGGCCAGCCGGGAAGTTCAGGGGGTGCCTGGCGGTGCGCCAGGCAAGGAGTGGGTGCGGCTTCCCGGCGCTGGCACCACCTTGGGGGCACACAGCAGGCACACAGCAGGGGCACAATAAATGCTTGTTGAACCTGTTTTGTTGCTATGTGTGGAGGCCGGTTGCTCTCTGGGCTGTGGCTGCCCCCCACGGCCCCATCCTGTCGGGTCCTCAAGGAGCCTGAAGGTGAGACAGCTGCGTGTGCTGGGATCAGGACCAGACACTGAGGTGCTGGAGGGAGGGAGCCCAGAGAGGAGGCTGGGCCTGGGATCGGGGTCAGGGCAGAGCCAGGCTGGCAGGCTGCCTTGGATTCCCAAGGGTGGGCAGGGTAGGGGTGGGACAGGCAGGTGGGAAGTTTGGGAGATAGGCCCTCAAGCCAGGCCCTAAGCTGCCCTGACCCCATGGGGACCCTTGCCCTTGTGTCTGGAGCTACCTTTACATCAAGCCCTAGGGCTTCGATGCCTGGGGAAACATCCTATTATAAAGATGAGGGAACTTAGGGTCACAGAGATGAAGTAACTTGCCCAAGATCACAGAGCTAGTGAATGGCAGGGTTGAGATCGGAACCAGGACTTTAAGAGGCCTCATCCCTTTCCAGAAGGATTTCTGGAGCTTTCCCCCAAGTAGAGAATGTTCTTCATCCTTCCATAAGCCCATCCATCACCTGTCATCCATCCATCCATCTATCCATCCACCCATCGTCCATCATCTGTCCATCATCCATCCATCATCCACTTACCAGTCGTCGTCCTTCTTTGGGTCAGACATCCATCCATCTTCCTTTTTTTTTTTTTCATCCATCTTCCTTCTGTGTATGACCCATCCTCATGATTTACCTATCTGTGTATCCATCTAGCCAGTGATACGGTTCATTGTGCCCCTACTATGTGCCAAGCACTTGAGACAGGATACTGAGCCATCCAGACAGGGTGCCTGTCCTCACAGATGGGCGTGATAGATTGCTCGACAGATGGTTATTGTACAGCGTGTGATGAGTCGCGGGGCCCGGCTCTGGGGCCAAGCAGCTTGGGGTTAGATTCCGATTCTGGCTCCTCCACTTGAGACCTTAGGCAAGTGACCTAACCTCTCTGTGCCTCATCCCCGTGGGCACATGGGGATAATCCTTACACCTACCTCTTACAGCCGGCCGTCCCGAGGGCTCACTGAGCTAATAATGCCTGTGAGGCGTTCAGAACAGAGCCTGGCTCTGTTGGTGTTTGCTCTTACCTTGATGGGGAAAAGTCAGGGTCTATGGGATTCCAAAGGCAGCACCTGCTGGGGGAGGGAGGAGGTGGTGGTCAGGAGGGCTCCTTTGGGAAAAAGATGTTTAAGCCAAGACCTGAAGGTTACCTAGATGTCAGGTAGGTATGAAGATAGAGGAGGAAAGTTGGGACATTGTAGGAACTTTACAACAGTCTAGATGGCAGGTGTGGAGGGAAGTGGGGGGCAAAGACTCTCAGATTCCAGGCTTGGGGCAGGGGCGGGTTCAGGTAGCTTGAGTCTCAGGTGCGGGGCGACACGCACATGGAGGTGTGTACTCATTCACTCATGCATGCATTGTGAGTAATCAAGTGAGTAATTCATTAATCCATTTTCCATCCAGTCGGTAAACATTGTGCACCTACTGTGTGGGGCGGGAGACGGGTCTGGGAGGGGATTAGGGTCCACCGCCTAAGATCTGGAGCGTCAGGACAGGGAGTTTGGGCTTTGGCCTCTGGCTGGGAAGAGAGCACTGAGGACAGGGTGGGGCTGGGCTCCCAGGGCACCAGGCATCTTGGGGCTCTTTATCCTCCGCCGGGGTCCTCCTGTCGTTGGCAGCTGGACCACCGAAGTCTAGGAGATGATTTTAATTGACACGTGGGCAAAAATTTTAATCTATTTTAATAGTTGTGTTTATGTAAATGTGTATTAGGAAAAACAAATGTATAACAGGCACATTCGTGTCATGATTTCACAGACGCTATCGCTTAGGATGAAACCAAAATAGGCATTTAAGTAAAAAGACAAAGAGCTGGCTTGAAAAATATTCAATAAATAATCATGCAAGCGGTATGTGATCATGGTACGCGGACGGCTCGAGCACAGGCCTTTCTTACCCCGTCACGGGCCAGGAGGCGCCTGGGGCCGCCCCTGCTCAGTCCTCCCGCCCCTCCGGGCCTGCTGGGCAGAGGGCGAGCTGGGCCTCTCACGGGGCCAGCAGCAACAAGGCTGCCCTTAGGTAAGAGGGAGCACGCCAGGTAGGCCGAGGGTGGTCCCGGTGGGTCCCTCCTGAGAGTTCCTGGGAGGGGGACGTCCACCCGGATGGAGGGCCTGGCTGTGTGTGGAGAGGTCTGCCCTGGACGCCCGCACCCAGCGTCCCTATATCCACGCTCCCTGTGCTTCTGTGCACACACCGACCCCAGGGAGCTGGAGCTCGTCCCCGTGCACGCACACGCTTGAGGCCCCGTAGTGCGGCTCTGCCCTCTTGTTTGCTCACGTGCCCCCTCCCTGGCTGCAGGGGGTTTGGGGGCCCAGCTGAGGGCTAACGGGCAGACCCAGGCCTCAGGAGGTCTCAGGGCTGACCTCCCTCTCTGGCTGGGGGCTGTGATGAGCAGTCATCGCCGCCCCCCTCACCAACACCAACCTCTCCCAGCCACACGCCTGTCCCCCTCAGGTAATGGAAATGTCAGCTTGATTCATGGGTATCCGTTCGCCGCAGCCAGGCCTGACTTGTCACCCCGAGTCGGGCGGGGGGGGGGGGGCGGGGGCGGGGCTCATCCCCTGGGGAGGAAGTGAGGCGTCAGAGGCCGTGGAGTTAGTTCAAATCCCGAGACCACCAGGGACCTGCACTCATGGCCACGGTGAGTCAGAAGGACATGATCTTCACCCTCATGGAGTTTGTCTTCCAGTGAGGAGACAGAGACTACTCAAATCATTCGAACAACAAAAATATCACTTCCAAGTGTGAGATGTGCTGTGCAAGTGAACCAAGGGAAGGCCTGATTTATTCTGAAACGGTGAGGGCAGGCCTCTCAGTAAGGGCCATGCTACAGGGATTGAAGGAAGCAGCAAGGGAGGATGAGTAGCAGCCACAGCAAGTGCAAAGGCCCTGGGGTCGAAAGGACTGTTGTGTGTGGCTCTCTGACAGGACACAGTGCTGGGAGCTCCAGGGGAGGGCGTGGAGTCTGCTACTGAGCAGTTGGTCTTCAGGGGTCAGAGCTGGTGAGGCCTGTGGGTTATGGCCAGGAGTGTGGCCGTCACCTGAAAGGTCACTCACAGGGAGCCATTGGCGGGAGGGTTTTTAGAGGAGGCCACGGTCAGCTCTGCATTTGGGCAAGTTCCTCCTGGTTGTGTGGGGAGAGGCCTGGGAGATGGGGTGTGAGGCAGAGGCAGGGTGACCAGAGACAGGACTGCACAGGTCCTGGTGAGAGATGGTGGGGCTTAAGCTGCAGGGGCACCAGGATGAGAGAAGTCGCCCCAGTGGGGCTTGGGGACCGGTGAGGGCATGAGGGACGTCCGGGTTCAGCTGGGCTGGCTTCTCTCTAGGCTCCTTCTGGGCTTCGATGCTGTGCCCACGGGACACCGGGGGCCCCTTGGGGCCATGGCGGGAATCCGGAAAAGTGGCGTCTAAGCGGCTGAGTTAGCAAAGCTCCTGACCCCAGACCACAGGAGGTGCAGCCCGGGGCACACGGCGTGGGGGCTGGAGATTAGCGCCGCTCAGCCCTCAGTCCAGGGCCGTGGGCAGTGGGTGAATCGCACCACCGCACTGGTGGGCAGCCGCCCCCCAACCCCGGGACTGAGGAACAAATTCAGCCCAGCCAGGGACCATCAGTCAAGAGGAAAAACCAATCTGCTCCGTGCGCGGATTTACTGCTCGGACAGACAGGAAATCCCGGTGTGGGACCCCTGCCCTGTCCACAGCACAGCACAGCCCGCAGGGGTGGGGGTGGGGGGGATCTGGGACTCCAGGGGAGCAGAGAGGAGTTCCACTGCCTGAGGCCAGGCTGGCGAGTGGCGAGCCCCTGCACCAAGCACCCCCTCCATCCTTGGACCTTCCCAATCCCCCCAGGAACGTCCAGGGTGAGTGTGGGCGTCCGGAAGGTCAGGAGTGGCAGGTGGGAGGCGGTGCCCGCTTGCCCTGGCAAGGAGCCCAGGTCCGGGGCTGGAGGGCCTTGGAGTCCCAGCTCAGCCCCAAGGAGAGCCTCAGTGTGCACCACTCGCAAGGGAGGGGTGTCGTGGGATGTGGCGGGTATGTCTTCCCTCCCGGGAGGTGCTGAAAGGACGCCCGAGCAGCTCCCCGAAGCAGGTGCTCCTGGCACCCTACCGTCCAGGTAAGGACACAGAGTGAGACCAGGCTTGGGGCAGGGGTGGCAGGTGAAATCCCTCGCCTGGACTTGACCCCTGGCCCCTGGTCATGGGTCCCCACAACAACCATCTGGGGATAGGGCACCCACAGTGTGACATCTCAGTGTCATGTATCCCTTCAGGGATGGAACCTAGCGCGTCCTGCTGGGGGTGAGGCCTTCGTACGTGCCGGCCTTAGTATCTTTTGGCTACTCTCGCAGAACGCGGCTGCCAAAGGCCTGTCCGGCGGGGGCTGGGCACCTGGAAGCGGGTCATGAACGCCCCACATGTCATAGAGGGCCAGGCAGACAGCCCGCAGGACTCGGGGACACAGACCCATCAGATGGAGGCCCCATCTGCCTCCCTATCTTGCCCCAGGCCTGTCGCCGACTGGACACCAGAGGCTTGAGTCTCACCACCCCCCGGTGAGCCCTCTGGATGCACAGGCCGCTGGGGCCTGATGGCCAGGCCAGGGCCCCACGGCACTGTCACTTCTGAGGCCTGCAGGGCTGTGGCGAGGGATGCAGGCAGGGCCTGAGACACGGGGGTGGGAGGCAGAACGCCCAGGGCAAGGCTTCCGTTCTTCCACCAGGGCTGAGTGTGGGGACTGCCACCCCCAGCGTGCACAGGTCACCGAGCTGACCCCAAGGAGGTCTCAGGGTCCAGGAATGATCCCCTCCCTCCTCTGACTTCCCAGGGAGGGACATGCTCTGGGGCCTTCGGGGGGCCACAGGCTGAGGATTGCAGTCTTCAATGGGGACTGGGAAGGGAGGGGACACTGGGGTTCATGCGGAGACGCCGTGGGACTCAGGGTGGCAGAGGTGCTATGCAGGACTGGTAACTGGTGTGGCTCACTTGGTGTTTGCTTTGGTTAAGCTGAGCCAACACTTATAAGTGAGATTTCACATTAAAAATAGAACACAGGGCACCTGGGTGGCTCAGCTCATGATCCCGGGGTCCTGGGATCGAGTCCCACATCAGGCTCCCCGCAGGGAGCCTGCTTCTCCCTCTGCTTGTGTCTCTTGAATAATAAATAAAATCTTAAAAAAAAATTAGAACACCTGGATGTCTGATGTCTGGCTTCTCTCTCTCTCTCTTTTTTTCTGGCTTCTCTTAAAATCCTTGGAGGTCTAGGATCTCTGTCCCAGAGAAGGCATGTACACTGCCCTGTTGACCAGGTCCTCCTGGGTGGGCTCTGCTCCCTGACATCAGGCTGGGACTCTGGCTGGCTGATGTGAGGCAGATCACTAGCCCAGGAGCCCACCCCACAGAACACTGTGGTGCCCCCGGCCCAGCCTCCCACCTCACAGAACACTGAATGGCCTTGCCTGCCCCTCCAGGGTTCCCGGGGCTGGCCCAGACGTGCAACCACGGAGGGAGGTGGGGAGGCCACCTGAGATGGGCAGGATCTCAGAGGGAAGCCGGGGCCAGGCCAGACGACTCCACCTTGCGCCTGGCACAGTGGAGGGGGGTGGGGTTTCTCAGGGGCCCTCTTGTGTAGCACCGGAGATGTAGCCCAGAACCACGCCCCGCCAAGTGAGCCCTTTCCCACTCAAGGGCTGATTTATCCAGACGCCAACGCTTCAGCTCTGAAGGAAGTTGGGGAGTGGGAAACCCGAGACCGCCCAGAAATCCAGCATCTGGGGCCTTGGCTTCTAGGGTGCACATGGGCCTCAGGGAAACCCCAGGACCAGAGGCCCAGGACTTCACCCCACCTCGGCTCTCCTGGGGTTACCCTGGGCTTTGTGCACTAATGGCTTCCACTGCTGTGTGTCTTGGCCAAGTCCCTCCACCTGTCTGTGCCTCCATTGTCTCACCTGCAGGAGGAGGAGCATGATAGTGCTACCGGCTAGGGCCGTGATGGGGATTCCATGAGGCAGAGCCACGCACAAACTCACCCCTGCGTAGGTACGGGCTTCGCTCCCGCTCACGCCCCCAACTGCAGGTGGTGTGGGAAGGTCAGAGAGGGCACCTGCCCCAGCCACCTGAGTCTGTTCTTGGAAGCAGCCTGGGCTCCCTCAGCCTGACCCCAAATCCTGCACGTCAGACCGCGTTCTTAATAACATCTTTTATTGATTTTACGAGAAAAAAAATAGAAATTTATTTTACAGTTAACGCCTGCACCGCTCTTCTCCCCCTCCTAAACTGCCCGGCGCATACAATTATGATAAACAGCCGCGGAGGTTGTGCGTGGCCTCGGGGCCAGCTCCCCGGGGTCAGACCTGTGCCTGGGCTCGGTCTCTGCCGAGCTGGGCGGCCGGGAGAGAGGCCGGCCGGGAGAGAGGCTCTGGTTTGGCCCCTAGGAGCTGGCTCCTCGCCCCGGGGGGGGGGGGCTGGGGGGCTGGGGGGGCAGCCGCAGCCCCCCCCCCCCCCCGGGGCCCAGCGGCCTCCTCGCAGACGCTCCGCACATCTGGGAGGCGCGCACAGAAGCCCCGGCCCTGGAAGCTACAGGAATGATGGATCTTCTCCGGGAGAAACAATTCCTTATCTCCCCATCGGCCCCACGCTCCAAATGAAAAGCGCATTTGCATAGCTGCTCCGACGAAGCTGCAAAGCCCATAAAGTATTTGCCGGCTCGGGCGCGCGGTTGCATAGGAACGTACTCGGGGCACAGGGCTGCAGGCCGGGCTGCGCGCCAGGGAAACAGCGGATTAATATTTGCAACGAGAAATTACCCACCGCTGGGAAACCAATTAGGTCCCTGATCCGAGCTTGTTACATCGATGGAAATAGATACGTTCGGAGCTTCACTCAGCTGGGGGTGCAAGGCACATTTCCAACTCGAGGGGAAGCTGCTGGAAGGGGGGCGGGCGGGGAGGAGGGACCAGGAGGGGCCCGAGCTCTGACCCAGGAGGGGCCCCGCCTCCAGACCTGGCCGGTGGGCCCCGCTCCCTTCCTTTCCTGTGTGAGACACACCTCCCCGAGGGGTCCGGCCTCGCCTGGGATGAGCCAAGGGGGTGGAGCAGTCCGGGCTAGACATTGGGGGGGCAGGGAATGAATGACCCCCCACCCCCAGCCGGCTGCAGCAGCCCGCCCTTGAGGCAGGGGTGGGGGGGAGGGGAGCTGTTGGCACCTCCGCTGCAGCCTCCCCGCACCCCCGGGCGCCCCCTCCAGTGGGGTCTGAGGCCGACGGGGCCGGGCACCCAGGCTCTGCGCGGGAGGGGAGGCCTCCCGGGCCACCGCACCCACCCGAGGCGGCCCAGCGGGGGGGCGGGGCCGGGCCGGGCTGCTGCAGAGGAAGGCCATGCCACACGGGTGCCCTCTGGCTCCCCTCTTCCAGCCCTTGGAGCCCAGGCTGCTCCAGGCTGAGGGCAGGGCGGACGCTGGCTCTCCCTCCTCGGGGTCAGCACCGCCATCGTCGTACTGTCTCCTTCTCGCTTATGCACGTTTTGGGGCGTAAGGCTGTCAAAGGGAGGATGCAGAGGGGAGGGCGTCACCCAACCTCGGTCCTCGAAGGCGGCCCCACGCCCGGCCGCCGCCGCAGTCTCCGCAGCCTCCGAGCAGGCCCCCCCCAGGCCGGCCCCCAGGCCTCTGCCCGGCCAACTCCCTGAATGTCTCAGGCAGCAGCTCAAGCACCACCTCCTCTGGGACGCCCTCACGCCGGGCACCCTCCCCTGGCTTCCCACAGAGTCCGGAGGGCACGCCTGCACCGCAAAGGCCTGCTCCCAGGAAGCCAGGCCGCCTAGCTACAGGTGCCCGCGGGAAGCAGGCCTCGCTACTCCGGGGGTTCTGACCCCACAGCCCCTCCTCGGCCCCGGAAGCCTCGTGGGGAGAGAAGAGGGGTGCGAGGGGCAGGCAGGGGCGAGAGGCTGTGGGACGCTGCCAGCTGCTGGTCCGCGCAGCCTCGAGTCCCGAGGGCGGCCTCTGCGCAGAGCATCCCAACCCACCTGGGTCAACTGCACCCTGCTTCCTTTTCGAGTTGGTGATGATTTGGTTTTCATTCATCATCTGGACGTCCTGATCCTCCACCTGATTGCTGGGGGGAGGGAGGAGACAGAGGGTTCGGCCCAGGCCATCTCCTTCTTAGGGCCAGCCGGGGAGGCCGAGGGCTGGGCGTGGGCGCACCTGATGGCCGTGTGTCGCTCCTGGCGGCAGATGTCCGTGTCCTCGGTGAAGAGGATGGTGTGGTAGGGCACCGTGGGCTCACATGTGGGCAGGATGCCCCCCACCAGGTGGCCCACCATGGCCAGGATTCCGTTGTACACAAGCAAGTCATCCACCAGGAGCTGGACAGACACAGAGGAGGGGCTGCACCCAGTGGGGCCAGCCCAGGGTCCCCTGTGGTCCCCTTTGCCCCAAGGCCCTGGGCAAAGCATGTTACTGCTGAGAGCGTCGTGGGCTAGCCTGGCCAGCGTTGGGATTTCAGGCCCTCACGACCGGGGAAAGTACCTGCGATTGGCCTCCCAGGGCCCCGCTTGCCCTGCCCCAGGGTCACCTCCCCGAGTGACAGGTTCCCTAGACCAATATGATTGCAAAAGAAAAGCCACTTTCTGGTTTTCAGGGTGATGATTCAAATCACTCGGAGTAGGTTTTGAATTCACGATGGGATGGCGAATTTCCCTGCCTCTGAGAACCAGGCATTTGTGTCTAAGGTGGCAACAGAGAGAAGTAAATCAAACTGCGACAAATGATAATTGCCGGCAGCCTAATTACCAACGAGCATAATTATCTCGAAAAACCCAGCTGATAAGTACTCACGCCAAACTCTTTCACCCCTCGATGGGGCGTTTTTGCGTAATTCCACAGTTTGATCATTGACACGGTGGTGGGCAGATCGAAAATCACATAAACTCGGTTCACCTGTCAGAGACAAGAACTCATTAAAACAGGCATGTTTGGGAACAGGCGCTGGGTGGGGCGGGGGGTGCCGGGCGCGGGCAGGGAGGGGCTGGCCCGGTGGGTGCTCGAGGCGGCGCCCGGCTGCCTGCCGGGGGCTGCGGCGCTGGGGTTCCCGCCGCCTCCCGTCTCCTGGAAGCCCATCTTGAGTCTGGTCACGTGTGGCTGCGTTTGCAACAAACCGCTCGCCGCCTGGCTCCCGGAGGGCCTGTTTTCTTGGGCCTGGCGTGGCCCTCATTTAAATACCCGCAGAGAACTGGGTGGGCCCTTCTGTCTCCCCCAGGTCGGGCTGACACCCAGCGTGGGGCTCCCCGGGCCAAAGGGGCAGGCCGCGGGTGCAGAGTCAAGGAGCACTGTCCCCGGGCGGTCTGCACCGCCTTGACCCCGATCTGTCCTTTCTCCAGTCATAAATGAGAAGCACAGCAGATAGGCCCCGAAGGCAGTGCCGGGTAATTTCCAGCCCGTGGGGGTGGGGGGAGGGGGCTGTCCAGATGAGTGGCAGGACCATCTAGGAAGGTCAGACCTGGCGGCCTCCCCCACCCCCCGCCACCCTCCCACGGTCCCCACAGAGACTCTCCTGTATTAGGGAACCCCCTGTGAGAGAGAATACAGCAATGAGCATCCAGTGCCAGCCGCAGGCTGCTGGCTCAGCTTGGCCCCAGGCCCCAGGTCGCAGGAGGCCTCGGAGGGTGTCGGGCGTTGCAGGGGTGGGGGGACTGCCGGGGGAGGGTCGGCCTTCTGACTGTGCCGTGGAAATAGTAAGAGGTCCTCAAACCCAGCTGCCCATGGGGCTCAAGCAGATACAAATGTTTGAGTCCAGCAGGGATTGTGACAGCTGGACACACTGCCTCACACCAGAAGTGGGTGGGGGGGTGGGGCCGGTCTCAGGCCCAGAGACCCCCGGGGTTCTCCTTGGCAGGGGTGGGCCCAGCCTCTGCTCAGGGTTTGGGGAGGGCGGGGGACACTGTGGAGAACCTCCCACACGGAGCTGCTGGTGCTGCCCCCGTTCTGTGTTTTGAGAGGAAAATACACCTCCTCGTCCTCCTGCTCAGTCACAGGGAGGGGAAGGGGACCCTTCAGGGGTCACACGCACGCGCTAGGGCCTGCTGCACTTCTCCACCAGGCATCTGGCTGGCGCGGGGCTGGACCCACTTGTCCCCACCCGGCCTGTCTCCTGTCTCTCTCCCCCAACATCAGCCAGGCCTGGGGGAGGGGGGGCTCGAAGGCCCAGCCCCAGGTCCCCAAGTGACAAGCGGAACCAGCAGGAGGGGCTGAGATCTGCGAAACTGTAAGAGCTGACCCGCGGATTTGGGGCCAGAGAGGGGGCAGGGCTGGGGTCCAGTGCCCCGTGGCCTCAAGGAGGAGCAGACACAAGGGACGTGGCCAGGGGACAGCACTGCCCACAGGGACCGATGGACGCCTGCCGCAGGGCAGCCCCAGAGCCCTCCTCTCTCCCGTGACCCCTCGCGGTAACCACCCCAAGCGCAAAGAGAAAGAACTGCCGGCCCGAAGAGTGCCCGTCAGATGTGTCAGCGAAGACCTGTGCCTTCCTGACAGCCCATGGCCATTTTGATTTGTTGGAGATGAACTTGGCCTGGAAGAAAGACGAGTCGCCGCGACCGAGGACCCAAAGCCCCCCCTCCCTGCCCCCTCCTCCCGCCCCGGGGCGGGGAGCCTCCGGGAACCCACCAGGCCCGGCAGGATGGGAGCCAGCCACATGTGTCTGCCGTCACTGGTGTCATTCACTTGGTCGATGAGCTTATCGGGGGTCCGGACGTCCCCGCACACGCCCTCCAGCGAGTTCACGCTGTCGGGGAAGGCGGCGATATCTGGGGAGTCTCTAAGCTGCCATAACCCAAAGCAGTGTGCTGGGCGCTGTGGGCCACTCTGCGGCCACCAGCCTCGTCATGCTGATGGTGTGGTTTGGGGGACACCAGGGCTGGCAGCAGAACGGCCCTCTGCTGCTTGGGGCAGCCTGACAAGTGACAGCCAAACGAGACATTGTGGGGAAAATGAGCACGGAGGCCGACGGGGGTGTGGGTGTGGGTGTGGGTGGGCTTCAAGGATGAGGGAGGCGGCCGTGCGGACAGACGGCTGGACAGAGCGTGGTCTCACGGGACTGTGGGAGGCAGACACAGAATTTGTGGCTGGCACTCTGGGGAGGGGAGGGCACCCTGTGAAGGTTTGCTGGGGGACAGCTGGATGTGGCCTTGGCATGCAGGGACCGCCCTGCGACGCCACGGGAAGCACTGGGGGAGCCTGGCCCGGCTACAGCCACTCGAGTGCTGGCATCACGGCGGGTCGGACGAACCAGTTCCAGCTCTGGCTCTGCCTTCTGACCTGGGAGGTCTCGGGCGAGTCACATCTCGGGGCCTGTTCCCTCCTCTGGAAGATGGGCATAAAAGCCTCCCATCCCAGAATCGCTGTGGGGATCTCAGAGGACACTGGCTGTGAGCAGGCTCGGTCAAATCAACCGAGCCTTCTACCTCCAAGGAATCACTAGTAACAGTCAAACCCACCAGGAATCATTTATCCCAGGCGAGGAGGAGGGTGTCACCAGGGGAAGGAAGGCAGGACAGGGTCCCACTGGAACCCAGGGACCCCAAATAGGTATAAGGCAGGCTTTGGGGCTGGACCTGCTCTGGCAGGACCCTGGGGTGGGTGGGGGATCACAGGCAAGCACCTGGAGGGGTCGGGCAGGTGACGTCAAAGAGAGAGACACCCCTCCCCCCCACACACACAGCTCAGAGGGCAGGGCATGGTCTCTACAGCAGGTGCCCAGCTCCATACTCACATGCTGTGTGACCTTGGGCAAGTTACTTAACCTCTCTGTCTCAATTCCTCATGTGTCAAACGGGGATAACAGCATTCAATTCACAAGATGGTTGTGAGGGCAAATGAGGTTCTGGGGGACAAGGCCTCCCAGAGCAAGCCCTCAGTAAATATTAGCAATTTGTTTTGGGGTAGAAAACAGCAAGGACACGCTTGGGATAAAGGGCAGTGGACGCTCAGGTCCAGCCTCCACTGGCATGTCTTGCTAATTTCTCAAGAGGAGCTGAAGACTGAAGTTTTCATGTGAAACCCCCCAATTTTAAAAAACTATTAGCGACTAATCTGAAATATTTAAAAACTCAGCAGTCCAGCGGTTTGCATATTCTGGTGGGGGTGTTCCACCAACAAAGGGGTCCATGGTCAATAAATTCAGGACAACACTGGGTTGAATACAGTGCCACAGGCTGCGCCCTGCAGGCCTTGTCAGAGCCTTTGGAACTCCAAAGCACCTGTGGTTCTCCAGGAGTGGGTGCGACTGGTACCCCCTCCCAAATGCCTGGGCCCCGGGCGGCCCCCCAAGGGTCAGCATCTGACCCTGGAAAGAGCCCACTGGCATTTCTCGTCCCGGGGTCAGGCTCCCACATGGACATGTCCTCTCCTTCCTGGGACCCTCCTGTGCTCCCCTCGGTCAGGGAGGAGTCCCCTTCTGCCTCAAAAGGATACTGTTTTCCGACAGAGGGATTTTTTCTCCTCGCTCATCATACAGCTCCAGGCCTGTGAGACCGATATAATAGGGGTCACCCCAGCTGGTCAGGAGCTGCAATTGGAAGATGACTGGGACACGTTATTAAGGAAAAACAGGCTTAATTTTCTGAGAACAAAGCAAAACAGTGACAAAGATAATATACTTTGGGGGCCTCTACAGATGAATGAAAGAAAAAAGTCATTTTTTTTTCTCTTACTGAGACTGAAGCCCATCCAAATATATGTGGCATTAAATTTTCTTTAATTTAAACTGCATATGTGTATGTTTTAAGAATTAAAAACCCTTCTCTGAGTCCTAGGAGACAGGAGGACAAGACGGGAGGTGGGGAGGCTGCTGCTTTCCAGGGAGCTGGCAGGACGAGAACCATGTGTGTCACAAACTCACTGTGTGCTGGCGCTCAACAAAGCGACCAGGGCTCACACCGTCTCATGCCTCAGTTTCCCTGGTTGTAAAACGACAAGAACGAAGTACCCGTTCCCTCCCCCACCCATGTCAAGCGTGCAGGGAGGTTAAGGTGCGGGGAATATGTGAGCTCTGTAGCATCAGGAGGGATGGGCTGTGGCCGGGTGACCCGCCAATGCTGAGTCCCGCAGTCCTCAGCCCTGTCCCCCACCAGCTCCCAGCCCTCCAAGAGTGGGCAGGGCAGGAAAGGTGGCTTCAGGCAGTATCATAGCCACAGGCAGTCCGTCTAGGAGAACAGGTACTGAGAGAGCCAGGCTGCTCATGTTCATGAACCTAACCTGCCCTGCCCCATCCCAGCTCTGTGGCCTTGGGCGAGTTGCTTAGCCTCTCTGGGCCTCAGTTTGCTCAGCTGTGAAATGGGGATGCTCGCAGCATCGCCACGCCAGGCTGTGGTGAGGACTGAGTTAACAGAGGCAACCCACTGTAACGGCGCCAGGCCCAGGAAGGATCCAGCAAATTTGGGCTATCATCACTTCTCTGTTCACCTCCTCCCTGCCTGGTCTCAAGGATGGCCCTAGTTCAGTCCCTGGGGAGAGTTCGGGCTCCTCTGGCCCCTCCCAGCTGGGGGAGGCCCCTCCCGCCTCCCAAAACCTCAGCCGGCCAGGGCGTGGGGTCTGGAACCCTGTCACCATCCCTGCCCTTGCAGCACCCAGTGAGCTTGGGGGCCCTGGGAAGCCTCCCATCCTCCCTTGGGCTTCCTCACATGGCGCCCCAGCTCCCCAGCTGTGGCCTGCCTGGAACCCCGACACTGCCTCTCCTCGGGTTCTGGGTGCGGCCCCCAAGGGCCCGGGATGTGCAGACGGGCAGGAGGAGGATACAGCCGCAGGGCATCAGGGGCGCCTCATAGTCCATGGTCGCACGCTCCAGGCTTTGCAGGTCGAGCCTAAAAAGACACAAGACAGCACCGGGAAGCAGAGGATTGCAGTGACCTGGCAGCAGGTCAGTGACTCCGCAGGTGGCAGGGTGGGGTTCCCTGACAGTGAGAGCAACCACTGACGTGTGTCCTGTCCCGCTGCGGGAGACTCAGGGCCCTCGGGCTTGTCCATATGGATTCTTCTTGCCTCAGAACAACCCTGGGAGGTGGGTCCTTTTATAGCTCTGGCTTGTGGGTGCGGAAGTGAGCACAGAGAATTGAAGTCACTGGCCGAGGGACACACAGCTGGTTAGGTGGCACAACTGGGATGTGACCTGAGGTCGTCTGGGTCTAGAGTCCGCTCTTAACCACCCAGCCCTCCTGCCCCTTCCTGAACAAGGCAAGACCACGCTGTGCTGACAGCTGGATGAGACTCCCAGTGCATTGATGGCCTGGAGAGAGTGCTGGGCTGGGGCAGGCTACCCTACGGGGAGGTCAGGGAGCAGTGCCTGAGCTAAGGAGGGGACAGCCACAGAAAGATCGGAGCTGAACCTTCCAAGTAGAAGAGCAGCGAGAGCAAAGGCCCTGTGGTGGGAGGTGGAAAAGCACCAGACGGGCTAGAATGTTGGGTGGGATGGGAAGTGGGCAGGGAAAGGAGGCTGGAAGGTGGGGCATACCCTGAAGGCTTCGGCTTTGTGATCCTGAGCAAGTGGCCTCAATGCCCACATCTGTAAAATGGGTGGAATAACCCCTCCTTCAAAGGGTGGGTGGAAGGAGTCCCTGAAGGATGCATACAATCAGATTGGGCACCTGGGAGAGAGGGTTCTCTCCCCCTGCACGCTCCTCCCCTTGGGGCCTCCCTCCCTGGTCCGGGGCCAGTACCCTCCAGGCCTCGCTGGTTTTCTTCCATTTCAAGGCCGATGTTATAATTAAGTGGCTGTTCCCAATGACCGGCCCAGGAAGTGATCCCAGCCACAGTGGAGAGAAACTCATTTTGTGTTGTGAGCTTGGCCTCTGGCGTTGGGACACTGGGGGGGTTTAAATGAGTAAACGCAACGTGGCATTTACAAATTGCCATGAACTTAATGCGGCTGAGACTGCGGCCAAGAAATACCAGCGCACCCATGAAATGTTAGGTTCTCATTTCCTCTCTGAATCTTTTTAAACCAGGAAACAAGAGAGAGAAGGCCCTTCCCCGAATTGGCCGGCGGGCATTTCTGGAACGGAGGCAGGCTGCAGCCTCTCTTCCCAGCAGGAAGTGCAACGAGGCATTTAAAAAGCTCAGGCACTCCAGACTGTGGAACCCAAACATCCCCAGACAAGGTGGGCACATCCCCCGGGCTTCCAGGGAGGCTTGGCAGAGCTTTAGAAAACCGCCAAGTTGAAAAGCGATGTGTTTGATCATCATTTCAAAACCTTTAGGTAGAGGCTTCAGAGCGATGCGTGAAGCCAGCAGCCCGAGGACGGGGAGGGGACGACAGGACGTTCCCGGGGCTGCTCGCCCTCACCTCCGGGCTGGCTGGGGCAGCTGGCGAGCCTGGAGGTAGTCCACAAAGAGAATTTCTTGAGCATAATCAAAGTGGCAGTTGCCCGGGCCCTTCCGGATGAGGAAGCCCTCTGGAGGGGAGACACACAGGCCATCCAGGGAGATGTGCACGATTTTGGCCTAGCAAACAAAAGGAAAAACACGCCTGAAGAAAGGAGGCCAGCCAGAGTGCGGGCCGGCAGCTGCCATGCATGACGGAGGCCTGCCCGCAGCCCCCGGGCCCGAGAAGTCGCTCAGCCTGGCTTTTTTCTCCGACCAGGACCACTGGCCAGGTCCACGCTGTCTGGTGCCATCTGCACCCCATGCCAGGCGCTGTGTTGCGCACTGGGTGGATGGCAGGGGACCAGGCAGGTGAGGCCCCTGCCATGGGGGACCCCAAGTTTCAGGGGTGGCACCTGACTTGCGCCCCCCCCTCGCCCACCACCCCGTAGCTGACCAGCTGCAGTGGCTGGAGGTGGTACAACGTGGCGGTCCAGGGCAGGGGGTTCGGGTGCCCTGATACTCATCATTAGCAGCTCTGCAAGTTCTTACCTCACCTCCCTATGCGTCAATCCCCTCCTCCGTTAAATGGGCTCACTAATGAGCTAACTTATGTAACACAGTGCCTGGCACGAGGTGTGTGCTCAGCAGGCGCTGGCACTCAGTAAATGCTGGCTGACACGGATCCTTCTTCATACCCCGGCTCACAGCTCACCTACCCCGGGGGCCAGGCCATCTATATCTGCCTCAGGCCTGGTGCAGAGTGGGCGCTTACCAAGAGCCCGCCGAATGGGTTAGATTGGGGCCAACATGCTCCCTCGGCCTAGGGCAGATTTCACCAGCCAGAGGCTGGGATCCACCAGCAAATCTCAAAGCCTTAACGGGCAGGGTCTGGGGTGGCTCAGCTCTGCTTCCTTTGGGCAGGGGGGCGGTGGGTGAGTACTCTCTCTCCGGCTCACATTTTGGGATCAGGACTTCCAGCATCTTCATGGTGAGCAACATGACCCAAGCGCTGACCAAACTGGTAGATTTTCACCTCTGGGGAACGCAGAAGGGCTTTTCCATGCAGAAAGGAGCCCTGCCCTGGGTCTCACTGATAACTAATGTGCACCCGAGGCCCTTCATTCCTTCGGCATTTTGGGAGCCCCCTCATGGCAGCCAGTCACAGGGCACGTAAGCCTGAAAAGTGTACGGTACATGGCTTCAAGTGTGGTTGGATATGGGGACCCAAAAGCTGTCTCTACATCTCCCCACTCGGCTTTGCTTAAGGCTGATTCAGACCCTGGCCCAAGGGTGGACACACACAAATAGAACTGTCACCCGCTGGCCATGCAGTTGGACCAGGGACACGGAACTGGACCAGAACAATCAGCGTGACTCCTGGGGTTTTGCTGGCTCGCCTTGAATGAAGAGGTCCCTTTTCGGCTAGCCAGAAACTGGCAACAGAGAGCAGAGGTCCAGGAAGGCCTTCCTCCACAGAGACTGCCTCCTCTAGGAAGTGCTCCTGACTTCCCCAGGCCTCTGTTTCTTCCCTCAGATAGAGCTTCTACTATCACCTCCATCTTACAGCCAAGGAAACTACTTCAGAAAGGCTAAGCAATTTGCTTAAGGACTCACTGCAGGGATCTGAGGCCCCATCTCCAGCACGCAAGGCCCGGCTCTAACCACACGCCAGGCGCTCATAAGCAGGGTGCCCAGAGGGCCTTGGGGCACACAGGCACCCAAAGCATTTTCCTGGGGAGGGGCAGAGTTTCCATCACCTGCCCTCTGGGATCCCCCTCTCAGATTGTGTCCATCTCTCCACCCCCCTCCATCCCATGGTGGCCACCGGTCACCGGCACCAAAGCTGATGGTGGCCAGGCCTGGGAGGCAGGGGCCCTAGGTCCAACATTTCCAGGTAGCGAATCCAGGCCAGAGGGCCTCAGCTGATTTGCTCAAGGGAATGCAAAGGCCTGGGGCATGAGTTGAGCCAGAAGAAAGCTTTCTCAACGCCAGTGTATCTTACTTTTTAAATGTGCTGAACCTTAGAGTGTACTTGGGGAGACACCAGCATGGCCTGGGAGGATCTGTAGACCCTACAATCAGACGGGCTGTTGCTCCAGAGGGCAAGCGCCTGGGGGCCACGGACTCCATGGTGGCCAGCTCCCACAGTGCTGCAGGCCCCACGGGGCCCATGGAAGAAATTCAGGATGCAAGGCCTGGCTTTGTCAATTTCTGCATGGCAGAGGATGATGGCCACCTTCCCAAGGCAGGTAGCATCCTCTTCCTCCCCATTTTACAGATGAGGAGACTGAGGCCCAGGGAAAGTAGGCCACTTGCCAAAGGTCACATGGCTGGTTAGGGTCAGAGCAGGGATTCGGACCAGGGCCTTGTGCCTTCAGGGCCCCAATGGCACTGCTGTATCTTAGGGGACATTATCACCATCACTTGTGTGTTCTAGGGGGAGGGGACACACCTATCAAGCCCACAGTCATATGAGGACAGAAAAACCCATTTTGGTGCCTTTTGTCGAAGTACAGCCGAGACCCCTGCTTTGTCACATCCTGAGGAAAAAGAACATAGTGTGTGCTCCAAGCCCAGCGGGTGTGCCCTGGGGCTCTCACGGTGTGTCCCTGGGATGAGTGAGTGTATATTCTGAACCTCAGTTTTTAATACCCTGAAAGATGGTGTATTAACTTCCCAGAGGCTGGAGTGAGGGTCCCATGAAATGAATGAGTACAGAGCCCTCAGCTCAGGACTTGGCCCTCAAAGAGCTCAATGAACAACAGGGCCCCAAATTCACCACTAAGGTTCCGGGCTGGACCGCTGAGGACCCCCGGCCCCCAAGAGAAGCAAAGTGCTTCTGTGTCCCAAGTCTAGCCTGGGAACTTTAGCCCATATTTGCTGTTTGCAGAAGAAGCAAATAGCAGTGCGCTCTCTCCCTGGCTGTAGCCCCCCAGCTCCATTTGGAAAATTCTGGAAGATTTATGCTCCTCTCTGGCAGCCATGCCAGCTATTCATCAAGGCACCGTTTCCCTGACAGTGGACTGAGCGCGGCTGCTATTCCCCAGCTTACCCCGCGATAGGTGTCCTCGGGAGATTTATTGTAGTTCCAGAAGCGCAGGCCTGCGATGCTTTCAGCTCTGTCGAAGCGGATCGTGACCATGTGGTCCAGGCCAGGCGAGAAGGGGATCAGCCACATATGCTCATCCTCCATTGTGATGTTGGCTCCATCGATTAACCTGCAAACAGTGGGGAGGGAGCAGTGAGGTAGGGCTTGGCCATGACCTATGGGAGAAATCAGAGCAGGGGGTCTATGCCCCTTTATGGCCCCCTGCACACTGCCTGGTGTGAGCCTGGCTGCACTGGGCTTGTTAAGTGGAGGCAGGACTCATTACAGCCACTGTGAGAGGCCACAGCTCATCCGTAAAATCAGACAAAATAAGGAAACTGGAAGAAATAACAGCCTATGCTATTAAAGGTGCAGTGAAATGATCATCAAGGTTTAAAATAAAGAGGGAAATGTGTCATCTTTCAGGACCCTTTAACCTGGGGATCCCATCTCTGACATTGTTTTCCTCTAAGGAAAATTCGTTCAGCCTGCAGGAAAGGCTATCTGCACAAAAATATTCATTATAGTGTTATTTATTTATGTCAGCAGAAAAAGAAAAACAAAACAAAACAAAACAAAAAAAACCCAAGAGGTCTCAGAATACAAAGGGTTAATTAAGTAAATCTGTCCAGTTAATATGATAATTGTGAGGATGATGCAATGATGTGGAAAATGATCTTAATGCTGGAAGCTGAGAACAGGAGCCAGGAGAGACCACGCAAGGATGAAAAACACATTTGTGTCAGAGGGGATGGCAGACAGATGCTTTTCTCTATTTTCCAAACTTTCTATAAAATGCTGTATTGGCTCTACAGAACATTCTGAAAGAATTTGATTCCTTCTTTCTGGTGTCAGGTGAGAGAGATGCTAAGGTACTGGGGTGAGTTGGCTGGCTCTTGGTGTGAGAAAAGCACCAGAAGGGGCATGTGTGTCTGTGGGGGGCTGGCCTGGCCAGTATCCATGCGGCCTGGGCAGCTCAGGGAAGACCCTCGGCCTTAGGAGGGAGCCCCTAGCTCCTTGTGTTCTTCTCAGCTGCTGTTCTAAATGAACTCATCACCTTGCCCACATTGTACTCCTATCCTGGCCAGTTTCCAGATCTCCTGCTCTGCACATCCTGCCTCATCCCCCTCAACCTGGCCTGTGTTTGTCCCAAAGACCACCATGCCGCTGACTGCCCTAAACTGCCCAGCACGCCTCAGCCTGGGCCCCAGGCTGTTATCCTTATGGCTCTGGCCTGTGTCCAGCATTGCCATTGAACGGCCTGGCCCCAGGAACAGGGGCCCAACTCTCAGCTTCTTGGGCAACCCTCCCCCCTCTTCTTCCTAATTTCCTGGTGACTTTGAGGCTGCTGCACTGGGAGAAATTCCTAGATTTTAAGATAAACTCTTTTTTTTTCTTTTACATTTTAAAGTTCTGGATTTGGAATAAATCTTACAATCTAAGTGTTCATCCAAGGAAGTAATGTTTCTTTTTTTTTTTCCTCTAAAAGTCTGTTATTAAATTGATGGATGGTGTGTCTTACAATTGCTGGCATCTTAAAACTGAGGAAATTCAGCAATTTAAAACAGAGGTGTTTGTGGAATTAGGCTGACTGGAGAACCTTCCATTTCTTTCTAAAAGCAATTACTTCTGTGTCCTAGAGATGGGGCTGCCTCCATACCAAAGCTGTTACCCGATTCTGAAAGTAGAGAGAGTTGTTGAAGCATTTATAGTTGACGGTGAAGGAAGGTCCCTATAGACACCATCAAGAATATCCACATGAACTTGATGGGATGAGCACTGGGTGTTATTCTATATGTTGGCAAACTGAACACCAATAAAAAATAAATTTGTAAAGAAAAAAAAAAAAGAATATCCACATGACACTTCCCAGCTTTGTCCACAGAAATCGTGACCAGCCCAGTTGCAATGAGCATCTCTAGTGGCTAGATTATGGTCTCTAAATACCATTTCCCAGTAGAAGGAACCAGGGCTTCTTGGGAAAAAATGGCTGATTCCACATCTGGGATAGGAAATATACAAGGGGAGCCTAGAATATCTTGTCACATCAGAAGGCAGGAAAGCTGTCACACACTACTATTTTAAAAAAGGATCCAGGAGCTCCCAGTATCTAATAACATCAATAAGATAAAAACTACAATAAATTGAAATCCTTCAAACGTAGTGTTTAAATCCATGATTTATGATGGTCAAACACAAACTTTTAAAGTATGTCAGAAAAACAATTTTTTATTTTGCAAACTGAAAAATAAAGGAAAGAACCCAAGCACTTAGACTGCCTTTCCAATTTGCATTGCACCTCAGAGTAACCAAATCATTGAAGAAAAATTTCTCTTTATTGATAAAAAAAAAGAATGATAGGACCCACTAGTGCACCATCACCTTGCAATCAAGTGGATCTAGCCACTGAACACTGACTGTCAATGTCACAAAAAGCCTTAACACCAGACACTCTATATGTCCTGAAGGGAATTCACAGTGACATCCACACCCCCACGGTCATATCTTGCCCCAATGGTCAAACCTCAACCAGATGAGGTGTCTAGATCTAATGAATAATTTACAAGAAATACAGGAGCTTGAGGAACAGGTTAAACAGTACCACAGAGATGCAACCAGTAAAATCCAGACCCTACAGGGTAAACCCTCCCCTTTTTTCAAAAGATAATTTGTAAGAAAAAATGAAAAAAGGAAGGGAGCCTAAAGATTATAAGTTAAGAGACATATCAGAGAGTCATAACATAAGGGTCCTAACTGGATCTCAAACCAGCCAATCACAAGGTTTGGACCTTATCTGGACCTTAATTCAAGAAACAAAAAAGGAAGATGAGGAGACATTCAGGGAAATAGGAACATGCCGGATGTCTACTAATTTAGGGAATCACCAGTAATTTTAGGTGATTCCATAAAAGGATTTATGTTCCTTTTAAAATCATTGTTTAGGGCAGCCTGGGTGGCTCAGCAGTTTGCTGCTGCCTCCAGCCCAGGGCCTGATCCTGGAGACCCGGGATCGAGTCCCACGTGGGGCTCCCTGCATGGAGCCTGCTTCTCCCTCTGCCTGTGTCTCTGCCTCTCTCTCTCTCTGTGTCTCTCATGAATAAATAAATAAAATCTTAAAAAAAAATAAAATCATTGTTTAGAGCTACATACTGAAATATTTAGCAGAAGTGCTATCAGGCTTGGGATTTGCTATGATCACATAATCTGGGTGGAGGGGGCGGTAAGTGGGTGGGTGTGGATGAACAAGTGGGGCCCGCCTTGTGATCACTTTTGCAGCAGGAGCTGGGTCCACGGGCTCCAAGCCTGAGTATGCGGGAGTGTGGTCCGCCAATATGCGGAGTGCCGAGTAGTTCTTGAGCAGACACTGACTGCAGGCATGAGGGCCACGGGTGAGGAGCCCCTTATGGGAGAGCAGGGAGGAGTCTACCACTAACTGCAGGTGCTCTGGGCCAGGCAGGGGGCGCAGGTGCAGTTTAGTGACCTCCTCCCCGCCCTCCAGCCAGGGGACTTATCATCCTCTTTCTGCCCTACGCCTCTGATAAGGCAAGCGAGGCAGGGGAAGACAGTGGAACTCAGTGGGCTCCAAGAAGAGTCACTACAATTTTGTTATTATTACTATTACAACTAGAGAGGTTAAGAAACTTATGAGCTGGCAAAGGGGCAGAGCCAGGATTGGAACTCTCATCCCTCTGACCCCTGTAGGCTCCCCCCTTTTATACCTCCAAGCAGAGCCCAGGCCCTGCAGCTGTCCTGAGCAGGGGGCCCAGCGCCAGTCTGCAGTGACGGGCGCATGGACTGATACTATTATGCCAGGCTTGCTCTATTATTGACTGGCCCCAATCTGGGCTTATGAAATCAGACAAAAGCAAAGGAAAGCACCCACAGCTGCCTGTGGAGACTTCCAGAGCCAACCCCCACCCCGCAACCTGGAGCAACGGAGATCTTTCAGCCTGAGAGGTGGGGTCACTCATGCTCAGATGCAGAGCTGGCTCAGCAAAGGCTGGCCAAGGTCTCACCTGCGTTCCTGGCCCTTCACTAAGCGTGGTGAGAACAAAGCACAACTGCATCTGGGAGCAGAGGAGCCCCGCCCACCACTTCCACCTGCATGGCCCTGGGAGGGTCATCTCCTTTTCCCAAGCCTTGGTTTCCCTTGATTCTAAAATGGGAAGACCACCAGGGTAGTACAGTCAGTTAAAGGTCTGACTCTTGATCTCAGCTCAGGTGTCAATCTTGGGGTCAGGAGTCTAAGCCCTGTGTTGGGCTCCACACTGGGGGTGGAGCCTACTTAAATAAATACATAAATAAAATGAGAAGACCGCAGATGCCCAGGGGTGGCTGGGGAAGGTGGAATAGGGAACACCATGTGATGTTGGAATCTGGAGTCAAAGATGTAGAGCAGGTCCCCGAGCCCTGGCTCTGCATCAGAGCCTGAGCCACCCCGCCTCTTGGGGGCCGGAAGCGTTCTGTTGCTCATGGTTGGAGGAGATGGCCCTGGGAGTCCCTGCGGGAGGCTGCCTACAGACACTTACTTGTCCAGGGTCCGGGAGTCATCGGTGTACTCGGGGAGGTCATTTAGGTCTCTGGGGGAGGCAGTGATCTGGTGCAGGCTGATGGGCAGTGCCTGGCCGTCCTTGCCCACCACTTCCAGGCCTGTGAGCCCCAGGTAATGCGGGTCCCCCCAGGAGGCAGTGAAATTCAGCTGGAGGCCTGTAATGGGAGGAGAAGGGGCCCATGAACACTGGAGGTTCCAGAGGAGGCTCAAGACAGAGATCTAGAAAGGTATAACCTCAGCCTCTGTGTTCTACCCATGTGAGAACCCAGACTGGAATGAAAGTGCCTTCAGGGTGGGCTCTCTACCTTTTCTCCTAGTGACCCTAGGGCCTGGGACACTGCTGATGTTCTGGAAATGTCTGCAGGATGAATGGACCAGTGTTTAAATCTGCACATGGGGGCCGCCTGGGTGTCTTGGTTGGCTAAGCGTCTGCCTTCAGCTCAGGTCATGATCTCAGGGTCCTGGGATGGAGCCCCACGTCAGGGCTCCCTGGTAAGCAGGGAGTCTGCTTCTCCCTCTCCCTCTGCCCCCCACTCATTCTCTGAGAAATAAAATCTTAAAAAAAACAAAAAACAAAAAACAATAAACCTGCACATGGCCCTGGATCCTTTCTCATGCATCCATCATGTTGCTCTACTCTTCATGCTTCCTGTGATGCTTGGCTAACAGACCTTGTCTATCTGGCTTCTACCTAATAGTCTAACCTCATTTCATACTAGGGAGCAAGGCTCTACCCAGACAATCTTTTAATCGTTCATATTTCCATTCCTCTCTCCCATCACAGGGCCTTTGCACATGCTGTTCTTGCTAGAACTCACATGACCTAGTGTGCTTACCCTTCAGATCCCGACTCACTTCCTTAGGGAAGCCCTTCTGACTTCTTTGACCACATCAAACCTCCATCCACAGCCTGCCATGTCACAAGTGAACTTCCACTTCCATGCTCTGGTCACCACTGTGATCTTGTGACCATCTGGTAAATATCCGTTTGCCCTGCCAGATGGCGAACTCCCTGAGAGCTGAAACCCCATCTGATCTGCTAGATCTTTGTGTCCTCAAAGTCTGGCACAGTGCCTGACACATAGTAGGAACTCAGTATAGATGGGATATTTTAATAAGTAACTACACAGAGGGGTGCCTGGGTGTTTCAGTCAGTTAAACGACTGCTTTCAGCTCAAGTCATGATCCCAGGGTCTTGGGATCGAGCCCTACATTGGGCTCTCTGCTCAGTGGGGAGCCTCCTTCCCCCTCTCCCTCTGTGATCTCTCTTATTCTCACTCTCAAATAAATAAAAAATCTTTAAAAAAAAAAGTAACTACATGGAGGCAGCTACATCAATCTATACAGCACATCAGAAATGGGCATTTCATACCAATTGGGCACCATCACAAGACTTCCCAGGATTCAGAGTAAGGAAGTGACCTACAAAGGTATGCCCATCTTTTTGCTGCCGCCTCACCCCTGCTCCACCAGAGACCATCTAGAAGTGACCCTCTGTGGTCCTGGGGCATATTGTCCAGGTGAGTCATCCATTTGCCCAGATAGCTCAAACCAAATGAAGCCTTGGTCAGGCTCTGTCAGATATTTGGCTAAAACTTCTCTTTTCTTACTGGTCTCCCATTAGAGCAAGCCCAGGCCCAGTGAACTCTCTACATTGGGAGAATGTGGAGCCTCTTTTACCACCCTTCTGGGGGACTGTGTTAGAAAACTCATACTCTTTGCAACGTTCACAGAAGGCCAACCCTTTAGTGCTGGAAGGAGGCTGCCTGGATGTCACGTGGTCCCACCTATTTCAGGTCAGGTGTGGAAGCAGAAGCCCAGGGAGGCCGCAGGGCATCCCTATGGCTAGGAAGTGAGGCCAAGCCACCCAGCCTCCCTGGAGCTTGGCTTCTTCTCTTACACGTCATTTCCAACATGCGTGTTATAAGTCATTCTCAGATCCCTCTGCTCTCCATGGGGCCAAGGCAGCCCTGAGCATCTTGGGGGTAGATGGAAAAGATGTGACCAGCAATGGGATCGGGCACATCCTAGCTTCTCATAGCAGCAACGGCACGCAAAATGGCCACAGATGCTTTGCAGCATGACTTTGCTGCTTCTCCCATCCAGACAGGGGAGCCCATTTCTCCATTCCCTGAGTCCACTCCCTGAGTCTGGGCCTGGTGATTTGCTTTGGCCAATGGGAGAGAAGCAGAGGTGGTATGGGCAGAGGATGCAAAGCACGCACATGCACTGGGGCTTGTCCTCTCTCACCACACTTGGGAGGTCTGCCATGTGAAGGAACCAGGTGAGCCTGGTCTCCCTATCTCTCTGGCCAACAGCCTCCCATCTGCTTGGAATGAAGACATCCGAGGTCATTCAGGTGCCAGCCCATCTGCTAGCTGACCAGACCCGTGAGCAGGCCCTGAAGAGGAGAGCCAAGCCAGCTTAGATGAAGACAGTTCAGGCAAGCCAGGGAATTATAAGCCAGTCATGGATTAAACAGTGGTTGTGCTAAGCCACTCAAGTTTGGATTGGTTTTGTCTGCAGTGAAAGCTAATCGATATACTCCTTTTCATTTCGAGTTGGTGTTCAAATGTCATCTCCTCAGAGAGGCCTTCTCTGACCATATGCGCTCAAATGGCACCACCTCCCTACCAGCTCCTGCCTTATTTTTTGTTACAGCACTTGTCACTATCTGACAATGTATTCTTCATTCATTTACTTGTGTGTTTTCTCATCTTTCACTAAGATGGAAGCTCCCTGAGGGGAGGAGCTCTGTTGCCTTTGTATCCCCAGAGCCTAGGACAGTATCTGGAAAATAGACAGTCAATAAAAGTTTTTTTTTTCTTCTTTTTAGATAAATGATGGGTTGAAGAGTAGGTATTCAGTAGATAATCACGGGTAAATGAATCAAAATAAAATCACTAGGATGCCCGGGTGGCTCAGTGGTTTGGCACCATCTTCAGCCCAGGGTGTGGTCCTGGGATCCCGGGATCGAGTCCCACATCGGGCTCCCTGCATGGAGCCTTCTTCTCCCTATGCCTGTGTCTCTCCCTCTCTCTCTCTGTGTGTCTGTCATGAATAAATAAATAAAATCTTTAAAAACAAAACAAAATAAAAGCACTGAGTTTCACCAAGTTCATAGTGAATGGCAAACAAATATTCATTGATCATCTACTATGTACAAAGCCCTGTCTTCGGTCCTGGAAATCCAGGCATCAACACACAGCAGAATCTCTCTGGGAGCTTCCATTGCAGTGAAGATGGACAATGAGCATATAACAGACAGACATATAGGAAAGTTCCACAGAGCCACAAATAGCATGGAGACAAAAAGGCACGACTTGTCAGGGAGTGACTAAATGGATGGGGGAGCAGTCAGGGAGGGCCTCTCTGAGGTGGTGATGCTGGAGCTGAGACCTGGGTGATAAGGAGGAAGCCATCATTCCTCAGCATTCCTGGAAGACCATTCCAGGCTGAGAAGGCAGCAGGGGCTCTGGGACAGGAACAAATCTGACCTGTGGTTAGGGGCAGTGGAAGAAGATGAGGTCAGAAGGGCCGGTGTGGGGGGTTGCTAGATCATGTCATGAAGTCCAGATTTTCTTCTGTCTGTGGTGGGGAGCCACTGGGAGGGTTAGACTTTGAAGCAGGGAGCTGATTCGAACCCCTCTGCATCTTGGAAAATACACTTGGGTTGGGGGTCAGGCTCTCCAGGGAGACCAGGGAGGAGGCTGTTGTGATACTGGTGCCCTGGACAAGGGGTGGCCCTGGTGAAAACGGGGGGAAGCGGACAGATTCAGGATCTGTCTTGGAGACAGCACCACCAGGATGTTTGGTGGTTTCTGCAGGGAAGGAAAGAGACAAATGTTTTTGACCCAAGCGACAAAGTGGCTGTGGGCACTGGTCCCGAGAGGCAGAGTGCACGATGGCAGAGGGAGTGGATTTGGATGAGGGGATCACCGTGAGGGAGAAATGCAACCTCCCCCGGGCAAAACAAGAGGTGGCCCCCAGCCTCTCCCCAGCCACCCCCTTTGCTTGCTTGGCACGACGGACTGCAAGGACATCTAATTTGGGGTTGCTCCAAAAGCGCCTGCTCTCCTGTTTGAGCTAATATTCACGTTCTATATTCATTTTCCTCTGGTGTATCAATTAGTATTTATATAAATGGAAATTAATTTTGTTATTTCTCTCCCACGTTTCAACTCTCTCAGCTACTTTCCTATTCATCACTGCTGATATTTGCAAAACGCCCAAAATTAGTGTCATCTGCAAATTAGCAAGTCATATATCCCCTTTCAAAACATTAATAGGATTGGCCATATTTACCAACCCCAGCGCATCCCCCCGGGTCACGTTATCAAAGCTCTCTCCATTTGCACAGGCTGGTGAAGTGGGTTGAGGATTTGAGACAGTGGGGGAAAACAAAAAGGTTCAGACAAGAGAGATTCGGAAATCATATGCCTCCAAAAAGTGCAGAGGATGCTTGGTCAGGAGGTTCTCCTTCCTACTGAGCAGAGCAGCTGAGAAATCGCACGTTCCTTACGGCAACAAGGGCTCTGAGCTCTGCTCCAGGGCAACACTCCCGAAGGTATTGAAATACATTTCTGAGAAAGGTCAGAAGCCGCTTCAGCAGGAAGGACATTTACAGACAGCATCTTTGGGGAAATGATCAGATGAAGGGGATGGTGGCTGCCTCCCGCCAGCCTCCTTTCCCTCCTTCTCTGGCTGTGGCACTCTGACCTCTACCAGGGCTCCAGGGGGCGGCTGACCCCTGGTCTCAGGGCTCCAGGGATGTGCCTCTGCCTCAGGTGTGGCCAATCCCAGTTTTGCACCTCACACACCCCCACTCCCCACCACAGTGAACCGCAGCCATTGGCTTACAGATGGCAGGTGACCAAGCCAGGCCGAGGAGGCCTGATTCTGGACCCGTTGCTGGACTCCCTGGGAACCAAGGCTCTCATTTATCTGGGATTGCCGGCCAGAACGTGAACGTAAAGCCAGGGCTTCCAGGGGGACCTGTTGTGTGGATGAGTCCAAGTGGGAGAAAGGCAAGAGAGAGCAAGACAACACAAAGAGCAGGAGGGAAACACTAAGGCATGATGACATCATTTGCACCCCCAGATCCAGCTGTATGGACCCAATAAGAACGGAGTGTTCACTGAGATATGGCAGGGGAAGCCTCAGCAGGGTGCCTGAGTGGGAGAAAAACCAAGCCCCAAACCAGGCTTTTGCCTGCCCTAGGCTGGCTCTAGAAATTCTCTGTTGTCTCAGACTAAGTGAGAGAAATTGAGAGTGTGTTCTGGAATGTGAGGAGCCATGAGGACTCCAAGTCAGGTATCTTCCCCTTCTAAGAGGGAATTTGTCTTTGGGAAGTGAGGGAGGCAGACACGGTTCTCGCTGGGCAGGTGGGCAGGCCTCTTGGGGAGGAAGTGGGTGACAGCAAGGCCTCGAGAAAGGGGTGTTGAGGCTGCTGGGGGGTGGTGCCCGGGTCCCACGCCCACCCCTGGGACTGAAGGACTCACTCCTCCAGGGGAGGGGAGTGCCAACAGCCTCACAGTTGAGTCCTCCCACCCTTGCTTCCTTGGCCTTGCCTGTCCCCAGAGGCAGCCCGCATCCCGAAACTTGCGGATACAGACACATGGAGCCCTGACCCCTCACTCAACTCAGGACCGGTTCAAGGGGCCTTTGCAGCTCCAGGGCTCCCTCTGCCCGTCCTGCTTGCTGCCCTCCCTCAACAGCTCGCCCCAGGGAACCCCAGCAAAGAGTGGCTGACAGAGTCTCCTGGACGGGGCAGGGGAGAGAGATCCATAAGCCAGGGCCTGGGGTCTGAAGATTCCCCAGGATGCAGCACAGGTGCTGGCTGAGCGTGTGTACTGAGCGGGGAGGGAGTGGCTGGAAGGGTAAGTGGGGAAAAGAAGAGGGAACAGACACAGTGAAACCCGGATGGGGTTTGCTCAGAGGCCACAGACATGGAGTTTTAAAAATATCATAAAATTAGCCACCCAACACTTAAACTTTTGGAGATTTTACATAAATATCCAAATCTCTGCCTTCTCAGAAGACCCAGCACCCTGGGCTAGTATTCCTGCTGCCCCCGCCCCACCTGAAATGGGGAAGATGCAGATTTTCTTTTATGCATGCATCTGGGTTTGAAGGTCCCAAATCACTGGACTGACAGATGCCTCGGATCTCTTCCCGTCTGTTCTATGCTTTCTGGGCTCTAGCTGCAGCCTCCTGGGTCAGGGCTACAACTAACACATAAGATGTCTGCACTCAAAATACAAAAGTGCCCTTCTGGAAAGGCCTGCTGCAGAGAGGTGTCGCTCCTCCACAGTGATGTAGACCTGCCACGACCAGTGAGCCAAGTCTAGGCTGTGTTACCCCCATTCATCCCGTGGCTTGGCATCTTTGTGCCATGTACAACCTGCCCAACTGTCCAAGGGTCCCTGACCCAGTAGCCATGGCTCTCCCTGGCCCCCGATGCTTCTTCCCCTGGACACTGTCCCAAAAGAGGATACTCACAGATCCCGTGGTAGATGCCCGGCTCTGGCGTGGTTACTTCAGGGACAGGGGGACTGGGTGGCGGCTCTAGCCCCGGGATCTACACACGGGTTAAGGGAGAAGCAGAAGGAAAGTAGGTGACTTTTCTGATACCCGTACAGCTGGCTGGCCATGCTACTATCCACCCCGAGCCCCAGATACTCCCTTGTATCTTTTCTTGCATTTTCTGCCACCATGGAAGCTGTGTGACTGATACCATGGGCAGACCCAGAAACCCCTGTGTGTCTGAGTCCTTGCCAGCACCTCTTGTTGGTAGGGGAGGAGTTTGAGGCCATCAGCTAAGGTGAGCAGATTTTCTGGAGCAGAGAAAGACCCAATAGATATTTACCTAGGGAGCCTGAGGAAGGAGGCAGGGAGGAGGATCAGCAGAGAGGGATGGAGGGAGGGAAGAAGGGGGAAAAATTCAACCACAGAGAGTGGCCCTCAACCTGAGAGGCCTGGGAATCTGCCTTTTTAAAGCTCCTCAGGTGATTCCCAAGGGAAGCCAGGATAAAGAACGCCTGGTCTACAGGCAGGCAGAGGGGGCAGCCACACCCCACTTCCCAGATCTCATGGGTACATCTTGCTCATTAGATTGCTACACCATAAGTTAAGGCAAAAGGGCCTATACTGTTTTGCAGACAAGGAGGCTGAGATGCAAAAGGAGGGGAAGCTGGCTGTCCGGGTGTTAGAGTTTTTGGGTGGGGATGGTGTTTCAGTCCCAGGAATCATGGAACCCTCGGCCTGGCCCCTTAGACATAGCCTCTTGAGGCCCTTTCTTGCCTGGCTGTGGGGAGGAGGGTGAGGAAGATGGCCTTCCAGGAGCATGCACGACACCAAGCAGCCTCAGGCCACCAGGGGAGGCTACTGTCCTGGCACCCATGTGCCTTCTCATGCCTTCCTGGGCTCCCTACCCTCCCAGAGCCTCCTGGGACTCTCCCTGGTGGATCTCTCTCTGGTGGCTGCACTGACCTGGACACCGAAACAGGGCAGGTGAGGCTCCAGCCCTGGCACTTTCTAGGGTTGTGACACTGGCCTCCCAGAACACGGGCTCGTTGTTTCTGAGACGGCGAAGATTCCTTCCTGTCCCTCCCAGGCTGGATGTGATCAGAGACCCTTAGAAGCATTTGGAAAACGCTGGGCACATGAAAGGAAGCCTTCAAGGTCAGCTCCCGACTGGAGACCCATGAATCACTTCTAGACCACAGACGTGCTGTGGTTCACAGAAGGTTTGAAAGCCTTCCCACTTAGTTGCCAACGGTTTTTAATTGGGACATTTTCCATAAAAGCCCAGATTTCTGGCTTCTCCCGGAAGAAATCAGGACAACTACCAACATGAACTAGCAGCTCCCGTCTGTCCTGAGAAGCAGGGGCCTTAGCACCCCCTAGTCTTGCATGACACTTCTGCCTGGCCCTGCGGATTTTTACCCCCAGTGAACACAGTGGGGATCTGCACACCACAGCCTCACGACCTTGCCGGGCCCTGCCTTCTGTCCTCTGGTTTCCAGCTGTCCCCGCTCCCCTCCCCCACCCTCTGTAACCATCTCCTCTTTCTCCTAGGGCCTCAAGACCATCCCTGGGTGTCCTGGCTCTCTAGATTACTGGTTCTTCACTTAGACTGACCTTTCCCCTGAATGTCGTCTTTCAGTTCCTAAAAAATTGGTTTATGAGGTTAAAAACACAGACTTTGGAGTCACGCATTCAAGTTCTAGCCTTGTTCCGTTCCTGCTGTGTGTCCTTGGTCAAGTCACTTAACGGGTCTGAGCCCTGATTTCTCAAATGCGGATACTAGTGATCCCTACTTGTAAGGGTGACACGGTGCTCTATCACCGGATCGCCATACGTGTGCAGAAAATGATGGTGAGGTGATCATTATTTTAATTCTAAGGCTGCCTATTAAAAGCGTTCCTAGTCCTTTCCATCAGAAACAACAGTGAGCGATCAAACCGCAACCCAAAGCAAAAATTCCCCTGAGACTGCCAACCTCTAAATTACAGAGATGACGCAGAACTGATTTCTCCTAGCTTTGATTAAAATTTGAATACTTTCTTCACTTTGCTTAAAAAAAATAAAAAAATAAAACATAATTAGAGAATGAAATATGACACAGAGGACCAAAAAATGAAGTAGAAAAATGGGAAATGTCAAAACAGTAGCACCAGCAGCTTAAAGGCCATCCATCTTCATCCCTCCTGTTCCACTTGGAGTCAGGAGGAGAAATGTCTCCGGGGGCCCCCTTCCCCCCCAGTCCTACCCGGTCCTCAGCCCACGAGCCGGCCCGGGTGTAGGGCCTGTCCCCCCCATCGCTGTCGGCGGTGCTCGGCCTCCTGGGCGTCTCCTCGCTCTGCAGGCTGCAGGGGCTCGCCACATCCACGTCAAAGGTCTCATCTGAGCAGAATATGGCCTCCAGAATGTCATCGTCCGTCGTGAACAAGATGGTGTCTCCAAAGTGCTCTGGGGCTGGATGGGATGCCAGGGAGAGAGGAAGAGTCAACTCACCCCGCCCGAATCACAATGGTTTGGAGAGCAGGGACCCAGACCCACCAACCTCTGTGCTAAAAACCCCATCCCCAACCACCACCAGTTCCTGATTTGTGTTAGGAAGCCTCCCTTATTATTATTCACACATTTGCAAATGGGATTCACATGCCCCAGGAACCACTTAGTCCTAATGAAGGGATCTAACCTAATGAGAGTCGTGATCCGGCCTGAAATGAGAGATGCTTCTAAGGTGTGGGGGAGGCACCTTAGCAGATGCTGTTGGGGCCCCACCCAGGTGCCTGCTGATGCCTTTTGGGGGGCTGGAGGTTTGCCTGGAAGGGCATGGGAGTTACACCCCCAAACTTGGGGAGCCCTGCTGCTCTGCCTTAAGGCAGGAGGTTATGCTCCAGAGCTCCGTTCGGGACCAGGCTGCGATTCAGCTTCCCCCTCGCCCTCGCCCTGCCTGGCGTCTCCCATTCTCATCCTGTCTCTCTCCTTGCACCACAGGCTCTCCTGGGAGCACCCGCAAATAAGTCGCTTGTAGAAGAATCCCCTCTTCTTCAAGGCAGAAGCGGAGTAAGGACTGCACCCAGTGGAGGAGTTTAAATGAGGTCAGCTATTGTGCCCCCCACGCTACAAAAAGCGAGGAGTGAGCCAGGCCCAGGAAGAAGAGAGACCCATCTGTCACTGGCTAGCCAGGGCGTTTTGTCTTTCCTCAGAGCCTCAGCGGGTAGCAGGTAGGGGCTTCCAGAACATTCTTACAGACATACTGTACCTCCCGTCAGGGTCCCCGAGGCCTTGGCGATTTCTCCTTTAAAGATGCACTGCGCATCTAGCAGCATGGTGATGTCCTTCACGCCACGGAAGGAATGTATCCGAGATTTATTGTAGTTCCATATTCGGATCAGGGCGACTTGGCAAGGGTGCACGAAGTCTATGGAGATGGAGTGGGGCTTGCCCAGCGTGAAGGGGGCCAGCCAGACATGCATGTCGTCCTGGGTCCTGTTCACCCCATCGATGAGGTTGGTGACCACGCGGGGGTCCTTCCCGTAGGCAGGTAAAACATTGATGTCAGGGGGGTCTGCGCTAATGTTCGCGATTTGCACTGGCTCCCCCTCTGAACTGAATATTTCTATTCCGTTGAGGCCGACATAGTGCCGGTCCCCCCACGTGGACTTGATGTCAATGACCAGGCGCTGTCCGTAAGGCAAGACAGGGATTTCAAAGTCACTGCCGTCGTCGGGCTCTCCGGGGCTGTCCTCCGGGCCTCTCCTTGGCTCTGGCTTCTCCTCCTTGCCGGGGAGCAGCTGCTCGCCGTGCCGGCTGCCCTTCTGCTGCTGCAGGAACTCGTCCAGGATGTCCCCCTGCAGCTCCATGTTGGAGATGCGTCCCCGGTGGGAGCGGTCAAAGGCGCTGAGCGAGTCCCAGGACTCATGCAGCGTGTGCTCCTGCTCGCTGCAGCACCGGGAGCGAAGCGGCGTCTTGGCGGACTGGGTGTCTTCTGGAAGAACACAGGAGGGGTGGAGCCCCGTTAGCGGCAGGTGTGCGAGTGGGGACCCTTACAGATCGTCCCAACTAGGGAGCTCTCGGCTAGGTGGGGTCGCCCTCAGGAGGGCATTCTAGAAATCAGGGGTGGGGGGGTGTTGCTCTTGGCTGTCTCAACGCCTAGAGGCCCTCCTGGCCTTTGACCAGAGTGGGACCAGGATGGGACTCTCCTGCCCTGCACAGGACGCTCTGGGCCTCGGGTCACACGCCAACATTCAGCTTGGTAAACACTGATTATGGTTACCCGAGTCTCGATTCTGGTTGTTTTGCAAAAAATGCAAAACATTTTTCAATGTACTTTGGATTTTCTAAGAATGTGGCCCACATGCAGATCAAGGGCAGACCTTTTGTTGTGTGAGAACCTTTGCAGAGAAGCCATCCTACACTTCAGAGACCCCCAGGACGGGGTGGCCTGGCGACAGCGCCTGAGTCAGCAGGGAGAGGGGCTGCTCTGAGGCCGCCCTGTCACCTGACTCAGGATATTTTCAAAGAACGGGTGGAATGCTCGCTCGCACAAGAACATTAGGTGGGGAGAAGCCAGCTGTGCTCTTGTGGCCGCCACAGACCCTGGTTATGGGCAGTGGGCACCCACGTGTAAACGTGCTGCTTTCTGGGTGCGGAGTCAGAAGGACTTCTAGCTTCTTCATCGTCACCTGATCTTCTGAGCTCCCCAGATGTACTATTTTTATAACCAAGAAAAAGTGCTATAAGAATTGCCAACAACACAGGTATACAGGTAAGGAGTTTACTCCTCTGTGTGGCTAGGCTGGCTTCAAGAAGGGAAGCCTGCGTCCCAGCAGGTGCGGAGCGCGGGCCTGGCCCTGAGGGGGCCAGCTCTGAAGGCCGCACTCTCCTCCCTGTAGCACAGAAGAGCCCCGGCATGCACCCCCCGCAGCGGCCTGTCCTCACAGCCACGCTGTGGCTAAGTGCCATGGAAGGGTGTCATTCTGGAAAAACAGCAGCTGATGGACACTGACGTTCTGTTTTTCCTCCTTTCATATTGGACTGTGCCCTGCACTCCATTTTCTGCCTGTCTCCTAGGGGGCCTGGCTTCATCAATTATCCTCTCTCTCCAGAACCCTCTGTCACCCCTTCCCCACTGGCACCTTGCCCTCTCTCTGCCTGCAGACATGCATAAATCTCTCCTACTGGACAGAAAAGGGAAGCTGGACCTGATCTCGTGGCTTCCTCCAAAGGCCGCCCTATGTTCTCCCTCCCTCGGCTGCAGCCCCTGGGCCCTCCCCACTCCCACCTTCCCTCAACCCTGCTATGGGGGTGGGGGGCTCTGCAGAGTTACCTGTTTGGCGCACCTAAGACCCACTTGCCCTCCTCCTGATTTTCCTTTGGGGATGCCCCCACCATCAGACCATCCAGATTAGGCGAATGCTGCCAGCTGTCCTTCTGGGTGGGGAAAGGAGCTATGGAGAGAGAGCGGCTCTCTTTAAACTGGCGCCCCTAGGTGGCAGGATGTTGGACAGTGCCAGTGGCCACTTTGCTATGCTGTGAGTGGCGGGGGTGGGGTGGGGTGGGGTGGAGGGGTGGGGATCCTGGCTGATATCGAAACCAACACAGGGAACATGAGCAGAGATGGAGAGAGTCCCGATGATGTCATTTGAGCCTCTGGATTTAGCCATGCCTGAAGCCAGAGCCCCGGTGGCCTCTGTAAGAGTCCTGTAATTCCCACAACCCTCCACTGAGCTGACTTTCTGCAAACCAGATACAGAATCATGATGACTTCCAGGTGGAGTCTCCCACTTGACAGTCCCTCCTCTGCTGGCTCAGGGCTTGGGAGCATTTGTGCTTCCTGTCTCTCCACTGCTGCTGTTGCCAGCCTCTCCACCCCCTAGCCCTACCCCGGGCTTCTGCCCAGCCCTGTCGGGTCCCCTCTCAACACTGCCCTCCCTTTCTGAGCTCACCCAGCCAGCTTCTAGTTGCCAGGCAGGCGCTGCTCAATTTTCTATGGCAAGTTCTGGCTTCTCTTCCTCAGCCACCACTTTCTGGGCCCAGCGACCCCCCCACCCCACCCCGAAGGTCCAGAGGTGTCCACTCTGTCACTTCAAGCTCCCTGTGCCTGAGAGGGAATCTGCCACTAATTCCTCCAATTGGCATTGTCTCCCCTAGCTGGGAATGACCAGGGTCCTGGGTGAGGCCCTCCGGCTTCACTAACCTTCCTAAAGATCAGCTCCGCCGTGTGGGCCTTTCTATTCCACAGACAAAACCTCTTCCTGCCCATCCTGTGGTGCCCTCTGCCCTGCTGGCCCTCCTCGTCCCCCTCCTCCTCGGGGAGGACTTCTTTGCCCTGCTCCCTAGACTGTCCCAATCAATGCCTAGCATAGAACGCGGTACAGAGGAGTGCTCAGTGCGTGCTTGTCAGCCCAGGGACAGACGGCTGGCATCACCATTACACAACCTGTGGGTTTGGGCCCAGGAGCCCAGGGACTCCCCCCTCCACCTGTCAGCTCTGTATACCTGTCCTCCCCTCTCCCCTCCTTCTCATCTGCCATGAAAAAAAAGACCCCAGGAGTTGCTTCCTCTCCTCCAGATGTGAGGCTTAACATCTGGCAGAAAGAACTTCCCAGATGAATCGTCATGACATCAGTTTATTGGGATTTGATTTCCATCAACTGCAATGAATGGCCTGGGTTGGTCTGTAAGTGAGCTGAGGACAGCAAACAGACGTCATGTGTCAGGGACTTGGCCTGGGTTGGCAAGAAAGGCAGGACTTTGCTCTCGCTCTGCAACTGCTTTCGGATTTATTCTCCGAGATGTACGCTCTGGGTTTTGAAAACAGAGAGGTGCAGGGCTTGCTCCTGGACCTCTGGGCTGTGACAGCAGGCTGAGGGCACTGTCTGCAGGAGAACACATGACTCACTAGTCCCCGGGATCAGGAGGTGGGGGCGGCAAGGATCTGAGCTTTGTTTTATCTTTGTCAACATTCCTACCCATGGCTTGGAATGGACACCAGAAAGCTGCTGCTTTAATCTGCACCCAACACAGTCTGGGGGGTTGGTGGGGGGGGACCATCAGCATAAGATGACAGGATCGAAGACTTTAAAACTACCCCTTGGCGGGGGCAAACTGTAAAGTTCAAAACCCAAGCTTATAAAAATCAAGAGCACCACGGTGTGGTATGTGCTAACCATTACTAAAAGGGGGAACGAGAAGGAATGCAGTGAGACACAACAGAGCCATGTGAGTTCAAGGTGACCAGCCCTCCAGCCGCAGCTGATTGGACAAGGGGTGGACACCTGACCTACATCAGCCAATCAGTCTCTCCCCTGAGACTATGGGCATCAGAGCTGGGCAGCTGTCACTCTTGGGCTGCGGGTCTTTCCTGCCCTGTGCACAGAGCAGAGAAAGGAAGAGTGAGGAACAGTGGCAGAGGCAGGGCCCAGCAGCCCTGGGGAGTCAGGGAGAAGTGTCCTGGGTACCCCCTGGCTTTCTGCTTCTCTTTCCAATCTCAGCTGATGGGTGGCCACACTTCCTGCCTCTGGAGGTCTTGTGCTCAAACTGGGCAGGTGCGATTTTATTCACCTCTAGCTCATGGACCCCCACTATTGCCTACTCTTGCAAAATGCAGATGACATTACAATGAGATGCTCTGTTGGACAAAAGGATTTCGGGCTCTCTTTCTGTGACAACAATGACTCTGGCCCCAGGGAAGAACCCAGGCAGCCATTCATTTTACAAGCAATTGGAGGGCCCAGGCCCATGCCTTTCCTGAAGGGCATGGCTGTGGGATTTGGCTCTATGTAATGGGTAATTTAAAATTTCTAAGCAACTTTCCTTTTTAGCATGACTGGCTTAACAAGCATTAAATCTCCAGGGCTTGGTTCTCAATGTGTCATTAAGCCAAGCAGTGAAATGCCTGGAAAGAAATTAAAATGAGACAAAAATCTTCTGAATGTGGACAGGTTAGAATAACACCCTTCACCTTGGAGCTCCCAGAGGTTCTGTGGGTCTGTTTACCAGAAAGGCTCTAGATTGCCTGGCTCTCCCTGGTCAGGAGGCTGCGGTAATGGGGCTCTATAGGGTTAGTAATTCAAGGCATGGATGCTGGAGCAGGATGGCCTGGGTTCAGATCCTGCTCTAGCCCTTCCTGGCTGTGTGACCTGAGGACAGTTACTTAAACCTCACGTTTTCTGTATCTGTCAAATGGGGATAGTGTGAGAATTAAACCATTTGAGTAATGTGCCTGGGACAGAGCCTAGCTTAACACAACATGCCATGCATCAAGCCACCCAAGTTTTTTCTTTACGCCATCCCTTCCATGCTTCAGAGGACCCACCACGTGTCGGGCACCTGGGTCCTGGGGACCCCGATACAGATGGGACATAGTCTCTGCCCTCAAAGAGCTTCTCAGTTCTTTTGCTCAGCTCTCCTCCCTGACACCCAGTCTCAGGGTAAAGTCCAGGTGAGGGTGGACAGCAGAAGTTTGTAAGGCTGGGGAGGTGGGGGAGGGAGCTCTACCAAGAAGAAGGTGGAAAGGCACCTGGCATCTGAGAGACATGCCTCGGTGGCCTGTGTGACCTCAGGAGTCTGAAAGAAGCCACCAACTCTCTGCATGTCTAAGCACAGACTTGGGCTGCATGCAGACCTTTGGGGTCTGTCCTCTGGACAGTGACAGACTAGATGTTGACCTGATTCACTGGGGAACAGAAACACTGGCTTCACATACAGACACACCAGGAGGCAAAACACAGAGCGGGGGCAGTGGTGACGATAAACAGAAGCAGCTAACTCCTGCTGGGTGCTCCCGTGGGCCAGGTACTGTGCTAACCGCTGCACGCATATGGTCTCATTTTACCCTTCCATGAGATGGACATCATTGGCGTCATTTTACAGACAAAGGAACTGAGGCTTGGAGGGGTTTCGGAACTTGCCCACTGGGGATGGGGGGGTTGGTGGTGGATACTGCCCAGGTGGTTTGACTCCTGAGCGGTGCGGGGTGGAGTGGGGTTCCATTCAGAGGATCTAAGATCTGGTGCTTGCAGAGCACTTCCCACACACCAGGCTCTGGTTCATCATCTTATTCATGCCTCACAACATTGAGAAGGGGGGAGGTGGCTTGTTCTCATTTACAGATGAGGATGCCGAGGCTCCAAAAGTGGATATGCCCGGGTCTGTAAGTCCCAGCCTAGAGGTACCAGACCTAGAAATGGCAGAGGCTGGATTCAAATGGTCTGACTCCTAGCAGCTGTGCTACATACCCTCCCAGTAGCCAAATCTGAGTGCAAATATTTAGAAACCCAACCTTTCAAAGATTCCTCAGATATAATCTACTGCAAAGTTCACACACCAGGTGAGTCCTCCCAGCAGATTTTTTTTTTGACCCACATACAGGTTTAAAAATAATCTCAATCCAGTGCCAATATTGAAGAATAATATTCTACAGTTCTGATTTCTCTTTAAAAAAGGAGAAGGGAGGTCTGGCACATTGGCCTCACATTGCTGAATGCCAGAAAGTGGAGGAGCAGCTGCCCCTCTCCAGCACCACAGACCTCACCACTCCCTACAGTACTTCCCACACCCAGGCAAGTGCCAAATGCTATTTATCATCACATTTGTGTTATTTTTCTGATGGTATGCTTAAGAATAAAGTGAAGTCATTAGAGACCTATGTCTCCATCAGAGGTGGAATAACAGAGCTGAGACTGGAAAAACCACATTGCAAGAAAAATGAGCAAAGGGGATATAACTTGGTGGCAATGACAAGTATATTGAGGAGTTTAACATGCAGAATGGCTCTTGCTTGTTCTGCTCATTGCTGCCACCTCTGTGGCACCTGAGATAGTGAATTTGTGACCATGGGTTGAGAAGAACCTCCTTGCCTTGCAGATGAAGCAACAGAGGTCCATGGAGCCAAATGGTATCATGCCAGTCAGCGGCCTGAGCTCAGGGATGGTGGCACCTGAGTCAGGCTGCTTCTCGAGCTTACCTCTGCCAGTTGGCTGGCCATCGCTGTGACTGCTCACGAGGGTGTCCTTCCTCGGGCCCCTCCTCCCACTAGCAGGGTGTTCCCTGCTGGAGGGCTGGTTAAAGATGTCAAAGTTGTCACTGACTTTGGGGGTCACCTTCTGGGCTCTCTCCCCAGCAATGACATTCCAGCTGCTTGACCGCCCTGGCTCACGCCTGGGGCCTTTATCTCCAACCTCTGTCTCTTTAGGATCCTCCCCCATAATGTCAATGATGGAGTCTGATGGAAGTTGGCCTCCCCAGTCCAGTGGCTTCTCAGGACTCAGCCAGAGGGGTTTGGGCTTCCTATCTCCCTGCTTCCTGCCCTTCCCTGTGACAGAAGGTTGCAACCAGGATGGGGTTTTTGCTGGCGGCTCAGAGACTTTTCTGCCCATGAGGTTTTCCAGCTGGTGGGTCAGAGAGAGCTCTGGGTCAAGGGGAGGGCGTTCCACAGTGGGGCAGAGCAGGGGAGCACTGGGCACGCCACCCATTGAGGCTGGGGCTGCTGAGCAGCTCACGTCTTCATCTAACTTGGACAAACTGTCCTTCGTGTTGTCGGAAGGATTCATCTTTTCGCCAAATAACTTTCCTTGGGAAGAAACCTTTACATCCGCTCTT
Source organism: Vulpes vulpes (assembly GCF_048418805.1). Classification (NCBI taxonomy): domain Eukaryota; kingdom Metazoa; phylum Chordata; class Mammalia; order Carnivora; family Canidae; genus Vulpes; species Vulpes vulpes. The sequence continues at coordinate 93,699,541 of NC_132782.1, forward strand.
GCTCCAGCTGGCTGCGAGAGCTCCCCATCTGTGCCAGCCATCTTGCGGGCATCTCTGCTTTCTCCCAAGAGGGCACCCAGGGCCCTTCCCCTGCTCTCGTCGCTCTCGGGTTTCAGGACCACCAGGATGCTGCGGTCAGCCGGGGCCTCTCCACCTCCTTTGTCTAACGTGCCATCAAAGATGAGATTTTTATTGACGTAGAGCTTCACGTTCTTGGCACCAATGTCGAGATCCTGAAAACACAAGATTTGACAAAATGAAGATGCGTGGTGGCATCAGGCGGACATATCACATTTTGGAAGTAGGAGATCCAAAAGAAAAATGGGGAGTGCTAGAAACATGAGCTTTAAAAAAAAAAAAAAAACTATAGCACCAGGGATGTTAAATAAAGCCAGTGTCATTTCTGGGTGAACCCTTACAGACTCTATAAATCAAAGGATGTTCACAAAGAGACGGCCCCAATTGCTGCCTTCTCACCATTACTCCCTGCTGGGACATTGGTAATAGCCTGCTAATTGGTCTGCCTGCTTCCTGTCTCTTGCTGCCTTCAACCTCAACTTCACATTGCCAGAGTTCACTCTCTACAAGAGCAGAGCTGGCCCGGTCACTCCTCTTTGTCAAATTGTTCTTGTTTCTCGCTGCCTGCTCTTTAATAAATGGTTCCTGGGACCTCTGCTTCAGGAAAGCCTGATGTGCACATGAAATGCAGAGCCCCTGGTTCCATGGGGGTCATATTTTGGATGCCCTGAAAGCAGAGCCTGAGGCAGGGGTTGAGTGCAGGTTGTTTATTTGGAAGCTGTTCCCAAGAGGGAGTAGGGGGAATAAGATAGGAGAAAACCCCCCAACAGTTTTTGAGCTGGTCCCTCCTGTATGCAGATGGGGCATCCCACTGGGGCACTCGGAGGAACCCACAGAACGCACCTCAGAAGCGTCCCTCCCAAGGTGGGAGGCTGGGGTATCTATCCACTGACCCCCTTTCCTGCTGATGAAGTTTGCCCCTAGGGGCACTGGCTCCTCAGCACACAAGCTGAGGGCACTGGTGGCTCTCGAAAGGCAGAATGACCTGGGAGCACTTGAGGCGGTGCCCTGTCCGCCTGCCCACGGGCTGCCACACCCCAATTGCAACCAGAGGTGGGCGGAGGGGATGTGGTGTGGTGCTGTCCTGGTGACGGTTCTCTGGCTGATTCTTTGGCACATGGATGGTGGAGAACCTCAGGCCGATGGGATGGATTCCAAACTCCTCAGCATGACATATATACAGAAGCCTTCACAAAAGGATCCCTGGTTTAGCCTTCCTGTCTCCTCCTCCCCACAACCCTTGCGCCCCCACAGCACGCGGGCATTGAACGCTTCTTTGTTCGTGCTTAAAATATAATCACACCTCCTCCTGCTACTGCCCTGTTTGTCCATTCCCCTTTAGAGCAAAACTCTTTCTTTAAAATCAGCTTTCTCGAGAAATAGAATATGTGCTTCATACCGTAAATCGTGCGTACAACTTGGTAAGTTTCGACACATGTATACACTAAGGTGGATCATCTCCACATCTGTCACCCCCAGAGTTTCCTTGTACCTCTAGGGAATCCCACCCTGCCCACGACTCCCACCCCCAGGCAACCGCCCATCAGCTTCCTGTCACTACAGATTATGCTGCCTTTTCTAGAATTTTTATATAAAAGGAAGCCTGTACCATGTACTTTTTTTGGCCTGACTTCTTTCACTTAGCAGAAGTGAGGTTCACTGCGTTGTGTGAATTCATAGTTTTATTCATTTTTATGCTGAGGAGTGGTCTGTTGCAGGGGTGCCCCAAAATCTGTCTGTTCAACTCTGAGGGTCACTGTCATGGATGCTCCTCCTCGCTTGTCTCCTGGCCTCACCCGAGTTGGGCCTCTATGTGGATCCTTCCTTGGCAAGGCTCCAATCGCCGGGGTGATGAAGCTTCCCTGTTAGTCTGGGACAAGTCGGATGTTGTCCTGTTGTCCTGGTGTAATCACTCATAAAACCCATTTTCCACCCTCTAAAGTGTCCTGGTTTGGCTGATAAGTTGTAGGGTTCAGCAGGTTGCCAGATCCACTGGGAGATGCACAGTCCTCAGCTGGGGCGGTGGCTCATCAGGTTACTCCCCTTCTACAGATTTCCTTCGGCGCTCCTGAGCCCTGTGCTCACCTGGTTTCCCTCTGGCCTCTGCTCTCACTGCTGCAGCACCAGGGTCCTTGCTTTTCCTCCTCTTTGCCTGCCCTGGGGCTCCATCCCAGGCTTCCAGCTCTCCCCGCACTCTTTCACTAGGTGTTCTCATCCGGGCTCGAGGTCCCAAATACCATCTTTGTGTTGATGACTCCTGATTATTTTAATTTTGCTTAATTATTTTAATCTCCAACCCTGAACTCTCCACCAGGCCAAGTGACTGCATGATCTCTCTTCTGGGATATCAAACAGGCGTCCCAACCTTATAACATGCTCCAAACAGAATCCATCCTTCCTTCCTTCAGCAAGAGAACAAGAGAGTGAACAAGGGGGAAGGGGGGGGCAGAGAGATAGGGAGAATCCTAAGCAGACTCCACCCCTAGCATGGAGCCCACCTGACACGGGGCTCAATTCCAGCACCCCAAAATCATGAGCTGAACCAAAATCAAGAGCTGGACACTTAGCCAACTGAGCCACTCAGGTGCCCCATCCCAAACCAAATTCTTGATCCACTTTTCCAAATCTGGTCTTCGCCCATCTTAACAGTGGTCCCAGCATTCAACTAGATGCCTCAACCTAGGAGTCCTCCTCTTGTTCTCTCACTTATGAATCCTACCTGTCAGAAGCCCCCTGCGGGCTACCTCCAAAACCCCTCCTGAATTTCTGACCCCTTGTCCCTGAGCATCTGCTGCCTGTCACCCCAGGGTGGCCACCATCTCTCCCTGAGACAAAGATCAGGGCCTCCCAATTGGCCTCCGTTTCTTCTCTGCACTGTCACTGTGCTCCTGCTCAACACAAACACACTTTTTTGTCTACACAGCGGCGAGTCTTTTTTTTTTTTTTTTTAAACAACTTATCAGGTCACGGCAGCCCCCTGCTTAAAATGGCCCAGCAATTTCCCACTACACGGAGATTAAATTCCAGCTCCCTTCAGTGGAAAATGAGGCCCATGTGATCTGGCCCCTGCAGACCTCTTTGACCCTGGCTCCTATCACATTCCCCTTCTTGTCCTCACTCCCAACACACTGGTCTGACTGCTGCTCTGTGATGCTGCAAAGCTCAAGGCCACCCTGGGACCTGTGCATTGGGCTGCAATGTTCTGCCCCAGACACCTGCAAGGCGGGCTCCCTCTTGTCTTCCCAGAGATAGTCCTGAGTGACTTTCTCTTGAGTCCCCGGCCCACCCAGTCCCCTCTCTCCTGTCGCTCTGTTTGATTTCCTTCCTGTCTCTGAAATGGTCTTATCAGCTTTTTAGCTTAGATACTGTCTCCAACCCCCACAACTCAAATTTCAGCTCCAAGACAGTGGAGGCCCTACCAATCTTGTCCAAGGGCCCAACAGGTACCCGGCACATAGCTGGCACTCAACACTTGCTTTGGAACTGCAAGAGCATGAACACATGTATTCTTCTCCAGGATGGCACTGCTCTCTGACTGCTTCCTGAGAATAAATCTGATCAGAAAAATGGCAGCCTGTTGTTTCACCTCTAGATCAGTTTCCACCTTGCTTTGGCTGTTGATCTGCTTTTGAGATATAGGATCTGAGACCCCAGGGGTGTCCATCTCTACTCATTCCCCACCCTCTGCCTTCCTGCAGCTTGGCGAGTAAGCTCTAACTAAATTTCTAGTTCACCAAGTTACAGCCACAGAGGTTTCTGTAGCAATTTAGAAGGAGAAGCATCAAGCCCGTGTTACACCACAGGAACTCGGCTTCAATCATCCAATTGCGGGATGGCAGGCTACTATTTGCCGACTGTCAGAAAAGTCGATTCTCAAAGCACTCTTTTACATGTTTATATGGATGTGTTCTCTGTTTAGTGGAGGCACAGAGCAAGTGCGTGCTGTGAATTAATCAGGAGACAGCTATTCGAGAAGGACAGCACGGGCAGCTTCAACGACTCGTTCTGCACAATTACCACCACGGAAACATCTGGCGACACAGAAACACTCTCATTTCAAGAGGTGACGGGGGTGGTGGGGAGGCCTTCCGGTCCGGCGCAGTCACGAGGTGGGCACCCGGGCTCTCACAATGAGATGTCTGGCTTCCAAAGTGTGTTTGTCTACATTCCACGGACAGCCTGGAGCACCACCTGACCTCTAGCCGGCTGCTGCCTAGCTCCCGCCAAGACGTGTGGTGGAGGAGGGGACAGAAGGAGGGAAGCAGGTTGAGGCAGGGTGCCTGGTTCTCAGGCCCGCAGGGGCCAGGCAGGTGGGGGAGAGATGCATTAAGGTGGAACCTCAGGATGTGATGGGGGTGTGTGTGGGGAGCCGGGAGGCTCAGGCTCTGCCTGACGGTGCTTCAATCTGGCAAGTTTCCAACACTCCGCAGGCCAAACAAGCCATGTCTGTATGCGGATTTGGCCCAAGGATCATCAGAGTGGGCTCCCTGGCTGGGAGCAAGTAGTAGTCACTTCACTGGGGATTCCAAGTATGAAAAAAACAAAAGGCTGCATCATCTCACACAGCCATGGGCCTCAGAGCCCCTCTTGCAGATGACGATACTGAGGCTCAGCCTTCCCCGAGGTCATGCTGCTGGTGTGTGGGGAGCCACTCTGCCTGGCATCTCCCTTTGGGTCAGGCTAGACCACGAGAAGGCCTGGCCACTGACAGAATGACTTGCCCTGGGTGGAGCTCTGACCCCATTTCTAGTTTTCCCTAAGTCCTCACTCTTCCCTCACCCCCAGAGGTGATCGCTGTGGGAGGGCCTGCACAGGTGTCCTTTCAGACTTTTCCTCCATATTTACCAACATGTTGACGTCCCCATCACCACACCTTGGGGGCGAGGTCAGAACCCACGTGAGATGCACATGTAGTGTACAGGAAGCCGGCCTGAGGATTTTGTAGGCCTGTGTTCCTTGGTGTCCCCGCAGTAAAGATCTGCATATGGGCATGGATACAGGGACAAGATTCTGTTGCTTCAAGAGCCACAATAAGCAGGCATTTAGTTCTCCCCATTTCCCTCCCTGGGCTGGCTTCCAAGAAGTTCGGGGTGGGGGCACCTGGGTGGCTCAGTTGGTAAAGCATCTGCCTTCAGCTCAGGTCATGACCCCAGGGTCCCAGCCACATATCAGGCTCCCTGCTCAGTGGGGCGTCTGCTTCTCCCTCTGCCCCTCACCTTGCTTTTGTTCTCTCTCTCTCAAATTAATAAAATCTTAAAAAAAAAAAAAAGAATCCAGGGTAAAACTCCTCCTACCCCCTTACCCTTCAGAGCTGTGTATGTGTGCTTCCTTGCTTCCTTGGGGTTTTTCCTTCCTCACTTAACTAGAGTTACCATTAGGCCTCTGTGGACGCTGCCTCAAGCCCCTCTGTCACGGGTTTTCAAAGGGACACCTTGAAACCCTCTGGTTGGCGTGTGGTGAATGGGAGCATCCTTCCTTGTTCACACCCCAACTATACTGTCCTTCTTTACACAACTGACAAGAACCAACCATGTTGAGACTGTCATGCATTCTGAATACGACAATATTAATATTATTTCAATCTATGTAACTTAATTGACTTTGCAAGCCCACTTTCCTCCTTGGCCCCAGTGTCGAATGACATCTCTCTTCCAATGAGCGCACGCGCCACTCAGCAAAGATTAATGGCGGTGCAGCTCTGTTATGACAACAATCCCAGCAGAGGTGTGGGCATTTGCATTCATGAAGCACTTTCCCCAGAGACAAACGCCTGCCTTAAGCATAGCTGACAACACCCGGAGAACGCTGGGAGCAAGCAGTGTGGCTAGGCCGAGTGCTGAAGGCCGGGCAGGCCCCCTAAAAGCAGACCCCAGCTCGGGCACCCAGCTGGAGCCAGCCCATCTGCACAGAAGCTGGGCCTCATACATGTGCAGCCTGTGGGGGCCATGCTGAAGGTGCCCCACACTCCTTAGGTTCTGTTATGACCTAGGGGCTCTGGGCTGACTGGGAAGGGGTTCACCTTGATATAAGGTTTATCCAGAATGGGGGGCCTTGGGGATTGAGCCGCCGCTGCCTAGGGGCCAACATGCAGGCTTCAGGCACTGGCTCAGGGGCTTGACTCCTCCAGGAATCCCCTGCCCCTCCATCCCTTCTTCCCCTCTTCCCCCCTCAGGTGGAATTGAGGGTCCTCCTCTGGGCTCTCGGAGCTGGGCTTACCAGCTGGAACCCTGCACCTCTAGCCGGTGAGCATCCACAGGTGTGTGCCTGTCCTCATGTGGATGTAAGACCTTCAAGGACAGGGTACAGGCCTAATTCTGATCTTTCTTGAGGCCTAGCTCTGGGAACTGAACGTGCTCCTTCCTGGAGTACCTGAACTTGAATGTTTTATGCGGAGGAGAACTTAATGGCCTTTTACACGTCCCTTGGGAAGAAGAGCAATGAGAACCATTTTTTTGATGTAGAAACTTGGAAGAAGACGGTGAGACGCTGTGACATTTGACAAGCACCTACTTACTACATGCTGGGCTCTGGGCCAAGCACCCTGGCCCTCCCAATATCACAGACTTGGGACAACAGGTGTGGATGGGATGTGACAGATCGGGTCACTAACTAGAGGCCCGACAGCTGAATCTGTGCTGGTCTGCCTCCCAGAGCAGTTAAAATTTTCAAAACTAGTTGATAATATCTAAATATTGGGAGCTTTCACATGCCAATTCACACTTCTGGAATATTCAGGCCACCTGGCATCACGGGGCCAGCGCCAGAGGGCAGTGACTGCTGCCTGGACAGGGCATGGCTCTCCAGCGACCACAGTCCCTACTGGAAGGCAGGACCATGTGATGGGCACCAGATGGCCTGGTAGTCATGTGACCACTGGCAAGCTGCTCTGCTTTCCAATGCCTCAGTTTCTCTCTCTGTAGAATGGAGCTAATCATGCCGTACCCATCTCATAGGACTGCTGGGTGAAATAAATGAGCTGAAACATGCAAAGTCCTTTGCATGCTGCCTGACACACGGCATGTGCTCAAGAAATTTAAGTTACCATCACTGCCTCGTACTCAGTCCACTGCCTGGGTGTGACGTACCTGCCAAGGCTGGCTGCTAGGGGCTCGCGTGGCCCAGAGACTCCCTGCTCCCCTAAGGCCTAGTCCAGCGAGCCCCCTGTTCCAGGCAGAGGCTGGCAGCGGGCCTAGGAGGAATCCCTCTCACTGTCCTCAGGCCAGGACTCAACTAGATCTGGGCTGAGGCCCCAGAATGCAATTCTTGCAATTTTGTTTAATCTAATACATAACACGCAGGGGCCTTTCGTGGTCCTGGCCTGTGCAGGATGCAAAGGAAGAAAGCGAGGTTCATCTTAAGGAGTTCATGATGGTCTGTGCCTATAGTGCCACAGTGGTGGTAAGGGGTGCGGGGCCTATGATGAGCTAGAGAACACACACCCACCAGTTCAGAGGGTTCCCAGGGGCTACTCAGCTCCAGCTGGTAGATGCCATACAGAGAAGGTTGCCACTTCAGCAAAAGCCAATTTTCAAATGTTGTCAAGTGGTTCACAAGCTGAACAACAAAGTGAGGGCCAAATGGGGTGGGATGGCTTTGACCAGGGGACACCGGTTTCAGATATCAGAGGCTTGGGAAACTGAGAAACACCTAGGGAAGTATGGGACTTGGTGCCTGGAAGGGTGTGGCTAGAGACCACCAGAAGGGGCCCAGGGCAGGCTAGGGGTGTGCAGCAGGCTTGCGTGGGAAGAGAGAAGGACCTTGATGTCTCCGAAGGCAGGGTTTATAATTGGACGGTCCAGGCATTCTGGATTCTGGGAAGGGCAGGAGCAAAGGCATGGCAAAGAGAACAGCTTTCTGGGGACCAGAGGGAGATAAGTTACACAAGGATGGAAGAGCCAGAGGGCCAGTTTTGGGGTCTGGGAGCGGCAATGTGGTGTAACAGCGCGCCACTGTGTCACGGAGTCTCGTGGGAGTAGTGGGGACTGTGGTGCCGTGATTCAGCTTCCCTGAAGCTCCCAAGTGTGGATGTGGCCTGGTGTCACCAGATCTTTGTTTCTCAGTAAAAGTCAAAAGTCCATATTTTCATGTGAAACCTCCCAATTTTTAAAAGCTGGCAAATCAGAGAATTTTTGTAAACCCCACGTGAGCCGGCTGAAATGTGTCTGTGAGCTGCCTGGTTGGTGGGGGCACAGTCTCTGTCACGGCCTCCTTCCCAGAATGTACCAGGACAATGTGATGGCCGTGGACCTTGCCACTCCCCAGAGGCCTGCAAGCTTCGAGGCCCCCAGCTCCTTCCCTGGTTCATCCCCCATCACTGCACTGGCCCCGTTGAACTGTGGTTTGCTTTTGATCCCTCTGGACCCCCCTGCCTGGGTGTGAGCTGGCAGGGGCAGACAGCGTGTCTGAGTCTTGGCCCCAGCACAACAGCCAAGTGTGGGGGATCGATAAGCCTCTGCTGATGAGACAGTGGGCTGAGCAGCTGAGTGAGGGGAGCAGAGATATGGGATGCATCCCACTTAGGGGCCAGTAGGCAGAAGGCGGGGGGCGGGGTAAGGAGCAGCTGGGTTTGGAAGGAGGCAGGTTTTGGCAATGGAAGTAGGACTTAGGGATGATTGGCAGAGAGGGGCAGGGGGAAGAAAGGAGGACTCAGAGGTGGGAGTGAGATGCTGTGGCAGGCAGCAAAAGGGAGCAGAGGACAGGACCAGCTGGGGCAGACCCTCAAGGGCTTCGGTGTGTGGGGTTGGAGTATCAGTGCCTTGCTGGGCAGAAATGCCAAAGACAGATGTCTGGAGGCCATGATGGAAGCTTGGTTCAGAAGTTAAGCTTTGGAAAAAGTTTAGATCTGGGAGCCGATGAATTAGTTCAACAGCATGTGACTTGTGTGTTCTTGGAGAAGAAGAAAAAAGACCTAGTTTGGATATTATTACCTATGTTCCCTTCTCGTGGAGACAGCAACCTCAATTTTCCATGGGGCATCCATCCTTCCCCCAACCTCCATTCAGAGGGGTATTGTGAGCCCCACCCCAGGTTGCCTGGCTCCTGGGCCCTAGATCTGGGGCCTTCATGAGGACAATCTCTTTTGCAAGGGCTGCTAAAATCAGGAGTCTTGATATCATTAGGTTCCACTCCCTGGAGCCTGAGGATGAAGCCAGCAGAGGAAAGCAGAGATGCATGAAGGAGGGGGCAGATCCTGGATGACATCATGTGAACTCCTGGATCCTGCCATGCCTGAAGCCAGCCACTCCATACTCTCCTGTTATGTGAGCCGATGAACTCCCTTTTGTGCTTAAGTCAGTTTTAATTAGGTTTTCTGTCCTTTGCTGCCAAGAGAATCCTGATTGATACACTAGCCCTGGGACTGAGAACTTTAATCAATAGGTTCAGTTACTGAATCCATGCTGGCCCAGGTGGGCAGGAGGCAGGAGAGAGGGAAGCCCTACCCCCTAGGGGGTCTGGGATTTATCTAGACCGGCACCTGCACGTGGGTAAGCAGTCCTTCCTACAAAGAGATCTGTCCAGCCCAGCTACTGCTCGTCCCTGCTATAGTCCTCACAGCACAGCACACGGGCCTCAGCTTCTATCCTGGTTCTGCATTTGTCCTGCTGGGAGCAGTCTGGTCTGAATCCCAATCTGCCCTTTGGCTCCTAAACACCTTGGTGTTTTTGTTTTGTTTTGTTTTGTTTTAGCATATAGTAGAAGACTTAGCATTTATGCTTTAAAGCATACAGGAAATCCACATATTTCAAATAAGCCTACAAGTAATAGATCCTCCGTGTCCTGAATCTAACCAGAATTGGTGCAATTTGTCCATCTCCTTGTGGTTCTCTAGATACATCTAAGGATGGTGCTAACAATTCAGGGAAGCTAGGTGTTCTAGAGTTCTATCCATTTAGACTAACAGCAGAAGCAATTACCGCCCGCCCCACCCCCCAACCAGTAATCTTTAGACCTCTTGTGTCTACTTCCTTAACTCTATCCTTTAGCTTCTTTAATTGTGATCAGGTCTTCGTTTTTCACTGTCCACTGGCAAAGCTTCTTCTTTTCTGAAAGTTCTAATTCCAAAGAGAAGGCTTTTGTTTTGCCTTCTTGCAAAAGCTTGCCTCTCCTTCCCGTGCTGCCTGGGGGCCTGCTTCAAACCCAGGACTCCTGGGGCTCACAAGGTTACCAGGCCCCTAACCTACTGAGTGTGGACCCTGCTCACATATTTCGGCACCCTTTGGTGATTGGTAGTGGCTTACATCAAACATGAGGTCAACACCTCAGAAAGCCTCTAGTGCACCTGGGTTGGCCCCCTTCCCACCAGTCACCCTGCTAAGATGCCATCAGGCTCCCCAGGCCTGAGGCTGCCCAGACCCTGCCACGGGGCCCAGCCACCAGGTCACACTAACTCAGCCGACCAAATGAAGGTTGCAGCTTTGACTTTGAAGCCACTGCCATGTTTGGTCTTGGTTTATATCCTGATCCAAACAAACCAACTATAAAAAAAAAAAACAAACAATTTTGAGACAGGGTATTGGAATAGGGACTGGGTATTTGATTATCATTAGCACATAGTAATTAATTACCATCAGGTATGACAGTGGCATTGGGGTTATATAAAAGCAAACTCCTTACCTGCTGGAGATGCGTACTGAAGAATTTATGAGTGAAATGGTAGGAGAGCTTCAATCATATGGTAGGGGGTAGATGAAACCAGAATGGCAGGATGCTGATTATTGTAGAAGTGGGTGAGGGGTGCGTGCGGTGTTACTGAATTCATCTCTTTCCTTTTGAGTTTGTTGGAGAATTTTCCCTCTGCCAAACAGAGGCCTTGTTGAAAAGGCAAATACTGTCCTGGGATGAAACGAGTCTCTGCATGGTATATCCCGTAAGCACCAGGACCCTCATCCAAGCCACCATGACCCTTAGATAGGCTATGCCAGAAGCCTCCTTTGGGGGTTCTCTGTTCCCTCTAATCCATTCTCCAAACAGCAGCCAGAGTGATCTTTTCAATTCCTCAGATTATATCACCCCCTGTTCAAAACCCTCCAATACCGACTCTAACAGCTGACACTTGTAGAAGAGCTCACGAAGGCCAGGAGTCATTGTGAACACTTTCCATGTATTTAACTGAACAATAATTACCCCATTTTATGGATGGAGGAACTGAGGCCCAGGGATATGGAGTCATAAGATGCTCAAGGTCACACAGATGGGAAGAGGGGGAGCCAAGGTTTGCCCAAGGGGCGCTGGCTCCAATGCCTTTGCTCTGACAACTCCTCTCTTCTGCCTTTCCAGGAATAAGATCTGAAGCAGGGAGGCCCCCAAGACCTGATTCCTGCCTATGTTTGGAGCCTCCCCCTATACTCTTCTTTGTTCTCTATTTCCAGCCACTACCTGAACTACTGTCCTAGAAGTGCTGAGCATGATCCTACTTGGGGCCTTTGCTCTGGCTCTGGCTCTCTGATGGGAGGCCTCTCACCACTCAAAGGAGCCCAGCTTCCTTCTCCCCAGGCCTCTCTCCCACTACCATTCTGAAGGCAATACAGTTAGACAGTGTACACTTAGCATTACCTGAAATTACATTATTCATTTGTGCCCTAGTTTATTTCCCTTCCACACAAAAAGGGACAGGGCTAGGTGGACAGGGTCTCATCTACTTGGATCACCATGGCACCCTGAGCACCGAGACATGTGCAGTCCAATACACAGTACCCAACCCCATGTGGCTACTGAAGTTAAAATTAAATGAGGGCAGCCCGGGTAGCTCAGCGGTTTAGCACCACCTTTGGCCCAGGGCGTGATCCTGGAGACTCGAGATTGAGTCCCGCGTCAGGCTCCTTGCATGGAACCTGCTTCTCCCTCTGCCTATGTCTCTGACCCTCTCTGTGTCTCTCATGAATAAATAAATAAATAAAATCTTTAAAAAATAAAAAATAAAAATGATAAAAAATAAAATTAAATGTGAGATGCAGTTTCTCATAATAAGTGTTGGCAAGAATGCAGAGAAAAAGGGAACCATGTGCACCATTGGCGGGGCTGTAAAGAGGAGCAGCCACTCTGGAAAACAGTATGGAGGTGCCTCAAAAAATGAAAAGTAGAACTTCCGTGGGAACCTGCAATTCTGCATTGGGGGATTTGTCCTTATGAAATGAAATCACTATCTTGAAAAGATACCTGCCATCCCATGTTCGCTGCAGTGTTATTGACGATAGCTAAGACATGGAAACAACCCAAGTGTCCACTTACAGATGAATGGATAAAGAAGATGTGATGTATATACACGATAGAATATTATTCGGCCATGAAAAAGGAGACTTTGCCATTTGCAAAGACGTGGATGAACCCTGAGTGCCTTACATGAAGTGAAATAAGTCAGACAGTGAAAGACAAATATTGCACAATCCCATTTATGTGTGCAACTTAAGAAAACCTGAACTCATAGATCCAGAGAACAGATTAGTGGGTATCCAGAGGCAGGAAGTGAGAGGTAAGTACAATGAAGGGAGGCTGTCAAAAGGCACAAACTTGGGCACCTGGGTGGCTCAATGGTTGGATATCTGCCTTTGGCTCAGGTTGTAGTCCTGGGGTCCTGGGATCGAGTCCCACATCGGGCTCCCTGCATGGAGCCTGCTTCTCCCTCTGCCTGTGTCTCTGCCTCTCTCTCTGTGTCTCTCATGAATGAATAAATAAAATCTTTTTAAAAAAGGCACAAATTTGCAGTTATAAATAAGTCCTGGGGATGTCATGTAAGCATCGTAATTGTAGTTAACAATACCATATTGTATATTTGAAAGTTCCTATGAAAGTCAATCTTAAAAGTTCTCATCATACGGAAAATGTTTTGTAACTATGTGTGCTGATGGAAGTTAATGAAAAGTAAAATAAAATGCAGTTTCTCTGTTATACCAGCCATATTGCAAGTTCTCAACAGCCCCCTGTGGCTCATGGCTACTGGACTAGATGGGGCACATTAGTATTATCACAGAAAGTTCTATGGGGCAGCGCTGGCTTAGACCAATCACAGAGATACTTCGCTGGGGTAATCGTACATTCATTCACTCATTCATTCATAAACAATTTAACAAGCAGTATTTCTGTGTATGAATTATACCCCCAGATGCCCGTCCTGCCTCACCCACTGCTGTGACCAGCCTGGGGGTGGCATCTGTGTGGTCACATTGTGGGTGAAGATGTTGATATGTGCCTGTTTTTACTAAAGGGCGCCACCAGGTAGAAGATAACTAATAGGCTCATTCTGAAGAAAAACACAGACTATGGGGAGCTGCTGAAAGCCCACTTCTTGGATGGGTTACTATATACTATAGTAAGGAGACTATTGGCTCCTTCCTCCCAACAGATGCAGCTCTGCAGAAGTGGTGCTGAAAAAAAAAAAAAAAAAACCAGAGAAAAAGCAACATCCCTCACGTCCTCCTCCCAGCTGTGTCCCTTGCAAGTCACTAGCTGGGCAAGTCACGTCATCCGAGGAGTACCAAAAAATGTGGCAGACGTATTATCACATCCTCCCCCTGAGCCTGAGGCAGACATCGCTGATCCATCACACACCCTTCTCTTTATGAACCAGAAGGAAGGTTCCAGATCCTTCACAAGACGGCACTCCAGGCAGCCATTTCCAAGCAGGGCTGGCAAAAGAGACGCAGTACCTCTGCCCCCAAGGAGCTCACTATTTTAAACCCTAGCGTCCACATCAAAAGGTAGAGATCAACACCACCTTGCAGGATTCTTGGGGGTTAACTGAAATGATTACTTTGCTATTTGTTCACGCATCAAATGGTGACTGAGAGCCTACTAGGTGCCTCGTGACTGCCTGATGGGCGCAGCCCTGGATAAAAGGCAGCTGTGTCAAGTACAGGAATCTGTGTACTGCCTTCTGTTTGCCTGATTGGACGGATTCTAGCCTATGTCCCCACTTCCCCTTGGGCCAGCCCATACTCCCCAAATCGCCTAATGAGGGGGAAGGGAGCCCAGAAAAGTTGGCCTCAGGACTTCACAGGCAGCATATTTTCCAATAAAAGAGACTTCCCTTTTTCTAGCACCTTCTTCTCTTATGTTCTAAATAAGCCTTGGTTGGATTAGCTCCCCCCATTTAACTTTTCTCCCTTGGATTCCCATACACAAAACACTGTATTAACAAGCCGTGTCTACTGGGCTGAGCTATATTTCCTATAAACTCTCATTTTATCTCCTCTAAAACACACAGTAATAGCATTCTCTGGAGAATATTAAATCAAACCAACCTGCAGCTGCATTTGTTTGCGCTTTCTGCCCCCGGTAAATTCTGGCAACAGATGGGCGTGCGTTACATAAGTGGCGCCCCTGCAGTCCTCCGCACTCTGTTCCGCCTGTAGAAATACCTCTGGACTCTGATCGCTGCAGCTGAGGCTCCCCAGAGCACCCCCAAATGACACCCTGATGTCCTGCTCCTCTTTTTTATTCTTAGCACACAGGGAAGGCTGAGTGCAGGTTCAAGAAGAAAGGCGGGCCTGGCCAAAAGGGATGAAGCTTATCTGCTTTGTAATCCAGCACATAGAATCCGCTTTTCTTGGCCTGAGACATATATTCAATGACAGGGCTGAGCTACAGGGCACAGGCTTGGGCAGCAGGAACTGTTCCATTACTCATTCCAGAAGATGCTGACGACCACCTGCCAGGAAATGCCCAGCTGACTAGGGAATGAGAGAGCACAGCCCTACCTGCAGGCAGTGCCACACAGGGGTGAGGTCCTGGAGGAGTCCTGGGGAGCTGGGAGGGTGGCTGGCAGAGGGAGAATCTGCAGGAAGAAGTATGGGATGGGGGGAGGAAGGAGGGAGGAGGAGCCGACGCCCCTGGACTTGATCCCCAGCTCTGCCTTTAACCTTGAGTATGAGCCTATGTAAATGCTGTAAACTCCAATTCTCCATGTCTCATCTGGATATCAAAAAGTGTATGACAAACTGCTTGTAGGTTCTCAGGGAATGAACTCATTCCTTTACTTGATAACCATGTGTTTCTACTTTGAATGGCATGGAGGTAGAGACAACTCAGGCCCTGCTTCCAGGGCCCCACTGTGGTATGGGGGCAGCAGGTATCTATCCTAGTACAGGGGTGATGGAACATATTCATGAGGTGCACAAGTGGTGTAAAGGTCAGGGGTTAGGACTGGCTTCCTGGAGAAAGCGATGCCTGGTTTTCCAGAAACTTGCAGTGGAGGCAGGCACCTGGCACGGTGCCAGATGGGAGGGGCCAGGGGACCTGGAACTGAGCCAGATGGGAGGGGCCAGGGGGACCTGGAACTGAGCCAGATGGGAAGGGCCAGGGCACCTGGAGCTGAGCCAGATGGGAGGGGCCAGAGCACCTGGAGCTGAGCCAGATGGAAGGAACCAGGGCACCTGGAGCTGAGGCAGATGGGAGGGGCCAGACCACCTGGAGCTGAGGCAGATGGGAGGGGCCAGGGCACCTGGAGCTGAGGCAGATGGGAGGGGCCAGGACCTACAGGTGTAATTCCCCTCCCCTAGCATGGTGGCCCAAGAGTGTGGCCAGAGAGAGGGGTGGGGGCCTATGCGAGGGAGACACAGGGCCTGGCACACAGAGATTACGGAGCCCTGATGTCACACTCAGGGGTTTGACCTGGATCCTCCATCTCCAAGGGAGTTTCAGAGGGTTTGAAGCAGCAGAGAATCATGATCAGACCTCCCAGTGGCTATTGGAGACAGACTAGGAGGCCTGGACCTAAGTATAGAGAGGGCAGTTCAGTGGCCGCACTCTTGCACACCTCTGCCTTTGCATATGTAAGGCCCTCCTCCTGGGATGTGCTTTCTCCTTTTCTGCCTCGACTCTGTGCCACGGTCTCTTTCCACTCCAGCTCATGTGTGTGCTCCTTCCAGCACCTTCCCAGAGCTCTCCCAGACTCTATCTGTGCCCCAGGGGCTACAGTTTGAACAGGTCAACTCCAGCCCTAAGATGAGTTTGCTTTGGACTGTATGGTGGCTTCAAAAGAATTTAAATTAGCTGTCGACATTTACAAACCAGAAAGGCTCCTACCAAATTCTAGATTCCCAGGTCCCTGGGGAATGTTCAGAAGATCTAGCAGCACTGGTTGGCATTCGTACATAGCAACCATTAGCTGAAGCTGAGAAGTGGCTTTCTCTTTACTGAAGCATGTGCTTACCAGTATGCCACACTCCCTATCATGCCCTACTGTCTCTCTTGACAACACTGAAGCTGAAGACTAGTTGCCCTTGCTCATCTCCCTTGTATTACTGCTTCCTTGAGAACAAACTGGAAGGGAAAGTAGAACAATTCTTGTACCCATGTCTATCATATGAGGGGAAACAAGATAGGCTGGGGTTCCTGTCTTTCCTCACCCACTGAGTTCCCTGCTGAGTTCCTGGGGCTTCTATTTTAAATTCCTGGCACCGTGCAGTCACCTCTACAAAGGCTTTCAGCACATGACATCATAGTTTTACATTTACTTGTCTGCCGGCTTTCAGACAAGGAGTACCTCAAAGGTGGGGACTGTGTCTTTTATATCAATGTCCTTCAAATTGATCAGGGAAGGCGGATGACACATGTGCTCCACAATAAGTGTTGAATGAAGGAATAAATGCAAATGAGAACATGAAAAAACAGCCCAGAGTAGAAAGAAAGGTTAAGTGGTCAGGTGTAGGAGGAGGTGTGGGGGTAGAAAGGAGGGCAGGGATTCTGAAATAGGGGTGGGGGACAGAAGAACACAAAGGTTACGAGCCTGGCTGTTCAGAGTGGGGTCCCCACACCAGGAACACTGGCACACCTGGATGCAGAATCTCGGGCCCTGCCTAGACCTGCTGAATTAGAATCCTCATTTTAGCAAGATCCCCAGTAAATTTTGAGATGTGTTGGTTAAGTGAATGAGCCAAGAGTCTGACTGCATGGGTTCACATTCTCACTGTGCCACTTACTGGTTGTGCAACTTGGGGCATATTACATAACCTCTCTGTGATTCTGCTTCCTTATCTATTAAAATTGAGCCCCAGGGGTGCCTGAGTGGCTCAGTCAGTTAAGAGTCTGTTTTCAGCTCAGGTCATGATCTCAGGGTCCTGGGAGGGAGTCCTGCATCACAGGGCTCCCTGTTCAGCAGGGAGTCTCTTCTCCCTCCCCCTCCCCTCTGCTCTTGCTCCTCTCTCTCTCCTTCACTCACACACTCTCTCTTATATAAATAAATAAAATCTTTAAAAATAAATAAATAAAACTGAGCTCCAGTTCCTATTTGTCCAGTTCTCCCAAAGGGTGGCCTGATTTCAATTCCTAAAGCTTCAAGCTGAAGCTCTGCTCCTGATGGCTCCAACCATTCAGCATGAAATGTCCCACCAGGCACTTCCTACACCCAGCAGGAACGGCAACAGGGCCTCCGAGTACCCATCTTGCAACTTCAGCAATCAGATTATTGGACAGCGCTAAGTCCTACCATTACTCAAACTGTCCAGCAAGGAGTCGGGGCCCTTACTTACGCCATCAGCCGTCCAGTAGTTCCAAACCTTGATCTTGCCTAGACCAAAGTCCTGCAGCCGCCTGGTGTTGCGGATGACAAAAAAGAGCTGGAGCGGCGGGTGGAAGGGGCACGTCCACAAGGAGGTGTCTTTCTTGCTCTGAAACACCAGCAAGAGAGGGTGGAGTCGTTAATCTATTTTCTGCCTCTTCCCAAAGTAATCGGACTGAGGGCAGGAGGCCAGGCCTCCCTTGTCTACATAATCCAAGGTGGGCTCTTAGACCTCACCCGTCCGGACCGCACTTTGTGGCTGGTCCCTGGCACAAAGCAGCCACGTGGACCTCTCTGCTTTGCCAGGCCGACTGAATTTAAATGCGGCGGGCTTTATTTTGATTAATTTAATCAGCTCTGGGGAGAGCGCTGGGGGTGGGGACAGACAGAGAGTGGAGGAGTGGAGGGTGGGATAAGAGTGTCACTTGTGCTATTTTATTAACCCAGCAAGCAGAGTCTGTTTTTTTTTTTTTTTTTTGAAAACCCTGTGGAATTTTAAAAATGTAAAAAAAAGAAAGAAAGAAAGAAAAGAAAGAAAGAAAGAAAGAAAGAAAGAAAAGAAAAGGGCGCAGGCGTTGGGACTGTGGGACTTCAGGATTTGCTCTGCTCCCTGGCAGGGCTTCCAAGCCTCAGGACCCCAGGGTGTGGTTCCTGCCCACTGGCAAGGCCACTGGCTCTCAAGGCCAGGGGAGCAGAGTTGCAGGGAAGCTCCACGGTCATTGCCACTTTCACCAGCAAAATTCCATGTCAGGGGTGTGCTAGATGCAGGTGGAAAAAGCCAAGTCCAGGCACTTTTCAACTCCAGCTGCCTCCTGTTTTGTCCTTCGGATGCCTCTTCTAACGCTCTGTCCAAACAAAACTCACAGCTACAGCTGAACATCTCCCCACAGGCTTGGCCTCAGGGCCTTTGCACAGGCAGGGCTTCTCCTTGCAATAGCTTCCAGCCTCTCCCGCCCAGGAAAATGCAGCACAAACGTGCTGTCACCCCCACTGCCACTCCTTCCCTGACACCAGCACCCTGGCCTCCAGCCGCCCACGGCTCCCTTGTAGGACCTCAGTGTCTTGTAACTACCTGTTTTCTAGTCCAGGTCACCCTTCCACATGCTCGGCTGTGAGCTCCTGAAGGGAACTGGCTGTGTCTAATTCACTCCAGAACCTTTAGCATTCAGCTCAGTTCCTTGGCACACAGTAGATGCCACGGAATCTTTGTTGACTGAACAAACGAAGGAATGAATGGCCAGTTGAAATTTACCTCCTCATAGCTGTCCCTTCACTGAAACTTTGGAGAAGCAGCTGTACACTGATCTAGCCTGGAGGGCGATTTTGTTTGGCTCATGAGGTATTAAAAAAACATCATGGCCAACATTTAACAAGGGGGAGATTTCCCCACCCCCTCCAGAGCTAGAGTTCTGCTCGTATGTAGACAACACGGCCACACAGGGCCCCTGATGGATGCTGGCTGGAGCCGAGGGCGCAGCTCCCAGGCCCAGGGCGCGGGCTCTCTGGTGCCCCAGTCCCCACTGCTCCCTACTGTTTTACACCCACTTCCCTTCCCAGGATATGCCTCTGGCTGGCCCCTGCACATGTCTGAGTCTAGGGTTCCTGCTTAGGGGCTGACAGCGGCAGCAACAGAACCACAGCATCTCTGACACTGGCTAGAGCTGTCCCTTTTACCTAAATGAGCCATCACTGTGTATTTGAGGAGGTCTCAAGAGACCCCTGTCACCGGGACCATGCCGGCTACTTGACAGAGCCAGGGAAGGAGGAGACTGGCTGACTCTGGGGTTTTGCTGGCCCCCCAGGAGATGCGAGAGGCCCAGGCTCCAGCTGCGGGGGAGAACAAAGAGGGCTTGTTCCAGGGACAATGGTGCCTTTCAGGAGGGAGGAGGTTGCTTTTGTCCAGAGAGAGAGAGGAGTTCAAGGGGTTCTGACTTATTCTGGCCAAGTTTCTCAAGCTCTGCAAGAACTTCTAGTGCTCTGGGCAGCTGCAAGGGGTCAGGATACCACAGCTCAAAATCCAGTGGGTGCCCCTCATTTCTTGCCCAAGTTGGGGCCCGAACTGGGTCACTGTGGCTGCCTGACAAAGGAAGAGTCTGAAGGCTGACCCTCAGATGCCGGCAAGGGGACCATAATTGATTTCCTGTCACTTTTCTGTCCACAGGAGGGATAACAGGAAGATTAAGTGGGAATCATGGTGTTCAAAGTCAAAGAACATTCACCTGCGGGTAATGCAGGGCCTCATTAGTGGCCGGAGTCTCTAAGAAAAAGGCTGCCAGGAAGGCGCCGGGGGCTGACCAAGGCGCCCTGGGTGCCAGGCCAGCAGGCGGAGCTTCTGCTGCACCTGCCCGTCGCAGTGATGGCAGAACAGGAATCAGGGCACCTTCATGCTGGCACCGTGGCCTCCCTGGGTTCTCTCATAGCCCTGGGAGGGGGCTAGTACTGGAACCCGTGTCATGGAAGGAAGACCAGAGCTCAGTAAGGGAGCAAGGGGTGCGGTCTGCCTAAGTAGTGGAGTCCCGATTTACACCCATTTTTGTTCATTAATTCATTCTATCTTAGTGTGTACCCCCGCCCCCCAGAGGCAGACCCCAAGGCAAGGATTTGAGGGTCAGAAGGTTATCTATACACCAAAGGAAGCACCAGTTGGAGTGTGGGGAGGTCAGAGGAGGAAAGCCCTTCCATAAAGAGTGTGTCACCAGGCTAGCCACTCCTGCGGCAGCTGGAGCTCAGTGTCACCAGGGAATCTTGGGAGCCAGAGCAGAAGATGACTCAGAGCAGCTCCACCCTCGGGACAAGGGAGCTGGGGTATTCATACCCCAATTCCCACCAGCGTAGGTTGAGGGCAGTTCCTGGGGGCCCAATTCCCCACCAGTCTGGGCCTGCTGCCTGGGAAACAAAGTGGGCCCTGGAGGCCAGAAAGACAATCCGCCATCAGAGAAATATCAGCCAGCACACACAGATGAGGGCAGGGCCGGGGGCTGGGGAGGCACAACACCATCTGTCACCCACTTGCCAAATACAAACATCCTCCTGTGGGGCAGGCGCCGAGCCCCATGCAGGGGTGGGCAGTGGAGCCTGGCCCACCAGGTCCCAGCTCTGCGTGAGCTGGGGAAGCAAACAAGTAATACTGCCAAGAAAAAACACCAGTCAGGCAAGGATAAATTGGACACGGAAAATAAGAGAGAATTATTAATGGCCAGTAGAGGGGCAATTTTAGAACGGATGGTCAGGGGAGGCCTCTTGCAGGAGGTCCCTCTCTAACTCCTAACAAAGATGCTCTCCTCTCCCAGAATTAACCTGACACAGATCCACTCCCTCAGGCAGATGCTGGATTGCCCTCAGAAGTAGCCCCAATTTAATAAATTACCGCAATCAAAAGCAACAAGCTATTGATACACACAACAATTTGGACGGATGTCAAGGGCATTCGGAGTGGAAAAAGCCAGTCTCTGAAAGGTTACATGCAGTAGGATTCCATTTATACGGCATTCTTGAAGTGACACAAAGTTTGGAGAAAAGATCAGTGGTTGCCAATGTTAGGGAGGGGGTGGGGAGGCGTGGCTATAAAGGGCTACGTGAGGGAATCTTTTTGCAGTGATGGAACTGTTGCTATGTATCTTGATGTGGTGGTGGCTACATGAATCTACTTGTGATAAAATTGCATAGAACTTATACGCACACACACACATACACGAATGCGTGTATGAAGCTCTGCACATTATACTAATGTCAGTTTCCTGGTTTTGATAATATACTACAGTTACGTAAGATGTCAGTGATGGGGGAAGCTGGGCAAGGACACATGGCACCTCTCGATGCTTTTTTGTAAAAACTGAGATATAATTCACACATATAAAATCACTACTTTTAAGTATGCAATTCAGTGTTGTTGTTGTTTAGTATATTCCAAGGCTGTGCAATCCTCACCACTATCTTTTTCCAGCATATTTCTTTTACCACCCTAAAAGGAACCTCCAAGGGCAGCCCTGGTGGCCCAGCGGTTTAGCACCACCTTCAGCCCAGGGTGTGACCCTGGAGACCTGGGATCGAGTCCCACATCGGGTTCCCTGCATGGAGCCTGCTTCTCCCTCTGCCTTCGTCTCTCTCTCTCTCATGAATAAATAAATAAAATCTAAAAAAAAAAAAAAAAAAAAAAAGGAACCCTCTACCTTTCAGCAGTCCTTCTCCGTTCCTGCCGTCCCCAGCCTCTGGCAACCACTAATCTACTTCCTGGTTCCATGAATTGCCTGTTCTAGACACTGCATGTGAATGGAATCATACAATATGTGGCCTTCTATGTCTGGCTTCTTTCACGTAGCATCATGTTTCCAAGGTTCACCGATGTTATGGATTTTTAAAAAGATTTTATTTATTTATTTGACAGAGGGGGGGGGAGAGAGAGAGAGAGAGAGAAAGAGAGAGATAGAGAGAGAGAGAACGAGCAAACGTGCACAAGCAGAGGGAGCAGTAGAGAGAGGGAGAGCCCTCAGCAAGGTACCTGATACAGGGCTCTATCCCAGGACCCTGGGCTCCTGACCTGAGCTGAAGGCAGATGCTTAACTTACTGAGCCACCCAGGTGCCCCAGTTCATCCACGTTGTAGCAGGTGTCAGAACTTTGTTCTTCTTCATAGCTGAGTAATATTCCATTGCATGGCTACACCACATTTTCTTTATCCATTTATCATGGATAGATATTTGGGTTGCTGCCACCTAATGGCTACTATGAATGATACTGTGTATAAGTATTTGTGGGAACATGTTTTCAATTCCCTTGGGTCAGTACCCAGAAGTGGAATTGCTACATCAAGAGTAACTCTACATTTAACTTTTTGAGACACAGCATTTAACTTTTTGAGACACAGCCACACTATTTTCCACAATGGCTGCACCATTTGACTTTTCCGTTCCCACCAGGAAGGTATGATTTTTCCACAATTGCCAATACTGTCATTTATTTCTTTTCTTTTCAAAAGTTATAACCATCTTGGTGGATGTGAAATGATATCTCTTTGTGGTTTTGATTTGCATTTCCCTGACGATTAATGATGTTGAGCTTTTCATGTGCTTCTTGGCCATGTATGTCTTCTTTGGAGGACAGTCTATTCAGAGTACCTTGGCCATATTTTCATTAGGTTGTTTGTCATTTTGTTGTTGAGTTTAAGAGTTCTTTTCTTTACATATTCTGGGTGTAGACCCTTATCAGATATATGATTTGCAAATATTTTCTCCCATTTTGTAAGCTGTCTTTTCACTATCTTGATGAATGTCCTTTGAAGCAAAACTGTTTTAAATTTTGATGAAGCCTGATCTATTTTTTTTCTTGTGTTGCTTGTGCTGTGGGTGTCATATCTAAGACCTCACTGAAAAGGTCAAGGCTACAAAGACATATCTACGTTTCTTTTAAGAGTTTCACAACCCTGGGCAGCTGGGTGGCTCAGTCAGTTATGCATCTGCCTTTGGCTCAGGTCATGATCTCCAGGTCCTGGGATTGAGCCCCACATCAGGCTCCCTGCTCAGCAGGGGTCTGCTTCTCCCTCGCCCTCTGCTGGTTCCCCTTCCTGCGCTCTTTCTGTCAAATAAATAAAACCTTGAAAAAGAAGTTTTACAGCCTTAATACTTTAAAAGTTTTAAGGTATTTGATCTATTGAACTAGTTTTTGTAGACAGTGTTAGGGTAGGAATCCAGCTTCATTTTTTACATGCAGAAATCCAGTTGTCCCAATACCATTTGCTTAAAAATATGACTTTTTTTCCTCCATCCAATAGCCTTGACGTCCTTGTTGAAAATCAACTGACCATAGATGTAAGGTTATATTTCTCTATCAATTCTATTACATTGATCTGTCTATTCCTATGCCAGTACCACACAGTCTTGATTACTGTAGCTTGGTATTAAGTTTTAAAATTAGAAGTGTGAGTTTTCCAATTTTGTTCTTTTCCAATATTGTTTTAGCTATTCTGGGTTCCTTATACTTCCATATATATTTTAAGATCAGTTTATCAGTTTCCACAAAATAGGCAGTTGGAATTTTGATAGGATTGCACTGAATCTGTAGATAATTCAAGGTGCATCACCATCTCAACAGTATGAAATTTTCCAATCCGTGAACATTGAATGTCTTTTCACATTTATTTGGGTCTTCTTCAATTCCCATCAACAATATATTTTCCAATGTATAAGTCTTTCACTTATTTGGTGAAGTTTATTCTTAAGTACCTTATTCTTTTTAATGCTATTTTAAACAGATATTTTCCCCTAATTTTCTTTGCAGATTGTTCATTGCTGGAGTATAGAAATACAACTGATTTTTTGTATATTGGTCTTTTACCCTGTAAACTTGAACTTGATTTTAGCTTTTTAAGTAATTTTTGTGGATTCTTTAGAGTTTTCTATATATAAGATCGTATCACCAAATAGTTTTATTTCTTCCTTTCCAACCTCTTATTTCATTTTCTTGCCTAGCTGCCCTGAGCAGAATCTCCAGTACCATGTGAGCAGAAGTGGTGAAAGCAGTCATCCTTGTCTTGTTCCTGATCTTGGAGTGAAAGCTTTCGGTTTTTAACCAGGATGATGTTAGCTGTGGGTTTTCATAGGTGCCCTTTATTAGGTGAATGTTGCCTTCTACTCTTGGTTTATGGTCTTCAACACAAAAGGGTGTTGAATTTTCTCAAATGTTTTTCCTGTACCCATTAAGACGTCACATGGTTATTTTTCCCCTCTATTGTATTAATATGTTGTATTATACTGATGGGTTCTCATATATTGATCAACAAGCCATTGTCCAGGTCAACTCCACTAGGTTTCAATGCATAAATCTTTCTATAAACTGGTAGATTTTGGTTTGCTAATGTTTTGTTGAGGATTTTTACATCTATATTCATAAGGAATGTTGGTTCAATAGTCTTCTTGTGATGTCGTTGGTTTTGTTGTCAGGGTAATACTGGCCTCATAGAATGAGTTTGGAATTGTTCTCTCCTCTCTATATTTTAGAAAAATTTGTGAAGGATTGGTGTTAATTCTTTAAATATTTAGTATGATTCACCAGCGAAGCCATCTGGTCCTTTGCTTTTCTTCGTGGGAATTTTTTTTTTTTAATTCAATCTCTTTACTTGCTATAGGTCTAGCCAGATGTTCTATTTCCTCTTGAGTCGATTTCGGTGATTTGGGTCTTTCTAGGACATTGTCCATGTCATCTGGGATATCTTCATTTGTTGGTATAAAATTGTTCAGAATATTCTCCTGTAATCTTTTTTTTACCTCTGTCAGGTTGGTAGTAATGTCCCCTCTCTCATTCTTGATTTTAGTAACTTGAATCCTTTCTGCTTGGTAAAACTTAGCTAACAAACCTAGCTAAAGGTTTGTTAACTTTGTCGATCCTTTCAGAAAACCAACTTCTAGCTTCACTGGTTTCCCTCTATTATTTTTCTCTTCTCTACACATTTTTTACAATTTCTTATGATTCTGTGATTATTTCCAAATAAAAACTACAAAAAATGTACTGTGTACATTTATGTGCTGGGGATATAGTATGGCTAGGACAGACAAGAACGTGTAGCTTAATGGAGGGGAGAGAGATAATAATCAAGCAAGAAGATCATTTCTTTTTTTTTTTTCTTTTTTTTTAAGAAGATCATTTCTTAATGTGAGAAGTACCCTGAAGAAAATGGAATTTGCTGGGGTGGCGTGAGACAGCACTCCTCCACACTGTAGTCTGGGAAGGGCTTGCTGAGAAAGTGGTATTTGGGCTGAAATCCAAATGAGGGAAAGCAGGTATCCACATGAAATTCTGGAGGAGGGATATTCTTGGGAGGGCTCAGGTGACATGAACTTGGAGTGTCAGAGGAACAGAAGGAAGCCCCGTGACTACTAGAGCCCCATGCATGAGGCAGGGGGTATGAGAAGCAGGCCAGGAGGGAGCCCAAGGCCTATTCTCAGACAGCTTCCCAGGCCATGGGAGGCATGTGACTTTATTTCCAAGTGTACTGGGAAGTCATGGCCAGGGTTTTAAGTATAGGAGGGGTGCAAGCTGACATTTGTAAAAGATCACTTTGGATAGAGTAGAAAATGGAGTGGAAGGAGCCAGAAGAGAAGACAGTGAGACAGGAGGCCACTTAATAGTGCCAGCGAGAGGGAACTCCACACACTGATCAGACTTGGGAGCCACTAGAGGAATGGAGACCCAGGCTCCAAAATGGAGGAAGAATCAGCAGGACTTGCTGGTATCCTGGAAGGTGGCAGGAAGGGGCTGGGGCAGTCAAGGAATTCTTAAGAGGTGGACTTGGCAGCAGAGCAAGCAGCAATGCCATTTACTGGGCACAGGAATGTTGTAGGAGGGAGAGATGTGGGTGGGACAGGGGAATGAAAACTCAGGACGTAGGTCTCTGAAGTCTGAGAGGTCCAGTGGGCATCCAAGAAGAGATGTTGAGCAGGAAGTTGGCAGGCACTCAAGTCAGGGACTCAAAGAAGCAGGTGGGCCTTGGTGTATCCATTTGGAATCATTTTGAAGCCATGGGCCTGGGTGAGGCCAATTAAGAGAGACAGTGTAGGTGCAGAGGGTAGGAGGGTGTGCACCAAGCATGGGGTACCCCCACATCTTCCAGCAGCCCTCCGTTATCTTCCACTGAAGCCACTTCTCTTTCGAACCCAGACTCCACTTTCAGTTACCTATTGGTCAGATTGTAGCCAAGCTCCCCACGCCATGGCAGTGTGGCCTGGAGCAAGTCACTCGTCCTCCCTGAGACCTGGTTTTCTCATTTATCAAATGTGGAGAGTAACTCAAGGTTCATGTGAAGATCACATGAGGGATGTCTGAGGCCCTGGCCTGCAGGCTGTGGGTCTTTAATAAACCCCAGTGAAACTGGGTGGTCCCAAGAGGCAGTACATGCTGGTAGTCCCAGGCCTATATACCAGGATGACCATCAGGTAGACCTGGTGCCAGGGCGGCCGGGGGAATCCAGCCTGCACATGGCTTGGCCCAGAGATTTGGCAGCCCAGGGTAAGACGGCCACCTCCTCTCTCAATCTCAAGGCCCCAAATTGAAAACCTCAGCACCCCCAAAACCATGAGCCGAACTCCTTCCTGTTTTCACGTGGCAAAGCTCACCAGCCTCTGCTAAACAGAGGAAAAGGAAAAGTCATGAGAACTGGCCCCCGTCAAATCCAATGATGCTTTTTATTGCCCCGGTGTGCTCTGTTTGGTACAGCGGGCTTCCCAAATGCCACTGCTCTGCGCATCAGGGAGACGGGAGGGGGTGGCGAAGGGCCCCTCTAATCCCCAGCAGCACACATGAGCGCCTACAGAATCCAAGCAGGGAGCAGAGCAGGAAATGTGAAGCCAGAGCATCCCAGCTGCCCTGACCTATGGGACCTGTTTCTTTCAAAGTCACGAGCTGATGATCTTAGACTGGGTCACCATTCAGTCTAGCCCTGGGGATGAGTGGTATTTCTCAGCTACCTAGCACCTACCCTGCCTTCCTTTCAGTAACAATGCTGAACTTCTCCAGGGGGAATTCCTTCCTGCCCCTCTTCCCTGCTGTGGCATCCTGGTGTAACTAGCATTAAAGTGCCCACCTTCCTAGCCAGGCTGGCCGTCAGCTTTCCTCTCCTGGGACTGCATATCTCTAGCAGAGTGACAGGATGGCAAGTCAACTATAAATACTGCCAACCCCCCTGCTTCCAAAAAAAGACCACACTCTTGATGTTCATGCATCCTAGATGCTACCTAGAACCCCAATATGACTGTGGGGCCTGCCCTCTTCTGGCCTGGGTGACAGTGAATCTACCAGCTACCCAAAGACTTGCAACAAAGTTCTTTGTTGGAAATTTGTTAAAGTGAGCCAGACTCCAGTTTCTTTTGCCAACATATAAGAATCCTATGGATTATCCCTGCCCTCCAGTTCTATCTTACAGAGGGCAGAGAAACTGATTCTCAGAGAAGGCAGGTGAGTTGCCAAAGGCTATAGAGTCAAGACCAGAACGTGGGTCTCTACAAATCAGGATTTCAAAGATCCCCTTTCTTGTTTCTTCATCTTAAAATGGGAATATCTACTTTCTAATGATATCAATGCTATTACTAATAACAACAAATACACTAAGAACTGATGTTTTAGAGGCCTTTGGAAAAGGCTGGCACAGTGCTAAGCTTTTTATAGTTACGTTTGATCCTCACAACATCGTAGCAAGTACTATTATTGTGCCACTTTAGACACTAAAGTAGATGTCAGGTGAGCTGCCCATGCTGATGAAGCTGTAGATGGTAAGCTCCGAACACAGGCCTTTCTGCTTCTCAAGACTGTGTCCTGCTAAGTACAAATAAGATTATGTGTATGACACCCTGTGCCTCACACTAGGCAAGCACTGAACATGTAGTAGGTGTTTTCATTTTTCAATCCTTATTTTTTTAAAGTTAATAACTTGTTCAATTCCAACGAATTGAACTTGTTCGTTGGAATTGATAATACAGCTACATGGCAGGAGATTTAAAAGGTGCCAAAAAGCGCCCAAGGGATGTCCTCCTATTGCTTCTGTGCCTTGCCTACTTGGCTCTATGGCCCAGGGGCAGAATTTGTCCCCAGTTTTTCAGGCCCCTCCTGGAGGGAACAAATATTGAGGCTGAAGCACAGAATAGTAATGACAAGGCTGGGAGGCCCGCCTCAGCTGAGCTCCCAGTCTCTGTGTCCAACATGCCAGTGGAGAGAGGAGAAAACGCCAATGCTTTTACTTTCTTCCTTTCTTTTTGACCATTAGATACTTAAGGGACAGGAATGTTCGATGTTTGTTGGGAAGCAGGGCCCTGAGTGGGTGTGTGCCTGAACCCTGGGCCAGGCTACAGGATGTCAATGTGGCCCCACCACCTTCCAGCGGTGTGCCCTTGACCAATCAATATTCTTCCCAGGACTATATAAGATATAAGATCAGGGCAAGGACCCCAATGATGCCCAGGGGTCCCCTGTTTTGTGGCACTTGTGCTAAACTGCAGGGTGGATGAAAGGGGGTGACTTGGCTCCTCTTTGCTCCCTCTCCCAAGAAAAACCCACGGAGCAGAGATCGTCAATGAGCTGGGGGGATAGCTTCAAGGCCCTCACCTGGACCTTTCCCTCAGGCTCCTCCCACTTTGCCCAAATGAACAACAGTGGAAGATTCTATTCTTCTTCCCCTCCCCGCACCTGCATTGCAGCCCTAGCAAGGGCAGAGAAAATGCATCAAAACACAAGGCCAAGGCTCACTCTGGTACCGCCTCCACTTACAGCTAAGTTCCGATTGACCAGGTTGCCCAGGTCCCCGGGTGTGTCCGTGTTCCGGATATCCACATCATGAGGCGACACATAAAGCTTTGTGTTGTGCAGGTCAAAGAACTCAACTTCTGTGAGACCCACCGAGGATGTGTGGCCCCAGTTGGACAGGATTTCCATGGTCACATAGACGGCATCTTTGATGTCTCCACCTTTTGTTCTCGATTTGTCCTTAATGAAGAGAAAAAAAGAGTATCAAAGGATCTAAACATGACAGGCTGGATTCAGCTTACCACTAGCAACGAGTCATTTAGCCACTCAGGGTCTCAGTTTCCCCATTTTGTATAAGGAGGGTAAGAATAGCACCCATTACATATGGTTAATACCAAGACTAAATGAGCTATTTGTAAAGCACTGAAAACATAGTTACTGAGGGCACCTGGGTGGCTCAGTCTGTTAAGTGTCTGCCTTCGGCTCAGGTCGTGATCTCAGGGTCCTGGGATCGAGCCCTGCATTGGTCTCTCTGCTCAGCGGGGAATCTGCTTCTCCCTCTCTCTCACCCCACCTCCCTCATACTCTCTTGCTCTCTCTCTCAAATAAATAAAATCTTAAAAAAAAATTGTCACTGTCAACCCTCGGCAGTTAGTATTTTCCATAAGAGTTTGCAAATAAAAAATGTCTAAAAGGCATCAGATTCTTCCTGAATATGCTCTTCTTTCCTCCATACCAAGTGTTCGTGGCCTATCGGCTGAACTGGGGAAGGTGTTACAGACTAAATTGTGCCCCTCCAAAATTCAGATGCTAACATTCTAACCCCAAGACCTCAGAATGTGACTGTATTTGGAGACAGGGCCTTCAAAGGGGTAATTAAGGTAACATGAGGCTGTGAGGGTGGGCCCAAATCCAGTCTGACCCATGTCCTTACATGAAGGGGAAAGCTACACCTGAGACACACCACGGGGGCACACACACAGAGAAAAGACTGTGCGAGGACGCAGCCGGAAGACAGCCACCCGCAAGGCAGGAGAGGCCTCGGGAGAAACCACATAGGCCGACACCTTGATCTTGGACTTGAGCCCACAGACCTGTGAGAAAACACAACTCTGTTGCTCAGGCCACTCTGTCTGCAGTGGTGGCTATGGCTGCTCTAGCAAATGAATTCGGTCCGTAATGCAGGACCATGGACGAGTCACCTGACGTCCCTCAGCCTGGCTGGAGATGGGAGATGACACTACATCTCTGACAATCCTGTCACAGAGACTAAGAGAGATACAGACACCGGGGAAGAACCTGTCCGTCCAAGTCTGGACCCCCCTGTGCACTCTCTGAGGGTCCACTTGCAGCCGTCTGTCTCCGTCGCTGGTTTGAGCGTGGCCTCCTTTGCAGGGAGGCCATATGGTCCGAGGCTGTGTGGATACCATCAATAAACAGCCATGCTGCAGGATGGTTTCCCAAGGCCCCTTCGGGCCCCGACTGCAGCGCTGGTCGCCACAGATCAGTCATTCATAAAATGGTGCATTCCCCGCGTGCACATGCCCTCTGTTAATTAGCACTGGTAATCTGCAACGGTTCTGTGAGCAGGGAGTTGAGCAAATGAACAGCAACTGTTCCCTACTTATTTTTTTAATTAATAGCCAGCGAGACGTGCTATCGCTCGCAGCGTGTGTTTGGACGCGCCTTGATTGCCACGCGATGGGGACGGGGACGGGGAGGGAGGGAGGTCAGCTCCCAGCTCCCAGAAGGAACACAGGGCCTGCTTTTATCAGCCAAGTCTGCAGCTTCCTCCTCTGCTCCCACAGGGCTGTGTGGGGTCCTGGTCAGGCCCTCCCTGCTGCCCGGGGCCTGAGTCCCAGGCTTGCAGGACACTGAGAAACTTCACTGAAACTTAAGTTGGCCTCTCTCAAGTTGGGGGGTGGGTATGAGAGGTGAATGAGCTGGGGCTCTTGCGGAGTGTTGTGCTGCCAAGGTGAGCTGGGTAGGAAGTGAGAAGAAGCGGTGCTGTTCACCTTGGCTGTTGGCAGCACTGAGGAGGTCCAGATGGGAGGTAAGCCGCCTCACAGAGGGGCTGCTGGATCTCACGCTCGCGCTCGCTCGGTGCTATCTAAAACGTGTGAAGTCCTGCAGTGGGGCTTCAAAATGAAGAAGCTGAAGGTCTATTATCTAAGGAAGTGTCACAACTTGTCGGTGCTGCAATTAGATGGCTACTCCTGCTTCTGAATTTCTTGATGTGGGATCTCTAGCAGGGGGGCTAAGGTGGACGCAGCTCCTTGTCTCCTGCTCTCACTGCCCCATCTCTCACCAAGAATATCCGGTTTTCCTGTCGGGAAGTCACCCCTTCTCTTTCCTCAGCCATGAGGATGGTCTTAGAGGGGTACAGACCCTTCCCACCTCGAGGAGGACTGGTCCAATAAATCAGTGTGGCCTGTCCCCTGAGCCACCAGAAGGGGGTTGCTCAGCGATGGGCATGTGACCCAATCTCAGTTCTGTGCGTGGAGGAAATGCTCTCCTCTTCTGACTATAGGGCCTGAGGGGATGAAGGCAAGAGGTGGGAACCACTCTGGCTACTGAAGGGTCTCAGGGAGACGGCAGCACCGGGCCTGGGTGCTGAGGTGGGGACAGAACTCAAGGATGTAGCTGGCATTGTGCAGATGCAGTGTGAGCTGCTGGATCAAGCCCCACCTGGTCCTCACTGTGACATTTATTACAAGAGTCTATCATTTCCTTCCCTTCATTGGATAAGTCAGTTTGCCCTGGGTTTTCTGTTTGCTATAAGGAGATTGATCAATCCAGGTTCTCTTTAATGTGGCTGAAGCTTTATCACACTTAGGGTCTTCATGGCTTAGAAAGCAAATGCTCCATGCAGGAGATATGAAAGGGGGTAAAGCTTTGAATTTTCTAGATGTCAAACTTGCAACTGATATTTGCTGGCTCCTCCTTGCCTTGTGCCAGGCATTGAGGTGCCCACCCTCACAAAACCCTTCTGTTTTATCCTCACGGCAGCCCATGGCAGTGGATTATTTTACCCAATGCAACAGCTGCACACTCCCAGGATCAGAGAGCTTAAGAGGCTTCTCTGAGGTCACATGCCCTCTAAATGATGGTGCCAGACTCAGAGACACAACTCTGGTCTAGGCTGGTGAGCTTTGGGGAGCGGGGGGGGGGGGGGGGGTTGCTTTCTGATCTCATGGGAGTTTTACGTGTGGCTCTGGGAGGGTTTAAGTGGCCAGTAATAGGAATGGTGAACGCCTTGGACAAAGGAAGGGCTGAGAAGGATGTACCGGACACACACCTTCTGACACAAAAAGAAATGCAAGTCCTCATTACCCTTCTGCCTGGATGGCACCGTGGCCTTTTGGTTCACGGCTCTGCTGCGCTGACACATCACACGGCCGTGGCTTCGCACAGTTCCACTATCATACTGGACTCAATGAAGATTAACATCACCTTTTACAGTTAACTGTGTATCCTTACGATTTTCATTCTGCATAATCTCCATAATGATAATTCCCCTCCTTTTATACCACTGCATTGTGCTGATATATCATGCCTCCCTGATTAACTCCGTTATCATGAGACATTTCTGTTATTTCTTGTTCTTTTTTTTTCTCCCTCATTTTTCCCTACTTCCAACCATTCTGCAACAGACATCTTCATGCCTATAGCTTTTGCTTTCTGTTGAGTGATTTCCTTAGGGTGAGGAAGTGGGATCGCTGGGCTGGGAGAACATTAAGTATTTCTAAGGTTCTTCCTGAGCCCGGCCCTCCTGCTTTTCGAGAGGGCTCCACCCATTTATAGTGCTGCCAGCAGAGTAAGCCTGCTGTGGCCTTGCCAGTCCTAGAGGTTATCATCAAAGATCATTGGTGAACTCAGATATCAAGTAGGACATTAAGGTTGCTCTAATCTGCATTTCTTGGTTATCAGTGATGTTGGACGTTCCTCTGTGGGCTTACATGGTATATTGTGTGGACGGGCTTCTCTCTGCTGCAACCCTTTTCTCCATCCCCTGCCTGTCTAGGTACTGGGCAGGGGGGGCATGGAGCCTCCTGTAGAGACATGTTAAGTTGACTGCTGTTGGCCACCCCCACCGCACAGAGATGATTGCACCAAGGGGCCCTTCCTCCCTCAGCTTTCCGGCGAGACACCGAATGCATCTAGAAATCCCTATAAGTCAACATTCTTACCTCTGGGTCTAGCATTGGTTCCTCCATTGGTGAAGCGACCCTGCTGAGACGGGCAGAGTCGCTTTCGATGGCCTGGAGGACTTTCAGAAGCCTCTGCTGTTGTCTGAAATGTAATTTTGTTTTAGCAGTCAGGCAGTAACAGATGGCACACAACAGAGAGCAGGCCCATCAAGGCGACAGTGCTTACTTTTCTAACTCAGAAGTAGAGTCGTTTGAGAAGCTAGTTCCCACCCCGCGTACAGTTCAAAGGCGCACACAGGCTGTTCCCCCCCACCCTTTCTGATAACTGTACAACTGGTGATCAAAGAAGAGCCAAGGAGAGGAAATTGTTTGGGGCTAGATGGCCATCAGATCTCCCTAAACTGACTGGTAACTCGGAAGGGTCTAGAGCAGGGAGCCGCAGATACGGCGTGCAGCCTGGTTTTACATGGCCTGGGAGCTAAGAACCGCTTTTACCTTTCGAAGGTTGTTCAAACAAACAAACAAACAAACAAACAAACAAACAAAAAAAACCAAACAAACAGTGAAAAGTCTGAAGTCTTCATATCTGGCCCTTTGCTAAAAAACATCCGCTGCTCCTGGCCTAGAGACCTACTTCATGCTTCCTGTTTCTGGGGCTGTAGGCATTCCTGACTCAGCAGAGTAGGGTTTGCAAATGCACCCCACATGTGCTGTTTAAGATGGAGTACCCTCAACACCCTGGAACATCAAGGATCTTGAGGATGAAGCAAGAAGCCTCTGGTGACGTGTATGCTGTTCGTAAATAGAACTGTATCAGATCTAAAATATCCTCCAGCACCGGCCTTTTCCCGTGCAGAGGAACCTGGGGGTTCTTACTCATGGCTGCATGGGTACACAGCCCTGGTTTCCAGTCTGGGGTCTGCAGGCTCTTAGAAAGATGGCTAGCACTGCCTCTCCAGAGGTTTTCTGCAGATTACAAGGATACTCCTCTGGGGCGGACACACATGTGGAGGGTGTACAGCTTGGGCTGGAAATTCTTCTTTTGTGCAGAGAAAAAGCTCCCCCCACAACACTGACCCCTCTTTGGGCTGCCCCAGACCCAGCCCAGGGCCTCTGCTGAGTGACCAGCATGCCCTCTCACCCCTAAGCCAGGCACAGGCATTTTGCAGAGAGCATGGTGCATGAAGCCCCATGCACTGGCCTGGCGAGTGTGGCCATGTGCCAGAACATGCTTGAGACAACCAGCTAGACCTGGTGCATCTTTCTGAAGACTAGAGGGAAGACACTGTTTTGGAATGAAAATTTGACAGTTCCAATAGCTGCTCTGATGCATTAATGGAACCAAAGGCTGTATATCAACAGACTTAACAGGAAAAAGAAGGCTGAAGGGACATGGCTCAGGGTCGTTCTCGCCCTCTACCCCCGGCCCCATTGAGTTCACCACTATCTGCTGCACAGTGTCCTTTGGTGGAAGCCCCTGAGGAGGATGAAGCCTTATACAGGGGAGACCGAACCGAACCGAACCTGCAAAGACCCATTGGCTGGAAAGATATCAAGTCCACTCCTCGGAGGGTGGGGGGTGGAAGGGGGATGGTCTAAGGGAGCAGTTTTACATGTTCTGGAATAACACTGGAGAAGCAAAGAGAAACCTCGGTTAATGAGATCCCCGTGGCTTCACTGCTACAGGATTCTGGTTTTGTTTTGAAGCTGCCTCAGTAAGTACCTGCTCCCCAAAAGGCCGATTCTGTCAATGGCTTCGCTGACGGCTCTGGCTCCCCCTGCCGCCCTGGCCGGCTCCTGTGGGCTGGTCGTGCTGGTTGGGCTGGTCGCACTGGTTGGGCAGATCACGCTGGTAGCAGCGGGGGTAGGAAGCTGCTGGTCAAGCAGGAAGAGGTTATAGGAATGAGGTATGAGAGGGACAGAGCCTACAGGGACTCATGAGATCCAGGACCCCCACCATGATCTCTGCAGAGACAGAGATTTCTGTTTCTTATGATCCTGGAGGTCCCAGGAAAAGATCTCTTCAATCAGCTATTGAAAAAACTTCCTCTCATCAGAATCTCTCCCCCTTCTGTCACACCCCTGCCCTGCATGCTCCAAAGTAACCAGGCTCCATGGAAGCATTCCAGTAACATCCTTAGGGCCTTTGCATTTTTAATCCTCCTTCTTTTTTTTTTTTTTAAATTTTATTTATTTATGATAGGCACACAGTGAGAGAGAGAGAGGCAGATACACAGGCAGAGGGAGAAGCAGGCTCCATGCACTGGGAGCCCGACGTGGGATTCGATCCCGGGTCTCCAGGATCGCGCCCTGGGCCAAAGGCAGGCGCTAAACCGCTGCGCCACCCAGCGATCCCCCTCCTCCTTCTTTTACATTTATTATCTCAACTAGAAATGTGTTCAGCTCTCCATCAGCAAGTGATTTTAGTCACTGGAAGCTCTGTGGGTCCTGGGTCAGGTCAGGTCATCCAGAAGTCATGCACCATGCGGTGGGCAGTGCCGCAGACTGGTCAGAAATGTCAGCTGGCGACAGCTCAACACCACCAGGAAAGAACAGAACAAAGAGGGGGGACACATAAAGGAAACCCCACTATGGTGCTCTAGGCGGCACTGCTTCCTTCGAGTGCTCTCTCCTCCTCTCCCCTCCTCTTCTCTCTTCCCCACTGTCCACACCTTCCCTCTGGTGCTATGCATTCCCACCATGTCAGGTTTCTTCTTGCTCCTGGATCAGGAGGACCTCATTCCCACTTCAAAGCATCTGCTGTCCCTTCCACCTGGAATGCTGTTCTGTTTCTGGCTGGTTCCTTAAGAGACAGGACTCAGTTCAAGTGGGGCCCTCTGAGGGGCTTCCTCGGGCTACCCTTTCAGAGAGTAGCCACCATCTATCATCTTTTACTGTCATCTCTCTCTGAAGTCACCTGGTTTATTTATGGCTTTATTTGCTTGTTGTCTGCAAGCTCCCTGAGGCCAGGGGCTAATCTGATCTGATTTAGCCACCTCTGTATTCTGAGCACATGGCACAGACCTGGGCACAATCTAACAAAGATGTTGCTGGGTGTTTTATTAGTTCACGTCGGAATTTGCCAGGGGCCGTCACTGCTGAGATTGGCCTGACTGACCTCGGTAGATACAGATATAATTTATTTATTCAGGAACCCAAGATCGATTTTTATGTTGTCTTGTCAAGAAATAGAAATGTAACAAGAGGGACACTTGGGTGGCTCAGCGGTTTAGTGCTTGCCTCTGGCCGGAGGCGTGATCCTAGAGTCCCGGGGGTTGAGTCCCACATCAGGCTCCCTGCATGGAGCCTGTTTCTCCCTCTGCCTGTGTCTCTGTCTCTCTCTCTTTGTGTCTATCATAAATAAATAAATAAAATCTTAAAAAAAGAAAGAAAGAAAGAAAGAAAGAAAGAAAGAAAGAAAGAAAGAAAGATATGTAACAAGGAATTGGAGTCCCCAGGCCTGCGTAAGTTCTGGTTTCCACTTGTAATCTGGGGCAAGCTACTCCAGCCCAGCTTTCCCATCTGTGAAATGGGCCAAATGACACCATGCTCAGGGAGCACAGGGAGGGCCTGCTGGGACCACATTGGGAAAACCCACTGGAGGTCCCCAGGTACTGCTGGGAGCAGTGGGCACAGGGCTTTGTTGCTCCTCTCAC
This sequence comes from Vulpes vulpes, assembly GCF_048418805.1. Taxonomy (NCBI): domain Eukaryota; kingdom Metazoa; phylum Chordata; class Mammalia; order Carnivora; family Canidae; genus Vulpes; species Vulpes vulpes. The sequence continues at coordinate 93,736,142 of NC_132782.1, forward strand.
CAACCTCAGGGCTCTCTTCCTTCCCCTTCAGTAGACTGGTCCACGATTTTGCTGGTGGTCCCTCTGTGTCCTGGAATGATATAATCACATGATCTGAGGTCAGAATAAAGTCATCCATTGTATACTCTGCACTGACAGATGAGGGTACAGAGGTGCGGGGACTGTCCTGAGATCCCAGAGACACAAACGTCGGGGGCAAAGCACTGAGCTCCAGGAAGACAGACAACAGGTACTGCTCGATGAATGCCCCAAAGGGCAGCCTGTGTTAGGGCCTGGGGAGCAACAGGCAGTTTGGACAGGGCCCAAGGCTTGCAGGCAGGCAGTCCTCAGTGCCTTCCAAAGACATGACCTGGGCAAGCTGCCTTGCTCCCTGGGGGCCATCAGTCACATCTACGAAATGGGGCGATGAAACCAGGCCTGCCTGCTTCTGACTTCTTGTGGGCTTCCCATGGGACAAGCTAAGACAAAGGGTTTCAACAGGTGAACCAGGGAACCTGCTTCTGGGAAGGGACATGTATACTGAGGCATGTCTGAAGCCTCCAGCTCTTAAAGGGTCCTTACTCCACCCCACTACATATCCTCCTGCTTCTTGCTCAAAGCTGACAGCAGCGGGCACACACTCAAACACCTGCTGCTGGGCCAGGGAGGTTTCTGGAACAGGTGCAGTGGGGCAGGGGCAGGATGACAGGGAGTGCTAAGGGCTGCAGAGGCCTGAGGGTCTTATGCTCTGGGGAATGAGGTCTTTCCAGAGCAGCCAGGGCTGTTGTCTACTCCATTCTTTCTCTGACCCCAGATGCAACCCTGCTCTAAGGTATCCAGGGCCTGAAGGGAGATCAGCAAGGGTTAGAGGCAAACTGGCATCTACCTTAGGCTTTCAGAAGCAAACAAAGAAGAGGGTGAAGGAAACGGGGAGCTTTGGCAGGTTGGTGAGCAACTGTGCACCAAGCAGGAGACGTGCAGCCAGTCTGAGGTCAGGGATTTCTACAATGTCTCTCTCCTCACCAAGAGCTCTTTGCAAGCGCTGTTCAGACACCACTGGGTCCCTGAGTAGCCTCCTGTGTGGTCCTTTCCCTCCGCCCCTGGACGCACCTGCAGTGGGCTGGTGGGGGGCTCAGCCTTTCTGCTGAGGAGCGCCCTCTGCAGGGCTTCATTCTCCACCTGGATGGCCCTGAGCACCGCAGAGGCGTCTTCCTCCCGGTCCTCAGCCTCCTGCATGGGTTTTCGGGTTGCTGATAGGGGTCTCTCACGCCGGCTTCCAGGTCCTGTGGGCAGGAAACAGGGTGGGGGGGTGCTCCTTTAGATTGCGTTTTCGGAGTGCCTCTCCAAATCTATTAGACCCAAATTGAGGAGCATTCTATAAAACAACTGGCCTGTACTCTCCAAAAATGTCAAGGTCATGCAAGACAAAGAAAAAAGGCCTGCTGAGCTATTCCAAATTAAAGGAGACTGGGCAGACACGGCAACAAGAATGCAGTGGCGTTCCTGGCACTGGATCCTGGGTTGGAAAGCACTGGTGTGCAGGACATTACTGCAGCGAGTGCAGAAATCCCAACAGAGTTTGTGGTGTAGATAATAGTATTGTATTAATGCTAACTCTCCTGAATTTCCTGAGTGCTGCGGTAATGTAAAAGGAATGCCCCAGTCTTAGGGGATACACACTGCAGGGTTCAGGGGTGAAGGGGAACGATGACTGCAACTTAATCTCAAATGATTAAAAAATACACACACATATACACACACACACACAGAATACAAATATAAATCAGCAGGGATGAGGGGCAGCTGGCTAGCTCAGTTGGTTGAGAGTGTGACTCTTGATCTTGGGGTCATGAGTTCAAGCCCCAAATTGGACTTGGAGCTTACTTTAAAAAAAAAAAAAAAAGAAAGAAAGAAATCCCTCAATCAATCAACCGGGACAAAATGTTAATAGTCAGTGAGTTGGGTCGAAGTGTATATGGAGTGTCATTTGTACTCTTCTTACAACTTTAAGTTTGAAATCTCATCTAAATGAAAAGCTGTAAACAATTAACGCTCTAACAAAGTACCTGTGAGGAATAATATATGCTGTCATGGAGACAGATGGGTATTGGGGAACATTTTACTTTATTTTGTTTTGTTTTTCCAAGGGTAACAAGAATTGCAAAGACTTTACATCTCAATTTTAGAAAGAAGTGTTGCAAAGCTGCAGTCGTTTCCAGAAGTTCCAAGGAAAGGACAATTGGTTTTATAAAGTATAAAATGACATGCAAACAGCACACAGTAAGACTGGCTGAATAAAATAAATTACGGTCTACCCACCCAACAGAGGGCTTGCAGCAGAAAAAGAAAAGCATACTAAACTATCTACAGATACAATGAAAGGATGACTTGAATTTGCTTCCTAATCATCTGGGCAGTGGGTGGGGATGTAGATGAAATGACACTGATCATCAATTCACGACTGCCAAGGCCAGGTAAGGGACACATGGGGGTCACTATAACATCCTCTCAATTATGTGTGGATTCTTTCAATATTAGGGGAAAAAAACCTCCCTTTTAAAATAGAACTGCTCAAAATGTCTCTACTGGAATGCTTAAGGAGGCTTTCACCTATTGGCGTTCATCCCCTCGGCAAGTATTTATTGAGTACCATGGTGCCAGGCTCTGTCCTTGGCACTGATGATACAGAAGTGACGACACAGATTGAGAACCCCACCCTTGTAAAGTAAGACCATAAGCCAGGGGAATAGTGAACAAAATAGAGTGTTAGATGTCCGAAAATGTTATGGAAAAAACAGGCAAGACAGAATGGAGTAGAGCTGCAGGGTGGTGCCGTGCTCCAGGCACCGGTGTGGTGAGACCCATGTGGGGTGTGTTAATGGAGCAGCAAGGTGCAGCGGGCAGCAGGAGAAACAGGTTGGGGAGGTCTGAGTGGGGCAGGGAGGGCCAGGTTACTCAGAGCCCTGGAGGTCACTGCAAAGCTATCACTCTGAGTGAAATGGGGAGCCACTGTGGGCTCTAGAGCAGGGGAGGACTTGACCTGACTTCAATGCTGAGTGGAGAACAGACTGAAGGGAGGTGGAGGTGACAGCAGGGAGACTAGGTCTTTAGGAGTTTCTGGCTGCAGCCAGGGGAGGCACGGCAACAGAGGAGAAGGGACACAGACTGTGGTCAGATCCTGCATATGCACAGAAGGCAGGGCTCATGGTGTGTCTGACAACTTGGATGTGGCTGGGAGAGAGGAAGGGTTGAGTTGCAAGGGCTATGCATGGAGCAGTTTTGGGAGCAGAGAGCGGGGGCTCCGGTTCGGACAGATGATTGGGTCTAAGATGTGATTCAGGCATCAAAGTGGAGCCACTGAGTCACACATACACACACTGGTCTGAGTTTGGGAGAAGAAGGTCTGCGCCCAGAGATGTGAATTTGGCAGAAGCAACTGGATTGTATCATTTAGCAGTAAGGTCAAAGATCGACATTGATGCTGATCTCTAACAAACTGGGAATTCACAGGTATTACCTCTTGGGATATATAAAATAGCATCCTTGCATCCTCATGGCCTCAGTAAACCATCCACCCTGAGTACTGGAGACTTCTGTCCTAGCACTTGTCCCTTCTGCTGTGTTGTGTTAGAACGCTGCATCTGAGGGAGAGTTCTAGCAGCGACATCTAGACTGGCATTGGGAGGAGAGGAAAGGAACCACAGTGCAGCTCCCCTGAGCTGGCTTCCAGTACAGCTGGGCACGGGGCTAATGGGAGACCATGGGTTTTTATGAAAAAGCTAAAACTAAAATGAGAGGGTATCAATTTCTACCAGGCACCCAGGAAGTGACTGTGAATTTGAATGCCCTGGGCCAGAGGCCACAGCCCAGATCCAGCCAACACCTGCCATATAGGGCTACACTCTTCATGTGGTCATTTTTTCCCAAGAAAAGCTAGAATTTGAAATCTACGTGAAGTCCCCTGAATTTTATTTGTTCATGCACATATCCTGGTTTTAAAGAAAGCTTATGAAGGCCAGTGGAGCCCAAGGGCTGGCCTACCCCAAGGCAACGACAAGTCCAAGCTGCTTTCCCAGGAGGGTCAAGGGCACTCAAAGGAACCTCCTGTGTCTGCAGGTGTCTAGCCTGGGCAAAACAGCTGGTGGACTATTTTCTGATTTTGATGTACTGTCTCTGATCATTGCCCCAACGCAGGTCCTAGGCACAGAAAGGTAAGAAGCTGCTGGAAAAGTGACCTGGGATTCTTCTCACCCCAGTCTTTACTGCTCTACTGTCTTCTTGTTTCATCTTATCAGGGATTCCATGGCTCTGCAATGGGTTAGGGAGTGGGGAAGGAGGGAAGGAATGAGAAGGTAAAACAAATACCCAAACACAGAGCAGAAAGGAGGAAGGTGAGAAGCAGCTCAGCTTAACAGGGGGTGGGGATCCTTATTGGTATGGAAATTAAGCTGGATAAAAGGGATACAGAAGTCAGGGAAATAGAGATCAAAACCACCAGTCAGAATGGCTAAAATTAAGACAGGCAACAACAGATGTTGGCGAAGATGCAGAGAAAGGGGGACCCTCTTACGCTGTTGGCAGGAATGCAAGCTGGTACAGCCACTTTGGAAAACAGTGTGGAGGTTCTTCAAAAAAAGTTAAAAATAGAGCTATACTCTAACCCAACAATTGCACTACTAGGGATTTACCCTAAAGATAATGAATGCAGTGATCAGAAGGGGCACCTGCACCCCAATGTTCATAGCAGCAATATCCACAATAGCCAAACTGTGGAAGAAGCCACGATGTCCTTCGTGAATGGGTAAAGAGGATGTGGCTTATATATATAATGGAATATTACTCAGCCATCAAAAGGATGAATACTTACCAGTTACATTGATTGGCATGGATGGAACTGGAGGGTAATTATGTTGGATGAAATAAATCAGTCAGAGAAAGAATCTTATCATATGGTTTCACTCATACGTGGACTGTAAGAAACAGTGCAGAGGATCATGAGGTAAGGGAGGGAAAACTGAATGGGAAGTCATCAGAGAGGGAGACAAACCATAAGAGACTCTTAACTCTGGGAAACAAATTGAGGATGGCTGGAGGGGAGGTTGGTGGGGCAATGGGGTAACTGGGTGATGGGCATTAAGGAGGGCACATGATGTGATGACACTGGGTATTATATGCAACTGATGAATCACTGGACACTACATGGGAAACTATGTGCCATATGTTGGCTAATTGAGAAAAAAAAAAGAGGGATGCAGAGAGCCACATGGGGCTCAGGTCCTGGAAGTAGCTGGGGGGATAGGGACAGGGAGGACGAGTGAAAGGAAGCTAAAGGACATGGTCTTGAGCTACACTGAAACTGGAACTGAAAAATCTACATGCTTGCCCCTCGGGTGGCTGAAGCAGAAATGGGTTCCCAGCGAGGCAAAGGTGTTATCACACAGGCTCTCAGCTCTCACTAGGCTGAGGAATGACATGCTGCCCTGGGGGAACAGAGCCCCTGGCCTCACAGACCTCACAGTCATGGGGCAGAGAGGGCCAGGGATCAGGCAGGTGGACATTGGCCCTACCAACAGGTGGTGACAAGTGCTACCAGAAACAAAGTGAGGTAGAGGCCAGAGATGATCAGGGAAAGCACACCACTTGGCTAGGAGGGTGACATCTGAGTGGAGACCTCAAGGCAGTGAGCCCTGTGAGTAGCCACATGGGGAGGCTGTTTTAGGCCAAGGGAATAGCAGGTGGCAAGGCCCTGAGGTGGGCGGGGCTTGACAGATGAGGAATGCAAGGTGGACTGGAGTGGGCAGGAGTGTGGAGAGGTCTTAGCCTTGGTTCTCATGTAGCCTCAAGGCCACATCAACTCATCAGGCCTTGTGCTACAAACCTGGCACTTGGCATGATGATTTTTGTCAAAGGCTTTTATGGAAAGTGATTTCGAACTCAAACCTTGCAACCTCAGTTTCTGTGAATATCACTAAAGCATACTTTTTCCTCCATCATCTGCAGGAAAGCAGAGCTGAAAAATTCAAGACCCCTTCTGATCCTATGGATAATTCTATAAATAAGGGACTAAGGTCGTGTGTAAAGCTCAACAAGTGTGCTCACACTCTGATGTTGGGGGGTGTGAACCCCCAGGTTGGTGGAAGTCTCAGGCAGCGCCAGGACAAGCAGAACATGCAATTCATGAGGTTCTTCTCCGTTCCCTGCTTGGAGCACGTATAAAGTCGGTCCAAAAAGAGCTGTGTGGTGACATCTGCCTTTCTACCATCTTTATGTGGGCAAGTGGCCTGCCCTCCTGTGCCTCAGTGGTCTGCAGTGAGACAACCATCTGCCCTTGGCCGCTGAAACCCTATGCTTGGCTCTTCTTGGAAGAGGGTACCAAGGAAGGTTTGTTTTTTTGTTCCAGGGGGGTCCAGTTCTGTCTGCACAAACTCCCCTGCCCCAGGCATCTTTCATTTGGGAGGGAATGCTCCTCCAGCAGCATGATCGTTGTGAGCTGCCTCTGCCCTTTGAGTTGTATTATGCTAAGAAGATGCTTTTAAAAATTAAATCACCCTTTCTCCGAGTGAAGGTCAACTCTGCAGCTCAACTCTGCAGCTCTACTACCAGAGCTTTCCCCACCCGTGGCTTCCAAGAAATGTCCGCACACGGTGCCTGCGTCCTCCTGAACCACATTTCTGCTGACCAGCTTGTGTTTACTGTGCATTTCCTCACGACACATGAGGCAACCACCTTTTAACTCGTTTTGACGCTCTCATTGCTCACTTGGGTGAGCTGGTTTTGTACCAGCCTGAACACCACATGAGGGTGGATTTATTTTCGTCATACACCTAGAGAATGGCAGATTTATTCACACAATAAATTTGTGCCACCAGCAAGAACCAAACTGCACATTTTAATTTATCCCACACTGCTTTTTTCTGGTAGAAAACGATCCCTCTTCCATTAACTTCACTTTCTCTTGGCTTCACCAAAACTTGCCTTTTCTCTCTCTCTCTCTCACAGAGAAACAAAGAGCTTATCAACACGGGAGATATACCATGATATAATATGGCACATGTCACATAAGAAGACCGAAGGATGTGGGGCTGCCGGTCAGCTCACGGCCCAGGTGACTCGTTCCCACCTACCAGCTCTGACTCAAAAAAGCTCAAATTCAGAGTCTCAGCAAAATTATCCCTTACCACACGTGTGGGGGCTTTGAGATCACCTGGGAATCCACTGAAATGGCAGAAATTACATCTGAGAATATAAAGGTCTACAGTAAAAATCACAAGCCAGCAGCCCACAGACCAAATCCAGCTACAGATGTATATTGTGTGACTTTGAATTTTTTTTTTTTGGAAATAGATGCCAAGCTTTTTTTTTTTTTTATTTTAAAGAGGAAATCCACCTGAAAATCGGAATTCCTGGTGGTCTCTTAGAAAGTCATACAATCTGGTAACCCCTGACTGGCATTCCCATATGGCCATCAGAGGCTGGAGCTGGGTAGTGGTGCCCCCTTTACATCTAAAGCACTCCGGGTTCCATAGTACACCCCCACTCCCTGTGGTCATGAGCCCATCAGCCTGGAAACTGTGCACTGATTTGTGTGGCAAAAGTTCCAGGGAAACAGCTGACTTAGCCCTGAGTCCTGAGATGCCCACTCACCTCCAAAATCCAACTGGCAGGTGGGTAGGGGGCTGCACCTGAGACAGTGGTCTACACCTGACTACCCCATACCTCCCTGCATTTCACTGTGGTACAGTCTCATCAGGCCACACACTTCCCATGATGACAAGTGTCCACTAATTCCTCTCCTCCCCCCCTTGAGCTGTGCTGCTTTGCACCGTGATACAAAGGGTGGAGTCTGTTTCTCTAGCTAGGCTTGTCCTGGTGATTTTCTTTGCCCAACAGGTCATTGGACAATCATGACCAAGCAGAGACTTAAAAAAGCACTTACACTTTGGGGTGTGTCCCCTCTTGCTTCCCTGAGATCACCACGGGCTGGCTAGCAAGACTATGTGGAACAGAGACAATCATCTTAGCTGAGGTCTAAGGGCCAAGTGGCCTGCATGACTCCCTGTTTGAGACCATCCAGCTCAGCTGCACACCAGCTCACCATGGAGCCACTTAGGGACTCCTGAGCGAAAGCAAAACGGTTGTTGTTTCAACCCACTGCATTTTGGGGCAGCTTGTTAGTGGGCTATAAACAGCTGATACACCTGGCTTGTCAAGACCTGTGTTCTTACCTCTAGAGCTTCTCTAGGCCTCTCCATGGGCAGATGCTGTCTGTAACTCTAATACTCATCCTTTTGCCACTGGCTCTTCTTCAGCCCATGAATGCATATAATTTTCAAGGTAGGCAATCAGGGCTCCCCATGCCACCCTGACTCACTGGCTCTGCTCTTCCCTCTTGGATAGGATGGTCCTTTGGTCCTTACCCTGCCTTTGGAGAATCTGTAGCAAAATGTCCTTTGTGCTTAATTTGTCTATGAAATGAATAACAGCTGCTTCTGGCTTCCCTGCAGTAGTGACCACATGCACAGCACCCATGTTTTCCTTTGGGGAACTAACTGGCCCTTCCCCACTCTTCTCAGGCTGCAGAGTTTGGACAGATCTGACCCCACGTCTGGCCCAGCCTGGGGAAATGAGAGACATGTCTCTCCCTGTCCATGGAGATGAGAGATGTTTTCAGGGGAGAGTTGGTTCTTGGGCTCTGTTGGAATTATTAGGAAAGGAGCAGTCCCTTTCCTTAGGGTTGCTGAGCCAGTAAGAGAGAGCCTAGAGCTCCTGGGGGCCATCCACGGGCCATGCCTGAGACTAGGGATGTGGTTCTCAAAGTGTGGTCCCTGGACTGGCAATATCATCATCATGGAACTAATGATGCCAATGTTAGGTGATCAAAATATTTCAGTTCCATTCTAGATGCATGGAATTAGAAACTGGGGCTGGTGCCCCAAAATCTGTGTTTTCATTTGTTTTGCAAATAATTCTGATGCATATTCCAAGTTTGAGACCTGCTGGACTGAAGAAGAGTAGAGCTAAGTGATGGAGAAAACAGCCTCCTGGTGATATCATCTGGGCATCTAGATCCCACCATGCCTGAGGCCAAATCTATAGTCTTGGACTTTCCAGGTGTGGGAGCAATACATTTTCCTTTGTTGCTTCAGCCAGTTTGGATTTCTGTCACTTGCTATTAATAACGAACACTGACTAACTATGTTATAGGACTCTGGACTTTGGCAGAATGGTCTTTCTGCTGCTGGTACCTGACAGAAATGCTAAGTGCTGGGCTGTCAGGGTCCTCTAACTCAATCATGCTGAGGGGTGTTACTTTATTTCTATGGTTGGCAGCTTGTCTGAGAAAAGTGGTCCAGATATATCACTTCCCTAGAGCACTCTGACAACTTGGATAGTAAACTTTCTGCATTAAAGACTGATGTTCTTTCACCCTCAAGAAGACAACAGGTCTCTGGAAGTCTTGTGGAAAACTCATGGGTAGAGATTGAAGCAATACAGGCCATGAGACCCCTTCATTAGAACCAGGGCAGTTACAGTGAGAGAGAGGAATTACGCTCTTGTACATCATATGCACATTTAAGTGACATGAATTCAATTTTATGACCTTGGCCAAAGGAAAAGGGGCAGTGGGAGAAATAACTCTTTAAAGAATGCAGGCAATAGGTTGTACTTCTGGTAATGTTAATATAGACCAACTCTTCCTTGGAGCACAACTAGAAAACCTGGACTAAATATTATACAAATCTGCCTGAAAAAAGAAATTTGGGGACACCTGGGTGGTTCAGTGGTTGAGCGTCTGCCTTTGGCTCAGGTCATAAGGGTCTTGGGATCAAGTCCCCTGTAGGGAGCCTGCTTCTCCCTCTGCATGTCTCTCATGAATAAATAAATAAAATCTTTAAAAAAAAGAAAAGAAAAAAAAAGAAATTTGTTTAAAGATATGGAGAGTGAATAGGGCTGTGAAAGATTATAGGGTCAAAAGTGGCAGGAGAAGGAAACCCAGGGAGGTGAACCCAGCACCTGAGAAGTGTTTTCCCTAAAGGAGCTGTTGACCCCAGGAGGCTGAGCAGAACTGGCGACAGACTCAGGGTCATAGCCTGAGAGTCAGGGTGGACCTGGAAAGAGCCAGGAGCAAAAGAAAGGTTGGCAATGTGGGCAGCCCAAATTATTACTGTGTAAAATTAAAACTAATAGCAATCATGGTAAAGATGATATTGTCATCTAGTGAGGTTTGAGATCTAGACAAAATTAAAAAGCATGACAATAGTAGCATTTAAGTGAGGAGGAGGGTAAATGGAGTTATGGAGTTGTAAGGTCCTTCCACTGAATGGGAAGTGGTAAGCCTGCTAATTTAAAGTAGATACAAATAAGTCAAGAATGTGTGTTGCAATCTCAGATAATGACTGAAAGAACGATAAAAGGACGTACAACTAACAAGCTAGTAGAGAGGGAAAGAGGGAACAACAGAAAGTAATCAGTTCAAAAGAGGGCAAGAAAGGAGAGAAAGAGAAACATAAAACAGGCGGAACCAATAAAAAGCAAACAATACGATAGATTTAAATTCAAGCATACCAGCAATTACATTAAATGTAAATGGACTAAATGTGCCCATTAAAACACGCAGATTGTTAGAGGATAAAAATAAAACCCAATTACACGCTGCTTACGAGAGACAAACTTCAATGTAAGGAAGGAGAAAGTTTGAAAGCAAAAGGACGAAAGAAGACACACCATGTAAACAGTGACCAAAAAAGAAAGCTGGTGGGCTTTAGGGCAAAGAGCACCGCTAGGATGAACAGGAGACAATGAAGTGATAAAAGGTTCCATTCACCAGGAAGATATAAAGAGGCTCATTTGTGCATGCCCCCCAAAAGACAGCCCCCTACAAATACAAAGCATGTAAGCAGTCCAGATTTTGCCTGGAAGGGTCAGCTAATTTGATTAGCTTGTCTTCTCGGGAAGCCTCAGGTTCCTGATGCCTCTGGGGGTGTGAACATCCGGTGCCCTTAGGATAATGCCAGTGTCTAAAAACACACATTTTCACTGCAGCCCAGATCCTAAACAAAGCCAACTGCTTCACCTGGGGCTCAGCCAAGAAGTTGGGATTATTCCCACCCTGGTGGAGAGATGATGCTCTGGGGCTTGCTGGAGATGATATGTCTGTAAGGGGTGGTCTACACAGAGCCAAATATATACACATATGCTGCCCTTCATTGTCAATTTGAGGAGATTTCCAAGGGTTTCTTTGGCCACCAGCTGCACTTTTTCTGACCTTTAGAACCTAATCCTTGTGTGAAAAGTGGCTCCGCCACAGTCCCAGTGCGAGGGTGGTGACAATGTCCTAGTTTTCAACTTTCTTCACATTTGGCTTATGTAGGGGCCAAGTATATTTGACAGGCTGAGCTCCAAATCTGTTCAAAATGAAGATTCCACTACCTCAGACAGTGTCATCTTTTGGGGAGTGGATGGGACAAATTACTGTAAGAATCAAGTACCAGGGACAGCTGGTAATCTGATTTTTATCAGAGAGACTCAGTGACATGCATTTTTTTATGTGAATGTATGCTACTTTGCCACAGTGGCCAGGAAACTCAGAGTCACTACTGAACACCCCCCTCATTTCTTCACCCCCTGGCTTCATCCCACTTTTTTCTCCACTTGCCTTCTCTGCACTCTCATTTCCACATATATTTATCAGTCTCGCACCACATGCTGCATATAATTAGTTAAAACATGCCAGAATTTTCTGGAGAATGGCTGATTATAAGTAAATTAACTAAGCTCTACTTTGCAAAATGTTGTCCATGGAGGTATGTATTATGGATTGAATTGTGTCCCCATAAAAGATGCTGAAGTCCTAACCCCTAGGCTGTGTCAGTGTGACCTTATTTAGAAATAGGGCATTTGCAGATGATGGGGTTAAGATGGGGTCATTAGGGTGGGCCTTCATCCAAAATGACTGACATCCTTATAAAAAGGGGAAATTTGGGCATGCAGACAGATGTGTGCACAGGAGAGAACCATGTGAAGGTTGGAGTCAGCAGTTAGGAGGGAAGCCTGGTACAGATTCTTCCCTAGAGCCTTCTTTCAGAAGGAACATAGCACCTTGGTCTTGGACTTCTAGTTTCTAGAATGGTGAGACAATAAATTTCTGTTGTTTCACCCAATCAGACTATGGTACTGTTACAGAAGCCTTAGGAAACTAATACGGTATTCAAAGTTACTTTTGTTGACACATAGCTTAACTTTTAAAATATTAACAGTTACATATTTATATTAACAAGTGTTAGAAAAAATATCGCAAGCGACTCAACTCTGTGATTTTTAGGCATGTTTTTGTTTAGGACCAGGCTGATGTGGGTATGTAGTAAGCAAATCGCATTTTAGCTGGCACATGAGGGACCATGCAGTGGAGCGGTTAAGAGAACAGACTCTGCAGCCAGGTTTTCAAACACTGATTTCACCACTCGCTGGCTGTGTGACTTCAGGCATCTCCATGCCTTGGTTTCCTCTGCATAATGGTGCTGCTGATAGCAGTGCCTACTGCATGGAGCGGTTTAAATGATTAAATGCAAGATTACATGTGTGGGATAAACACAGCTTTTTTGGTTCAGTGCTTTGTAAGCGCTGGCTCTTCATTTTATTACCCAGACATGGAAAATCTAGTGATCGTGGCATGCACATGCAGAAGGGAAGTCCCAGTGAGCCCAGTAGGATGGCTGGGAAGGTTGCTTTGATACCATGGTCCTGCTCCCACTCTATCAGGGGCTCTGGAAGGGTTCCTGCACAGTGGCACACTACTCTGGGTTTCATTTTTTTCAACAGCTCATTTTGGAGGAACTTTCTGAAAACCCTTATTAATTTTTCACAAAGAGTGAATACTAGTGGTATAGACCACAGTCTTGTCGACTGAAGTGGTGGTCAGTGGAGCTGGTTTGGGTGTCCAGGAAATATCACCTGGGATTGCCACCTGCATTCTCCACTTGCTGGTGGGGCTCTGAGAGCCAACCAGATCTTCACCTTGTCCCCTGGCCCCTTCTCTCTCTCTGCTTCCAGCTTCCTGGCTCTTCATCTGGCCAAAGCAAGTAGACTCGAAATTCACCAAGTTTTCCTGACATTGTACGTGTTACATCTTACTCTTCATCCCTATACACTATATCTCAATTTATCTATGTACAAACATGACATCTCTAACCCTATCAGCTGCTGTGACCTTGACATGCCCTTGTCAACATATCATATCCACAGTGATTCCCTTCCTATGTCTACCTTTCTCGGGCCCCATGTAAGTGACTTTCTAGGCTCTGACTTTTGCCAAAAAGCCCCAGGAATCAGTTTGGTCCTAGCTCTACCCACTGGATTTTGGCCTTTCGTGTTGGTGGGATGCAGACAACTCGGCCACGTGCAGGCTCTATCTCACTGCAATTTCAGGTCACTCCCCGCTGAGACAAGGCACAGATCAGACCTCCCCCTTCCTGTAGTGGGCTTAGCACTATCCTATCACTGCCTATCCCGACACAGATCCCAGCTCCAGGGACCTCGCTAGCTTGGGTCTCCTTTGCTAGAGGCACAGATACAGAACCTATCCTAAACAAGAGACAAGCCAGGGATCCCCCGTCACTGCTGAGTCCCAGCTTTCCTGCCCTATCATGGTGGGCTCCCCACTGCCCAGTGTCTTATCCCTAGTTGTTCAGGATAAAAGCCACAACTAGTCTCATGCTTACAATGGAATCCCCACCAAGCCCAACTGCTGTTGGGAATCCAGCCACTGGTAAGATTCAGAGACCGAGTCACTATCTTCTCCATCCTGCAATGGCCTCTTCCCTGGTCACCCCACAACTACCATGGCTCCTGACAGGCCACACTCCTTGTGGCAGCCAGAGTTACCTTGTTCAAATGTAAAGCAGTTCATGGCAGTGCTTGCTGCACCAAGTCCCTCTCCTGGCCCCTGCTCACCTCTGTGACCCCATCTCAGCCTCCCACCCCTCACTCACTATGCTCTGGCCCCCACCCTTTTTTCTGATTCTTGAGCCAACTGAGCATCTCGTTCCTACCTCAGGGCCTTTGCACAGGCTTTCCCCTCTGCAAAAGGCTAGTCCCTGACCTCACCTGGTCTCAGCTCATGTCCCCCCACACCTCAGAGGCCTCCTCTAGCCACGCCGCCTAGCTATCACCCAGTTGCTGTCTTGATGGTGGCTGTCACCACTCCATTTTGTGTTTGTTATCAATCCCTGTCTGCTAAAATGTAAACACCAAGAGAGCAAGAACAGTGTGTTGCTCACTGGATCACCAGGGCCTGGACCAGGGCTGGCACACAGTAGATACTCCACACACAGGTTTCTGGTGAGGTCAAAGAAGACAGCAAATCACCTGTTGCCTTTGCCTGGAATCCCATCCAGCACTGACTGGACTGGACTGGGCAGGGCTGGAGCATGCCCTGAGCTATAGTCCCGGGCCTGGGCCCCATGGGCCCAGGCTCCTCTGCTCACCCTGTGCATGGGTCAGGCCGCATCCCCAGGATGCTTGCTGCTGGCCCCAAAAGCTGCCCCAATTCCCCAACTTCCCAACCCAGGCCTCCATGTACTGGACTGAAAACCCGCATCGTCACACTGCCCACATTACAACCAGGCTTGTCAGGGCCGGAACCCCCAGGTGCCTCTAAAGCTGCCTCTGTGGCCAGCCAGCTCTGGGGGGAGCAGCTTGTCGTGGCAATCTAGAGCATGGGGCTTGGAGCCTGGGTGTGAATCCTGGCTTTGCTGTCCCACCTGGTACTCTAGGCAAGTAACCTCCAGGTTCTCAATCTTGGTTTCCTCATCTGTGAAATGGGAGAAGGGGGCAGTGGTATCCACAAGGATCTCCTGGAGTTTGCTGCCTGGCATCCTCTCCTTCTGCCTCTGGTGACAGCACCCATGTCTCCTTCTCAGAAGCACCCCTGACTTAAGCCGGGAATGACAGCAACTCCAAGGCAATGGAGTTGGGAAAGGCGCCAGCTGACCCTGCCGAACACTTGCTCTGAGCCAGGTGATCCCTCTCCTGCCCTTTTATCTTCATAGCAACCCTCAGATGAGGGTATCATTCTTATCCCTGCTGGGCAGATGGAAGGATGAGGCCCAGAGAGGTTAAGGAACCTGCCTGAGGTCACAGAGCTAGTAGGTGGACAGGCAGGATTTATAGCAGATGGTCAGGCTTGTTTCCTGCCATGGTTGCTGAGCTGGGGGGCTGAAAGCCCAGGGCTGCTGGTGGCCATCCTATCACCCCTAGATCCTGCCTAAGAACAAGGGGCAGAAGAAATGTTCAATGGGAGATGGACAGAGGAAGACTGCTGATTTTAATCATTGGATCCAGCTCTGCCTGAGATCCCACCACCTTTGGACTTTATAGTTACATGGGTTAATTTGGACTCTTTCCCTTAAAGACACTTTTTAAAATCCTGCCCCTACCTAGGGGCACCTGGGTGGCTCAGTCAATTAAGTATCTGCCTTCTGCTCAGGTCATAATCCCAGGTTGAGCCCTGCATTGGGTTCCTCACTCAGTGTGGAGCCTGCTTCTCCTTCTCCCTCTGTTCCTGCACCCTCATTTGTGTTCTTGAAAGCACTCTCTCTCAAATAAATAAATAATCATTAAAAACAAAATAAAATCAAATCACTTGCTACTTAAACTGCCTTGTCTTGTGTTTGTGTGTCATTTCCTTCACTTGGAGCTTGGGGTGCACAAGAATTAATCAGATAATGGCCTATGTGCTGCCCTGCCCACAGCCCCTCAGCCAAACCTCAGCCTGCAGCTCTGGCTCTGGGCTCCGCTGGCACCCAGCGGAGGGGTGTATAAGAGCCTAGCCCCCTTGCCCTGGGATGGGGGGCAGAGGTAACATGCAGAGGCTTGTGTTCAGCACTGTCCCCAGGACTCCCCAGCCAGGAGGCACTCCACTTGCCCGGTGAACTTGTTTGGTGGTAAAGCCAGGTTGGGCTCTTCCCCTCTGCCGTCCCCTACCAGGGAGCACCTCCCAAATAAATGACTCATTCTCAAATCCTTACCTCAGAGTCAGCGTCTGGGGGAATCCAAACAGAGACAGTATTTATACAGCTGGAGCAAGTGCTCAGTAAGCAATGGCTGTTCCTGTTATTTCTCTTTCTCCTTCCACCTGCCCGAGTTGCAGGGATAGGAGCTTCGAGCTCGGCCCCCAGTCCCTCCAGCTCCCCAAGCAGATACAGATGGAATGCCACAGCCCCAGAGAGCAGGGCCCCAGGCTCACACAGCCTGGCTAACAAGGCTGTCTGGGGCTGGATTTTGCCCAGGACTCCCCAGGTTTCCAGATTCTTGGGATAGCACGATGTCTTGTACTATTTTCTTTTCTTTTTTAAAGATTTTATTTATTTTTTCATTAGAGACACACAGAGAGAGGCAGAGACATGGGCAGAGGGACAAGCAGGCTCCCTGTGGGGAGCCTGATGCAGGACTCGATCCCAGGACCCCGAGACCACGACCTGAGCCCAAGGCAGACGCTCAACCACTGAGCCACCAGGTGCCCCTGCCTTGGACTCTTTGAGGTCCTTCGTTTTGGGTGGCAAAAACCAGAAGCAAGTGGCTTCCCCAGAGGGACTCTGCCACTGGATCTGGCCTTCAGCTGCAATGACTCATCAACAGTCTCCAGTGCATGTGGTCTGCCGCTCAGGACATGGCATGGTCACACTCGACTGGGGCTTGGGGCCTACAGTGGCCACTTCCCAGCTGTGTGAATCCCCTACTGTGGGCCTCAGGTCCTCATCTGTGAAATGGGGACAACCCCTGGACCTACCTCTAAGGCTATGTATAAGGGTTATAATTTCCTTGCAAGTGACAGGACTAATTGTTGACAGTAGTGGCCGGCTTACGGTAAGTCCTCAATCAATTTCATCAGAGGAGCAGCAGGCAGCATTCACCATAAACTCGCCTACTTCTAGAATTTAGTACCATTTGCGTGCACCATTATCCACATAAAGTAAACAAATTAATTTAAAAGTAAAACCAGGGGGATCCCTGGGTGGCTCAGCGGTTTGGAGCCTGCCTTTGGCCCAGGGCATGATCCTGGAGTCCCAAGATCGAGTCCCACGTCAGGCTCCCTGCATGGAGCCTGCTTCTCCCTCTGCCTATGTCTCTGCCTCTGTCTCTCTCTGTGTCTCTTGTGAATAAATAAATAAAATCTTAAAAAAAATAATAAAAGTAAAACCATAATGAAAAAGTAAAATCAACACTAAAATAGCTTTTCCATTATAACCACATCTTGGTTGAAGAGCGAGAAAGGAGCTGTGATGGTTAATTTCGTGTGTCCATTTGATGGGGCCCCAGGGAGCCCAGATATTTGGGCTATTCTGGGTGTTTCCAAAAGGTGTTTTTGGATGACAGTAATGTTTTGTTGGGGGATGTAGCAGATCACCATCCGTAATGGTATAATTCACCTGAAGGCCTGAATAGAACAAAAAGACTGACCTTCTCTCAGGTAAGAGAATTCTCCAGAAGACTACCTCTGCTTCCTTTGCAACATTAGCCCTTCCAGGATATATGGCCTTTGAACTGGAACACTGTCTCCTCTGGGTCTCCAGCCTGCTGATCCATCTTGTAGATTGGACTCACACACACACAAATGCACACACACACATGTGCACACACATTCTATTGGTTCTATTAACTCTGGAGACCTTGACTAACAATACCTTTGTAAAATGTGAGCTCAGACCTTGACAAAGAGGGTAACACAGGAAGGACTCCTCCCTCAAGGCATCCCACTGAGAGGGACCCAGATCCAGGCCCAGCCCCAGTCCTCCCTGCCAGGACTCTTACTTGAGCATGCCTTCTCCTGGTCTGGGAACACAGTAGAGGGCTGGGGGTTCAAGTTCAGTTCAGGTCTGCTGGGAATGAAAACCTCAGCGTTGTCCTTCCTCTTGGCAGATAAATTCCTTTCCTTTTTATTACCTGTAGGAAAACAATGGTTTAGATGTCAGACACGGAGCACCAGCAAAGTTGGGGCATGCTACTCAGGTATCTGTTGGTTCATTCACGTATTCATTCAACAAATATTTGTTGAACCCCTAGTCTGTGCCAGGCAAGTTCAGGATCAGAGATGTGAATAATGCAGCACATTTTGGCAAATAAATGAAACATTCTATGATATGTACAGGTTTCCAGATTTTAACATTACTGAGTAGGGTGGAGTCTTGCAATCAATGAGGTTTAATTGGCAGCATGGTACATGAAATAATGATGCCATCAAGGACATCCTGGGGTGAAAAGAGTAGAGCAAAACACATTTGCTGCCCTGGAGGGACTCACAGCTTAGCCCAGGAAAAGAGGGTGGAAGGGATAAGAGGAGAAGCCTGGGAAAGAAGAAGGTTCCAGAGTTATGGAGGAGCATGCAGCCTGGAGCATGTGGCCAGAGGGTGTGCAGCAGACAGGGAGCATACAGGTGACCAGGATGTTACCAAAGGCATGAGAAGGGGCATTCCAGACACAGGGAACAGCATGTGCAAAGGCTTGACAGCTGGAAGGTTATGTGGCAGGTGAGTGGCTGGGGCCTAAGGGGGTGACTGGAGCCAGACAGAGAAGGGAGGGCCCGCAGACCATGCCGCAGAGCCAACATTTCGAAAAGCAGGGTGCCTGGACCACGGGTGGAATGGGAGATGATGCCAGATGCCATGTGGGCAAATGGTTTTTAAGCAGTTATATAAATGAACGTTCATGAAAAACATGTAACCAGCCTACCAAATCCTTGATTTCATTGATAGTACTGCTTAGAACAATCCTAGAATTATTAGAGAAAAGAAAAAGAAAGAAAGGGGAGGGAGGGAGGATAGAAATTGAGAGGGAGGGAGGAAAAAAAGAAAGATGTTTGTTTCAACAAAGCTAATAGTACAGGAGGTTTGTGGAGATGGCAAAAAAAAAAAAAAAAAAGGGAAAAAGAAGTGACTTTAGGTTTGCAAATGGCTGAAGTGCAGGGGAAATGGCACCAGGGCTCTGGCCAGCGCAGGTTTAAGAGCAAGAGAAGGACACGCTCAGGACTGCCAGGCAGAAGAGCAGCCCTCTAGGCAGTGAGGCTGGGGTGGCTAAGCAGAATAGACTCTGCAGATGGGGAGAAGGGTTAAGGTCCCTGGATGCAGGACCTCCTGGCTTGGGAAGGCCGGAAATCCAGTGCCTGCTGAAGTGCAATATGATAGGACTCCCAGCAGAGCAATCCTGGGGGCTTCTGGGGGCCCAAAGGAGAGAGAGTCCCTGAATCCAAGTTCCCACAGGATTCTTGGGAGCTCAGAACAGAGGCTGGGGGCTTGTGTGGGTTCTTTTCAGACTGGCAGCAACCTCTCCACCATCCCCTCTTAGCCTCACAAAGGACGTGTGTTTCTCTATACAATTCCTGAAGTAGCTGCTCCCTGGCTGGCCTGTAATGCAGAACCCAAGGGATGACATCCAGGACCCACTATGTCCAATGGGACAAGACAGAGAATGGAGGGGGGCAGACGACCACAAGACTGGCTCTCCACGTGCTGAAAATATGCTGCTGCTGCTAAGAGTGCCAGCGCTAACTGGGTTTGGCCTCCCGAGCACGCAGGTGCTGGTCAGGTCCCTGGCACACCCTGTCTGTCTCATTCACCGATCTGGCCATCCCAGGGGGTAGATGGGAGGCAAATAATGATGTGCCCAAAAATGGCCTAACCCAAAGTCACAATGCAAAACGGAATCCACAGTGCTAATCAGCCAACCTTCAACTAGGGAGATCTTCAATTATCCTAATGGATCCAGTATAATCCACAAGGGTTCTTAAAAGTGAAAGAGGGATACAGTTTCAGTTTGGGACTATGAGGAAGGTTTGAAGATAGATTCTGATGATGGTTACACAGTGGTGTGAATGTACTTAGTAACACCAAGTGGCACTCTTAAGTGATGGTGAAAATGGTAAAATCTGTCAGGTGTTCCTTACTGCAATAACCCCCCTACACCCACACACACGGAGGACAGCAGAAGAGGAGGGCCAGGGGGAGAGGGGACTCTGTAAGAAAGGCACAGAGAGGCTCAAGGTTGCTGGCTCTGAAGGTGGAGGGAGGGGCCATGAGTCAAGGAACGTGGAAGCCTCTAGAAGAGGAATAGTGAGAATTTTTCCCCTAGAGCCTCCAGAAGGATCACAGCCTTGTTGACACTGTGAATTTAGCCCAGTGAGCCTTGAGTCCAACTTCTGGCCTATAGAACCATAAATAATAAATTTGTTTTGCCTAAGCCACTGAGTTTGTCATCATTTGTTACAGCAGCGATAGAAAACTAATACATACTATTACAGAGCAGGGCTCTGGAGTTCAAGTTGTCTGTCTGAGATCGCAGAGCTGGGAAGCGATAGAATCGGGATTTGATCAGACCCACCAGGCTTGGAGCCCTGCCCTGAGCCACCTTATCCCCTGTCTACGACCCCCTCCACTGACCAGCTTCATTGTGTACTACACTCTCCACGTGCTCACTTGGATCCAGCCACACTGGCCCCTTCCCTCTCCCTGGGTACACCAAGCTCATTTCCTCTTTGAGCCCTTTGTACTTGCTACTCCCTGCCCCTGGAATGCTGTTCCAATGGCTGCTTCCTCTTAATTCCTGTCCCAGATTCACCATCACCTCCTGAGAAGGCGTCTCTGACCACTCCAGCTTGAGGGGTCCTTCTCAGACCCCCATCCCCCAACTGGTATCCTGTTTTACACTCTGCACAATGTTCAAAACTCTTGGGGGTACAATTCTCTCCTTCTATCCTCCTCTCTCAATTTCTTTCTTTTTTTTTTTTTTTAAGTTAGAGAAAGAGTGCATGCACAGGAATATGAGTGGGGGTAGGGGCAGGGGAAAAGAGAGAATCTCAAGCAGGCTCCACATTCAGCAAGGAGCCCAACATGGGGCTTGATCTCACAACCCTGAGATCATGACCTGAGCTGAAATCAAGAGTCGGATGCTTAACCCACCCAGGCGCCCCATCCTCCTCTGTGAATTCCTAAATTGACCCATGACCTAGCCTTTCCCTTTCCAGGTATTAGGAAAATAACCTCTGCCTTTTTCTGTGCCACTCATACCCTGGCCCTCACTCAGAAGGAAGTCACATGGGATGGGATGGGGTGGGGGCTGGGGTAGTGGTGGCAGGAAGACATCAAAGCTCAATCCAGCCACTCCCCTCCCTCCTCCAGCGGGGTTGCCCTCAAGACACACAGCCATCTGCCACCACACTAATGCCATCAGTGGCCCAGCTCTGTCAGCATCTGGGGTCAGGGGTCTGCCTACTTCAGAGGGGCAGCACCGAGTAGCCAGCAATCTGGCTCTTCTCAGTTGCAAAGGCGAACATTTGTTCTCCTTCTATCAGATTCCCAAGCCCATCTCTCATTTGTTTCGATTAGGAAGGAAGATAGAGTAGGTGGCATTACTTATCAGCTCCTAAAAGCCCAACTATTGTTGGCTTTATTGTTATTGTAAATTTGATCTGGTTTATTTATTCAGTCTAGTGATTAAGGGCTTGGGCTCTGGGTTCAGACTCCTGGCAAATTCAATCCCACTGTGCCCCTGTGTGACCTTGGGCAAGTCATCTGACCTCTCTGTTTGCCAACATCCCCATCTGTAAAGCAAGGATGTTGACGGGACTGGTCTTGGTGTTGTGGTAAGGATTACACATGGTAAGCCCCTGGAATAGCGCTTGGCGCATGTTAGTAAGAATTCAGTTGACGTTGGTAATTGTTTATTATTTATGTTTTAGGTGTTTGTTTGTTTTCCCTGCTAGGTTTAAGTGCCATAGGAGAAGGGACTGGACCTCTCTTGCTCCAGTATATGCCTAGGCCTGGGGCACGAATGAATGGGCAGCCTAGAACCAAGCACAACTTTTCAGGCTACTATTGACTGTGCTTGAGTAACTGTTCAGGATTAGTTCAGCATCCAATCCCCCACTGGGGCCTGGGGAGACCTGGCAACAGGCTGCTCAACTTTTGCCTGCTCCTCTCAGTGGGTCTGTGGTCAGAGGCTACAGATGAGTGGCAGTAGGAGGCATGCCTCTGACCCTCTAAGGCTCCAGATTAGGCAGCCCCTGCCCGGGGCAGACATCACAGCGGTTAGTGCAGGGACTCGCCAAGCAATCTCATTGTCAAAAAATGCAAAATGTCCAGATGCCTGGGTGGCTCAGTCAGTTAAATGTCTACCTTCAGCTCAGGTCATGATCTTGGGGTCCTGGGATCAAGCCCCACATTAGGCTCCTCCCTCTGCCCCTCATCCACCCCCACTTGTGCATGCACTCTCTCTAATAAATGAATGAATGAATGAATGAATGAATAGATAAATAAATAAATAAAATCTTCAAAAAATAGGCAAACTGTTAAGAAAGTGAAGTTCTTTCTTTTTGTTGTATGCTCCAATCTCACTCTCAAACTGTGCTGGGGAGTCCAGTGGTTCTCTCTGTGGCCCGGTCCCTGGTACCAGAAGTGACTGTCATGCCCTGTTTCCAGTAGGAGGCTCACTCAGTCTCCTTACTGCCCTCCCCCAGCCTCCCCACTCCCTGAAGAAAAACAGTTCCCTGTGCAACCGCAGCGGGTTTCACACAGAAGCATGGGCACGGAACGCTTTAGCAGGTAGGTGTAAAGCCTTCATGTATCGGACAACAATTTCTGGAGTGGTTTAAACGTGCCAGGTGAGTGCTGCCCCTGGGGGTGCAATGGGCTGGGGGCGGGGAAGTGCTGGTGGGGGCCCTGGCAGAGGCTCACAGGCCAGAGGGGGAGAAAGACAAGAGGAGTCCATTGTGAGACCAGTGCCATGATGACACCCTGGGGGCAGAGGAGGCAAACCTACCTGAGCCATGCTGAGAGGGCAAGGGAGGCTTCTTGGAGGAAGCAGCCCCTGAACTGAATCTTGAGGGGAAAGCAGGGAGCCAGGTTTCAGGGTTGAGTGGAAAGGAGAGGAGATGTGGTCATCAGGACAGAGGGAACAGCCCAAGCAAAGGTTTGGAGGTGAGAGAACACAGTGAGAGCATATCTGAGGGACAAATGTTCTCTCTGGAGGTATCAACCCCTGTGTGTGGCGTTTCCAGGGCTGCCAGTCATTATATCCATCCCCAATTCATATGTTTAAGTCCTAATCCCCAGGACCTCAGAATCTAACCGAATCTGGAGACTATTTGGTCATTGTGGTAAAATGAGTCAATGAGGGTGGGCATTAATCCAGTTTGCCTGGTGTCCTTGTGGGAGGAGATTAGGACACACACACACAGAGGGAAGACCTCGTGCGGACACAGCGGGAGGACATCCACCGACAAGCCAGAGTGAGGCCTAAGAAGAAAACAACTGGCTGACACCCTGACCTTGGGCTTCCAGTCTCCAGAATGATAAGAAAATGCATTCCTGTTGCTGTTGGAGCTCTCCCCTGGTCCGTGTAGCCTGAACACACTAATATACTCTGCCTAATTGCGTACATCCCCTCATTTCTCTTCCCTTAGAGGCACCCCTGTTTCCCAGCCAGGTGGCCTTGGTATTTGGTTTAGAAAGTCTGGCACACACAACTGTGAGAAGGATGTGCCCAGGATGGAGAGGGAAGGGCAGGCAGAGACCGAGCCAGCTTGGCACTGGCCCCAGGAACTGTGGCAGGTGGGCCCCTCCCCGCTCCTCCTCAAATTGCTTTCTTGACTCTACTTTCCAGGGTCTTTTCTGGAAAACCTCCTCTAGCAGATGGCTGCTATTTCTGCCTGCCCTGCATGCTTTCCTCCTTCTTCAGGTTCACCTCGATTTTCCTTTGGAACTACTAACAAACAGTCCATGTGGTTTGGGTGGCAATAACCACAGCCATAGCCTTACTGGCTAGACCAGGCCAACCGGAGCCACAGTGACTAGTTCAGAAATGTGACCCAATGTGGGCTCAAGAGCCAGGCCTGGGACCTTTGCTGGAGCTTTTGGGGAGAAAAATTCACTTTCTGATGGAGGCATCAAGCCAATATCTCAATTCTGTGTCTGCAATGTGGAGAGCCCACCTGTGAATGGTACTAAGACAAAGAAAGGCAGAGATGAAGGGCACCTCGGTGGCTCAGTGGTTGAGGGTCTGCCTTCAGCTCAGGTTGTGATCCCGGGGTCCTGGAATCACATTCCACAGCAGGCTCCCCATAGGGAGCCTGCTTCTCCCTCTGCCTGTGTCTCTGCTTATCTCTGTGTCTCTCTTATGAATAAATAAATAAATCTTAAAAAAAAAAAAAAAAGAAAGAAAGAAAGGCAGAGATGAGAGGGAGGGAGGAAGAGAGGGAAAAGGAAGCGAGAAGGGAGGAGGGAAGAAGGGGAGGGAAAGTCCTTGACAGCCCTGGACATCTCAATGATCCAAGCCAATATACTTCCTTTTGCTTAAGCCAGAATGTATCATTAGCCTGTTGGCATGTAGATCCTGCAACACATCCTACAGTGCACAGGACAGCCCCCCAAAACTATCTGCCAGACATCGGCCGTCTGGAATTTCAGGGTCATCTGTAGGCCATTGGGAGCCTTTGCTTCTTGTAGTCAGCAGAGACCTGGCTGATATACCTCCCTGACCTGGGGGACAGTCTCCCCAAAGCTAAATTCCAAGTACTGCTAGAAATTCAAGTCCTCCCAGTAGACCCGGACACACCAAGGGCAATGGCATGCCCACAAAGACAGAACTCACTCTTGGAAGCTGGGTTAAATTCCAGCACCACGAGGGTGTCTGGGCCCTGGGGAGGGTGCCCTTCTGTCTCTTGGTCCTCAGCAACATCCTTCTGCATGGAGTCCCCACTGGAAAGAGCGGGGTCATCTTTGGGTTGGCCCATCAGCACCTGTTCCTCGGGCTCGGGTTCAGACAGCACCTCTTCTTCAATGGAGTCATACTCATCACTGGAACCATCTTTCTGTTTCCTCTGTAGATTTACACTAAGTTCCAGGCTTTTTCTTAGCTCCTACCAAAAGTCAGGAAGAGAGGCCAAAAATGAAATATGCTACTTTGAGAAAAAGTCACCTGCAAATAGATCATTAGGACCAAAGAACTATTCCTAGCAAATGAACATTTACCCAAATCATCTTGATGCGTGTGTTGTCATGGCTTTGAAGACAAGAAAACAAAGACAGGGACAAACGAGTAACTCCCTAGCAGAGGAGTATTTATAGTATTTGCTGTGGTCACATGCCTGGGATACCACTAAGAGTGTGTGTGTGTGTGTCTCTGTGTTACAGATGTTCTTGTTTGGGGCCTGTTTAAACAGATTGTGGGGTTCCACCCCGCCCCCCAGAGTTTCTGATTCAGTGGGTCCTGGACAAGGCCTAATGATGTGCATTTCTAATAGGCTGATGTTAATGCTGCTGATCCAGGGGCCACACTCTGAATATGAAACCCCAAAGGCTTCCAAAGGACCTTGAAATTCCAGATGGTACAGTGTCTTCCAGACAGTTGTAGGGAGTGCTGTCCTATATATTGAAGGATGTTTAGAAGAACCTAAGATATCATAAGATTTAGCACTTATCCATAGCTGCTGGATAATTTTTTTCAATTTGTGTTTCATCTCCATGAGATCGATTTATAATCTGAAGGGTGAGCATTATGATCTATACTTAGAGTGACCAGAAAATTCATCACCGAAGCCAGGATACTTTTGAAAGGAAAAAGGGTACTGGTCTACTTACTCTGGGACAAAAAAAACGTCAACTGGGCTATCTGGGCAAACTAATGTTTCGCTATACCACCCCCCCCCCCCCCCCAGCTCGTGTTGTCTAACATAGCTCTGAGCAAATGAGAAGCAATCAATACCGCTTGCTTGATACTGGTGGTTGACCAGTAAACTTAACAGTTGCTATGGTGTCCAAGTCCTAACCCCTGGACCCTGTAAGTCAGTGACAGCTCATGAAGAGGGAAGAGTCACTGGAATAGTTTAATCATTCTAGAGAAGTCATCCTAAAAAAAGACCCGATGGTAGAAATATGGACACCAAAGGTGCTGGCCTCTAGGGGCTCAGGAAACAAGGAATCTTATGATGCAGTGGCAGGATCTTAGCTGTGCTGTGCTATGCCTACAGTTCTGTCATAAGTGGAACTGGGAACTGAGATTTGAAGATTTGGGAAACTCTCAGTCTAGCCAGTTGCAAAAGATGCTAACATGCAGAGATTCGTGGTTAGAAAATCATGCTCTGGAGAGAAACCCAAGGTATGGCTGGACAACTTTTTGCTAGTCCTTGAGAAGGATCGAAGTTTAGAGGATTCAATCACATGGAGGGTTCTCTGAAGACACTAGACCTGGGATCATGGATCTTCTTAGCCATCCCAGAAGAAGCCAGGCATAGAGATAAGATTACCCATGAAGATCCATGAAGGAACCTCTTTGTCTAATGGAGGGGATTCTAGAGACGTACATAGCAGACCACATGGGTTTTGAGAATGTCATACCAGTGGAAACACTACCGGCTTATACCGAGAGAGGAAGGACAAAATAAAAGAAGGCTATCATACTCCCCAAATCCCATAGTTAGGAAGCAGGTTGATACTTAGCTGCAGACACAGGCTACCCTACATGAGAGAGGAACGATGGCTCCAAGGATGGGGCCGTGGGCCCAGAGGCTGGAGCCCGGAGTCACAGAGAATTTTTCCAAGGACTTGAAACCCACCCAATGAAGTTTGCCCAGTTGGATTTCAAAATTGCTTGGGTTTGGTGACTCCCTTCTCCTTTCATTTTGTCCCTGTTGTAATGGGAATGTCTGTGGCCATTATCCTGGGCCTGACCTGCCATTGTCCTTGGGAGCAGGTAACTTGTTAGTTTCAAGGGCCCACAGATGGAGACACTTTGGTCCTCAAAAGGATTCTACCTGGATCCCTACCCCTACTTCATTCAGATGACGCAGATGACGACACTTGGAAGTTTTGAGCAGGTGAGATATAGAGGATATTTTGGGTTGAGACGGGGAAGCTTGGGATGGAATGGATGTATTTTGTATGTGGGGTAGACCAAGACCTTTGAGAGCTGCAGGGCAAACTGCTATGGGCGGAATAAATGGCCCCCAAAGATGTCCACGTTCTAAACCCTGGAACCTATGAATGTTACCTTATGGGCAAAGGGTCTTTGCAGATGTGAATAAGGATCCTGAGATAGGAGAGATTAGGCCGGATTATCCAAAAGGGCCCAATGTAATCACCAGGGTCCTGGTAAGAGGGAGGCAGGAAGACAGGAGTCAGAGAGAGAAGATATAAAAATGGAAGCAGAGGTCAGGGAGGAAAAAAGATGCCACACTGCTGGCTTTGGAGGAGGAAAGAGCCATAAGCCAAGGAATGACAGTAGCTTCTAGAAGCTGGAAAAGACAAGGAAACGGCTCTTCCTCTGGAGCCTCCCAAAGGAATACAGGGCTGCTGTCATCTTGATTTTAGACCAGTAGAACTGAACTTGGATTTCTGACCTCCAGAATTATAAAAGAAGCCACTAAATTTGTGTGAGGTTGTCACAGCAGCAATGGGACACTAGTATAGTTAGTGTCTTTTCCAGCTCTCTCCCAGCCACTGCCAAATATCAGTGACAGTGACTGACTCAATGGAATGTCGCTCTATGCTTTACAAAAAAGCACTTTCAACTCCTCTCATTTGATGCTCATGATAACCCAACAAGATAGAGCAAAACCCTGTGATAACATGAACTACTGGACAGGCAAAGAGGACTGGCAACTGGCTTCTGTCTTTGGATCAAAATGATACAAGGGGTGCCAGCTAGCCAGCAGATTCCTTGCTGGGAGACTGTGGTCACCGCCCAGGAAATCCCAGCCAGTCCCAGGGCCTACGATCATTTCTGTTGATGTCTACGGCTGAGTGGAGCCACAGACCACAGCCAGTTCCAGGAAGGTTCTGGATGGGGCACTGGGATGCTTGAATCCATGGTCACCTGAGCAGGCTCCCTCCAGCTTCTCTGGCCCCTTCACCACATTGCAACCCACAGTTTCAGTGACTGGAGTTTTAGGGTCTCCCCCCCTAAGATGGAGAGCCTATAACTTTTAAGCTGGTCTGACTTGTCATAGTGATGAAGTGGCAGGGCAGTGACAAGTGCCCTTGGCCACTGCTCCCTGCTCCTTCTATTGTCCAAGTGTAAAACAAAGTCCTTTGCATTCTGTCATGGTCCAACCAGTGCAGGGCGATGGGGGGAGGGGCAGGGAGGACAGACAGCGGTGACATAGCTGCTACCCTTGCTCATTTATTCAGCCATGCAGGCAAGGTGTGCTAAGGGCTGGCATAACAGTGGGCAGTAAGGTGGCGAAGCCTCAGACAAACAGGACATAAAGAGAAAGAAATAGGGGCATTTCTACCCTAGCCAGGACTATGAAGGAAAGAGCCAGCCTGGCTGTTGCACAGAAGGTAAGTGGGCTAAGGAGCCCCTGCTGAAAGCTGGTCAGGGAAGGCTGGCTGCTGAGAAAACCACCCAAGAAGTGTCTGGGGCACAAGCATGTCAGGCAGGAAGAACAGCAGAGGCAAAGGCCAGGAGGTAAGCATGGCTAGAGGGTGGTGTGCACCAGAGGAGGGAGGGCAGGGAACAGGGAGGGGTCACAGCAAGGCTTAATAAGCCAAGGCAGTCTGGATTTTGGTTTATGTGCCACAAGAGGCCACTGAAGGGTGCCAAGCAAAGGCACAATATTATGTGACTTCTGGTTTTAAAGGGCACTATGGCTCCTGGATCCTGAGAGGAGGGCAGGGTGGAGACAAGGCACACGGGTACAGCTGTAGCAGTGAGGGGCAAGGTGGAGGGGGAGTGGGGTGGGCGTGGGGCAGGGGTGCCTCTGGAGATGCATTTGGGAGGCAGTGATGATAAATGACTGACTAGAAATGAACAGTGTATACACCCTTTGACCAAGTCCCTCTGAAAATTTATCCTTCGGTCTTGGTATATGCCGATTCTTGATAACTGAGAACGTTCCAAAGGTGCAACAAGAAGTGGTGGATTAAATGCTCACTGACCAGGCATCGACAGAGCCTCAAGCGGCCCTCACAGAAAACGAGGTG
Organism: Vulpes vulpes; assembly: GCF_048418805.1. NCBI lineage: Eukaryota > Metazoa > Chordata > Mammalia > Carnivora > Canidae > Vulpes > Vulpes vulpes. Next base: position 93,765,088 of record NC_132782.1, read on the forward strand.
GGTCTTGTGGTACCTACTCAGAAAAGTAGCAGGATACACATTTAAGCCAGAATAAGCCTGTTGAAAAATGTCCATATGTACAATGTAGACTAAATCCGATTCAAAAAATTACTTTCCATGCCTGTATGCATATCCACACATGAAAAGTCTGGGGAAGAAGAGTCACCAAACTATTAACAGGGTGTTCTCTCTGGGAGTTGCATCATGAGAACTTTCTTTTCTCCTTTGTTTTACTTAATCTTTTTTTTTTTTTTAATGATAAGCATGTTTCCAATTTTATAATTAGGAAAAAATGGTATCAAAAAAAAAAAAAGGAAAAAATGGTATCTTTCCATTTATGTTTAAATCCTGTCCCTGACTCTTATAAATAAGAAAATTCCCCGCAGGAGTGGGAGGGATCAGTGGGGTGCAGGACCCCAGACAGCCAGCTGTCTGAAAAGTAACTGATCTCTATCCCTGGGACTCATCTCATCCCCCCAAAAGAATGACTCAGAAAGTGGCAGACAGTAGCACCAGACACTAAGTCCAGACTTAAAAAACAACAGGGTCCCAATTCTAACGGGAAGAAACTCAGGGAATCTAGCAGCCTTGGGCCTTTCTCTGGATAAAAGCTCCCAGAACAAAATCCAAACAATGAAGGGTGAAGTCAAAAGAGAGCACAGACTTGGCGAAGCCACGGTAAAAGGTCTGACGGTAAACACTGAAGCCACTTAGAGACCAAATAGATACAAGACAATTGTGCACACTTGGGCTACAGACCGGAATGCAATGTTCTCATCCGAAGCCCTGAGCTTAGCTAACAAAAGCCAGAGGAGAGCAGGCTGCGTGGGTGCAGCAACCCCCCCAACCCCAGCCTCATTTTCCATAGCAGCCAGTCCACTTAAATCCATCTTCAATGGAAACAGAGTGTTTAAACATGGCTACTCTGACCTTCTAATCTTTTTTTGTAATTTATTAAACCGATGTGATATTTTTAAAAATGCCTCTTGTGATTAAAAAAAAATTAAATCTCAATAATTCCTCTTGTTTCTATTAATGCCAATTTCAACGCCATAATTATTTTTTAAATTATTTTTTAAATTTATTTATGATAGTCACAGAGAGAGAGAGAGAGGCAGAGACATAGACAGAGGGAGAAGCAGGCTCCATGCACCGGGAGCCCGATGTGGGATTCGATCCCGGGTCTTCTGGATCGCGCCCTGGGCCAAAGGCAGGCGCCGAACCGCTGTGCCACCCAGGGATCCCTCAATGCCATAATTATATTGACAAAATACACATGAAAAAGAAGCCTAGATTCTGCTTGGCTGGTGTCTTCTTCAAAAAGGAAAACCATGATTTGCTCACACTGGATGAGCAAACTTTAGGAACCTATGCTCTTATAAATGCCTGTGTGATCTAAAACCATCTGTTCCTGGGGCAAGGGGGAGAAGTAAGTAGCAACACTCCCTCGAGAGAGCAGTTCAAAACCTTTCCATCTGGAAAGAGGAGGATCTTGGTTTGGTTGCTTTGAAAGGCATCCTGCCCATACTTCAAAGGGATACCATGCAGGGGGATCTACCGGTTGCTTTGAAGCTATCATCCAGAAATTTCTCTGTGAAAACTAACTTTAGAGCTTTGCTTTTACAACCTGGTCATATATGATTTCAGTGTTGTGGTTAAAATGTTAGGTTCACACCCTTGCAGCAGAAAACCCTCTGCATGGAGTCCAGGCAGTAAACACTGCGGGTGGAGAACAAATCGGCCCCCTCACTGGAGAGCCAGGGAGGAGGCAGAGGGAGGAACAGATGCCTGGACCACCGGCTAAAAGGCAGCAGGGGTTTGATGGTCAGCGGATTAGTGCCTTACAGGCCTGATCTGCCTCTTTCTCCTGGGCTAGGCAAAGGAGGGAACTGGGTGCCGTGAAACACAAAATGTATGCAGTATTAGTAACAATATAACATCAACAGCCTCATCAGCTCATCAGCTACTACTGATGAAGCTTTTTGCTGCATATCTGGCACCAAGCTAACCTCTCCATGCACCTTATCTCATTGTAGCCTCCTACGACCCAGGTGGGTAGGGCCACCTAAGTACCAGTGCAAGACTGGGCAGCTAACAATGGCAGAGCCACTTTGGATGAATGTCTGACTCCAAAGTCCAGGTTCCTCACCATGTGCCCATATTTATTCCCTGCTTGGTGGCACTAACATGTTGGAAGCAAGTGGTCTCTAGAATGGGATGAAAGGTGCTGGGTGACTGTCCATTGGTTTGCAGGGGATTGATAAAAGGTGCCTGTAAGAGCTTTTGACACAAAGCTGCCTTGAGGCCGGTAAACGTACTAAAGTGTGTGCTAAATGTTAGTGGATGAAGCCTGAAACTTCTTATTACACTCAGAAAGGGGTCTGAGTTCTAAGTTTAGGTTCTGAGCCTCACTCCAGCCACCCTATGTCCCCAGGCAAGTCTCTGGGTCAAAGGCCCCTCCCTGGCCCTGCCCTCCTCTAATGTGGGGAAACGTGCCCTGGCAACCTGACAAGGTTGCTGAAGGGTTACAATGAAGTAATACAGTTATGAATCAGTGTTTCGTGATTGCTTTCGCAGAGGTCTGGCTTTTACAGAACATTTCAAATTCAGATGACAGCGTATTCTTATGTCTCAGATCCTACTGATTTTGCCTAAGAAGATTTAATGTTTTGACCATGAAGGCACAGTGGATACCCTGACAATCTTCAAGAGGAAGCGGCAATCTCTGGGGTGGAGGTCACTGACTTACAGCCAGCCTCCCTGCTCCCCACCAATCCCCAATAATGTCTCTCATTGGTTGGCAGTTTTATAAAATTGGGATTTGAAGGTTTTGAGTCTGGCATGCACCGCTAGTTGCAATAATTCTTACTTACTCCTATTGCCTTATAGGAGCCATTCTGCACATTTATATTAATCTGCCTGGCCCAGAAAAGATTTTTACCCTGCATCGAGGGGTTAACTGATTAATTTGTTTTTCTTTTCATGAACTCATTATTCAACAAATATTTGTTGTGGATGTTTGTCCGGAGAAGTACGTCTGACTACTATTAGAGAGAGAGGAATGAACCAAACAGAGTGCCTGTTCTCATGGAATTTCTAGCCTGGCAGCAAAAATGGCCATTCTAGAAGAAATGACAAGTGCAACAGGCTTCAAGAACCCAAATGTAGGGCTTGCCAGCCCACACTTCAAGCCTAGTGGCTGGTGGATCACAAAATTCCCAGAATAAAGGAACTTGAGCCCTAGCTTTAAGGTCCACATTGTGTATTTTTGAGATCACATTCCCCTCCGCCAATTCTGATGGAACTATGGCTAGGAACATCTGAGTCACACCCTATGTACTTCAAATAGTCTTGTGATGTTGTTAGTTTTTGATACTTTCTTAATGTTTCACTCACCCTTGGGCTCTCTTTTGCTAATTTTCATTCAAAGCTACATTTATTTATGAAGTATCTTGGATTTCAGTCTCAAATGTCCATCACTACGAAGATAATCTATCCTTGTCTTAGAGACTAGAGTGACATAAGAGAGGGAGCAGGGGCTCTGGAAGCAGGAGGGCACTGGAGGCTGCCCACCTGCTTCCTTGGCTGTGAGGCCCTTGGCAAATATCTTGGCATCAGCATGCCAATGGGCCTCACCTGAACCTGCCCAGAACAGTGACTGGTGTAGGAAATTGGACAGAGATGAGGGGATAGAGACAAAGCAACAAACAATGCTGCCAGCCAACTAGAAATTTTGAGGAATGCCTAAAAGATAGAGGGAAGGGATCCCATCTATGAATAACTTAAAAGAAAAGAAAACTTTAGATCAAAATACGGGCAGTAATATTTTCCATAGTAGGAATGGTATGCAGTTGAGTCCACAGTCAAGGTGGAGAGAGAGGAAGCCTTGGGGCATTCATTGGGAGGCTGCTTTTAGGACTGCTGGCCCTTCCCCAGTGTATTAATTATAGAGGCGCTCACCCACAGGCTGAAGCCCAGAGTGTGGGCACTGGTGCAGGAAGGCAGGGCAATACCCCAGGAAGTCAATATTCCGAAGGTATACAGGAGCACTCATACCTAAGGTACACAGCTTGTACACAGCATGTTGTACCCCAACTCCACAATCACCAGGGTCATGTTACATCAAATAGAATGGGCAGAGGGAGGGGGATTCTCAAATACAAAGATGAACAGACAACCAAGAATGAGCAAACATTTGGGGAAAATCAACATCCTGAAAGATAGGCACCAAATTTAATTAACCAAAGAACTAATACCCAGTGAAAGAGAGTTAATAGAACAAACAGGGGAAGACTTTAGAATGCAAGAAATTAATAAATGAACATCCCTGGAGAGATTTAAGAGGACATTTCATCCATGAAAAAGAAACAACTAGATTTCCTAAAAGTTATAATTTTATTAACATTTTAAAAAGATAAACTAAATAGGGACGCCTGGGTGGCTCAGTGGCTGAGCATCTGTCTTTGGCTCGGGGCATGATCCCGGGGTTCTGGGGTCGAGTGCCACACCAGGCTCCCTGTGAGATGCCTGCTTCTCCCTCTGCCCCTGTCTCTGCCTCTCTCTGTCTCTCATGAATAAATAAATAAAATCTTAAAAAAAAAAAAGATAAGCTAAATAGCAGAAACAGATAAAATATGCTGTAGAAAATCAAGCCAAACAATTATATAAGAACACGGTATAAAAAGACAAAAATAAAATGTGGAAGAAAAATTAAGAGAGCATAGATCTGGGCTAATGTTTGTGCAACAGAAATTCCAGAGAATAGTATAGATAAAATGGAAGATGATAATAATAATAATAATAATAATAATAACAATAACAATTTCCAATGCTAAAGAAGGACACAAACCTTCAAATTGAAAAGATACACCTACTGGGACAGATATCAATACTGATCTATTCATATGGATAAAAGATACAACCTATTAGAAAACATCTTTACTATATATGCACACAATAATAGTGATTTGAAATATATAAAGCAACAACTAAGAAATATAAGGAAAAATTGACAAGTTCAGATAAATCAATCAGATTAAACAAAATTAAGTAGGATATATTGCAGTAGTTTGCTAATGAGCATAACAATTTTCTGTCTTATTAAAAATGCAGATTCTAAACACTCCATTCACGACCCTACTACCCTCTCCCCCATCTAATTCTGTACGTATGAGTGGGAAATTTCACATTTTTAATAAGCAGCCCAGGTAATTCTGATGTAGGTGGTTTGGGACTATACTTTAAGACTCACCAGGTTAAAAAACTCAGTGAATAGCTTGATTTAATAGATATATTGAGAACTTTGTACCAAAAAGAGAATAATTATTATTCTTTTGAAATGCCACGGAGTAGTCATAAAAATGATCGTGTAGAGTACAAGCAAAACCTCAAAAACTTCCAAAAACCAGAAACCAAACAAATTACTGATCATAATGTAGTAAAATTAGAAATTAACACAAAAGGACAGCAAGAGAGAGAGAGAGAGAGAGAGAGAGAGAAAAGCTATTTACTTAGAACATTTGTAAGAATTCTCCTATATATAGAGGGAACTCCCTCCCCTCCCCAATCACAAACCAATTAGAAATAAATGACAATAGAACACTACACACATGGCAAAATTTGTGGGATAAGGACAAAGCAGTGTTCGGAGGAAAACTTATAGCCTTAAAATTTTTATATTAGAAAACAAGACTGAAGATAGATGAATTAAGCATTTAACTTAACACACCAGGCCATAAAATGGGTGTGGGGAGAGAACCAAAGCAATAAATTAAACCATAAAGTTTAAGGAAAGAATCAAGATAAAAGTAGAAATGAACTGAAATAGAAGCCAATAAATGAAGGAGTGAATAAATAAGTAAATGATGAAATAAAGTATACAAGCTCAATAAAAATAAAAGCTGGGCATGGTTTAGCTAGGTAGGTGGAGAGAACATTTCATATATTAGATGCCGTATTATACAATACAAAATAATGTAAAAATATCTAAGAAAACCTAAGTAGGCTATAACCACAAGAAATAAATTGCATTATTTATTCCAGTAGTGACTCAGAGGTCAGTTATTCTTTACTTTCACTAAGACTGAAAAGGATGCTTTAGTAACTCAGATACCATCTGGTGTCTTCACTTACAGAAACACTCTACTAGGTGAAAGAATTCTTACATCTAGCACTTTTGGACCTGTACTTCATGGGCAGTTAGTGCCTATTCAGCATCATTCCACATGAATTCTTCATCCACATGAAGAATTCCTGTACAGCTGGCTTTGCTGTCTGACCCTCCTGTCCAGGGCCCGGCCTAATGCCATCAGTCACACTGTCCTTTGGTCTGAGCTGCCTAGGTGGGCATCTCTGGGTGCATTTAGGGCATCTTGCCCCCAAGTGGCTCTGGGTGCCAGAGGGGCTAAGTCAAGGGCCTCTGGAAAGGGAAAAGACCTCTTTCTCCTCTTGTCAGAAACAGACAAAGACATCTAAACCAGAAGTTGCAAGCTGGTGATCTCAGGCCAAATCTGGCCAGCCATATTTTGTTTAATCTATAGAAAATAGTGAGTTAGTAATCAACATTAAAAAATTTGGAGAAACCAAACACAAAGAAACTCAGATGCCTGGTTTCTCTTAAAATCTGGTATCACTGAGCCCTTGTTTCCACACAATGACAGCCAAGCTGGGTTGGCAACACCATTCCCTGGATCCCACCATTCCTTGCCATGCCCTGATACCCAAGCCAAAGGCTGTTATCCATCTGCCTCACTATGTCACTTAAAATATTCAAATATTCATTTGAATATTCATCTTCCAGGGAAGAAGTAAGAGAGGAGGATAAGCCCACCTTGTGTCATGGATACAACTAGATAACACCCACATCAGTGTGAATAACCCAGAAAGTGACCTGAAGACTGGCAGAACAGACTCTCCACAGCTAAATGTAGAGAAGAGGCCACATAGAAGAAGGTAGGATGATCCCAGATGCCGTTGGGAGCTAAATGGACATGTGGGGCTGTCCATGGGACATTGCGGGTGTGCAGAAGAAACAGAAACAGACCCTCACACCAGGTACCCAAGCATGGGTAACCTTGCATGAGGAAGACAAATTCCCATAACATTTGGTTTTGAAAACCAGAGGGGCCAAATCTCACAAGTTCTTATTATTAGTAAGGCTTAACACCTGGAACTTTAAAAATCAGTGGCTTGGCTCTGGGAGATCTAAGAGGGTGAGAAGAAACCTTGCCCTTAGAGAGGCAGCCCAACAAACAACCCTGTGGAGATACAGCATAGAAGCAGTAGTTTTAAAAATGCCTAGGGTAGACTGGAGGGACATTTGTTTCCTTGTCTCACAGTGTGTGCTGGAGGGGCAGGGATCTTCAGTAGACTACTCCAGGAACACAGGAGTTGGCCAGTGCCATTTCCCTCACCTGTCCTCCAGCCTAGACACACAGACACCTATGGGGACCAGGATAGCACCAACACTTTCTACCTGGCTTGCTAACAGTGTGCCTGCTCCCAAGATCTCCTGTGGATACACTCCCCCCAATATGCCCTTGGCTAGAGCCAATCCAGAGTGATGCCACAAGCCTGGCAGTGTGCAAGCAGTCCCATCAGGGCCCAGTACCTCTAAAATTAAATCTTGCTCTGGAGAGAGAAGATAAGTACATATACCTACCCAACTATGGTTCCAGCAGTAGGCTGGAGCAGACATTTGGTCTGACTGCAAGCCCCGCCCACCAACAAAAGTTTCTCAGGGGACAACACAGGGACCGTACCCCATAGTTCGGGGCTACTGCATCTCTGGCAAATGGCTAGTCTGACTCAACTCAAGTCCAAGGTGTCCCCAGACTGGCCCACTAATAACACAGTGACCAAACACTGCCTTAACCGGGCAAGGAAAGCCACTGAAAATGACTGGACTGACAGGAACAGTGGCTCAGCTACAACAGTCAGGCACATACAACACACATAGGAGATACCTCTGAGGTTCTAGAAAACAGGGGACATTGCACTGCAGGCCACTATAGGACCTCTTCTTCATAAGGCCACTACTCTCAAGACCAGGAGATGTAGCCGACTTTCCTAACATACAGAAAGAGACACGGAGAGTTAGACAAAATGAAGAGACAGAAGAATATGCCCCAAATGAAAAAATGGGACAAAATCACAGAAAGGGATCTAAATAAAACAAAGATAAATAACATACCTGATAGAGAATTTAAAGTAATGGTTCTAAAGATACTCACTGGACTCAAAGAGTGGAAGACTTCAGTGAGATTCAACAAAGAGAAAACATAAAAATGAACCATTAGAGAAGAACTCCATACCTTAAACGAAAAATACCCTAGAAGGAATGAATAGTAAGCTAGAGGAAGTAGAACAGAGCAGTGACCTAGAGGTCAGAGTAATGGAAAGCAATCAAGCTGAACAGGAGAGAGAGAAAAAAAAATTGTAACAAAAAATGAAAATAGGGCCACCTGGGTAGCTCAGTTGGTTAAGCTGATGACTCTTGATTTTGGCTCATGTCATGATCTCAGGGTTCTGGGATCAAGCCCCAAGATTCTCTCTCCCTCTGACCTTCCCTACCCCTGAGAGCATGCATGCACTCTCTCTCTCTAAAAGAGAAAACAGATTAAGGGAACTCAGTGACAACATCAAGCATAATGTTTGTATTATAGGGATCCCAGAAGAGGAGAAAGAAAATTTATCTGAAGAAACGATAACTGAAATCCGGAGAAGGAAACAGAAATCCAGATCCAGGAGGCACAGAGAGTACCCAACAAAATCAACTCAACGAGGTTCACATCAAGACACACAGTAATTAAAATTGCAAAAATACTAATAAGGAGAGAATTTTAAAAGGAGCAAGAGAAAACAGTCATATACAAGGGAAATCCCAAAAGGCTTCCAGCAGATTTCTCTGCATAGACTTAGTAGGCCAGGAGTGGCATGGTATATTCAAAGTGCTCAAAACAAAACAAAACAAAACCTGCAACCAGGAACACTCTATCCAGCAAGGCTATCATTCATAGAAGGGGAGATAGTTTCCTAGATAAAAGTTAAAGAAATTCATGGCCACTAAACCAGCCTTATGAAAAATGTTAAAGAGGACTCTTTGAATGGAAAGGAAAGACCCTAAGTAGGAGTCAGAAACGTAAGAAGTACAAAAGCAGTAAAATTAAGTATATCTATAAAAATCAAGGGATTCACAAAATAAAAGAATACAAAGTATGATACCATAGTAATAAGTAAATACCTATCAATAATTACTTTGGGACAAATGCTCCAATCAAAAGACACAGGATGTCAGAGTGGATAAAAAAAACAAGACCCATCCATATGCTGCTTACACGAGACTCATTACAGACATAAAGATACATGCAGATTGAAGGGAAAGGGATGGAAGAGCATTTATCATGCAAACGGAAGTGAAAATAAAGCTGGGATAGTGATACTTATATCAGACAAAATAGACTTTATTTTTTTTTTTCAAAATAGACTTTAAAACAAAGACATAACAGAGACAAAGAAGGACACTATTTAATCATAAAGGGAACAATCCATCAAGAAGATATAACAATTGTAAATATTTACATACCCAACATAGGAGGATCCAAATACATAAAGCAGGTAATAACAAACAGAAAGGAAGTAATCAATAGTAATACAATAACACATTTATGTCAATGGATAGATATTCCAAACAGAAAATCAACAAGGAAACAGTGACTTTGAATGACATATTGGACCAGATGGGTCTAACAGATATATTCAGAACATTCTATCCTAAAACAGCAGAATACACATTCTTTTCAAATGCAACATGGAACATTCTCCAGAATAAATCCATATTAGGCCACAAAACAAGTTTCAATGAATTCAAAAAGACTGAAGTCATACCATGCACCTTTTCTGATGACAACACCATGAAACTAGAAATCAACCACAAGAAAAAAATCTGAAAAGCACACAAATACATTAAGATTAAGTAACATGCTACTAAAAAATGAATGAATCAACCAAGAAATCAAAATAGAAATAAAAAAATACATGGAAGCAAATTAAATTGAAAACACAATGGTCCAAAATCCTTGGGATGCAGCAAAAGCTGTTCTAAGAGGGAAGTTTATAACAATACAGGCCTACTTCAAGAAGCAAGAAAAAATCTCAAAAAAAAAAAAAAAAAAAAAAACCCAGAAAAAAACAACTTAACTTTGTACCTAAAGGAGCTAGAAAAAGAACAAACAAAACCCCAACCAATAGAAGGAAGGGAATAATAAAGATTAGAACAGAAATAAATGAAATAGAAACTTAAAAAAACAATAGAACAAATCAGGAGCTGGTTCTTTGAAAAAATAACCAAACTGATAAACCTAGCCAGACTCATTGAGAGACAGAGACAGAGAGAGAGAATTCAAACAAAATCATAAATGAAAGAAAATAACAAACATCACCAAAACACAAAGGATTATAAGAGAATATTGTACAAAATTATATGTCCACAAATTGGACAACCTAGAAGAAACTGATGAATTCCTAGAAACATATAACCTCCCAAAACTGAAGAAAGAAATAGAAAATTTGAACAGGATAGAAACCAGTAATGAAATCGAATCAGTAATAAAAAAAAAAAAACAAAAAAACAAAAAAACCTCCCAACAGACAAAAGCTTAGGGTCAGATGGCTTTACAGGTGAATTCTACCAAACATTTAAAGAAGAGATAATATCTACTGTCCTCAAACTATTCCAAAAATTAGAAGAGGAAGGAAAACTTCAAAATTCATTCTATGAGGCCAGTATTATCCTGACACCAAAACCAGATAAATATGCTACAAAAAAAGAGAATTATAGATCAATGTCACTGATGAACATGGTTGCAAAAATCCTCAACAAAATATCAGCAAACCAAATCCAACAATACATTAAAGAAATCATTCACCATGATCAACTGGGATTTATTGCTGGGCTGCAAGGGTAGTTCAATATTTGCAAAACAATCAATGTGATACACCACATCAACAAGAGAAAGGAGGAAAACCTTTCAATTTCAATTGACCATAGAAATGGACATAGAAAACATGTGGCAAAGTACAATATCCATTCATGATAAAAAAAAAAAAAAACCATCAACAAAGTAGGTTTAGAGGGGACATACCTCAACATAATAAAGGCCATATATGAAAAACTCATGGCTAACATCATACTAGATGAAAAACTGAGAGCTTTCCCCCTAAGGTCAGAATCAAGACAAGGAAACTATAGAGAAAGGATGCCCATTCTCACAGGTTTTATTCAATAGAGTACTCAAGTCCTAGCCACAGCAGTTGAGAAAGAAAGAAAGAAAGAAAGAAAGAAAGAAAGAAAGAAAGAAAGAAAGAAAGAAAGAAAGAAAGAAAGAAAAGGAAAAGAGAAGAAAGGAAAGGAAAGAAAAAAGAAGAAAGGAAAGGAAAGAAAAAAGAAAAGAAAAGGCATCTAAATCAGCAAGGAAGAAGTCAAACTTTCACTATCTGCAAACAACATCATACTACATATAGAAATCTCTAAAAACTGCACTAAAACACAACTAGAACTGATTAATGAATTCAGTAAAGTCACAGGATACAAAAATGTACGGAAATTTGTTGCATTTCTATGCACTAATACTGAGGTAGCAGAAAGAGAATTTAGCAATTCCACTTACAATGATACCAAAAAGAATAAAATACCTAGAAATAAACATAACCAAAGAAGTGAAAGATCTGTACTCTGAAAACTATACAGCACTGATGAAAGAGCTTGAAGATGACACAAACAAATGGAAAGATAGTCCATGTTCATGGATTGGAAGAACAGACACTGTTAAAATGTCCACACTACCCCAAAAGCAATCTACAGATTTAATGCAATGCCTATCAAAATGCCAACAGCATTTTTCACAGAAAGAACAAATAATCCTTAAATTTGTGTGGAACCATGAAAGATCCCAAATAGCCAACGTGATCTAGAAAAAGATGAACAAAACTGGAAGTATCACATTCCCAGATTTCCAGATATACTACAAAGCTGTAGTAATCAAAGCAGTATGGTAGTGGCACAAATACAGACATATAGATCAATGACACAGAATAGGGAGCCCAGAAATAAACACACAATTATATGGTCAATTAATCTTCAGCAAGTAGGCAAGAATATGCAATGGGAAAAAGACAGTCTCTTCAACAAATGGTGTTGGGAAAACTGGAAAGCTACATGCAAAAGAATGAAACAGACCATTTTCTTACACCATATACAAAAATAAACTCAAACAGATAAAGGACTTGAAAGCATAAAAATCCTAAAAGAGAGCACAGGTAGTAATGCCTCTGATATTGGCCATAGTAACATTTTTCTAGATATATCTCCTGAGGCAAGGGAAACAAAAGCTACCAGGACTACATTAAAATGAAAAAGCTTCTGGGGCGCCTGGGTAGCTCAGTCGGTTAAGCATCCGACTCTTGATTTTGGCTCAGGTCATAGGGTCAGGGTCCTGGGATTGAGCCCTACGCCAAGCTCCCTACTGAACGAGGAGTCTGCTTGTCTTCCTCTCCCTCTGCCCCTCTTCTTGTGCTCTCTCTTTTTCAATAAAATAAAAAAATATCTTTAAAAAAAACACAAAAAGCTTCTGCACAGCAAAGGAAACAATCAGCAAAGGAAAAGACAATGTACTGAATGGGAGAAGATATCCCATTATTAGAAGATATCCCAAGGATTAGTATCCAAAATGTAAAGGACTTACACAACAACAAAAAAAAAACAAATAATCCAATTAAAAATGGGCAGAAGACATGAACAGAAATTTCCCCAAAGACATCCAGATGGCCAACAGGCACATCAAAAGATGTTCAACATCACTGATCATCAGGGAAATCCATGTTTATTACAGCATCATTCATAATAGCCAAATTATGGAGGCAGCCCAAGTGTCCCACGATAAATGGCTAAAGATGTTGTGACATATAACACAATGGAATGTTACTCAGCCATAAAAAAGAATGAAATCCTGTCATTTGCAACAACATGGATGGAGCTAGAGAGCATTATGTTAAGTAAAATAAGTCAGTCAGTGAAAGACAAATACCATGTGATTGACTCATGTGGAATTTAAGAAACAAAACAAAGGAAAAAAAAAGAGAGAGAAACCAAAAACTATAGAGAAAACCAGATGGTCACAAGAGGGGAGGGGGTAGGGGTAGGGGGGAAAACAGGTGAAGGGGATTAAGAGTACACTTATTGTGATGAGCACTGAGTCATGCACAGAATTGTTCAATCACTATATTGTACACCTGAAACTAATATAACATTGTACTTAACTATACTGGAATTAAAATAAAATATAACAGCAACAATGACAACCACAGCAAAATACAAGGCCAGCCAACCAGACACATCTATGAGTCAAAGCCAGCTCTTGCAGTCCCGGGTCCAGGACCTCCCCGATGGCCACACCCACTTCTATTCATGACTATATTTCTACTCATCTTGAAATCCAGCTTAATTTTTTCAAGTCATAACTAATAATTACTTTCCCACATGCCCCTATTTTCTCTGGATTGTTTTTTTCTTCTAGTTTGAAGTATATTTTGAATGTGACCAAAGTGAGAAAAACCAAGTATGAAGCATTCATATTCATTTTCTTAATAATGTTTTAATAACACAAAATTACTTTTCTATTTATCTAAAATTCACCTCTTTAAATAGTCAAAAACCTAAATAAATAATTTTCTATGAAAATATTTCTAGGGGTGCCCAGGTGACTCAGTTGGTTAAGTGTCTGCCTTAGAGGCTCTCAGATCCTGATCTGGGAGTCCTGGGATCAAGCCCCACATTGGCCTCCCTGCTCAATGGGGAGTCTGCTTCTCCCTCTCTTTCTGCCCCTTTCCACCTCACTAAGAGAGAGTGCTCTCTCTCTCTCTTTCATGCATACTTTCTCCCTTTGTAAAATAAATAAATAAAATCTTAAAAAACAAAGAAAGAAAATATTTCTAAAATGTATTAGGGCTTTCTTGTCTTCTTAAAACATAATTTAGTCTTTCCTTGATACTAATGGTCAATGTTCTGGATAGAAGTTGATCTGTAATAGAGGAGATGCTGTCGGAGCTCTTACCGTTTTGTATCTTTTATTTACTATTTTAAGTAACATCCTCTATCACCCAAGTTCCCAGAAGTCACCCAAGTTCCCAGGACACGGTTTTGAGGACAGTGCCAAGCTTTCTCCCATCCCTTTCTGGCTTTTGTGAACCTTCTGGATTTTTGTTGTTTATTTTGTTTTTTACTTTATAGTTATCTTAATTTTGTATGAGGAAGAAGAGATTCTAACTTGAATTTTAAAATTCCTTTCTTTTATAGTCTCCAGATCCAACCCACAAAGTCCAAATTATCTCCAAAACTTTCCTTTCATATGAGGTAAACTGAAGTCTTCAAGCCTTCTGATTCAGAATCACTGGGAGTTCTTGTGTTAAAAACTATACTCTCCTAGATACAAATTCTGTTAGTTTCAAAATTAGATCTAAAATATGCATTTTAAACAAATATCCTAATTGATTCTTGTGCATATCAAATTTTGAGATCCACAGCTCTCTCTTTTCTTAAAACTGGTTCTAAAATATTGCTGCAAAATACATTCATGTATTTTGGTGCTTAAAAACAGAATGAAACAAAAACATGCCTGAGCCCAAACCCAGGATCAGAATCTGAGCCTCTGAAGGTAGGACCTGTTTATTTTACTTAGCTTTTACCTTTTTTCGTTTTTAGATTTTATTTATTTGTTCATGAGAAACACTGAGACAGGCAGAGACATATGCAGAGGGAGAAATAAGACTTGATCCCAGGACCCCGGGATCACAACCTCAGCCGAAGGCAGATGCTCAACTACTGAGCCACCCAGGTGCCACTCATCTATGCCTTCCTTTGTCTTGGTACCATTCACAGGTGGGCTTTTACTTTTTATGTTGTGCTTATTATAGATTTCGTATGCTGTTTGTAGGAAACAACAGAGAGAGACAGCCCATGAACCCTTCATCCAATTTCCCCATGGTAACACCTTGCATAATTAAAGCACCACAGCACAATTGGGAAGTTGACATTACAATCCTACTAAGCTTCTTCAACTAGGTCTCCTTTTAAACTTTTCTTTATTTCTTTCTCTGCTGATGCTTAGCTCTGTTGAAGCAGAGTATCTCCTCCTTAATATGCTAGCTTAAAAAGAAAAAAAAAACACTTTTTATTTTGAAAAAAAAAAAAAAGGTAAAACCCACAGAAAACATAGCAGAATAGTATTAAGGAAGGGTATAATAAATACCCAAACACCCTTCACCTACATTCACTGGTTCTTCACCAATTCTGAGAAGACCTGAAAACAAAGACCTTCTCTTACACAAACACAATATAATCATCAAATTCAGGAAATTTAACATCAATACAATATTATAGTGAATTTTCAAATTTTCAAAACCATCCTTTCATTTAGGGCAATTACCTCCCCCCCCTCCCCCACATCACCCTGTCCCTTGCATCTCATGCAGCATAACTGTGGTATCTTGTTAGCCTCTTTTATCTGGAATAGTCTTTCTCATGCCATGGATAGTTTTGAAGACTCCAGGCCAGCGGGTAATTCCTCAATCTGGCTTTGTCTGTTTTTTTCCTCATTGGATTTCATTTTTTTAAAAACACCTTTCCATCAATGTTCCCAGCTATGGGTTCATTGAGGAGATACTTGTCAGAGGAGAGGTCTTCTCAATCCTAAGCACAGCTGGTAGATGGCTACCTCTCAGCACTTTGCTTCTAGGCAGAACCTCAATCATGCTCATAACAGACAGTGCCCGTGCAGAGAACTGGGTGCTCTGGGGAGCAAAAAGCAGCTCAGTGTGATTCTCAGCCCATGATCATTAATTGCAAGGAATAAGGAGTCATGGGGTACAGGTTTCCAGTCTGGGTTCCTCTGAGGCCTGGGTGAGCATCATCCTTTCCCTGCTTCTCAGTTTCCCCAAACTACAAAATGAGAATGCAAATTCTCTCAAGAATGCCTCTCTCAAAGCACCCTAGCATTTGGGTGCCTACATGGCTCAGTTGATTATGTGTCTGTCTCTGGCTTGGGTCATGATCCAGGGTCCTGGGCTTGAATCCCACATTTGGCTCCCTGCTCAGTGGGGAGTCTGCTTCTCCCTCTCCCCCTCCTCCCTGCTGCTCTCTCTCACACCCTCTCCCTTTCCCAAATAATTAAATAAAATCTTAAAAAAAAAAGAAAAAAAAAGAAAATACCTAGCACTTAACTCACAGGGTTTTTTTTTGTTTTTTTTTTTTTTTTTTTTTTTAACTCACAGGGTTAATGCAAGGATGGATGTTATGCACTCAACATAGTGCATAGCAATTTTTCGGTATTCACTTAATATGAGCTTCTACTATCTTTTTTTTTTTTTTTTTTTGAGTTTCTACTATCTTAAAAAAATATATCATTAAGTCAAATCCCATGAGTGCTATTTTAAATCTAGTGGGTGGGCCTGAGGTTTTTGTTAAAGCCAAATCCTGCTGTTATCTGCATCATCTTCCCAGGTGTAGATGAAGATGCTCTCTAGGGGCCCATCCTACCACCCAACTGCTTGGCTATGGCAGAGACCCTGGCCCTTTGTGGGGTTACAAGGCGAAATCCATCTTACCATTACATCCTGAATAGTTAAGAGGATCCTTTCTTTGTCTGTACTGCTTGCAGGATCTGAGCATCCGTGTGCGTTTAGAAGGGAGAAGTTAAAATCACAGGGTGGTTGGAAGGATGGAAGTCTGTCGGTGGAATACTTGGTGCCCTGGGGACAAGCAGACAGAATGGGTGTGAGAAAAGCAACTTCTGTCCCTGAAGACATGCTGGGGTCCCTCGTTCCCTCTGTTAGTCTCCATGCTTCCTGTCTCTCTCCTCACTGTCACTCTCTGATCTCGCTCCCAAGGCTGATCTTGTCAAACCCATCCCTGCCTCACCCATACCACGGCACGCACATGCTAAGTAAATGGACTGGAACTCAAACTCAGGCCACTAACAACCTTAGCACTGGCTGAGTGAGTACCAAGTGAGTACCTGTGTGGAGATGTGGCCTCCACATCTTGAATAAAAAAGGTGGGATTATCAAAATAGTGTGGATGGTATATAATCACATCTATGTGAAAATAACAAAAAATAAAGGTGAGGCACCAGGGTGGCTCAGTCAGTTAAGTGTCCAACCTTCGGTTTTGGCTCAGGTCATGATCTCAGGGTCATAGGCTCGATCCCTGAGTCAGGCTCCATGCTCAACGAGGTCTGCTTGGGATTCTCTCTCTCCCATTCCCTCTGACCCTCCCCCTGCTCTCTCTCTCTCTCTCTCTCTCTCAGATAAATAAATAAATAAATAAATAAATAAATAAATAAATAAATAAATAAAATCTTAAAAAAAAAATAGTGCTCACTCAGAAGTTATTTATATGGTCATCTAAAACAGAAGTACCCAAACAATGGGATGGCCCTAAAAACGATCCTTCATTTTTCAAGACTCACCATTGGAATGAATGAAGGAGGGCTAAAGGGACGTGCTGCCAGGCTCTGCTGCGGACCAGGAGAGGGGCAGGCTGCTCCACTGGGGGATGGCTGGCCAGCGATGGCACAATAGAATCTTTGCCGTACCCATAGGTGGGGGAGCCATCATGGGCCTCGGGAGAGTCCACGTGTAGCAGATATGATGGGGGCACATAGCTCGGGACTGGTGTTTAATTGTGCATATGTGTTAGCAAGTAACAATGACTTTAAAACACTGAACTGCAATTGCAGGCAGATTACCGTTCACCCCACTCCAGGGTCCATACAATAGAGGGAAACCAAGAGAAGATACCTAAATTTGGGTACCTCCACTCACTGGGAATGGGCCAGGACTGGAACATTCCAGATGAACTACCTCTACTTGGATATAATCAACACATGCATATAACGAATACAAGAAATCTTTAGTCTAGGGGCACGTGGGTGGCTCAGTTGGTTAAGCATCTGCCTTTGGCTCAGGTCATGATCCAGAGGTCCCGGGAGTCCTCAAGTCAGACTTCCTGCTCAGTGGGGAGTCTGCTTCTCCCTCTCCCTCTGCCCCTCCCCAACCCATGCTCACTCTCTCTCTCTCACTCTCTCTCAAATAAATAAAATATTTAAAAAAAGAGAAATCTGTATTCTGGATGGGTGTACCCATCTCTGATCTCTGGGGCAGTGGGATTATGAAAAGATTTATTTTCTTTGTATCAGTTGAATTTTTTCATATAGACTGTGCATTATCAGGGGAAAAAAAGATATCTTACTGATAGAAAAAAGTGTGCACTTTGTCTCATTCCTGATACATAAATGGGGCCCTATTATCCACTGCAACACAAAGCCCAACATGACTAGACCCAGCACTTTGGCAGAACTCTCTGGAAAGAGGTGTCCTCCTTTCACAGGAGTTCCAAAGCTGCTCAAAACCCTACAGTGGCTTCCCCTCTGACTCAAAGTAGAATCCTTCATCTTTACTATAGTAAAGGGGCTCAAAGCCCTGGGCCATCTGAGCCTTGGCCTCACCTCTTTTTCCTCGCCCCCTTGCTCACCCAGCTCCCAGACACACTGGAGCCTAGACACACCTGTCCTCCTGCCTTGGGGCCTCCACACCTGCTGCTCCCTTGCCTGGCATGCTCTTCTCCACATGGCTCACTCCCTGGCTTTCTCGAGAACTGCTCACATAGCACCTCATCAATGAGAAGGCCCTGCCTTGCATAGAACATGACCCCTGCCCGTCTTTCTCCAGCCCTTTCTCCAATAAACCCTATCACCTGCTGGTATATGATACCCACTGGTATTGTCTGTTTTATCTTCAGTGTATAGAACAGTGCCCAGGATCTGGAATAGAGACCAGGGCTCACGCAGTGCACACACCTGTCTACGGGGGCGGCTACTCCTCAGCTCCAGCTGCCACTGTCGTGTAAGGATGGGGCTCCCAAATGTTCAGATTTCTCAAGACAAGCCCCAAATTCACATTTTGACATGGAATCTCCCGATTCTTAAATGTCAACTAGTAATTCTTTTCAAAAGCACCGTGCACGTCAATGGGCCGGAGGCCAACCGAGCATGTCTGCGGCATGCCTGTCTGTGAACTCGGAGCCGCCAAGAAATTGAAGATCACTAAGGGTACGATTGAAGGTGGAAAGGCTGGTGTGCTTCAACAGTGAAGGTCAGATGCAAAGCACACACGCAGGCACACATTTCCTTTTGCTCCATTTCAGAGCTGCGCTTGCAAACAGTGTGAGGTGGCCGAGTATATTTAGCCACGTGCCTTTTTCCCCTCCTCTACTGTTCAGATTGCATCTCTTACGGCTTCTGCCGTGGCCGAAAACCGGCGTCACCATTTTACTCTTTCACTTAGCAGGAAAATAACTCCAAGGGGAAATTGACTGTGAAGCCTTACAGTGTGCCCCCTCAAGATGGGGAGAAAAAAAGGAAAGAAAGAAATACAATCAAGCACTCACGGTGGAGAAAATGAAGTGCTGGCAAGAGCAGGGCGATGCTGATTCAGAGCACGCGTGCACACAAGAATGCTAATGGGAGCTTTAATAGCTCGTGAGGGGCAGGCTGCCTTGTGCTGCAGGGAGCTTGGGAGCTTGCAAAGGAAGGAATATATGTTCATTTAACGGGAAGTACCAAGTGGCCAAAGGAGAAGAAGGGAACTATCCCACTTCCTGCGTGCAGGGTGGCCACACATTCTCTGACAGGGGGCCTGGCTAGGACTGTAACAGACTCAACTTGGCTACCAACCAGCCCCCCAGACTAAGAAAGACAATGGCTGTTTGCACAGACATGTGCTCAGATCCTAAGCAAGGGACCATTCTGTTGATTCAGAAGTGTGTGTGTGTTGGGCGGGGGGGGGGGGGGGGGGGGGGAGTTGGGTGTTGAAGGCAGTAAAGTCCACACCACAATTCTGCCTACTGTAAAATCCCACTTCTAGGGACTAAGTAGGAAACAAGGTCATTGGGTTAGTCCATAAAGAAGGGCTTCTTATTTTTCCCCCCAAGAAGACAGAATTTCCAATATATTGTTGGACTTTTGTAGCCAGGATGTGAAACAAAGTGACCCTTTGCTCCTTACCTGTCCTTTCTTTATGAGCAAAGAAGGACATAGAAACAGGCAACACCACCAGAGGGATGTTTCCTGGACAATATTCTCACTGCTTTTATGAATCATGTGTATTTCTTAAAGGTAGGTTTTTGGTACAGAAGTGGCACATAGAAGCAAGATTTTGTTCTTTGAGGGAGGCTGTTGAATCTGCAGCCTGGACCCACAGGTGAACACACACCTGGTGAACAGAGCAGGGGTTGGCTTAGGGGCCTGACTTTGTCCTGCTGCCCTCCGATAATTTTGCTTCTACATAACCATGGAGATGATTTACATGCTCATTCTACGTGTAAAAGCAATGCCTTTGGAATAAGATCCAACCCTCCACGCTCACCCTTGCCAGGTTTCATGGTCTAGTCTGCCCCACTGCCCCTTGTTCCACACTCCCCCGTCACTCATGCTGTGCCTGCACTGTCTCCTTAAACAAGCCCAGCCTCATGGCATCTGTGCATGCTGGTCCCTCTGCCTGCAATGCTTTTCCCATCAGGTTTCAGCTGAAATGTCACACTTGAAGGAAATCTCCCTGCTCTCTCTGCCATGTCCAATGCTGCCCTCTTGCCCACACTATCCCATCTCCCCGTTTTCTTCATACAATGTGACAATACCTGAAATTATTGTATTATTATTTCTTGGTTTATTCTTGTCTATTGCATATCCCTGCACCCCACCCCTCACTTCGCCCTGAACATCGTATTATACGCTGTCACCGCTTGAGGTTAGACACCAGCCTTATTGACACCTGGACCCTGGGTGCCTAGCAGGGCATCTAGCCCATGGTCTAGGTGCTCATTATAGTGAATGCGAATGTCAGAGTGATGGAACCCAGGGGCAGAAGGAAGGAGGGAAGGTCGCAAAGTGCCCCACAAGCCGCTGTAGCACAAGCCGAGGCCAGTCCTACCTGTGGTTGGTCCCCAGAAGCACCCTTTGCCTTGATGGTCTCATCTCCTCCTGGCTCAAAATCTTCAGAATAGTCCAGAGGTGGCTCGATGTGAAGCCGTGGGCCAGCTTCTGTTCTGATCTGCACAGATTTCTAGACAGAAAAAGACTGTTTCAGACGTGATGGAACAAACAGCTCGAGCCCTCTGAGGGGTGAGCATGGCAGCGGGCTGACCCCAAGGTCATTTGTCCTTGAACAGCAGCAGTCGTGCTATGAGGCACACCAGCCCCGCACCGACTAGTGTGGGCCGGTCGGACGGGTGGTGCTACCTCTGCCCTAAAGTCTTTATGGCTTTCTCCTGCGCAAAGTGTATTCAGAATTTTTAAAATCAACTCTTTTTGGTTTGAAATACTGTTATCAGTAGAATCTTTTTTTAAGGATGAATGAATTAATTAATTACTGGATCCCAGGACCCCAGGATCACGACCTGAGCTGAAGGCAGATGCTCCACCACTGAGCCACCCAGGCGCATCAGTAGAATTTTAGTGGGTGATAAACTTTCTCAAATTGGCTTTGTGATCCAATAAGTTTAGGAGACCCTGGATTTTCAGTAGGATTTTAGTGGGTGATAAACTTTCTCAAATTGGCTTTGTGATCCAATAAGTTTAGGAGACCCTGGATTTTTTTTCCCCCTGCAGGACTTCTCGGGGCTGGGGCCAGGGTGACAGTAGCGAGGCACCATGGGAGCCACATTGAAAAGAGGGGACTCCCTCTTGAGTGTCCTGCACATGCACGAATCCACAAGTGAGGGCCTCCTTACACTTTCTGGGCTGGCCTCACTCTCCTGAGGCCTGGCTGCTGGGAGAAAGAAGAGATCTGCCAAGCCAGGTGTACTGAGTTTATTACTCTGCAGAGGGACAGTGATTTAGACCATGCTTTTCCCCTCACACCCTGGGTCAGAAGTCTTCATCCCTGTAAGACTCAGCATCGCCACAAGCTTAGTGGACTTAGCTGTTAGCTTGGTGAGGAAGAACATAATGCTGGAGCCCAACTGCCCTGCAGGAGTCTCACTGGTTAGGACTGAACACCTTCCTCATCCACAGGCACACTGCTTGCCCCATCAGCGCTTCCACACCGAGTGCCAAGTCACTTAATGCAGAGGCCTCTGCTCACTTAGTCCTCATAGCACTCTCAGGGGGAAACTGAGGCACCAGGCTGCAAGCCTCTCACTAAAGGTCACACAGCCAGGAAGCCGCAAAACCCCAGCAGTTTGGCTCCTGGGGCCTTGCTCTAAACCGGGGGTGGGTCAGTGTTTGCTGTAAAGAGTAAGTATATTAGGTTTTGCCAGCCATCTGGTCTCTATCACAGTGTTCAACTTTTCTATCATAGCTTGAAGGCAGCCACAGATAATGCCTAAGTAAAATGGGCACGGCTGTGTCTCCAGAACACTTAATTTATAAGAACAGGCTGTCGCTGGATTTGGCCCAAGAGCTATAGTTTGCTGATGGACCCCAGTACTAAACCA
The DNA here is from genome assembly GCF_048418805.1 of Vulpes vulpes. Lineage (NCBI taxonomy): Eukaryota > Metazoa > Chordata > Mammalia > Carnivora > Canidae > Vulpes > Vulpes vulpes. The sequence continues at coordinate 93,787,631 of NC_132782.1, forward strand.
CCATGCTGTACTGCCCCCAATAGGCATGTGAAGAATAAATGTGCCCAGTCTGGGCTACAGTGGCCTTTGCAGAGAAGAGAGAGAAATTAAGATATTTCCTGAGAATATCTAACACTCAAAAAAGTAGGCAGGGGCTTGGCTATAGATCATTCGAGAAAAAGATCTTGGCGTAGGACCTCGGTGGCTCAGTCGGTTAAGTGTCTGCCTTTGGCTCAGGTCATGATCTCAGGGTCCTGGGATCAAGTCTCCGTATCAGGCTCCCTGCTCAGTGGGGAGTCTGCTTCTCCCTCTGCCTCTCCCCTTGTGCTCTCTCTCCCAAATACATAAAAAAAAATTTTTTTTAAAGTCTTGGAAAGAAAGAGTAAATAAGAAGAGAGGCTGAGAAAGGCAGGGAGGAGACAGAGGGGCGAAATGAAAGTGCTCTGGGAGATTTTTCCTTCGCTAGGCCATCCAGCTCTCGGTGATGGCCCACTCTGCTCCGGCTCCAAGTGTGGCCTCGCTGCCTCCCAGGCTGTGTGGACTGGCTCTCAGGGCATTTCTCACGGCAGCAGCAGGGGGTATGGAGGGTAAGTAGTACACCGAATACATAACACCTGGCCAGGAGATCCCTGAGAGCTTTCTTGCCTCGGGCCAAGATGAAGTTGTAAGGGCTTTGAAGTTCATCTCCAAGATGGATTTTCTACCACAATTCTGGGGAGGGCGGGCTCCTCCTTCCTCCTCAGGAACCATTCAATAATGCCCAAATGCTGAAATAGAGACAGAGAAAGAGAAAAGGGAAAGAGAGAGAGAGAGAGAAGAGGGAGGGCATGAAGGAGGGAGAGGGTGAGGGGGAAGTGGGGGATGGGGCAGGGGTGCAGAGGGAGGAGCACCTGGCATGGGGCACAGCCTGCCCCCCCACCCCAGGTTTCTGTTCCTTTCTCTAGAAAGGGAAGGCTTGGACTAGGACCTCACTACTCCCTGTGTGGTTGGTCCGTGCACCAGCAGTACTGGCTTCTCCTGGGGAGTTTGTGAGAAATGCAGAATTTCAAGCCCCATTTTAGAGCTAGGGATGAAAATCTGCATTTTCACAGGAGCCCAGGTGACTTGTATGCACACTGAAGTTCCAGTGGCGTGAGATCTATAAAGTTCTGGGGTAGGTGCTAGTGTTGCCTCTTGTCCCTCATGTGCTCCCTTGTCTTTGGGCAAACGCACCCTGAATTTCTTTTGGGAAATCCTCTCCCTCCCTGCTCCCAATCCAAGTGTTCACATGGAACTGAGTCTATGGATGGCCAGAGCATAGGGCAGGCCCAGCTGATCTGAACATTAGATCCTCCTGGCCCAGAGTGACTAGCTGATTGGTTCAGGGGAGCCAAAGAGATGCAATAGCAGGGTGACAGAATGGAAGATGGGAGCTGATGGTGGCCATCCTGGTACCACAGAGAGCAACATGGGGAAAAGCAGAGTTGAGGGATGGAGAATAAGCCCTGCTACACTGTCTGAGCACCTGGATCCAGCCATGCCTGAACTGGGCATTCCCACTGGGCAAGTGAAAGAGCTGGCATTAATGCAGCTCTGCTGGTCTGGTCTGAATTATAAATAGGGGAAAGAGCTCCAGGGTTCGAGGAGGAGAGCCCAGGCAGATCTCTCTTCTCTACTGCTTTCCCATCCTCCCCTTCCCCAGAAGTGTCCATCTCCCTTCCTAGGAGCCTGGCATGACTGCTTGCCTTGCCAAAAGGCCAGGAGCAGCAGGCATTAAGGCACTTAATAAGCAAGTTCTTACTGAATACTGACTGCATACAAGGTTCTGGAAGCATGTCAAGATAGCAAAAACTGTAACCATCATTGCCCCGGCCTTAGGGAGTTCACACAGCACACACAGCAGAAGAACATGTTTAGGAAGCAACGTTTGACAAAATTAATGTGGTCCAGAAAGAGTTTTAAATGCTGAGTGGGTGCCTGAGAGGGGAATAAATAGTCTTCCATCTGGCCTGCCCTCCCACCTCAGCCCCAGTGAGGTGCCTCTGCCACCACTGGAGGAGATGGGGAGCCGCCTCACCCACACGAGGACGCCCACCTCCCAATAGGAGCACGAGGCTGGCAGGTTCCAACCCAGCCCCCAGGAGGTGCCCGCTCCCTGCCTCCCACCTTCACATGCTTGCAAGGATGATGCCCGAGCTCCTGGCTGGCTCCCCGCTTGGCACGCTGCTTTACCCGGAGTGGGTGTTTGCAAGTGGCTGCTCTCTCCTGCCTACTTGCAGCGCCCAGACCTGGGTGACCCCTGCAGTATCACCCACATACTGGGACAGGATTTAAAAGTCCTGATACCCATACACCCATTTTCCAGTTTGCCAGCCCGAGACCAGCTTTTGTCCTCAGCCACACTCAGCCCAATGCCATGACCAGAGTTACCTGTCTGTATCTCCTGCCCTCCCCCCTTAGCAAAGTGTTCTAAGAGATGTGCACTCAAGCTACTGTCAATTAGAAAGAAAGATCAAGGCTATGGGTTGCCCTGTATGGTTGTTCAGGTTGTACAGTATGTAAGTGGCTCCCTCTACAGGTAGGAGAGCTCCGAAGACACTGACAGGCAGGTTTGGGGTGGGGAGAAAATCTACCTTACTTGATAGGTTCTTCCTGGATTCAGATTCCTCTGATCTCTTACAAATAACAGCGCTGGACACTCTGATGGTCTGTGTCGTGCAAGGTCTCTGTGAAAGCTGATGCTTTATGGGTTGTTTCATTTATTGCCCTCACTGCAGGGGTTCTCAAAACTCAGAAACAGGAAAACAAAGGAAAGGGCTTCACGTTTTTACTCATGGGCTTTCCTGGAGGGTGATTAAGCAAGCTGCCTTTGCCCACCACAGGAAACCGGATACAGGGATACAGCGGTAGAGCGAGAGCAAAGCCTTTGCTTTAAATTGCAATGAACTTGCTTTCCGGGCCTTTAAGAAAGGCCCACCCCACAGTAAATTGCTGAAAGGCCAATCCCTTCACTACCAATTTAATGCTAAGAGCCGATGACGTTCATCAAATCTGACAGCATTTTGGTAAACGAGGGCTCTGTTGATTAGGCTGCTGTCCACCCAAGTATTACAAGGCTGAGGAAGCCATAAATCTTAATCCACTGATAGCAGGAGAAAGATCCAAGGCTGAGAAGTGGTGGGGGATAAAGGACAGTACCAACCAGAGACCATTTATCACCTCCAGCCCAGTCCACGATGCATGAGGCGGCTCGGAAGACAACACGGCGCTGCCATTTGCCTCTGTGGCTCTCCCACCGTTGGAGGGTCCTAGGAAGGGTTTTACAGGTGCAGCCGGTCAGGCTCCAGACCAGTGTTTGTATGACTCATGACCTTCTGGAGCTGGGATCCTGGGGCCCATGTGTCTGAGGCAACCCCCTCTGTCAGGGACATCTCTACCTGAAAGTGCTTCCTACTTGCCAGGCAAGGTCCTAAGAAGGGAGGTTATTCTACTGGAAGAGATGAAGGTCTTGGTCCAGGTCTCTGGGAAGGTGACATGTGGTCCATGGGAGTTTAGAGCAACACTCAGAAAAACATGCAAGGAAGCCAGCTGAAGAGCGCAGGGAGGCCAAAGGGAGGGAGCTGTGCTGGCCAGGGAGAGGCTGAGACTGCAGGGTGTGTCCTGAGACCTCTGTGTCCCCTACCGACCCGGCTGTGGTCAGTGCTGATACACCAAGCGCCTGTGTGGCCCCACCTGTCCTTCTTGCTGGCTACAACCATATAGGAGATGCCCCAGGACTGGGACAGGGCTCTGGTACCTCTCCTGGTAGAGTGGCTTTTAAGAACTAGCCACCACTGGCCACTGGGGATCCTGCTGCCTTGACCACTGCTCACCTCTGGCTACCTCCAAGAGCAATGAAGCTCACCCAAAAGGGTGAGACCAAGATTGCCTTCCTCTCTATCCTCTGTACCCCAAAATCTGTCTCCATGTACTTTCTACCAGGGAGAAATTTTCTATGTAACTCTACTTCTTGGGGCGAAAGGAAACCCAACAAGTCCCTCCCTCTTCCTCCTGGCAATAGTGCAGTTGGTACATTGGGCCTATCTACTGTCCTGGATGAGAAGCTAGGGGCCCCAGGCCCTGCTCCAGGAACAGCTCGGGGCAGGCAGACTTTGCATCATGGGGCCTGGCCCTGCCTCTGATCACATCCTAGCAAGGCAGGAGTGGGCATCTGGTCCAGGCTGACCAATTGAGATTCAGATGGTATCTCTCCTGGACAACTTCAACAAACAAATACTGAAAGACCACAGGGATGACATCCTGGGGATGTGTGGAGTCAACAGAGGTGATCAGGGACTCTGGGGGCTAGGGACAGAGATGTGAGGTGGAGGCTGGGGTACAGAGAGACACAGGCTGTGTCATGCTGACAGGGTGGGAGTCTTGCTTCAAAGACTCCTGCCTTGTCTTCCTATAGACACTTGGCCCTTTGGGCATCCTGTGACATGTAGCAGCCAGGGACCTTCCTAAAACATGAGCCCAAACACATAACTCTCCTATTGAACCCCCCCCCAGACAATTCGTCACAATTAAAATGAAATCCAGGGGCGCCTGGGTGGCTCACTTGGTTATGCATCTGCTTTTGGCTTAGGTCATAATCCTGGGGTCCTGGGATTGAGTCCCACATTGGGCTCCCTGCTCAGTGGGTAGTCTGTTTCTCCCTCTTATTCTCTGCCTGCCACTCCCCCTTGCCTGTTTTCTCTCTCTCTAAAATAAAGAAAGAAAATCTCAAAAAAAAAAAAAAAAAGTGAAATCCAAACTTCTTCCTGGGATCTTCCAGGCACTGGAGACCCCTGCCAGAACTTCCTGGAGCTGGCTCTGCTCATCCTCAGCAGTCAGGTCAGACATGGCCCCCGGGGAAGCCTTTGTTGCCCACTCTCTCTAGATCAGCTCTTCCCCAGATTCTGGTCCATCTCATCCCACACTCTTTTCTCCCATGTAGCACTTGTTTCTTTGCTCACTTGCTTCTGGCCCTCTGCCTCCCCACCCACCCCCGGTAGACTTGAGCTCCAGGAGAGCAGGGCCCACCCTGCTTCACTCAGGGTGCTGACCCCAAAACCTATAAGCAACCACACTTGCACTGCTGCTCAGCAGAGGGCACAGAATGAACAATGGACTGAGCAAGTGAAAAAACATCCTGGAGCGAAGGGCCCTGAGGCCTCCAGGCAGAGCCACCATCAGCATCCACCCCCCACCAACTACAGCAATGGTCAGGACTGCTGACTGTTTCCTCTGTGCCGAGCACGGCTTGACATGCTCCACAGACCCTGGCTCGTTCAGTCCTCGTTAACCACCCTACCAGGCAGTTGCCATTACCAACTCTACCTGCAGGTGAGGAGACAGGCACCAGAAGTTGAGCAGCTCATCCATGGCCACACTCCTGGGAAGGGGTGAAGCCAAGACTTTGATCGACAGCCGCTGGGTTCCTGAGTCTGTGCCCTCACTCACCTCTCTGGACTTGTCTGTGCCCCTGCCACCGGGTGCTCCTACTTGAAGCAGCAGATGGCCCCCGCTGACAGACCCCTGTGACACACACTGAGCACGCATGGCCTCCTGGCAGCCCCAGGAGGTTTACTGATGATGAACGCAAAGCTCAGAGAGGTCACACCACCAGCTCCAGGACACACAGCCAGTAGGCAGTTTGACTCCAAAGCCCGTTTCTGTCTCTCCAGGAGCCACGGGTTCTGATAACAGATGGCAGCTGCCACTTGGACTCAGCTCTGGGGCTTTAAAGGGGGTGGTACAGACTGCATCAAATAGGACCATTTATACCCAGGGCACCGGCTACATTGCTCTGCTAACGGCTGCCTAGCAGGGAGCGGAAGCCCAGCGCGAGGGCCAGATCTTTCCCTTTTTCCAGCGAAGGAGGAATCTAGCTTTTTAAAAATATATAAAAACTTTTGAATTTAAATGTTAGCAAGTGACTAAGTCTTTTTAAAACTGTGTGAGTCCAAAAAACATTCTCTGGGGGACAAGTTCAGCCCACAGGCCGCAAGCTGCTCACTCTCAAGTCCGGCAGGCCAGTCCTCTGTATGCTTCAGACCTGGTTGTTACGTCTTCTGTGCAAGCTGGGCAGTCCCCATGTCTTCAGAGCTGGGGCACTGAGGGCAAGAACTGAGCCTTATCTGATTGTTTCTACCTCCAAAGCCCTACACAGTGCCCAGCCTGGGATAATAAATGCTTGCTACATCAAAATTAAAAGATGATTTCTTTTGGGATGTGGCTTCTAGTCCTCGCACCACTTCTGAATGCTCCCGGATTTATCCATATCAAGGGGGAGTGGTCCCCAAAGCATGCCATGTGGCTGGAGCAGAGTCCATGCAGTAGTGGGAAAGGGGTGGGCTGACCCCCCAGGACCCCTTCCACTTTCCTCCTAGGGTGCCATTGCATTCAGTAGAGGCCGGAAAGCCAGTCTGTGTTTCCCAGATGCTTTTTCACTAGGGATTCTGGATTCTGCAGCCGATTAGATGGCCTCATACAAGGGAGGGAAAGTAGAAGTGAAATGGAAAGAAGGGGACACACACTGGCTGATGAGCACGGTGATGGAGACGATGGGTTTTTCAAGTGTCCCTCCTCGGGCCAGATAGGTATGGGTCATGTTGCTGTAGCAGGCATCATCTGGGGCCAGTGGTTGTGGCGGTGGCCACTTGGCTCCTGGATGACAGCTAAGGTGATACATCCCTGAGGCTGATCTTCCACCTTTCCCACTGTGTCCTAGGCAGCAGCTTTCCTGGCAGGCTGTGCTAGAAGGCTGGGTACCATTCCTGGGGGACCCCGCTCGCTCCTCCTCTTGCCACCTAGAGACCTTACAAGCATCTGAATCCCTGCATTACGTTCATCTCTGATTAAAACAGCTTGAGTGGTCTCTACGATTAGGCACTGACTGACCCCTGACTGATACGGTGCAGAAGGACAATTAGAGCCTTTGTGGCATCAGGAAGCCAAGAAATCAGCCATGATTAGGGCCTGTGAAGTGTGGGACCACAGGGAGAGGCTGGGGAGGGATGCTAATTAATCTCAGGCCAAGTCTCTTAAATTGCACAGGCTCTGGGGCCAGCCATTAAGTCACAGTCTAAGATGCAAATACGGCTCCTGATAATTGAAGGCACTCAAAACCACAAGAAGGAGGCTCTCAAGTGGGATGTGGAGAAAGGCCTCCTCAATGAAAAATTAACATTCATTGCTGGGGACAAGAGGAGGCCTCTAGGCTGTGTGCCCTGGAGACCTTGCTCATCCGTACTGAGATAAGGCTGTGGGAGTCAGTTGGCCAGGAATACCCTTCAGGGCTTAATCACAGATCCACAAACACAGGGAAGACCAATGGGTTTGTGTGTGGGGGTCATGGGTCTAGGGTTCAAACCTCCCTTAGTCACCATGTGATCCTGAGCAGGTCACCTCTTCTCACTGGGCCTCAGTTTCATCAGTGGCACAATGAGGACAGTTAGCAGACCTATGGGGTTATTGCAGAGATAGGCCAATAAAGCTTATGGAAGTGTTTCCTACAGACCCACATGTACAGCACAGTGTACTTCCCAATATGGGTGACCGCAGGATTAAAGAGGATTAGACACCATTGCTTAAGCCTCACCTCAGACCCCATGGGTCAGAATCTCTATGGGTGGGGCTGCCCACGTGATGTGAATGTGCTGTGGGGGCTGAGACCCACTGACCCCGGCCCAGCAAGGTGTGAGTAACCACCAGGTGAGGACGACGCAGGCAGGAACACAGCACTCAGAGCAAAGCTCTGGGCTTGAGTTCTGAGGCAGTCACTTATTAGTGGTTGGCCTTGGAAAGCTCACGTCGCTTTTCTGATCATTCACCTCCTTGGCTTCCTTAAAAGAGGAAGAACATTGGAACTTGCCTTATAGGTCTGCTGTAAGGACAAAGGGGAGGAGTCATGTGGGAGCTTAGCCCACACCTCATACCTGGTTGGCACTCAAAAATGCAAGCTGCTGGCATCAGCAGCACCCTGACGTGGCATCTTAGGTCTGTGGGGAAGGGTGCTTTGTCTTCTTCACCCACTGCATCCCTGGCATTGAAGAATGTGCCAGGCACATAGTGGGTGCTCAAAAAAAGACAGCTGTATAAATGAGTCACCATGACAGGATTGTGAGTCCATCTTGGGGTGGCCCCATCCCCTATCTGGAAGGGAGGATCATGCCACTAAGAGGGGGCAGGAGGGTCCCTAGGCTCCCCCCACTCTCAAGGGCCAGCACTACACGAAGAGAGGACATCAGTAGGGTGCCCAGCTAGACCATGAGAATTCTCAGTGCTTGGATTATATTTCTATTCCCACAATGACCCTGCTCCTTATTCTAAAGCTATATGTCTTGACTCTGCCCAAGGTTTCCAGACCTGGTGCCATCCTCGGCGCTGGACTTTGCTGGGGGCTGTCCGAGAATTGCGTCTTAAAGCTTCCTCTGCTTCTCGGAACAGGGTTCTTCGTCCACCATCTGTACCAGGATGAAGGAAAGAGTCTCAGTGATGCACCAATGACAAGTTCACACCCAAGGAGGATTCATGACTTCAACTGAAAATGCACACTAGTGTGCCCAAAGTCTTGTATATGAAGTGAGTTACTATACTGCTGCTGGTAGCAGCAGGGCATTAGAAAACAGCCAAATGCCCAGGAGAAAGGGAATGGGAAGTAAGTCACAGCTGAATCGGGCAGGTCTATATACAAAAGGAACAATCTCTGAGATATGGAAGCAGGGTACACACAGTATGTACTACAGGCCAGCATTTGAATAAAAGAGGAGAGAAGGGAGAGAGATTTGTTGAATGAGTGAAGGTATTGCTGGTGACCCAAGTACAAAGACTCCTATTACCTGCACCTCCTTGAAACCTGGACCGAGAAAGGCCTGCTTCTCCCAACTAGTAGCAGGTTTTGGCCTGATTCCTCCTCCCCAAAAGCTCCATTTCCCTTGTTGTCCTGGGGGCTAGGAAGCTCATGCTAAACTCTAAGCTGAGTGGCTGTGGGTCTCCTGGAGGAAGGTTTTGGGACTTTGCTTTCTCCTTTTAGCTTTTTGTTGTTTTGACTTTTAGTGGCTACTAATGGCTTGGGATGGTTACCATACCCAGGAGTAAGGCAATGAATCAGAACAACACGAATCAAGATTATTGTGCAATGGGCATTTAACATTTCATATATTATTTAATCTTCCTGGCAAGCCTACAAGGTGGGACTAACTATTCCCACTTCATAGAAGAGGAAACTGAGGGTCCGAGAGGGCCCGACTGCCAGAGGTCTCAAAGCTAGACAGTGGCAGAACAGAGTTCAAACCCAGCTCTGCCTCATTCCAAATGTTCTTCCTGTAATTTGGTAGCACACCAGCTTCTCAGACAAAGTGGCCTGCCTTCAAGGGTGCCCTACGGATGGGTGCCCTTGTCAGTTCCATTTAACAGATGAGGAAGCAAAGGCCCAGAGTAACATGGCCAAATTGGGACCCGACCCCATGTGCTTTGTCACTTCATTCACTTTACCACCAGGTCATTTCGGGTGCCTGTACTGGGCTAACCGCTGGTGTGCTCCTGTTCCACTTCACAGACTCTCTGAGCTTTTAGTGCAGGACACATGGGATCGGTTTAAAGTCTGTGGAGTATGGATTAACTAAATTCAGAAATGAACAGTGGAATCAAATATCACACAGGGTTAGGTACTGAAGTGAAGACACAGCCAGTGAAAATCGAGTATAATTTAAATTATTCTAGACATTTCCTTCAATTACTGGCACTACGAAATGTAAAAGCCGGGAATTTAGTGCTCTGACCACCTCTGCCCTTGGGTAATGGAGGCCAGGGCTAAGTTTTAAAAGGTATAAAAAGGGATTTCTCTCTCTCACGCACACACTCATGCTCTTTTCTCTCTCTCTCTCTCTCTCTCTCTCTTTTTTTTTTTTAAGAGAGAGAGAAAGTGCACGCACGTGCAAGCATGAGGAGAGGCAGAGGGAGAATCTTAAGCAGGCTCCATGCTCAGCACAGGTCTGACACCGGGGCTTGATTTCACAACCCTGAGATCATGACCTGAGCTGAAATCAAGCGTCAGACACTTAACCAACTGGGCCACCCAGGTGCCCCAAGCTCTCTTTCTGCCAAAGTGGGTATAGTTAACTAGCTACTTGCTGGTAAGTTTATGTGCATGGGATAGGGCTCCACTGTCCCAAATTTGACCCCCCAGTGTGTGGTTGGGCCCAGGGGGTCCTGTGCTCACCATGTGTTCCCTCGGCATGTGAGGCACTTCTGGTGAAGTCAGAGTGGACAGCTTTCCGGGGTGATGTCTTCAGCTCAGAATTGGCCCCATTGACGTAGACAGAGAAGCCCTGCTCCAAGTGCTCCAATCTCAATTGCATGGGGTCCTTGGTTTTCAAATGCTTTAATATCCTGGAAGAGAAACGATTCCTTGCTCCTTGTTATGTGAGCCTGGGCTGCCGCCCACCCCCATGCAGTGAGAGAACCGCTGCTCTGATGGGCAAAACGCCTCTAATCGGAGGCCGGGTGGCGGGTGCCCAGCTGTTCATCTACAAACAGCCTGTAAGAGGCCCATTACACACACGGAAAAGCAGCAAGGGGGAGATGGTTTCAGGCCCTGCAGGGGTGTTTCTGCTTTCGTGCTGAGGTTCAAACGCACGTTAGCAACAACGCAGGCACACACCGACCTCACCCCGCGGTGGCTGAGACATGTGTTAACATTGCCACCACACAGCCTGGGTTTCCTGGGATGACCCCAATTTCATGCATCTCCACCTTGTGTGGATAGTGTTAACTTCTCCAGAGTATAATAAAACATGGGTTTAAGGATCTTAGGTTCTAAGCCTTTGCAAGAGGTTTCATAGAACATCTACAAATCAGAAAACATCCTCCATCACACCAGGCAGACTGACTTTTTCCTTCAGTAATAAATGTGTTCTCCAAAGCTCACCCCTGATATCTCAAATGTCATCATTTTATATTCTGATGCAGTGAAAGAATATATCAAAGCAGGCATTCGTTCAAGATTCATGATATGATTATCACCTTTTGGCTAAAAGGGTCTTGGTGTGAACATGGGTGGATCCCTAGTTCAAGTCTTCTCAAAAACCCAACCTCACTCCTCAGGCTCCATCCTTGGCCAACTCCTGATATGGCCAGTACCATAATCAGTGGGCAGCATCCTCGCCAGCCCCTCCGGAACCATCCCATCTGTCGCCAAATCCTTCATTGTCTTTACAAACACCTCCATGCACCCCCACATCAATGAGATTTATTTCCACACAAGAAGAAATACAGACAACCAGCCCGCGTGGCAACCAGCATGCATCTTCTTTGTGATTAAACACATTACTACCAAACTGGCAAAATGCAAATTTTTAAAAATAATTAGTAATCACATAAAGGGTGTGTAGTAAGTGCCAAACTCTGTTCTACCTGCTGTACTGATACGGTAGTTGGTTCTTGTTATTCGTGGTAGTTTTATTCTATGAAATCACCACAAATGCTGAGTTAGCGAATACCGAAACTTTGTCCCTAGGGGAAAATACAGGATTTGGTTCCTGTGAGCCTCTGCCGCAACACTTCATCAACTGATCAATACATAACCTTGCTGCGTGTTTCTGTTTAAAGGCACTTTATTTGATACATAGTTGATACACCTCACAGGCCAGCAGTGCTCTAACTCAGGCCTGAGGGAAGCCCACCCAACACATTTGGGTATTTTCTGTATTTTCTGCGTAGAGACAATATAGTCTTCTTGCACTTAGAAACACCACGCGGTACTTCCGCACTATGCCTGGGGGCCAGTTTAAACAGCAAAATCACCACTAAAAAGCATAAAAATGTGGAAAACATGGCACTAAGTATATTGCAAAAAGGACACTTGCTTATGGAATAAGGGCTGAAATAAGAAGAGGGAGTGTTCCCTTGTTCTACACCAAAGGTGGGAATGTGCATGTTGGGCAACCAAAAAATTTTTGCCATCCTGCACATGTCTTTGAATGCCCACAAAAGCACTGCAAATACCGACGAATAAATTTTAGTGAGTAGGTGAATTCATATTTAGGGAACCTATGAATTATAGGGATTGACTATATTTAGACATTAATCTTCCCCAACAATCCTATGGGGTGATTACTTTTATCATCCCCATGCAATAGATAAGGAGAACGAGACACAGAGAGGTTAAGTAACTTGCCCAAGGTCACACAGCTGGTATGGTGGTAGGGCAATCTGGCTCCAGTCTTCACCACAACAAAGACAACCTCTAAAGTTAGTGAGATGACATTGAAACTGGCAGACTTAGACATTGCTGGTAACTCACAGGACCTTCTCAGAAGTAATATGAAAATAGGGAAAATGCCATATGCTTGGTCTTCCCCTGGTAAATCCATTCCAGCAAATCACTTTTGACTGGGAACGATGGTCAGTGTGTGGTCGTAACAAAACCCTGAAGGCAACCCAAATGTCCAACACCAGGGAAATGGAACCTGGGATCCCACACAGCTGAGATCATTATGAAGAATCTGTCCAAACGTGAGGAATGGCTTGTGATTGGTGGGGGGCGAAACAGATAGAATAAAAACAATGCACGTGTGTTTATGTACAAAATGGAAAAAAGTGTGTTTGTGGAACAGGAACGGAAGGTGATAAATGTGAAAATCCAATCAGTTGTTGAGGTAAGGTGGTGGCATTATGGGTGATTTCTTTGTTTGTTTTTTAAATGTTTCTTTGGCTGTTGATACATCCATCTTTTCAACAATCCTGGCAGGAACATTTATTACACACTTCTTATCTCCTGCCGGCCTTGGAAGCCTGGGAGTTGATTGTTGGGCGGGCAACAGCATAAAACAGAAGGAAAACACAAGTAACTAAGAGGTGCTTTCCAAACACAGCGATAGTTGCCCTCTCTGGAGCAAACAATTGGAGGCTGCAGCAGGCAGCAGCAGGCCCTGGGGAGAGAGAGCGGGGAGCCCGAGCCCCGGGAGGAGCACAGAGAATGGAAAGTCTGACCACCCAGCCACAGGGCGCCTGCCTCCATCTCCCTCCCGAGACCGCCCTGTCTCCTGATGCTGCCTTGGTGGTTACGGTGACATCCCGCTACCGGCATTCTGGGGCTGGCACTCCGTCGTGTGTGCTTCTCTTTAAGCAGAATGATTTATGAAAATGTGGATTTATGAAACTGATAAATGAGGAGATAATTATCCAGACTGTGAAAGGGATCGCTAAAGGAACTCCCCGACTGCAGCTGAGCTGTCAGTGATACTCATGTGGCATCAAAGAGAAGTGGTGTCTTTTTTTTTTTTTAATTGATAGCCTGCTTTGCATAAAAAGCAGCCCTCGGTATATGGGATTCAGAAAAATCAGACACGGTCCCCGCCCTGTCGAAGATGGAGCCCCTGCCCACCTGGTGCCCTTAACACACACACTCTACTTTGTTACGGGTCTTGCTGGCTTCAGAGCATGTGGCTCACTGCCTCATCCTAGGGGAGACTACCTGTGTGTCTGTTTATTCTCCCTTCCTACCATGGGAATCTGACCCCTGCATATGGTTGGGGTCAGTGCTGAGGGTGAGGAACGCTCTTGTGCCTCAACTCTGGAACAAGTGGTTCTTTTTTTTTAATTAAAAAAAAAGATTTTATTTATTTATTCATGAGAGACACACAAACAGAGAGAGAGAGAGGTAGAGACGCAGGCAGAGGGAGAAGCAGGCTCCATGCAGGGAGCCTGATGTGGGACTCGATCCTGGGACTCCAGGATCATGCCCTGGGCCGAAGGTGGCACTAAACTGCTGAGCCACCCAGGTTGCCCAGAACAAGTGGTTCTAAGGCCCTCAGGGTCTAGCAGGGTATAGAAGACATGGATATGCATTCTAACAGAGCTACTATGGACCCCATGCTCATCATTGGAGCTCTTTCTGTCTTATCCTATAAGTGACCTATGAGGCCACTTGTACAGAGAGAAAGTAGGAGTGTGACAAGGGACATGATTGAGTGGTCAGGGCACGAGCAGGGGCACAGCTGGCAAGAGGACATGGCCAAGGTCGAGGGGTAGGTGGTGCATCGCTCCTGGGTGTGGTCGTGCCTGTGTGGATGGTGGGATCACCTCAGCCTCAGAGCACTGTGGCTGGTGGGTGACCAGGCTGGCCACATGGCCGCCAGGACCTCAGTCACCCCAGAGGGCAACCAAGGGCTTCTCCAGGGGTCAAGCATTCAAGAAATACCCGGATTTCAGCTCAGGGTATTAACTGACATTAACATTAATATAATGATGATGATGATGGTGGTAGTGGTAATGATGACACCTGAGTGTCTTTCTTACTCCCTCATTGGCCCTGTGATTTAGGTCTTACCATTGGCCTGTTTTTTTGTTTTGTTTTGTTTTGTTTGTTTGTTTTTTGTTTTGTTTTCCCATTGGCCTGTTTTATAGATGAACTTGACCAAGATCACAGAGCCCAGGAAGCTGCCAGGATTTCAATTCTGGTCCGTGAGGCTCCAGAGCCCATCTCCCAGACACACCATTGTGCTGTTTCTAGTCTCCTCACCATTTATCACACCACCAGGGCTGAGCAAGGAGAGTCCAGATGGGGAGCAGTGGCTCCCAGCTGGGGGCTTCCTGGAGATGGTGGCATTTGAGACCAGCCCTGAAGGATGGTAAGGCGGAGGGCGGTGGTGCAAAGAGACTGCTGTTCCTCCCAGAACATTGGTGCTCACAGGCTCTAGTACTGGCCTGTTAGGATGTCAGCATCCCCCATCCGTGTGGGTGTAGGTGGTGCAGTGTGGAGGATGAAGCTCCACAGAGAAGGTTTTACCATTTCCTCAGTGTGTGTGTAACCTTTGGCAAGTCCCGACACCTCCTGGGCCTGTTCCTCTTCTATAAAATGAGATCAAGAGTGCCTATCCCTCTTTGGGCTGACATGAGGATGGAGTGGGATACCAGGCTGCAGCTCTGGCTCAGAGACTGGCCCATGCCAACAGTCCCTCACCCCCCACCCCGGATGCTGGTTCTCCCGTTCCTTCTCTGCCTGAATCTCCTTTTGGGGCAGTGGGTTTACATCTCTCATGGGCATGTTTTCCTATACATTTCCCTCAAACCACCTTTTCCAGAGAAGAAATAACACCACTGCTGGACTCCTGGATCTGGTCCAGCCCCCACCATCTAGAGGGATGTTTTACAGTCCTTCCCTGCCATCAGCCCTCCAGCACTCGGCCCAACCTGGTAGCTCTGTTGTGAGTGAGCCGGTCGGGTGTGATTACATCTATCATGAAGGTGAGTGACCAGAATCACTAAGGATCCTCTGGGAGGGTTCAGGCAGGAGTGACCTGGGACTGTCACACCCTCCTCTACCTCCCTTGGTCCTCTCCTGGAGCACATGATCACATTCTGCTTCTTTGGGAGTGGTTATAAATGGGTGACCTTGTGCTCACCTGCCACTGCCAGGGCAGTTCCTCAAGGGCAAGGGCTGTGGGGCAGAAACCTGTTCAGTCTGCCTCGCCAGCAACTCTTCCCTATCCTCCAAACCAGCTCCTCGGATTCCTTTTGGGAACCGCTCTGTTCTTTCCCTTACTCTGTGTGGTCTGGGTGACACTCACTCCACTACCCAGGTGAAGGAGGTAGCCAAGGAGTGGCCAGTCAGGCCATGCCAGTTCGCCAGGCACCAGGGGCAACTGGCTCGGGGCTGAGGCTGGGGCCCTCCTCAGGAATTCAGCCTAACTATCAAGAAGTCCTCTCTTCTCCTTGAGGCAGGATGCAAGGGTGAGGCCACCGGTGGCTGCCTTGGCTCCCGTGAAGGAGGCACCAGCCTGAGATGAGTAGAGTCAGAGTCAAGTACCTGGATACAACTATACCTGAAGCCAGAACATTATCCCAGATTTCTTAATTTCATGAGCCAGTAAGTTTCCTTTTTTATTTAAGGTCCATTTACCTTGAGTTTCTGTCCTTCCTGTCTCCCAACCACCCAAGTACTAACTAATAAAGTTAATGCCTTCCTCATCACAATGCTCTCCTTCACGTTGTTGGTAGTGCTAAGCACCGAGAAGGCACTCAGTGAAATCCTGAATGAAGAAAAGAATACCACCCATAGCATTTGTGGCAGCTATGTTCTGGGCAGGACACTCCTGGGAACTGACTCCAGTTTTTGCACACCCTCCTGTCTCAGGTCACAGGGCAACCCAGATAAGCAGGCTGGGTTTTCATTTCCCTCTGTGTACACCATAAAGCCCAGAGGCTGGCTTTATACCAGGTCATATAACTAGATTTCCAAGTACACTGGAGTTTATTCCCACAAAACCCTTCATTGCGAAACTGGCAACTCTGGCAGATTCCTCCCCTCTTGATTATTTATGACAATATTAAACAAAACATAAATCAGAAAGTCCAGCCCAGCTCTACCACTTCCTGGCTGGATGACTTTGGACAAACGGCTCACTGCTCTGGGTCTTTTTTGTCTGGAAAATGGGTGCAGTGAGTATAGCTACATCACATCAGGTAGGGGGAGGATAAACTGAAAGGATGGGGCTCAAGTGCCTGCATGCAGGAGGCCCCCAGAAGAGGTGCCTCCAAAGCAACAACTGGTGGTAGCTCAGGGGGCCACCCACTTTTCATGTCTCCATTTGGAAGTGTTTCTAGCTCTACCTTCTGAGCTCCTGTCATCACGCCAGCTCCCTCTGGGTGACAACGTATCCCCCAAATTTTATGGCAACTCAGCTTTGACATATTTTTTAATTGCCTTTGTGCTGCAACCTTGTCTCTGGATTTTCTCCTCTATGCTATCGGCTGGTAGCCCTTTGATGGTGCACTTATTGATCCGCTGATTAATGAGAAGCAATTTGCTCCTAAGGAACTATGACAATGTCCTCCCAGACAAGTCACACGTACATGATTAAATGATCACTCAGGTGTTCGGTGGCACCATCCAGCCTGCCAGGAATGGAATAAAAACACCCCACTCCACGGCATTAATGATAAAAACCCATGCTGGGCTAATCAGCACAAGCCTCCCACTACCGTAGGTGGAGCTGCCCCTGGGCTGGGGAGATGAGCACAGAGTGGCCTGGCACAGAGGAAGGACACTGTCTGGTATGTCTAGCTGCTCCTGGAAAGTTTACCTGTTCAGGAATTCACCACCAGGGGCCGCATGGTCAGAACAGGGGCATCTAGCCACTGTGGGCCGGTATTGTTAGAGATAGATCCCAGGCGCCTTAATGGAATTTAGTAAAAAGGTCGGTGCACGGAAATGCTAACTCCTGTATAAACCCGTCCGTGTAACATGCCAGGGATCCCTGGGTGGCGCAGTGGTTTGGCGCTTGCCTTTGGCTCAGGGCGCGATCCTGGAGACCCGGGATCGAATCCCACATCAGGCTCCCGGTGCATGGAGCCTGTTTCTCCCTCTGCCTATGTCTCTGCCTCTCTCTCTGTCTCTCTGTGACTATCATAAATAAATAAAAAAAAATTAAAAAAAAAAAAAAAAAAAACCGTCCGTGTAACATGCCAGCAGGGCCCCACCTGACAAGAATTGGGTGTCCGGACAGTCAGATGAGGGATGAATGCACAACAAGCAGGATGACAACTCCCAGGCTCTCTTGCCTGTAAGACCCCGAACTCATTCCTATAACACAAAGGCCCAGATTAGGGCCCTCCCCTCCCCACCCCCACAGGTCTGTTTTAGGGGCCTGCAGCATCCTGCGCGTTGTTTTGAGTTTTAATCTGAGTGCATTACCAACATTTTAAAATTCAGGAGATTTCACAACCCAAATCCAGCTTCAACCAGCAGCCTTGGAAGATATGGACCCCTGGGCCCAGGCTCCCACAAACAACAACTGGCCTGAGCTGAGCAGCTGGGAAGTGAGAATCCCAGGTGCCCACCGACTCCACTGTGCTGTGCTGGCTTCCTTTACTCACTGCCCGGCCCCTCCTAGCATCTGAGTTGCCAACCCAGCTTAACCTGAAACCTAAGGCCTGATAACAAACCACAGTGAACTGACTGTGAACCTCCACAGGCCCCATGAAGGCAGTGAAGAGGTGATGCCTCTTTCCAACCAGACCACACTGCTTTGCCCTCGATCACTAAACATTGCATCTACCATAGGTCCCCCCCTCCCCGCCCGGAGCTAGCACACCAGAGTCAAAAATAAGTACCAACTAAACTTTAAATGACATATTGACCAACTTTAAACACAGATGTGAAACGACTCCACCTTGATCTAATGAGGCATGATTATAGGCTCAGATTTCAAGGGCCCGTCAAAGCTTGGGAGATGGCAGACTGGGCTATTCAGGTGACTAATGCACAGGCCCTGCCAGGTTCAAGCTTTTCCATGACAAAGCCACCGTCTCCCAGAACAGCAGCAGGAAAGCAAGAGGTGGTACTTATATGTGGAACAGTTTGCTACTGCTCAATCAAAGATGCAATTAAATCAGTGAGGGGAGAAACAGGAGCTGGGATTGTAGATAATATTCCAAGCCTTTGAGTAGAGGCTGACTGCGCTCCATTCCTATGTGACACAGAGCCTGCATGCTGTCTAATAAATCGAAATCGGGTTTTTATTTGGCTAATATTAAGGGCTGCCGTTGAGCAGGTTCATCTTACCGGTTCCTCTGCTGAAGCAATATTAAATACTCATCATGTTTCTCATCGAAGTCTGGCACCATGTCCTTAGTGTAAGCCTGAAATGAAGAAATCGAGCAGTGTGATATCGGAATGTGGGGAATTATTTACTGAGGCAGGAGGCTGAGAGGCCAGAGACTGAGCTTGACGAAGGCCCGGCTCCCTGGGCACATCACTCAGGCGACCCAGAGCCCCAGAGATGGTCTGAGGGTCCCATGGGTCTTGAACATACATAACCAACAGTCTATAGAAAGGAGGAGGCTGGTTCTCTGGTCTTGACACTGTTTGTTCCACCCGTGCCCTGTAAGAACAGGGGCTTGGGCTAAATTTTAGCTTTTATGTTTTCTCCACATTCATTATTTAGCTACCTGCATTATCATAACCAGATGTGACCCAAATCAGTTGCTTAAGAAGGGATCTCATTCTTTTCTTGCCATGGCAAGAGGAATGCATGCTTATTAGAACTCAGTCATTATAAAAACATGATCCAGACAGTGAGGGCGCCTTTAAGAGCAGACACTTGGGGGCTTAGACCTCCTCTTTGGGCAACAGAACTCTGGATTTCCTTTAAAGAACCACTCATCACCTTCCTTCAGTTCACTGACTTTGTGAGAGGCCCTAGAAACTTCCTTTGTTGGCCTCTTGGGTCACATGACCTTGGCCTTAGCCTTGACAATCCACACAGTGCTGCCTGCAACCACAGTGATTCACTGGTCTGTGCGTGAGCCATGGCCTGAGCCAGGCCCTTGAAAGTCAGCCCTGAGCCTTTGCTGATCCTTTTGGGGGAAGAGCTGCTATCTTTCCATTGGGGAGGGGCTAGGCTGATGATACACAGGCCTGGAACTATCTGAGAATGAGGTCAATAACAGAGAGAGCAGGTGCATCGAGAGATGGAGACAGATCCTTAAAGTTGTCACTTGACACCTTGGATCCACTCATGTCTGAAGAAGTATCTGGACAATTTAGTTCTTGCTTTAGAAGTTTCTGCTGAGTCTCTATCATTTGTAGCCAAAAGAATTATGTCATATGTACCATAAACTGACCATTAGAGATAACCCCTATTCTAATTTTCTATAGCTTTATGGAGGGATAATTAATGCAGAATAAACTATATGTGTTTAAAGTGACATATGTATATGCCAGTAAAACCTCCATTATAACTTGATATATATTCCCCTAGATGTTTTTATCATATACATATACATACATATTTTTTACATACATATTTATAAATACATACACAAACCCAGATATTCTTTTTTTTTCTTTTGAGGGGGGCTCAATCTCATGACCCTGAGATCATGACCTGAGCCAAAATCAAGAGTTGGACGCTTAACCAGCTGAGCCACCCAGGCGGCCCCACAGACATTCTTTTAAACAAAAATAGGATCATACTATAAACAATGCTCTTTAATTTTCTCTTTCTTAAATAACGTTTTTTTTGGGGGGGGGGGCCAAGGGATGGATTAAAGAGACAATATAGGCTTGGTTCTGGTCACAAGTTACATGGATTAAGTTTTAAAAGGCAAGTAAGACATTTGCAATAGAAATGCAGTTTGTGTGAAAATCCTAACTGCCACCATGGGAAGAAGAGAAAAGAAAATCCCCATCATTCTCCTCTTCTCAAAATCTGGCTTTAAGACCACAACCCTATCCACGGGTGACCCATAACCTCCTTAACCAAATATATATAAATAGCCTTTCCTGTGCTCCTCCTTTTCAGTTGCTCTGGGCTATGGAGGACTGCTGACCTCCCCGTCTGTCCCCAAATTCTCCTCCTTCGGCTTCTGCAGTTGTAAATGAGCCTCTCTGCCCTCTGATGCCTTGTCTGGCTTCCCTTCCCTTGTCTTGCACAATCTCTGTCCATTTCACCCCTCTGGGCCTCTCTCCCCATCTCTCTTTCCAGTTATGAGGAAATGGGCCCTCTGGATGGAAACCTGAGGTCACTCCTGGTCCAGTGCTGACAGCCCAATCCCCTCTCTTGTCTCCTTTCCTGTAGGACTTGTGTTGTTGCCATCTGCTTACCTCTTCCTTGTCATCCCACTTCTGCAACCTTTTTCCCCCACACCCTACTCTTTGGGCCCACTTGGGGACAGGATGAAGTGCTTCCCTTTTCTCTCCTGTCCCAATGTCCCCGAAACTTCTGAGTTTCACAGGGTTTTCCTGCTACCTTATCTGGCCAAACAATCAGGAAGTAAGCATGAGGAAGGAAATGTAAACAAATTAGCAATAGTTGACCCTATTCTCTTATTTCCCTGGCTTCCTGAGATGCCAGGTGACTTCGTGCTCTCTGGGACTGAGCCCTGCCTCACTCGCCCTGAATGTGAGAAGAGCTCAACCTCAGCCCTCTGAGAGCTGTTTGCAGGACACTGGGTCTGGGGAGGATCGTCAGTCCCTTCCAAAATAGCATGTGTCTGATGTGGAGCATTTCCATATCCATGATTCTCCTTTGATCTTTGCAAGAGCTCTTAAAGTGGTTATTATTACCCATTTAAGATACAAAGAAACCCATCTCACGCATCTTCCAGGAACACCCATCCTACTCCATGGCAATTTACATAACCATTTTGAAATATCGAAATGACCACTGATAGATTATGGTGTGGAATGGACACTCAGTGACATTTTTAGATGAAATACAAGATGACAAAGAGAGCTCAGCTTGTGATGGGCTGCCCTGGGCTTGTACCTCAGACCATCCGAGAATGCATTTATTCGCCTCTGCCAGGAGAGTGATGTATCACAAAGACTTGAACAGCACAGGCACACATCCAAGCCGAACTTCTCACCAGCCCTGTGCTTTTCTTTGCTTCTCAAATGCTAGAACTAACATGCACACAAATCACCCGGGACTAGGTTGAAATGCAGGTTCTGACTCCGGGTAGGACTAAGGAGGGAGGGGCCCATGTCTGCATTTCTAACAAGCTCACAGGCAATGCCCATGGGCCACAATTGGAGTAGCAAGGCCTGAGCCTAGCCCACCTCTAATCAGACGGTCTCTGAATTCGAGCTGGGGAGAACATGAGCTCTGAGACCAGGCCTGGCTCCAGAGTAGCAACACTGCCATTAGTTTATTCCTCTGTTAAAATGGAAGTAATAACAGTACCTGTCTGGTTGGATTTTTCTTTCCCGAATAGGGTTACATGTAGATTGGAAGCAATAACAGTGGAAAGGACTTAGCATAGTACGCTGCACATAGAAGGTTCTCAGTGACTATTTAGGTATATTTGCATTTATAGAGCTCCATTATTTAAATAGTACTATCTTAGCTTCCCCCCTCCCCCCCATGCTCATTTCTACCTGGCTGGCCTTAATTATTCTACTCCCTTTTCCAGAAATCTACTCCATCCCCTCCAGCCTCCACCCAAATCCTCTCCAGGGCCCAGCTGGGTTCCCAAAGCCTCCAAGAAAACTTCCCTTGCCATTCTCGCCCCACTCTCTTCAGCTCATTCCGAAACCCTGCAATTAGCATTAAATTATATACAATACAATGTGCAATAGTACGTAATTAAGTGCTAAGTTGTTAGCATTTAACTATATATATTGCTCACCAATTATCTGGGGATTTGGAGACTTGGGGGTGAACCCTGAACTCTGCTACATACCTTCGCTGAGCCTCAGTGGCCTTGGTCTGTAAACGGGGGTTAACAGTAAGGTCAGAGGGCAGCTCTACAGCTCCACTAGGAGAAAAGCAGAAGTGATTTAGGATCCTTCCCTGTCTTCTCACTGATTCCCCAGCCAGATTATAGGGGGAGGATGGGGGAAGAGTCTCAGCCTCACCACCATCCAGCTGTAGGATGGTGCTGAGGCTGGCTAAGCACCAACTTGGTTCACTCTCACTCACTCCAGCCCTAATCAGAAACCAGACACAGACCCTCCTCAGCACCACACACTTCACTTTGCGGAGGCTTTATGTGTCTGGCTAAACCTGGAGACGTTTGTATGGGAGGCACCCCTAGAAGGTGTGAGACCCCTATAAAGTGCCAACTTCACCATCACCATCTTCCAGCAAACATTGATCAAGTGTTGTCACATATGCACGAGGGTTTAACAAAAGCTTGGACCCACTGTGTGTACTCATCTATAGGCCATACTCAGCCACCAGTCTGGGCCCTGCCCCACATGGTCCTGTCGTGCCTGGTACGGGTGTTGTGCATCCAGTCAAGCAAACACATACTAGCCAGGGGTCCTAATATTGAGGATGGCCTGCAGAGGTTTTTCGGAACACCCATTCGATTGAATGCATGAGGGTATTTTTCCGGGAAGAAAATCTGTAATTTTCAACAGATTACCCAAGGCATCTGAGACCAAAGAAAGAAGACAAATGATCATAATAAAATGTATAAAATGGGATGCCAAGGATTTGAATGAGGGACCTAGGAAGGCTCCCCAGGGCATGGCCAGGCCCTAGTCTCCCAGGGAAACAATCAGATACTCAAAACCTAACCATTTCTCCCCCATCTCCCTGCCACACCCTGGCTTGGTCCCCTCATGCTCCTGCCCTCACCCCTGCAGTCTCTTCTCCCTGCTGCAGCTAGGGGGTCCTGATGAAAGCTAAGATAAATCATGTGACTCCTCTGCTCCGGACTCTTCATGGGTCCCAGTGGCCAGCAGGGCCCTGGGCCTCTACTCATGCCTCTGACCCACCTCCTACCACTCCTCTCCCCTCCCCCTCATCCCAGGACCCTTGAGACTCAGCATGCTCCAGCCTTAGAGTCTTCAACTCACCAGTCCTGCATGATATGCTGCTCTTCTCCCACATAAATACCCAGATTGCTCACCTCCTTCAAGACTTGCCTCACATCTTACTTTCTCAGAGAGGTCCTCCCCGGCCACCCTATTTAAAATTGCAAGCCAGGGGCACCTGGGTGGCTCAGTTTGGTATCTGCCTTCCCAGGGTCATGATCCCAGGGTCCTGGGATCAAGCCCCACATCAGGCTCCCTGTTCAGTGGGGAGCCTGCTTCTCCCTTTCTGTCTGCTCCCCCTGCTTGTGCTCTCTCACTCTGTCAGATAAATAAATAAATAAAATCTTCTAAAATAAAATAAAATTGCAAGCTGTGCATCACATCTTCACTTTCAATCTCCCTAACATACTATCTCCTTTATCTCATTTACTACACCTCTTATGTATTAATTCCACGGAGGCAGGGACTGGGTCTGTTTTGATCATTTGTGTATTCCAAGCCCCTAAGACAGTGCCGGGTGCACAATGCACCCTCCCTAAATACGAGTTGAGTGAATGAATAAATACAGACACATTTGAGCTGGGATTTTAAACCTGAAACATTTTCTGGCCCACAAGAAAAGGGAAAGGCATTCCAGGCAATAGGGTCAGTATGGGCAAAGGTGTGTGGGGGCAGGAGGGGGCTTGAAAAAGCTTGAAATGTTCCCAACTGGCCAGAAGTTGGGTTTGACAAGAGGTGGGTGTGGAGACTGCGCGAGTTAGTTATAGCAAAGGGTCTTAAGGTGTTTGGATGTGACATGGACACAAAGTGTCACTGCCACTACTGTTATCCTCATCATCTTTATCCCTGATGACAGCCCCAGAGATGGTATAGAACCTTATCAATGGCCATACTATTAGTTCTCTTTAGGGGAAAAAATGGAATTGGAAAGAAATGCCGAGAATCGGCTATGCTTAAAGGTGCTTGACAGAGTCTATATTTCAGGAATCACATGCTCCTCTGAGGCCAGAATATTGGAATTCTCCTAAACAGGGCTGACTTAGCGAGTGCCAGTGTGTGAGCTGCATTAACAAGCAGCTGAGAGCTGCAGACTCCGTCTCCAGGGCTGGTGAATGCCGGGGACCTAGCCTCACTGGTGTCAGGTCCCAGCAGGGAAGAACACGAACTTTGGATGGTTTAATAATGAGGCCTGAGGCACTGCAGAGTTCACAGAGACCCTCTTCTACCCTACCTCCCCCCAGGCTCACGCCCTAACCTGAGGGGCAATTTAGGAGCAGAGCCAATGCTCCAGATTACTGGGGCCCAGCTCTGCAGGCTGCCATAGCTGCCATTTCTTATGCTCTCTGGGGATGCTTATGGTGGCTGTGTGCAGTTATGCTACACTCTGAGATCATTAAGCCCATTTTACAGGCTCTGAAAGCTGAGGCAAATGGCCTAATGGCCACAAAGCAACTAAGTGGAGCTAAGGCACATTTGCTATTTGTGTCAGCTCAGCGTCTATTTCATTTCCTTCTGGTTACATCACCTCGCTCTTCCTTTGGGAAACCACTTCTCCTCCACTCTCAGGCCATGTGGTACCCTGGCCAACCAGGGACTCCATCTCCCTGGCCATGTGATTGGCTCAGGTCTAGGCATGTGCCCTCATGCCACGTCAACAGACTCAACCAAGGGATTGACTGGATTCGCTGGACAAGTCCCCGTGCCTCTTCCCCCAGAATTATTAGCTGATAGGAACAGAGAGCTACTAGGGCCATCATGAAGGAAGTCATTTTTATCAACTGATTAGGTGTTGGTAGCAATAAATGATGGTACATGGCAGGGTAGTGAAGTAATGGTGAACCATAGTAAACCATAGTAAACCATGGTGAACATCCTTGTGTGTTTCATGGCGATATCTGTCCAAGAGTGACGCCAACACCAAGGCAGCTGGATGCTGGGTTGAGGACAGAAAGAGATGGACCACAAGGAAACCAGATCCTCTTGATCATATTTAACTCCCATATCCAGCCATGCCTGAACCCAGATTTTAGTTACATACCTTTTTTTTTTTAATATCTTATGTATTTATTCATGAGAGACACAGAGAGAAAGAGAAGGGCAGAGGCTCAGGCAGAGACAGGCAGAGGGAGAAGCAGGCCCCATGCAGGGAGCCTGACATGAGACTCCATCCCAGGTCTCCAGGATCGTGCCCTGGGCTGAAGGCAGTGCTAAACTGCTGAGCCACCTGGGCTGCCCAGTCACATATCTTTCTTTACTCAAGCCAATTTGAATGGTTTGTGTGTGTGTGTGAGAGAGAGAGAGAGAGAAAGAGAGAGAGATTCACAACACCTGAGTGAGTTCTGGGTGGCACAGCAGTAAAGCCAATACTCAGGACTGCCTGAATCTAAAGTCTGTCCTGTGACCTAAGGCTCAGAGGAGTAGTCAGTAGAGGATTACAATGATCCCTTAGGGAATGGTCTCAGTGATGGCCCTAAATCCACAATAAAAGACAATCCAAATCTATCCCAAAGTACTAAACTCCTATTCTCCCTTCAAAACCCACCCCCAAAAGCCAACTGCTCTGTTCTCCTAACAATCCTATTCTTTAGAATGCCCATGATATGTAGTTAAGTCCTTAATGCAGATTAGCTGAATGAAAAAGGATAGTTTTGAGCTTCCTTTTTACCGTTCTTGCTAACAACATATCCCATCCTCAAAACAGGAACAAAAAATGCTCTGCATTCAGTATGCTCCATCACAAAAGAAGCTAAAGCATCGGCAGATACTACCCCCTAGAGGTTGGAGTGAAATAAGGCAAGGCACAGCAGCAAAGATTTGAGTTTCTCACGCCCTGGGTAGACTGGGTTAACAAAATCACATGCTTTGCACACACGAGATGAATAATCATAGGAAGAGTTTGGATTATTTCTCAAATACCTTAGACTTACACTGATTACTTCACTACCCTGCCATGTACCATCATTTATTGCTACCAACACACACTGGAGATTTTATACTTGGTGCCAGGGTTTGTTGAACATCGATGCAGATCTAGAATCTAGGATTTCCTCCTGGACTTCAGGACACAGATACAGACACACTGTTGTCTCTGTGAAAATGTTTTTCTTACGTACCTACATAAAAAATCATTTTCAATCCGTATCTGCTAGAAAATAATGAATGTTTCTTTTTAATTCTCAGAAAAGTTTTCTTGTAAGAATGCAATGTTGTGTTATAAACTATCTTTCAGGCTGGCAAATATAGATTTCTCTTTTTAATCCTGAATGAGTTTACTTTAAAAAAGGAAATTTTATATTAATGCCATAAATGGAAAATCATTATCACCTGCCATAAATAGAAGGCAGACATAAATATGGACCTACTGAAATAGCACATGTTTTACGAGCCACCTACAGTGCCGTGGAAGAAAGCGAACCACACACTGGGAAACTCCAAGCCACTCTGCAAGCTGGACAGCACTGACCTCATTTTACAAATTCATTTGTTTGCTCAATATTTATCGAACGCCTATTCTGGAGAAGAACAGTAAGCACATCAAAGTCTCTGCTATTACATTCTAATGAGAAGAGACAGGCAATAAAAAAAAAAAAAAGTAAATAGGTAGTATTTCAGATGGTGCTAAGTGCTGCGGAGAATGGAAGCCTGGGGAGTGGGGGTGGGGGTGGGAGGTGCTATTTTAGCCATGGGGTGAGAGAAGGCCTCTGCTAAGGTGACATTCAAGAAGAGGCTGAAGGAAGTGAAAGAAAAGCTGTGGGAATCTGGATAAAGGGGTTTTCCAGGTGGCAGGAGCAACAAGTGCAAAGGTCCTGAGGTGGGAGCATGATGGCATGCTGGAGGAACAGAGTGAGCAAGGTGGGGCGAAGGGGAGGATTGGGGTGGACCAGGGCAGAGGCCATGCTGAGGACTCTGGCATTACTCTGAGGTACCAGGAAGCTCTTGGAGGGTTTTGAGCAGAGCTGGCTTCACGGCATCGAGGTTTATGTGAGTTGGGATGGGCTGGGGCTGGGAGGTTTATGTGAGTTGGGATGGCTCTGGGGCTGAGGAGAGCTCTGTGGGGGTTTCGGCTGGCAGGATCCCTGGAAGCAGGGTCTGCAGCACCGATGGAAAAGGCCTGCTCACTTCTGCACTCTCAAGCTTGTGCTAAACTCATTCAGATGGCTGTTACGGGTCAGAGCCTTCCAATCCTGCAGGACGGGCCACTTAGCCTAGCTGGGATTTTCTCTTCTCCAATGTCTTTCACCACCACTTCATCTGCACCAACAACTTTTCCTTCTAAGGGAATGAATCTCCCACAGAACTCATCCATCCCCTGGTTGTCAGAAAGGATGCTCACCCCTTAGACAGGGGCCGCCTCTAGCCCTCTGAAGAGGCGGGAGCACTCAGGGGCCCCTTTCTATTCATTCCACAAATATTCCTGGAGCTTCTCCTATGGGATGAGAGCTGTGCCAGAGACAAGCAGAGATGAATGGAATCTGGCTCCACCACCCTCCCTGACCTCACTCCTGCCTCCTCTGCCCTGCCCCCCCCCCCCCCCCCCCCCCCAGGCTCATAGCCCTTCTGGCTGTTTCTCAGAGCAGCTGAGCCCTTTTAGAAGGTCTCTTCCTTGCTTGTGGGCATGGGTGGCCCTTCCTGGGGCCTCTCCTGACTCCCAAACCTTCTCTCTGAAAGTATCTCCATTTGTTAGTTTGTGGTATGGGCCGGGACAGCAGAGCCAAGAAAGGAGGGCTGTACCTCTCAGCCCCAAACCAGGGCCTGGCACACACAAGGAGCTCGCAGAGTATTGTGGGAAGGAGGGAACAAGAAAGAAAAGAAGGAAAGGAAGGCAGGAAGATGAGATCCCTGTCCTTAAAGAACTTAGCAGGGCGGTCCCTGAAACACAAATGCTTGGATGCCATGGGATAATTGCTACCAACGGGAGGCATGAATGCCAAGGCCCAGGGCGGAGAGCATGGATGCCGGGCACCACCCAGGGCTGGGCTGGCTCTACAGAGGAGAGGAGAGGAGACAGCGCCAGCTTGTAAAGGAGCTCACTAGACGGTCGGGGGAAGGCAGGGGAGGGACAGGAAGGGCATCCAGGCAGGGGATAAAGTGTGTAAAAGCATAGGGCAAGGAGCCCTGGAAGTGTGTCTGGGGGTTGGGATGGAAAATGTTCAGAGCACACTGGTTTGATCTCAGGGGATAGCCAGAGGGACTAGCCTCCAACATTTAAGGTCTGCTTTAGCCCGGTGAAGGGCAAAGCCCACCATGCCAGTGACAGGTGCTGGGGTGGTGGCGGGGTGGGAAGGGGGGGAAATCCCGAGGAAGGGAGGGGAATCTCATGCTCCAATCTGGGACGGTACAGTGGGCTTGAGGGCCTAAATTCCACATCCCCTCACCCACTACAGTCAAATGTTTGCCAGGTGAGCTCATGGAGATCTAGGATATAAGGAAAGCAGGTCATATCAGCTCCCATACCCCCATCCCCTCCCCCTGACCACATGGGACCATGATCCTTTCCTTCCCTCTCTTTACCCCTTGACCCCCTTCCTTCCTTCCCTCAGGAAAAGCTCTCAGGCTTCCTGAGCACCTCCTGGCCTGTGCCAGGACAAGTTCCCTCGCCTTTGGAGCTGATGCTTTCGGGAAGGGGCCCAATTTTAGACAAATGAGCCTGCCACCATATATATATGTCGTGTACCATTTCAAGCACTCTGGAGGCAGATACAGGACACCCTGAGCAGTGTTACAGGGACACACATGATAACAGCAGGGGGACAGCTGGGGCTTCATGGAGGGCTGACACAGAACCAAAACATGAAGGGTAAACAAGGTAATTAGGGGCAGAGAGGCGAATGTGTTCCAAGCAGAGTGGACACACATTGGAAGGCCATGTGGCAAGAACGTGCAAATAACAGGAGGAACAAGAAAGCTCCACGGGGCTGGAGACAGGAAGGGGAGTGGGGGAATGACATGGGCTGAGGGGCTGGACCACCAATGCCATGTGGCCCACAGCAAGATTTGCCCTCAACCCCAGGCCACCAGGGAGCCACAACAGGTTTTTGGAGCAGAGGTGGGGGATGCGGGAATAGGACAATGGAGGTGGCCAAGGATAGGTGCTAGGAGGAGGTAGGAGGCTGCTCTGGGTGTTCTGACAACAAGAGGGGTCAGCAAATGGGGGAGGCAGGGAGAAGATACTTTCAAAGTGAAGGCACAGGGCTGGATGACGGTTTGGAGAAAGGACATGAAGGAGGAGAGATGCTGAAGGCTCTGCAGTGTCTGGCCTGTGTAATGGGAGGCATGGCATTGTCATTCTCTGAGCACTGAAAGCTGGCAGGGAGCAGGGATGACTTTGGTTTGGGGCAGCTGTGTTGAGACACTGAGGCACCCAAGAGGAGCAGTTCATGGGCTGGCAGTTGGGTATAGAGGTTTGGGGTTCAAGGCTTCATGGCACAGTGAAGATGCACCTTCCTCCCTGCTCACCCCCATCCCAGGCAGGGTTAGGTCTGCCCCCAGTGGTGCTCCTGGCTCCTTCTCATGGACTGCTATCTGTAGGAGCTCTCAGCCAAGCTGCTGTGGATGCAGCCCAGATGACTCCCAGGTACCCGGACCAGTGATGGCGGGCAGCTCACAGCTGATCCCTTCCCAGGAAGAAGCCAGGTGATCCTGGCTCTCAGACACGGGTTGATGCCAACGGTACAAAGACTGAGGCTCCTTGTCTGAACTGGGAATGTCTCTGAAGCTCCACCCATCCCCAGAGTTTACTTTGGGATTACCAAGGCCAGATCACCACTCAACTCCTTCCTCTGCCCAGTCTCACATCATTCCAGAGAGCCCCCCACAACATATCTCCCTCCTAGAGTCTGCTTCCTGGGGAACCAAGATAGCACATCTTTCCTCCTTGACCATGAGCTTCCAGGGCACGGCTGAGTCTTGTTACATTAAAGACATTGACAAATGCATTTTGGACAGCATGAACAATAATGATTCAGCCAGGACTTCCTACATGGTCCGGAATGCAAATAAGACAGACCCAAGTCCCAAAACTATGACGAATTCCTTGCACCATAGGATCCAATTTTTAAAAATTTATTTATTTGAGAGAGAAGGAGAGG
This sequence comes from Vulpes vulpes, assembly GCF_048418805.1. NCBI lineage: Eukaryota > Metazoa > Chordata > Mammalia > Carnivora > Canidae > Vulpes > Vulpes vulpes. The sequence goes on from NC_132782.1 coordinate 93,817,973, forward strand.
GAGAGAAAGGGAGAGGGAGAGAGCAGGAGCAGGGGGAGGGGCAGAGGGAGAATAAGAATCCTTAAACAGACTCCTTGCTGAGCACAGAGCCTGATGCGGGTCTCAATCCCTGTACCCTGAGATCATGACCTCAGCCAAAATCAAGAGCCAGCGGCCCAACCAATTGAGCCACCCAGGCGCCCCCACAGGACCCAATTTTTAATTCTGAAATATGGTTGCCATGGAGGTATATGACATAGGCCCTCAATTCCCGGGTCTTCTTTGGACTGCCGAGCAGCTGGGAGGGGTGGCTGGGACTTGGCTCTGGAGCCAGATGTCTGGGTAGGAATCCCATCCTGCTTGAGTGAGTGGCAAATGGTACTTGTGTCTGAGTTTTCTTGGCTGTCAAACTGGGATGATGTTCTAGCAGCACAGTGTATAACAGCCAAAAAGCAGAAGCAACCCAGCTTGTCCTTCAATGGATGAATGGATAAACAGGGTGTGCTATCTCCATACAACAGAATGTTGTTAGGTCACAGAAAGGAATGGGGTGCTGACACACTACAACATGGGTGGACCCCGAAAACATTATGCTCAGTGAGAGATGCCAGACATTTATATGAAATGTCCAGAACAAGCAAATCCACAGACAAAGAGAGCAGACTGATGGATGCCAGGGCCTGGGGGAAGGAGAAATAGGGAGTAACCACTAATGGGTACAGCTTTCTCTCTGGGGTGATATACACATTCTGGGATTAGGTAGTAACGATGATCGCACAGCACTATGAATATGCTAACTACCACTGAAATTGTGCACCTGAAAATGGTAAATTTTATGTTATGGCAATTAGATCTCAATAAAAACCAAAAGAAATAGGTATGATAGAAAGCATCCCCCTTATAAACATAAACTGTTCAGAATATGGCCTGGCGTGTAATAGATGCTCTTACATGTTAGCAACAAAGATGATGCTGATTAGAAATATTCAGAAGTTTCTAGCTCCAGCAGCACAAAATCTGAACTCCTGGTGGACCCCCAACCCAGCTCTCTGAGCTAACCCTGAAGGCATTTTATACCACAGCCGACACCCACCTGAAATTCATGGGAAGATGATGTAATTGTTTTAAGGACGCCACTTTCCTTTGCCCGTGTGGGCTGTGGCTGAGCTAAACTGTTTCTGGGGAGAGCAGCTGGGTGTAGGATTTGGTCTGCCTCCAGAGAGGGGCTGCTATCACACCCTCAGAACAGGCGCTGGGTTGGTGACAATCACAACCCTGGTTGTGCGCCAACCTTAGATGCGGCGTCACAGGGGGGCAGGCAAAGAATGTTGTCAGGCTGGTGGCGGGATAAGAGGCCCGATGAGTGAGAAGCCGGTCTGCTCTAATAAAAATAGTGTTTTTATAATGTCTTGACCAGTGTGTTTGTCAAAAGGGGATGACTTCAAGCTGGTGAGGAGGTCTAGGAATAGAAACTGGCTGGCAGGGAAGAAGCCAGGCTTGCGGGCTATAGGAAAGACAGCATTTCGTTTGTGCAGGAGGAAAGGAAAGAGCAGGGAGGGTCTCTTCCAGCCCCTGAGTAGCCTGTGTTCTGTCCCAAGGCGGGTTCTAAGAGTGGGACAGCAGCCCACAAATTCCACGGTCTCTGTTTCCTCCTCGTTCCTTACAACCCACAGCCCACTACTGAGCTCTGCTCTAAAACACAGATCTCTGTAGCTCCCCTCATTAAAAACCTGCCAAGGCTGGCGAGTCAGGTGGCAGAGGCACTTGGGGGGCTGTGTGGCAATATCTATCAAAACAAGACCAAACAAAACCTGGTATTGCTTCTATCTATTCAGACCCAGTCATTTCACTCCTTAGAAGACTCTGGAAAGACACAGGTGCCCGAGGAAAAATGTACAAAATGCTAATGCCCTCCCATTGGAAAAATGGCCAAATAACTCACAGTCTGGCCCTACCATACCGTAACAAGTTAAAATAAATAAATAAACAAACAAACAAACAAACAAATAAATAAATAACCTAGGTTCATTTGTAACACCAAGGATGGGTCTCCAAGACATAGTTCAGGAAGGATAACTACGAGTTACAAAAGCACATCGCCCAACAACATATTCATTATGACACCATTTTGTTAAAATACACACACTCCCAAAGCACGATGTATATTTTACAGATACACTTGGGTATATGGAGGCCCAGAGAAAGGTCTGGAAGGGTGCATGCATGCCAAGCTCCCAACAACAGTTACAACAGAGGGGGAAACTGGGATTTGGGAGGAGTGGGAATTGGCAAAAGGGATTTTAAGCCTTATTTAGAGGCTTGAAAATAATTTTCTCAAGGAAGTTGTTTTCATGTATTACTTGTGTAACTAATGACCTCCACCCATCCTACTTCCCTTCTCAAAAAAGAAAAAAAAAAAAAAAGAGGCTCCTGGGTGGCTCACTCAGTTAGGCCTCTGACTTTTTTTTTTTATGAGTTTATTCATGAGAGAGAGAGAGAGAAAGAGAGAGAGAGAGGCAAGGACATAGGCAGAAGGAGAAGGAGGTTCCCCTCAGGGGACTCGATTCTAGGACCCCGGGATCACGACCTGAGCCAAAGGCAGATGCTCAACCACTGAGCCACCCAGGTGCCCCAACCTCTGACTCTTGATTTTAGTTCAGATCATGGTCTTAGGGTCCAGAGATCCACTCCTGCTGTTTGGCTCCATGCTAAGCATAGAGCCTGCTTACAATTCTTTCTGTGTATGCCTCCCCAGCCTCACCCAACCCATCTCCCCACCTCCACTAACCCTTGCTCTCTCTCAAAAAAAAAAAAAAAAAAAAAAAAAAAATCAATGGTTTCACAGTCTAGATAGATGAAGCTTGACATGGCTTTCCCTTTGAATTCCAGATTTTCATATCCAGTTGCCTGCTCAAGGTCTTGACAGGTTTTAAGCTGAATTCCTGGTCTTCCCCCTAAAAGCTGTTCCCACCCCTTCCTGTTTCAGGAATTAATGAATCTTTTTTTCTGGGTACTCAGAACCTTAAAAGCCATTCTTGATCCCTCTCCTTCTCTCCCACCCAGAGCCAGTCCAACAGCAAGCCCACCTGGCTCTCCCTTCAGAGTGCTCAGGATCCAGCGCCTTCTCTGTACCTCCACTGTCTCCGATCACAGCCATCATCACCTCCACGGGGGATTCTGCTGTAGCCCTCAGCCATCTCCAACTTAGGCCCCTACCCCAGAGTCTATTCTCTACACACATCCTGCTAAAATCTGTTTGGTTCTGACCCTCTCCTGCTCAAAATGCTCCTGTGGCTCCCTCCTCACTCAGACAAAAACCCAAGTCCTTATAAATGGCCACCAGGCCCTGTAAGACCCAGCATTTACCCCTGCGTCCTTGCCTCCCACCTCCTACCTCCCTGCCCCTGATCCCCCCCACCCAACTGGGCCACACAGTCTCCACCCTCAGGACTTTTGTCCTAGCTCCTTGCCCCCTGGCCAACATCCTTTAGACTCTGATCCCTTCTCAGGAAGGTCCTCCTGAGGACCCCCTCCCATCCCCCATGCCCAGCACTCCCCACCCCCTTCCCTGCTTTATTGTTTTTTCTCTGATACCCTTCCTGTCTCACTTATTCATTTGTTCAGTGTCTACTTCTAGCCACCAGGACACAAGCTCCACAAGGGTGTGGATGTGTATCTGCTTCTTCACTGCAGAACTGAGGGGACCCAGTACAGTGCCTGGGACACAGCAGGTACTTGACAAATATTTGTTAAGTCAATATATGAAGGCATAAAGTTTTCTCTCTGGGGCCTCAGTCACCCCCCTTTGCTCAAAGTACCTATTCTTTGCTTCTCTCACAATGAACTACTTACTCGCTGGTCCCTCAAGCTCCTGTATATGCTCATGTGTTTGCAGTTGTTCTTCTTTGCCAGTTACCCCAATCCTCCTGTCCATTCACTGTTCCAGCTCCGATGTCCTTTCCTCCCTGAAACCCTGGCCAACCCACGGCCCCCATCGCTGCCCTGTTGGCTCAGGTATAGGCTTTCTCCTCTGGACTCCTGTACCTTCTCCCTGGTCCAGAGTTGATAAACTGCTACCATTTATAGAACCAAATACTCTATGCTGACCACATGGAGTTTATATGTATTATCTCACTGAATCGTTTTAACAACTAATAAAGCAGGTATTTGCATAACCTCCACTTTACAGTTATGGAAACTGAGGCACGGAGAGTCACCAGTAGAAAAGTGAAACACCAGAATTTGAATCTAGCTTTACCAGACTCCAAAGACTGTGCTTATACTCTTAAGGATCAGGTCCCTCCACAAAGTTGTGAGTTCTGTAATGGCATCTGCTGAATCACTAAACAGGCAAATCAACCAGCCAAGGAATCTCAGAGCCCTGAGCTGGGGCTGGACCATGGTGATGGCACAAGGTGGCCCTTGAGCTCTCTGGCCTGAGACCATGGTCAGCTCTTACTGACCCCACCACAGAGGCCGCCCTGGGACAATGTGGCCCAGGATAAGGAGCGTGTTATATTGACATAAGCTTGAGCATCAGACAAAACCAGGGTCAAGTCCTGGCCTCTCTACTTACCAGCTGTGTGACTTTGGGTCTCTCATTTGTAAAGTGTGCAGGGGGATTCTGGACATTGCCTGCTGTACTGTGGCCACAGGTGGCCACAGGTTAGAGCACTGAGACTCCCACAGGCCGCATCTGGACACTACTACCCCACTGCTAACTGGAGGTAGCTGGACCAGGAGCAGGCACCCAATTCGGGCAGGCCCCTAATCCTGGGGGAATTGGGATTCACATGTTCAGGGAAGATCTGGAAACTGTCTTGAAAGGAGCAAACTCAGGTGTTGCTTGTGGGACTACTTTCTGCCAGGTGGACCATGAAAGAGAAAGCTGGTTTGTACCAGTGAGAAGAATGACAGATGCTGACAGACACAAAGATAAGAACCATAGAGAGGATTTTCTGGGACCCTAGAAGTCATGAGCTCTGGTTCACCATTCTTAACACAAGGTTCATTCCTGCCCTTGGCTTCTGTGAAGCACCCACACTGTAGAGTCTTTTTTTTTAAAAGATTTATTTATTCACTTTAGAGAGAGAGAGTACACACGAGTGGGCAAGCAGGAGGAGGGGGCAGATGGAGAGGGAGGGGAAGAATCCTCAAGCACACACCCTACTGGGCACAGAGCTTGACATGGGGCTCAATTCCAGAACCCCGAGATCATGCTCTGAACTGAAATCAAGAATTAGCCACCCAACTGACTGAGCCACCCAAGCACCTCTACACTGTAGAGTCTTGTAATGAAGTAATATAGTCCTTCTTCTGCTAAAGCTAGATTGAAGTTATTGTTTTTTTTAAAAAAACCAAGTCCTAGGTAATGCAAATACTACCCTGCAGACTTGTTATAGAAAATAAAAATATATGAAAAGCACTTACCTCAGTGCCTGGCCTGTGGCAAATAAGACCCAGTACATGGATGCTAATATTATTATAATCAAGCCACAAGGACATAGGATTCCAGGAACTGGACAAATTAATCAACTTTGCACAGTCATCTAAATTACTCTTCCCCTGAAGGGTGGCATGCCATGAGGTTTTGTCCTTGGTCCTATCCCAAGCCATAATTTTATCAATGGCTAGATATGGCCATTGAAGCCTGTTTATTAAGTCTGCAGATGACATTCAGATGGGAGGCACACGGGATAAGCTGGATGATGGAATCTGCATTCAGATCAATTTCTACAGGCTAAAGATGGATCAGGAACAGCTTGACAGAATGCATCATAGCCAAGGTAAAGGTCCTATACAAGGAGAGGCACTAGGAGAGAAGTCTGGCTTAAGGAAAGCTCATGAGACAAAGAGCTTTTAGCTAATGTGCTCAGTATGAGCTAACTGTGGTGTGGCTGCCAACAACTACCACTGCCACAGCGCACACAATGAGTGTCTTAGAAGTTTTGTCAGAGAAAGAGGAAGGGAACTAGTATGTTTCAGCACCTACTGTGTGGCAGGCCCCATGTTAAACTCTTGATGCACTATTTCAGCTGATAGTCTTGTGAATCTGTGAGGTGGGTATTATAATCATTAGTCCCATTTGATAGGTGAGGAGGCTAAAGCTTAAAGAATTGAATGGATGTGCCCATAGAGTAGAGAGCAATTAGTATCTGAACCCAGCTTTTATTAGCAAGCACATGCCATCCCTATATTCTACATGGATTGGTTCACTGTTGGAATGTTCAGTTTGGTTCCAGTACAGTGTGTTTTTTGAGAAATATGAACCTGTTCAGATGGAAGTGGCCAGGAAGGCGAAAACTATAACAAGGAGTCACCCTGAGATTGAATCGAGTTAGGAAGACCAAGGGCAAGTACACACATCAGCCTCTCCTGGCCAAACCCACAGAAGAGTCACCCTTTAATAAAGTCCATAAGAGCATGGGAAAATGAGAAGGGGTGCTCCTGGTAGATTAAAAGTGTCAAGACATCCCTGAGAATGGGATGGCAAACAGAACTGGATTAATGAAAAGAAATATGGGCCAAATGAAAAGCTGGGAAGGTCTGCTATAAAAAGAGAAGGCAGTCTTGGGTTGCTCCAAACCCAGAGGCAACACATTCTCCAGGAAAAGGAGAGGCCTCAAAGTCAAGGTTCAAAGACACAGATTGCAAACTCCTGTTGGGGTACTAACAGGTAGCTCTGTGCTCCACCTAGCTTGGAGGATATGTGCCTGGAGGGGGGCAGGGTTCTCTGTGATAGAAAAGCAGGATATAACCAGAAGGAAATGGAAGATCCTGTGCTCAGAAGACAAACTATTAGCTCCACACTTCTTGCAGCAAGCTCCACCCCTCTGACATGATCACCGGCGGCTAAAAAGAAATGTATCCAGGGGCACCCAGGTGGCTCAGTTGGTTGGGTATCTGACTCTTAATTTTGGCTCAGATCAGGATCTCAGGGTTGTGAGATTGAGCCCTGCACTGGACTCCACACTGGGGGTAGAGCCTACTTGGGATTCTCTCTCTCCCTGTGCCCCTCCCTGTCAGCTCACACTCTCTGTCAAAGGGAGGAAGGAAGGAAGGAAGAAAGGCCTCCACAAAGAAAACAGGAGCTCACAGAACACAGAAGCACACATGCACCAATCACAAAACATTCCAGGAAAACTCACACCACGGAAGAGACAGGCCAACTCAACTAACAGAAGGAACAACAACCAAAGACAGAGATAATGATGCAAACAGAGATATTTTAAGTATATTTAATATTCTTAGAGGGATAACAGGGGACATTGTCTCCATCAGACAAGAATAACCTAGTATGGAGAGGAATTAATTAGAAATCACGAGGAAAAGATTTAATCATCAAAATAAAAAGATCAAAAGACAGTGAAGAGCAGCCTAGAAACAGATACAGATACAGATAAAATCACTGAGCTGAAAGATCAGGGAGAGGCATTTACCCAAAATGCAGGAATAGGGACCAAGAATATTGGCAAAAATATAAAAGTCTGTTAATACCTACTATTTGCAAGGTTGCAGGCATTCTCAAATATTTTTGGTAGGAAAGTGAATTGGGTTTTTCTTATGAGGCTATTTCAGATTTCTTGCCACTGGAGCCAAACAAATCCCTTCTGTTAAGCCAAGGGTCAGCCAATTACAGCCTATAGGCCAAATCTGGCTTGCCACCTATCTTTGCAGATAGTTTTACTGGAACACAGCCACACCCACTCATTTACATATTTGATAAGGCTGCCTTCGCATTATAATGACAGAGCTAAGTAGTTATGATAGAGACAGACTGTGTGGCCTGTGAAGCCTACAACATGTATTATCTGACCTTTTACAGAAAAAGCTTGCTGAGCCCCAACTTAGGCCATTATTAGCTGGGTTTTCTGTTATGTGCAGCCAAATTCACTCCCAATGGAAACAATGAACAGAACTGTACAAACAGAATGAGGTCCAGAAAGATGAACATCTCACTGAGAACTGGTTATTTCCAGGGAGAAGAATGATATTGGGGTAAATTTCAAGTGGAATTTTTATTCAATGCCTAAACTTGGAATTTTTAAAATGACAACAATGAACCCGAATTGTTTTGCAATTTAATTCTTCTAATAAAAGAACTGAAGGTCTATACCACAGCAATAAGGAACAAACTACTGATACTCTTAAAGACAGATGAATCTCACAAATGTTTTTGTTTTTAAAAGGCTTATTTATTTATTTTAGGGAGGGGCAGAGGGACAGAGTCTTAAGCAGACAGTGCTGAGCGTGGAGCCAGATGAGGGGCTCGAGGGCAGCCCGGGTGGCTCAGCGGTTTAGCGCCGCCTTCAGCCCGGAGTGTGATCCTGGAGACCCGGAATCGAGTCCCACGTCGGGCTCCCCGCATGGAGCCTGCCTCTCCCTCTCTCATGAATAAATAAATAAAATCTTTTAAAACAAAAAAAAGATGAGGGGCTCAATCTCACAACTCTGAGATCATGACCTGAGCCCAAACCAAGTCAGACGCCTAACTACATGACCCAGGCACCCCTCTCACAGATATGTTTACAAGAAACCTGGGGCACCTGGGTGGTTCAGTCTGTTAAGCGTCTGCCTCCAGCTCAGGTTATGATCCCAGCGTCCTGGGATGGAGCCCTGTGTCAGGTTCCCTGCTCAGCAGGGAGCCTGCTTCTCCCTCTCTCTCAGCTGTTCCTCCCTGCTCTTGTGCTCTCTCTCTCTCCTTCAAATAAATAAGTAAAAATCTTCAAAAGAAAACCAATAAAACATAAAATAAGTACTTACTCTGTGATTCCATTTATATAAAATTAAATACAGGCAAAACTTTTCTACGAGTCAAGACAGTAGATATAGATAATACCCTTGGAGAGGTGTATGAACAAGAAGTTGGCATGAAGTTGCCTCCTGGGGAGCTAGGAATGTTCTATCTTTCGATGGGAGTAGTGCCAACACATGCATATGCAGTTGTATAAATTCTTAAAACTATGTACTTAAGATCATCCACTTTATTATATATAAGTTACATCTCAATAAATAAAAAGCAAAAAGAAGAATGGAAGGTAGGCGTTTTCTAATTGTCTAGTAGCATGACCCTAATTCTGAAATACAGGTAGCTGTGCACAAAAAAGCCAGAAGGAAACATGGGAGCAAGTGATGGAGATTATCTAAGTGGTAGGACAATGACAGATTGGTGTACCTTTCTGTATTTTCTAATTTCACTACAGTTAGCATCCATTAGTTCTGGAATCAGAAAGAGATGGTAAATGTCTAATGCAGGCCGGACCCGGGTGGGTGCCTGCCAATGTGGACTGCACCAGCCCCACCTCTGGTGCTCCCCCTCCTGGTGGCACAGATGGACAGGACGCCAGGATGGGCCACACACACCTGAACAGCAGGTGCAGCTATGGTTCCAAGTACTTCACAAGCACTATTCTCTACTTCGCTCAGCAACCCCGTGTTGAGGTACTCCATTTTCAGTTCCATTCTGCAGATGGGGAAATTGAGACACGGAAATATATAACGAAAGAATATAACTTGTTATAGGCCACACAGCTAGAGCCAGGATGCAAGCCCCGGCAAGTCTGAGCTAGAGCCCTGCCCCGTCCTTGACTATTCCTGCCATTCTATCTCTCTTGTGCCATCTTCCAGGGCATCGGCAAAGCATGAGCAGCCCAAATAATTTTTTTTTGGACGAGTTTAGGTTTCAGGATGCCTCCGGGCTTAACAGGTTAACCATCTGCTTTCAGCTCAGGTCATGATCCCAGGGTCCTGGGATACAGCCCACATCAAGTTCCTTGCTCAGTGGGGAGTCTGCTTCTTCCTCTCCCTCTGCTCCTCCCCCTGCTTATGCTCTCTCTTGCTCAAATGAAATGAAATTTAAAAATCTTTAGTAAAAGTAAAAAGAAAGAGTTTAGGTTTCTACATCAAAAAAAAAAAAAAAAGAAAAGAAACAAAAAACAAGTGGAGAGCCTCGATGAATTTCCTGATACTTTACAGTTTTGTGCTGAATCCTATAGTGGGGGCAGGGAAGGGCACTACTCTTTTTATTGACCTCTGATTGGGTTCCAGCTGTCATTAACTGCATTTGGGGATGCAGAGAATATCAGATCTATCTCAGCTTGGCATGATCTGGCTGTCATTGCCCCTGCCTTCCTATTCACTTCCCTGTCACCCCAGGAGGATGGATGTAGTCCTCTGGATAACTCTGAGCCAGCGATAGGGTCCATGGGGAGAAGAGGGAAAGTGACCTGTAAGAAAGCCAGTTGGTGTGTTCATCTCTCTTAACCTCCCTGAGGCCTCAAACTTGGGAGGAAGGACCGAAGATGCCCATTTTACAGATAAAGAAACTGATCCTTGCTCTTGGTGCCTCATTTCCAAGATGGCCAAGAAAAGGTAATAGCCACATGCAGCCTAGTTGCTGTGCCAACTGCACCCAATGTGTGCCTCTGGACGAAGATATTAGGAAGCCTGTCATTGGTGACACAGCAGAGGCCACAGCCATAAGACACATTTCCAAAGTGAGTGTTTTGGGCAACTATGTGCTTCCCAAGCTGTCAATGAGGCCCCAGTACTGTACGGGTTGGGCTGTTTGCAGCAAGGCAGTCAGGACTCGCTCTTGTGCAGCCCAGGTGGATCAAATACCCTCAACCCTTGGACCTGTGGGCACTGCCCCACGACCCTGGGATGGGTCACAGAACTTGCCTGAGGTCCCTCTGGGGTAAGGCATGCACTTGCCACTTTTCACAGTGCACAGAACATGGAGGATCAGCGTGGCCCTGGACTTGCTGCGGTGGCTGGGACAGCTTGCCTCTTTGCTGTGAGCCCAGGTCCCTCACTTACAAGAGGAGGAAAATGTTGCTCACCTCATGGGGTCTCATGGGGATTTAACAACTGCACTACTGTCAGCCCCACTGTCCCCAGTGCGAGATGGCCGTGTGCTGGACAGCCACTGCCTTCTGCCTGCTGTCTAGCCTTCCCCACCTCCCTGTCTTCTGGTAACAGGATCCTGATTATCCTTTGGGAAAACACCCCTTCCTCAGCATGTGCTTCACATGGGGTCAACCCATCCCCACCCCCAGCCCTGTCACTGGAGTGGTATAAAACCCTGGGCTGGCAATGCGTCTCACATTGCTCTCTCTAGCTACAGTTGTTGAAAGAATTATAGGAATTATAGGAAGGAAAGGAGTGGAAAAAGCACTTGTCACTTTTTCTGGGTATACTACATGCCAGGCACCGCTCAGAGCACCCCCGATGACCAGATAAGGTGGGCACCACCAGTATCCCCATTCTACATATGAAGGCCCACAGGCAGATACGCACTTGGTAAGTGAGGAACTGGGATTCAACCCCAGGCTGTCTGGCTCCAGCGCCTGTGCCTTTCCCCCAAGTGCCCTCCAGCCTGGGGCTGCTGGCAGCTAGCTTGCTCTGAGATGCAACAGCCTGCTGGGGAAAGTCCTGTCATGGACGAGTCTAGAGGGACTGAATGAGCATGACCGCATTCAGCCACGCCCAGAACTTTTTGGCTAGGTGAGGCAACAAATTCCCTTTCTAGATGAAGCTAGTTTGAGGAGGGGAGTCCAAGAGACAGCCTGTGAACCCTAAGGAAATGGATGTCACAGATGGATGGCTCTTGTCAGACTGGGGGACGCAGAGGAAATGGAGGCCCAGTGAGGGGACAGGAAGTGTGCCCATGGTCAGCAGTGGTGGCTGGAGCCCACATGGCCTACCACTGTCATGGCCCTTGTCCTGCTCTTCCAGAAGGATCCACAGACTGAAGGGATAGCTCTTACATTCTGATAGGACCTTCCTCCCCCTGCAGACATACCTTTCAAGAGGAATTCGCAGGAAGCTCCTTCTCTTAGACAGTATCATTCTGTTTTCTAACCAACATTCTGTATTCTACAAAAGTGAATTTGGGGGTTGGGAGGAAAAAGGAGACACTTTCAAGGCAATTTCATGCCTCAGATCTGGAAATAGAGAAAACTCTGATGAAGCTCTGTTGAAGGGCACATTGTTTATCCAAAACAGACCTGGGAAGGGGAAGCTGTCAACATTATCTCTCTCTGGTCACAAATTGCGGCTCTCTGATGGGTTTTTCCTAGAGTTTAATCTTGTGCTGGAAGCTAAGCTGATACCAGGAAGGTTTCCGACACGTCAATCTCCTTCCTGGCATTTTATCAGAAATTGATTCTCTTTGCTTTCCGAGGCTTTCGTCTTGGCCTTGCTGTCAAACGTGGGTTCCTGACACCAGGTCTGTGGACACATCTCCTGTGGCTCCTGGCCTGATTGCAAGGGTCTCACGGTAGGCTGGCCTTTGGGTGTGATGAGTTTCCATCACCCCAAAGGGGTGAGGAACACTGGCCCAATTGTAGCTCACTTTTCTGTGGCCAGAACTCTCATCCACCTCTGACTCTGAAGGGATTAGCTTTCTCAACAGGCTGCTCTGCCCCTGCCAGTCCTAAATTACAGGATACAACATTTATTGAGCTCCTTGTAGGTGGCCAGGCACCCCTGCAAGCACTTGACACGTATTGAATCACTGAATTCTTCCCACGACCTTCTGAGGCAGGCTCTCTATGATCCCTACTCTTTAGGAGATCAAGTCACAGGCAGAATAGGCAACTGGCCTGAGTGATGGGGCTCCCCTAGGAACCAGGCTGTTTGCTTCCAGGGTTCTCAGACTCCACTACTTTGCTGAGTGGCTTCTAAACCCGCCACGTGACTTGTTTGCTCTGGAGTGATCAGAAGTTGTTGGTGTCCTGACGGCCTCCCACTTCAAAATTCCCGGACCTACAGAAACCAAGCCCTCAAGAGACAGAAAGCCTGACAGCTATAACTTCACAACTGGGAATGCACTTGGCAATTGGCTAGAAAATGGATTTAGTCCTTCTCTGCCCAGAAATGTGAACTGAAAGCTTTCATTTCGGGAAAAGTGTGGATTTGGAACATCAGCCGTCAAATTGGACAGGCTCTTGTAACACAGGACTCTCAACTTGAATTGTTTTTTCTCCCCCCTGCCTGCTTCGTTTTTTGTTTTTTTTTTTTTTTAATTATTTTTAAAATTTTTAAACAAAGGGGTTGAAATCTATAAATATGATGGAAGGGTTGGCACCTGATTCCCCAGAAGGCTGAAGTGGCCCAGAACACTGGGACTTGAAATGAGGAAGAAGGGTCTGCAGACTGTGTGGCTAGTAGAGTCTGAAACTTACAGGACAAGTCACCAGTCCCATTGGTGCTGCTGCAACCAGCCAGACAAGGTGCTGAGAGCCAAGGGCCTGGGACATATGGCTTTCAGAAATCAAGGTGCTAGACATGCCTCCAAATCCTTCTCAGGACAGCTGCCCTGCTCCTACTCCCTGCTAAGGAAAGCGGACTAGAGAGCATGCAGGGGTGGCCATCAAATGGTCCTGGTGTGGGCAGTCACACATCAATCTGGCCAGTATGCTACCAGGTAGCCTAGAACAAAAAGCACTGCCTCTCTTATGCTGTTGGGAGACAAAATGGAAATGCCCAGGTTTAAAAAGTGCATACCGGGCAGCCCCGGTGGTGCAGTGGTTTAGCGCCGCCTGCAGCCCAGGGCGTGATCCTGGAGACCCAGGATCGAGTCCCACGTCGGGCTCTCTGTATGGTGCCTGCTTCTCCCTCTGCCTGTGTCTCTGCCTCTCTCTCTCTCTCTCTGTCTCTATGAATTAAAATAAAATAAAATAAAAATAAAAAGCGCATACCCTTTGAGTCAGTCATCCTACTTTTAAGAATTTAACCTTTGGCAATTTCTGGACCTGTGCACAAAGAGGTCTGCTCTAGGGTATTCTTTAAAGTACTCTTACAGGGACACCTGGGTGGCTTAGTGATTGTCTGCCTTTGGCTCAGGGCATGATCCCGGCATCCTGGGATTGAGTCCTGCATCAGGCTCCCCACGGGGAGCCTGCTTTTCTCTCTGCCTATGTCTCTGTCTCTCTCTGTGTCTCTTATGAATAAAAAAAAAAAAAAATCTTAAAATAAAATAAGATAAAGTACTCTTAAAGCAGCAAATTCTCTTAGTAGCCTAGAAAGTTGTCAACCAGGGACAGTGATATATCTATGGACAGGTCCACACTCCCTTACACGCATTTATTTGGTATCAAAACCGGATCAGAACTAATATGAAACTTACAGCCTTTATCTATCCTGGTTAGTATGAATATTCATGTTTCCCTGCAGATAACATTAATATTTTTGATTATAGGGTGTTATTCTAGGCCATACTGGGATGGTATTACTTTCTAAATTCTAAAACAGTGAAATACCTTTGGCCCTAAAGGTTTCAAAGAAAGGACCGTGTTTCTGTGCATTCACAATGGAGCACTGTACAGCCATAAAGAGGAATGGACGGGGTCTGTGCACATGTCCTGCTATGGAATGCTCTCCAAGACACATTATTAAATGAAAAAAAAATCCAAGAAAAAAAGCAGCATGTGTTGCTGTGCTATCATTGGGACAGGGAAGGACAGATATGCTCTGCATAGTTGCACAGCTATGGAAGGATTTCTGGAAGGACACACAAGCCATTGCTTACTGTGGTTGCTTCTTGAGAGGGCATCTGATGGGGCTGAAATCAAGAGCACTGTGTCCCCTGAATACCCTTTGGTATTGATTACAGGTCAATCAGACTCTCTTTCTGTGTCTGAACTGGGAGAAGGAAGGTAGGGAAGGGGAGGGAGAAGGAAGGATAGGGAAGAGCATCAAGACAATGACAGGTGCATAGACCAGAGGGGCGGGGTGGCATGTCTGTGATGGTCCAAAGAGAGGGTCATCCAGCATTCCCCATCCCCGGAAGCAGCCTGATTCCTGGACTCTCTCCTTCACTGTGTTCTCCTGAGATCCAGTTCCTCTTGCCATGTGGCAAAGATGGAAGGAGTCTCTAGTCCTTGCACTGAGTGGCTTTGCTTAGTAGCAGGAAGTGCTCGTGTGTGTGTGTGTGTGTGTGTGTGTGTGTATGTGTAAGCATGCCGTGCGTGCATGCGCTTGTACCTGCATGCAGAGGGAAAGCTTAACATTTTCTAGGTGGTTGAGTTAAATGACTTTTGCAGTCCTTTACAAAGTGAGCTCAGCAGATGAGTGTGCTGTTAAGAGCATTTTTCAGAATCTCCAATCAGCTGCAAAAGGCAGCAGTGCATTATCACAGGAGACTCTCAGACTGCACTGATCTAGCCCAGGCACTGGATCTAGCCTGCCTGGGCCCACCTGCCTGAGGGCACACAGCCAGGAGATTGGAAGGCTGGAATCAGCCCAAAGTCCAGCTAGAGCAAGGGAGACCCCTTCAGTAAGAAATATAATTGTGCGCCTTCTCTGTCCAAGGACATGAATATCTCTCTGTTAAATATTAGACATGCTAAGAAATGATTAAAATACCATAACAACAAAAAAAAAAAACAAAAAACAAAAAAACAAAAAAAAATACCATAACAACGAATATTTATGGAATGCTTACTACAGGTCTGGCATCGTGCAGGGTACTTTAACACATTACTGCCCAGTAAAGAAAAATCTCAAAAGGCGGTATGAGGAGTCAAAAGAATCATCCAAGGTCATATGACTGGGATCTGTCTGAGACAGGAGGAATGCATTGTGGGAACTAATTCATTTTCTTGGGGCCCCTGTGGCTCTGTGTCATAGGATGTGTCTCCAGTGCCATGCCCATGAGCCCCACGGTGCTGGGGAGCTGACGAATAAAGACTTTTTTTCCCTCCTTCGTGATTTTCTTTTCTACTTTTTTTGAGCACTGTGTGATAAATTTACTTCCTAATGATTTTTGAGTAAACTACAATGACCACAATTTCAAAATCATTAATAATTCATGACCAAGGGCCATAAACACTATATAATCTCCACAGGCAGAAACCATGAATACTTGTTAGAGACAAGGCCGAGAATATTTTTACCTAGCTAAACGGAGAAAAGTATCTATTGGCTTCCAGCTAGCCATCAGATGCATGATTCTGCAAAGACTGTAGCCCTTCCAAGACCTCGGGGTTCAAGCTGCCTCTTCCAGGAAGCCTACTCTACCTCCTCTGGCACCTGTTGGGGTTTTACGTGTATCTGTGGGAGGGCTTTGAGAACTGGGGTGTTTTGGGGCCATACAGGCACGCAGTGCTCAGGAAAGGACGAGGACAAGGGTTACTTAACACAGACCAAGCACTGGCTTTCACCTGTGGTTAGGAGGTGGTTATAAAATTTTCAAGCCTGGGCCCCACCCCGAGAGATTCTGATTTAACTGGTTTGGAAAGAGGCCTAAACTTTGGGGTATTTAAAAAGCTCCTGGGGGGCAGCCCGGGGCTCAGCGGTTTAGCGCTGCCTTCGGCCCAGGGCGTGATCCTGGAGACCCTGGATCAAGTCCCATGTCAGGTTCCCTGCCTGGAGCCTGCTTCAACCTCTGCCTGTGTCTCTGCCTCTCTCTCTATCTCTCATAAATCAATCAATCAATCAATCAATCTATCTATCTATCTATCTTTAAAAAGAAAATAAAAATAAATTAAAAAATAAAAATAAAAAGCTCCTGGGGAAGGGGTAGCCCGGGTGGCTCAGCGGTTTAGCGCCGCCTTCAGCACAGGGCCTGATTCTGGAGACCCGGAATCGAGTCCCACATTGGGCTCCCTGCATGGAGCCTGCTTCTCCCTCTGCCTGTGTCTCTGCCTCTCTCTCTCTCTCTCTATCTCTCATGAATAAATAAATAAAATCTTAAGAAAAAAAAAAAAAAAGCTCCTGGGTGATTCTAGTGTGCAACAGTGTTTGTGACTGCTGACACACAGCACTCGGCACGGGGCTGCCACAATATGGTTGCTGGTACCTGTTTGCTACTGGGTAGCTGTGTGTGGAGGGCAGGGATGGCTGAATGGAGGACCCCACGGAGAGCGGGGTGCCTACCTCAACACCAGCCATTCCCTAGTGTTGCCTTATGGGAATAAGGCCTCTGCTCTTCTTCTCCATTTTATCAAAGAAGCCAGAAGTGGGCATTTTTATGTGAAAGTCATAAATGCAGGAATCTAATTTTCAAAAAAATGTAATAGAGTCTAGGCCAAATAAAACATCTTTGGCTTAAATTTGGCCTGATGAGCTCGTTGAGAACAGCCTCCCCTCCTCACTTCGCCGTGTTGCGCCACGACCACACAGATGGGTACCCAGTCCCGACCCCGGAAGGAAACAGCATGTTCACCTGCCATGGGGTGAGCAGGTCTATGACACCTCACTACCGAAGCAACATGATACACCTCCCTGTCTGCTTGTTCCAACCAGCTTGTCCTCTCTTTGCCTTTCATGGTGACAGAGTCTGATCTATACCTGGCATCTTGTATAAGGCCCAGAGTGTCAGCAAGTACAATTTTGCAGGTGATGGGGGAGGGATGTGGGAGGAGGAGGAGGGCAGGAAAAGCATGTTATAATATATCAAGATGAGCATCCTAGTAGCTTGCTCTTTGTTTCTTTCTCTTGTTTTTCTAACCAAACAAAAGCCCTGTTAGGAGAGTCAACGCCCTCTTTTTCAGAAAGGCCTAAAACCATTTTAAATATCTTTCGGGGTGAAAGTTAGATATTGTGATAAATATCTCTGCTCTGTTTTTTTTCTCATTTCAAGCACTTTGCAGAAGAGGAGTGATCTGAAATGCTCTCGGGCAACTGGCATGACGGGAGTAGCCAGGAAAGCAGCAATTAGGGAGTCTTGTTGCCAAGGAGAAAGAGAGAGGTGGAAACGAGTATCTCAACTAGTTACCTGCTGCCCTGCTCTGTTGATTCCTAGCAAATCTCTTAATGTGGATAAATGTGATGATGTTACTCTGTGACTGAAAGCCTCCATTAGGTTGAAACAGTTCATTTCTGGCTGGGAGGATGGAGGGGTGTAGGGGTTGGTCCCCACTCTAGGTCACTTTCCTAAGGGAGGCCAGGAGCCTGTGGGCCTGTGCTCACTCCTGTTCTGGCTCCTCTACCCTCCAAGTCCCTGGAAGGACCTTGAGGGAGATGGGCACGCCTGCTCCTGCTTCCAGAAAAATGTTCCTACCAGGAAGGAGCAACAGAACCCACCCTGTTTCAGTTTCTAGAATGGCCACCAGGGCTGACATTTAGATGTTTTCAAGCAGCACCAAAGTCCCAGCCTGCGAACCAGGTAGGATGCTTAAATAAGAAGAAAACCCACACTGGCTATTCTGGCTACAGAGGAGAAAGGAGACAAGAGGGGGCAGGATGACAGCTACTGCAAAGCACCCGAGGTCCTTCGTGGTCCAACCTCAACCTGCCTCAGTTGGCTGAGGTGAGGCCAACTCTGAGGATGCAGCAGGTAAGAGCTGATGAATTTCAACATTGGTCCATACTTATGATGAGTCACATACCTTCACATGCTGGTACCCCTACACCCATCTGCCACAACGTAAGACTCAAATCCAGACTCCTATGAGCTTGAGACTTGATCCAAGGGCCCTGTGATAACCTCGGGGTCCTTGCTTCCACTTTGTACCCTCCAGCTCAGTAATCTTGCAACCTTCTGTTTCTCTCAGACTTTGACTATGCTCTTTACTTGGCCCAAAAAACTGCTGCTCGTTCTTTAAGAGGCTTTGCTGCATGTCTTTCTGGAGACCACTGGCAGAGTCAGGAGACCCCTTTTCTGTATTGAAATTCCACTCTCTTTGTCCTTCTCACATGGCATTATAATGATCCTGTTGCCCATCCCTTCCATCTACACCAAGCACACCCTGAGATCAGGGCTGTCTCTCTCATCCCTTATGCCAAGTACAGAGCAGGTGGGCTCAGTGCTGCGGGTTTCAAGAATGGCCACAGTATTTGTAGATTTCCCATCCAGAGGTGAGGCCTATTCCCACCCCTTCAATCTGGCCTGACCATGTGACTTGCTTTAAAGAAAACAAAGTGGGAGAAGTGACACGGTGCTGGTTCCAAGCCCAGGGCTTGAGAGTTCCTGCAGCTTCCCCTCTTCATGTTCTTGACTCCCTGAACCCCCCTATGAACAAAGCTGGCTGGCTTGCTGGTAGACGAGAAAGCACTGAAAGAGAGCCAAAACACACTACTGATATCAGCCATCGCCAAGGTGACACAGTGGCTCACTGCAAATGCCTAAGTCCAGCTGAAATCAGCAGAACTGCCTAGCCCAAACTGACAACTCACAGAATCACGAACTAAATGCACAGCCGTTGTTTCACATCACTGAAATGTGGGTTTGATTTGTTACGCAGACAAAGCTAACTGATCCACTTCGTAAGAGATTGTTACTACGAGTGACACTTTGGTTGAGAATTCTAGGTGTCACCTCTCGTTTGGTCCAGGATTCAAGCCTGAAACTCAGAGAGACCCAAGCAGGAAATCCAGGAATCCTTACTCACCAGCATGCTCCCTCAGGTCCTTTCAAACAAAGATGCTTCCCACCCACCTTCACCAGTGACCACATTTACCTCCTTTTTCTCCCGCGAGCACGAGCGGCTTCTGTCACCCTTTCGCAGAGTCTGACCTGTAGCGGTTCAAAAGCAGAACCAGAGATTAAGGCTATTTTAAAACAGCTAGTTTATCACTGCAAAAGCTTTTTATTTGCAAACTGAATAGACGGGACCAATCATAATCAAATGATTTTAAGAAAATGTAGTCTATTATTATAGTGGGAAAATGGCATACTCTTGAAATAGACCAACGGCAAGGAAATGGTAATTCACACACTTACGTTATTTGACTGTAATGAACAAAGCCTCAGCTCTTTAATCTGGAACATTATCTGCACTCTGCAAGGGCTGGCTGTAGATTTCCCAGTCGAATTACATTTTTATTAAATTGTTTGGAATTATATAAAATGCCTTCCACAAAAATGCCTTCCACTGTGCACATACACATAACCTTTGATGAGTGCATACCAATGCGCTTCACCAAACCCCCAAACTCGCCACCTAGGTGATAGTACAGATGTGAATTAGCAGTAATCACCTGCATTTCCCATATAACGGGCAATTTCAGAGAGAATGCTGCTTTTCTTAGAAAACTGGAAGACTAACATTTGAAAGTACATATAAATTCAACAGCTCAACATCATAAGGTTTAAATATGCTGTTCCAAATGCAGTTTTCACAACTCTTATGAAAGTGTCCATTATAAAAGGATTCCTTGATGGAAAATTAATGGATTGCCTTGGTTTTAAAATATAAAATGCGAACCGCTGTGCACTGTCAATGTGTCTTCCAAATTATCCAGAGGGTGGCTATTTGTGAGAAAATCAGTACCACATGTCCTATTAGCCAAGAGTACTCCAAAGCAGGAGCAAAAAACGCTTAGTGATTATTTATGAGAGGTAAGAAGTGGGGACCCAGTCTCAGAGGAAAGACATTTGTCTCTGGATGTGGCCACTTGTGGTAGGTCTACACAGGTTTGGAGGATGGGGGGGGGTGGGGGGGGGGTAGGGGACCTCATAGCTGGTGATGAAGTACAAGTCAAAGGATAACACTCTAAGGAAGTGAGAATAAGGGGAAGAGCAAAGGTCCAAAGATGAACCTCTGGCAATGGCCAGAAATTTGGGGCCAATATTAATAAAGGATTTGGAAAAAAGGCAGAGGGAAAATTTATAGGAGACCCTGGATTATACAGTATCATGGTATAGTAGATGTCTTTTGGGTTATCTGCTCAGCTTATAAGGACCCTAAACTGCCTCCTTCTTTCTTACTCTCCTTCCTGTCCTCAGAGGTGAGTCCCCTGGCAGCCATGACTGTACAGAACCCCAATCTCAGTATGATGCCCTGGGGATGGACACCTGACCCAACCACAGTCAATTGGAACCGCAGCTCCAGGAATTTGAAATTAGTTGGAAAGACAGAGAAGGCAGAGGGCTAGAGCAGGGCTATCTCCATGCGTGAATTTTGACACTGTCAGCAGCCACCTGCCCTGGGGGACAGACTACCAGACCAGAGAATGCCAAGGCAGCAGAACAAAGTGATCTGAGACTGACTGCTTACCTGCCCTTGTATTCCACAGACACCCACTTAATATACCACCGAGGTGCTGGATGTCAACAGTGGGGGGAGGCTGTATGTGTGTGCAGACAGGGGGTGTATGAGAACACTGTACTTTCTACCCAACTTTGCTATGAACCTAAAACTCCTCTAAAAAATAAAGTTCATTAATTTAAAAAATTAGGGAAAAGACTCAGAATTAAGGATCAGGTGATCTGGGTTGTTGGGCCAATTTTATCCCAATCTCCTGATCCCCAAAGCTCTGGAAGAGGAACTAGGGTGGATGGCTCCCAGATACGCTTGACCACGTCTGGTCTAGCTGTCAGTGAAAGGACTCACTGTAGGCCCTAGGGTTGACCAGAGGAGATGGCATGCCAGGTGGTAGGCCACAGAGGGCAGAGCCAGGAGCCAGGAGATTGGCCTGGAGCTAGAAGGGGATAGAGAAGGGTAGAGACCAGGGGTCAGACCAGAGCATTCTACCAGCAGAAGCAGTGCCAAGGAAGAAAGATGACAACAGGGGCAAAATGGGCCTAGAATAAAGCTAGAGAGCAGAAGGAAAACAGAGCTAATCCAGGGGCAAATATGACAGTCCCCAGAGTCTGGCTGAGGCCCTTCTGGTGCTGGTCAGACCCATGCTTAGGGACCTGGTCCAGTGGATAGCTGACCAGTTATGGGATCTTAGATAAGTCACAGGATCCCACAGGATCTCTCTGGGCCGTATTTTGTACACCACCCCCTTTTTTTATTTTTAATACATTTATTTTTTATTGGTGTTCAATTTACCAACATACAGAATAACACCCACTGCTCATCCCATCAAGTGCCCCCCCAGTGCCTGTCACCCATTCATCCCCACCCCCTGCCCTCCTCCCCTTCCACCACCCCTAGTTCGTTTCCCAGAGTTAGGAGTCTTTATGTTCTGTCTCCCTTTCTGATATTTGCCACACATTTCTTCTCCATTCCCTTATGTTCCCTTTCACTATTATTTATATTCCCCAAATGAATGAGAACATACACTGTTTGTCCTTCTCCGATTGACTTACTTCACTCGGCATAATACCCTCCAGTTCCATCCACGTTGAAGCAAATGGTGGGTATTTGTCATTTCTAATGGCTGAGTAATATTCCATTGTATACATAGACCACATCTTCTTTATCCATTCATCTTTCGATGGACACCGAGGCTCCTTCCACAGTTTGGCTATTGTGGCCATTGCTGCTATAAACATTGGGGTGCAGGTGTCCCAGCGTTTCATTGCATCTGAATCTTTGGGGTAAATCCCCAACAGTGCAATTGCTGGGTCGTAGGGCAGGTCTATTTTTAACCCTTTGAGGAACCTCCACACAGTTTTCCAGAGTGGCTGCACCAGTTCACATTCCCACCAACAGTGTAAGAGGGTTCCCTTTTCTCCGCATCCTCTCCAAAATTTGTTGTTTCCTGCCTTGTTAATTTTCCCCATTCTCACTGGTGTGAGGTGGTATCTCACTGTGGTTTTGATTTGTATTTCCCTGATGGCAAGTGATGCAGAGCATTTTCTCATGTGCTTGTTGGCTATGTCTGTCTTCCTCTGTGAGATTTCTCTTCATGTCTTTTGCCCATTTCATGATTGGATTGTTTGTTTCTTTGCTGTTGAGTTTAATAAGTTCTTTATAGATCTTGGAAACTAGCCCTTTATCTGATAGGTCATTTGCAAATATCTTCTCCCATTCTGTAGGTTGTCTTTTAGTTTTGTTGACTGTATCCTTTGCTGTGCAAAAGCTTCTTATCTTGATGAAGTCCCAATAGTTCATTTTTGCTTTTGTTTCTTTTGCCTTCGTGGATGTATCTTGCAAGAAGTTACTGTGGCTGAGTTCAAAAAGGGTGTTGCCTGTGTTCTCCTCTAGGATTTTGATGGACTCTTGTCTCACATTTAGATCTTTCATCCATTTTGAGTTTATCTTTGTGTATGGTGTAAGAGAGTGGTCCAGTTTCATTCTTCTGCATGTGGATGTCCAATTTTCCCAGCACCATTTATTGAAGAGACTGTCTTTCTTCCAGTGGATAGTCTTTCCTCCTCTATCGAATATTAGTTGACCATAAAGTTGAGGGTCCACTTCTGGGTTCTCTATTCTGTTCCATTGATCTATGTGTCTGTTTTTGTGCCAGTACCACACTATCTTGATGACCACAGCTTTGTAGTATAACCTAAAATCTGGCATTGTGATGCCCCCAGGTATGGTTTTCCTTTTTAGAATTCCCCTGTCTATTCGGGGTCTTTTCTGATTCCACACAAATCTTAAAGTAATTTGTTCTAACTCTCTGAAGAAAGTCCATGGTATTTTGATAGGGATTGTATTAAACGTGTAAATTGCCCTGGGTAACATTGACATTTTCACAATATTAATTCTCCCATGAGCGTGGAATATTTTTCCATCTCTTTGTGTCTTCCTCAATTTCTTTCAGAAGTGTTCTATAGTTTTTAGGGTATAGATCCTCTACCTCTTTGGTTAGGTTTATTCCTAGGTATCTTATGCTTTTGGGTGCAATTGTAAATGGGATTGACTCCTTAATTTCTCTCTCTTCAGTCTCATTGTTAGTGTATAGAAATGCCATTGATTTTGTATCCTGCCACGCTACCAAATTGCTGTATGAGTTCTAGCAATCTTGGGGTGGAGGCTTTTGGGTTTTCTACGTAGAGTATCATGTCATCGGCAAAGAGGGAGAGTTTGACTTCTTTGCCAATTTGAATGCCTTTAATGTGTTTTTGTTGTCTGATTGCTGAGGCTAGGACTTCCAGTACTATGTTGAATAGCAGTGGTGAGAGTGATATCCCTGTCTTGTTACACCATCCCTTTTTTAAAACTTAAAATGAGAGGCTGAATCACCTCTGGGGTTGCTTTTCATCTCTCAGATTCTGTTACTCCAATAGGCAACAGTAAGAAAAACATTAAGGTGGGCCATAAAAACAACACATTAATACAAAGAACACAGAGCTTAGCTACTGAGATTTGAAAGCAAATCTCTCTACTGGAGTTCATTAGAAGCTGCTTATTCATTAAGTTGGAAAATAATTTGCTTATTTTCTAATGAAGATAATTTGCTCTAATTATGCACACTTGTAATCTAATGTCCCGTCCTCACACCACTGAGCCCCTTTCTCCTCTGGGCACCTTGACATGGAGGCTGCTCCTTCTTGCCAAGCACAGAAGGAACGAGATTACACTGGGCCTGTCTACTGCACAAAGCATCTCTGAGTACCTTCCTACTCATATCTCATGGTATTCTCACAACACTCAGGGAGGGAGATGGGAGAAGGTGACATTAATATCAATAGATGCTGCTTGCAAAATTGAGGGGTGTTCCCCTGCATTTTGCAAGGTGACCTGTCAGTTTCAGCCATGAGATGATAAATTAGGCCAAATGTAAATGATACATGTGTACCTCATATTATTTTTTTTTTAATTTTTTTTTTTTAATTTATTTATGATAGTCACACAGAGAGAGAGAGAGGCAGAGACACAGGCAGAGGGAGAAGCAGGCTCCATGCAGAGCCCGATGTGGGACTCGATCCCGGGTCTCCATGATCGCGCCCTGGGCCAAAGGCAGGCGCCAAACCGCTGTGCCACCCAGGGATCCCTGTACCTCATATTATAAAACAGACATGTGCCTGGGGAATGGAAAAAAAAAGAAAACCACATGAATGCATATAATATTCTCCCACTTAGGACTTCAGAGATTTTACCCACACTTTTTTTCCTTAAGATTTTATTTATTTATTCATGAGAGACACAGAGAGAGAATGAGAGAGGCAGAGACACAGGCAGAGGGAGAAGCAGGCTCCATGCAGGGAGCCCAACGTGGAATTCCATCCCGGATCCTGGGATCACGTCCTGTGCTGAAGGCGGCACTAAACCACTGAGCCACCCCAGCTGCCTTTATCCACACTTTGGATTTATTTTCAATGGTTAGAGGATTCTGGCACTTTGTTTTTTTGTTCTGTTTTGTTTTTAAGATTTTATTTATTTATTCATGAGAGACACAGAGGGAGAGAGAGAGAGGCAGAGGCACAGGCAGAGGGAGAAGCAGGCTCCCTGCAGGGAGCCTGACCTGGAACTTGATCCCAGGTCTCCAGGATCACACCCTGGGCAGAGCTAAAACGCTGAGCCACTGGGGCTGCCTGGATTCTGACACTTTGGTTTTACTTTGCTCTAGATGCAGATCATAATGCTCAGCACTACCATTCAGAAGGGAGGTGCGTCTTCCTTGGATGACAGCTTCTGAAGCCATCAGGCAAGGGAAAGTCAGTGTCAGAATTACCCTTAAAAGAGCTGAAAACCTCCTGTGAAGTACAGTCCACAGACTTTTTGTTCTTTGAAGGAAATTCTTTTTTTTCTATTTATTTTTTTTTAAGATTTTTATTTACTTATTCATAGAGACACAGAGAGAGAGAGAGGCAGAGACACAGGCAGAGGGAGAAGCAGACTCCATGCAGGGAGCTCGACTTGGGACTGGACATGGGACTGGATCCAGTGCCTCCAGGACCACACCCCAGGCTGCAGGCGGCGCTAAACCACTGCGCCACAGGGGCTGCCCTCCACAGCCTTTTATATCCACTGCTGTAGTTTACTGCATGTGTGAAATATTTGGTGCATATGGAAATGTACAGTACATGATAAAAATACATATGCCTAATATCATTTTATGGTATTTCTAACTAAATTATTCACATGGTAATTACTCTCTCTGTTTTTCGTGTAGTAGGAGAATGCTGGGGGTGGGCTTGGGGGGTTGGGCAAGGGTGAGAACCAGGCACCAAGTTCATGAATGTTAATGTTTGTGGGACACAGCTCCACTGAAGTGGACACCTACTACGTGCCAGGATCAACACACAGGCTTTATTTCTTGACTTTCAACCACTCCTGTGGATCAGGGGTCGATAAACTTGTCCTTTAAAGGGCCAGTGTGTAAATATTTTTTACCTTACAGGCCATAGGTTCTTAAAGTTACAAAGTCTCTGGTGCAACTACTCAACTCTGCCATCATGGCATGAGAGCAGCACTAGACAAATGGGTGCTGCTGTATTCCAAAAAACTTTATTCACAAACACAGGTGGTAGGCCGGACTTTGCCCCCAGGCTATAGATTGCTGACTCTTGCTTTAGATGGACTGTACTAGCCCGTTGGCCAAGGGAGAAATGAGAAACAAATGTTGAGGGGGTGATTGAACTTCTTTTTCAAGGTCACAAAAATGTAACTTGTAAGTGACAGGGCTCAGTGTGCTCCTAATGGCTATACCTACCTTTGGAAGGTATTTTGACAATATCCTCAAAAGTACAAGTGCATTTTCCTTTTGGGCTAGCAAGGGCACTTCCAGGAATCCACCACAAAGAATCCACCTCCACAAACAGGAAATGGATGTACAAAGGTACTCACTGTATCACAATTTGCAAGTGCAAATATTGGAAATGACCCATAAGTCTACCAGAAAGGACTGGCTAAATAAATATAGTGAATCCGCACAATGGTACAGAATACTGTGAAGCTGGAAAAATGAATGGGCAAGTTCCTTATACAAGAGATAGTCATATGTTAAGTGAAAAAAAAAATCAATAGGCAGAAAGTATATGCACTATGCAACCTTTTCTCTAAGAAAGAGGAAAATAAGAATACTCATGTTGGTTCTACTTGTTTAAGGAACCACTCAGAGCTACATGTGCAAGGGCAAATCACTGTTCCTTTTTATATTGTTTTTATCTTTTTTTTTAATTTATTCATAGAGACAGAGAAAGAGAGGCAGAGACACAGGCAGAGGGAGGGAGAAGCAGGCATCATACAGAGAGCCTGATGTGGGACTCCAGGGTCTCCAGGATCACGCCCTGGGCTGCAGGCGGCGCTAAACCGTTGCGCCACCGGGGCTGCCTTGTTTTTATTTTTGAATGATGTATTTGAACCTATTTCCTTTTGAAAAAATTAAAAGAAACTTAAAATATTAAATGTCCAAAAGGCAGATTCAAATTTTAAAAATATACAATGGGAAATGCTGTAGACTATTCCCATCAGAGAACCCACAAGAAGGTTTGGTCTGCTGGAGAGAGATAGAGTAGCCTCTGCAAAACGCAGCACCCCAAAGCTTGTTGGAGAGACCACACGGTATTTTAGGAGGACAAACTGTCTTCGTCTAAGAGACTGACCTGTACAATGCACGAGAGATAAGAATGATATGATGACAAAAAAATGTTTTCTGGAAATTGGAACAACAGTTTCTTGGCTAAGCCAATACGCTATTTGGTGACCTGCTCATTTATTTAAGGGCAAAGTTTCTGTGAAATGGCCACACAAGATGAGAAAGGAAAAAGAAAAAGGAAGGAAAAACAAGCAAAGGAAAACTGAGACCTGTCTAGACGGGCTGTCTGGAAATCGTGGTTTCCTTGTGCTTACTGAGCACCTACCTAGACAGCTTCTTCCCCAGGTCTGCTCTCAGGACTCCCTATCATACAAAACAACAGAGCCATGTGGCTCAGAGAAGTAAAGAAACCTGTCCAAGGTCAGAGCGAGGAAAGGGAAGAACTGGATTAGTAACCAGTCTGGCTGCTAATCCAGTGTTCACTCCACTCTGCTGGCACCCACCCACTCATCAAGTCCAGGGATGGAAGCACCCTGGGGCCCCACCAGTGTCATTACTACCCACCCACCCACCCCACACACACACACAGGTCTTCAGCCCCATCCCAGCTTCCTAGACTTCCACCTACAGCCTTTGCAAAGAGACCTATGGCAGAGTAAGGTGGCAGGGTGGGGACAGAGCAGCCTGGGGAGCACCTGCCCAGCCTAAGGGGAATCCTTATTTGGTTTTGTTGTTGTTGTTGTTGTTTTTTGAGAGAGACAGAGAGAGTGCTGCATGGGGGGGGGGGGGGGGGGGTAGAGGGGGAGGGAGGGAGGAAGAGAGAGAGAGAGAAAGAATCTTTCTTTAAAAAAAAAAAAAAGATTTTATTTATTTATGAGAATACACAGAGAGGAGAGAGAGAGGCAGAGGCACAGGCAGAGGGAGAAGCAGGCTCCATGCAGGGAGCCCGACGTGGGACTCGATCCTGGGTCTCCAGGATCACACCCTGGGCTGAAGGTGGCGCTAAACCGCTGAGCCACCTGGGCTGCCCAGAAAGAGAGAATCATAAGCAGGCTCCACACCCAGCACGAAGCGGAGCTTGGTCTCACGACCCTGAGAACATGACCTCTGCCAAAACCAAGACAGACGCTTAACTGGCTGAGCCACCTAGGTACCCCTGGGGAAATTGCTATTTGGCTCCAGCTTCCAGTTTCCATGCAGGAATGTGGGCCCAGTCTCACTTGGTTGGATTTTTCCAGAGAAGTCCAGTATTAAGAGAAAGCTTCTAAGTTTTAAATTTTGACAAGTAATTTAAAAAAAAATTAAAGATCTATATAGATCAAACAAAAAAGCCTTCTAGTTTCTAACCTAATAGGCAACTAGGCAGAAGGCTGGAGAATCTCCTATATTTACCTCGATGCTATGGACCATTTTTGCAGGGGAGGGAGGAGAGCTTTTTAAGGAACTCTCATCATAATAACAGAAATCTGTTAGAAAATTTCTGCTTGGAAGACAGGTAAACGTGGGCTCTGCGACACACTTTCAGATTCCTTCCAATTCTCCGTGTGCACCTCCAGGCTGGTTCTGGGGACTTTAAGTCACATTCTGTCGTCTGAAAACCCAAAACAATATCCCTGTCACTCTTCCTTTGCATTTTCTGTGTAACTCAAATTCCCAGGGCCCAGTTTACTGCCAAATTACCTGAGATAAACAAGTCATGCTAAGATCCTATTTTCCTTTCCAAACCCAAACAGCAGCTGGCAGCTAGAAATGGTTATTTATAACCTGCACGCTGTTATGCGCATTTGCTTGTGCATTTCTAAAAATGCTTAGCCATGCATTCTTTGGCTGCCTTCATAATTACATGAGAGCCTGGAGACAATGCTGTGTGGTGGCAGAGAGGGTAGATTGTGGGTCAGCCCGTCTGGCTCAGCTTCTCAGTACCTGTTTGGAAACACTGATAGTGCAATTCCATTTCACTCTATTGTCAGTGTTAAGATAGTACATGTGAAATGCGTAGAATGGTGCCCTGCACATAGTAGGCACTTAGCAGGAAGTAGTTCACTCCCCCGTAAACAGCTGACTGTATGTTCAAGGATCTCTGTGAGTTCTGTTGGACTCTGCATCCCAAACATATCTTGAATCTGTTGTTTCCTCTCCATCGTCCCTCTGTGAGGCCCATAATCATTGCAGAGTCACCTGGTAGGTCTCCTGCCTCCACTATTGCTGTGCTTTTCCCATGGAAGCCAACTAAAAATGAGACCATATCCCTTGCCTACCTGACCCTCCAGTGTGTTTTCCTCTGCATGTTTCTCTTCCTGTTCGAGCATGCTCATAGCCACACCCACGCCACACATCCCAGCAGCCCGCCAGTCTTTCCTCTGCTCCTTGGACTCACGATTCCTTCGTGTTCTAGTGCCTTTGCTCACACGGTCCTGGTCCTCTCCTGTTGGCCCCTACTTATTAATCACATCTCAGCCTAAAGGGACCCCCCTCCTCAGAGAGGACTAGCTCCCTCCCCCCTCCCTCCTTTTTACCTGCTGCACAGCCCCGTCTGATCTATTTCGTGTTAGTGTGGTTGTGGTTTATCTCCCTTGTCCCTAAATATGGCCACTGGCTTTTCTTATCACTGGATTTCCCACACCTGGAACAATGCCTAGAATGGATTGGACATCAGTGGACATTTCTGGAATCTTTGAATGAACGAATGAATGAATGACCAAATTTTTGAATGGACAGTGTTGGGAAGACAGGAGGCATGGGTACGAACTGCTGTGAAGACTTCATCTTCTCTCACAATGTATCTTCCTGACCCTTTCCCCCTGCTCTTTCTCAGATGGTGAAATGAAATATGACAAAGTGAGTTTAATACACCACTGGAGATAATTGGAAAATATTGATTCTTTTTCATTTGAAACAGTAAAGATAAGAAAATGCCACACTTCTGTAATCTAATCAGTGGCTTATGTGACAACATGCTTCCCAGGCTAAAATGTACTTTGCTTGACCTCTATATCCATCATACAAGTTCCTAAACCTGCTCCAACTACACACACCAACCCAACCCTGTCTTCCTAACCAGGCCCCCACTGAATACAAGTGGGGACACTGCGTTTGTCAATCTATGTGAGCTGGTATGGATGTATTCACATTAAAGTGTCTCTTGAGTATTTGCATTCCACTCACCCCTCCTCCCAATGATCTGCCAAGTAGCCCTGGAAAACACAGGAAATGATGCATGATCTCCCCTGGAATCCTAAAGAAAAAGGTATGTTTCTTCCTCTGACAGCTAATTTTTACTGAAAGCCTATTAAGTGCTGGGTACCATTTTAAAGGGCTTTAAATAGATGAATTCACTTGATTCTCAGAGTAGCCCTATAAGGAAGTCCTACTATGAATCTCTGTTTTATAATTTCAGAGTTCAGACACTAAGAGATGAAGGAACTAATCCCCTGAGGTCATGCAGCCTCAGAATTGGAGTCCCCTTGGTAGGTTTCCAAAAGCTCTGCTCCTTTCTCTCTTCCCCAGATGAGGAAGGCTCATGTAGTTAGTGAGCACCAACTCAAAAGACGTGAAGGGCAGGAGAGCGAGTCTAATCCTCTGCCCTGGTTTTTCAGGGTTGCCTTCTGTAGGCTTAAAATAAAATCTCCATCTCCAATCATGCAAGAAGCAGAACTTCCCCCTGCAAGGGCTCATTGGGAGGAAGGCTTTGTCATGGTTGGGGCGGGGGGCACTGGACAGAAATGGATCTGTGCCTGTTCTCCCACTTCTGTGGGCACATTAACTCCCCAGGCCTTGGCCCCAACATCTGATAAATGACAGCGGTCACACCAGATCGGAAGTTACTCACTAGCTGAATCCAGCCCACAGACATTTGTTGGGTCTCCTTATTTGAAAAAAAAAAAAAATTGTTTTTTCAGCTGACATCTACAGCTTGGGTGATTTCACATTTTAAAATCCTGAGTCCGGGCAGCCCCCGTGGCGCAGCGGTTTAGCACCGCCTGCAGCCCGGGGTGTGATCCTGGAGACTCAGGATGGAGTCCCACATCGGGCTTCCTGCAGGGAGCCTGCTTCTCCCTGTGCCTGTGTCTTTGCCTCTATCTTCGCTCTCTCTGAATGAATACATAAATAAAAAATAAATAAATAAAAATAAAAATAAAATCCTGAGTCCTGGATTCTTTTGGAAAACCAAAAGACATGGCAACACAGGGCTTGCACTCCTGCCTGGCATCTGCTGTCTTGAGCTGAGGACAGTAGCCCAGCAGACAGCATGGTGTCCTCTGGTTCCCAGCCCCACTGGCTGGCTGTACCCCTGCCACTGAGGTCAAGTCCAAGTTGTCACTTATCAGCAGGTCTGAGAGGTTTTTCCCTACAGTAAAGATGAAAGTGAAGGTCCATGTGTCCACATCTCCAGCAAAAGTGAGAATCATTATCATCATCGTTCTAACTGCAGTGAGCATGCCAGGTCCTGATCTAAGGGCACTGCATCCATGAATGCTTTTAATTTTTACAATAACCCCAGGAAGTAGGACAACTATCATCTCTATTTTACAGATTATGGAGGGATGGAGGAGGCTTCAAGGAATTAGCAGACGATCGAGTTGTTTATGAAATTGAGGAATATTCCAGGTATGCAAAGTATATACAGGTGTTGAAAGAATCTGACATAAAGCAGCATAACAAAATAGACCCTGGCCACGGCGGTCACTTATATTACCTGCCTGGTCCCTACAGGCTTCAAAACTTGTATTCCTGCATGGAATCCTTAGGGATCAGAAATCTATCTAGTTCCCTGGACGAGATCTGTTTAAGTCCTTTCTGGATCTGTCTGTGATTTTAGGTAGGTTTCTAAAAGCTATCTAAATAGTTTGGGGAAAATAAATAAATAAATAGTTTTGGATTCTTCTTTAAAAGATTTATTTATTTATTTATTTATTTATTTATTTATTTATTTATTTATATACTTAAGTGAGTGAGAGGAGGAGCAGAGCAGAAGGGAGAGGGACAAGCAGACCCTGCACTGACTACCAAGCCAACAAGGGGCTCGATCTTGGGATTCCAAGATTGTGATGTGAACCAAAAACCAAGAGTTGGACACTTAAGCAACCAAGCCACGCAGGCACCCCTAAATAGTTCAGGAATTTTTTTTTTTTAAGATTTTATTTATTCACAAGAGACACACAGAGAGAGGCAGAGACACA
The DNA here is from genome assembly GCF_048418805.1 of Vulpes vulpes. Taxonomy (NCBI): domain Eukaryota; kingdom Metazoa; phylum Chordata; class Mammalia; order Carnivora; family Canidae; genus Vulpes; species Vulpes vulpes. The sequence continues at coordinate 93,850,177 of NC_132782.1, forward strand.
GGCAGAGGGGAAAGCATGCTCCCTACGGGGAATCCAATGTGGGATTCAATACCAGAACCCCGGGATCATGCCCTGAGCCAAAGGCAGATGCTCAACTGCTGAGCCACTCAGGCATCCAATAGTTTGGGATTCTTGAGAAAGAGCATATGTGCACATGTATGTACACGCACACACACACACACACACACACACACAGTGCATTGCAAAGCCACTCAGAGTTTATAAAGAGTGGGTGGTCCCTGCAGGGGTTCTGTGATTAGTGGCCAGGTATCCCTGGTGCTCCAACTTGCTGCCTGGTGCTACATTCACCAGTAACCCTCCTATCCTCCAAGGACATGTTAAGTCAGGAGCTATCTCCAGAGAATCCATCAGTTAACGGTGGTCAAGGTAGCATCAGAGTCAAAAATGAGGCAGGAGGGACACCTGGGTTGACACTCAGCAGTTGAGCGTCTGCCTTCAGCTCAGGGCATGATCCCAGGGTCTGGGAGAACAGGATAACAACAGGGGCTAGAGATACAGTAAAGGTAGCTAGGTTAGAGCATGTTATTAGGACTGGGTTGAAATACTCTAAAGGATAATGTCTAGGAACCATACTTTTCTCATTAGAGAAAGAGGAACCAGTTGAGATCTCTAGAATCTTGGCCTGTAGGCTTGGCTGCAAGGACTTTTACTCTGCCTGCTTTATGGAGACCAGCCAGCAATTCACTAAGGGACAGATCAGTTCATCTCTTTCCTGGTTACAATGTCAGCCCAGCAAACACTCATGTACATCTCCCTGTGCTAGTCCTTGTGCCAAGCGCTGGGTATACAAAGGAACCAAAGTGGGTGTCTATCCTCATAGAGGAAGAAACGCACGGAGCCCAGTACCTGTGAGACAGCAGGATACAGGAGGGGGCCATGGAATCCCGCCATGTGGGAGGAGTTAATTCTACAGGTGGCGTCAGTTACCGTAATCTACATTGTGGAGGTGACTTGAAAGGAGACAGCTGGCAGGGAATACAAGGGGGAAGGCAGGGAGGTGGGAAAGAATATGGTGTGCACAAGAAATGGCCAGCTTTCTGGAGTGAATGGGCAGCAGTTGAAATTTCAGATGCCTAGAGACCTGAATATTCAGGCTAATATTTTTTTTTTTTTTTTTTTTAGATTTTATTTATTTATTCACAGAGACACACACACACAGAGAGGCAGAGACACAGGCAGAGGGAGAAGCGGGCCCCATGCGGGGAGCCCCATGTAGGACTCGATCCCAGTTCTCCAAGATCATGCCCCGGGCTGCAGCGGCGCTAAACTGCTGTGCCACTGAGGCTGCCCCAGGCTAATATTCTTAATGCAAGAAAAAGGCACTTGCTGACCAGTGCCATCAGCCAGAAGAGGTCAAACTGTCATCACATGTCCAAGGCCAAGGGGTGACCAAGGTTCAGAACCAGGGCTTTTGGGATCCCTGGGTGGCGCAGCAGTTTGGCGCCTGCCTTTGGCCCAGGGCGCGATCCTGGAGACCCGGGATCGAATCCCACATCGGGCTCCCAGTGCATGGAGCCTGCTTCTCCCTCTGCCTGTGTCTCTGCCTCTCTCTATCTCTCTGTGACTATCATAAATAAATAAAAATTAAAAAAAAAAAAAAAAAGAACCAGGGCTTTGTGGGAATGCAGGCCCAGCAGGACCAAAGCACCCTTCCATCCAGAGACTATAAAGTCCAGGTTTCTATGGGAGATCACTATTTTTAAATATGGCAACACACAACAACAGACCCCGTTCAGTCCATTATAATACCTCTGGACATGAGGGTGGGTGGGTAGGTGAGTATCTAAACAGGAGACTGGAGACCAGCAGACCAAACAGGAGATAGGGGAAGGGAGGAACAATGCCTCATCCAGGAAATTTTTTGATTTAGGGTGCTGTGTCCACAGGGCAATTGTTAAAGTTACAAGGGTCAAGCTGTTGAAATCTGCAGGGCATCAGTTGTCTGTCTGGTGTCACTGAGGACAATGGTTACTTCCTTATTCTTATATAAAGTGAGCTGTAAACAGTACCAAACTCCTCCTTGAACTAACCATATTGCTCCTGGTAAGCCCTTTCCTATTTGGAAATAGAAGAGTGGCCACAGGGTCAGATTCTGAGGAGCCACGGAGGTGATCAAGGGGGCAGTGCCTTTTATTTATTTTTTTTAAAGATTTTATTTATTTATTCATGACAGACACAGAGAGAGAGGCAGAGACACAGGCAGAAGGAGAAGCAGGCTCCATGCAGGGAGCCCGACGTGGGACAGGATCCCAGGTCTCCAGGATCAGACCCTGGGCTGAAGGCAGCGCCAAACAGCTGGGCCACCAGGGCTGCCCAGGTAGTGCCTTTTAAACTGTGTTTGTTCTTCCACAAGACTAATGGGTAGGCATCACCCATAGACTCACTTCACTGAGTAACAACCTGGCCACAAACTGGCACAGTCAAGTTTGAGACCGGTCTTTGAGGACATGCTCTAGATATACAAAAATCTAGGGTGTACACTTTATTTGGTTGAGTCCTAGTTCTGCTACCTGCTAGTTACATGGTGTAAATGGGCCCAATGTTAATGAGCATCACGTGGAACTGTCTCAAGACTCAAATCAGATCCTCTCTGGCAGAAGTCGGCAAACTTTTCCAGGGAAGGGCCAGATAGTAAAGATTTTTGGCTTTATGGACCATATGGCCTCTGCCACAACTAATCAGCTTTGCCTCTGAAGCATGAAAATAGCCATAGATTGTATGCATTTATATGCAAGTGGGCATAGCCATATCCCAATAAAACTTTATTTATAAAAGCAGGCAGTGAGCCAGATTGCTTTGAGAAAGAGAAAGACCTTTGAAAATGTGATCTTCTAGGGACTCCCATGCTGGATTATAGTTAGCTATTGTTGACTGGCTTTCTCACCAGACTATGAAGTTCTTAAATGCAGAGTATATATCCACCCCCCTCTTTTTCTCTCAGATTAAAACAAAGAGAACATGTATATATGGCACACCATGCCACACAATAATCTGCAGGGATTTCCAAAATTGCCCAAGTTAATATAAGAGCAGGACTGTAACTTCAGGTAGCTACAGGGCGCAGGCAGGGAACACACGCAATGAGGGCGGCCAGTCAGGGAGGTGCTGTGGCAAACTGGAAAGTGCACCTCCCTGCTAAAGGGGTGGTCTCCATTTAGCTCCAGCTGCGAGGAAGCTGTTGCCATGCACAACTCTGATTTGGTGTTAACAGACTTTATTATTTTTGTTAAGAAAATATCATGATCAGATATTTATAAGAAACCCCTCAATTTTTCAATGTTGACAACTCATTCAAAAATTGCAAAAAAAAAAAAAAAAAAAAAAAAAAAACCAACTGAAAACAAAACAAAAATCATTATGGGCCAAGTAAGCATGACTGTGATCTGATTCATTCAGAGGCCCCCAACTTGTAACCTCAGATATAAAGAATTCATTTTCAAATTGGCTACATCTCTCTTTTTGTGTTTAAGGTGAAAAAATTCTTAACTTCTATGTTCAGAAAAATCAACTTAAAGAAAGTTTTAAGAGTAATATAAGGAGGGGTGTCTGGGTGGCTCAGTTGGTTAAGCATCTGACTCTTGATCTCAGCTCAGGTCTTGATCTCAGGCTCGTGAGTTCAAGCCCCATATTGGCTCCATGCTGGGCGTGGATCCTACTTAAAAAAAAAAAAAAAGAAAGAAAGAAAAGAAAAAGAATAATACAATAAACTCCCATCTACCCTTCACCTGGATCCAGTACTCATCTTGGTATCTCTGGATTCCAGCACACAGAAGGCATTGAAATGTAGGGTTACTAAATGAATGCCCTAAAGAATAAGCAAAACTTAGCGTGCCAAGTTCCTGTAAGCTAAAATCACAGGTTGGGATGGATACTGAGAACTAGCAAGACACAAAGAAATGAATCAGATTCAAAGGTGGGCATGAAGAAAGAAGGAAGGGAGAACAGACATAGAGACTACACAGACCACATGTTTATTTTGCCTGCTGAATGCTCGCTTTGTTTTATTTTCTTTTTTTTAATGAATATAAAGATCTAAATGTCATTCCTCTGATTAGATTCCCCAGAAGTTCCATATTGTTGCTGTTTTAAGGATTTTATTTATTTATTCATGAGAGATGCAGAGACACAGGCAGACGGAGAAGCAGGCTCCATGCAGAGAGCCCGACATGGGACTCGATCCTGGGACTCCAGAATCACACCCTGGGCTGAAGGCGGCACTAAACCGCTAGACCACCAGGGCTGCCCTCGCTTTGTTTTATTTTACAACATTTTTGGCTTGGTTTATTTTAAGTAGTCAGAGAAATTGACAAGTCACCGGGAGCCCACAGGTGAATACTGGATCAGAACAGAGGAGACCAGACATGCTGACAGCATACTTTCAACAAAACCTTACTAATTCAACCGTCACCCGTTTTGCAGTTTGGGATTATTTAGACAAGCTAGGCTAAATTTCATCTTGGCATTATTAATTCTTTGAGAAAGTGTACTAAGCAAATGAACAGTATAAGCGAGGGAAATGTTGAATATTTGCTCTGGGGAGAGCAAAAGCAAATGAACAGCTTTAAAATCCTTTCTAATTATGTTGATGTGCTGAACTTTTGTCTAATTATTATGTTTCCTTGAGTACTGAGTAGAAATATTTTTTCCTGAACCATCTCATATTTTAAAAGCACTGGAGGAAATGTGACTTTAACATAAAGGTGAACACTTCATAGCAAAAGACTCACACATTGCCAGTTTACTTTCAGGTAAATATAAAATGTCACAAGTCGGCTTTTCTTTTAAACAAACAGTGAGCTAATTACAAAGATTATTATTTGCTAGAGAGCTTCATCGATTCCCTCCTCCCTCTTCTGCCAGCTAAAGTTTGCCCATTTGCAGATAATGACAGCATTAGCTACCTCGTAGGAGTGCTTTTTATCTGCCAGGCTTGGTGTTAAGTGTTCATGCACAGTCTCATTGAATTCACCAGTGGATTACCAGATAAAACAAAGTATGCCTTATTTTCAGCTCTATTTCATTGACAGAAAAACTGAGGCTCAGAGAGGTCAGAGTACATAGCTGAAATTTGAATCCACCGGTATATAGCCCCCCCCCAAATATATCAGCATTATATCATGCTGTATCGCAGAGCCAAATAAAACTTGCCCAAGGTCAAAACCAACGGACCAGGAAAAATGTGAAAAACCATGGTGATTTGGACATACAGAATTAACCTACCTACAATCCAGTTTGGGTATTGTAGATAGATGGTAGATTCTTAAGCTTTCTGTAAATTTGGGAAGTAAACACCTTTTTGGTAAGGCCAGACTTGGCTAGAATCACAATTCATCATGGTATGCTTCACCCTACCCAACACATATGTGCCTATAAAATTGTTGTATCACTTACATTTTAAAAATTTAATAGAAAAGGGATCTTTTGAATACTAAATCTAATCTTAGGGCAAATGCTTTCTTAGAAAGAACAAGTTTTTCTTTTTTGTAACCACTCTGAAAATTAACAGGTTCCTCTATTGGGCTGTGATAATGCTCTAGGAGTGAAGGAGATGATGACAGAGTAACTGGGCAGACTTCTTAAAAATGGTCTATAGCGATGTTTCTCAAACTGTTTTCCACAGACCCTGGGAAGAAGAGGGGGTTCACAAGGACAAAACTATCTTAATCACAATTCTAAGATTTCTTCACTGTGTCAATACTTGCATTGATGATGGAAAAGCAGCAGTAGATAGAACTGCTTGTGGTCTGAGTTGCTACAAGGCAGCAGCACCAAATTGTACTAGCAGTCATCATATTATTTACTGCCATGTACTCACGATAAATCTATAATCATAAAAAAATCATTTTCACCTAAGAATATCCTTATGAAATACTAAACTAATTTTGTTCCATTTCATCCCACGAGTATACATCTTTTTAATATTGTGTGCAACAAAATGGGAAGTATATCAAGCCCTTCTGGTTCTGCCAAAGCAGAATAGTTGATCCTAGAAAACACTCATGTACTTGTGTGAGTTACCAGCTGATCTAGCCACATACATATAGAATGACTTTTTTACTTGAATGAACATCTAACAAACTATAGTTTATAGTTATACAGGCTTGAGTGTTTCACGGACATTTTCTCAAATATGTAAAAAAAAAAAAAAAAAAAAAAAAGTGAGTCTGTCCCTTTCCCCAAGGAAACTGACAGTATTTGTTGCCCAAATGAAAACTTGTTTCTACTACCTTGAGTTTAGCAGCTTAAACTTTTTTCTAAAAAAAAAAAAAAAGAAAGAAAGAAAGAAAGAAAGAAATAGACAGTGATATTAACAAATGTGATTTTCTTGATATTATATAATTATATTCCACTTGATATCACATAATGGAATTTGAAATGTCAACATTTGGAAGACTTAAGTGACTTAGTAAACCAACATTTTCCAAATGACCAATGCCTAATGTAATAAAATCATACATGAGTAAAATATCTGAGCAAAAGGGAAGATAAACCAATGGATTTTAATGTAACAGAGTACAAAAGTTCACCAATATGGTTTCAGATGGCATACTGTAAATACCCTTCAAGAAATCACCACTTGCTAGGTTTTGGTATGGTATCAAAAAAGAAGGTCTACAGTTATTTGAAACGGCAATTAAAATCTGTGTGAGGCCAGACTTTCTTCATGTACATCAGCCAAAAGATACAACAGTTTGGTTGCTGAAGCAGAAATGAGAGTCTAGCTATTTTCTATTAAGCCAGACATTAAAGAGATTTGAGACAATGTAAAATAATGCTACTCTTCCTACTAATTTTGGGGGATGTAGGCCTAGCTAATTTTCATTAAAATTATAATTTTTATTCAGAAGTAATGGGTTTACTGTTATTTTTTAAAGATTTATTATCTTTAGAGAGAGAGAGAGAGAGCACATGTGAGCATGGGGAGGGGCAGAGGGAGAGAACCTTAAGCAGACTCCCTGCTAAGTGAGGAACCCAATGTGGGGCTCAATCTCAACCCATGAGATGATGACCTGAGCTGAAACCAAGAACTGGATGCTTAGCTAACTGAGCTACCCAGGCGCCCCAAGTTTACTGCTATTTTTAAATAATTGATAAATGAATGCTTTAAGATTTTTTTTTCTCAGCTTTAATTTCAATATGGTCAATAGCACAGATACAATATACATAAAGCTCTTTTGAGGTAAGAGTATAAAGGTGTCCTGAGATCAAAATGATTTGAGAAAACAAAACAAAACAAAACAAAAACAAACATTTGAGAACTGTTGCTCTGTAGCAATAGATCACTCCACAAGGCAACTGCAAATGACATTTTATAGTACCTCTGAAGTACAAAGGGCAAAGTTGTCTTTTAAGTACATATCAGACTGTTCAATTAAAAAAAAAAAAAAACTAACTTCCCACACTGCATCAGGCGGATTCAAGGAACAAGTCCTCGGAAGTAAGGGATAGTGCTGAAATGAGAAAAATGATCCGGATTCTAGCACAGGCCCTCAACAGTCTGTCTAGACATTAGTCCTCCTATCTTCAAAATGAGATCAAAGTACCCTATTTTTAGATTGTTTTCAAAGGTCAATTCCATGATTCTAATCAGGGAACCCTAAATAGTGGTCCACAGGTGGCATCTGGCCATCTGGCCATCTGGCCATCAGACTGATTGGCTGTCATGGCATTTCGAGAAGTGCCCCCCCCCAACCCCCCAGAAAAATAAATCGGTTGGAGATGAGTGAGAAGCTTTCCTTTCCAAAAGGGAAAGTGATTTTTCAGTGACATCCCAATCCAGCCCACCAGACCTGCCCCTGCAGATATTTCCATTTGGAACGCCTGGAATGAGCTGAAGGGCCTCTGAAACCACTGCCAAATCTCCAACTCTGTTCATTTAGCTGAGTGTCTGTGTTTCTTAGTCACTCTGCCCAGCTTACTGGCCGTTTGACTTGGGGCAAGTTAACTTCTTTGAGCCTCAGTTTCTTCATTTGCAAAACAGGATCACACACACACACACACACACACACACACACACACACACACCATGGGACTCCCCCCCCCCTCCCCGCCCAAAGAGCTGTTGAGAAGCTTAACGAGGTGTTGTTGACAGCGCTTGCAGTTTTTGGCACTAAACAGTAGTGATTATCCACATCAGAGCTCAGGAGAGTATGCCCTGGTCCTCCCCCACCCGCCCTGTAGCTGATGACCTGGATGGCGCGTACCCCCATACCAACACCCAGGTTTCACCGCCCCACATCCGAGGAGGCCACACAAGACCCCCCTCAGACTTCTGCTTCTCCTTTCTACCCTAAAGAGCTTCTGAGCCCCCGGCCTGTACCGGGTTCCTACACCAACACGGCTCTGCACAGAGGCCAAACCACTGACCCCGCCCCCCGCCCCCCCCGCCTCCCCCGCCCCCCCCCAGCCCCTTCTTCCCATCCCGGACCCCCTAGTGGGGCTCCCTTTCCCTCTGACCAGAGACCACCCCGGGTCAGGCAGTAGCGACCCGGGGCTCTCTTGCCTGGGATTCTGTCCGAGGGAACCTCAGGAGAGATGAGACAATAGCCGCCCGACCGTCCGGAGGGGCCCACGGACACTCACCATCCATCCCGAGAGGCGGCGGTTCCGGGTGCTCGAACCGGAAGCGCCCTCTGCAGTGTTTGCAGTTCCCCTGGTTACTGCGGGGTTCCGGACCAATGGCGGCGGAGCCCCGCGGACTGAGCCCGCCCCCACGGGGCGTGACGTCACGCCGGCGCTCTGGAACGCCTCCTCCCCCTCCAGGTCCAGCCCCGCCTCCCCGGGCTGCCGCCGTCGTGCGCAGGCGCGCTGGAGGGCCCTCCGCGTCCTGATGCGCAGGCGCCCGGGGAGCTGCAAACTCCAGGAGCAATGGACGCGTTGGAGTCGTTGTTGGACGAGGTGGCCCTGGAGGGGCTCGATGGCCTGTGTCTGCCGGCGCTGTGGAGCCGTCTGGAGACGCGAGTGCCTCCCTTCCCGCTGCCTTTGGAGCCCTACACGCAGGAGTTCCTGTGGCGGGCCCTTGCCACGCACCCGGGCATCAGCTTCTACGAAGAGCCTCGGGAGCGACCCGACCTCCAGCTCCAGGACCGGTCAGCGGCCTGGCCCTGGGGGGGGACGGGCGCGGGGCCCGGAGCCCCACGGCGCTGGGAGGGGGCGGAGGGGACGAGTGCAGCGGCGGGAGTCTGATGGGGGGCGCGGGGAGCGGCTGGCTGGGAGGGGGAGGGGGAGGGGGTCCCTCGGGCCTGCTTAGAGCCCGGGCGCCTGATGGGGTGGGGGGGCATCTAGCGATGTCCCTTCCGGCCCGTTGTGAGTGCTTGGGTGCTAGTGAGCAGCACGGGGGGGGGGGGGGGATATCCCCAAAGAGCTTCAAAGAGTGGCGGGTAGGAAGTCAGATTAGATCAGGACTGGAGATCCTGGAGTTCAGCCTCCTTTTCTGGGGCATTCATTCAGTGCTCAACTAGAGAGCCCAGGGCAGCTAGAGATCTGCCTAACAGCAAGCTTAGCCATAATAATGATAGCTAGCATTTATTGGACGGTTATTATTGGCCTGATGCTGGAAGATCCTGTGCTAGGAGCTTGGAGAAACTGGACTCCTTCAGTCCGCAGCAGTGGGTGCTTTTATCTTCCCATTTTGCAGAAGAGGCAACTGAGGATTAACCTGTCCCAAGTTAAGTGAGATTATAAGTGACCAAGTGTTGATTAGAACACTCAAGGCAGCCTGTCTCTATAGAGTTTGTGCGGTTAACGTCGTGTTGTGAGAAGTTACCAGAGGTAATAATGTCCAAAGCAAGACTTAAAAGATTGGATTTAGGGAGCCACTTGGCAGAGTATTCTGGACGGGGAAGGGCAAATGTGGAAGTCTAAAGGGAGAGAAGTAAGTTAAGTGTGGCTGAAGTGTAGGGTGGGAGGCAGAGAATAGGGAATAATAGTTGGCACTTAGGTACATGCTTCTTGTGAGCTGGGATTTGCTGAGACCCTGACATAGCAAGTTAATTTTTACAATGACCCTAAGGAGGTGGATATTATCACCCCCATTTTCCTGAAGAGAAAATTCGGGCACAGAGAGGGTAAGTGACTTGTTCAAGACTATCAACTAGCAAGAGCAACTTCAACCAGAATTTGAATCCTTGAAGTTTGGGGTTACAGAGTCCTCTCTGTCCTTAACCAGATTGGACTGGAGAGGTAATCAGTGGTCTTTTAATCCACTTAGAGAGTTTATCCTTTATCAAAAGAACAGTTGGGAACCCCACCCCCAAAAAGGAGGGCCAGACTAAGGGCAGAATGTGAGGTTGAGAGATTTTTGATGTGGTTTGAAGGTTGGGGTTTAGAGCTGTTGGCCAAGAAAGAATTCACGAGAAGTCTTCGGTGCAAGAAGGCTTTCATGAAAGCACAGTGATAGGACCGGTGGGCAGAACGAGCTGGGGTTGTCAGGAGCCAGTGACTGATTATATATTTTCCGGTTGTGGGAAGTAAAGACAAACGGAGGCTTCCAAAAGGACTCTCAGATGCTGAAGAAGACTCGGGGGGACCCTGGAGGCCTAGCTATTGTCAAGCTAAGCTTGTTTTTCTCTTAGAGCATTAACTTTTACAGTTGGGAGCTTCCTGGAAGAATGTTATACTCTGCCTGCCTCGAATGACAATGGGCTGCAGGTTATAAAGAAGTTTCATTTTCATCTACATTTTCTTTTTTTTTTTTTAAAGATTTTATTTATTTATTCATGAGAGAAACCGAGAGAGAGAGAGAGAGAGAGAGAGAGGCAGAGACACAGGCAGAGGGAGAAGCAGGCTCCACGCTGGGAGCTCTACGTGGGACTCCATCCCCCGTCTCCAGGATCACGCCCTGGGCTGAAGGCGGCGCCAAACCGCTGAGCCACCCAGGCTGCCCTCTACATTTCTTTCTTGCCTTTGTTCTCCACCTCAGTTTTGCTTACTGTGGCACAAGTGAGAATAAATAAGAGAGGCAAATGGAATCGAGACTTATGGAGCAGAAGAATCAAGAGGATTTGGTGTGACTAGATGTGGGGTTATTAAGACAGGGGGGAATCAGGGATGATTGTTTTCTGGTTTCTGATATTTAGGTTCCTGAATGAATATTGATGCCCTTTACTGTTGGTGAGGAACACAGAGAGCAGAAAGGTGGTTGGGTCTCAGGGGAGGTGGGCAAGGTGCTGAATGTACTTTGAGACACACTGAGTTCAAGGTTCCTTTGGGTGATCCAAGTGGAGATTCTATTTAGTAAACATGTGGCTTCATTGGACAAAAGCAAGGCCAGAGGGAGGGACGGAGCTGGACATGGGCAATCATCCCATATGGTTAGGTATTAAAGCTATAGACCAGGATCATCCCTGGAAGAGGATGCAGTGTGACGGGAGGCCTAAGACATGGCCTTTAGGTGCACGTACATTGAAAGGCTGGATGGACAGGTAGAAACCATCAAAGAAGTCTAGGGAGGTGTGGCTGGAGAGGTGGAGGGCAGTAGTCCACAGCCAACTCCTGGCAGATGGTGGAAGATGTGATTTGGGAATGGAGGGTAAAGCAGTGCAGAGGTCACAGAGAAGGCGAAGAAGAGAGGGCTAATGAGCATAAATGGGATTTGCCCTTAAATAGACCAGCGCAGGCTGTGAGCAACATTTCTAAGGAGAGCCTCACAAACTTGGCTAACTGGATAAAGGAAGAAATGCAAGTCAAAGATGTCCCTATGGCATCAATACAACATAACTGGAAGAAAGTGGAAAGGAGGGACTTCATTGGAGGCAGAGAGAGGTCGTCATAGCTTTGATTTTGATCTCATTGAATTCGAGGTGTTCGATAGACAACTGGAGACCCAGGATCAGTGTTTGGAGGAAAAGACAGGACTGAGGATTCCAAGGTGAAAATTGTTAACATGCAAGCACCGGATTTGGAGGGAAACCAAAAGGCCATGATTTGGGCCAGTGAGATGGTTCTGGTTCCAGCATTCAGCTTCTAGGGTGGGTTTGGGGAACCCTGGAAAGGTCTGTTTTCTGGGATAGAAAGGCAGGAATGTTGCTCTAATCTGCATATGCAAGGCTGGGGACCGAGTGAGCTCACTCCTCTCTGATCTCAGCAGGAGTTTGTCAGAAGAATGCGCCAGGGGCGCCTGGGTGGCTCTGTCCGTTAAGCATCCGGCTCTTGGTTTCTGGTTTCAGCTCAGGTCATGATCTCAGGGTCGTGAGATCCAGCCCTGTGTAGGGCTCCCAGCATGAAGTCTGCTTGGGACCCTTTACCTCTTTCTCTCCCTCCTCTGCCTCTCCCCACCCCAGCTGTTGCACACTCACTCTCTAAAAATAAATAAATAAAATCTTTAATAAAAAAAGAAAAAAGGAAAGAAGAATGATCCAAGTATGTATTATTTCTGAAGCTGAGTTGTGGTTTGGTGTTTGTGCTTTGCCCCTTTTAGGTATGAAGAGATTGACTTGGAAACCGGCATTTTGGAGTCCCGGAGGGATCCAGTCCCCTTGGAGGATGTCTACCCCATTCATATGATCTTAGAGAACAAGGATGGCATCCAGGGCTCATGCCGGTACTTCAAGGAGAGGAAAAACATAACCAATGACATCAGGACCAAGTCTTTACAGCCCCGGTGTATGATGGTGGAAGCCTTTGGCAGGTAACGGCTCTGTACTATTGGAGACTCATGGACTGCCTCCTGTGTGGAAGCCCGGGGGGTACAGTCAAGGCACGGAGACTCGTCTGCAGCCTGGAAGTCTGTCCGTGCGGCAGCCCTGCACTAAGCCTCCACATTCTGCATGCCACTCTTGCAGTGGTGCAGATTTTGCTCAGGGCCCTACCTTTCCCCTTTCCCTTGTGTCCATGGTCCTGGCACAGTTGAGTAGAGTAGATGGCCCTCATACGGATCAATGCCTTTCCTTCTCTTGTCCAGGCTCAGGATCCCAGTTTCCCAGAGAGACTAATCCAGGTTGTTATCTTCTCCAGCCCCTCCCCATACCCACCTCCCTGCCCACTTCACAGAACAGGGAAAAGCTGCCAGTGTGAATTCTGCAGACTTGTGTCTTCAGCCTGCAACTTTCCATGTTTCCGCTCTTCCTCAGCTCAGAGGCAACAAGAAGCCCTGGCCCAGGCCCAGGCTGCACTCTGCTTCTCTTCTTCCTCCTCCTCTCCTCCTTTCTCCAGCCTAGCTCCCGGTAGCCCCGCCCCCTCCCCCACCCCAGCTACCTCTCTCAGTGAGCTCATCTTTCTCCATGAGTTTCAACCATTGCCTCCTTGCTGCTGGAGCTCTCTCCTCAATCCTAATGACTCGCCCATCTTACAACAGGACCTTCTCTCACCTCGGGTCCCCTGTGACTATAGATCTGTCTGTGCTGCTTGCTATTTCCTGGAGGAAATAGCCACCTTCATTCTTTCTCTCCTTCACTTCTCTGCCCACTGATGTCTGACTTTATTACTTCACTGAAATCTTATCCCCTGAGATTCCTAGTAACAAGCCTGTGGATGCTGTTGGGCTCTTGATCTCCTTGACCCCTCTACCCCATCAAGGCGTTTTAAAGTTTTTGCGCCATGGCTTCCCGCTTTGTTTTTCTGTTCTGGCCAATCCTCACCAGCTGCCTCATGGATGCCCCAGCTTCCATCCACCCTTTAAATATTGGGCTGCTCTGAAGGGCTCTCCTACCCAGACGTCCTCCAAGTGCCATGTGTGGAGTTCAGTAGCCTCTTCTTCAGAGCATCACACTCCTTCACCCCGAACCTGCCTCCTCTTCCCTTTCTTGCCTCTTTTGTGATTTCCTCTGCGCCAGGGTATTCCCATGTGCCTGGTGTACAAGCTGCAAACTTGGGATTCATGGCCCCCTTCTCTCCATACTTCTGCCTGCAGCTGACTGCCGAGTCCCATGAACTTGACCCTCTATCATTTTCTCAAACCCCCTTTGGCCTCAAAATAGTACAAGAGTCTCCTGACTCCCTCCTTGCTGCCTTGCTCTACCTCTTTCTCTTCTTTTTCAAGATTTATTTATTCTAGAAAGAGAGAGAGAGAGAATCTCAAGCAGCCTCCCTACTGAGCACAGAGCCTGACATAGGGTTCAATCACCCATGACCCTGAGATCATGACCTGAGCCAAAATCAAGAGTCAGATGCTTAACCGACTGCTGCCCAGGTGCCCCGTCTCTCCTCTTTGGAACTTCCCACACTCCATGGCATGTTTTTCTCTAAAATGGAATTGGGATAGATAGAGCCTTGGTCATTCATGGCACATGTTTCCAACTGGCCACATGTGCCCCATGCACATGCTTTGTTTAGCCTGCACGATGTTTTGTTTTAATTTTATTTCTTAACTAATATTTAAAATTTGGACTTCTAGCTCCTTTTTAAAAACATCACAGGATCTAGCTGCACTAGGATGGATTTTTGCTTGGTGACATAGGCCAGAGCCACGAGCCACCCAGTGCTCTACGTGCCCTGCAGCTGCCTGCCGACTGGCCCTAGCCCTTCAGGCTCTGCAGGACCTATACCCTCTGCACCCCGCCCAAGCTTTGACTGTAGCCCCTGAACTTGCCCGAGTCTTCTCCATGCTGCAGCCCAAACATGTGGCGCTCATTTCTGTCTCAGGGCTACAGCACGTGCCGTTCCTTATGCTGAGAATGTTCTGCCTCAGGTCTTCACATCTCCACCCTATACACTTCATTCAGTCTTAGCTCCTCAGAAAGTGTGCCTGTTGCCCAGACACCATTGTGTTACTCATTGCAGTACCAAAAATGGTCTTTTGTTTTTGAGAGAGACAGTAAAAGAGTGCAGGCATGCGTTTATGAGGTGGGGAGGGGGGAAGGAGATGGAATGAATCTTGAGCAGGCTTCATGCCCGGCATGGAGCCCAACGCAGGGTTTCCATCTCACTACCCAGAAATCATGACCTGACCTGAAATCAAGAGACTGACTCCCTCAGGTGCCCTAGTACCAAATGATCTTAAGTATTTATTCATGTCACCCTTTCGCCACCAGACCATAAACTCTTGAAGGCAGAAACTTTTTTATTCGTGACTGTAACTCTAGGATCTAGAATATGCCTGGCACAATATCAACTCCTAAAAAGGCATGTTGACTGATTGATTATCCTGTTGGGTTTGAATTATAGCCCCTGACCTGTGCCATGACATCTAAACTCCCGGGGCTGGCATTGCAAGGCCATTCAGGATGTAGACTCCCAGTGACCTCTTTTTTTTTTTTTTTTTAAGATTTATTTATTTATTTATGAGAAACACACACAGAAAGAGAGAGAGAGGCAGAGACACAGGCAGAGAGAGAAGCAGGCTCCATGCAGGGAGCCTGATGTGGGACTCGATCTCGGGTCTCCAGGATCACACCCTGGGCTGAAGGCAGGCGCTAAACCGCTGTGCCACCGGGGCTGCCCTCCCAGTGACCTCGTGAGCTTTCTTTCCTTCTGCTTTCTAGCTTACAACCCCAGACTTTCTAGCCATACCACACCACTTGCCTCCTGGGACAGGCGTGCTCCTTCATCCCTCTGAAACTTGCAGGTTCTGCTTCCTTGTCCTTCACCCACCCTGGTGAGTGCTAACTCTGGAATCACCTCCTGTGAGAGTGTTCCCTGGTTACTATGCATGCATTCTGTTCACACACACAGGCTGGAATTGGGGCTCCACACATAATGGCATTCTGTAGGCTCGACCACCAGAGTTGCTCTCTGCCAGCTTTGGGCCGTAGCATAATCGCTCAGTCTCTTGACTTGCTCCTTCAGTAGACTGTGAGCTCCTTGCAGATTGATACCACTTTAATTTATCTTGGTATCTCTGGTATTTTGCATTGTGCTTATTCAGTATTTGACATCCTGTCTGATGAACACACTCAGCAATTTCAGCCTAGCAGGAGTCACAGAGTCAGCTAACTGGAAATGTTGGGATTATAACGTACAGTGTAGTAAACAAATCTGATACATTTGAAAAGCAGCAAACCAGTTCCCCTGTTTTCAAACTTTCTTATCCCAGCTGACCTCTTCCAATGTAACTTCATGAGCTTATTTTGAAATGCGAGGGTATAGGTCCTAAGTTTGTGACATGCAGACACAGGAAGTTGACTGTCTCTCTTTTGTGTGTGTTCTCAACTTAACATTCTTTCCAAGGCTGGATTCTGCAGACTTCCATGACTGCAGAAGACTCATTTTTAGGTCACAATGTATAGGAATCTGCAATGTTTAAGTTAAAAGGAAGGCAGTCTCTTCTTTGATCTTTTGGTGGTAGAGGTGAAATTTATGTCTAATTCCATAGGTTAGCTCACTCATTTAAATGTTTCCAGACCACGCCACAATCATTCCATACCACACCACACCCTACCACAATCATTCTAGGCACTGAACGTGTCCTAGTGAAAAGTCAACAATGTGCCTAATCTTACAGCACTTAAATTCGAAGGGAGGAGACAGACAAGAATGTCTGAAAAAAAAAAAACATTTTGAAGCATGCTGTGTGCTGTGAAGAATATGGTAATGGTCAGAGGTAGGGAACAAACTGGCTAGACTTTCAGGAAGGTCTGAGGAGGTGATGTCTAATCGGTGGCGTGGATGAAGAGAAGGCATCAGCCACCTACAGACCAGGGGAGGAGTGGCTAGGCAGAGGAAGCAACTTGTTTCAGGACCTGGCAGGTTGTGGAGGGTGCATAGGGCATTCCGGCCCCTGCTGATGACTTTGGGCTTTGGTCTGAGTGTCTGGGCAAGACCTTGGAGGGTTCTGCACAAGATGACAAGGTTGGCTCTGTTCACCCCAAACACGCGTAGTATGGGGACAAACCTTCACAGGGGCATTGTGAACCTCCAAGAAATAACACAAGGTGATAATTCTCTAAGGTTCTGCTTTTTTACCGTTTGATTTTCGTAAAATACTTAAAGTTATTTCTTCCATGCGGTGTTTCTGATTCACAGGTGGGGAAAGAGACTGATCATCGTTGCCTCCCAGGACATGCGTTACAGGGCCTTGATAGGCTTGGAGGGTGACCCTGACCTGAAGCTCCCCGACTTCTCCTACTGCATTCTGGAGCGATTAGGCCGGTCCCGGTGGCAAGGGGAGCTCCAGCGAGACCTCCATACCACTGCTTTCAAGTGAGGGGATGATCTCTTCTGAAATACTGGGACTCCCTGATGATTGGGCCCTGTTGACTTACCTTCCCTATTTGTCTCCTCCCTGCCACTGGGGCAGTCTGTAATCCATGATGGTTGGGCATGCAGTGCTTTTTTTTTTTTTTTTAAGAGATCTTGGGGCAACTGTATAATTTAGTGTTTAGACCAGGCATTTTTGGAAAATGGAAAGTGGAAGTTAGGGGCATGCCAGGGTAGTGGGCATAAATTGGGACCATTTGCCACCCAGGATGTAGGGTGGCCCTACTCATTGGCCACTACAGGATTGGAGACCTGTATTTGATGGTGTCCTCACTAACCCTCATTGTCGCCCACCCCAGCCATTCCTGTCCCATTCCATTTCCCTGGGCCTTTACTCCCATCTCCCATCTACCTCTGCAGGGTCTCAGGCTGAGGCATGGCTCTTCTTTTCAAGGCCATTGTCTCACAGTGACTGTTCCCTTAAACTGGCTGGATAGGAACTGTGTGTCTCTAGCACTTATGTTCAAATGAGAGGCCCTCTGCACTGTTGGGTAAAAGCCACAGGCAAAGTGAAATGACACAGCCACTCTCTTCCTCTCCTCCAGGGTTGATGCTGGCAAGCTCCATTATCACCGGAAAATTCTGAACAAAAACGGGCTCATTACAATGCAGTCACATGTGATCCGATTACCCACTGGAGCACAGCAGCACTCAATTCTCCTCCTCCTGAATCGGTTTCATGTGGACAGGTACAGCATGCAGATGCCAGAACACTTTGTTCCAATGTTTAGCCGTGTGGATTAGTCCTGTACAAAGCGTAGAGGCAAAGTCACATTATGACTACAGCTTTTTAAGAAAGGTATTTCTGATTATGAAAGTAAGTCCTGCTGATTTAGAAAATTTGAAGATTATACAGAAAAGGAGGAGAAAAAAAATCCTATAACTCCATAGCCTGGCAATAGGAACTGTTAACATGTTGGTGAAATTTGGGGGGAGTATAAAAAATAATAAGTCAAATTAGATTCGTTTCAGTGACAGAATTGAGATTGAGTTGTGTTCAGTTTAAAATTGGCATTTTATTCCAACATGCAACTCTCATAGTCAACTTAGATGGTGAGATGGGGTGGTTTCTGCTGAATGAGTACAATGCATGATATTGCTGTTTAGCTGCATGTCTTAATCTTAATAGCAAGGTGGTGAGATGTGCATATTCCCTCCTGAAGATCAGTCTCTGGAAGTGGGTCTCTGATTCTTTACTACTCCCAGTTAGGGTGACTGCCTGGCATAAGAATGGGGGAAAAAATGTTCCACCACCCCTTAGAGGGGTCTTGGCCTGCACTCCAGTGCCTTATGCCCTTCTTGGTGGGAGGTGCAGAGACCAGGGTGGGGAAGGGTTGAGCTGGTGTAGGTCCTAGAGGATGTGGCCGCTGGGTGAGTAGGCTGGGTGTCCCTGAGTGCATGGCCACCAGTGCTCTGTAGTGAAGGCAGGCAGTGTTGTGGGAGACTTGAGAGGTAGTGGGCATCCCCCCCTTTCATTTGGACCAGGGAATGACTCTGAGTCTCCTCTAGCTAAGTCCCAGAGGCCTTAGCTGGTCCTTTACCCAGTGGCCTGGCATGTCCTTCAGCGTTAAGTTTTAAAGTTTACAGTGTGTGCCGCATAGCACAAGCCTAGACCCAAAGAAAGTGCTTAATATATGTGTCTAGACAGACTATTGATTGACTAAGGATTTCCAGGAGTAATGATATCACTGAATCCCTGTCAAAATTCCAAATTTGTCTTCAAACCTATGTTCTAGAAATCCTACATTAGAAAGAATTGTGCTTTGAGAATTTGCACTTTATTTATTTACTTTACTATCCATTGGTTGGATACTAGTATCGGCAGGTTCCTAACCTGTGTGTGACCTGTGTCTACAAAGAACATAGGTGGCAGCTATGGGTGGCAGGGAGAACAATGGACTAAATCATTTTTACTTGGGCAAAGTCACTTGAGCTCTCTGAAGCATGGTTTCCTCTTCTGTAACATGGCCATGACACAGTGCTTGGTACTAGTCCATGTACAGTAAATATCTGTGCCTGCCTTTATTTTTCATGTGTTGAGAGGCAGTCAAAGTAGAGACACAGGCGTAAACTCTGAATCCCATACATTTGCCCTGCCTACCCCCAGGCCTGTGGGCAGTTAAAGCCAAGGTCACCTTCCCCATGAACACACAGTCTAGGAGCCTCCTGCTCTCTTTCATAGCTTCCTTGGTGGCAATTAGCTTGGAAGCAGTTATGATACTCCATAATAAAAATGAGGCTGAAGGTAGGATCAATTATGCCAGTGAAGTCGGAGTAGAAGCCATACTTGAGGATCAGAGGCATTATAACAGTGAAGAGAGCAATGGATGTGGACAAAGACCTAGGTTCATGTCTTGAGTCTGAGCTTTAGAAAAGCCTGTTCACTTCTCTATGAAATAATCCCCTCCTTCACCAAGTGAATCATACGGAAATATAGAAGATACTTCCTCAAATTTATGGTATAAAGATGTAAGACGTTATAAAGAATCATAATAGCTGTGGCCAAAGAGTCTAGTCACTATGCTGTCACTAGTTAGGTGTCCTTGGCTAAGTGACTGAAGTGCTTAGAGGCACAGCCTCTGCTCTGCCAAGTGCGGAATGCGAGCTAGATGATGGCTGAAACCTAAAACTAAGGTGGTCTGATGTGGCATGTTGTCATTTAAGTCTTTCTTTGTTGTCTTTAAACAACAGGCGTTCTTTAGCAATAGGTTTGAGAAGGTGAGCTGTTTTGTGTTTCTCACAGGAGGAGCAAATATGACATCCTCATGGAGAAGCTCTCAGGGGTGCTGAGCACACGGAGTCACCAGATAGAGACCCTGGGCAGGCTGAGGGAAGAACTGGTAAGTGTCCAGGCCCACCCCTGTGCTGGGCTGGAACAATCTGCACCACTGCCTCGACAGCCTCATAAAATGTATATTACGTGACTTGCAGTTGGAAGCCCTGTTAACAGACTTGACCATCCCTAACCTTAAAACAAGTGGGATCTTCCTTTGTTTCACAGGATAAAAAGTGCTCGGTCCTCAGTCCTTTGTTGAAGACCTTCATGCCCTTGTCAGGCTCCCATTTCCTCCCATGGTTTGCTCTAGTACTACGTGCCATACAAGTTCATGTGAAACGGCAAAACTGGGTATTTAGGGGTGCTTCCGTAAGCATGCTTCTAATTCTGTCCCCACTGCCTTGATACGGAAAGGGCATTGTGACTTTGCAGAGAAGCAGGCGAGATGGTGCTGGGAGAAAAGCACTTCCTGGCCAGCTTGGTCTCTGGGCCCGTAGTAGAGGCGGGCTGTAGTGGGGAGAGGAGATAAGCACAGAGGTGGCACGCAGCCTCCAGGCTGATGAGGACAGTCTTCAGTGGATGCTAGGGAAGAGCTGGCCAGAAGGGGAGAGAAATATTGCCCTGTGGGCTAAACAGTAGAACTTAAAACCTAAAGTTTCAAGTCAGGCTGTTTGGGGACACAATTTGGAGCCTGATTATCGGCACCTGGATAATCCTTGCTTCTGCTGCATTGTGGCTGAAGCCCCAGTCCCTGATTCTATCATAGAGGGAAAGGAGCCTCTTCTCTAATGCTAGATCTACTGCATGTGCGAGTCTCTTTAAAAGATTCTATTTATTTAGAGAGATAGAGTGGGCATGTGCATGCTTGTGAGCAGGGGGAGAGGCAGGAGGAAGAGAATCCCAAGCAGATGCCCTGCTGAGCACAGAGTCTGACCTGGGGCTCGATCCCACGACACTGAGATCCTGACCTGAGCTGAAATCAAGAGTTGGACACTTAACCTACTAAGCCCCTCAGACCAAGCCTCCTGCCCAAGTCTCTTTAAACAGAGCTTAGGAGGCTTGTGGGTCAGATTTGGCCTATATGTTGTTAAAAGTACTCTTGACCTAGCATTTTTTTTAAATTGAGATTTCACATAAAAATCTAAGCTTCCAGCTGCCTTTGAAATATCAGAGGCTCTGACAAGCCTGGGCCTGCAGTCCTCATGACAGCAGTCAGCTTGAGCCAGCTGTGCACTGGCGGCTCCCTGCCCCAGACCTCTTCCTTCCTGTCACCTCTCAGATACCAGGCCATGTCATTTGTCATTACGTGTGGACTGCTGTTTGTGGTAAGAAATATTTTTCAGTATTTGAGTCTATCAAAAGTGGAAAACAAAAGGGAGACCGATAAAGCTTCTTCAGAGACCATAGTAGAAATTAAGAAAATTCCTACTTCCTTACAAAGCAAATTCTGCTCTCTCTGTTCTTTCTATTTCTTGTCCAGCAGACTTTGCAGAATGAAACCCTCTGCCCACCTGGGGTCAGTCACGTGTGGGGAGACCGAGCTAGTCTGGTCTCAGGTCAGCACTAGCTCTGAAGAGTGCACCATGATTGGGCATCTTTCCATTATTTATCTGGCCCATAATTCAGTGAGCATCTGCTCTGAGTCAGAACTGTGTGCTGCACCATGATGACAAAAGTTAGTGAGGATGACAGGTCTCAACACTGTCATGGAGCAGTGTTACTGGAGGGGCGGGCATGTGAACACACATTTAGGCTCGAATGCTATTAAAAAGGATGTGTCTGAACTCCAATGAAGGATGCACTTTCTTCAGAGAGCTGGGAGAAGCTTTATAGAGCAAATTATAGTCAAGCCAGGCTTTGAAGATGAAGTGTTCCCAAAGTAGACAAGAAATGGCATTTCAGGCACAGGAGAAGTAGCTGGAGGTGTGCTGGAGGTATGTACAGTAACCCGGCCGCAGCGTGCTCAGGCAGGAAAGCAGAGATATGGCCCAAGAGGGAAATTGGGGCCAGATAAGAGAGGTCTGGAGTGCCAGACTGAAGAGTCGGGGTGTGGCCTTCAGCCGCATAAACTGCTGCTGGCAGTTCATAGATGGAGAAGAATGTGTAGGAAATGAACCGGTGAACCAGTAGGAGAAAGAGAAGTTGGAGCTGCTGTGGTGGGAGGTGGATGCTGTTGCCTCAGGCCGGGAGCCGGGAGGGTGACCGCTAGAACTGAGATATTTCCATGTGGTAAGGGACGGAGGCCAGGGTGCGGGGGTCAATAAAGGACAAGGAATCTTGCTGTCTGGACTAAGTGATTGCACCTCACTGAAACAGGGCCCAAGGCAGGCTCATTAGAACAGGGACTGTGCTTGCTTGTTTACTGCTGAAGCCCCACCAGACGGATGGACAGCACCTGGCCCACAGTGGGCGCTCAGTAAATATTTGTGGAATGAATGCACAAATAAAGTAGGGAGTACAGAAGGGAACACGTTTACGCATGACAAATTTGACTTTAGGATTTTTTGAGTATGAAGATCTTCTGGGACTTTCACTTGGCGAGGTCTCGTCAGCAGCTGGAAATAAAGTCAGAGAGAGCTGAGCAGGACTTAGTGAATAATTAGCCAGTGCATGAGGTTGATGCTATGAATATGGATGCTGTCTTTTGTGGGGAGTAGGGGATGCTTACACTGCTCCTTTCTGTTTTGGCTGGGCAGATTGTGTAAGTCCCTGGCGGCAGCCCCCCAGAAGGTAAGACTACATCATCCTCCCTCACTTAGGATGGTCCAGGACTTAGGACCATATGTTGGGGGCTGGGATTTGATGGATGAACTTCCGTAGGGTCTTCCCGTGGTGCTGAGGGCACAGCTAGATTAACAATAGATCCCATTTACAAGCTGATGTGTTTGGATGAGCCATATGTGAGTCATCTGTATTTTTTTGATAGCCATATGTTCTCCTGCCCTAGGGCTGGAACACTGGCTAGTCTGAGTTGATCATATATATGTGGTGGCAGCAGCACACCCCCCCCCCCCTTTGCTGTTTGAGTGTCTCTCAAACAGCAAAGAGTCTCTCTCTTTGCTCCCCCTCCCTCTCCCAGAGGGTAAGAGGGAACCTGTTAAGACTCCAGTGACAACTCTTAGTGATGAGTGCCTCCTGTCATTCTGTCCACAGTTTATAGCAGCCGGAACTGGCCTCCTGACTCTGGGGGTTGCAAAGTCAAAGGCAGGTAGTGGCTGGGATGGATACATGAATGAATGAAACAGGCCAGATAGGAAAAATGGTTTTGCTCTCAGTATGGATCCAAGAAATATTTAACTTTCCCCTCGATTATTTTAAGAGAAGACAGCACGTAACTGGTGACAGATAGGAACTGACCTTCAACCCTGACATGCAAGGAGTTGATAGGGCCACCCTGCGAGGCTCCCACTGCTGACTGCTCCAAGGATCCGCAGTCCCAGCATTTGTTGCTGAATCTTTTCTGATAGAAGCCAGAACCCATATTTTTTAAAAAATGAAATCTCTCACTTTTCGATGTTGTGAAGCAAATCACTTATTTTCAAAAACATATAGATGGAAAAATGTGGCCTACGCTGGAAGCTCCTCATTGGTGACCCTTGCAGTTAGGAACATGTAGGGTCATTTTGGCTATATTGCCTCGCAGAACTGTGAGTAGTGGTAGGGTGCACACTCTTCTCACTCTGTGGAAACTTCATTGATAAACTCAATTAAAATTTTTCTTCACTAAATTTTTTCCTCTTTGTTCATTGCCTGTGGTGGGTAGGTTGTGTGGGTGTGGGTGTGGGTGTGGGTGTGTGTGTGTAGTATACTTCCTTAGTTAGAAAACCAAACACTGAAAAAGTATACGGAGAGAAGCCACCTTTTGGCTCTGCCCACATCTGCCTCACTCCCCCCCGCCCCCATATCCTTTCAGGATCTTTGAGCAAATAAATCTCTTTCCTCTCATAATCAAAACTATTTATAAAATCATTTATTTAGTGCCCTGGACCTTGTTTTGTTCCCTTGACAGCATAACTTGGAGCCTTTCCTCATTAGCCCTTGCGTTTCCTTTTTCAAGGTAATTGGTTAACTCAGCTCCTGAACTTATGTCCACTGACATGATTTTAATGGTTGCAAACACCTTGCTTTTATCTGATAGCAGCTCTTAAATTGTATTTTTTTTGCAGGGTCTGTGTGAGAGGACATTTAAGCGGCTGTACCAGTACATGCTGAACGCTGGCCTTGCGAAGGTGGTATCTCTCCCCTTGCAAGAGATCCACCCTGAGTGTGGACCCTGTAAGACAAAGAAAGGTAAAGGTGGTCTTAGCCTCTGTCCCCTTGGCCGCACAGACGGCTTTCACTTTTCCCTTCCCACATTCAGCCTTACAGTGGGGTGACTTCACATTTGTCCAAATCTCCATTCCCCAGTGCCTCACTTAGGATCTCCTAAGAGCAAAAGTGCTCAGGAAATGTTCGCTGAGTGAAAGTTAACCTAACTGCCTGCACACATCTCTATGTAGATGTCCCTCCAACATCTCCACTCCGTGGTGTCCAAAACAAGTTTGTCTTCTTACACTCAGCCACTATTCATTCCAGCATTTTGAAAGTACTGAAGCTGTGTTACATGATCTCATTCTGTAGTCCTTGCAAGATCGGTGGTAATATCACCTTTCACATGTAAGAAAATTAAGAGATGCTAAGTAATTGACATAAGGTTGAGCAATCAGTAAGTGGCAGATGTGGGATTTGAACCTTCCAAGAAAGTTAAACTAAGGACCATAGACTATAAAACTTCAAAAACCTTCCTTGGTCCTTTATTTTTCTCTATTCTTGATGTTTACACCGTGCTGTTTCTGACCAACCGAAGTCATTTAAAAAGCTAAGGGTCAGAGCTTTCAGTAGAAGATGATAGATGAGATATATGCATTTATCTGCACTCTTCCCAAACTCTTCTGTAGTGATGACAAGGGATATAAAAGGAATAAACCTGCAGGTACAAAGAGACTAGGACAGGATGACAGCAGAGTCATCAACAGTATTCTGGTGCTCAAGACAGATGGATACATAATGATGGACTGAGCAGCCTGGGGAAGCTCAATGACAGAGAAGGGCACAAGCCAAGAATTGATGCCTCAAAACCCGAAATAAACTAAAAATGTGGAGATTCCAGGTACCTTCAAGCACAAGTTTGGATAGCACCAGAAACAAGAGGACTGGTTGGCAGTGTGTGTGAGAAGCTTCTGTTCCCCCAAGTCTTCTTCACAACTTTGCATAACCAAGTAGGAAGCCCTTTCCCACAAAATTCTGGATTTATCTCAAGATAAGATGCATTGGAGGGTTTCTGGACTCACAGACCCAGCTCGGGACACAGTGGTGTGCTGAAAATGGGAGACTAAAAGGTGAGGGTAACTCTTACTGTGGTTACAAATTTGGCTCCTGCACATTGACAGCCAGACTTCTCCCCTAGGTCAGAGACTGGAGGCTTCTTTTTTCTTTTCTTTTTTTAAAGATCTTATCTATTTATTCATGGGAGATAGAGGCAGAGACATAGACAGAGGAAGAAGCAGGTTACCTGCAGGGAGCCCGATGCGGGACTCAATCCCAGGATCACAACCTGAGCCAAAGGCAGACACTCAACCACTGAGCCACCCAGATGCCCCTGGAGGGTTCTTTTTTTGCAGAAACCAAACAGTCGGAGAGAAAAGCCTTCTAGATACTGAAATTTAGGGATATCCCAACAAAACAGCTGACCCCTGCCTGCTCACCCTACATGGAAGCCTACACAGTGATTCCCAATCCTTTTTCTACGCAACGTCCAAAACAGGCTTTGGGCAGCAATTTAATGCTTCACCAAACATTTGAGAACTCTAATAGGAGTGTAACAGGAACAAACAAATGTAGGAAATAGAAACAAAATGAGGAACAGAGGAAAACCTAAAAGAACTGGCAGAGAGAAGACATCACATCCATGAAAACACAGCAAGAAGCTCTAAAGGAGGGACATGCAGAAAATCAAAAAGAGCTCTTGGAAATAGAAAGAATATGACTATTGCAATAAAAGATTTAGCAGAAGGGAGGGTAGTGAGATAATGCTGAGAAAAATCAAAAACTCATAAGAGGTGAAAAACAGAGCTAAGTTGAAAATATGAGGGGCTCACGGGGGGAGGGAGAGATAGAATGTGTGCAGAGGAAGAGAGGAGGAGACGATGAGAAATTATACAAGCGCTTCTCCCAAATCTGCAGGATGTAAGTTCTAGAGCAAGAGACCCAGCAGGTGCCTAGCATGAAGAACATACCAAAATCCACACCAAAACACAGTGTCCTGGGACGTGGGAAACCTGGAGCAAAGGAGCCTCCAGAGAAGAGACCACAGACTTGCCGGTAGTACCTGAAGCCCGGTGGCTTTGGAGCTTTCATTCTGCAGGGAATGGACTTTCCATCTGGAGCTCCCTATTCAGCTTTCACATCGATCCACTGTGAAAGTAAGGACATTTTCGTACATGCAGATCTGAAACCGTTCATCTCCCATCTCTCATGTTCCCTTTCAGGAAGCTGCAGGACGATGTGCACCATCAAACGGCAGGCTGAAACAAGAGGTGGGAAAATGGGGTCTGGGTTGCGGGGGAGACCAGGAAAAACGTGGGAAGATGCCGAAGGGAAATCACTGTGACAGGCACCAGGGCAACCTGTCCACACGGGAACAGGGGATGAGGGCTCTGGAGGGACGCAAGTCCATGCAAAGGATCAGTTGCCTAGTGAGTGTGAATGTGTTTTGAGAAGGTTGTGTGTCGGCAGAGAGTCTGTGTGAATTGGTGACCAGTAAACAAAACCAAGCCAATGGGGGGAAAATGACATTATTAATGTCAAAGAAAACCAAAAGGTATATAAGAAAAAAAGGTCAGGGCCTGTATGCTTGACTTTAGGAGCAGAACAAGTAACCTGTGGAGGCTGACTTCATTACCACAGCTTAGGAGAGAGTGTACTGATGGAGGACAAAACACACCCTCCCCGACGAGTAGCTCGATGTGGCCAGGAGGCAGTCAGTCATGTTTGTCGAGTGACCGTGAACTGCCAGTCTGAGGGGTCTGTCTCTTATCTCCTCGCTGAGCTCATCAGTCACTGCCCAACATGTTTGGCTTCCTGTGTTTGAGCAACGTCTTGCAACAGAGACAGTAACACCAATATTATCATACAACAGGTGAATAAACCAATGAAGGAGCCCAGGGTGAGGCCCCTTGGGGGACCTCTGAGTCCCTTCAGTGCTGAGTGCATGAGTGACTGGTCAAATGCCTTGAATCCCTTTGGAAAGAGTAGGTGACATCAGCCTTTTCAGTAGAAAGAAAACCAGGAAGTAGCGCTGGGTCCTGTGGCAGGCCGAAAAGTCCAGGAACCAAGAGGTATCCTGGGGACTTCTCTGAATACTTAAAATAGCATGACCTGTGGGCCTGTTAAGCATTTTTATTTCCTGATTTATTGGAAGGAAGACATTAAAAATAAACAGACTGGAATGATTATATTTTTAAAGTAAAGAGAAACTAAGCAGGAAACATCCTTAAAGAGCCTTTCTTGCTGGGCAGGCAGCCATGGAGCACAGCTTCTCCCAAGCTTGAGGCCCCTGGAAATTCAGGCTAGCCTCTTGCAACTTTGATGTGACAGCCCTGGGTCACTTCCTGTGGGGGTAACCTGCAAGTTTTGGCCTCTCTCCGCCTCAGCAGGATGATCTGGGGATAATAATGCAACCTTCCAGAGTGTCATGGGGTTTACAGAAGACAGTGTATACAGAGCAGGGGCCACAGACCAGGAATGGTTACGTGTAGCAATGTATTTTGCTTGGCTTACGGTGTTTGTTTTCACTGAATGCATTGCTGGGCATTTAAGAATCAGAAATTACACCTAAAAAGTCAGCCTTTCGGCTTCCCTGCAGAAAATGACATTAGGCAACATCAAACTGTGTTTCTTTATTAGCCATCAGCCAGGCAGAGAGATGCTGCCCCCTTTCCATAGGGCCCACCCCCCACCCCCCAGGGATGCCCTGCTTCCTGCTGTGTGACCCATAGCCAGCTTCACTCTGGTGTGTCATTGGCCTGATTCTTGCAGGTGTGTCTGTGTCACACGGTGAGTTGTCCGCATTTTCCTGAGGCCTTGGGCTGGGAAGAGAAGCCCACCAAGACTGGGTACTGATGCTAGTGATGGCTTTAACTCCTTATTTGGGGTCAAGTGAGCAGGGCTCTAAGACAGTGACCATCAAAATTTTTAGATTGTCACACACAAGCACAGAGAGCCCATTCTGACTGTTCAGGAGGCTCCTCTCATTCTGTGGTGGTCTTATTACCCACCTCCTGCTGCTCAGGCTCATCAACTGGATTCCCCTCACTCCCCGTGTCACACTGTGACTCAGGTATTTATCTGTGTGACTTTTTTCCAGCTAGGTTGGGAGCTCCTTGAGAGTGGTAGCCGTGCCCCTCACATACTTTTATCCTTGAGGTCTTTGCAGTGTCTGCTTGGAACGGAGTAGGTGCTAAGCAAATGCTTAGCAAATTTAATTAGGTACCATGTTAGTTCCTCTCCTTGTGCAGGAGAGAAGGGATGAAGGCACAGCTTTAGTCTTTTTTTTTTTGCCTTGTGTTTTAACATCCCAGTTTACAGAATTAACATAAACCTTCCCTCTAAGGCATTATGAAGCAGACAAGACTTAAATAATAAATAAAGATGATGGATTATTTCATGTAAATTTACAGGTGTGCCTGGATATATATGAGTTGTTTCTAAAAGCTGTAAATAAAGAGTTTGGATTTAGGCATATTTCAAGTACATTGTAGGAAGAAGCCGCAGTGATCTGCTTTGCAAAAAGGAAAAAAAAAAAAGAAAAAATCCTTGGTAATGAAAACAGTCACCCTGAACTGATCTGTTTTGCAAAATTTGGATTATATTCTTCAAGTATTTACTGGTCATACAGTGTTTATTCATTTGGGCTGAGAGCTGAAGGGAAAAGAAATTGAAGTCAACTTTGTGATTTTTCTGAAAATGAGGGCCAACTGGAAGCAAGTGACAGAAGTGTTCCCTGGAGCTCATGATGGAGGCAGTCAGTCAGCAGGTTGTCCAGGGTCAGTCCAGTGTGTCCAGCACTGAAAAGGATGAGCAAGGGGTCCAAGCACCTGTATTGTCCTATTTATGCTGTAGACTTTAACCGTAGCTATTAACCCATGACCCTTACAATATAAAAAACAAATTCAGCAAGATAGCAGGACACAAGGTCAATACAAAAAAATCAGTTGTATTTTTTATACACTTGTAACAATCCAAAACCAAATTAAGAAAACAATTCTCCCATTAGCATCAAAAAGAATAACATATTTAGGAATAATACATTCAGCAAAACAAGTATAAAATGTGTAGTCAAAGAACTACAAAACGTTGGCAGATTTAAGATCTAAGCAAATGGGAATAATCCCTTATTCATGGATCTGGAGATTTAATGTAGTTAAGATGGCAGCACTCTCTAAACTAGGAGAATCTCAACTGACATCAGTGTAGACATTCACAAGCTGATTCCAAAGTCCATATGGAATTGCAGGGTACCCAGAAAGTTAAAACAATCCTGGGAAACGAGAATTAAGTACTGTAGGAAGACTCAAACTTACTAATTTTGAAACCACTACAAAGCAACAATAATTAAGCTAGTATGGTGCCAGCACAAGGATGGACAGATCAAGAAGTAGAATTGAGAGTCCAGACATACACCCATATGTCCGTAGTCAACTGATTTTTTCAGCAAGGGTGCCAAGACCGTTCCAATGGAGAAAGAACCCAGTCACAAAAGGCCATTGCTGTATAATTCCACTTAGAGGAAAATCCAGAGTGGGGAATCTGGAAGTAGATTAGCAAGTGCTCAGGGCTGTGATGGGGGCACCCAGGGTGCCAGGTACAAGGTCTGAGGCAGGGAAGATTTCAAAAATGGATTGGTGACAGGCACACCTACCTGAGAATACACTAAACCACTGCTGATGTGTGTTGTGCACAAGGTGAATTGTAGGGAATGTGAATTATAAGTCAGTAAAGCTGTTAAAAAG
Organism: Vulpes vulpes; assembly: GCF_048418805.1. NCBI lineage: Eukaryota > Metazoa > Chordata > Mammalia > Carnivora > Canidae > Vulpes > Vulpes vulpes. The sequence goes on from NC_132782.1 coordinate 93,880,156, forward strand.
TAAAACCAAGAAACACTTGTAATAGGGTACAGCAAACTAAATTAAGATCATTAAAATGGCAAAAAGTGACATTTGAGAAATTATAGTAGGATTAAAGTATACAAGCTAAGGAAAACGAGAAATGAGCCATATCGAGAAGGATTAAAATGCAATAAAATAAAGATAAAGGTTTAAAAGAGCTTTGAAACCAGGAAAGTAGAATTAAAAAGAATGAAGATCGGAAACACAAAAAGGATAAAGGGTGAACATAAACATGAAAAGAATAGAAAAAGATCATCAGAGCTGAGCTAAAGCCTAGAAAATTAGTGGCACGGGGGAAACCCAGTAGAATCAGTTAAAAATAGCAAGATCTCTAAGTCAAAAGTGGCAAAGTTGGTTAAAGGATGCCAGCTAAAAAATGAAGGGTAATTCCTCTCGTTAATATTTGAGATAAATAAAGGAAATGGACATTTTAATATGGCAGAAAACGATTTAGAGCCAAGCATCTAAGAGGGTAGAATCAGGAGTAATATCCTCAATGGCATAATTCCAGGCTTTGAGTAATGTCAAGCCAGGGCTCCAGGCAGCCCTCTGGCTCCCGAGGGGGCTCAGCACTTGGGACAGCACCCTTGTTGGGAGATAGTCTTTTCCTTGTGGTGACTAGGAGGGAACATGCCTGTCCCAGCCATGCTGTGGGCAGTGGAGGCTGGCAGCAGGCGGAAAGGGAGTGGGGCCAGGGGAGCATTCTGCAGAGTCAGACGGGGGCCAGTGGCAGTAGATGTGCCACACAGCTCTGATGTGGGGAAGAGCTGGTGAGGTTTCCCTTGGGGCTTGGAAGAGGCCAATGCAGGGACTTGTGAGTATGTGGCTGCACAGGTGCCCAGCTGGCCACAGGTTGGCAGGGTGCCAGTAAAGTGACAGATGTGTCTGTGCTGGGTGCCATTCCATTCTTAACCAGCGTCTGGCTCAGTGCCCTCAAGAAAGGTTCGTTGCTGCCATGCTAGTCATAGCATGGCTTATACCAGCCGTTTCCTTCTGTGGGTCTCTAAGAACTCCTGGGGACCTAAACAAGTCAGTCACTAACTCAGCCCAAGGATTGGGCTGGGTATTTAATGGGGGCTCTGGAACTATGGCTGAGAGCATTTCTCCAGCACCCTAAAGCCTGTGAGCCCTCTTGTATGTACATGATGGTCAGTACCATTGTTACCTTGTACAGTTAGCAAGGGGAACCTTAGACTCCACGGGCTTATCTTAGGCCATGAAAAGGAGGAAGGCCCCAGGGGAGATTATGTCATTTTGTTGTCCTATCTTGGAGCCAGGAGAGAGGTGGAAAAGCCATCTGGATAATATGCCAGGCTGTGTGCCAAGTGTTAGTGCTTTACTGTGCTCCTTTGGGCCATCCCATTATGTGGACTCTCTTCTCTGCTGATAAGAAAACCAAAGCACAGATCCCTTGCCTCAGGTCATAGAGGAAGGACAGGTGTGGAGGTTTGAGCACAGAAGGTGTGAGCCTCTAATCAGGGCCGTCTGCTTCCTCCCTGAGAGAAGGAAGGGGTTGGGGTTGGGGTTGGGGAGTGAGTGCCTGGGGCCTGAGTCAGGGCAGGGGCTGAAGGTGAGGCTAGCTTAGGACAGGGGCAGGAGAGTAGGAAGATGTGGTTTCCTGCTGGCCTTCTCTCTAGTCCATCTTCCACATCCACCACAGAAATAACTTTAAGTCATGTCTACAAAATAAAAAACACAACATCCATTGTTTGGCCTCTAAATCTTCTACAATCAGCCTTCTCCTTCATCCCCGCCCTTCCAGCATCCCTCACCTTCCTCTGCCTACATCCCTTCTGCCTGGACGTTTCTGGTTGTGTCCTCTAGCATCCCACCCCCAGGTCCCCTGTTTCTGCCTTCGCCTGCCTCGCCCCACCTGCTGCATCATTTCCCAGCACTGTGGATGCTGGCTCCTTGCTCTGTAATCATAGAGCATAAAGTATGCTTAGTTTGTGAGGCTGAGCCCCTTACCCGCAGTCACTCCTCTGGTCCCTCCCAGCAGGTGAGTCCAGCCATGCTGTTAGAATGATGCCCATTTTACAGAGGAGGAACCCGAGGCTCAGAGTGGTTAGCAGGTTGCCACGACAGAGCCAGAACTCAACCCCTAGCTTGTGGGAAGCTTGGGAAACCCAAGCAGACTGCCCACCACCCCTACCTACCCCACCCCACCCTGTCCTCTCTCTCAGACACCACCCTTTGCAGGGCAAGAACCCTGTCTTCATCTTTATGTCTTTTGGGTCCAAACCAGAACAAATGCTTGAAATTGAATTAAAGGCCCCAAGCAATATGATATTTTCAGCCCAGGTTGTGACATGATCCTTGATCCTCAGAAGCTGAGTTTTGCTAAGGTTACAGTAATGATCATTGTAAAAAGAGCAGGAGCGAGCGCTACCTATTGAGCACTACTTGTTTGCCAGACGCAGTCCTGAGCACTCTGAGGATGACACTTTTCTGTCCCCATTTTGTAGCTGAACGACCTGAGGCATAGAGTGGTCTTGTCACTCTGCCATCCAGCTGGTAGGTGGCAGAGGCAGGTTATCACCAAAGAGACACTCCAGAGCCCACGTGTCTTTTTCTTTTTTTCTTTTCTTTTCTTTTCTTTTCTTTTCTTTTCTTTTCTTTTCTTTTCTTTTCTTTTCTTTCTTTTCTTTTCTTTCTTTCTTTTTGTGTGTGTGTGTGTGTGTGTTTATTTTAGAGAGAGAGCAGGGAGGGGCTGAGGGAGAAGGAAAAAGAAAACTTAGCAGATTCTGCTGAGCGCGGAGCCCGATGTGGGGCTCCATTTCTTAGCCCTGAGATCATGACCTAAGCCCTAACCAAGAGTCAGCCATTTAACCCCAACTATGCCACCTGGGGGTCCCCAGAGCCCATATTTCTAACCTGTTCTATCACCCTAGGGTATGGGCTGTGGGCACCCTCCTTCATTCCGGAGCACAGCCCTGAATTCTGTATGTCTGAAAGTTACCTCCTTAGGACCTCCTACCTCTGTGGGCTGGCTTCTCATTTCAGTTTCTAGACTCCCCGAATGACACCCCAGCACTGACCATCCTAGGCACGTCCATAGGGGTGTGTGTGTGTGTGTGTGTGGCAGGTAGGGAGAGTTTACATAACTTCTCCCTGGTTGACCAGTAGGACTCTACCTCTGTTAACGACTTTGCAGGAGCAAATCTGTTATGATGCTCATTTGTTCTCGTCTTATTTTTGTTCTTTCCTGGGTTCATCACGTTGAGAGCACCTCTCTGTTAGGTTGGGAATGTGAGAAACACAGGCTGTGGGTGCCACTTCACAGCAGCCCAGGATTTCCCTTTATAGGGGACAGTGTTTTCCGATAGAAATTTCCAAGCCAGTCAGGTTGCCCGGTATAAGAGGTCCAGCACCTCACTGACCCCTGAGCCTGTTTTCCTTTTTCATAAAACAGCAGCAGCAACTTGGCAGAATCCACACGATAATTTGCTTCTGAAACCATCTAACACAGTACCTGGTACACCTAGGGGTGTTTGGGAAGGGTTCACTCCTGCCCTTCCTCCTTTCTGGGTCTTCAGGATACCTACAGTAAGCCATTCTTGCTTCACACCAAGGCGAGCCCTTCCTGGACCTTTGACACAAAACAACTCTGCTTGGTTTGTGTGGAACTATGGACATTAGCGCACCATATCTTTAAGATGCCTGAGAACGTGTGCAGTGATCTGGCTGGTTCTGTCTCTCCTTGCCTTTTCTTCCTGGAAAGGAAGCCCTGCATCCAGGGCCCCGTGGTTGCCATTGCCAGGTGATTCATCTGAGAAGGGGTCACTGAGGTCACTGAGGTGCCAGCTCCCATTGACCAGTCGGCTCTGTTCACCCTGCACATGCCTGCTGACCAGGATCTCATTCCAGCCCCTCTGCTTTGGCTTTTGCTGACTTGTGGTCTGGTACAGGCTCCTTAAAATTGCCTTAAACATAGCCAAACATAAGCTGGAGGGATTTCAGTAATACAAGTTGGAATTCCAAGACTGGTTAAACCAGAGCTATGGAAAAGGCATAGAAGGCTGGTGAAACTAATTCCAAGTGGCTTCTTGGAGTCCTAAGCCACCGACTACACAGTGTTGCCTCCTCCACCTACCTTATCTCTTAAAGTTCTCCCTATAACCTCATGAGGCTAGACCTCCTCCTTAGTTTCTAGGCAAGTCAGTCGAGGCTGAGGGAAGTCAACCAGCTCATTTAGGTTTGCACACCGGCTCTGGCAGAGGAGCCCAGGTTCTTAACCACCATGCACGCTACGTCTCTAACACAAGGTTTAACACAAAGGTGCATTTGACACGGCACGGGGAAACGGACCTGTTTCCATGAGCAGTGTTTTGAGAAAGACCAGAGACAGACACAGCTTGGGTAAATGATCCAGGGTTTACTCATCTGATGGATCCAGGAGAAAGTCCTTGCTGCTGGGATTCATGGCAGAGAAGTCAGCCATGCTGCATGGGATGGGCAGAGCTGCAGACCCCATGGCCCCAAACCTCACTGGCAGCCATCTGGATGTGTGTTCTACCTGGCCTTCTGGAAGCACAACTACCTCATGCTGAGCCCGGTCTGAGATGCCTGAGCCGAACCCACCGCTGAAAGGATGCTGGGGACTCACCTGTGTCACGGGGATTACAGGGGCCCCCCAGCCTCGGATTGTTAGATCTGATGGGTCACCTCACATAATGTACATGCCATGGTGCCGGCCCACCGCAAGTGCTGGCTGTTAGGGTCAACTGCTGCGTACCAGCCTCAGTGTATTGTCTCCAGCATCTCACCACTGATGTGTGAGGTGGAGAACATCAGACATTTTGCTGAGCTGAACACAAAAAGCTCTACCAAGTCATTTCCTCAGAGTCTCAGAAATGGGAGGTTGTGGAGCTTAGATGACCTGTGTTTGCCTGACCCTGGAGCCCAGGTTTTGCCCCGATGCTCCTCCGAAGGTCTGGCCACCCTGGCTGGCAGTAGAGGCGACAGTGGGGGGTCATTTGGACAAGGCTGGGGGTGGGGGGCACAGGCATCGAGTGCTGTCCAAGCAGAGGTAAGCACAGGTGCCAGCTTGATGTCATGAGGAGCAGAAGCTAGGGAGGCCCAGAGGGCATTTCCTTCCTCGCCCTTTGGACACATGAGTATATAGTAGCTTTTCTCTTTCTCATCTGTGCTGATGTTGAGCACTGCTCTGTGTATCTCTCCTTGGCTGATTAACCAAGTTAATCAGTTAAGACGGGGTGGAAGAAATATTGCCGGGCTGTTGCTGATACGTGCTGGCCTGCCTCCCCTAGGTGCTGCATCGGGTCACCTCTCCCACAGAAGCCAGCGTCCCTGGCCCCAGGTCACCCACTATGCTCGGTCATATGGATGCCTTTGAATTAGGGGCCATATGTAGTTCAAGGTTTGGGACCTGGGTTCGGAAGCCAGACTGTCTGGTAAATCCCAGCTCCTCCCTTGCTGAGGAATAGGAGTTTGGGCAAATGCCTTAGCTCCCGGGGTTCTCAAGTGTGAAACAGGATAGTGGCCACCAGCAACTCAGGCCATGGTGAGAACCAGCTTCTATAACATATGGAGAGCTTTGATTGGTATCTGGGACACTGCATGCATTCGAGCAATGGTAATATTAGGAGCAGTAGGTCGCTCTGTGGGCACTGTCTGAGAGGCGAGTTGGGGGTTGAGAGAGTTGGGAGGGGCTGGGGTAGAGCGAACAGGGGGGAAGACCCAGTGGGGAATGAGTTGGTGTTTGGTGTTATGCCTTCGTGCTGGGTGTGCGGGCTGTAGGTACCTTGGTCCTCGGCTGCTAGTAGGAAACCCCAGTGAAACATCAGTTCTGGTCACTCAAGCCTCGAAATAATTTTCACCCATACAGATGGGTCCAAGGGTCCCCCTCCTTGCCATGCCCCTCCTCCTGATTGCGTTAGGCTCCCATCTAGGGAGGGAGGAATGGAAGGAGAGGGTGGGGCAGGCGCCCTGAGTAAAGGGCAAAGCCGTGGGAAGCAGGATAACCGGAGAGGGCCCGGCAGGTATGGGGGGAGCCAAGGCATGAGGAAGCTAGTGTTGTGACTTCACGTTTCTTCTGTTGAAAAATCAGGAATGGGATTTTCTGTAACTGGGAGGAGTGCCAACAAGTCAGCACCAGGCTGGTGCCTGAAGACTTCCCAGGCTGCCCCTACTTTTGTGACCATTTGCCCCAGGCCTGCCCTCCCAGGAGGGTTCTGCTAGATCAGGCTTGGCCATACCCTGCCCTGAGGGTAAGCCTGATGAGCTCAGGGCCCTGACATGCATTACTGCTTGTGAATTTCACCTGCAAGCCACACGCTGTGTCCTCCACGAGATCCCCTGCCCCAGTTGGGGTGTTGCACCTGACCTGGCTCAGAGGCCAGTCTGCAGTGCTCGGTGTGAGGGAAGGCCCTCTGGCCACAGCTCCTATACAAGAGGCGTTGGATAGCAGAGACCAGCTTTATTATGGCTCCCCTTGCCTTGGTACCCAGGATTAGGCACCTTGGTGTCCTGTTGGAGAAACCATCTGTGTCCCTGCGATAACAATTACTGCAGACTTAGTGATTGCAGGCAGCACCACTTTATTGCTTTACAATTCTGGCAGCCTGGAATGGATGTCATAGGGCTAAAATCACGATGACGGCAGGGCTTTGTTCCTTCTGCGGGCCCCAGGAGAGAATCCGTTCCTGGCCATTTCCAGTTTGTGCAGGCCCCCTGCATTCCTTGGCTCGAGCTCTCCTCCTCCACCTTCAAAGCCAGCGGCCTAGCACCTTCTAGTCTTTCACTCTGATCCTCCTGCCTCCCTTCCTAAGGGTTCTGTGACATTGGGCCCACCCAGACTCGAGGATAAGATCATCCCTTAACATAATCACACCTGTATGTCCTTCTTGCCACAGAGGGTAATGTAGTCACAGGTTGCGGGTATCAGGGCATGGACATCCTCGCGGGGTCATTATTGTGCCACCATACTTGTATGTCAGAGGACCTCCTAGTGCAAGGTCCTTTCGTCTTCAGTGGAGACCTGTGACCCTACCTGAGCACCTTTGCCCCTGTTGCTTACAAGCTCCAGAGAGCTTGGGCCAGTCATAGCCTCCTCTGTACCTCAGTTTCTCCATCTGTAAAATGCTTTCTAGGATTGTCAGGATCAAATGGGTGGGTTTGCACTAGTAAGGTGCTTTGCTTTGTTTTGTATCTTTCTTTTGGTACAGCCACAGCACAGGCTGGTTATCTTTCTCATATTGTGCTTCCGTGGGTTGGGTGTGATGGGCGGATTGTGATTGCCTGAAGACCTGAGCTAGCCCACAGAGTGGTTGTTGTCAGTGCACCACCACTTAGTCCTGCATCATTGTTTGTGTGCTTCAGAAAAGCTAGCACACAGAGTGCTGTGTGGACCCCTTCATACTGGTAGCTTTTGCCTCTTTCTGGAGTTTTCTTGGAATAAATTCCCCACTCTAGAAATCATTGGTGAAAGGTTTCCAGCAATGCCCTCATAGGGTTCTAGAACACATTTACACTGCCATCACAACTTCTTGGCAGTCAGTCTCCCCTTAAAAGGAGAAAAATTGCCTTTCACCCTTTCGGCAATACTGCTTGTGCGCCAGGAACTGTGCTGGGTGCTGGGGAGCTGGCGTGGACAGACAGGCCTGCTTCCTCCTGTCGCAGAGCTTGTCTCGAGCAGGAGAAGGCTGCTGTTTATTTAATAGGACTGACACAGTGCCTCATTATTCCTCTCATTTGCATTTCCTTGTTTACTAATTATGTGGGAAACAAAAAGTGTTTGTATGGAGGACATGTTCAGGTGTCGTGCCCCAGGATGTGCCGTTTCAAACGTTCTGAACTCGATGCTGTGTGTACGCCTGTTCTCCAGGTCCCTATCTCAGCTGTGCCCCACCCCCCTCAGCAGTGTTCTGCTCATTGCTGGAAAATATGCCACATTGCATTCCTAGGGACGGATGTCATGGTACGCTGCCTCCGGCTGCTGAAGGAATTTAAACGGAAGGTCGAGGATGACCATGACCAGGACGACGACGAGGACGAGGAGGTCATCTCTAAGGCAGTGCCCCCGGTGGACATCGTGTATGAGCGGGACATGCTCACGCAGACCTATGAACTCAGTAGGTCCTATGTGCGCGCGCCTGCTGACATGGGGCTCCTGAGCACTGGGGGCCCAGAGATGTGCTGCCCACGTGTCGAAGGAGAGGGCTATGTTGTTGAAACTCTGGTTCCCTTGGAAGGTCAGGCTTTGGGTCAGATCTGAGTGTGAGTAGTCACCCTGTAGGACATTAGCAAGGTCCGTGAGCCTTGGCTCCCACATCTGTAAACTGGGCATGATGCACACCCTAGCCCATGAGAGGGACTGAGTGAGGAGTAGAATCAGAACATTGGTGTAGGGCCTCCCCTGTGGAAAGCACTCAAAAACTGATTAATACTAATCAGTTAATACTAAAATGCAAAGATTCGAGAACCACCTCCCATCTTCTGAAATTGATCTGGAGTTACTGCAGGCCTGTAGTCTTGTCTCCCCACTCCTCGCCTTTTCCCTAGACCCCCTGGGATCCATGTAAGACAGCAGTGACCCAGAGCCATACACAGGGTGGCTGCAGGTCCCTGTGGGGAGGAGGACAGAAGAGGGAGTGCAGTGGCCACGGGCTGCGAGTCAGCAGCTGGTATGAAGCCACGCTGGTGAATCAACATAGCCTTTTGAGGGGCTTTTTGGCATTTTTTATCAGGGTTTTTTTTTTTTTTTTTTAAGATTTTGTTTATTCATGAGAGACACAGAAAGAGAGAGAGAGGCAGAGACACAGGCAGAGGGAGAAGCAGGCTCCATGCAGGGAGCCCAACATGGGACTCGATACCGGGTCTCCAGGATCAGGCCCTGGGGCTGAAGGTGGCACTGAACTGCTGAGCCACCTGGGCTGCCCTTTATCAGCTCTTACTATCATTCCAAATGGGTTCCTCCGAACACAGTTTGGGAAAAGCTACCCTTAACCCTTTTGTGCCTACTATGAGCATGTTACTGGTTCAATATAGTGATACATCCTGGTCTTCTCTTTTGATTCTTTTTTTTGAGAGAGAGTGCACATGTGCCCCTGGTGAAGGAGAGGCAGAGGGAGAGTATCTTAAGCAGGCTCCGTGCCAGTGTAGAGCCCAACATGGGCCTTGATCTCACAACCCTGACATCATGACCTGGGCTAAAATCAAGAGTCAGACTCTTAACCAACTGAGCCACCCAGTTACCACCCCCCCCCCTTTTCATTCTGATGTTTATTTTTATACCCATACAACACTGCAAGACCTCCTTTATCCAGATGGCTTGTACCTGGCAGCCTCAAGTGTGTGATGCAGCAATAAAGGGGAATCTGTTTCTGAACAAGAGAGCTTTGCTGCAAAGCCCGTCCTGTGGCTTGTGCACTTTCCTGGGGAGACCACCTGCTACGTCTGCCCCCACGCCCACCAGGCTCCATCCTAGAGTTCCTAGTCCCGGAGCCTTTGAGTAAATTCAAAAGGGCTTCTTTGAGGCACCTACAGTAGCAGCACTGAGTGGTGACAGCATGTAGCAGGGCAGGAGCTGACAGAGTAGACGGAGCAGATAATAGAGCACAGGCGTTTGCTGCTTGCTTGCCACAGGGCCCAGCACACTCTTTCCCCTAGCCCGCCGACGGGCATCTGTACGGGACACTGCCAGATTGCTGTTCGGAATGCCTCTGCGTCTGCCGAGACAGCAGGGAAATGAGGAAAGTTCTTAACTAAAAACTATTAAAAACAAAAAAGAAAAAGAATCCGTTTCATGTATCTGGAAAAGTCCACATGAAAGAGCTAGCTCCCTGCTGCTGGGCAAAAGCACTGTCAGCAGAGCTGAGTACATCCGCAGCCTGTCACTTGCCACTTACTGTTCTAACAGGGAGGAGGTACCCTGAAGAATTAGCTTTTGGAAGGAATGTTCAGAGGTTCTTGGTAGGGGAGGGAGAGGAAACACTGATTTTTTTTCTGCGTGTTGGTTTCGCCATATTGATGGAGTCTGTGCTTAACGGGGGTGGCAGGAGTGGATTTGTTTAGAGTGGGAGGGCTCCTTTTCAGGGGCTGAGGTTTACACATTATATTATTTCCCACAGTTGAGCGCAGAGGCACGAAAGGAATTTCCCAAGCTGAAATCCGAGTGGCTATGAATGTGGGAAAGCTGGAAGCAAGAATGCTGTGTCGCCTTCTTCAGAGATTCAAGGTTGTCAAGGTAACATCATGAGTCATCTGCAGGCTCCATTGTCTCTGGGTCTGTGCACAGCGTGATAGCCAAGGGCTGTCTCAGCCACTCAGGAGACGCTGTAGGCCTCAGTCGCAGGTGGCTGCCCACAGGCATGTCATGTCTCCTTGATGCTGGTTTTCGTTGGTTTTCACTTTTCAAAAACTGAATGAGTCTTCAGCACTGAAAAGTCAGCAGGAGATGTGGCTACAGGGGGCACACAACTGTGTGGGGCCTCCAAGGAAGCTGGCTAGCCTCTCACTGCCCCTTCAGTCAAAGCAGCTGCTGCCCAGGGGCCTGGGCCCCTACTCAGGCCTCTTTCTCTCTCATCACTTGCCTGGCTCCTGGGGACAGTGGACTGGCCAACTGTACGTGTCTGCAGGTCTCCTTTCGGCATTCATGCCTACATTCCTTCCAGCCCATATCCTTCCCTCTCTTCTTGCCAACATTTTGGCCGTTTTGTTGGAAGGCAGGATTACAGTTGAGCTAATGATTGCAGAGTGCTTGGCATGTGCCTTGGCATGAGCTTGACACATAGAAGATGTTGTTCTTCCTGCCATGAAGAGCCAAGAGAGCGCCTTTCCCCTGTTCTGGAAGATAAGAAGTGTGGGTTGATGATGGTCCCATCCTCTGTCCCTAAGGCAGTGGCTGAATGGAGCTGGTGACCTCCAGTCCGTGGCAACAGTTCTAAATCCTAGAATCCTACACAGTTAACACTCACTGCTCACTAACCATTGCCTGTGGGCCTAGTCTTGTGCCAGGCATAAATGAGATGGGGAAGGACCAAGTGAGGACCCAACCCTCAAGGAGCTCACAGTCCCATAGAACAGACACACATTCAGGATGGCAGTTTGGAAACCCATCTCCGACAGGCCTGTGGAAGCAGCATGTGAGAGGTGACCAGACAGGACAGTGAGGGAACACCAGTGGGGCTGAACACCCGGGTGGTGGCAAGGGGTGCAGGAAAGATCAGGATGCAGACACCACAGCCCCCAGCTCACCTGCATACCTGAGAGTTGCAGCACCCTCCAAACATGATTAAACACATCTCATTCCCCCCTCCAGGGGTTCATGGAAGATGAAGGGCGGCAGCGGACCACCAAGTACATCTCCTGCGTGTTTGCAGAAGAGAGCGATCTAAGCCGGCAGTACAAGAGGGAGAAAGCCCGGAGCCAGCTGCTGACCACAGTGAGCCTGGCCTCCATTCAGGAGGAATCACTCGTGCCTGAAGGGGAAGACACCTTTCTTTCTGAGTCAGACAGTGAGGAGGAGAGCAGCGGCAAGAAGAAAGGGAGAGCATCCCAGAGTGACGGGAAAGCCAGCTTGAACTCCAGTCTCAGGACACAGCCTCATCACTCCATGTCAGCAAAGGGTAGGGAGTGCTCTGGGGGCTGGAGGGAAGGTGGGCAAGGCTGGCAGAGGGTGTTGCCCTCGATCTAAGCTCTGCCAATCCCACCTTGCTCTGGGGATCTTGAGAAAATAGCCCGTTCGTTCAGCAGACACTTGAGGATCTCTTTGTGCTGTCCTAACTGGGGACCTGTTGGTGTCACGTGATCACATAATCAGTAGTTTGGAGGAAACAGTCACATCTGTCTCTTGGCTGCTTGCAAGTCTGATCTCCTTGGCAAATGTTCAGTTCATTTTGTTGTGTTTTTACTAGTAAAGGAATGAGATCCAGTAAACTTCCGCTGTCCCCTTCCCTCTAGTGATCTGAGGAGCCTTTGAGGCTTTAGGTTAATTACAGACTTTTTAAAACATGCGCTGGGTGGAGCTTATGACCAGTTTGCAAATCTGGTGTCTAGCTAAGTGGGGTTGTGGGGCGGGAAGGGGCCCCAACACTGCTCCCTTGGCCCTCCACCCTAGTCCTCAAACTGACCAAATGAAACCCTGGGCCTGCGTGGGTCTGGTCTGGCTGCTGAGTGTTAGTGCCCTCCTCTCTGTCCCCTGATGAGGCCACAATTCATTCATGCTCCTCCCGCCCCTCCACTGCAGGTGGCTGGAAGGTCGTAAATGCCCACCCACTGAAGAAGCAGCTGCCTTCCTCCCTAGGAGCGGCTGAGGAGAAAGCCTGCCAAAGCTCTGCCGGCAGGGACAGCCTCCAGGACACCAGTACCTCCATGCAGGACACCAGCACCTCCAGCATGTCCTTTGGCTCCCACCGCATGAGGAATAGTAGTGGTGACATGACCGTGATTGAAGAGGTCAGGCATGAAAGCACAAAGGTGAGTGCTCACAGTGGGGAGTGCCTTTTCTCTGGCAAGGGCCTATGGCAAGGACCTTGGTCTTCTCAGTTCTGTGCGTAAGAATCCCAGCAACAACAACAAAATCAATAATGGTAAGAGTACTGTGTGCTGAGTGCTCTGTGCCAGACAGTGGGCTAGTGCTCCTCCACATACCACCTTTCTGCCCAGCCAGAAAGCATCAGCATTGTTTACATAGTCTTTTAATTCTCAACAACTTGCTCTTTTTACTTAAGTTGATTTTGTAGGGAAAATTTGTTTAGATTAGTGGTTATTCCCACTCTAGGCCGATTTAGCCTCCCAGGGGACATCTGGCAGTGTCTGGAGGAAACATTTTTCCTGGTCACAACTAGGGGACAGGGGACCACTGGTGTCTAGTAGGTGGAGGCCAGGGGTGCTGCTTAATCTCCTAGAATGTGCAGGGACAGCCCACAGGAGAGAATTATCCAGCCCCAAATGTCAATGGTGCTAATGTTGAGAAGCCCCACCTTAGATGAAAGGCCAGTATCATCTGCTGTGAAAGGGAGGTGATTACAAAACAGACAACTGAAACTGTTCAGTACATTCTGGCCAGATACTGTTGAGTGTCACAGCATTCAAGACCCAATAGAATCAAATGCTTTTCATCAGTGTAATTAGAAGGATTAAAAAGGAATTGACACAGGAGTACCGTTCTCATTATGTAATTTGGTTCCCTTTATGCTGTCCTGTGTCACTTGAACATGCCTCAGAAACCGCCAGTGGCACCTCCTGCACTTCAGAAGCACGCCGTCAGAGGATGAGGCACTCAGCACAGGGCACAGTTGTGATTGGGGCAGCTTTAGATGCTGTTCCTGCTCTTTCATTGAGGCCTCACAACACCCCTGTGAGATGGATGTCAGGATGAGACAGGGGAGGCCCCTAGGGAACGAGCCACTTGCCTGCTCAGTGAATGCAAAGTGAGGATAAGATTCCATGCGTGTGGAGCTCCTCCTGCCTTGCTTCTCCTTTTTTGGTGTGGAGGCCTGTGCTTTTGGTACCACCCCTACAACAGAAGCAATGGGGGGGGGGGGAAGGGGTGCAAAGGTTTTCTGTGGATTTTTCTAGAAACTTTGAGCTCCTTCCTAGTCTTTGGATGCCATAACTTCTCAAGTCATGGTTGGTACTGTGTCACTGAAGAAGCTGGGCCTACCAGCAGGTGGGTCCCAGCAGGTTCTAGAGGGCCTGCCTGCCCTGCTCACACCCTCACCCTCTTTGTACCTTTAGATTACGCTCACCTGTCTCTAGCGGCACACATGTTCCCTCCAGGCCCTAGGATTCCTTTGCTTGCTGCCTGGCTCAGCTCTTTCTCTTCCTCTTAGAAATCTGTTCCCAAAGAATGCTGACCTTCTTTCTGCATCGTGCTGAGAAGATGCCATGAACGCCACATCTGGAGGGCCATTGGCAAAATATGTTTCTTCACCTTGTACTCTAGCATCCCTGTCACTTGACTGCCCTCCAAAATGTTTGCTGTATAGTGCAGGAGAGCACAGAGGTCTTTCTCCTGGGCCCTTCCATGAATCTTGAATGCTTTTGAGCTGGTCCCCTTTCAGGAAAGAACTGTGTGTCTTCCTAAGCCCCAGCCCAGCAGGGAAGTGACCTGGGGCTGGCTGTCCTGACAACCAGCTGCGAGTAGCCTCCTCAAGCTCATTCTCGTTCTCCTGAAAGCACCTCTCCAAGTGAGGAGGGCATCCAGCAAAGGAAGGCCTAGGCCACCACAGGGTGCCCTTTTGTGGCACGTGATTTGCAAGGACTGTACTGGAGTCAGGATTTCCCTTCCCTCAGGGGACACGCAGGGGCTTTAACAGACGGGATCCAAGGGCAGATGTAACAGTTTCACAGAAGCTCTTAGAAGACAGGAGCTATGAAGAGAACCATGGGCATTTTGGCAGGAATGGGAGAGAGAGCACTCTTCGCTCTCTTCCCCCTTTGTCTTTCATTTGGCACACATCTTAATGCACCTAGGGACAACTACCTGACCCCAGAAGCCCATCTCTGCTTCTATCCTGTATTCCCAGAGAGAGAGATAGCCCTCTTGACTTTCCTTCTTGAACATGGGCATGGAAATTGCCTAAAGAGGCAAGACACACCCGGGGGAAAGGTGGCCCCCTGACTTTATTGAGCCCATTGTGTTCTTATTCTCTCTGTCCCCCATTCTAGGAGAGCAGCAGTTCGCAGAAGGCAGGGAAGCATGGCCCAGGCCAAGACAAACCCCACGAAACTTACCGGTTGCTCAAACGCAGGAACCTGATCATAGAAGCTGTTACCAACCTGCGCTTAATCGAGAGCTTATTCACGTAAGGAGCCATCTGTCTGTCTTGCACTAACAGTACATTTCAGGCCAGGTCATTATCACAAGCCACAGAAATGACCAAGAGGCCTCTGAGTCTTCCTCTGCTGTATAGATTCTCACAGCATCGCTGTGTGGTAGGAAGGGTTTAGCACTTGTTCTAGCAATTTGGAAAGTGTAGACATTGAGGAACATAGAAGCACTAAACATGGAGAGTGACTGGGGAAGAAGTGGAAGTCAGGAAAGTGCAGGGCACCTCTCTTGCCTTGGAGAAGAAACTTAGGCAGCCAATATGCATCAGCTCATAAACAGCTTTTACTTCCACATGGAGGCTTTTGTTCAAACGCAGTCTGATGTGAAAGCAAAAACACAGAGATGCAGGTAGGACTTACTTGTGTGTTTGGGGTGAACCTCTGCACTTCAGTGGGGTCCTTCTAACCCACTGTCACCACCGCCTCCTAGGCGGCATCTTCCTGGCACCCAGCTTCAAAGCCGCTCAATTAGAAGGAGCCTCACCCCAGTTCTCTAACTAGGGGTTGGGGAGACCATGTGCAGACGGTGCTGCCTGCATCCCCTTATCTGTGCAGTGAGGGGTTTGGTTGGACACTCCTAATGTCCTTCTGGCCCTGCCATCCAGTGATCGGTGGTCTGGAAACATCACGTAGTGACTCAGTAAGTTCTAGACCGTAAGACATGAAACGAATCAGAAAGAGCTGCAGACCTGAGAGTGTCAACAGCCGTATACTGGACCATCCCTGTGTCTGGGAGTTAAAACTAGCATAGAGATGGATCTCCCATCACGACACTCACTGTCCCTTTAGGAATCACGTACTCCCTTTATTTCCGGTAAAAGGCTCAGAATGTGAAGCTGCTTGTGAGTGGCAGCTTGTCTACCTCATTTATCGCCAAGAGAGATGATCTGTAGTGTCTCTAGAAGTCAGCCATTCAATGACGCGTTCCCCTTTTAGTTCTCCTCCCATTTCCACTGGGTACCACTAGGTAGCTCTCAGCTGCCTGGATTGAAAAAGGCCTTCTGTGTTGAGATTGGGTATATAACTTATTTTGTGACACCCCAGGATTCAGAAAATGATCATGGATCAGGAGAAGCAAGAAGGCGTGTCTACCAAGTGCTGTAAGAAGTCCATCGTCCGCTTGGTGCGGAACCTCTCTGAGGAGGGTCTCCTGAGAGTTTATCGGACTACAGTTATTCAGGATGGCATCAAGAAGAAGGTATGCATGGCTCTCCTAATGCCCACCACACCAGCTTCACACCATTAGAAGCTTTCTTGTCTGGCTCCTCTTGTCCTCATCTGATTTCACTTGTTCCTTTGCTGCCAGTAACTCCCATTTCCCATTGTGCCTCCTCATCTGGGAAGCAGGGGCCATGCCAGCTTTCCGTGGGAGGCTGGAATCCGAAAAGAGGAATAAGTCACTTGGATCTCAGAGCAGCATGCACAGGCCTTAGAGCAGGTGTTCAGCCCCAGGCCTGCCCTGAGTGACAAGAAGGCGAGTAGGAGACATTGAAGTTCCGCAGAGCAGCACTGGCAGAGATTCAGCCACGTGTTAACAGGTGGAAGGTGTAGAGTAGGGCAGCAAAAGGAGTTTTCATAGGGATCTGTTCCATAGGGAACCCTTCCTGAGGAAGTGATGGTGGTGATTCAGGTAAGACGCACTGCTGGCATAATCTGAGTGCACACCAGCAGATCTTCTGCCTTCAGTTTATCTGTTTCTGTAAAATTTAAAGTTGGGGCCCATTCCCATAGCAACTGGAGCTCTGCAGCTCTGCACATAGTCGGAGGCCTACATTTTACAGGGTTGGAATCATTGGAGAGAGCCCTGCTGGGCCCCTGGGACCAGAAGGCAGGTACTGTGGGGACAGACACTAGTAATTGCCTGACCTTTTTTTCTGGCTGCATTGTAAATCTCTGCCTTAAGAAAGCTATGCTTTGATGTGTTGCTTCTTTAATAAGCCGACAAGGTCATTTCTGCTTTTTTACTTTATCTTATTTTTTTGAGACATTTGAAGTTTGAAAAACAGCAGCATGAGAAATGACTTACACCATTTCAGCCCTTCCAGGTTGGCAGCTCTATCAGCTTTTATATTTGCTGTTGAGTCTCCTTGCCCTTGCCCTTCTCCTTTTTCCCCTACCCCCCACCAGCTTGCCATCCTCTCCCGCAGCAGGCAGGGGGTCTTTGTGCTGAGCTCTGTCATCAAGGACAAAAGCCCTCACCCCTCAGCAGCTGCCCCTTAGATATCTGTTATCACACAAAGGAGTTATTTCGGGGGTGGGCCTCCTTCTTGGGACAGTAGTGAATGAAGGCAAGGAAATTTCCCGCAGTCTAGGAGTAACACAGAGATCTACTATCCAGCTATGTCCAGCTCCTCCAGTCTAGCCTAGTGTCCACTAGGCAGTCTGGTGGGAGAGGTGTTGGGGAGGGTGGGGAACAGAGTGCCATGCATAAGCACCAACAATCGCATGACCTGAGAAATGAAGGCACCAGCCCTGGGCCTCTTGCCACAGAGTGCCACTAGCACTTCAGCTCTAGTAGCCTGTGTGTCCAGCTGGGAAGGACTGCACTTTTGTGCATCTGCCTTCAGAATAAGCTTAAGTGGCTCACCAGCATTTTCTCCGGCTCGCAGAGCCCGTGCTGCTGGCAGGCTGCCTGCTGATGCCCTGAAGGTATGTTGACTGGAGCTGCCATGTGGCAGCATCCGCTTTGGCCTTTGCTCCTGCATCCTGCCCTGCCCACTGGGCCTTTGGGCAGTGGGCTGGCTGGCTATTCAGCTGTGGCCAGTCGGGAGATGGGAATGTATTGTATTTGCACTGTGCTTTTAAGTGCTCCAAGGTGTTGCCTAACTGCATCTCATTTGAGCCTCACAAAATTCCAAAAGAGTTGGCAAGGTGTGAGAGGAGGATATTGTCCCCATATCACAAATGTCCATTCCCTATGATTGGCCCTACCCCTTGAGCCATTCTCTGCATGAAGCCTGCTGCTTAGAGTCACAAGTTTAGAAAACCCTACCTTGCCCTGTCCTGCCAGCGGCAAAGACGGAAGAAAAGCCTGGCTCTCCAGGGGCCATGATCACAGCATCTGCCATCTGTCACCCAGGCACCACACCCATACCCCTCTGCTCACCTCCACCAAGCTATTCTGTTTGTCACCCTGGATAATGCTCGTGAAATGGTAACCCCCCTAACTGTTCAGCTTCAGTACCTTGGAAGAGGTAAAATAACAAAAGCAGCTCTAAATCCTCTGCCAGTTGGTTTCGAAGCACGCCTGGCAGGAGTCCCATGATGGCACTCTCAGCGAGGGGAGATTAAGGAAAGCTGCTTACCTTTTCCAGATGGAAGCCCTCAGGATTCATGAGCAACTGTGGGAAATTCCCAGATAGCTGCAGTGGGGTGTCAGGAATGTGCAACTAGGTAGCTGTGGAGACTAGGAGGCCAGGACAGCCCAGCCAGGGGACTGTGTTTCCAGGGCAGAAATTCCTCACCTGAGCAGAGCAGCACAGAGCAGCACATTACCAATGGCAGAACTTTCTCAGTCAACTCAAGGGATTTTGATGCCAGAAATTGTAATGGCCAACTGTTCAGTAATGCTTTTTTGCTTCAGTCTCAGACATCTCTTGGAAATGTTAATGAAAAGTATCAGCAGGGTTGCTCCGAGGTACCGTGTTCTAGAGCTGGCTCTCCCCAGCTCCTCCTCTGCCCTTTTGGGACACTCTGACCTCTCCCTCCACAGGTGGATCTGGTTGTGCACCCGTCCATGGACCAGAATGACCCTCTGGTGAGAAGTGCCATTGAGCAGGTCCGTTTCCGGATCTCTAATTCCAGCACAGCAAACAGGCAAGTGGCAGTACCCCATAGGAATCCACAAGGAAACCGCCTGGGTCTTCATATCTCCATCTGTAGCAGTTTCCACACACACCTTTTGTTTATACTCATGTGAGATCAGTGGATTCACTGGTTTAGGAGAAATTTCTAGATTTTTTTTTTTTTAAGATTTTATTTTTTTGAGAGGAAGGGAGCACAACCAGAGGCAGAGGGAGAACTAGGCTCCCTCGCTCCCCGCCTTTGGTGCTCAGCTCAGGTCATCAGGGAGCCTGACATGGGGCTCCATCCCCGGGATCATGATCTTAGCCGAAGGTAGACGTTTAACTGACTGAGCCACCCAGGTGCCCCCAGTTTCTGGATTTTTAAGGAGAAAAAAAAGTTCTAATGTTCTTCATTCTCCTCTGCCTAATGGTGTCCACAGAGCTCTCTCAATCATGGGCCCTGTGAAGTGTGAAGCTCACCCAGTCTCCTAATGGCTCAAAATGAGTCTAGTTGCCTTTCTGCGGTCTTCTCTAATTTTGTTCGTAAACCATCTCACAGTCTGAGAAAACTCAGGGGTGGGAGAAATTCTTAGCTGGGCTTAAACTGGAGGTGGCCAATGGGCAGGCACAGGGCTCCATACAGATTGCAGAGCTTATGTACTTCGAACCAGTTACTGATTAATTTCATATTAGTTCCTGATCTTTGGCACTTTATTTTTAATTACTTATTTTTTTTAGAATTTGTTTATTTTTGAGAGAGAGTGGGCAGGGGTAGAGGCAGAGGGAAAAAGAGAAAGAGAATCTCCAGGAGACTCCCCACTGGGCACAGAACCTGACGTGGGGCTTGATCTCGTGACCCTGGGTCATGACCTGAACCAAAGTCACGAGTTGGATGCTTAACACACTGAGCCACCCCCAGGTGCCCCCGATCTCTGGCATTTCTGAAAGTGTTAGAAGACCCAGCCCATTGGGCTGCCTTACAAAATAGCAACTGCCCTGTAGGTGGGCATGTATACTCTGCGGGTATACAGGGTACTGCAGCCCCTGTCTCCCCCAAATTATCTAGTGACCTGATGCATTTTATTCATTCACATCATCTGCTTGGTTTCTCCAGGCAAGTGAAGTTGAAACTCTAGGGCCAAGTGGCTTCATCTGATTCACCAAGGCAAACCCTTTCCTTTCTCCGAGTCCTCATTCCAACATGCTGTCGATCTTGTATTTGAACTACAGGATTAAAGTACCCCAGCCTCCAGCACCTCAAGAAGTTGAAGAAGAAAGTGAAGGAAAAGAGGGTCCGAGTGGATCAGGAGACTCTGAGCCAAATGCTTCTAAACCAGAAAGCGGACGGGTGAAGAAAACTGATGAGAAAATGGGCATCACCCAGCTGAAAAACTATAACCCTGTCGTAGGTAAAGAAGCAGCTCCTCATCAACGTCCGGTGAGGTGTCATTGGTTGTCTGTATGGTGATGTTTGAGTGACTTGCTGTTCTACCTTGTAGCACTGGGCTGTAGTCCAAAGAATCACTAGCTGGGTCACGTGGGGCTGGTCACATGACCTCCGCTGGCTTCAAAGTCCCCATTTGCACAGTGGGCATGATTCTTGCCCAGCATACCTCACAAGGCTGTCAGGAGACTCAGATGAAACTGGGCTGGATCCTAATGCAAGGAATTAGTCACAAAGATGAATTCCTCTGCTCAGTATCCTTTGGCTGGAATATCCTCTCAGCCACAGAAAACCTCTCTCTCCTGACCTCAAAGCTTCTGATAGTTATAGTCACTGAGGAGTTTGAACGCTTGTATAATTTTCTCAGAGTCTGTTATCTGATGGGGTTGCCTCCGTGGGCCCCCACCGGGCTGCTCTGACATTAACGTGTGCGGGGCAAGTACAGATGGCCAGCGGGGCTTTGCTCCTCCCCTGGCCACAACCATGCATGTTGGCAGAGGAGGGCAGAGGTGACTTGGCAGGCACAAACCATGTCCTGGTGTGGCACACGGCACAGCAGACCTGCGATCCCAGGTAGAAGAGGCAATTTGTGTGACCTCCATCTCTATGTACCCAGTCACAAGAGCATGGCCTGCCTTCAGGCTCTCGTGGTTAGGAAGTGCAGCCTGAGGGAGAGATCCAGGCAGGAGCAGGTGCAGCTCAACAGCACCCAAGGTTGCACAGACAAGACGATGAGTGTGTTCTTCAGGGGGCCATGGCGATGGAGGACAGCCTTCTGGCCACTTGCCCTGGCCCTGCTGCTTCTATGGCTCCTTGTTCTTTGACCTGTCTTCTCTCCTGGGGAAAGCCAAGGAATACTTCATTTGTGTCAACAAAGAAGATGCTTTCAAAGAACCTAATTCAGGGATATTTTGCACAGCCCTATCAAGCCAAGGGGCCCATGTGAAGGTCTGTCAGGCCCTCTACAGTGGCTCCCTTCTCCAACACGCTCCGGCTTCTGTGCTGCTCCCTCCTCCTCCCTTGCTGCACCTGTCATTGTGGCAGCCTGGCAATCCACAGGCCTGCCAGGCACACGCACATCTCTGGCACCTTGCATTTGCTCCGGGGTGCACGTCCCCAGGTGCCTGCATGCCCCCATTCCCACCACCTTGGGGACTTCACTTTTCCTCTAGATGGAATTAACAGTCTTCCTTCCCCTTCCTCACTCTGTTTTCTGCTCCAGCTAATTCATCTGATATTCAGTGTTAGGTATCTTGTTATCGTCTGCCCTTTGCCTTGGAAGGTAAGTTCCATGAGAATAAGAAGGTTTGCTATATCCCTGGCACCTGGGACATAGTGGCACTTTGTAGTCTTCGAGTGGCTTGAACTGAAGTGAATCTGGGAGTTCTTAAGGATTGCCCTTCCCGCTCTCGCCTCAGTTCCAGGACTCGGCCGTTCTCTAGGGTTTCTGCCCAAAATGCCTCGCCTGCGGGCAATACACACGTTTCTGTGGTACCTGATCTACGGGCATCCTGTCACCTACCCGGGGGACAAGCCAGGCCCTGGCAGTTCAAGAAGAATAGGGAGGCAGGAACCAAGCAGGGTGAGAGTCCTGCCCTCCCGAAGTGACCTGGAAGCCTCCTCTGATGCCCCACGCAAGGACTACCAAGAAATAACCCTCATGGAGACCGAAGTGGAGCTCCCCACGGAGAAAGGTAAGGTGCTTCTGAGGCAGGCAGGCAGGCCACAGTGGTGTCCGGAGGGGAATCATGATGCTTCCTTATTCTTATCATCTGAATCAGCTGCATCCCTATGGTGTCCTGATCCAAATAATTTATAACCCAGACTCCCTGAATCTGTGGGTCTCCTGCCTGTCAAGTGGGGTTCTGCCTGAGTTGGTGGCGAGAGGGAATCAGGACCTCCTGGGATAATGTCATGGCACCATTGTGACTGGGACCCTGCCGGCAGCACTGACTCCGATTCTCTCCTAGTTTATGTGGAAGAAGCCTCCTGGAAACGCTATGTCCCTCCCATCCCAATCCACAACGAGTTTGGCTTCGGCTGGGCTCTCGTCAGTGACATTCTCCTCTGCCTGCCCCTCTCCATCTTTGTTCAGATTGTGCAAGTCAGTTACAAGGTACTAATGACTCCTAGGCCTCTTGTGGGGGCCAGTCCCCCAGCTCCAGGCCAGAGAACCTGCATTCACCCAATCAAGGGAAAATACTTCCAGACTTACATTTGTCTGGATACATAGATGCATGGATGGAAGGATAGGTAGGAGGATAGATGGATGGAAGGAAGAAGGGAGGGAAAGATGGGAGGATAGACAGATTAGATGGATGGATAAATGGATAGATGGATAGATGGTTGAGTGGATGGATTGAAGGAAGGAAGGATAGATAGATGATGGAGAGAGATGATGGGATAGATGAATAGATGGGATGGGTAGGTAGGTGAGTAGATGGGTAGATGAATGGGTGGATGGATGAGAAGAAGGAAGGATGGATGGGTAGGGAGGGAGGGAGGGAGGATAGACAGGATGGATAGATAGAGCTAGATGAATGGTTGTCTGGTGGGTCAAGGGAAATACTTGATAGACTTGTTCTTACAGTTAGATCAATCAGATAGATTGAAAGACACAAATAATTGTAACAATAAAGTATGTTTTTAGAAATTTGGCAAATACAGAAAAGGAGAAAGTGGGTTCAGAGACACTGTTGCCCAGAAAAGAGTAGCGTGTGTATTTTCACAATTCTTAAAATGGACCTTGGCCTTGTGGATGAGCTGATCCTGAAAATGACCCCTTAGGTAGACAACCTTGAGGAGTTTCTGAATGACCCTCTGAAGAAGCACACGCTGATCCGCTTTCTGCCCAGGTCCATCCGGCAGCAACTTCTATACAAGAGGTGAGTTCCCCAGAACTGACACAGACTGGCCAAGGGTCCTGGCAGGCTCCTCCAAGTTACGGTTCTGAATGATCGTTCACCAGGAAGAGGAAAGCGTTCTGCCTGCCAGATCACACTGACGTGAGGTTTTCATTAATTCAGCAGCCCTGCAAGCCTTCTGGATAAAGCACAGGAGGAATGAGGTGCAGGCTGATAAATTTTATTACTAACTTCAGGGTTCTTTTAAAGTACAATCTGCTGATAAAGACTGCAAGTGTTGGGGTGGTTTTTCCCTTTTGCTACTTGTACTTTCTAAATCAATCCTCCTATGTAGGATTGATGCTCTGTTGCTCCATTGCCTTGGGTGGGTGGGGGGAAGGGGCTTCTGGGTCTCCACCCAGGGCAGGCCCAAGGCTAGTCCTCCAGGACCCACAAGGTTGAAGGGGGAACCATAAGCGAGTTGCATCCCTTAACCCAGACGCAGACCCTCTGACCACAGCCAAGCTTATGGTGACTGGGACCTCTGTTTTCCAGACGTTATATCTTTTCCGTGGTGGAGAACCTCCAGAGGCTGTGCCACATGGGGCTGCTGCAGTTTGGCCCCACAGAAAAGTTTCAGGATAAAGATCAGGTAATGTCTCTCACGCCTGAATGAATGAGGATCCCGATGGCTCAGCAGTTTCCAGACAGCTGACCTGGCGGTTGTTCTGAGCTCCTCTCCTCACCCGATCTCCATGTCTCTAGGTCTTCGTTTTCTTGAAGAAGAATGCAGTCATTGTTGACACCACCATCTGTGACCCACATTACAACCTGGCCCACAGCAGCCGGCCCTTTGAAAGGCGTCTGTATGTCCTGAACTCCATGCAGGATGTGGAGAACTACTGGTTCGATCTGCAGTGTGTCTGTCTCAACACCCCCTTAGGTACTGTCTGTCTGTGCCAGGCCCCACCATCCCCTGCTTTCCTGCCAGCACTGGGCTTCAGGGCAAGAAGAAACTAGTAGTGGCTGCTGGTTTGCAGACTGCTCTCCAGAGACCTAGCGTGTCCTTGAGGCTCCCTTAGAAAAGAAGGTGGTGAGCTCCAAATGAGGGATCCCAGACACTACCCCAACCCCCGCCCCGCACAGCACCTCCCGTTTAACCCAGAACACTCTGCTTGGTATTGGTCTTTTTTTGCTTCATACATTCAATAGGTGTTTGTCATCTCCTGGGCCTGCCTTCACTCCAGATCCGGAGTGTGCCCAGTGCCCTGGAGGATGTATACAGGGGAGTGAGTGGAGGGTGTTTTACTGGGGTGGTCAGGAGCAGCCTTTCTGAAGACAGACTGAGCTCAAAAGGCGAGGGCCGAGCCCAAGTCAGCAGAACTCAGAGCTAGGGGAGAGCCCTGCAGGCACAGCAACAGCGAGAGTGCTGTTGGAGAAACAGAGGAGGCTGGTGTGGTGGGGAGGAGAATGACAGGTGCCATTGGAGAAGTGAAATGGGGGGCAGCCAGAACTCTGGGGGCTTGGCTGGGCTTGGTACAGGGTTTATTCTAAGCAGGGAGAAGCCATGGGAGCCGTAGGGAAGAAGTGACAAGATCTCTGCAGGTTTTCAAAGTTCGTCATGCCTGCCAGGTGGGGAACGGAGGGGCCAAGAGCAGAAGCAGGGTTGTGATGCTTGTCCCAAAGAGAGATGTCCTCTGGTGACTGTGAAGGGGGGTGGGCAGCTTGGGAGGTATTTTGTTTGTTCTGGGGTTTTGTTTTTTGGTTTTATTTTGTTTTTTGTTGCTGTTGTTGGTTTTGGCAGGGGAGATATTTGGAGGAAGAAATGAGCAGATTTGACCAGCGGGTGGAAAGAGTTGGGTTTGGGGATAAGGCCTTTGCTTGGTCGTCTTCTTGTCCCTGGACTAACCCGTGACCTGTGTTCACCTGGCACTGGCCACACCTGCATCAAGCATCACCTCTTCAAGAGAGCCTTCCCAGCATCTTCATACTGTCTTCTGATTTCCTTCTGAGGATTTCTTGGGCACAGGAAATGTGGCTTCATCCCCCTAGTGTCTCAGAGTGCCTGGTACACCGTCGACATCCCGTAAATGCTGATTGACTAGGTGGAGAGTTTGTGGAGGCCATATATCAACGCTCTGTCCTCTAAGCCAGTTTCCATCTGGTGTCTTCTTGCCACTTCTGTTAAGAGAAGGGATGGTACATCTAATCTGCACCTGGGAGAGGAGCCCTTCTCCCTTCCCTGTCACAGAGCCAAAAGATCAGTCCTGCACTTTGCATTTTGCAAAGCAGGAGTCCCACATTTATTTCGTAGAATTGTTTAGTGCTGGCAGGGTAATGAGCCCTTGTATTTAGAACCTTTAATGTAATGGGTCCAGACAGATTTTAGAACTGTGTGTTTCATAGAGTCCTCTGGAATTCAGTGAGCTAGGCTTTTAACCATTTCAGATTTTTAGAGTGCCCTAATTCCCCTGCATTTTATACCCAGATAAAAATTTGTGAACCAGTATGTTATTTGCACCAGAGTTGTTGAGGCTTGACAACTGGTGAATTTCCATCCCTTTTAAGTGTTCATGAGCAGAAATAGGGGAGGCTCAGAGTCCATTAATCAGGCATCGATTGTCCCTTCGTTCAACAAACATTTGAGGAGGTTCTGCCCCGAGGACTGAGGAAAAGCACCATATATTAAGACGTGAGCATCCTTTAAAGCAGGGGCTCACTGAGCATTAGTGTGTACTAGAAGCATCTGGGAAGCCTGCTAAAATGCAGATTATTGGGCCCTGTCCAGTGCTTTAGATTCAGCAGGCATGGAGATGGTCTAAATCTGCATTTCGAGCACACAGCTAGATCGTGCACAGGAGAAGCATTGCCTTAAGTCCTGGGACCATCTGGCCTTTCAGATGCATGACCTTGGGCCCCCTGAATACCTCTGAGGTTTGCCTCTTCATTTCTAAGCTGGGAACACCACCAACTTCTGAGCTGAAACAAAGCTTGAACACAGTGTCTTCTGTAAACACCAGCTGAGAGGTGTGGGGCATGGGCTCTCCTCATTCCCCCTTTGCCCCCACCCAGACCCAGGTCTGCAGTTGAGTGTGTTAGAAGACTGTCTTTGGTAGCCTGCAAATCACTGTAACCTTCCTTTGGAAGGAACAAGCAACAATTTAGTGTAGTAGTTTATATTCTCTTGCAAGAAACACAATTTTCTTTATTGTGGATTAACAGAACGTAATTTTTCAACTATGTTAATGCCCCTCTTGGGCATGCAGGAAACATCTGGCTGCCTCCCAGACCCCATGGGGTCTGGGGAAACTGACACTGCAATGAGCTGTCTGTCCAGATCCCTGCTGATCCTGACCCTGCAGCCACCGCCAAGTGCCTCATTTCTGTTTACCACTCCCTCCATGCTGGCACATGGGAGTTCTGTAGGTTTCCCTGAAGAAGGAACCCTCGGGGTTCCTGTGCTCACGATTCCTGTTTGGTTCTGCTGTTGGCAACCTGCCTTCCCAGCTTAGCGGGGTTCATCCAGAGCACAAATCCTTCCCTCATGCTCACGCCCCAGTGTTGAACCATCTGACATCTATTATGCATGCGTATAAAGAGTTTCTTCCAGTTTCAGACCCTGTCCCCTGGTTGGGAAGTGGAGTCACAGAGCCATAGCAGTATACTGTCATCAGAGAAGCTTGTGTTTCGTTTCCTAGGTGTGGTACGCTACCCGCGTGTCAGGAAGAACAGCACCCAGGATCACGGCGTTGATGAGGAGGGCAGTCTGCGGAAGGAGCAGGAATGTGCCATCGACAAGCACAACCTGGAGCGCAAGTGTGCCATGATGGAGTACAACACGTGTGTCCTGGCCCCTCCACACACCGTCCCCAAGTGTAGGGCTAGGGCTATTCTCATCCATTGGCTCTGGCATTGGATGTCAGGCCAGGAGTGCCCAGGTCTCTGAGGCCAAGGCGCAAATTGATGGCTGTGGACCATATTGTTTAAAAAAAAAAAAAGTTGCCAAAGTTAAAAAACTGGGAATTTATATCAATATCTGGGGTTTTGACAAGTGCTTTGCTTCTATTAGGTATTATTACCAAAAAGGCAAAAGTTAGTGAGAAAAAGCACCCTCACCCATGTCACGGGCTCTCTTTTCAGTTCCCAAGAAGAGCTCTTTCTGTTTACCTCCTGCCTCTTAGGGGGAGCCGTGAGGTGGTGGATGAAGGCTTCATCCCTGGGGATGGGCTGGGAGCTGCTGGGCTCGATTCCAGTTTCTATGGGCACCTAAAGCGCAACTGGATCTGGACCAGCTACATCATCAGCAAGGCCAAGAAGGTAGGCTTCTGGGGAGCAAGGACCACCCATGCCCACGTGTGGTCCCCCCGGGGGGGGGCTACCATAGGTACCCATCCCTCTCACCCTTTCCCAGCTGGCTCACTGATTCTGAACTGGTAAAACCAAAGCTGACCAGAGGCCCCAGTATTTATTTATGTATGTATTGTAGGTATATCAGTCTGGTCTAGCCTATTTTTTTCCAGTGGATTCTAACTGATTCTGTGATATGAACAGGTGTTCCGTTTTAAAGTAGGAACAGAAAGTCCGTGAGACAGAGGTCACACATGAGGGAGTGCCATGTGTGAGAAGCAAGCGGTTGCACAGAAGCAGCCCACCCGCCCTCGGCCTCTCCAGCAGAGACCCGAACACCTCCCTGCATTTAATGCTCTGGGCCCCTGGGGATTCAGCGGAGTCCCCGCTTTATTCCAGCAATGTACTTGCCTTTTAGGAGAACACTACTTCTGAAAATGGGCTCATGGTGAGGCTCCAGACGTTTCTGTCCAAGCGCCCATTACCACTCGGTGCTGGAGGTATGTGTGCAGGAAGTTCACCCCAGAAGCAGAGGGGAGGCCAGCTCAAGCACGTTCCATTTGGCTTCTAGCTTTTGTGGGGCTTATCCCGAGACACTCACCTGCTGTGGTTATTTCTAGGTAGTGGCAGATTGAATATCTGGGGGGAAGCCAGACCAGGATCTGAGCTGTGTGCTGACTGGGAAGAAGAGTTCGAGATTGGCCAAGAGCCCACGCTGGACAGGAACCGAAGAGTGAGGGGCGGGAGAAGCCAGAAACGGAAACGGCTGAGGAAGGACCTCGGAAAGAAGATCAAGAAAAAGAAAAAAGGTTTTGTGATGATCACTTGTATCTGCTAGGCCTTGTCTGTGTATGTCCCAGCTCGGAGACTTGCAGTACTGTCACTGCGGCCAGCATGAGCTCTGCCCTCAGACTTGGGTTTCTGTTTTCCTGCGATGTGTAGGGCCAATTCTGTGTGGTTGCCAATTTAGTCTCCACATGAAACTGGTGAACAAAGCTCTTCAAGCTCTTTATGTGCCATCTCAGTAAACTCCCTCATTGAATTTTCTAACTTAACCTCAACTGGAAAAATTGAAAAATCTTTAGCAGAAATCTTTACCAGATTTAGCCAAAATCCTATTATTCTTTTGGTTTGGCTTTTAATATCTGCCTTATGTTAATCGGGCCACAGTTCAAAGTCATGTCATATTTGTAAATTGGAGGAAAGGTGGGAGGGGGTCAAGCCTGCAGAATCTCTTCGAAGAACCCCTTAGGTGTGTTCACTGCCATTTTGGATTCTTCACCTGAGCAAGTCTTTATAGCAAAGGACAGTGGGAGGACAGTGAGGAGACCAGCGTCTGTTTCTTTGACCACGTTGCATCCTCTGTGTGTGTGTTACAACAGTGATCCGATAGCTCTAGCGCTTTCAGACGAGAACAGAATGTTTAAACGGGAACCTGTTTTCAGTGGTTTATTTGGCTGGTGTTCATGACAAATAGCCTTGTGTCCGTTGGAAAGGCCCCCTTAGCTCAGCCTATCCAGATATGTGTGAGATCGATTTGGCTCACAAAGACCTGAATTTGTAACAAGGCAAAATACAGTGGTGGTGTCCTTTGGCATCCCAAATGTTCTTACCCTACTTTTCTTCTGCCTTAATTTGGAAAAACTTCCTAAACAAACAGTCTCTTGGAATTGGCAGTAGCATATGGTGTTTACCTTGTGAAACTACCATGAGTATCTCCCTGAGGGGAGGAGATGTTGAAAAAACCTAGTGGGTAAGAGCTCACGGTTCAGATCCTTTGTCTGCTACTGACTGGGCTGTGTGACTTTGGGCAAACTGCTGTACTTTGCTGTGTTTCAGATTCCTCAACTACAAAATGGGGATTATAACTGCCTCCTTATAGGGCTAGTGAAAAGTGGTATTTCTTTTAAGTTTATATTTATTCATTTTAGAGAGAGATCAAGAGCAAGCAAGAGAGTGCATTCAGGGGGGAGAGGGGCAGAAGGAGAGGGAAAGGGAGAGAATCCCAAGCAGAGTCTATACTAAATTGAGCCCCAATCGAGCCCCAATGAGGGGCTCAATCCCACAACTCCAAGATCATGACCTGAGCTGAAACTGAGAGTTGGACATTCAGCCAACTGTGCCAGCCAGGTGCTCCACAAGGTAGTTGTGATACGTAAAAAGCTTAAACCAGTGCTTGGCACACAGTAAATATTCCGCAGTGTTGGTGACTGGCACCGCACTGGGTGTTTTATACCCAATCTGGTTTAATCCTTGAGGCAGCCCTGTAGGATATGCCTTATTCCTCCTGTGGTGCCCCAGATTTTGTGCAGCATCTCTGATGTTACTGTGCAAGAGAATGGTGGGGGCCCCAAGCATGCTCCATATGCTTTCAAAGCACCTAGCACCACAGTGGGAAGGATTGAAAATTGGCAGATAACTCACAAGAGGCTGCATTCAGGCTGCCCAGCCTGTCCACATCAAAGAGACACGACTAAAGGAGTAAAAAAAAAAAATCTATCCAGGCCCAAATCTTTTGTGGTTAGTTTATCTGGCTTCTGACACAATGCAATTCTGATAATGGATACCCTTGGTCAGATCTCACTAGCTGAGTAGGAACCCTTCCCCTCTCCAGGGGGACAGCTCCAAACCAGTTGTTAGAGGCTCCTTCTCTTTCTCCCCCTGATATTCTTAGAAGAGTCCCCCCAAGAGAAAAACAGGAGCCTGCGTTACCACGACGAGGCCGACCAGAGTGCCCTGCAGAGGATGACCCGACTGCGCGTCACCTGGTCCATACAGGAAGATGGGCTGCTCATGCTCTGCCGCATTGCCAGCAATGTCCTCAACACCAAGGTATTTGGCCCACCAGGTCCCTCCTCCTTCCCTGCCCACAGCCCTGCCACATGGCTTTCCCTCCCATGGGTTGTCCTCTTCCCCATATGACCCGCCCATGGAGGCTTGTGGTCCCTGGAACATTCCACTTACCTGTTTTCTTTGGCCACTGGGAAGAACATTTCCCAGGATCCTACAAATGAATACTCTCATTTTTGCACATTTCTTTCCAGCCTTCAGCTAAACATACAAATCTTTGCCTGTCTACAAGCTAACCAGCCCCGAGTTTTTCTCTCTCTCTTCACCAGAAGTCTGATACTTTCTGCTCCCCTTCTCCCATCCTCATCTGCCTGAAAAACTCTTCTATTTATCTCTCACAACTGCTTATCCTCTCTGGAAAGGCTTCGGTGATCCTGCCAATTGGAAGGAATTACTGTGTTCTTGCTGCATCCCCCGGGCATGGACTTTTCATGCTGCTTCTTTTGCTTCTGACTCTTCTTGGCTCATTGGAGCGACTGCTCCTTGCAAGGGAGAGAGACTTCTCATTTGTTTTCCAAGCTACAGCCCCTAGCATGGTGCCTACTACATGGCCATCGCTCTGTCACTGTGCACCCAGCCGATGTGGAATGGTGATGGTGGCCTTGGCCTGGCCCACGCCTTCCATGCCCCAGGCCCCCACACTCATCTGTCCCCCTAGCCTGTGTCCCTGAACCCTGGCGGCTAGGGAGGACCTAGCTTCCTAGCTAGCAAATTCTTCCTCTTTCCTCTGATGTCACTGCCTCCAAGAAGGTCCCACAGCCCGAGCCTGAGTTCACTTCCTCACTACATTCCCCAGAGCAGCCTCACTGACTCCTAGGCTGTCTGTTCCCACCATTTTGCACTGTTTAGATCTTCTGAGTTTGCAGCAAGGCTTGGGGAGAGCAATCCAGGTCGGCAAGTGTCTGATCAAGCTGATTCATGGAAGCCACCAGAGAATGAGCTGCCACCATCTAGTGCCAGGCTCCTTCTAGGTAGTCATGCCACCGGTGAGCATGGTTAGGGCAGCTCCATCCAAGCCCAGTTTGTACACCCTGTCCTAAAGCATACCAGCCAAGAGAGGCAGCCCTGGATGCTTTCTGCCTAGCTCATTGGATCCCTTTTTTCTTGACCACTTTGCCCAGATGCTCTCACCACCACCCCCACTCCCTACTAAATTCCAGCCCGATCCCTTCTCCCAGGAACAAGCTGGAAATGATGTGTTGCTGTTCCTAATATTTGTTCCTTGCCTCTGCAATGGGTTTTCATCACAACACTGACAAGAGGGATGTGTCTTCTGCCACCCACCCTCCATGCAGCCAGAGGGGCCAGCAGAGCCCTGCATGGTTCAGGGACAGCAGACCCTCCACTCATCTGCTTACATTTAGACCAGATCCTTGGGCCACCTCATTCTGGGGGGCTCTCAGAAAATAAGCTTGTCATCAAGCCCCTTTCCTGTCTAGACTCTGCCTTCCTCTGTGTTTTGGCCAAAATGTTCTCCTGAGTCTCTAATGAGACTAATTCAGTGCTTATGTTTCTACTAACCTACAGGATGTTTCTGAGCATACATAACATGTACTTAAACCTTTAAAAGTATCTAACTAAATACATCAATGTACGCATAACCTCCACTCCAGACAGTATTACCCAACATTCCCCGAGCACCTGTTACTTTTTAGAAGACACTCTTACTCACTAGACATTGAGGATCTGGCTTATTCTTTGCCCAGCACCTCACTTATGCCAGGCACATCATCAGTGCACTGTAAATGTGAATGAGTAAACACGTGAGGGGCCAGTTTGGAGTAGCTGCTGTGGAAAGAGGTACCATGGAATATACCCTCCCCCTTCCTTCACATTAAGGACCCATAATGCAGACTCTGAGGATACTGATTTTCCATCTTGGCTTGTGTTTGATCCAGGTAAAGGGCCCATTTGTCCCCTGGCAAGTTGTGCGGGACATCTTGCACTCTACTTTTGAAGAGTCTCTGGATAAGACATCTCATTCAGTTGGACGAAGAGCTCGCTACATAGTCAAAAACCCACAAGCCTATCTGAACTATAAGTAAGCCTCATATGAACTTTTCTAACTTTAGGCCAAGGTTCCTCCCATGTGTCTAGTTCATTCTTTACTCTTCTGCCATCCCTTTTGCTTAAGAGTCCACTAGAAAATCCAGAGAGAGCAGTGAGCTGTCCCCTGGCTCACCTATAGCCTGTTTGCAGTGTTGGGGTCCATGATTTTTCCAGGGCCAGACCTGCTTCTGGGTCCTTCCCCATATATGGGGTCATGTAGACTGCAGGCCAGCCTCAAGAAGTAGGTACTGTTCTTCTTTGCTACCCAGGAAGAAACAGGCCATTCAGGCTAGGTGGTTTGTTGAATACATTACATTAGCAGTGTGTGGTCAGGGCCGAGGCATCTGCTGAGTTTTACTACCATTTTTAGTGCTCGGAGCAGCTGTTTACCTCTCTGTGTCAATGGCCCATCACATAGCTAACTCTAGGAAGAAGCTAGACAGGACCAGGGTCATTGCATCAAAGAGCACTGTCCCCAGTAGAACTAGATGTCCCCTCCGTGTCTCCTGATGTGGCTTGGTACGAGTGGGGATGGCAGCTGGCTGGGAGTCACAAAGCATCCTCCTTGGGTTTGTCAGTGGCCAGCAAGGCTGCTTGCCCACCTGTTTCTCACATGGCCAGGGCACAGTGCCATTACCAACACTGTAAGACAACAAGGAGCATCCAAGGGGGCATGGAGGGGACACATGACAGGGTTGGAAAGGACCACTTCACCCAACTGGTTGTTCATGCCATGGGTCAGTAGAAGAGCTTAGCTCTGGCTTGATTCTGAGCCTTGGCCTACGTGCCGTGCCGTCAACCAGGTTGTAGAGAGGAACAGCCCAGCCCTTGATTGCAGAAAAAACTTCTCCAGCCAGGAATTCTCAACCTCAGCACTATTGACATTTGAGGCCAGAAAATTCTTTGTGGCAGGGCCATTCTGTGCCCTGTGGGATATTTAGCAGCCGCCCTGCCTCTACCCACTAGTCGCCACTAGCACCCCACTCCCAGCCATGACAGCCAGACATGTCTCCAAATGTCTGCAGGTGCCAGTGGGTTAGACATAGCAAGGGGCCTTCCTTTGGGGACCACTGGCTCTGGTGCATAGAATCTTAGACTTTTCTATCTAAGGGCTCTGATCACCTGCTCCAAAGTCCTCTTTCAGAGTGGAAACAGGCCCAGAGAGAGGATGTGGGTTGGCTGGGGTGACAGTGCGTTGGCAGTGGAATAAGTTCTGGAACTTGGGCTTCCTGACCCCGCCTGATGCTCTTTCTTGTGTCCTGCAGCATCAGTCAGGGGAAGGGAACATGAGCTGTAGAACCTTGCACAGGGCATGTATCCACTTGGAGGCCATTCCCTCACCTCTGAGCAGGACAATACTACCAATAATAGCCACCCCTGGCCCACCTGCCTCAGCCCCTGGCAGACATGTCACTTTGGGGGCCCCTACACCTTACTGAGCTCTAAAATGGAGCTTGTAAGCTCTTCAGGAAGGTGGAAGCACCCGGTTCATAGGAGCCCTACAGACACTGGTTGCCTCTCCCTCCATTTCTTTTTGGGCAAATCAGGCTCTCCTTATGTCATGGAGAGACAAAGATGTCTGCAGTAGACAAGTAGTTCTTTTGACTAATAACGAACACCAGGGCCTATATGATAATTAAAATTTTTTTTTAAGATTTTTTTTTTTTAATTTATTCATTAGAGACACAGAGAGAGAGGCAGAGACACAGGCAGAGGGAGAAGCAGGCTCCATGCAGGGAGCCTGATGTGGGACTCCATCCCGAGTCTCCAGGATCACGTCCTGGGCTGAAGGAGGCGCTAAACCACTGAGCCACCCGGGCTGCCCAATTTAAAATTTATAGTACATTTTCACATAGGGCATCTCGTTTGGTGCTGGCTAGATACCTGTGAGAGCAGGCAAGCAGGCAGGAGTCACTGTTTTCAGTTTACATGTGGAGAATGGAAGCTCAGAGAAGCCAAAGGTGTGAAGCGTGAGCAATGACAGACCTGACTTGAATCAGGGTTGGCTGACCTGTAATCCTTCATTATTAAGAGCTATAATCACCCAGCAGGTGTGTAAGTAACTCATTCCTCGCAGTTAGCCACAGGCAGACGTATTAGAACAGGAGTCTTCAGATGGTTCTGAACGCAGACATTATTACAACCCCAGACCTCACATTCGTCCTCTCTTTTTGCAGAGTTTGCCTCGCTGAGGTGTACCAGGATAAGGCCCTTGTTGGAGAATTCATGAATCGAAAATGTGACTACGAAGACCCAAAGGTAGGCCCTGCATGGTCATTGGGCTCAGTGTGCCCCGAAGGCAGGACTGTGTACATTCCTCTCTGGTCCTCTGGGTCCCACGGCGTCTCTGCCTGACTTGCAAATACAGATATTTTTCCTGTGAGTCTGGGAAATCAGCTCGTCAATTCTTTGGCTTTGGCCCTCATTTGATGAGGCTGTAGCACCAGATCTTAGAGATTGTTAGAATTTGGCATGCCACTTTGCAATTCTGCAGGGCCTTGAGCATATTTCATTAAAGAAATAGGGCAGCTCTTCAGAAATTTCAAGCAGCTAGACTCCCTGGAAAGCTAGCAGATAGGACAGGATGTGAGTTTTTCCAAGTTCTCTGGGTAGAGAGGTGTGCAGTGGCAAGAGGCTGTGGGGACAGTGTGTGACACACTGTCCTCCCTTCTGGGGCTTGGGAGAGAGATGGTGGTGTAGGAGTGAGGGCCAGCAGCATGTTTCTTGCCCCAAATCCCTGGGCAGAGTGGTGAGTGTCTGTCACTTCTTCCCAGGTGGACTCATTGGGCTGGGGAGGCAGGGAGGCAGAGGAGGCCATGCTTCTCAGTCCGTGTTTCTGGGAAGTCACTGCTATGGGAGTTTATTACAAGATTTTCCTTGATGTGTCAGTGAAACTTCTCCTCAGGGAGAGAAAGGGCTTTAACATCTCATTCTCCCACGTTGAAAGGTTTGTGCCAGTGAGTTTAAAGAATTTGTGGAGAAGCTCAAAGAGAAGTTCAGTTCTGCTCTAAAGGATCCCAACCTTGAAATCCCAGACACACTCCAGGAGCTGTTTGCCAGGTAAGGTTCTTCTGGGAAGCTTCTGTGTGATCCTTGTGGAGCAAGAGGAAAAGTCACTGGCCACAGGCATCTCCCTGTGTCAGTAGTTCCATGGCCTTGGAGCTAACCCTGCTATGTCCCCTGACCTTGAACCACCTCACCTTCTCTCACAAGAGACATGAAAATGGGGAGGCCACCACCATCCCGAGCACCCTGCCGGGCATTCCCGTTCCTTCTCCCATAGAGGCCCTGCTGCTGGCCTAATCCAGGCCTCCACAAGTGATTGGTGTGCTCTTGCCAAGATTGCTCACTTGACATATGAAGAAACTCCAAGATAGAAGTGGCTCACCCAAAGCCATGGTGCTTGTGAGCCACAGGGCCAGAATTTGAACTTCTGTGGTGGGTCTGACTTCAGAGCCCCAGCTCTTTCCAGGAAGAACACACTTGGATTTGAGCATAGAACCCAAGAGATGTTAAAAGCTTGAGTTCTATGAACCAGGCCTGTTTCCACTGCTTAATCCAAATATGAATCCTGTTTTACCACCCTCATCGAGACGGTCCCTCTGGCCACTGGATTTCTGCATCTCTTCCTGTAGAGGTGACTTTCATCAATCGGTTCCTGTTTGGGAACCATACAATACAGTTGTAGTTAGCCCTCCACATGTCAGTCAGAGATCTCCTTCTTTGAGTCATCCAACAAATAATTCATGTTGTACCCGCATATGCCAGGCCTAGGGAGCGATATGTAGTCCTTCTCGGAGTTGACACTTGCTTCTGTTTTTTGTTTTGTGTGTGTGTGTGTTTGCAGCAGACTGTTCGCTAGAACTCCCAAATGATATGGTTTATGTTCAGTAAGTGATTCAAATGACCCGTTTACCCATTTGTGACTTATAGCCCCACCTAGTCTCAGTAAATTTATAGGGCAACTTTTAGTTATAAAAAAATATAGTTAAAATAAAGATTATTTTCAAGAGTTCATGAATCATCTGGAGGAAAGAAGTTCCATCCAGTTGTAACGATTTAACACTAAACTTGATCTTGAACATCCTGGCAGGCCAAACAAAAAGAAATAGATTCAACTGCTTTAAAAATAGTTCATATTATGAAAAGGTGCTTTTTTCCTTATCCCTAAATTTTAAGAATTTACTGTTGCCAAGATGAATTTTGATTTTAGAATTATAGAAAACAAAGAAATGTCTTACAAGTAAATAGCCATGTGTTTTTAAAAGTGAGTTCTATGATTTCTCAAATCTATTTGTCTGGCTGGCTGTGTAGCATGATGGCTAGCACATTGGGACTTCTCTTGTATTTGTTTGGTTAGAGTACAAGGAAGCAGCATTACTTGAAGCTCAAAAATGCAGATGGGGAAATAATCTGCTACCTAATACAACTGCTGTCTTTTTTTTTTAAGATTTTTTATTTATAAAAAGAAAAAAAGATTTTTTATTTATTCATGAGAGACACAGAGAGAAAGAGAGAGAGAGGCAGAGACACAGGCAGAGGGAGAAGCAGGCTCCATGCAGGGAGCCTGACGCGGGACTCGATCCCAGGATTCCAGGATCACACCCTGGGCCGAAGGCAGGTGCTGAACCGCTGAGCCACCCGGGGATCCCCAACCGCTCTTTTCTGAGTACTTTCTTCTAGACCTCTTTCTCATGCTTGTTTTTAATCAGACTGAACCCACAATTTTAGATCCCCTTCCCTTAACAATTAACAGCAGCTCTCTGCCAATAAACACTTTCCTGTATTGTTTCCTAATTGTCAGTAAATGATCATTTTGTATTTCCTCAGCCCTCATTTTAACAACACACTCATTTGATGAGCAGAACATGGTATTTTCTCATTGTAATTGACACGTACATGTTTGAATTTTAATGAGTTTTACATTTCCTCCAACACTTTAGCCAGTAAATGGCCATGTTGGGCAAGCATCTACTTGGTTACTAGAGGTCTGCCGTGTTCCACTGACACGCTCGTCTTTTCATTCCTTACACAGATACCGAGTTTTGGCGATTGGAGATGAAAAGGATCTAACCAGGAAAGAGGATGAACTTAATAGGTAAGCACTGATTTACCAACTGACTTTCCCTCAGCTGGTTGATCGGGGCTGCCTGTGGCCCAGCATGGGTGCCACCCAGGGCCACATCTAGCCTGCCCGCCGTCTTTGAAAATAAAGTTGTACTAGAGCATAGCCACGCCTGACCCATGTGTCATCTGTGCCACTTCCATCCTATAGCATCAGGATTGAGTGGTTACAACAGAGACCACACAGCCCATGAAGACCCCAAAATCTTTATTATCTGGCCATTTCCAAGAGAACCTTGCCAACCCTAGCCTCACCTATCAGTGGCCTAGCCTTAAGGCCTGTTGAGGAAAGGATTTGAATTCCCAGCCCATGACTTTCCACACAAAGCTCTGGTTAGAAAGCTCAGCTGTCTTTTTCTTCGTTGGATAACCAATATTCAGTTCAGTTTTAGCTCTGTATTTCAGTGAGAAGTTTCTTTGGAGAAAAACTTTTTAAGATGGACCGTGTGGCTGGGACAGTCAATAAAGTATGCAACTCTTAATCTCACAGCCGGTTAGATAGGCTGAAAAACTCTCAGCACTAACGACATTTTTTCAGTTGACAAACCTGTTTCCAGGGTATGGCACCCCTTATCCACTAAATGGAAATGTTTTTCCCTGCAAAAATTGACCAGTTGGTAAAACCACCATTTGTTTTGTTCTGGTTTGTGAATAGCTTGGGCACTCGGGTCACTTTTGTGGGCTCAGATGCTTTTTCTAAATGAGAACCACATCCGCCAAGTATGAGCGGTACCCACAGCCCACAGCCTCATGTGCTCTGCTGCCCACCCCACTGTCTTTCAGCGTGGATGACATCCACTTCCTGGTGCTCCAGAACCTGATCCAGAGCACACTGGCCCTCTCGGAAAGCCAGATGGAGTCCTGCCGGTCATTCCAGGTGGGCGGCGGGGATCCAGTGGCAGCTTCACAGCAGCACCATGGGGCTTGGGCCATCAGAGGCGGGAGCCGAAGGACGCTCTCACTTCTTAGCTGTGCAGTCTTGTGGGGATGGGAATGATCTCCCCTGAGCCTCCCACCCTGACCCTTCTTTCATCTTCCAAGTGTGGGGACAGGATCCAGTGACCTCCAAAAATCCCTCCCAGGCTGAGGTTCAGAGTCTCATGTTAATGCAGAAAAGGAGGCAGAAGAGGAAGTGAGCCGTGGCAGAGCTGAGGGAGTGAATGACCCATACAGCTTATCTTCAGTCAGAACTTACACGTGTTGAGCTGTTTTGATCACTGGAGATCACAGAGCGGGAAAGCTCCCTTTCTGTGGGTCCTGGGCTTATCTTTCCCCTGAGAACGCGTCACAACTATCAGAATATATTGCTGCTTTATCTTGGCCGAGTGAGGGTGGGAGGGAGGAAGGCAGTTCCCATTTAACCCTGTCCTCAGCCTGGGGAAGTGACAGACACAGGAACTTGCATTTCAGAGCGTGAAGAAGCAGGTGCCCAAGGTCTCACCCCACTCTCCCTCAAACCTGTGTCTGTGTGGCTCCAGGGCCCCAGCAGACAGGTGCTGAGGAGGGCCTGTACTCGCCCCCTCACCGGTACCCATGCCTCCCTTATTTCTAATGATCACATCGTTTAGCCCACAGGCCCCCAGCCCCAGCCCCAGAGATTGCAGAGCCTGACACATATGCTGCGGGTCCCCAAGCACTCTGGTGCAAGGGGTCCGCAGAGCACCCTGGGGGAGGTGGCAAGGTGTAGACCCAGCTGGGGCACTGCCTCTGTTCTTCAGGTGCTGCTGATTATTTTGGCCACAAAGGAGGTGAGGAGGACTAGGGGGAAATGGTGCAATCTAAAGGAAGTCGGTAGCCAGGTGTGACCCTCGTGCTTCAGAGCACCACCCTAGCCTGCGGCCTTGTATAGCAGTGGCCAGGCCTCTGCCAACCCAAGACTGAGTGTGTATGTGTCATCTTTGAATTTGTCACCATGAGGTACAGTTGCTTGTCCAGCAGTGATGACATCTGGGCCCAGTCTAGCGGGAGGGTCCCCAGTCGTCCCGCTCTTGCTACCCTTGGTATCCTGGAGCATTTGGACCCGGCTTGCTCACGCGAAGTGTGCGTGTTCAGGGCGGGAGGCTGATAGTGGTGCCTTGCCCCCTCCTCTCCATGCCCAAAGCCTATGTGAGCCTGAACGTGCCAGAGAACAAGATTGGAACAGGGTGGGGTCGGGCAGAGGTCCCACAGAGACAGCCCCTAGTCTGGCACCTAGCTCTATTCTGTTGGACCTGAGCTTGTTTAAAAAAAAAAAATTTTTTTTTTTAACTTACTGCCAGCATTGCCCATAAAAATCCCAATTTTCAACTTTACCTGTGACCATGGAGGGACCTTTTGGCTGTCCTGCCCAGCCGGATTCGAGTCAGACAGGACCTGGAGATCAGTCCGACTGCTTGTCACAAGAGAAAGCTCAGCCCCAAAGTTAATGGCAAAAGCCAGGTCCCTGGCATCTCTGCCAGTGCCTCGCCCCCTGCATCATGCTGCTGCTTATCCTTCCTCCAGTTCCATTTCCAGCTGATGTCTGAGCTCTGGTTGGGGGGGCAGTCACTGGCCTCATCTCTCTCCTTGACCCCCAGGGGTGTGGGAAGCTGCATAAGAGAGCACCCAGGCCACAGCAGGTGGCAGGATACTTCTTTAGTGACCTCCCCACCTGGCACTGAGCACTGGAAGGCCATCAGGGACAAGGTCAGGCCATATATAGGATCCCACTAGGCTCCCTGCAACCCCAAGTTTCCAGGAGATGCACTGCAGCACAGTGGGTGGAAATCTGGTGGGCTGGACCACAGTCACTCACTCTGTACATGTGGTCGGAGCATTCCGGGGCCATGCGTGCAGTTGTTGGGGGAATACGCCCATCTTGTCATCATCTTAGAGAAGAGCTGAAGACACAAGGCTTTCCACGAAGCTGGATCCCAGCTTCCACTTCCCTCAGGGGAAGGAATGAGTAGGATGGTCCCTCTCCAGCCTCTTTTCCCTCTGCCCCTGCCAGTGCTTCCTCCTTTAGGCCTGTGCACCACTGCGATGTGGAAGCTCTCAAGAGAGAAATCATGATGGTGTGCAGGCCTCCTACTGACAAGACCCAGTGTGTGCCCAGACCCCTTCCAGCTCCAGGAGAACACACCCCAGCACCCCGTCTGACCACCGCTTTGGCTCCCTATCCCATGTCCCTCTGCAGTAGCGCAGTGGTGAGGTCACTGAGCTCAAGGACAAGGCCTTGCTCTGTTCTTGGGCCCCAGCCCTGCCCAGCAGTATAGGCTCAGAAGATCCCTTGAAGTCAGTATACCTCTGTCTTCTCCTCTGTCCATGGCTCTGGGGCCAATGCAGCAGAGAACCTTCCAAGCCTAAAATTCTCACACCATGACCGCATGTTTTCCTGGCCAGCGCTTTTGAGGAGACAGATCTAGCAGGAACCTTCCTATGGTGTGGTGGATGCTAGACATTCACTCTTGGGTAGGCTGTCTGAGCCAGTGCTTTTCAGAAACTGGAATCATTGGGACTCTGCTGGCCCCACAGTACTTGGAGCTGCTCTTCCTCTGGGCAGAGTCCAATCTGAGCCATGGAGCCAGGGTGGTATGGCCAGCAGGAGGAGCCTCTGCGACGGGCCAGACATTGCCTTCTACATTTGTGCTAGGTGCTGGGTGCCGTGTGCCACTGCTGTGGCAGTGGTAGACCATTGCTTCTGTGTTTCTGTGGGACTTCCTTTCTTGTGGGAGAGAAACAATGAGTAAGCGAATGAGGTCATTTCAGGTAGAGAGTTACGATGGAGAAAATAAAACAGGTTCCTATAATACAGTTGACTGCAGAGGAGCAAGATGGAGGAGGATTTGCTTTTTGAGGGGATATATTTGAGCTGAGAGCTGAATGTTGAGGAGTCAGCCTTACAAAAATTGAGGGAAGGTACTTTCCAAGGAATGGGAGCTGCAAACGTAAGGCCTCCATGGTGGGAAGGCCTTGGCTCTTTCAGAAAAAGTAAGGAGGCCGGAGAGGCCAGAGTGGTAGGCAGGGTCCCACTCCCTGGAGTCCTTGTCAGGCGTAGCAAGGACTGGGTGTTCCATCTACAGAGGGGAGCAGTGTGTGGGCTGATAGAAGCACCCGAGGCTTACTTTGGCTGGGTGGCTAAAGGACAGGTTGGGGGCCGGTGGCACATGGGGACGTAGGAGAGCAGTTAGCTGGAGGCTACAGTGAGGAACAATGGTGTAGGCAGCATAAAGCAGATGTGTTTGGGAGCATTTTATGCAGGCACAGCCAACCAGGCCTACTGATGGGCTGGGCAAGGGCTAGGGACGCAAATGGTAGCAGAGGTGATTCTGCATTGACTCCCACTGCCTTTTTATCCAAGGCACAGGCGTGGGGTGCCAAGCCATCCCATGTCGCCAGCTGCCTGTCCTTCTCTGTGGTGTCTGACCTGTGATGTGGGGGTGGAGGTTGATGGTCGGATTGCTGGCTTCCTCCAGGCCCTCCCGCCCGCATCCCCAGGAGTCTGCTCCAGCCTCCCAGCCCCTTGCCCCCATCAGTCCCTCCTGTGCACATGATCAGCTATAGCTTTTGTGCACTCACATATTCTGCTCCTCCCCCACCCCCAGCTGCTGGAGAGCCTTGCTCACCCATGGACTTGCTGTGTTGCAGACTTTCCGCCTGTACCGCGAGTATAAGGACCACATTCTCGTGAGGGTCTTCATGGAATGTCAAAAAAGGAGCTTGGTCAACCGGCGCCGCGTCAACCACATGCTGGGCCCAAAGAAAAACCGGGCTCTGCCCTTCGTGCCGATGTCCTACCAGTTGTCCCAGACCTACTACAGGTGAGCCCTTCGGCTGGGGCTGGGGCTGGGGCTGGGGCAAGGCAGGGCTCCAGATCAGAGGCTGGGCCACACCTTTGCTGCAAAGAGTAGCGCGTGGGAGCGCAAGGAACGGGATGTCGCTCTTCCTCAGAGAGCGTAGGGCTCAGCCTCCCAGGCTACAGGTGTAGTGCACAGCTTCTGGAACCAATGTCTTCATCAACATCTGTGCTGCCTGCTCAGGAATAAGAGCAGGGTTCGAGGTGGTTTGTGTCAGGACATTTACCATTCTACAGGTACTGTGTTTCCCTTCTAACATGCTAATTAGCCCAGCGAAAGACACAGCGTCCTGGTCAGGCCTCACCGGCTGTTCTCACAGCTCAGAGCCACAGCAAGCCGTGGCTTGCAGGCTTACATGCTTCAGTTCGAAGCCATTCCATATTTTCCAGATGCCTTCTGCAGGCACCAGGTGTCTTGAGTGGTGGTTTGGGATGCTGCCACTCTCCATAGCGCCCCCAACAGGTGCACTCCTCACAGCGTGGCCTCACGCTAGCAGCTGGCATGGCCGGCCTCTGTTACCTGCTTGGCATTTTATGCCACCAGTCTGCTTGACCACACGGAGGGCAAGTCTGTGAAAAGTGTTCCAGGAGTTTGGCCTTGGCTGGCTGCATCCTTGTCAGTCCTCAGATCTACACCGAAGCTGTGGTCAGAAACAGAACAGCAAAATGGGGAGTGGGGGGTGGGGGTGGGTAGGCTTATGTATCCCTTTGCCTGTGACTCCAGACACTGGCACCTTTCTCAGAGGCCCCTCCCAAGTGAGGCTCAGTCTCCTTGGCCTCCCTGGGACATAGCCTGCTATGAGCTATGGGCTGGGAAGCACAAGATGTGAGTCTTAAAAAAAAAAAGAAGATGTGAGTCTAGGTCCGACAAGGCCATTTGACCTTGACCTTAACCATTTCTCCCCTGCAACATTCTTGTCTCTAAGCCAGGGGGTGGCATTCACGTCCAGTAGTCCTGGGT
This sequence comes from Vulpes vulpes, assembly GCF_048418805.1. NCBI lineage: Eukaryota > Metazoa > Chordata > Mammalia > Carnivora > Canidae > Vulpes > Vulpes vulpes. The sequence goes on from NC_132782.1 coordinate 93,923,189, forward strand.
CTTTCCCTGGGGCCCAGACCCAGTTACAGGGTTGTGGGAAGTCACACTCTTGGACAGAAGCCAGGGCTGAACTCCGCAGTCGCCTCACAGAGACAGTGACATGGACACACACAGGTCCTGTCATCTCTACACGGGTTCAGGGCTTGCCTTGGCTAAAGATGATCATCACAAAAAATGCACTCGTCTTCCCCAGTTTGGCTCCTGTCTGTAGAAAATGCCTGTGAGGCACTACGTATTAAGGCTAGGTGCAAAGACAGGGCCCCGCCGTGAAGGTGCTCAGGTGAGCAGGGAGGACATGCACAGTTAGATTGAAACGTGGCGCCATTTGAGGCAGAAAAGAAGGCTTCGGGGGAAGCTGGGATGGTCGGATTTGAACGCAAAGATCTGCAGGGCCCGTAGCCCTTCCACAGGAAGGCCTCCCACAATCTGTCCTCACTTTGGACCTTACCACCTTTTTGTCCACGCAGGATTTTTATGTGGAGATTTCCAAGCACTGTTTGCACAGAATCATTCCAGTTTTTCAGTAAAATCCTGGCTGCCGGCAAGTTGGACCAGCCTGATACCTTCTCCTTCAAAGACGAAGATAATAGCAAGTCTTCCAATGACCTGGTAGCATTTTCTCTGGATAGCCCTGGAGGACACTGTGTGGCCGCCCTGACGCTTTTCTCCTTGGGCCTCATTTCCGTGGATGTGCAGATCCCGGAACAGATTGTTGTGGTGGACAGCTCCATGGTGGAGAACGAGGTCATGAAGAGGTGAGGGCGGAGGTGTCAGCAGGCACCGCTGGGGGCCTCGGGCACTGTGTGTCCTATGGTGTCTGCAGTTTTATTCATTCTGTCATCAGGTCTTTTTTCTTTTTCTTTTTTTTTTTAATATTTTATTTATTTGAGAGAGAGAGAGAGCACAAACGGGGAGGGGTGGAGGAAGAGGGAGAAGCAGACTCCCCCTGAGCAGGGAGCCCGATGCAGGGCTCGATCCCAGGATCATGACCTGAGCTGAAACCAGACGCTTAACCAACTGAGCATCCAGGCACCTCTAGTGTTTATTCATTCAACAAACATGTGCTGCATCTGCCTGTGTCGTGTCTAGCACTGTGTGGCATCTAGCACATAAGATGGCAGGGTGTTAGCAGTGCCACTGGGAGTTCTCAGGACAGGACCTCAGATCTGAGGGCTAGGGACTTCAGCACTGTGTCCAGTCCAATGCTTCGTGCTGGTGCCTTCAGGAGCAGGGGGAGCCAGAGGAGGGGTAAGGCTGGAAGGTGGCTTTGGCAGAGGTTCCTGGAGGGCTTAATAGCTAAGCTGGGATTTAGTGGAAAAGCAGACATTTTTTTGTATAGAAACTGGGAAGGGTTTCCAGGCAAAAGGAACAGCCGTTGCAAAAGCATAGGTAGGTGAACAGGGGTGAAGGTGATCAGAGGAGATGAGTCTGGAGCAGCAGTCCACGCTGCCCTTCACAGCCAGATGCCTGGGGTGGCAGGAAAGAGTCCATAGCGACCACAGGCCATTGCTGAAGCCAGACTGCAGTGTTTTTTTCTCCTAGTTTGGGGAAGGACGGGGGCTTAGACGAGGATGACGATGAGGAGGAAGACTTGGACGAAGGCTCGGGGGGCAAGCGCCGGGCCATCGAGGTGAAAGCCCGCCAGGCTTCCCACACCAACTACCTGCTGATGCGGGGCTACTGTGCACCAGGCATCGTCAGCACCCGCAACCTCAACCCCAACGACAGCATTGTGGTGAACTCCTGCCAGGTGAAGTTCCGGCTCCGCCGCACCCCCACGCCCACCCGGCTCTGGCCCACCGGTGAGTGTCGCCCCCCTGCCATCGGCGCCCCAAGCCACTGGCCCCTGCAGACTGGGGCTGGACTGGGGCTGGGATGGAACCCAAGCCCCTCCCCTCCCAGGCCTTGGTCTTCTGGTCCTTGCCCCACTGCCATGTGCAGAAGTGTGCCACCGTCAGGGGTGGGCATGTAAGGAGAAGCATCTGGCCCCCCCACCCCCCGCCGGCCCTGGCCTGCTCACCAGGGCAGCCTGTCCGCTGTTGCTGGTTCCCTCCGGGGCTTTTGAAGTATGACTTTTGACCTCTTGTCTTGAAAGACAAGTCTTTGGCTTATGTTCATTATCTACACCTCCTTTATTTCCATTCTTTACACTCTTTTTAGCTTGTCTTTGAATTACCTCTGACTCTAAATATCTTACTTAAGCCTTGCTTTCCCATACCCCGAAAGTGAGAAGGTCTCTCCTCTCTCTTCGTAAAGTAAGGATATTCAGGCCCCTTCCCATCCCTATGCTTCTCTTCCCCCTTCCCACCCCCTTCCTGCCTCTGCCTTCCCAAACTCCTTCCCCTGCTGAGGTACATGGTGTTTTGTTTACTTTCTGTTTCAAAACCCCAGTTATTCTGTGCTCTGCCTGGAGTTTGACTCGGGCCAAGCCTGTGACCGTGGTCTTAGCAGAGCCAGGTTTTATAGGAGGCAACACATACCAGCCCTGGCTACTGGAAGTTAACATGGGGAGCATAGAGCGGGGTTCCCGGGTGTCCTGACACATAAGCACCAGCAAGGCAAGGCCTAGGGCAGGCCAAATTCAGGACCCCTGTCTAGAGCTCCGGGCAGTGCTTCTCAGACTCCAGTCCCATTATCTTGCCCTTCAGTTTGAATCTTGAGCAAGAGAACAGTCCTGGCGCCCCTGAGAATCCCCACCACCAGGGGGCCTCACCCTATCTTCCCAGAAGGTGACCCCTCACTGTTGGGGTGTGGTTGGTTGGTGTTGGAGCACGTCCTGTCTTGATGTTGCTTGTGCTCCAGCCTGGCTGATAGTGGCCCTCCTCGTCTTCACAGTCCCTTGTCTGGAAGAGCTGCCCATGGGCATCTCCAGCCTCCCTGACTCCTTCACCAGGCTGATTAAGAGCCAGGAGGATCCCTGCAGCCTGGAAGAGTTTGTCCACCAGGTGGAGCTGTGCGGCTATGAGCCCGGAGACGTGTGTGCCGTCTTGGAAGTCCACGGGGTCATTGCAGCCACAGGGTGCTTTGGGGTGGACAGAGTGGAGCTGAGCAAATGGTTCTCCGCCTTTGAGAGGACAGATGCTGAGCGCACCAGGACCTTCACGGACTACGTCCAGGTGAGCCGTGTTCTCAGGTCACATGGGGTAACCCACACAGAAGTTACAGCTCACTGGCCAGATGCACCCTGCAGAGGGCTTGGTTTGGGGCACATAGCATAATTAAATTCGTTGCCAAGATTAAAGACAGGGAATTGTGCATAAAACCCAGCTTTTCTGGAATGTTTGAAGGTTTGGCACACTGGACCCCATTTCCTCAGCACTGGGATGGAGCCAAGTAAGGCCTCTGACTCCCAGATATCCTGCACCTGGCCCCTCATTTCTCCCCACTGTCCCCACCTGGGTCCATTTTCACTGGGGACCCTTGAACCCAGAGAACGTCGTAACAGATGGACCCTTTAAATTGAGTGCCTGGGGACCCGACTCACCTTCCTGAGCATTATCCATAGTTGGAAGCAGTGGAATACATGTCACTTATTAGTAATGTCACAGAACTGCCTGCCCTGCAGTGTTCGTGGAGGAGGAGAACACATACCAACGTTTCTGGTTTCCAGACAAGTGTTCATGAGCACAGGACATGAGTAGGGTTGTCACTACTGTCCATGTAGTGGTGTTCCATCACTCCTGTAACCAGAGGTGCCTCTGGAGCCCTGGAAAGCAAGCCAGGACGGGTTGGGTAGCTCCCTGTGTTCCCTGCTGCCCAGTCCAGGTGGCGAATGCTTACAGCGAACCCTCCCCAGAACTGCATTACCTGGCAAGGAGGAGTCCCAATTCCAGGATGTGAACTGGGGCAAATTTCTCAAATCCTGACTTACGGGTTTTTAATGTAGGAATGAAAAGAGAGTTGGCAGTGCACCCACATGAGGCCCCCTGCATTGGTACACAGCCCCCGTGTGTCTCCCACTCTTCCTAGGATCTCTTGGAGCATCACCAGGTCCTGGAAGTAGGTGGCAACACTACTCGGTTGGTGGCCATGGGCTCTGCCCGGCCCTGGCTGCTGCACTCAGTGCGGCCGAAAAGCAAAGAGGAACATGTGTACCCACCAAGAGAAGACCCCCGGGTCCAACCCCAAGACAGGCCTGCCAGAAAGGACAGCCCCTCTGAGAGGCACTCCCAGGGCCCCCAGAGCACCAAAAGGCGTGCCAGCTGGACGAACAGTGATGTGGCCAGTCAGGGCAGCGGTCCTGACCCTGAGAGCACCCTGAAGCCCCCTGCCAAGAGGCCCACGCTCCAGGATGTGCGCTTGGCCCCCAGCCCCGGGCCCAGAGCAGAAGAAGAGCCAGAACCCCCGGCGTCTGCTCTGCCAGCAGCTCCCAGAGACGCCTATGTGGAGGAGCTTCCCCTGGGAGCACCAGAACCTGGGCAGGAGGACCAAGAGGATACCGGAGAACCCAGGCTTCCAGGCCAGGAGCAGCTGAGCTGTCAGGGCCAGTTCCCAGAAGGATCCGAAGACCCCAGAGGTACCGAGCAAACCTTGTTCCCTTCTCCCCCTCGCCCCACCTGCCCATCCTCTGTCCTCTATCCTCAGGCCGACACTGGGAACCTACCACTGGCCACACAAGGCTGTTCACTCCAGCCTCACCTAGCCTCACAGGTCTTGCCTATTTCCACTTAACTGTTTCCACTAGAGGGCTTCAGGGACGCCTGAGTAGGCCTGTGAATGACAAGCATGGGTTCTGGAAAGCACTGTTGGATGAAGGCACTTGTGTAAGGGCGCAGCAGCCAGAGCGGGGGGCATCGCACCTCCTGTCGGGATTGGCAGGCGTGCAGGAATGGAAACCTCCCGTGTTCCTCTCCTGCGGCGTGAACACTGGCCTCTTCACGTAGTTTCTAGAGCTGTCTTTGTTTCCTTGGGGGTGTTTTCCTTAGGGGTTTATCCACACAGCTCTGTGGCCAGGGCTCCTGGGTGGAAGAGGAGGTGCTCACTTGCCCCCACTCGGGGCCCTGGGAACAAGCCCCCCGCCCCGACCCTTGCACACCTGGACACAGCCCTGTTTTGTTCTAGGCGCACTGGCTTCAGCCCCAGGGGCCTGCTGCGGGGGACGGGGCTGGGGCTCTGTGAGGAAGGAGCTTGCTGTCCCATTGTTCGTGGCTTTAGCCCCAGAGCCAGGAGTACGTGTCGCAGGAATGGAGGAGAAAGATATGGGCTCCCACCTCTTAGGTCTCATGTCCTTTGCCTCTCTGTCAGGTTTGGCTGAGAGTTCTGTGGCCGGTAGCCTCTCCCAGACGACATGGGAAAAGTGAGTGTGTACCCAGATCCAGGCGGCCGGGTGCGGGTGTGAGGGTGGGAATCTGTCCCCAGGGTCCCAGTAGGGAGCACCACAGGGAGATCTTCCACAGTCGGGTGCAGTGGTTCTTGGCCTGGGGACCTGGAAACGTGTGGGACTTTGGTTGTCCCACTGGCTGGTGGAACAAGGCAGGAGCTACTTGCGGATTGTGAGTGAGGGCCAGAGGTGCAGACTTGTGTGGTGTGGGGGTCCATCTGGAACCATGGGCTTCATGGGAGCCTTCCTGGTGCGGGGGCGCCTCCTACACATGTGCATGTGTCCCTCCACGGGCCCCATCACAGTGGCCAGAGCCAGGTGTCCAGCTGGTCCTGGGCCCCTCCCATGCCTGGACCCCGTGGCAGACCAGTCACTGGGGATAAGGCGGGGACTGCTGTATAAGATACAGAAGTAGAGCTTCTACGTGCACATCTCTGTGAGCTTGGCCTGATGAGGAGTCAGCCACTGCCCTGGGTCCCAGCTGGAGCTGGTAAATCCAGAAATCAGCTCTTCTCCCTCCCCTGCCAGCAAGGGGTCCTGTGGGGGACGTTGGCACATCACGGCCTTGATTAAGGCTGAGTGTGAGTGGGTCTCCTGAGCCGGTGACCCTGGGCCCTGGGGTTGGGACCTGTCATTCTGGATGGGAAGGAAGAAGTGGACGAGCAGAAGGTAACCGGCCCCCAGCCCCAAGACATAGGCCAGGTGCCGACTGCCCAGAGCTCGGCATCCCGTCTCTGGAGTGGGGGACCGAGCCTGCCCCCCCACATGCCACCCCTGCAGGGACTGCGAGAGCATCTCGTTCATCGCCCGCCCGTGGCGCATCGTGGACGGCCACCTGAACATACCAGTGTGCAAGGGCATGATGGAGGCCTTGCTCTATCACATCATGAGCAGGCCCGGCATTCCCGAGAGCTGCCTGCTGCAGCACTACCAGGGCGTCCTGCAGCCCGTCGCCGTGCTGGAGCTGCTCCAGGTGCGGCTGGGCTGGCCTGGGCTGGGGCAGGCCTCCTACCGCGACTCCCTCCTCCTCGGCCCCTGCTTCAGCCTCAGGTTCAGCCTCAGGGCTTGGGGGGCAGACTGTCAGGAAATTCCTAGCTTCGGCCTGAGGGTGCCACAGGCTTAGCCCCAGAGAGCCGGGCAGCTCCCATGAATCCCTTAGTTCCTTCATCTCCCTGCTCAGACTTGGCCAGAGGGGTGAGCTCCCTGTCCCCCGAGGCTGCCAGGCTGACCACAATGAGCCCCACACCTGTCTTCCCTCCTCCTGCCTCTGGCTTCTGCCCTGTTAGCACTTACTGGCTCCCACCCTGCACCTCAGCACTCTCCCCTGTGCCCCGCAACCCCCGCCCTTGTCCTGGGCTTCCTGCAGCTGCCAGGGTGGGACGGAGGACGCAGGCTGCGAGTGCGCCCGTCACCCTGGGTGTTCCCTTTCTCTAGGGGCTGGAATCCCTAGGCTGCATTAAGAAGTGCTCGCTGAGAAGGCACACAGCCGTCTCTCTCTTCTCCAAGCCCCGGGTCCTGGAGGCCCAGGAGCCCTCCAGCCCGAGCGAGAGCCCCACCGTGTTCTACGAGCCCACGCTGGACTGCACCCTGCGGCTGGGCCGTGTGTTCCCCCATGAGATCAACTGGAACAAGTGGGTCCACTTATGAGGCACGTGCGGTCACCACGACCCCTTCCTGCGGAGGGAGTGACCCCGGGGGGCTCGTGTGCTGCACCCCGCCTGGTGCACAGAGACAGGTCTGTGCCAAGCCTCTGGCCTGGAACTTAGAAGAGGGCCACCTGTCTGCCTGCTCTGGGGTCCTTCCCAGACTGAGGGCCCTACCCGTTCCCACTGGGAGCTTTGTAAGGAAGGCTTGGGTCCCTGCTCTCCCTCTCCTCTCTCGTTCCCAGGGCCTCTTAGCTGTGGCTGCAGGCATGGATCCCACTCTCCCATCGCTGCCTGCCTTCTCTGTGGAACTGGGGTTGTGGTGAGTTTGAGAGGCTCTAGCAGGCTTGGCCTCCAAGGGCCTCCACCGTTGGGAACAGAGCTGCCTGCCTGGGGGCCCCTGTGCCTTCCAGATGGACCTCAGCGTTGTCATCCTTTGGCCCGTGAGGGGTTGTGAGCTTGCATTGCTTGCCCCTCGCATTACAGATTCTTGCCACCATGGCAGGAAGCCCAAGGGCCCCAAGTGGCAGGGCCTCATGTAGGGTGTGTTACAGAACAGGGGCCATGTGTCTTGCCACCCAGGGCCCCAACCGGGACTGACTGCTCTCTAGGCAGGACATCTGCCCCTGAGGCTGGAACTGAGGCACCCAGAGGGGAGCCTGGGGCTCCCTTGTTTACCTGGCAAGACACCCGTGAGGCCTCCAGCGGGGGGGTGGGCATCTTTCCCGCTGGCTGGAGTGGAGCAGCCATGCGGGCCTGGGGTTGGTTTGTTCTTTTCACTTCTTTTCTCTTTAAACAAATACCTTGCATGTATTTATTTATTTTGTAATTAAAGTGAAGTAAAATGCATTTAGTTTGGTGTGTTTTCCTAAAGAATCGCTGATCCCCTGGGGGAGTCCCTGCTTTCAGCTGCAGGATGGCTGAAAGGAATCAGTGCTCCCAGTAAAACCACAGGAAGAGGGGGCCAGTCGGGGCCAGTTGGTCCCAGCCCGCCCTGGGCACAGCCGCACTGCCCGCCTCTGCTCCACAGCCCTTCCTCCTCCGCCGTGGGGCCCAGGCCTGTGTCTCCACGGAGAAGCTCGCGTGGGTGTGCCACGCAGGGCCAGGCCGGCAGGTCCCCGGGGTCACAATGATCTGGGTTGGGCAATGGAAGTTCTCTTTAGCCCTCCCCTCCCCCCACTCCCTTTCTTTTTCTTCCCTCCCTCTCTCTCTCTCTCTCTCTCTGTCTTTCTCTTCATCCCTCCCTTCTTTTCTTTCTTCTTCCTTTCCTATATGTATGTTAGCTGCCGACACTTTTTAAAAATTGGACATTTCACATATTTTAAAAATTTAAACTTCTAACTTCTTAAAACCTGGAGAGATCCAGCAACACCACACAGGGCAGTGGGGGGTGGGGAATGTGGGACGTGCCCCCTCCACCGTCAGGTCTGCCCTGGTCCAGCCTCATGCCCACCAGCTTCTACCCCCGACAAAAGCAGCCCACCTGCGCATGTTTGACCTCAGGGCCCCGTGTTTCTGTCCCGAGACCAGACTCTGGGGTGATGGGGGGCAGGACGGAACACATGATGGAGAGTCTGAGAATGAGCTCCAGCACAGCCACGACCTGGCCAAGTCTTACCATCATTTTTTTTCTCTCTCTCATTTTTACTCAAGTATAAAAAGAATAGAGTTGGGGGGGGGGGTTGAGATCAGATAGAAGAAGGAGTGTTCTCTGCTTTATGAACAGAAAATACTTTACAGATGCCAATTGTTTGGGAACCTGTCAAGCAGTGGAAGAAAGGTAGGTTACAGACACCCAGTCTCGACAACTCACATCTCCGAGCCTTGCTTTTCCCATCTGAAAAATGGGGATGAACTACCACCCTCACGGGAGGACCAGAGGCACTGAAGAATACCAAGCGCAGGCATGGTTGATCTGGTCTGTCCCTGCACATGAGGGTTGATTTGGGCCTGTATTCGGGAGATTGGGACATAGGGACGAGGGAGGCAGTCCTTCAGTGGACAGATGGGCTTCTGTGATCATGGCTCCACATTCCACAGGCAGCCATTCTGTGCAAGGGGGACCTGTTCTCTCCCTCCTCCTGCCCACCTGTGCATCTGTCCACATCTGTTTGTCCATCCACCCACCCATCCATCCATTCACCCACCACCCATCGTCTATCCATCTGTCTGTCCATCCATCCGTCCATCCATCCGTCTACCCAACCATCTGGAAAACAAGTGTGTATGAAGGGTAGGAAAGAATTCACATTTAGACTGAATCCCAAACAAAAGGCAGGGAGAATGAGCAGGGACACCAACCGCAGAGGCGCACACCCCATTCACCCTAGCCTGCCACTCATAGGAGGCTGGAACTGTAGGGCCTGGACACCTGTGGCTCTGTGCTTCGTGTCCTGTTCCTCCAGCCAACTCTTTCTCTTTCCCTAAAGATTTGTTTATTTATTCATGAGAGACACAGAGACACAGGCAGAGGGAGAAACAGGCTCCATGCAGGGAGACTGACACGGGACTCGATCCTGGGGCCCCAGTACCACACCCCGGGCTGAAGGCAGGCGCTAAACCGCTGAGCTGGTTTATTCCAGCTGGGCATTCCCAGCCAGGTCTTTTGGTTCTTCTTCCTTTCAACTTACATCAGTGACGTGGTAATGCATTCTCTTTAAAACGCTTAGTACAGGTAAGACTTAAACCTCCAGGCTCCTTTCCCCTTAAGACCTTTTTCTTTGCATTTACACACATGTAATGTAAGGAAACATGGGCCTGATGCCATTTTTACATCAAATGTCCCACTGATGAAGCTCCCTGGGCTCCCCCAGCAGTGTCCCTGGCGTGCATGCATCAGCACATGGAGAGCCACCTCCCCCTCACCGGCAGGTGTGTCAGCACAGATGCTTGAATTTATTCCCTCCTTTTCCTGACGGTGGACACCACTGTTCCTGGTTCCCCCCACCCCGCTCAGCATCCTCCTCTGCCTTCTGAGCCTCCACCTCCCTCCTGTCTTGCATCCTCTCAGATCTTGCACCCTCCTGCCTGCTGCTGGGCCTCCTCCTGGTCCCCCTGCTCCCCTTCCTGCCTCCTTTCTGACCTGGGCTGAGAGTGGTCTCCACCCTCTGACTTCCCCTGACTCCCCAGCCTTCCCTTGGGCCCTTGACCCGCTTCTGCCAGGGATTTTCCAGTTGTGCACGTAGGTGTGGGGGTATGTGTGGATGTGGATCTGTGTACAGACCTGTATGTGTGTATACGCGCTGCCCGTCTGAGACACTGCCCGTCTGTGTGTGCACGCGTGACCTCCCTGCTTACTGACATCTCCCCACCCCCACCACCCAGTGCCCTGTGCACATCCAGCCACCCAACCAGAAGTCAGCCCTTGTTGAATTAAAATAGGGGCCTGTCAGTTCGCCTTGTGTCCTCATCACCATACTCCCGCTGCAAGGGGTCGCTCTGACCACTGTCTAGGGCCACCCGTATAAGCCACCTGACGCAGCCCTTGGCAGATGAGAGTGTAGAGCACAGAGCTGGAGGGCGCTGCCCGCGGGGACGCCTCGGCCAGGTTCCAGCGGTCACCAGCAGGTGGCAGCAGCAGCCCAACGGCTCTGGTCGCGGCTGGTTCACTTGCTCTCCCGGTGTCCGGTGTCCGCAGCAACCTGTCCAGCTTCGCTGTTGAGATCAGGAAAAACTTGCTGGGACTGGGCCAGGGGGAGCGGTTGACTCGTCCACAGAAATGACGATAAAGCAATAACAACGCTCTCTGAGCACTCGCCGTGTGCCCGACACCATTCTTGGCCCTTTACACAGATTAACTCCTGCCGCGCTGCTCAGTATGCCCATTTGTGTTTGAAGGAACTGAGGCACAGAGAGAGAAAGTAAGTAACTTCTGCAAGTTGGCAGCGGGTGGGTGGATGTGCTGGCATGCCAGCTCAGGCCGTGCAGCCCCAAAGCCTTCCCCCTCACGCCACTTGCCAGAGGCGGGGTTTGCTCTGGGGTGAGCAGCTGGCGTTACGCTAGGAGGAGACCCCTTAAACTGCAGAATGAGAAGGTTTCTTCCCTGGGGCCACCAATGTTAAAAGAAAATCCCTCAGATCCATTGCCACTAGGGATGGGGGAAAGACCCCTTCCTGCCCCATGGTGTGAGGAATGGGAGAGGTCCCTTTGCTCCATATAGACTGGCAAGGAGGCCCCAGTCTTCACCTCTGTGTCCCATTATCAGGCATTTCCAGGTCCGGGGCAGGTGGCTCCCTCCTGGGCCCAGTCCCCTCCTTCCTCTCTGCCTGCTGCCTTATTACTGATTGACTCACACATCCATCCATCCAGCATTTGCTGAGCACCTGCTATGTGCCAGGCACTGTTCTGGGCTCTGAGACACAGCAGCAAATAAAACAGACAAAACCCCCGTGCTAGCGGGATCGACAGTAAACCCGACAAATCCGTAAGAGACCTAAGTTAGAGCTTAATATTATGAGGGAGAAAAAAACAAAACTAAATGAGTGGGGTGTGGTGGTTTTGAATGAGGGGCCCCGCGGAGGTCCTGCAGAGCTGACTCCTCTTGTTATCCTTTCGTGGCTTGATGTTTCCTGACTGTTACCTCTTCCTCCTGTTCTCCAGGTGTGATGGGCTCCCGGGAGGCAGGTTGCACGTGTTCACTGCTCTGTCTTTCCTGTCCCTGGTTCTCTGATGATGCTCCTGGGCGGCTGCCCTGGAAATGTGCCACACATGGTGCCAGCAGCCAGTCCCCACACCCAGTCCCAAGTGGGAGAGCGGAAGAGGCTTCCCCTCCAACAGGGAATCCTAGAGGAAGACACCCAGCTCTGCTTCCTTGTGTGTGGGCCTCAACCTGGGTGAGCCATTCCTCCCAGACACAGAGTTCCTCCCAGCAAGCCCAGGGGCTGGTGGCTGCCCCCACTTTAGGAGGAGGAAATTGAGGCTCAGAGACATCAGGCAGCCGGCTGCCCAAGGTCATTCATGAGAAGGGATGGAGCCTGGTCCCCTAGCCCCTTTGAATGTGGTCCTTCCTCAGGTTGGGAGGAGAGTCCTCCTTATGCTAGGACACTTCCCGCCGCAGGTGACACAAACCCATCTCGGACCCACTTAAGCAAAAAGGGGAAACTCGCAGCTGATCAGCCCAGTCAGGACAGGCTGGGTTATGCGGTGCTAACAAACAGCCCCCAGCCCTCGGTGGGTTACAACAGGGATTTATCTCTTGGTCATGATACACGTCCATCTTGGGTAAACCAGAGGCTCTGCTCTCTGCATCGCCTCACGCCAGGACCCAGGCTAATGGAGCAACCACCAGCTCATCTGTCACAGTGCACGGTGGCAGAGAGGAACAACACTCCAGAGGACATCACGATGGTCAGGTACCTGCTCTGGTTCAGAAGTGAGACTTAGCACTTCTGCTGACAACCCCCTGGCTAATCCCGGGGGGAGAGGGGGGACAGAAGACGAAGAGCTGCAAATATTTGGTGAACAGCATAATGACTTCCACACTCATGTACCTCAAAAGTCCAGGGGGATATAGTTTCAGGCATGGCTGGATCCAGGAGCTCAAGAGATATTACCAGGAATCTATCTCCATTCTCAGCTCTGCATTCTTATATGTTGGCCTCCTCCCAGGTGAGCTGTTCTTTCCTGGTGCCCACAACCCCAGGCTAGTCCATCCCTACCACTGAGCAGTCCCAGCAGAAAGAGCGCATGGACCGGTTCAGGTCATGTGTAGGTCTCAGAACCAGTGGTGTGGCTGGGGGCGGGGGTGCGCAGAATGCTCTGTCAGCCACTCCCAGCTGCCCCACAACGATGCTGCACGGACAGAAGCAGCAGGCACCTCATGGGCGTTTGCTAAGACTTTGTTCCCTCTTAACCTTGGCCCCTTTCAGCAGAGCAAGGGGAGGAAGAGCTGCATTTGGGGTCAGGAGACTGGAGTTCATGTTCTGGGATCTTTAATCTGTTACGTGACCTCAGGCAAGCAAGCCCCTGCCCGTTGTGCCCCTTCACTTCATTTGTCACACGGACAGCCCTGCCCTCTCAGCCCCTGCAGATGGGAGAGAGCTGGCCCAGGAGTAGAACGTGGCTTCCATGCACCTGGCGTTGCTAACCATCCTCCTGAGTCTTAGGAGACTCATTAGCAATTCTAGCCTGGACTCTGGGGGGCCAAAGATCCACCTTCCCCATCTCCAGGCTCTCCTCTCCGTCGTCACACCTCCAGGCCCAGCTCAAGTTCTTCCTTCCGCCCAAAGAGCTGGTGCAGCTAACAACTCTGATTCCTTTTTCAAGGTCCCAACAAACACCACCTCCTCCCTGAAGCCCACCAGCCCCTCCCGATGCCCCTCGGGGCTCCCATGAGTGACATGACATGCTGGGGCTGGCTCGGAATAGCCAGGAGAGCTGATGACACACATCTCCTCCCAATCACACTTGAGTTGTCAGGTTGGTAGCTCGAAATGGGCCATGGTGGAAGTGTCTACACCGTGGAGGGAAAGCACACACAACACACTACAAATAGGGCTTGAGTGCCTTCTACGTGCCGGGCTGGAGGGAGGGCAGTGAACAAAATAGAGGACATTGTTGCCCTCATGGAACATCTGTTTGACTTACGAGCTTGGTATCTAGCAGCTGTTTCCACCTGTCCATCAGCGCTCTCCCTTCTCGCCTTTCATTCTCCATCTATCCATCTGTCCGCCCACCAATGCAACCACGGGTCCCTCTGTCATCCACCCACCACCTCCTGCTAATCCACCCTCCCAGGAAGGCCAGCTCTTGCCTCCGTTTTGCACCTTGCAGATGAGCTGAGTCCCCTACAGAGATGGAAGTGATGGGTCCTCATGTCTGGTCCAGGCCAGAGCCCCCCACCAAGCCCCAGGCCTGGCATCAGCGTCCCGGGTGTCCCCTCCCCTGTGCCCCGGCCCAGAGCTCCGTGCACGGAAGAGCTGAGCTCCCTCCCCCAGGGAGCCGGCGGTTCAGGTGGCCTCTGGAAACCACTGCCCCCAAGAGGATGTGGAAACCACAGCACACCTTGGCCCAGTGTCCCCAGAGTGACGGTGGGGGATGGTGAGAGCTGCTCCCTTGTGCAAGAGCTCCCATGTCAGACTCAAGCTCCCATCTGAGCCTCACTCTGGTCCCAAGTCAACAGCCCCACAGTTGAAACCATCAATGTTCTAGAACTTTCAGCACCAAGGACTCTCTCAGGGACTTCCCCCCAACCACCCCATTTTACAGATGAATCACAGTGAGGCTTTTGGCAGGACTGACTTCCACCAACTTGTAGCTCAGACTCACCCAAGAGGAGAGACAAACCAGAGCTTTCTCCTTCAGGTCCTGCCCGGCAGCCTGGCCTCCTGGGAGAAAGATGGGCCAAGGCAGTTCCAGGCCAGGGTGGGGATGCCCCCTGGGGCTCCGAGAGCGAGAGCTTTGGGCTGGCTCAATTGGATTCTCTGCCTCCTTGACCCTGCTTCCTGGTCTTGAAAAAAAACGCCTGTGAAGGTGAGCACGCTGATAGGGAAGACAGTCTAGGTTCTTGTTTTGTTTTGTTTTGTTTCGTTTTTTTTAAGTAGGAGCTGCATGCAACCCGTTAGCACTGAGGTCTAGCTCCTGTCCAAAGCTGATGTTCGGTTAGGCACCTTCAAATGTGGCTAAGATGTATTTTCTTAGCTTTTAATTCACATTTGAACAGACTCTCTGGGAAGTCGTCAACAAGGGGCACCTGGGTGGCTCAGTTGGTTAAACGTCTGCCTTTGGCTCAGGTCATCCCACCCCAGAGCCCTGGGATGGAGCCTGGCATCGGGCTCCCTGCTTAGCAGGGAGCCTGCTTCTCCCTTTTCTCTCCCTCTGCCACTCCCCCTTCTTGTGCTCTATCTCGCTATCTCTGTCTCTCTCTCTCTCTGAAATAAATAAAATCTTAAAAAAAAATCTTCAGCAGAAACTTAACTCCTCCCTAATGCCTGGGGATGAGCAAATAAGATGCCAGAGGCACGGAGCGCTGGGTCATCGCCGCTGATTCCTTCTGGCCCCTCCCCCACCACGAGTGCCAAAGGAGGTCTCTTCCCCCCAACCAACGTACCCCAGAACCCCACACAGGGTCTGGGCACGTACTTGTACCCGAGAAGTATTTATTGGGTGCATAGAGGGAATAACCAAGTGAGCAACAGGAACCAGAAAAAGAAATCTTGGCTGGTGGGGGCTGTTCCTAAGAGACGGGCTGACTTGAAGCCTGGAAACCCCCCGGGGTGCCCATCTGCAGGACGGGCAGCCCACTGGCGGGCGCCCAAGCCCAGGCTGGTTTCTCACCCCCGCCCACCTCCAGCACAAGCCTTGATCTGGGCCCCAGAAGGAAGAAAGCTGCATTTATTGAGGGTCTGCTCTGCTGCAGCCTGTACAGTGGGTGACCTCGCCGATTTCTCCCCAAGGTGCGTCATGCCACCTGCCACCCCAACACCGAGTCCATACAGGAAACTCCAGCCCAGAGAAGGGAAGCGGCTTGCCCAAGTTGGCTCAGTTGGGATCCACGCCTAGGTCCACAGGCCCCACAAACCTTTCTGCAACCCAGGGTCACAGTGAACTCACCCCAACCTCTTCCCCTCCCCCTGAGGAATGAAAAGGCTCCTGGAGGCAGGATCTGCAGGGCTGGGACTGGTGCCCATTGCAGGTGGTGCCCTGGTCTATGCAGGCCCTGTGGGCAACACTGGACCAGCCTCTCAGCATGTGACCTGAGGGCTGCCCCTTGTCTGGAAAGGAGGGAGGCAGGCATCGTGTGCACACAGTGCCAGTAACACACACTTCTCACATTTGTGCACACAGGGAGCTCCTGTAGACACAGACACAGGTGGCCTTGGGCACATGGTATCACCACGGGCATGCTCCATGTCCACGGGCACATGTGTTGCTCACACACACAGACACACCGGTGTGCACCTGGGTCACACATGCACACTGTCAACCAGGCTCAGGGGCCCTATCTTCACCGCACAGCCCCAGGGACCCCATCTCTGGCTCAGGACCCAGTGGCTCAACCAGCTCTGGACAGCCCGTCAGCCTCACTCGCTGGCCTGGGGCCCAGGTCCCTCAGGTGGAGGGGCCATGACCACCCACTGGCGGAGGTAGCTCCTGGGGGGCCCTTCATCCCCAGCACTGGTGAAGTCACACTCCACAGGGCTCCCACAGTCCGAGCCCGCGAAGCCACTGTCGAAAGTGTCCATATCCAGGCCGGCGGGAGGTGAGCCCGCTTCACTGTCCGATGCCCCTCGGGGTGGCCTGCCGCTCCAGGGCAGCCCCGGAGTCCAACCTGCCTCGTCCTCCAGGGGCAGCTGTAGCCTGTCGAGGAGGCTGCCCGGGGGGCCTCCCAGCCCGGCGAGGCCACCGGTTGAGACGCAGCCACAGGATAGGACCGTAGTCCCTGTGTCCAAGAGCGGATCCTCAGTGCTGGAGCCGGGCTCCAGGCTGGCATCCAAGTTCAGGGCTGGGTAGCCGTCAGCCCCACAGGTGCAGGACCACGCACACGGCCCCTCTGTGTCTGCCACGGTCACCGTGTCAATGGACACAACGCCGTATGGCCGGTCCCTCTCCTGGCTATAAGCTGAGCCACCCACGCTGCTGGCAGTGGAGGGGCCTGGGACCCAGAAGCCCCCCAGCTCGGGCCCCCCGTCGGCTTCCAGCAGGTCCAAGGGCTCCGGCAGCTGCGTGGACTCCAGCCCCTTGCTGGCGCTCTGTGCAGGGCAGCAGTAGTACAGCTCCAGGGAGGAGAGCGCCTCGGGGCTCCGGGGGCCCAGCTCCAGGCTGGAGGCGGTGAAGCGTGCACCCACCCATTTCTGTGAGGGAGGAAGGGGGGACAGTCATGACGGGATGGGTGCAAGGAGGGTATGGACAGACACAGAGACACCACGAGGGGAAAAAGAGAGTGCCAGGGGTCAGAACCGTGGTGCGCCCTTATCCAGGGACGCTCCTCACCACTGTCCCTCTGTCCACCTGCAGGAGGAGCCACAGCCCTCCGTAGCCTGCCCGACAATCCATGCTCAGTGGCCTGGGGTCTGCATAGGGCCTGGGTCGGGGGCCAAGCTTCCTGAGCTTATAGGGACATAGGGGGCGGGAGGGCCTGAGCTCTGGGTGACAGAACCACCACTGGCCCCCTGTTTCATTTCCTCTGGGACAGTCCTTGGAAACTAACATCCTCCTGCTGGTGTCCCCACCAGAGTGGACACTTGGCAGGGGCAGTAGCCTCAACTAATCCTTCTGGTCACAGCTGTATCCCTGGGGGCTCACAGGGTGCCTCAGTTTGTAGGTACCCAATAAATGTTTATTGACCAAATGAACACGAGGAGTCAATCAGTGACAAGCCACTTAGAAAGGCCTCCATGTGCTTGGTGGGTAAGGGATGTGAGGCGACAGCGGCCCCCGCGCCCTTGCTGGCCAGGGGTCCCAATCATGACACAGGTCCCCATCTGACAGTCTCAGGCAGTGAAACCCCCTGAGAACCAGAATCCCCCTCGTTTTGAGCCTAGTGCCTCAGAAAATATCTGAGGGCAGAGACGTCTGGGTGGCTCAGTGGTCGAGCATCTGCCTTCAGCTCATGGCGCGATCCCGAGGTCCTGGGATCGAGTCCCGCATTGAGCTCCCTGCAGGGAGCTGCTTCTCCCTCTGCCTGTGTCTCTCATGAATAAATAAATAAAATCTTTAAAAAAAGAAAAGAAAACATCTCAGGACCCCGATGAGGCCCCCCATCTGCCAGCAGCGCCCACTCCACAGGCTGTAGTGAGGAGCAGATGCGTTCACATCTCTGACGCTCCCCGCAGCGTGCCAGGCACCCGGTCCGTGAGCATCGGGGAAGTAAACACCAGATCGTTGTGGTCTCTGAGCTTCCGAAACGGTACAGAGGAAGCAGGAAAGTCTCTCTCCCGGGGAGGGGGGGTCCAGGCTGCTCCCCTGCTCCCCGCTCTGAGCCTCCGTCTCCCCAGGGTGCCCTGTGGATGATGGAGCAGCTCCTCCCTGGGGGGCGGGGGGCGATCAGGGTGGAAGGGGCAGAAGGCAGAGGGCGCTCGGTGCAGCGCCGGGCAGACAGCAGGAGCTCAGCCGGGCTCTGGTCCGCGTTTCCTGACATCCAGGCTCGGCTGGAGTGGGCGGGCTGCCCCCTCCCCTGGCCCCACCAGTCACCACATCCTCTCTGCGGCGGGCCCTCCCACGCTGGGTGGGTGTTGAGCGGTAAATGGGCACAGACAACCGTGGGTGCCGGCGGGTGATGGGTGGTTGGGGCTCGGCAGGGGCGTAGTTTGCAGGTGGGGCCATCCACACCCTTCCCAGAACCTGCTCCGTCTCTACCTCCCTCCCAGGGCTTCTGACAAAGGACCAGGAGGCCGGTCTGTGGCTCCAGCGACCACCCGGCCCGCCCCCTCCCCCAAACGACGACGTCCGGTTGGGAGACGCTGCCTGATTCTGTGTCATTCTTATGCCAGTTCTGCCCCCACCCGGATTATTTCCTGCACTTTGCAGGTGCGGAGCCCGGAGGCCAGGCTGGGGCCTGCAGGGTGCGGCTGGGGTCCTGGGGCGGTGGAGCTCAGCTCCCAGAGGGCAGAGGCTCCGCGGGCGCGGCAGGGGCGGGCGGGCACTCACCTTGAAGTCCCCGCTGTGGCCCACGTAGAGGGGCTGGAAGAACTTCTGCGGGCTGGGCACCTGCCCCCACACCTTCTTCCACAGCCTGGGGGGTGGAGACAAGGTGAGCCCTCACCGTCCCCGCAGGGGGAGCAGCCTGCACCCCCCCAGCTCAGGGGCTCCCCAGCTTTGTCCTGCAGGAGACTCGGCCCCTCCCAAAG
The DNA here is from genome assembly GCF_048418805.1 of Vulpes vulpes. NCBI lineage: Eukaryota > Metazoa > Chordata > Mammalia > Carnivora > Canidae > Vulpes > Vulpes vulpes. The sequence goes on from NC_132782.1 coordinate 93,941,938, forward strand.
CTCACCCATGCACCTCCCTCCCACCCCTCTGCCCCGGGGCCTCAGTTTCCACATCCCTAAAATGGGGGCAGCAAGTCTGGTGAGGGTGCCTGGGGGTTGAGTGCTTGGCTGCCTGTTCCGTGCTGAGCCTCAACTTCCTCCTCTACAACTGAGGATGAGCAGACAGCCAGTTCCACGGGGGCCGTCTGCACAGCACCCCAGGACCTCGACAGCGCCCCGTGATACTCATTATCATTCGGATCGCTCTCCCTCCCCCTCTAGCCTCTCTGCCTCGTCTTTGCCAAAACCTCTGAATGAAGATGAACAAATTGTGCTGATCCCCTCCCCTCCCCCCACCCCACCCCACACACCCCCTTCCCAGGGCTCAGCAAACCCTGGCTGCAGCGCTTGCCTCCAGGGGAGCTTTAGGTTATCATTTTAATCAGTGGCAACATTCAGCAGAAACCCGGTATATAAATGGATGAAAGCAAGAGCCCTGGTTGGAGCAGAAGGGCGGGGGTGGCAGGGTGTAGAGGATCACACCAACCCTTTGCCACCACCACCGCCCCCACCTCGTGCCCCTTGGGACTCAAAGCATAAAATTCGCTGGACAAGATCATAGCCCAGGTCCCTGTCCTGAGCACGGGCTCAAAATCTACTGCCTCGCTTCAGAGCTGCGCAGCCTCGGGCAAGCTCTCTGAAAACTCCGCAGCCCTTGGCCTTCCCCTGTCGCCCAGGGGAGGGGAGTACCAGATGTCCAGCTCATGAGGTTGGGTGGGCGCCCTGCACGGTGCCCGGTAAACAGGAGCTGTTTCCCATCACCGTCATCGCCATTATCAGTGTCTCGACGCCAGGTTGTGTTCCCCCAACCCTGGGCGGCCCCAGAGAGGCTTGTGGCCCAGCCCCACCCGCTCCCTGCCTCCCTGCCTCCCTGCCTCCCTGGCTCACCTCCAAGGCAGGTGGATCTTCAGGCCTAAGAAGACGAGGATGGGGAGTATGATGACCAGGAGGAGGTAGAGCAGGTACGTGTGCTGGCTTCCCTTTATCTCTGGGAGGGAACAGACACTGGGTAACGTGGAACCAACCTCTAACCAGACGCCACGTGGGGCGGGTGCAGTGGGCACGGGGTCCGGGCAGGTGCCTTGCAGTGAGGTGGTCTGGGTTCCTGCTCCCACCCCCACCCCAGGCAAGTGACACTCCAACCCTCTGGGCCTCCGTGTTCCCACCCGCAAAATGGAGATGGTCGTGCACGGAGTTAGGAGGAGCAGCAAGCGCCCCGCTGGGAGTCACGCCTACCTTCCGGCTGGGTGTGAAAGGTGACAGAGTCACTCCACTCGCTCCAGGTCCCCTGGAAGTTGGAGCCGGGCTGGGGCCCTGCGCGCACCTGGAGCTCGTAGCTCGAGTCACCCTGGAACTCCAAGGGGAGGAGAGAGACGCTTCTCGAGTCCACGGAGATCAGCTTTCTCCCCGGGCTCTGCCGGCACAGGGAGAGGACGCCGGGTCAGGACCAGCCAGGCCAGCCCCCGCCTCCAGCAGAAGCACCACGAAGGGGTCGCGCGTCCCCTGCCAAGTCCCCACTCCCGCCACAGGACCCAGGCTCAGCTTGAGTCGTGGCCACTCGGGTGTGGGAGGTTCAGAGCCACGTGCGCCGCCTGAACCTCGTTTCTCTCTGACCGACCCCAGCTCTCCCCTCACTGTCCCGGCTGGGGCCCTGCCCTGCGAGGACCTGGATGGTCCCGGGAGCAGGATGGCCCCTCCTGGGAATCTTTAACCAACAGCATTCCAGACAGTGGACACTTTGTGGACTGTCCCTCTGTGCACCTTCTCAAGAGCGGGCATTTCTGGAAGCCTTCGACCACAGGCATCTCAGCCGTGGATACCTCTGGAAGTCTTCCACAGGGGACATTCCAAACAGCCGCATGTATGAAATGCTTCAACTGGGCCCGCCCTGAAGGATGGATCATTCTAGAAGTCTTTGGCCACGACTGTTCTGAATTGGGGGACACTGGGGAACTCTCCACTGCTCTAAACAGGAGGCTGGGGATCCCTGGGTGGCTCAGCAGTTTAGCGCCTGCCTTTGGCTCAGGGTGAAATCCTGGAGTCCACAGGATCCCCTGCAGGGAGCCTGCTTCTCCCTCTGCCTGTGTCTCTGCCTCTCTCTCTCTCTCCCTCTCTGTGTCTCTTATGAATAAATAAATAAAATATTAAAAAAACAACAACAACAACAAGGAGGCTTCTAGAAGCCTTCACCTTGGAAACAGTGGTCCCTCTAACACTGGACTGTCTTCACCTGGAGGTCTTCACCTGTGACCGTTCTAAGGCAGGTGGGAAGGCTCCAGATCACCCCATTTCTGAAACTTGGTCTACTGAGACTGTTCGGGACTCCAGGTGGAATCTGAGGAAGTGACACCCCCTTCCTCTCTGGCAAGCTGATCCAGGAACCAGGGGCAGGAAGGAAAGACTTTTAAGGGGCCTCCTACCCCAGGCGTGGGAGGGTGGACAGCTAGGGAAGGTGCAGGGGGGCGGGGGGCTTCCACCCTCCGTGGATCCTTGGTTCCATTCTCTGCTCTGAGTCACCAGCTCACCCGTGTCTCTGACCCCCCTCCGCACCACCAGCGCCCCGGATGCTCAGCACTGCATGCTGTCTCTCACCCCCTCCCCACCAGGTCTCCCCGAGCCTCACCAGAGCCCAGGAGCGCCCCTGCTTCCTGTACCGTAGCTCATACTGCAGCTTGCCCTTCAGCGCGTAGGAATTGTAACTGGAGCTCCAGGAGATGTTATAATGTCCCGAGAAGGTCACAGTCACGTTGAAAGGGGGGGACGGCTTGACTTGAAGGAAAAAGCCAGAAAGATAAGGAGTGAGATGGGGCAGCAGCTGAGAAGGATGTGGTGGCAGGAAATGCCCCTATGCCCTGACCCCCTGGATCAGAACCCGGGAGGGACTCTGGTCGAGGTAGCCGCTTTCTCCAAGCCTCGGTTGGTTCATCGGAGAAATGAGAAGTTGAGACCACACTGGACCTGCAGCCCTATAGGGGCAGGGCTGGGGGGTGTAACAGAAGTGGGTGAGGCAGGTTTGGGGTCTGAGGACGCGTAAGAGGGATGCCACCACTCAGGCTGGGCGGGACAGCAGACCAGGGTGGCCAGAGAAGAGCAACCTGGAATCCCAAATAGGGGGAAGCTCTCTCAAACATTAAAGTTAGCTCGAGGGGTGCCTGAGTGGGTGAAGCATCTGCCTTCAGCTCAGGTCCTGGGGTCCTGGGATGGAGCCCCGCATTGGGCTTCCTGCTCATGGGGGAGTCTGCTTCTCCCTCTGCCTCTGCCACTCCCCACCTCTTATGCTCTCTCGCTCTCTCTCTCTGTCGTGTGCATGCTCTTTCAAATAAATTAATTAATTAAAAATCTTTTAAAAAACCAATAAAGTTAGCTACTAATCCAAAAACTGGCTAAGCAACATGTGGGCCAGAGGCACTGTTTCTGCATTTCTGTTCTAAACGATGACATCATTTTCTTTCAGAGGCAGCTTCCCCCAGAAGCCAAAAGATGCTGATTAGCATAAATGCTAATGAGATTTCCTTAATATTAATTAATGCTAACGACAAACGCCAGCCCTCCTGAGCTCTCTGCAGGGTCTGCAGAGCAGAGCACTCAGACCCTCCTCACTGGCCACGTGTGAATTGGTGTGAGGGTTCTCCCAGACTTCTGGAAAGTGCAAGAGGCGGAGGCCTGAGTCACATCACCACACCCTCCTGGGTGCTTCCCAGGCAAAGGTCAAAGTCAGGCCTCCCATTCTGCTCTATCCCAAACTTGTTTCGTGAATAGGATATGACATGTTATATGTCTTCATTTCCTCTCTTGTAAAAGGGTACCAGCTCCTCTTTCATGGGGTGACAATTCTCGGGGACCAGCTCAGTAGCAGGAGGTCCCTTCAAGGAGAGAGAAATGACAGGTTCCTGGCCCCCCCAATCCCACCTTCTCTCCTTCTTCCACCGTATTTGCCAACATCTAACATTTTCTGCATTTCCCCGTGTGCTCCTGTTCCCCCTCTGCCCCTTCTCTGGGATCTTAGCTGCTTGGGGCCGAGGATTTGTTCTCCTGGGTCAGCGCTGCGCCCACAGCTCCCAGGACAGAGCGGGCACACACCAGGCCCTGGAGAAATGCTTATTAAATCAACCAATGAATCTTTCAGGGGTTTTGCAAAAAGGAACTCTAAAGCTTCGCTGCCTTTGAGCCACGGGTCCTTTTGGACTGGACTCGTTCTTAAACCCTCTCTGTCTTCCCAGGCTGGGCGAGCTCTCAGTTTCCCCCTGTGGCCTGGGCTGGGTGGTGTGAACCAACTGGGGGAGGAAGCCAGATGTTTGTGGAGCCCGGCAGGCATCGTGAGAGGCAGGTGCTCAGCCCAGGGAGGCCCAGTGCCCAGGAGGAGGAAGGGGCCGGAGCCACATCTGGGCAAGGGCGCCTCATATCCCTCATGGTGAAGGGCAACCATGTGACTTGGAGCCACCTGTGCAGTGTCAAGGCAGCTCCTTCTCTGCCCTGCACTCTGCTCTGCAGGGGAGGGGCGGGGATGCTGCCCCCCACCGGGCTTACCCAGGAGTGCGCCCCTGCTTCTTGCGATTGCCACGCCTGGACCCAAATGGCCAAGTGAGCATGTGTGCGCACCTGTGTGTGCACGCACCTGCACGGGTCCGAGAGAAAATGTGAGCATCTGTCTGTGCTGTCTAGGCCTGGAGTCGGCAGGACATCTGTACCTCTGAGGGTGTATTTACGCATGTGTGTGCATGTGTAGGAGACTGGGTGTGTCTGGGTATGCGTGAAGCTTTGCTCACACCCTCTGTGAGCACACCCTTTGTGCTCACACCCAAAGTGGCACAACCCTGGCCCCCCAGAGTGTGACTGACAGATGCCCTCTTATCATCTTGCCCCACCGCTGGAAATCTGGGGACACAAAGTCCCAGACCTCAGAGGCTGAGCCTCCCCAGGGGCAGGCCTCTCTTAGCCATCTGCTTGCATGCCTCTGGGCACGGGCGTCTCACCCCCTCCCTGGACACTCCACTTTGGGCACATGCGTGCGCACACACATACACACATTCACAGCTGCTTCCTGTGCCCTTCCGTGCCTCCTCCTGGCACTTGACCCACAGAAACAACCGCTTCCACCGGCCAGGCCTCCTCCCTCCAGCCTGGAGGGAAATTCTAGGCCTCATTGGCAAGCTAAGAAGCAGGAAAAATCCCAGGGGAGGTTTTCTCTTGTGACGTGGCCTCCCCACCTTGCCTCACACTGGGGGCAGGAGCCCAGAAGGGCCCTCACTCTACAAATCGTGAGCCAGTCCAGGGCCACAGCCAGCCGGCTCCGGAGCCCCAGGCCAACTCCGTTTCACGCCTCTGTGGCCTCTCTCTGGTTAAGGCCCAAATCTAGTTATCAACCCACCGCACCGCACCGTAGTCGCGTGTCTATAGAACAAACGCTAGGGGGAAGCCAGCACACGGGACAGGTCACTTCTGATGATGGGGGACGGCTGGCCCGGGAGCATGGGGCTCAGCCCCCACTTGGGTTCCCCTCTGCTCTGGGGTCCACAGAATACTCACTGCTTTTAGCCAGGACAAAGCTGCCGCACTCCTGGGAGTAATTGCCAGGCTGGTCTGTCACGTTGACACTGAAAATGTCGTCGGCCATGAAGTGGAACACATCCATGTGGCACATGTACTTTGCGTGCGTGGCGTTGTGGGTGGACCACTGGAGGCTGCAGGAGGTGACTTCGTCCTCCAGTTCTCCATATGGGTCTTGCCTTCAAGGACAGAGCAGCCAGTCACGGCTGGAGGCCGGTGGGGCTCAGCGCAAGTGGCCAGGGCAGAAACCCAGAATCTCGGGGCTGGGAGGGATTGGAGGTGAGACTGGGAGGCTGGAGGCGGGGGTCACTCGGTCCACCAGCACTTTCCAGGGAAGGTATTACCCTCCGCCTCCCGAAGCATCCCTGATGGGTTGCGTCCAGGCTTGGCTTGCATGCCTCCAAGGAACCGGGAACTCACTACCTCACATAAGGTAGTAAACTCTCAACTTTGGAAATTTGGGCCATTCTTGCCTAGACTGAGCCTAAATCTGTCCTTGTCAATTCCATCAACTAGATCACTGTCCTGTAGGAAGGATGCTAAGCATTTCAGGTCTCCTTCCTCCCTCTTTCCATCCAACATCCAGTGAATACCTAGTGGAGTACCTGGGTTGAAGGCCAAGATGAGAGCCAAATGAACCTCATCCCCTGCACCAGGTGAAATTCTAGGGAGGCTGTTGGTATGGGGTTGGGGCAATACTCTGGCCTTTTCATTCCCACTGGGTGTTAAGTGATGGGTTTTGAAGTATGTATAGGAGTTCAGCAAGTATTTATTTCTCTACCTACACTTTCAGACTCTCAACATGACTACCCTCCAAGGCCAATATGGACATGTAGACTCTGTTCTCTGCTAAATATTTGTTAGAACAGAAACTTCCGCTCAATCAATGCAAGCCTCTTGCATAGGAGCCAAGGGGACCTTTAAAAACTCTGCGTCACTCCCACGCCTAAAACCCTCCAGTGACTGCTCACCACCCACAGTGAAATCTGCCCTCAGCCTTCCTCTCACCTTCTTTGCTTGTTATTCCCTCCCACACTGACTCACTCCACTCTGGCCACACTGACTTCCTCGATATTCCTCAAACTCATCAGCCCTTCCCTTCCCCGCCCCCAGGGACTTCGCACAGGCAGTGCCCTCTGCCTGGAATGCTCTGCCCCAGCTCACTGGCTGCCTCCTTCTCATCCAGAGAGGCCTGCCCAGACCACCCGCCCCCGTGTCACTTGCTCAGGACCCCGTGGCCCATGTTCCTGTTCTTTTTTTTTTTCCATGTTCCTGTTCTTTATAGCACTCATCGTCATCAGAAAGTATCTTGATGGCTGCTTATGTGTTTATTATCTGTCTCCCCAGGCACCCCCCACTGTAGAGCTCCTGGGACCTCACTGGTCTGCCCCCAGTGCCGGCAGGTGTCTAGCAGGAGGTCAATAACCATGTTCCGAATGAATGTATGAATGAACTAGTGAGGAGAGAGGAAAGCCAGCTATCCTTTATCCTGAGCAGCCTATGAATAAAGGTTCTCTCCTTGGTTAAGTTCTGTGCAGGCTCCTCTGAGCACTCTCCTGGACGAGGCCCTGACCTTTGGGCTTCCGGGTCATCTCTGCACTAATTTTGACAAGACTCCTGCTAAGTCAGGTTAGCCAGCATCCCCTGCCCTGGATGTGTGAGGAGGCTCCTTGCCCTCCACTTCATCCCCCAATGACGTCTGACCAACCTGGGCTGCCGTCAGCAAGAACTGGAGCACCTGGGTGGCCCAGCGGCTGAGCATCAGCCTTTTGCTCAGGTTGTGATCCCAGGGTCCTGGGATCAAGTCCTGCATCTGGGTCCCCATAAGGACCTGCTTCTCCCTCTGCCTATGTCTCTGCCTCTCTTTCTGTATCTCTCATGAATAAATAAATAAATCTTAAAAAAAAAAAAAAAAAAAAAAGAACACTGTGACATGTAGCCAGACCTCCCTTCCCCTTGACGTGTCCTCTTGGTAACTCCCATCCACTGACCCCACCCTCCCCCTTGGCTCTACATCCCCCCTTTTTCCTGGTCGTATTTGAGGTTGAGCCCAATCTCTCCCCTGACTGCAAAGCCCCATGCAGTGGGCCTTGTGCCCCTGGCAGTGGTCTTGAGTAAAGCCTCACGTCCCTGTTCTTTAACAATGGACTAAAAGGGGCCTGTGGATTTTGGAATCAGGCTGCCTGTGTTTCAATCCAGTTCCACCATTCACTGGCTGTGTGAGCTTGGGCGAGTGGCACAACCTCTCTGAACCCCAAATGTCCCCATTTGTAAAATGACAGTAATAATTGCGAGGAAAGGAAGTGATCGTTCCTAGGAAGCACATAGCAAGGTGCCCGGGATGTACTGAATGCTCAAAAAACAAATCATACGGGAAGGAGTCTGGCTGTCCACGGGTCTCAAAACCACAGGTAGGGCTGGGGCACCTGGGTGGTTCAGTTGGTTCCAGATCGGGTCATAATCTCGGAGTCGTGGGATCGAGCTCCACGTTGGGCTCCACAATCAGCACAGAGTCTGCTTGGCTCCTTCTGCCCCTGTCCCCCCTAACCCTTCTCTAAAACGAATGAATCAATCTTAAAAAAAAAAAAAAGCCACAGTTAGGGCTATGTGGGCAGGAGAGTATGGCCTTTGGAGCTGACAGAACTGCCCCGTGGCCTCTCAGCTGATGCTCTAGACAAGGGCCGTGAGCCGGGGCGGGGAGGGGGGTGTAAGACAGGCAGGGCGAGTCCAGCTCACAGCCTCTCCTGGGGCAAAACCAAATGCTGATGGTGAACAAGCCTGAGAACCCTCAGGAAGTGGCAGCTATTATGTTTATTGCTAAACTGTCTGCCGGGCACATCGAAGGTCCAACGCGGTCTGTGGCCTTCTGTGGTTGGTCCTGCTTTGCCCCAGCCCCCCAGCGGCCACCCTGAGCAGCATCCCCAGGGCTGGTGAGGGCCAGCCACTTACCAGGTGAGGGTGAGGTTGCTGGGGTGGATGGTCCCTGTCTCCAGGGTGCAGGTGACTGTCTGGAAGTAATCGGTGTAGCAGACGAGGTCTAGGCAACCCCAGGCTGGAAGATGAGGGGAGAGAGAGGCCGTGGTGGGGTCTGGCCAGAGGCTTCATGGTGCCTCACCCTTTCCCCTCCTCGGGGGCTGGAGGGTGAGAGGAGGCAGGGGTTCCAGGGCCAGGCCGAGTTTGGCAACCCAGGGGCAGCTAAGATGTGGACTCGGGGAAGGGCGTCCCTGCCACCTGGGAATTCCTGGTGTGACCCCCGTGTTTCAAGGCTGGCTACAGAGACAGGACACTATGAATGTGAAATGTAAGGAACTAAGTGGGTCCCCACCTCAGCACTCTCCACCCACCAAAGCCAGCATGTGACCACCAGCTCTGCGTCCCTCCTGACCAGTGTCCCCCTTGGTGGCAGGTCCTGAACTCCCCAGCTGCAGGGCGAATCTGCAGCCCCCTGTCAGGGATTCAAGAAGCCATCAGAGGCACTGCTGAAAGCCCCGACAAGGCTGGGGTCCTCTGCTTCACAGCAGCTGGCCGAGCCAGGACACGGACCTCAGGGAGGCCAGAAGTGCATGGAGGGAGTAAGAAAACATCCCCAAACCAAGAAGCCCTCTAAAACTTTTGCTGAAAAATCTGTATTAGTGTACTGGCCAGCACCACTACTGCCAGGTGACACCGGGAGTGCTCACTCAGGCCATTATGTTGGGAGACTTAATGCCCTCCCACCCTCAACATTAATGCTTTCTGTTGTTCTAGAAGTAGGGGGTGCAACCATAAATCTAAATTTGTGGGATCCCTGGGTGGCGCAGCGGTTTAGCGCCTGCCTTTGGCCCAGGGCGTGATCCTGGAGACCTGGGATCGAATCCCACATCGGGCTCCCGGTGCATGGAGCCTGCTTCTCCCTCTGCCTATGTCTCTGCCTCTCTCTGTCTCTGTGTGTGACTATCATAAAAAAAAAAAAAAAAAAAAAAAAATTTGTGTCAATGTTCGACAAAATAAGTTTAACAAGTTTTAGCTTCGTTTTGTTCTGTAAGATCAAGTACCAACGCTGAGATTTCTCCCCCACTCCCCTTCAACTATTTACCAGAAATCTGTTCCCCTTTTTAAGTGAAGTCATCCTTAGTGGCTTTTTCCTATTTTCTCCTGACTAATGAAGATCCAAGCGGTGGTGCTGTGTTCCCTTCCTGTGCCTCACTTTAGGTCAGAAGCTGGATTCAGAACCAAGAGGACCATTGCTGGAAATGTCCTTCGCCGGCTGCCGCCACCGTTTTATAGACAAGAACCTGGAGGCTCTGAGCCTGGGCCATACCTCCGGTCACTCTGGGGCTGGGCTCCTGAGACTCTCACCCAGGAAAGAAAATCTCAGCTGTGCTACTCGTTGACATCCGTGCGCACAGCAAACATCACTAATCGATCACGGCACTCCCTCCTTTGGGCAACCCTCAGAATCCTCCTCAACACAGGTCTCCTTGCAGCCACCACCAAGGGATCTGAGTTGTGACAATGAGTCCTGCGCTAGGAGGAGGCTTCCCCTGGGAGGAACTCAGGGCCTGTCGGTGGGCACAGGGGGCCAGTGCAGACACTTGGTGGAGAAAGAGGACTGATTTTGGTGAGGCTTTAAACCGGGGGCTGCAGGAGCAACCACATGGCTGCAAATTCTCCTAGTTTACACCCTGGTTGTTCTCCGTCAGGGTCCTAGAACTTGGAGAGGAGCTGCTATTCCCAGCCCGGCTCAAGGTCACCAAGGGCTTGACAAGGTGTCCTCAAGTGAGCACCTGGTGTCACTATGGCATGGGCCACACGGGGCCATGGGGGGCGCGGAGTGAGTGACGCTCAGAGCCCAGTGCAGCAGGGGCTTGTTGTCTGTGCCCGCAGGGGTGGCCCAGGACCGAGTGCTGGCCGCGCAGAAGGGGAAAATAAAAGAGCCAGACATCTGCTTCCTGAAGAAGCTATTTGAGGCTCTGGGCCTTTCGGTAAAAACCAGAGAAAACTGCAGAGTCAGCAGAGCAGCGGCCGAGGGACCCCTGCCCCCAGTGTAACCCCGATGAGCTTGTATGCTGCGTCCGCCTCCTCCGGGAAGGCTTCCCAGGCCTCTGAGACCTGGCTGGGCACCCAAGTCCAATGCCTGGCCTTTCCCAGCTGGGGCTTCTAACTTCATCCTCTGGTGCCCTGTGGGTGCCTTCCAAGGTTTGGCTACTTTTGTCTCCCGCATGCCCACCCCCACCCCCCAGGGCCTGCTGGGGATTCTGTGATTGTTGACAAACATCTCCTAGGAGAGTCATTGCACAAAGAGAAATTGAGGTTAGACCAAAGGCAGGACTTCCTCCCTCTGAGGGCTGGAAGCCAGGCCAGGCCGAGAGCTGTGGAAATGGAGGTTCCAGTCTCTCGTCCCCGCAGTGAGTGAGCCGTGAAGCCCCCAGCTCGTGGTCTGGTCCATGTGGGACTCACATGAGCCACTGCTGGCTAACGGGGCTCCCAGGTGGGACGGGTTCTAGTTGATGGGGAACTGGCCAGTCCAGCCCTCGTGCACAGAGGCTGCAGCCCCCCGCCCTGCGGGCCCTGGCCCTGCCCCGGAGCCTGCAGGCCAGCCTGGCCTCCTCCCCACCCGCAGACCTGGAGCAGCTACTCACCTCCCTGGAGCATCAGCAGGAACAGAGCGGCTGCCCCGCCGCACAGCATGCTGACTCTCGGGTCCTGGAAGAGACGCGCAGGGAGAGGGAAGACCCGGGCCTCCGAACAGCCTCCCCTCTGGTCCTCTCCCTCCCTTGGAAGACTTGCCTCAAATTCTTGGAAAAACAAGAGTTGGAGCCCTTGGATGCTCCCAAGGATTCCTGCCCCTTAGAAATGGCTGATTTTCCCCTGGACCCTGTTTCTCCCACCTTCTTCCTGTCTCCTAACACAGTCCCAAATAAGAGGTGAATTTGTTTGTTTATTTATTCATGAGAGACACAGAAAGAGAAGCAGAGACACAGGCAGAGGGAGAAGAAGGCTCCCTGCTGGGGAGCCTGATGTGGGACTCGATCCCGGGACCCTGGGATCAGGCCCTGAGCTGAAGGCAGTTGCTCAACCACTGAGCCACCAGGTGGCCTGAGAGGTGAGTTTAAAGAGGGAGGAGCTAGCTGCTCTCCTGTCCCTGGAAGCCTATGGATGTAGTGCTGTGCATGAGATGAAACATGGGCATTTACCCATCTGAAAAAAAAGAGAGTCAAGGAGGCAGGGAGGGGAAGCTGGCATGGAAAGTGGTATTTGAGAAGCAGAGATCTTGAGTCCTTTCCACAAAACACCTGTGTTGACGTTAGCCCGGCAGACTGGCTTCTTATTGAATAACAGATCCAAGGTTAGCCCACAAAGAAGACCCCTATGAATACTAAGGTTAGCCGGATATCTGAGCCCAGGTTAGCGAGCCCACTGGAAAGCATATGGGGAGCCCCGGAGGGACCCCGTGGAGGCGAGCCTGACTCCCTGATCTGGATGAGATGCAGGAGAGGCCTCTTTGGAGAAGAGCACGGACCTGCCAGGGAGGAACAGACGCTGGTGTCTTTGGCAAAGGTGTGACCCACCAGGCTGGCCACACCAGACTCTTGTTGGCACTTTGCCCACTGTACCCCAGTTCTGTGTCTGCTTGGGGGAGGTGCCACTTAGAGGGGGGGTATCCACCTCCCCAGGCCCAGGAGTCCCACCCTGGTTACTGACTGGCTCCTGGTTACGGGATTGGAACTGGAACTGGAGCCTAAGGGAATGACCCATGCAGGAATCAAGTCACAGGCATGGCTTCTCCCAGACACCGTCCCTGAGCCCACAGTGGGAAGACCTCCACAACATACACACACCTGGGTTCCCCCAGACCCTACTGTGGCCACACTGAGAGCTCCCTCTGAGTTCCTAAACAAGTCACCAAGGAAGCAGTGGTGAAGCACACCCAGAGGTTCAGATCACCAGCTGTGTTGCTCTGGGCCCATCACTTCTCCTCTCTGAGCCCCGTGGAGATGGTAAACCCTGTTTCCCAGATTCTTGTGAGAGTTCAAGGAAGCATTTTGCAGAAAACCCTGAGCACAGCCCCTGACACATAAACACTCAACAAAGAGCTGTGATGGATAGAGAATTTAGAGCACCAGAAATAGAGGGGCCCCAGAATGATCTAGCCAAGAGGTCCCTAAATTTCTCACTTCCAAAATGTTGGCCATATTTGTAGATCATGGTGTACTATTATTTATTTAATGTTTTCTATAAATAAGCTCATTTAAAAAACCTAACTGGGGCAGACTGGGTGGCTCAGCGGTTTAGCGCAGCCTTTGGCCCAGGGCCTGATCCTGGAGACCCGGGATCGAGTCCCACATCAGGCTCCCTGCATGGAGCCTGCGTCTCCCTCTGCCTATGTCCCTCCCTCCTCTCTCTCTCTCTCTCTCTGTGTCTCTCATAAATAAATAAATAAAATCTTTTTAAAAAATAAAAAGATCTAACTCCGCTCTCATTCCAAGCAATAGTATCTATACTGTGTATTTTTTTCCCAATACACCTAAAAATGAGTAACATCGCTACTAAAATAATGTTGGGGCAAAAACCTTTTAAACTGACATTAAGGAACACTGTTCTTGCCTGGCCTCAGCCCTGGAGGACCCCTGTTATCACACTTCGAGGATTTACTTCCTGTCACAAGAGGTGGGGTTCATATCTGCCCCTCACTGGCATGTCCACACCTCTGCCCCCAGCCCCAGTACAAGGCCTGGCATAGCTCTATCTATGTCACTCCCCAGAAGCTCCATCTGGACCACAGGATAAAGCACCACCTCCCTTGCCCAGATTCAAAGCTCTCCACCCCTCCAAACTCCTCAGCTCTGCATAGATGACACGCAGGTGCCTGATGATAGAAGAGATGCAACTGCTGCTTCTGTCTGCCTGGCACCTCTTCCTCTCTTATGAAGAGCTTCTCCAACTGGAGCTGTCCCTGTGTGGTCTGTGTGGAGAGGACTAGAACCTCAGTTCCACAGGTGGGCACCTGACTCAGCCTTGGCCAAGACAGCACCCCACCAGCCTGGCCACATGGAATGGATCAGGGATGGACATCAACCCAAGCAAAGTGAGTGAGAACAGTCTGGGGATTTTCCCTAGAACTCCAGTAAAGAGGGACTTTTTTGGCTGCCTGCTGGAAGCTAGTAGCCATCTTTGTCACCATTTAGGGAAAGCCTGCCTGAGATTTTCTCGAAAGCTGAAAAATACAGACCCAGAATCCCCATGGCATTATTCGAGGACCTGGATCCAGCCGTATCTGATGTCCACACCTGGACGTTTCATTTACTTGAGTTAAAAACCAAAACTAAAACAAACACCCACTTTATTTTGCTCAACCATGTGAACTACATTTCTGTTGCTTGCCATCAAAGATACCTGATACAGTGGAATGGAGCAAAGGGCCCGGAATTGGAAGCCAGAGTAACTTGGAGAAATAATAGCTTTTTTTCTGGTATTACCTCTCTCTGACATTGGTTATCACTTCTAAAATGGGGACAGTCCTGCCCACTGCACCTGGCAGTTATGAAGGGTCAGTGGAAAGCAGATGTGACAGTGCTCTGTGAACCAGAAAGTGCTATACGAGGGTGCTGGGTTCTTGCAGTTACTGGCCAGCTGCTCTGAATTACTCAGCATCCCCTTAGCACCTGAGGCCCTGTCATGCCTCTCTGCCTTTGCATGAGGCAAATTCTTGTGCTGAGTCTTCCCCTTGAACACCTTCCCCCCTCCCATCCCTCTTAATCAGTCTCCACAATCTCTTGCTCTACCCTTGCATCCATGAAGCCACGGTGGAATGTTCCAGAATTCCTGCCACTTACTGCCTTCAAGGTTTTCACCCATGCTATTATCTACTTGCTATTTATCGTTACCTTGCCTCCCAGGTTTGCTCCAATAAACATGTCTCAAAAGAAAAGATACAACCAACAGGGAACTAGTATGAAACAGAAAGACTGTGTACATCACAATGGTTAATTGTAGACTCGGGGCCAACCTGCCTCAGCTCAAATCCTGACACTGCCATTTACAGGCTGTGTGACCTCAGGGAAATTTACTTAAACTTCCTGGGCCTCAGAGTCCCCTTCTGTAAAATGGACGTCCCAGTAATAGTGCCTACCTCAGGGGGTCTTTGGGAAAAGTAAATTAGTCAGTATGTGTAAAGCACTGGCAACAGTGCCCAAGATAATTGTAGATGTTATGTGTTTCTTAAACAAAAACAATTGGTTAACTGTAAAATGAAATAAAAGGCAACAGAAGACAATAATCGAATTTGAATAAGATGCTGTCTCCCACATAAAACTGGGAAGTTGGCAAATCCAGTTTGCCTTTCCTTAAAAGGGGGATTAAAGAGTATCAAGTGTTTAAGGCAAATGAACACCAAACTGAGATTCTCACTGGCATTAGAGGATTGAAAGGAGGTTGAAAAATGTCTAACTCTTTCATTAGGGGGTGCAGAGATATTTAACACTGTCTAAAATAAGCCACTCAATTCAGGGAACAGCACCCTTGAATGGTAAAGACACCGAGCTGGAACTCCTCCCCGTCCCATTGCTCTCCCTGCCCTGAATCTGTCCCTTTGTGGGTCTTCACATTAGGGCTGATTCCTGAGGGCAACAGCACTTTCTCCCCAGGTGCACACCAAACCACCAGATGTTTTTTCTGAGTGAAGGGCAGGGTAATTTTCCTAAGGGCCTATCTGCTATGGGATCTCCTGTGGCAGCACCTACCTCTACAATCTCCAACAGAGGAGTCAAGAGCACCTGGCTTGGAGTCTTCCTGGTCCCAGTTGTGTATCCCTGGGCAAGTTCCTAACACTTCTGGTTCTCTAGGTTCTCATCTGTATAATGGGGGTCATGATTCTTTGCTGCAGATTTGTTAGAAGCACCAAATACATCACTGTATGTAAAGCGCTCCAACACAGTCCTGGATGGAATGGAGCTATAGAGAGGTATTTATCTGCCAGGCTCCGGTGCCAAGGAATGATCTTAGGTGTTGCGGTAGTTCAGACTAAAAGCTGAATTTCAGGAGATTCTTGGGAAGTGAAGAAGCCTGGAGCTCTGAAGTCAGATTAAAGTGGGTGATACGTAGAACATAAAGTACTTAACTCACAGCCAACAAAGAAATGCAAATTAAAACCACAATGACATGCCATTTTAATTTTACTCGATTGGCAAAAACTAAAAGTCTGACAATATCACATGTTGCTGAAGACATAATGTAATGGGAACTCTCATTCATGGCTGATGGAAATGTAAATTAGTGGTCTGGAAAATAGTTTGACATGGTCTAATAAATTTGAGCAGGTGCTTGTATTAAGACGTAGCCATTTTACTCCTACGTACTCTACTGATGAAACTCTGGCATGTATGTACAAGAAGCATACGCAGCATTGATTTTAATAGTAAAAATTGGAAACAACCTAAATATCCATCAACAAGAGAATGGAAAGATCAATTGTGATGTAATCACTCAATGTGAAAATGAATCATAGTTTCACACAGCAAAGCAAATGACTCTCACAAACAAAATACATAGTGAAAATAAAATAAGAATACATGCATAGTAATACCATCTATGTCACACTTAACACTGTGTAAAACAGCTCTAGATATTGTTTAGGTGAACATACATGTGTCCTGGAAATATAGAGAAACTTAAAGGGATGATAAAAAATGTCGAACTTTGAATAGAGTAGAAAAGGAGGGGATGTGTCAGGTGTTTCAACAGTTTGGTGAAACTGAGCAAAGCTACCATGGGTGTTGATTACATTATTCAAAATATAATATATTTTTAAATATTTTTGTATGACCAAACTATTTAATAAAATTTTAAATGTCAATTAATCTTATGTTTGTAAAATAAAATGTGAAGGGGGATTTCCACCTCTGGCTATGGTGCAGTAGCTGGTATCAGACTGAAACACCTACTAGTAGTTGAAAACTACTAAGTAGGGAAAAAAAAAAAACAGAGGTATGAGAGAGCAATAAAGTTAGTACTTTAGAAGCCAGGGTTCCAGAGAAAAGAAAATGTACTGAAATTCTGCATGCAATTTCCCCTCAAATCATGTGTCAAGTCATTGCAAACGAGTCCCATACCAAGAAACCTAGCAGAAAGAATCTGGCAATGGGCTTAAAAACTAAAGAGATTTTGGTTGTTTCACAACAGTGAGGGAAGAATCAGAGTTCAAGCCCTGGCAAGAAAAATAGGCCCTGGTAAATACCCAGGTATTTAGGAAAGGATGTACCTTGAGAATAAGGAAAAATCAGAAACATTTTAGCCATAAATGCATCAAAATGATCTGCCTATTTGCTATATATTTGCTAAAAGAAAATCAGAACCTATCTGGAAAAAGTTAGCTTCACCCAGGGCTTCTATATTTTTCATGCACAATGTTGAGCATTCAATTAAATTGACAAGGCAAACCAGAAAACAGAACCTAATGACCAAAAATCAAGAGTAAAATAGACACATAGGTGATTCAGAAAGTGGTGTTACGTAACATGATTTAAAAATACTCAGATGACTATGTTGAAGAATTCCACCAGAAATATGGAAT
Source organism: Vulpes vulpes (assembly GCF_048418805.1). Lineage (NCBI taxonomy): Eukaryota > Metazoa > Chordata > Mammalia > Carnivora > Canidae > Vulpes > Vulpes vulpes. The sequence continues at coordinate 93,959,075 of NC_132782.1, forward strand.
CTATTTAAAAGTAGAAACTCTAAAACTAAAAAATTCAATAATTGAAATATATAAGAAATGAATGGATTTAGCAATGGATTTGTAACATTAAAAGAGAGGATTGCTGAGCTGGAATAGAAAATACTCAGATTGAAGCATTCAAAGGAAAAAAATGTTTAAAAATGCAGAAAAGAGGGACACCTGGGTGGCTCAGTGGTTGAGCACCTGCCTTCAGCTCAGGGTATGATCCTGGAGTCCCAGGATTGAGTCCCCCACCAGGGTCCCCACAGGGAACCTGCTTCTCCCTCTGCCTATATCTCTACCTTTCTCTGTGTGTCTCTCATGAATAAATAAATAAATAAATAAAATCTTATAAAAATATAAATAAATAAAAATACAGAAAAGAGCAAAAGAGACATATACATTGTGAAAAAAATATATATATATATATATTAGGACATAGGGGAGAGAGATCAATTCAGAAGCAATAACAGAAGTATTGCTTAAGAATTTTTCAAAACCAGAAAAATATATTAATCCACAGATTCAAGAAGTCCTACAAACCTAAGAAAGACAAATACAACAAAAAACAACCCACACACCTACACACATCATAGAAAAACTATTTTAAAAATTAAAGGAAGATTATACTTAAAAGCCAACTTAGAATTTTATATCCAGAAAAAATATCCCTCAAAAAATAAGGCAAACTCAATATGAAAACAGATCTACTAAAATTCCACAGTTAACATTATACACAGAAAGATTTTCCTTTAAGATCATAAACAAGACAAAGATGTCCACTCTCATTTCTATTAAACATTGTACTAGAGGTTCTAGCCAAGACAATTCGGCAAGAAAAAGAAATAAAAGTCATCCTGATTGGAAAGGAAAAAGTAAAGCATTTCTGTTCGCAGATGATATGATCTTGTATATACATTCTAAAGAATCCACACCAAAAAGCCAAAATGAAACAAAACAAACAAACAAACAAACAAACAAAAACTATTAGGCCTAATAAGTGAGTTTAGCAAGGTTGTAGGGTGCAAGATGAATATGCAAAATCAATTGTATCTTTGTACAATAATGAACAGTCTGAACATGTAATTAAGAAAGTAATTTCTTTTACCATAATATCAAAAAGAATAAAATAGAAATTTAACAAAAGTGTAAGACACACACACTGAAAATTACTAAACATTATTGAAAGAATGATAGAAAGCCCAAATAAATGGAAGCCTATCCCATGGGTTCATGGATTGGAAGACTCAATATTGTTGTCTTCCCCAAATGATCTACAGATTCAAAGTAATCCCTACCAAAAGCCCTGCTGGCTCTTTTCCAGAAGTTAAAAAGCTGATCCTAAAATTCAAATGGAGATGTAAGAGGCCAGAATAGACAAGTATCTTGAAAAAGAAGAACAAACTTGAAGGACTCAGATTTCTCCATTTCAAAGCCTACTTCAAAGCTACACTAATCAACACAGTGTGATACTAACCTATGTATAGATCAATGGAATCAAATTCAAAGTCCAGGAAGAAACTTATACATTTATGTTGAATTGATATTTGATAAGGGTGCCAAGATAATTTGATGGAGGGGAGATTGTCTTTAAAACAAATGGTGCTGGGACAATTGGATATCCACATGAAACAGAATGGAATTGGACTCCTATCTCACACACAAAAGTTAACTCAAAATGGCTCAAAGACCTAGCTGTGAGAGGTAGAAACATTAAACTTTAAAAATAAAACACATATCTAACTCTTTGTGACCTTATATCACACAGTAGATATCTTATATAGGACACCAAAAGCACAAGTACCAAAGAAAAATATAGATACACTGGATCTATTTCAAAATTTAAAACTTTTGTACACATCAAAAGACATTACCAAGAAAGTGAAAAGGCAATATACAGAATAAATAAAAATAGTTTAAATTGTGTATTTGTAAGGGGTCTAGTATCAGAATATATGAAGAATTATTACAACTCAAGATCTAAAAGACAACCCAATTTGTGCAAAATACTTGAATAGAAATTTCTCCAAAGAAGATACACTAATGAATGACCAATAAACATACGAGAAGGTGCTATCATCATTACTCATAGAGAAATGCAGACAAAAATCACTTCAAACTTAACTAGATGACTATTTTAAAAATGAAAAATTAAAAGTGGGTGAAAATGTAGAGTTCTGGAGTCCTTATATATTGCTGATTGGAATGTGAAATGGTGCATTTGCTATGGGAAATAGTCATGCAGTTTCTCAAAAAGTTAATACAGTGTTATCACATGACCAAGCAATTTGATTCATAGGTATACAGTGAAAATAATTGAAAATATATGTCCATTAAAAAAGCACCTCTGCGTGTGAAAATTCATAACAGCATTAATCATAATAGCCCCAAACTGGAAGCAGCCCAATATCCACCAATTGAAAGGACAAAACATAGAGTATCCATAGAAAAGAATATTATTCAGCCATCAGATTAGTTTAAGTACTGATATATGCTTCAACACAGATGCATCTTAAAAATTTATGCTAAGGTAAAGAAGCCAGACACAAAATCTACATATTGTAAGACTCCATTTATATGAAAATGTTCTGCAGTTAACAGTGGTGATGGTTGCACAACTTTGTAAATATACTAAAAACCACTTAGCTGTATACTTTTAAAAGGTGAATTGGATGGTATGTAAATTAGATCTTAATTATAATTTTTAAAATAAAAGCAAAATAAGGATATTTTTCAAAAAGAAAAGAAAAGAGAAGAAAAAAGCTGAGAGAACTTGTCACTAGACTACATCAAAAGATATATTAAAGTGAGTCTTCTGGGCAAAAGAAAAATAACACCAGATGAGAAGCAAAGTAATATAGGAAGGAATAAAAAGCAATAGAGAATATTATAAATGTAAAATAATAATAATTGCTTAAAATAATAATAAGGATGATGTCTTACGAAATTTAAACTATATGCAAAATTAAAATACATTACCATGACACCCCAAACGTAAAAAGGAATGAATAAAGTTAAAGGTCACTGTATTGTCTGGGAAATTATAAATATAAGGTAGACTCAATATAAGTCTACCTATATAAGATAGACTAAAAAAAAATTAAGTATGCACATTGTATGGGGTCCCTGGGTGGCTCAGCGGTTTAGTGCCTGCCTTCAGCCCAGGGCGTGATCCTGTAGTCCTGGGATCGAGTTCCACATCAGGCTCCCTACATGAAGTCTGCTTCTCCCTCTGCCTATATCTCTGCTTCTCTCTCTCTCTCTCTCTCTCTCTTTGTGTTTCTCATGAATAAATAAATAAAATCTTTTTAAAAAGTATCCATATTGTAATCTCAAGGAAAGCGCTAAAAGAACTATTTTTTTATTATTTTTTTATGATAGTCACAGAGAGAGAGAGAGAGGCAGAGACACAGGCAGAGGGAGAAGCAGGCTCCATGCACCGGGAGCCCGATGTGGGATTCGATCCCAGGTCTCCAGGATCGCGCACCAGGCCAAAGGCAGGTGCCAAACCGCTGCGCCACCCAGGGATCCCCAAGAATTAAAAAAGAAAATATAACAGGAAACAGAATGATAATTTTTTAAATTTTACTCTTCAAAAAATGAAAAAAGAAAGAAATAATAGACAAAAGGAAAACAAATAGTAAGATGGTAGACTTAATCCCAAACACATCAGTATTTTTGTTAAATGTAAGTGAACTAAACACTGGAATAAAAGACAGCTTTGTATCACCAAAACTTGACATTAAAAGAAAGTAAAATTAGAGATCAATCTCTCCCATAAATATACATACAAAGATCCTAAACAAAATATTAACAAATCAAATGTAATAATATATACAAAAGTAGATAGATAGACATCATTATCACATGAGGTTTATTTCAGGAATACAGGGTTAGGTTGGCATTTGTAATCAGTAATCTATTTCATCACATTAACAAATTAAAAAAGAAACATGATAATAGGTTCAGAAAACACATTTCATAAACTGTAACTCCCATTCACAATCTTTAAAACACTCTCAGAAAACCAGAAATAGAAGGAATCTTCTTTGATCTGATAAGAAGCACACACATACACATGCACACAATATGCACAATTAACATTTTCCATAATGGTCAAATACTGAATGCTACAGCAACACTATTATCCCGAAGGCAGGAAAAAGACAAGAATGTCTTATACTGGAGGTCTTAGTCAATGCAATAAGGCAAGAAAAACAAATAAATTTATAAAGATTAGAAAATTGTAAGGATTGGAATGATATAAGGATTGAGCACCTAGAAAATTCCAGAAACTTAACAAACTATTAGAATAATAATTGTTAAGCAAGGATGCTGAATACGAGACCAATATAAAAAGTCTATTGTATTTCTGAAGATCAACAAAATTGACAAACCCTCAGCTAGACTAAAAAAATAAGAGAAGATTCAAATAATTAAAATCAGAAAAGAGAAGACACAACAACTGATGCCACAGAAATAAAATGATTATAAAGAATAATTATACATCAACAAACTCAATAATGGAGAAGAAATGGATAAATGTCTAGAAACATATGACCTAACAATACTGATTTTGAAGAAATAGAAAATCTGAACATATTTATAGTGAGCAAATTGATTCGATAAGACCAGATGAATTCTGGTGAATTCTACCAAATGTTTAAAGATGAATTAATGCCAATCCTCCTCAAACTCTTCCAGAAAAGCTGAAGATAAGAGAACATTTCCAAACTCATTTTATGAGGGCACCATTACCCTGATACCAAAACCAGACAACGAAAACTCCAAACCAATATTCCTGGTGAGTACTGATGCAAAAATCCTTGACAAGACACTAATAAACTGAATCCAACAGCACATTAAAATGATTATACACCATGACCAAGTGGGATTTGTCCCTGGGATACAAGGATGGTTCAGTATCCAAAAATACACCACATCAACAGACCAAAGACACCCCCCCCACACACACACACACACAAATCATGTGATCATTTCAATGGATGCAGAAAAGGCACTTGACAAAATTCAACATCTTTTCATGATAAAGACATTTAGCAAACTAGAAATAGAAGGAAATCACCTCAACACAATAAAGATCATATATAAAAGCCTACAACTAACCTCTTACTCATTGGTAAGAAACAGATAGCTTTTCCTTTAAGATCAGGAATGAAGCAAAAATGCCCACTCTCACCACTTCTATCTAACATAGTACTATACATCCTAGTCAAAGAAATTAGGCAATAAAAAAATTAGTAAAAGGCAGTCAAATTGGAAAGGAAGAAGTAATATTATCTCTGTTCAAAGCTGACATGATTTTATATAGAGAAAACCCTAAAGATTACACACACACACACACACACATTAGGCTAATAAACTCAGCAAAGTAGAATGATATAAAATCAACAAAATTAGTTGCATTTTTACATGTTAACAATGAACAATTCAAAAGGGAATCAAAATAATATCATTTATAATAGCATCACTGGGATCCCTGTGTGGCGCAGCGGTTTAGCGCCTGCCTTTGGCCCAGGGCGCGATCCTTGGAGACCCGGGATCGAATCCCACGTCAGGCTCCTGGTGCATGGAGCCTGCTTCTCCCTCTGCCTATGTCTCTGCCTCTCTCTCTCTCTCTCTCTGTGACTATCATAAATAAAAAAAAAATCTATAATAGCATCACAAAGAATAAAATACTTAGGAATAAACTTAACCAAGGAAATGAAAGACTTACACTCTGAAAACTACAAAACATTGCTAAAAGAAATTAAAAGAAGGCACAAGGAAATGGAAAGACATCCCATGTTCATGAATTGGAAGACTTAATATTATTAAAATGTAAAAAGCAATCTGCACATTCAGTGTAGACTCTGTCAGGATCTCAGTGGCATTTTGTTTTTGCAGAAATAGGAGAAAACCATACTAAAATTCATATGGAATCTCAAAGGACTCTGAATAACCAAAGAAATCTTTGACAATGAGAAACAAAGCTACAAGCCTCACATTTCCTAATTTCAAGACATATTATCCTGCTACAGTAATCACAGTAGGCATTGACATAAAGACAGACGTATAGATATTGGCACAAAGACAGAGTGGGTATTGGCATAAAAACAGGCATAGAGACCAATGGAACAAAATAGAGAGCCCAGTAATAAATCTTTGCATACTTGGTTAGTGAAGAAAGGACTGTCTCTTCAACAGATGGTGTTGGGACACCTGGATATGAACATGCAAAAAAGTGGGCATGGACTCTTACATCATACACAAAAATTAACTTAAAATGGATTCAAGATCTAAATATAAGACTTGAAACTATAAGACTTCTAGAAGAAAACATAAGGGAAAAGTTCAGAACATTGAGCTTGGCAATTCTTTCTTGGATATGACACCAAAAGCACAGACACTAAAGCAACCATCAACAGAGTTACATTAAGACCCTCTGCACAGCATAGGAACCAATCAGTAGGGTAAAAGACAACCTACAGAATGATAGGAAATATTTGCAAACCTATACTTTGCAAACCTCTACTGAATATATTCAGTAGATATGAAGAACTCCTGCAATTCTGTAACAAAATGAAACAAATAGCAATAGAGTGTAACAAAAACAAAAAAAACAACAATAGAATGTAACAAATTCTTCAGTTGATTGAAGAATAGGTAAAGGAGAGCCCAGCTGTCCATCAACAAATGAGTAGATGAAGAAGATGTGATTTATATATATATGTATATTTCATTCTTTTTGATGGGTGAGTAATATTCCATGATGTGGATGGACTGGAGGGTATTATGCTCAACAAAGTAAGTCAATCAGAGAAATAAAATTATCATTATGATTTTACTCATATGTGGAATTTAAGAAACAAAACAGATGAACATAGAGAAAGGGAAGGAAAAATAAAATAAGACAAAATCAGAGAGAGACAAACCACAAGAGGCTCTGAACTATAGGAAACAAACTGAGGGTTACTGGAACAGAGGTAGGTGGGGGGAGGGGTAATTGGGTGATGGGCATTAAGGAGAGCACTTGATAAAATGAGCACACGGGTGTTATATGCAACTGATAAATCACTAAACTCTACCCCTGAAACTAATAATATACTATGTGTTAATTAATTGATTAAATTAAAATTAAAATAAATAGATTAAAAATAGGTAAAAGTCTTGAAAGCGGCCAATAAGTATATGAAAAGACACTCAACATCACTAATCATTAAGAAAATGCAAATCAAAACCACAATGAGCTATTACTTCACACCTATGAGGATAGATATTGTGTTGGTGAGAATGTAGAAAAACTGTACCCACTATACACTATTTGTGGAATTACTAAATGGTGCAGACATAATAGGAGACAGTATAGAGCTTCCTCAAAAAATTAAAAAGAGGGCAGCCCGGGTGGCTCAGCAGTTTAGCGCCGCCTTTGGCCCAGGGTGTGTTCCTGGAGATCCGGGATCGAGTCCCACATCGGGCTCCTGGCATGGAGCCTGCTTCTCCCTCTGCCTGTGTCTCTGTCCCTCTCTCTCCCCCTGTGTGTCTCATGGATAAATAAATAAAATCTTTAAACAAAAAAGTAAAAAGAGAACTACCATGTTATCCAGGGATGCTAGATGCTGGGTAGATATCCAAGAGAATTGAAAACAGGATCTCAAAGATATTTGCACACCAGTGTTCACTGCAGCATGTCACAACTGTCGAGATGTGTAAGCAACCTACACTCACCAACCGATGAATGAATAAAGAAAATCCGGCACATACATACAGTAGAATATTATTTAGCCTTAAAAAGAAAGAATGCTACAACATGAATGAACTTCGAGGACTTTATGCTAAGTGAAATAAGCCAATCACTAAAAGACAAATACTGTATGATTCCACTTACATGACATATCTGAAATCATCAAACTCACAGAAACAGAAAGTAGAATGGTGGTTTTTCAGAGGATGGAGGGTAATGAGTTGTTCAATGGGTATGAAATTTCAGTTGTGAAAGTTTCAGAGATCGGCAGTACAACAACATGCACACGCTTAACAATACTGTACTGTTCTACATTGTCCCTAGGAAACTTGTTAAGAGAAGAAAATAATATCTGCTAATTTATGAAGTCCACAGCTGGAATGCTGTGCCTTGAACTCATGAGATTAGCAGATGAAGGGGTCTATAGACATTATAAAAGCAAAGGTTGGAAGACCCCAACTGGTAGTCAGTTGAAGTGAACTGGGTTTGGCAGCTATTTCTTCCTATATCTAGAACTTGAGCTTGAAAAGGTATGTTAACAAAGTTAATAAACTGTGAAGAAAATCTGTTGTATTTCTATATACCAAGAACAAAGATGGAATTTTAAAAATTATACAATTTGTATTAGCATAAAAAATCAAATACTCTAAAGAACTCTAATGAAAGATGCACCTCTACACAGAAACCTACAAGATACCAGTAAGGTAAATGTTTAAAGAGACAAATAAATGGAGGAACATACATGTTCATGAATTAGAAAATTTCATATTTTAAAGATGTTTGTTCTCCCCAAATAGAACTAAAGTTTCAGTGAAATCTCAAGCTTCAAGCAAATTCCCAGCAGGATTTCCTTTGGTGGAAATTGACAAGCTAGTGTGAAGATTTATATAGAATTGCAAAGAACCGAGAAGAGTTTAGACAATCATGAAGAAGAATATGGTACTGTTGCAAGGAAAAATCAACTGGCCAATGGAAAAGAACAGAGGCCAGAAATAGACTCACGATTATAGTTACTTGATTTTCAACAAAGACACAACTGCAAAGTCATGAGGAAAGCATGATTTTTTAAAAATGACAGTAGGATAGTCATACAGGAAAAAAATAAATCTTGACCCTCCACTTCACATCACACATAAACTCCAGATATTTTGTAGACCTAGTGTCAGAAGTAAAACAATAAAACTTCTAGAAGAAAACAGAGGATAATCTTTTCATGACCTTAGGGCAGACAACACTTCCTAAACAGCACACAGAAAGCTTGAGCTGTAAAGAAAAAGACTGATAAATTGAACCTTATTAAAATTAAGAATTTTTGTTCACCAAAGATTTCATTAAGAGGATGGAAAAGAAACTGAAATGAGAAGAGATTATATCTGTATCTCTATATCTATACCTGTATGTTTCTTTTATACAATTATATACAATTCTTATATTTTATATAGTTACATATAATGTAATACATGTAATATATATAAAATTATAAAATATATGTTATTTATTTTTTTAAATATTTTATTTATTATTTATTCATGAGAGACACAGAGAGAGAGGCAGAGACACAGGCAGAGGGAGAAGCAGACTCCCTGCGGGGAGCCCAATGTGGGACTTGATCCCAGGACCCTGGGATCACGCCCTGGGCCGAAGGCAGATGCTCAACCACTGAGCCATCCAGGTGCCCCTAAAATATGTTATGCATGTAATTCATATATATATGTAAGATATAGATATCCAGCATGTATAAAGAACTCCTACAAAACAACAATAAACAACACAAAACTCAATTTTGAAAAAAAGGACAAAAGGCTTATTAAAGAGACATTTCACCAAAGACATCCAAATGGCCAATAAGGATAGTAAAAGGTGCTTAAAACCATGACTCATCAAGAAAAATGCAAATTTACATCTCTGTGTGATACCACAACATATCACCCCAGAAAGGCTAAGAGGAAAAAGACAATTCTGTGCTCATAAAGGACACAGAGTAATCCAAACTCTCCATCTCTGCTCAATGTTCTGGTGCACGTGCAATTTGGTAAAACCACTTTGGAACAATTCTGGTGAAGAGAATCCCACCTCCAGGCTGCGCATCAAAAAAAAAAAAAAAAAAAAAAACCACAAACATCTGTACATAATCAGATGTACGCTGGGGCATTCAGGGCAGCATTGTTTACAACCACCCCAAACTGGAAAGAACCCAAGCTTTGGTCACCCTGGGTCTTCTTTCCCTCACTGATGATTCAGGAGCAGATTGCCGATTGTGTGTCGGGTCAGCTGTCACCTCCAGTGGGGCTGGGGCTGGGGCGGGGACTGGGGCTTGAAAGTGAAAGGTAAGGGAGGAGTGCGGTAAGAGCAAAATGGCCCGTTTCCCATAGGGACCCAAAAGAAACGAGGTGGGTGAAGAGGGACTCCCCAGCCGTGCCAGAAACAAGAGCCAACAGGTCGCCAGAAGGGGAAGTGTCAAGACTGAGGGACTTCCCGAAAGGGAACACAGAAGGGGCTCCCAGTTTATCCCTGGCCTCTAAGGACTTCTGTCCACCTGCCCTCCTGCTGGCCTCTCTCCAGCGTCCAGCTGGGCCACCTCCGCCCAGTCTGTGCTGCAGCTGGTCATTCCGTGGCTCCCCGTGGCCCCTCAGAAAAGACCCCAAAGTCCTTGCCCGGTATTCAAGACATTTCAGGATCTGCTCCCCAGCACTCCCTCTGGCCTCCGGTACCCATCGTGGGCTCCAGGTACACCAGGTTCCCGACAGCTTCCCCACCGTCCCCGTTCACCCCGCTTCCACACCTTAGCATGTGCTCTTTCAGCCACCAGAAGTCGCCACGGCCCGTGGTGGCCTGTCAGCCTCCCACTCGTGAATTAGAAAAATTCAGGTTTGAAATCCAGTTCAAATGTGGCCTCCTCTGTCAATCTTCAAACCTCTCCAAAGCGCATGAGTCACTCTTTCCTCTGGGGTCCATCCCTCCACCAGAGCACACACTGCTCAGGGTGCTTTCAGTGACATTTTGAGCAACAGTCCAGCGGGGACCCGGTGTGTCTTGGTTACCGCTGAATCGCCAGCGGTTATAACCAGTGCCTGACACCCAGAGGATGCTCACCACTTTTAAAAAAAAAAAAAATTTTTTTTTTGATGCTCATCACTTTTGTTCCACGATAAAAATAAAAGGGAATACTTTCTATCATAATGGGCTTTGAAGCCTACCCTCAACGTTAAAACCCACACGGACTATACATCCTAAAATTAAATGTATTCTTTTTGACTCCTCTTTATGAAATTTGGTGAATTGAGGATCTCAATGTACCTGACAAGGATTAAAAGCTCCAGCACTCCAAATTCCGCCCCCTCCACCCCAGGGCCTTTGCACATGCCATTCCCTCTGTCCAGCAGTTTTCTTCCTGCTTCTTTGCTTCCTCATCCTCCGGTTTTAACTTTTATGTTGCCCCTTCAAAGGGGCCATTGTCACCTTCTCATATGGGTGTCCCCTGCCATTCTCTGGCCCACACATCTCTTTGTTTCCTTCCTCATGGGTGTAATATTAGAATTAGTTTAGTAAGTGTTTCTGTTTTTGTGTTTATGACCTGTCTCCGTCATGGAGCATAAGCTCCCAGAGGCTGGGAAATTCTCCGTTTTGTTTACAAAAGAAAGTATCCCTAGCACGTGGAGTGGGGTCTGGAGCATAGCAGGTGCTCAACAAGTAGCTGGGGCAATGGCGAATGAACGAACAAGGTGAAGAATTGCTGTGTCCAGTCATACAAAGAGCAGACCCGCAGGCAGCCCCCCGAGAGATCTCAGTTTCCCCATCAGCTCCATCACAGCCCCCAAGAACTTCCTTCTACCCCAAGCAACACCCTTGGCTCCCAGGCTCTGAGCAGTCATGACTCCTGTCATCAGATTAGCAACAAGGAACTTTCAGAGAGGGACAGTGGGCTGCCCAGGGCCACACAGAAACTTCTCAGCCAAGCAGAGCTCTCGGGCTGGGGGACAACCAGCCTGGCAGCCCTAAATCAGAAAGGAGCCTCTGCTGGTAACCCTTAGAGGACCCTTAGGCATATCTCTTCCTTTGTTTGGAGCTCAGTCTTCCTCCTCTATAGAATGCGGCTATGCCCTGGCCGGCTGAGGGAGTGTGAGGCAGGCACATCGTAGGTGTATGGGGAACATGAGTTGCTTTTTACAAGTGTTTTTTTTTTTTCCTGCCAGTGGCAAGGGGTAGGTTGTGGGTGTCTGCGCCCAGGTGTGCCAGGACCTTGGGGTCATAGCTTAGTCAGTAGGAGCTGAACACGAGAGCAAGGTCCTATCCCAACCTCAGCCGGTGACACCTGTCTGTGTCTCCCTCCCAGGCGGGCTGGGATCCTCGCCCATGAAGCCTCTCCTAGGCCCGAACAGGTTTTCCCTATGACACTTCTCCCAGCCTGAGCAAACCTCTCCAAGCGGAGAAGCAGGCTCCACTCCCGGCAACGGCTCCCTGCCTGTGCCTTCTCTACCTGCCCTGCGATCTCCACCGTGCTGGGCAATCTCGTCCAGCCTGTGTCACCCCTCTCAGCTCCTGTAGCCACCCCTCCCTCCTACCCCTTTTCCTCCAGACCAGGATAGGCTGGGTAGAAGGCAGAGAAAGAAGGGATACTTGCAGCTGCCAGGCAAGTGGCTGGGACAGGGCTGGTGGCCTGCCCTCTAACTGCCCCCCCCCCACCCTGCCCAGCAGGACCCTACCAGCCTGCCTTCACCCTGGCCAAAGTATGCTGAGTGTTATGGATTGTACTGGAGAAGCTCTGCAGGCCCTGGTACCCATCTACATCCTTAAACCTTCTTGGCATTTGAGAAAGAGAAGCCCAGAGGGGCCCAACACCCTGCCTATGGTCACCCAGTGAGGAAGGACCAGAGCCTGAGCAGGGAGCCAGGTTGGTGTCCTTGCCCCACCTCTCTGGGGACCACTCAGGTGGCCGGACCTTTCCTGGGGGCTGTGGGGACCAGCAGGCTAGGCATCTGCTGCAGGTGTCCGGCCACTGGAGGGTATCAGTGGGGCCCCTGCCTGCAGCCTGGGGAATATTCTCAGGATGTTTCAGAAGTTCCAAGTTTACTCAGATCTTGCATATGAGCTGTCGTAAAAAGTCCCTTTGGCCCTGCGCCAGGGCAAGGAGTGGAGGCGGGGGCACCTGTGAGCCAGAGGGTGGGTTGAGGCCCCGCTCTGCTCCCTCTGGCCCCTCCCACGCATTTCAGGGTGCACTAGAGGGCAATGTCGGGAGAGGCGGGCGAGGAAGGGGCTGCGAGGGCAGAAGACCCTCCTCCCTGTGGTGTTTCTTCCTCCTGCCCTCAGGCTGCCTCCAGCTCAAGCCCCTTCCCCTCCTCCCTGCGCCGTCCGCGCCCCTGAATCCCCAGGACCTGGGACAGTGCCTGCTGCACAGCACATGCTCAAAGACACACCTGGAGAATAAAGCCTTGAAATGGATGTTACAGATGGGGAAAGGGAGGTTGAGGGGGACTACATGGCTTACCCCAGGTCACGCAGGTACCACGGGGTACGGCTGGGTATCCACCCCGTCCTGGCTAACACCAAAGCTCCGCGCCCCCCACCTGGCACAGGGGCCTCCCAGCTGTCCCTCCCGCCTGTGGGGACTCCGAAGGCACTGGCTCTCCTCCCTGGAATCACAGTTGCCCTCTTCCTTTCATCCATTTATTTATCAGGCTCCAGGGACAGAAATGGTGCCGCCCAAAGCCTCTGATGCCCCTTCCCCTCTTCCACCTCCTCCACCGGCCTCCCCCCACCCCACTGCCCATGAGCCTTTTAGGTCTCCAGCCCTCAGCCCTCGCTGGGCAGGTGGGGAGGCCAGGGCTCAGCCTCCGTCTCGTTCACCCCACCTCTCCTGACCCTGGAGTTCATTCTCCTCCTAACACTAGTTTGGTTTAGCTTCCTCCCCTGTGGGGCTGTCTGCTGAGGATCCAGACACCCTGTCAGGTGTGGAGTGCGCCGGACCAGGGCTTCTGCTGAGCCCACCAAAGGGAGCAGGTAATCCGGGGAGCAGGTAACCTGGGAGCAGGTAACTACGGCCACAGGTGACCTGGGATCCTCAACCATCTTGTCTGTGAAATGGGCTGAGTGAGGCTCCCGGCCTCACCTGTGACATTGTGGGAGACCCTCGGGTACCAACAGTGGGCTGAGCCCTGGCGCTGGGAGGACTAGCACGATGGAGGCCGAGGGAGGGAGGACTTCAGGTTCTCCCTGAACCCTCTTCCACTCTTGGGACTCCAGCCCTTCTCTGCCGTAGGCTCCCAGGATCCTCACGGTTACGAGCAGCCTTCCTGGGCAGGTCTCCAGCCCGCAGTTTTCATATTTTTCCTCCCTCCAATCCTCACAACTAGCACCACGAGGATGGAACTGCCTTCACCCCATTTTACAGAGGAGAAAACTGAGACTCCACGAGGCTGGACGCAGCACAGAGACACGCTCACGCTCACCCAGCTAGGGAGTCGCATGGCTGGCTTTTGAACCCGCCAGGTTTTCCCCACTTCACCATGTGCTTCTAAAACCCCCACGCTTTCCCCCAGGGGAAGGCAGATGTCCTTCCAGGAGCAGCCCCTGACGTTTTAATGCCGCCTGCCCTGGATCCGCTGCTCCGGCTCCAAGTCCGGCGTCCCCACCGGAGGCCTTCAGTCACCTGGCTGCTTGGCCAGGAAAGTGCCTGCTCCTCCCCCCTTTCTGCGTGTCAAAATTCAACCCATGCTTCCAGGCTCAGCCTCTGCCAGTACCCTCGCTCCCCTCGCCTCCAGGGGGCCCATGCCCTGGGCTTTCGTGAGGAGACAGTGTGGAGGACAGGACCAGCCTCCGAGTCACCTGCCCACCCTGCTGCACACTGGTGAGTCACCTTGGGAAAATCACTCTACCTCTCAGAGCCAGCCCCCATTCTTTCTCTGTGAAATGGGTACAGCAAGCCATTTTGTGGGGTTAGATGACCTAGAGAAGCTAAAACACGGAACCTGGCACAAAATCTCTTCCCCTCCTCCTCCAAAATAGCCCCCCTAGAAGTGCCACACCATCACATGGTGTCGCCCATGCCCACTCTGCCCTGTTCAGGAGTCCAGAACCACGGTGACTAAGGTGTTGGGCTTGGGCTGGGCTGGGCTTTCTTTCCCCAACCCTTGCCTTTTGGAGGCTGGTTTGCACAGCCAGCTCCTGGGGTCATCTCAGCCATGCCCCTGCCTCCCGGCTCCGGCAGACCCACAGAGAGACAGTGCGGTCATCCTGAGCTGCGCTGAACAGGAGACTCCAGCCCCAACTCTGCTGCTCTCACTGTCTCAGCTATGACGAGGGCGCGAAACCCCTCGATGTCCTCCCACTCTGGCAAAGAAGGTGCCAGGCTCCCTCGGAGAAGAGTGTCTGGGGCCGTTACCTGCTGTTCCAGCTTCTCCCTCAGAAATCCATTCTGTTTGCTCCGGGAAATCCAGTGGGCTCCCAGGGGGTGGCAGCGAGGCTCAGCATGAGGTGGGGAGCAGGAGTTAGAGGGAACAGGCAGGGCTAGGGGGTGGGTATCCACAGCCTGCCCCGAGTCACCAGCCAGACAAGCAGACAACCTGTCAGCCCGATGGATGGCAGCCGGGCTCCCGGCAGGCAGAACACACAGAGGGAGCCAGCTGTGGGGCACAGGCAACGGACGGTCACATCCCAGAGAGGTCACCCACGGACAGAAGGTAGAGACTGGGGAGGGGACCAATCAGCTGCACCAGGGAGGGGACACACAGCAGACAAGACAGAGGAAGTCAAGCAGAGAGGCAGGTGGCCAGCCAGGCAGACGCGCAGAGAGACAGGCAGGCAGGCAGGCAGACAGCCAGCCAGACAGACAGCTGTGCAGCTGTCAGGCACACTCAGGAAGAAGCAGGCAAACAGTCAGACCGGAGCCCGCGGGTCACTCGGCACAGTGTGGCTGCCACCCAGGGCCCTCAGGCCGCGTGTGCCTGGTGGGGAGGAAGAGGAGGATGTGGTGAGCAGCTCCCCACAGGCCCCGCCCACAGGGCTGCCGGCCCCTCCCCTGAGGAGTGAGAAAGAGGTGGGAGGGGGCCGGGCCACAGCAGAGTCCTCCGATCACCAAAGGTCACCTGCTAGAAAGACATTTGGGGCCATCAGGGTGAGATCAGCCTCTTGTGGATGGCTGACATCATCCCCCCGGGCCTGGTGGCCGTGACCTTGGAGGCTGGCAGGGCTCACAGATGTGGACAGCAAGTCTCCCAGGGGTCCAGGGGTGGTGTGAGTGACCCAGGGGGCCCGGTGGTCCTGAGAGGCCAACTCTCAGTTCAGAGAGAAGACCAAGGGCCCAGGGCCAGAGACTCGCCACGGTCCCACGCTTCCCTCACGCACGCTGCCTGCCTGGCCCAGGAGGGGTCTGAGTTCAGAATCCTCTCCCAGACTCCTCTGACCCTGCTCCCTTTGAATCTAGCTTCCTGCTCCACCACTGCAGGGAGCAGGACCCTGTCTCCACACCCTTGAGAAGACAGTCCCTTGGGCAGGTGACAACACCTCTCTGGATGCCTCATTTTGCCTGTCAAGTGGGCCACCTGGCCAACCGAGAGAGGGTGGCCACCATTATGAACACATGGGAACTCAGGAAAAAAATAGAGAAAAGAAATTTTCAAGAGAGTTTCCATCTTGCTGACGAGCCAGAGGGATCCCGTGAAAGGGTCAGCTGTCTCTCTCGCAGATGTTTGAGAAATCAGGAGAGAGAACTCAGCAACCTCATGCCCAGCAGCCTCAGAGGGAGGGCAAGAGAAGTTAACTACCATCACTACTGTCACTATTTTGCTTTTTTTTTTTTAGATTTATTTATTTATTTATTCATGACAGAGAGAGAGAGAAAGGCAGAGACAGGCAGAGGGAGAAGCAGCCTCCATGCAGGGAGCCTGACATGGGACTCGATCCTGGGTCCCCAGGACCACACCCTGGGCTGAAGGCAGCACCACACTGCTGGGCCACCGGAGCTGCCCACTATCTTGCATTTTTAAAGCACCCACATGATCTCATTTTATCCCACAGACCTCATGAGGCAAACACGGACTATTCGCATTTTATAGATGGAGAAAACCAGGCTCTGAGAAGTGAAATGTCACGCAAGCTGAGAAGTGTCTTGGTGGGGATTTGAATCTGGGTGTATCTAATTCCTAAGTCTGCACCAGGCTGTGAAAATAGGCCCAAACCAGGACAAAATGTAACCAGCTTAGATGGGGGCTACTTTGTGGTGTCGGGATGACACGGGTTGGCTCAAATGCGCATGCCATCTCTTCCCAGCTGACTCATTTTTGGGAAACAATTTGCAGTGAACCCACATGACTGCTCCAAAGAAAAAGAGAAAGCATCTTGCTATTTATTTCTTCTATTTTTTTTTCTTTTTCTAGCTGTTTTTGAGGAACTTGGTACAAATTCCCCTGTGGTTGATTTGAAGGATGTTTGCCCTATAGAAATTCTCTTCCCCACGGCTGAAATATCTCATGTTCTCTGGAGAACCGATGTTGGGAGGAAGCCAGTTTTTGTTTTTCTTTTCTTTCTCTTGATCTTCAGGGTGAGTTTTATGGTACCATGCATCAGTAATCTGAGCGGTTGAAAGATCAAGAAAAGGAACAGTACAAAGGAGCCTAATATTTGCTGAGAGTTTGCTCTGTGCCAGCCAGCATTGTTTTCTTTTTTTATTTTTATTTTTATTTTTTTAAAATGATCTCTATACCCAACATGGAGCTCAAACAGGCAACCCTGAGATCAAGAGCCACACGCTCTACAAACTGAGCCAGCCCCTGTGCCAGGGTTTTTAAGGACTTTAAAGATACATCATCTCACTTAAAACTCATCATTGGGGTACCTGGATGGTGCAGTCAGTTAAGCATCTGACTTTTGGTTTCAGCTCAGGGTCATGAGATTGAGTCCCAAGTCCTGCACTGAGTGTGGTGTCTGCTTGAGATTCTCTCTTTCTCTCCCTCTGCCCCTCCCCCGCACTCACTCCCTCTCTCTTTCTCTAAAATAATAAATAAATCTTTTTTTTTTTTTTAAATATCTCATCATCGTCATCATCCCTATTTTACAGAGAAGGAAATTGAGGCTCAGGAAGGGCAAATGACTTGTCCAATGTCACACAGCTAGTGAGTGACAGAGCTGGGATTTGAACTCAAGACTTCAGAGCATATATTTTGATCTGCTCACTACACTGCTTCCGGACGTATGTTAACCCGAGGGTATTTGATCCCTCCTGCCTCCCTCTTATGTGCCTGCTAGCCTCCTTGCCCTTATCTCCACCCACCCACTCACCCACCTACCCACTCAACCACCCTTCTATCCACTTGCCCAGCTAGCCAGCCATTCCTCCCTCCCTGCCTTCTGCCCACCAGTACTGAGCAAGCCCTTGGCTCTGTACTGGGGGTACCCCCCAGAAATATACACGAGCCACAGCCCTCATGCAGCCTGTATTCTAATGGAGAGAGGTGAAAAGAACTAATAACAAACAAATGCAAATTGTACTAAGTGTCATAGAAAACTGATGAGAGGTCAAAATAGGAACATGTAGGGGCATGATGGATGACAGGACGGACCCAGCCACAGTGGAAACATTTTAGGCAGAAGGCACTGCAAGTACAAAGATGCTGAGGGATGCAGCTGGCTCCGGGAACTTGACAACAGTGCTGTAGAATGGAGTGAGCAAGCAAAAGAATACAAGGAGGTGGGCCAGAAGTCACATGGTGCACATGGCATGGGACCGCCAGGACAGCAAGGAAGGTAGATTTGGTTCCAAGGGATATTGGAAGTCACCTAAGGTTTCCATCAGAGATGTGGCTTAATCCAATTTACATTTTCAAAAGAGTGCTCAGGCCATGACTTAGGGAGCGGATGGGGTGTACCAGGGGCCACTTAACCCCTTCTGTTTAAAAAATAGATGCTTGGGGATGCCTGGGTGGCTCAGTGGTTGAGTGTTTGCCTTTGGCTCAGGGACTGATCCCGGGGTCCTGGGATCGAGTCCCTCATCAGGCTTCCCCCACAGGGAGCCTGCTTCTCCCTCTGCCTATGTCTCTGCCTCTCTCTGTGTCTCTCATGAATAAATAAAATCTTAAAAAAAAAAAAAAGTAGATGCTTTTGGAGGTAAAAACTGAACATCTGTCATGCCCAGGGAGGTGACCATGAACCCCCTCAGAAACTGATCCATGTCGAGGGAAGGGTCCCTTGAAGGGGCCCTTTGGGTCTGTGCACATCTCACAAGTTTAGCCCCCAAGGTCCCGGAAGGAAGATGCAATAGGATCTCTCAACACCCTCCCCCTCAGCCCCCACTATTCAGAGCTGGTCAATGGAGAGGAAGTGGTTAAATTTGCATTTCAACCAAAGACCTACTGGGGAAAAAAATAATTGAGACAACCCCTCCTTCAGCTCATTTCCTCTTTTTTATTCTTATTTTAACAGCTTTATTAAAGGAATAATTTACATGGCATAAATTCCAGCCGCTGAACATGCACAATTCAATGATTTTTAGTCAGTTGTGCAATCATCACCACAACCCAGTTTTAGAACATTTCCCGAAAGATGCCTTGTGTCCGTTTGTAATCAATCCCATTCTCCCTCCTGGCCCAACTAATCTCCTTTCTGTCTGTACTGATTTCCTTTCACTTTCCTGAGTATTTCACATAAATTGAATCATGTTTGTGACCTTTTGTGCCTGATGTCTTTTATTTATTTTATTTATTGAGGTTCATCCACATTGTAGCACGCATTTCATTCATATGTGCTGCCGTATTATTATTCCATTGCAATAATATTATTGTAATGTGATGTCATGTAATAAAATTGGAAAAATGTATCCAATCGATGACACATTTGGTTTATCCATTCATCAGCTGATGGACATGTTTACTTTGTCTTCATCATAAATAATACTGCTTTGGACATCTCCATGCAAATCTTTGCGCAGACGTGCATTTTCAAATCTTTTGGGTATATACCCTGGATTGGATAGCTGGGTCTTATGACAATTCTATGTGTAATTCATTGAGAGCTGATGGTCTGTTTTCCAAAGCAGCTGCACCATTTTATATTGTTACCAGCAGTGTATGAGAATTTCAATTTCTCTACAACCTTAGCAACACTTTTTTTTTTACTATTGACATCCTAGTGGGCATGAAATGATATCTCACTGTGGTTTTGCTTTGCATTTTCCTAATAGCTAATCATGGTGAACATGCATCTGTTCACGTACTTGGTAGTCACTTGTATATTCTTTTGGAGAAATGTCTATTCAAGTTCTTTGCCTATTTATTTATTTATTTATTTATTTATTTATTTATTTATTTTTTAGAGAGAGAGAAAACACATGCAAGTAGTAGGGGGGCAGAGGGGTAAGAGTCTTAAGCAAGCTGCACACTCAGCACAGAGGTGTATGCAGGGTTCCATCTCACAACCCTGATATCATGACCTGAGCTGAAATCAAGAGTTGGACGCTTAAGCAACTGAGCACTCCCAGGCACCCCATCCTTTGCCCATTTTTAAAATGGGTTGTGCGATAGACTGAATATTTGGGTTTCACACACCCCCAATCACATTGTGAAAATCTAACCCCTAACGTGATGGTAATGGAGGTGGAGCCTATGAGAGATGATTCCGTCATAAGGGCAGAGTGCTCATGAATGGGATTAGTACCCTTATAAAAGAGACCCCAGAGAGATAACTTACCTCTTCCACCAACTGAGAATGAAGTGGTCTATAAACCAGAAGTGGGCTCTCACCAGCTGTCAAATCTACTGATCTTCCTCTTCTCAATCTTCAGAACTGTGTGAAATCAGTTTGTTGTTGTTTAATCAACTGTATTTTGTTATAGCATCCTGAATGGACTAAGACAGGTTGTTTGTCATTTTGTCATTGAATTGTAAGAGCTCTTTATATATTCTAAATACTGACCCTTATCAGATATGTAATTTGTAAATATTTTCTCTCATTCTGTGGTTCACCTTCTCACTTTCTTGATAATGTCCCTTGATGCACAAAAGTTTTATATTTTTATGAAGTGCAATTTATCTCCTTTTTCTTTGCTGCTCATGCTTCAGTGTCATATCTAGAATCCATCACTAAATCTAAGGTCATGAAGATTTACCCCCCATGTCTTTTTCTGAGAGTTTTATTGTGTTAGTTCTTATATTTCAGTCTCTGATCCATTTGATATTAATTTTTGGATAAGATGTAAGATAAGGGTCCAAATTAATTCTTTTAGGTGTAGATATCCTGTTGTTCCAGTATCATTTGCTGTAGAGACTGTTCTTTCCCCATTGAATTGTCTTGGCATCGTTGTCAAAAGTCATTGACCATCTATACATAGATTTATTTCTGGACTCTCAATTCAACTCAATCTACCCATTGATCTTTATTTCTTTTTTTTTTTTTTTTAAGATTTATTTACTTATTTGAGAGAGAGAGAGAGAGAATGTGTGTGAGTGGGGGCAGGGCAGAGGAAGAAGGAAAGGCAGAAGGAGAATCTATAAGCAGAATCCTTTCTGAGCACAGAGTCTGAGGTGGGGCTCAATCCTAGGACCCTGGGATCATGACCTGAGCTGAAATCAAGGGTTTGTTGCTTAACCGACTGAGACATCCAGGCACCCCAATTTCTACTTCTACCCTATGTCAGTATCACACAGTTTTGATTACTGTATATTTGCAGTAAGTTTTGAAATTGGGAGTTTGAGTCCTCCAACTCTGTTCTTTTAAAGGCCGTTTTGGGTGTTCTGAGTCCTTTACAATTCCGTATGAATTTTAGGATCAACTTTTCCATTTCCGAGCCAACAAAAGGCGCTTGGGATTTTGGTAGGAATGTCATTGAATCCACAAGTTGCTCTGAAGGCCATTGCTACCTTAACAATGTTTTGTTTGTTTTGTTTTGTTTTGTTTTTACCTTAACAATGTTAATTCTTCCATCCCATGAACATGGGATATTCTTTCATTTATTTATTTACATCCTTAGTTTCTTTCAGCAATATTTCGTAGTTTTCAATGTATATGTCTTTCACTTTCTTGGTTAAATCTATTCCTAACTATCTTATTCCTTCTGATGCTATTGCATATGGAATTGTTTTCTCAATTTTCTTTTCATATTGTTCTAGTGTACAGAAAAACAACTGATTTTTGTATGTTGAGCTTGCACCCTGACTTTTGCTTATTTAATTTATTAGCCCTAATAATTTCTTTGTGGATCCTTGAGTATTTTCTAGATATAGTATTATGTTGTCATAAATAGAGGTAGTTTTACTTCTTCCTTTACAATTTCTTTTTCTTGCTGAATTGCTCTGACTATTCAGTACAGTGTTGAATAGCAGTGGTACAAGTGGGCATCCTTGCTCCTGGTCTTAGGAGGAAGGCTTTCAATCTTTCATCTACTGAGTGTGATGTTAGCTGTGTTTTTTTTGTTGTTGTTGGTTTTTTTGGGTTTTGTTTTTTAAAGATTTTATTTTTACTTATTCACAAGAGACACAAAGAGAGGCAGGCAGAGACACAGGCAGAGGGAGAAGCAGGCTCCATGCAGGGAGCCCGATGTGGGACTTGATTCCGGGTCTCCAGGATCATGCCCTGGGCGGAAGACAGGCGTTAAACCTCTGAGCCACCCAGGCGTCCCAGCTGTGTTTTTTTCATATATAATAACAATCATGTTGGGGATATTTCTTCTTTCCTAATTGCAGAGCATTTTTATCATGAAAGGGTGTTGAATTTTGTCAAGTGCTTTTTCTGTGTCAATTGAGATGATCATGTAGCTTTTTCCCTTAATTTTTTTGGTGTAGTGTGCTACATTGACTCATTTTCTAATATTGAACCTCCCTTGTATATCTGAGCTTAATCCTGTTTGGTCATGGTATATGATCCTTTTAACATGCAATAGGATTCAGTTTGCTAATATTTTCTTGAGATTTTTGCATTTATATTCATAAAGGATATTTGTCCATAGTGTTTGTTCATCTGTCCATCCTTCCTTCCTTCTTTTTTCCCTCCCTCCCTCCCTTCTTCCTTCCTTCCTCCCTCCCTTCTTCTTTCTTTCTTTCTTTCTTTCTTTCTTTCTTTCTTTCTTTCTTTCTTCTTTCTTTCTTCTTTCTCTTTCTTTCTTTTTCTTTTTCCTTTTTATAAATAAAATCTTTTTTTTTTTTTAGATTGTGTTTATTTATTCATGAGAGACACACACAGAGAGAGGCAGAGATATAGGCAGAGAAGCAGACTTCATGCAGGGAGCCTGATGTGGGACTCGATCCTGGGACTCCAGGATCATGCCCTGGGCCAAAGGCAGATGCTCAACCGCTGAGCCACCCAGGCGTCCCTCTTTCTTTCTTTCTTCCTTTCTTTCTTTCTTTCTTTCTTTCTTTCTTTCTTTCTTTCATTTAAATTATATTATTTGTTTCATTTTTTGGTATGATCCATATTTTATTTTCTTCTAGTGTCTTTATCTGGCTTTGGTATCACAGAATGATTTAGGAAATGTTCCCTCCTCTTCTGTTTTGGGGAAGAGTTTGAGAAGGATTGGAGTTAATTCTTCTTTAAATGTTGAATAGAACTTACAAGTGAAGTCATCTGAATCTGGACTTTTATTGTCATTAGGAGACTTTTGATTACTGATTCAATACTCTACTTGTTATATGTCTGTTTAGATTTTCTATTTCTTCTTGAGTCAGTTTTAGTAATTTTGGCTTTCTAGTTGTCTATTTCATCTAGGTTATCTAATTTGTTGGCATATAATTGTTTATAATATTCTCTTATAACCCTTTTTATTTCTATAAGATTGGTAATGATGTTCCTATTACTTCCATTTCAATAGCTGCATTTCTTTCTTCTTCTTCTTCTTCTTCTTCTTCTTCTTCTTCTTCTTCTTCTTCTTCTTCCTCTTCTTCCTCTTCTTCTTCTTCTTTCTTCTTCTTTCTTCTTCTTCTTCTTCTCCTTCTTCTTCTTTTCTTCTTCTTCCTCTTTCTCCTTCTCCTTCTCCTCCTCCTCCTCTTTCTTCTTCTTCTTCTTCTTCTTCTTCTTCTTCTTCTTCTTCTTCTTCTTCTTCTTCTTCTTTCTTCTCTCTCTCTCTTTCTTTTGATTTTTCTCAGTCCAGGTAAAGGATTGCCAATTTTGTTGATTTTTTTCAAGAAATAACTCTTGGTTGTGTGGTCCACTCTATTGTTTTTCTATATTTAATTTCATTTGTCTTACTCTGATCTTTATTATTTCCTTCCTTCTGCTAGCATTGGGCTAAATTTGCTACTCTTTTTCTAGTTCTTTAAGGTATACAGTTACATTACTGATTGTAGTCTTTCTTGTTTTCTGATGAAGGCATTTACAGCTACAAATTTCCCTCTTAGCTCTGTTTCCACTGTATCCCATACATTTTGGTATATTGTGTTTTCATTTTCATTCATCTTTAAATATTTTCTAATTTTCCTTGTTATTTCTTCTTTTATTCATTGGTTGTTTAAGAGTGTGCTGTCTAATTTGCACATACATGTGAAATTCATAGTTTTCCTTCTGTTATTGATATCAAACTTCATTCCATTGTGGTCAAGAAGATATTCAGTATAAATGTAATCTTTTAAAATTTATTGAGACTTGTTTTGTGGCCTAATATATGATCTATCACAGAGGATGTTTCATGTGCACTTGAAGGTCACTCCTGTGGTTGCATGGCATGTTCTATATATGTCTGTGCAGTCTAGTTGGTATGTAGCATTGTTCAAATCCTCTGTTTCCTTATTATTTTTCTTTCTAGTTGTTCTATCTAGTATTGAAAGTGGGGTACTGAAGTCTTCAACTATTACTGTAAATGTCTATTTTCCTATTCAGTTCTATGAACATTTGCTTTATTTATTTGGGGTTCTGTTGGTTAGTGCATATATATTTATTTTATTAGATCTTCTTGATAAATTGACACTTCTATCAACATATAATGTCCTTTGTCTCTCATAAAAATTTGACCTAAAGCCTATTTTACTGATATTATTATGTCCATTCCAGCTCTCTTCTGGTTACTATTTGAATATCTTCTTCCATCCCTTCATTTTCATCCTATTTGTGCCTTTGTATATAAAGTGAGTCTCCTGTAGACAACATAAAGTTGGACCATGTTTTTTATCCATTCTGTCTGTTTTTGTATTTTGACCTATGCATTTAATCCATTTATATTTAATGTGTTCACTGATAAGGAGGGATTAACTTCTGCCATTTTGTCATTGTTTTATGTTACATCTTTTTTAACTTCTCAATTCTGTTACTTTTTCTTTTATGTTTGATTTTTTCCTAGTATGCCATTTTGAGTCGCTCCTCATTTCCTTTTCTGTATATATCTTAGCTATTTTCTCAGTGGTTTCCCTGGGGATTAGAATTAAAGTACTAAATTTATAATAATCTAC
Source organism: Vulpes vulpes (assembly GCF_048418805.1). NCBI lineage: Eukaryota > Metazoa > Chordata > Mammalia > Carnivora > Canidae > Vulpes > Vulpes vulpes. Next base: position 93,984,176 of record NC_132782.1, read on the forward strand.
TTTGAATTGATACCAATTGGATTCAATAGCATATAGAAACTCTGCTCCTATACCGCTCTGTTCTCCACCCTTTTACATTGTCACAAATTGCATTTTTATATATATGTGCCCATTAATATTGATTTATAATTATTGTATATGCGTGTATCTTTTAAGTCTTGCGGGAAACAAAAAGAGGGATTACAAAGCAAAAATATAATAATACTGGATTTCACATTTTTTTGTGTATTTACCTTTACTGGTATTCTTTTCCTTTCTTTTCTTTTTTCTTTTCTTATTCATATAGCTTTGAGTCACTTTCCAGCATCTTTTTTATTTTAACCTGAAACACTCCCTTTAGCATTTATCATAGGGCAGATCTACTAGCAATAAACTTCCTCAACTATTGCTTATCTTGGAATAATTTGGATAGTTTGCCAGATATAGAATTCTTGGTTGACAGTTTTTCTTTCAGTGCTTTAATTATTACATCCCACCATTTCCTGGCTTCTATGACTTCTCATGAGAAATTGGCTATTTATCTTATCGAATACCCCCCTTGTATGTAATGAGTCACTTTTCTGCTTTCAAGATTCTGTCTTTATTCTGCAACAGTTTGATTATAATGTGTTTTGATATAAACTTTTCTGCATTTATCCTAGTTGAAGTTTGCTTAGCTATGTATATATATGTAGATTCATGTTTTTCATCACATGGGAAGTTTGGGGCCACTGTTTCTTCAAATATTTTTTTTCTGGCCCCTTCTCTCCTCTGCTTATGAGACTTCTATAATGCATATGTTGATATATTTAATAGTATCCTGCAAGTCCCTTAGATTCTGTTAATTTTTCTTCACTCTTTTTGCTTTATGCACTTCCAACTGGGTAATTTCAATTTGTTATCCTCCACTCACCGATTCTTTCCTCTACCTGCATTAAATCTGATGTTGAACTCCTATGGTAAAATTTTTATTTCAGTATTTATTTTACAGCTGCAGATTTCCTATTTGATTCCTTTATATAATTTCTATCTCTTTATTAATATTTCCTATTTGTTCATACATCATTCTGGTTTTCCTTAGTACTTCATCCATGGCTTTCTTTAGCTCTTTGAGCATAGTTAAGACAACTGGCTTAAAATCTTTGTCTATTTTTTTAAGATTTTATTTATTTATTCATGACACACAGAATGAGAGAGAGAGAGAGAGAGAGAGAGAGAGAGAGAGAAGCAGAGACACAGAGGGAGAAGCAGGCTCCATGCCGAGAGCCCGATGTGGGACTGGATCCCGGGTCTCCAGGATCAGGCCCTGGGCCGAAAATGGTGCTAAACCACTGAACCACCCAGGCTGCCCAAATCTTTGTCTATTAAGTCCAATGTCTGGACTTCCTTAGGGACAGTTTTGTCCATTTCTTTTTTTTCCTAATGAATGCACCATGTTTTCCTGTTTCTATGTATGCCTTATATGTTTTTGTAGAAAACTAGACATCTTGAATATTATAATGTGATAACTCTGGAAGTCAGATTCTCCCCTGTCCTCTGTCCCATTTGTTTAGTGACTTTTCCAATCTATTTTTGCAAATACTGTATTCCTTGTCATGTATGTTCACTGAAGTCTCTGTTCCATTATCTTAGCAGTCAGCCAGTAATCTGATAGAGATGTCCATAACCACTTGGAGCCAAAATGAAAACAAAATAAAAACATATTTTCTTAGCCTTTATAGATTGGCTCTGAACTGGGGCATTTCTTCAATATTTAGCCAAGATGACTGTGTCAGTTTTGTCCTTAGCTTTTTAACTTTTTGTGAAAAGCTCAAAGATCAGCTAGGGGCATAAACCTAGGGTCCTCTTAAATTTTTTTTATCTGTGCATGCATTCAGCCCTGGGCATATGCATTGTACTCCAGATTCCTTGGTATATATGGAAGCCCTTCAAAGACCTTGTGTCTTCCTCCACAGACTCTTCCTTTCCAGGCTTTTTGGTCTATCTGCTGTTTTCTCTGTCCATTATCCCATGCCCCAGTTGGGTAGTGTATGTCTCTAAATTATTTCAACATATACTATCTAGGAAGCAACTCCAGTCCTGAGAGAATTTCAATGGGAACAAAACAAATACCTGAACTGATGCTTCAGGAAACTACCAGAAAGAACAAAATACATAACTATAATTCTTTGAAAACAAGGTCTATATCGCCCTTTCTGATACCAGCAAGTGGCACCAAGAATGTAGCTACTGTTCTCACAGCCATCAATGATCTAGGGAATGATCTGGGTAGATAGATGAGCAAAAATGTCACAACACTTTTCTTTTTTTAACCAAAGATTAGCAGTCTCTTTCTTCATTAAGCACCCTTTTGTTGCTGTATGGCTTTGATCAGATTCCAGAGTGCCAAAAAAGTTGATCCTGATTGTTTTTTGCCAGCTTAATGGCTGCTTCAGTGGAAAGTCTAATTGTTGGAGTTCTCTACCTTCAAGTTGTGTTGGAGTCCAATTTACCAACTTTTTTTTTTCAATTTACCAGTTTGTGTGTGTGTGTGTGTGTGTGTGTGTGTGTGTGTGTGTGAATTGTACTTCTGGTGCCATAACTAAGAACAGTGTGCCTAACTTGAGGTAACAAAGATCTCTTTTATGTTTTCTTCTATAAGATTTAGTTCTTATGTTCAGAACTTTGATTCATTTTGAGTTAATTTTTGTGTATGGTGTGAGATAATGATCTGAATTTATCTTTTTGCTTATGGCTATCCAATTGTCCGAGTATGATATGTTGAAAAGATTATCTGCTCCCCCACTGAGTTACCTGGGCACATATTTTGAAAATTAATTGGCTCTAAATGTATGGGTTTATTTCTGGACTCTCTGTTCTGTTTCATTGCTTTATGTCAGTACATTGTCTTAGTAAGTTTTGAAATTGGGAAATGAAAGTCATCCAGCTTTGTTCTATTTTTCTAGAATTGTTTTGTCTCTTCAGGGTCTTTTGCATTTTCATAAAAAATTTTAGGATTAGCTTACTTATCTCTGTGAAAATACCTGACCCTCTCCCCTCTCTCAATGAACAAACAAACAAACTGGAATACTTGCTTGGTATGAGCTGCCATGCAAGAAGTCTATGCCCTGAGGTAGCCATTCTATGAGGAAGCCAAGCTGCACAGAGAAGTCATGGCAGGTGCCCTGGTCAGCTGTTCTGGTCTTTGAGTTGTTCCCACCCAGGTGCCAGACAGGCAGGTGAATGAACTATCAGATGATTCCAGCCTCCAGCTGTTAATCCACCTCCAGCCTTCAAATCTCCTCAGCTGAGGTCCCAGGCACTATGGAGCAGAGACAAACCATCCCTGCTGTGTCCGTCCAAATGCCCCACCCATAGAATCCATGTGGAAAAACAGTTGTTTAAAACCACTAGAAAATAATTTAAAAATAAAATAAAATAATAAGATAAGATAAATAAAATAAGTAAGGCACATTTTCCTGCTACCTGAATCAAAGGCATGGTGATGGCCATCTCAGAGAATGTGGACAAAGGCAAATCCTAGGGAGGGCAGAGCAGTGAGCTTAGGTCCCTGGGGGACACCACTCAGCCTTGGACACCTACCTTCACATTGTGACATGGGAGAGGAATTTCTCTTATTTAGGCTACGGTCAGCACATACAGGCCACGGTCTATATGTGCAACTGAACCCACATTTGAACTCATACTCGCAGATGTGAATTTAGATGCACATGGGGCTGTAGACACAGAAGTGAGTGGCAATGTAGTTCTAATCCAGACCAATGGATAGACAGCTGTCAGAGTTTGCAACTGAGGAAAAAAAGGATAAAACCCATACTGGGCAGGCAACTCAAAATTGCTGTCATATCCCAGAAAATAAAGTAAAATACATTTTATGACTCAATGCCCATGACTAACATGATTATTTCAGCTGTGGTTCCAGAAAACCAGATTAAGCAAGCTTGGCAAAAGTGGGAATTTACTGCAGAGAAAGTGGAGCTGCTCCGGGATGCTGTGCGGGCTGAGCAGAACTCCCAGCTCACCCACTCTGCAGTGGGAGAGGAAAACAGTGGTTCCCACAGTCTCCAGACAGAAAAAAATCCCAGGGGATTATTTGGTTGACTTGGATTGCCTCATGAGCCAATCTGCACACAGATCCGAGGGTCAATGGTGGCTCAGCGTGAGTAACCTGGCAATCCCTGGACCAGTCCCTGTGGTCAGAGGGCGGGAGACTCCGGGTAAATGCCAGCTACCTCTGTGGCTATCACAAAAAGAAGGCAGTGCAGCGCAAGGTCATTCTGTGCAAAGACAATAGCCACTACATATACTAATATTACTGCTATGGACAGAACTGTGTCTCCCGCCCCTGCTCCCTACCATCCCCCAAAACTTGTATGTTGAAGCCCTAACTCCCAGTGTGATACTATCTGGAGACAGCGCCTTTCAGAGGTACTTAAATAAGATCATAAAGGTAGAGCCCTGATGCAATAGGACTGTATCTTTAAAAACCAGAAGAGACACCAAGGCTTGCTTGCTCCACCACACAGGGAAGGAAGAGGACCCTCACCAGTAATGGACCACGAGGACATACATTTCTGCTATGTAAGCCACCAGTCTGTGGCATTTTGACATGACAGCCTGAGCAGACTGGGACAAATTTATCTGTATTAGTAAGGACTCTCCAGAGAAACAGAGCCCTGGCTAATACAATTATTAATAACAAAGATAACAAGATTGTTTACATTTTTAAGGAGCTTACCATCAGGCTTTACATCAGCAGGCACTGTGTGAAGTTATCATACCCACGTTTCAGCACCCACATTTTAGATAGGAGGAAGCAGTGGAGCAGGAGATGAAGCAACTCTTCCATGACCGTAGATCATGGAAGTAATTGGAGGCAGGATTGGAATGTGGACAGTCTAGCTCCCCGGGTTAACGGGGCTACTTGTAGGTCACAGGAGTTTTTATTTCTAATTTTTTTGTACTTTTCTGTATTGATTTTTTAAGTGATATATCACTTCTAGAATCTGAGAACAATAATCAAGCTATTCAATTTTGGAAATTAACAAAAGGAAGGTCACAATGCGCTTGTGCGCTGGGGAAAGGGCACAGCAAGTGGGGAAGGCATTAAACATCTATGGAGATGCGAGTAGGGGGTCCTTCCAAAGACACTGACCTAGGATGAGTGCTGTGGCCTTTACTTTAGGTCAAATGGTCAATTCCACATGTATGAGGATTAGAATCACCAAGGCAACATGTGCTTGGGGGCTTTTCTCAGACTCAAGAGTGTGTCGCAGCCCAAAGAAACTTGAAGCTTCCTAGGGCTGCATTCATAGAGGTGTAGTGCCCAGAACAAGTTATCCTCACTGCAATGGCCACATCAGCCTATGTCCAGTTCTGGGCCTTCATTTTTTTTCAAAAACATTAATTTATTTACTTGAGAGAGAGAGAGAGAGAGAGAGAGAACTCTCAAGAGGGATAAGTGGCAGAGGGAGAGGGAAAGAATCCCAAGCAGACTTCCCACTGAGCACAGTGCCCAGTATGGGGCTCAATCCTATGACCCTGAAATCACTACCTGAGCCCAAACCAAGAGCTGGATGCTTAACCAACTGAGTCACCCAGGTACCCCTACACCTTCATTTTAAGAGCACTGGCAAACTGGGGTATATTCAGAAAGGGGAACAAGAAGGCATGGAGAGGGTCTGAAAACCACAAACTAGCCAAGGTATCTAGCTTGAAGAAGAGAATATCCGGGATGGGAGACATGAGAGCTGACCTTTAGGTTCAGCCCAGTACAGTCAGAGTTGCCTCACTGAGGAATAGTGAGCTTCCTGTCTCTGGTGGTATGCAAACCAAAGCTTGGCCACCTGTTGATGTGGGTATATGGTTGGATTAATTGACTGTGTGGTTGGACCACAGGGCCATGAAGGCTCCTTTCATGCTGAGTGTCTGTGACTCTGATTTCTGGAAAGATGTGGGAGGGTTTATCCTGGAAGGCCAGCCCCGTGGACTGAATGTCCATTTCCCCCAAAAAATTCCTAGGTGGAAGCGCTCACCTGAGTATAACCACATTTGGAGATGGAACCACTAAGGAAGTCATTAAGAAATAGACTCGTGGGGCATCTGGGTGGCTCAGTGGTTGAGCATCTACCTTCAGCTCAAGTCATGATCCTAGGGTCCCAGGATCAAGTCCCACATCCGGCTCCCTACATGGGGCCTGCTTCTCCCTCTGCCTATGTCTCTGCCTCTCTCTTTGTGTCTCTCATGAATAAATACATAAAATCTTAAAAAAAAAAAAAAGAGTGGATTCATGTCCTCGTTAAAAGAGAAGCCAGGGAGCATGCATGCTCTTTCCCCACAGACGCGGAGGAAACAGCCACGTGAAGACACAGCAAGACGTGGCCATCTGCGAGCAAGGGCATGGGTTCTCTCCAGGAACTGAATCAGCCAGCAGCTCGTCTTGGACTTTCCTGCCTGCAGCACCCTGAGAAAGAAGTGTCTGCTGTTCAAGCCGCCCTGTCTGTGGTGTTTTGTTACAGCAACCCGAGCTGACTAAGACAGAGAATGACTGCTGCACACATCAGGTGCCTCTGCTGAGCTGCCTCCAGGGGATCCTGGGGCCATCGTGGGGCCAGGGCCCTGGCCTTGGGGTGCCAGCCTCCATGGGGGTGGAGGAGGAGTTGCCCATCCCCCACCTCCTCTGTGGCCTCTGATCTTTCTCAGTAAACAGAACAGGACTACTCTTTCCTGTTAAGATCTCAAGTCCAGTGAGAGACTGGCCTCAGAGCCAGGATATGCTATCTGAAGCCACTTTAGATATCTTTAAAGTAGAGGGAACTTGCCTCAGAATGGAATGGAAGCAACATAGAGGAAGTGACTCGTGGCATGAATTGAATCATCGGGCATCAGGACCCTTGATCCAGCTGTGTCTGAAAGCCAGACTTTTTAGTGAAATGAGGCAATAAGTTCCCTTTTGGTTTCAGCGAGTTTGGATTTGTTTTCTTTCACTTGAAACTGAAAAAGTCTTGACAGATACATCAGTGTTACACCAATGATGGTATGTACAAAGTGCCATGGGAGCAGACAGGAGGTAATTATTAATTATATGCCTGGAGAGGTGTGGAGGGAATGTCCAGGGAAGGCTTCACAGTGGAGGGATCACTCAAACTGGACCTGGAAGGATGAAGAGCAGTTCATCATTTTGGAAAGATATAAGTGGCCATTCCAAAACTTGTCAAAAACAGGAGTGGGGAGACCAAGAAATATGCTTTTAAATAACCCAAAAGACGACGAGAGAAACCACAGTGGAAAAGTTAGAAAACAAGCTGAACAACATAAAAAGTGCATATCAAAACTAGTGAGTGCAGGTAAAATAATACTTCGAGGGAAATTTATAGCCTTAGAATCTGCAAATGAGGAAAGAAGAAAAACAAAAGGGGTATCCTGAACACCGGTCTCAAGAAGTAAGAAAAAGAGCAGCAAGATAAACAGAGAAGAAAGTAAAATAAGGGAAATCATCAGGATAAAAACAGAGTGAAAGAGGAAGGAAGCGAAGCCTGGAGAGGACCAGCAAAGCCCCAAGCCAGCCGCGGGTGAGCTAGAGACTTGGTGTGATCGCACGGCCTGTTCGCATGGCCTGTTGGGGGGAAGAGCTGCGGGTGGACTGGGCAGAGGAGCCACCAGCAAGAAGGAAGTGGTGAGGCTATAGGTGGAGGGGCAAGGGTGCCCAGGGCGCCGAGGAGCTTGCCTGCAGAGGAGCGGGACCAGGACCCCACTCCGTGGGCGGGGGAAGCCGGGAGGGCTCTCAGCAGGTTGCTGGGTGGCCCATGTCTGGCCCTTGGAGACCCTCTGCAGATGTGGGGTCGTGGCTCAGATGCTTGGGCTGACTGAAAAGGAGAAGAAAAGCCACAAGGATGCCTTGTTCAGTTTTCCAGGAACCAGCTTCTGTCATGGGGAAAAAATGCCACCACGGCCGCCGGCTCCCACTGTCACCTTGGCACAGGCTCACTTCCTTTTCAGGCAGGCCAAGCCCGGGGGTGGAGGAGCTGTCTCTGAGAAGGCCCTGGAAGGTTGGGGGAGCCGGATTTCTCCATCTCTGTACCGTCGACCTCTGAGCTGGATGATGCTTTGCTGTAGGGGCTGTCTTGAGCATGGTGGGATGTTGAGCAGCATCCGGGGCTCTGCCCACAGCCGACGTGTCTCCAGACATTGCCAAGCATCCCCTGGAGGAGACCGCTGACTTGGTGTTTGTGGTGGAGGGTCGCAGGACCCCAGCCCTTAGGGCTGCATGACCCTGGGTGAGGCCCCGCCCCTTTGAGCGGCTACAACCCCACCTGCTGTGCGGGCCTGGGGAGCCCCACCGCACAACATGATAATGGGGATGCAGTGAGGCCACCGTGCTGGCAGGGCAGGGGCTCAGCATACAGCAGAGGGCAGGGGCTCAGCATACAGCAGAGGGCAGGATTTTGTGCCTCGGTGATACAATGCCATCTGCCTCCAGGGTCAGGCCAGAGAGGCTGGGTCTCCAGCACGGCCATGGCGCTGGCTCATCCTCGCCTCCCTCTCTGTCTCATGACCCTAAACCCACCCTCAGGAAGCCTGCCCGTTCTACTCTCAAAGCAGACTCAATCCATGGTGATGGCCACCAGCATCCCTCACCTGGACGATAACAGCAGGCTGCTAATTCCCCACTCCCATCTCTGGGCCTCTGAAAGCATCCTGTTCTCCTCTCACTGCAGTCATCGTTCTAGAACGAAACCTCCAAAACCTTCTTGTCATTCTAGAATAAACGCAGAGTCCTCACTGTGGTCAGCGAGCCCCTCCTGGCCCCACCTCCTCAGAACCCACCCTTGTGCTCTCCCCTGCAGCCCTCTGACCTTCCTGCTCCCCTATCACACGGTTCCCTTCCCAGGGCCTTTGCACTGGCTGTTCCCTCCACCTAGAACACTCCCCTTCCCCCTCACCCTTCCAGAGAGCTGCATGGCTCCTTCCCTTTCTTCATTCAAATCTGTGTGCAAAATGTCCCCTCCTGGGCCAGGCCTTCCCTGAGCACCCCCTCTGTTCTTCACCCTGCTTGCCTGTTCCATGACCCACCCACTGCCACCCCACGTCACACTGTGTGCGTGCACGTCTCTCGGCTGTCTGTCCCCCACACGTCAGCTTCACAAGGGCAGGGATCTGTCCGTTCTGTTCACTGTAGAACCCCCAAACCCTAAAGCAGGGCCTGGCATGAAGTAGGTGCTCACTAAAAACATCTTTTGAGTGATTGAATGGCTATTTCAAGACCCCACTTTTGGCAGGCAGCCACACTTCACCCCCACTTCAGACTCACCCCAGGAAGTAGAGTCAGGCTGGCCTTTGAGTGACAAGGCTCTTTCAATGTCAACTGCCATGTGTGGCTCACAGGACTCTAGGACTCTGCTTTTCCCCACGGCTTCACCCTGCACCTCACCCACCTCTTGTTATTGGCTCCAGCCAGGTTGGGCTGTTTCCTAGAAAACTAGTGCTGGTCCTTCAGATTTCAACAGAGATGTCTGCCTCCTACAGGAAGCTCTCCGTGATGCCCCCAGTCTGGGGGAGTTGTCTCTCCTCTGGGCTTCTTGGTGCTCATATACTTGACCTCACGCTGCACATGGGCAGGGACCTGTCTCATATCCCCCAGGGCCTAGAACAGTGTCACTCAAGAAGCACGAATTGAGTCAATTAGCCTAGGGGTCACTAGGCTAGGGGTCACTTCCTGTCCTTCTGTCCCTCCCAGGGCCCCATTGTCTTGAATCACTCACTTTCCTAGGAGCCCAAATTTCCTTCATGCACATTATAGGTTATTTTAGATGCTTCAAAGGCACCAGGCTCTTTCAGTTTTATAGACATTTATGGGAATCTGACCCCCAAAGGGGCTGACGGTGGATACATCCTGGGACTGCCTGTTCTTTGAAGTAAGTTTGTCACCCATCATCTCATTTCTGCCTCTTCAGACCCCAGTGAGCTGGTTTGGCAAGGACTGGCCTGTCCAGGCTGGGAGGCTGGAGTCAGGTGACCAAGGAGAGACCAGGTTCTCCTTGGTGAGTGGGGAGGAAGGGCAGCCGAGGGGAAGGGGCTGTGATGCCCCCTGCCCCCGACCCTGACCATCTTAGTGCAGGAGCCTGCTTATTTCCCAGTAATTCACATGTGAATCTTGGTGCCCAGAAGACAGGGTCCTTATTTCTCTAGGGCCAGGGTTGGGGGGTATGTTGGGGACACGGATGTGCATATACAGGTGTACATGACACACAAATAGAAGCGGCAACAGGTGGCATGTTTGAACATTTGCTGCGTGCCAGGTGCTAGCCTCTTACTGAGTCCCCGAACCAGCTCTAGGAGGCAGATGTGATTTTTATCCCTGCCTCACAGATAAATAAACAGAGGCACAAAGAATTTAAGTTACTTGTCTGTCGTTGTGCAAATAGGAGGAAATGAAACCAGAATTCCCACCTGGATAGTTGGGCTCCAGAGCCCGAGCTGTTAACCAGTACGTGGTGATCTTTATTACAAATGTCCCTGTGTGATCCTGTGTGACTATATCTCGCAAAGACACATGTGTGACCTGAAATCACACCCTGGCTCATGCAGTCATGTACACACATGGCACACGCTCAGAAGCATAGAGTCCCACTAGCATGAGAGTCGGCATGCAGGGTCACAGAGGCCAGTGAGGACTTCCCCTGCTGGCTCACGCACACTCTTCAAGCATGTTCACACACACAAGCATGCACGACCCTGTTTGCACGCCTGCATAGAAAGTGAGCTCGCAAAAAAAAAAAAAAAAAAAAAAAAGCGAACTCGCAGATGTGCAAGTACACACATATTGCCATGCAAGCACAGGCATATTTGTGTGTGTACACTTGCATATGAGAAAATATTTATTGAGCACCTACTATGTGCCAGACACTGTGCTGGGGAGATAGCAGTGAAGAAAACAGAGCTGCTACCCCCTCTGTCCATGTACTTTAGTGGGGACACCCGCGTCCATGGATATGCTGTGCACACACCAGGGCCACATCAGGTAGGTCCTGGATGTAAAGTGCTTCCTATATGTCAGGTGCAGAGGTGAGCCCGATGCATCAGGAGGCCTTCTCCTTTTTTTTTTTTTTTTTAATTTTTATTTATTTATGATAGTCACAGAGAGAGAGAGAGAGGCGCAGAGACACAGGCAGAGGGAGAAGCAGGCTCCATGCACCGGGAGCCTGACGTGGGATTCGATCCCGGGTCTCCAGGATCGCGCCCTGGGCCAAAGGCAGGCGCCAAACCGCTGCGCCACCCAGGGATCCCAGGAGGCCTTCTCCTGATGTGCATTTGCACACATGTGAGTCCACGCCACGGGGCACAACCTCGATCTTGGCAAGAGGTAAATAGAGTACAGGGGGCAGTTTTTAGCATCTGCTGTGTTCCAAGGGTCTGTGAGCCTCCATCAACCCATCTGAAACCAAACCATGACCCAAGTGACTAATACCACATACATTTGCAGAAATAGGCACACCCCCATGCATGCTGGCATGTGTGCACACGAGTGTGCAAGGCCCCCAGCCCTGCCCCAGCCTTCTCGGGGCCTCCTGCCCCATCAAGAACCTCCACCCAAAGTCCTGCACCTCCTTCTCTTCCCCCATCTTCCACCTGAGGGAGCCGTGGCCCAGAGCCACCTGCGTTCTTCCAAGAGGCTGCACACAGAGGGAGGAAGGGCAGCGATGACTCGATTTCCAGGCAGCTGTGCTGACTTTCTGCAAAGACTCCCTTCCTCAAAGAGGCTCCCCTTTACTGAAAGTTCAGGCTGCTGTGGTTTCCCCGCATTGACACGGAGGAAAGGTCAAACTCACAAAAATGTTTGTCAAAAACTGTCCATCAGTCAATCAACAAGTATGTACTGACAGCTGCAGCTGGCACCCTGGGCTGGGTGCAACGAGGCAGGGAAAGAGGGACAGGAGTAAGTAAGCCCAGGGTTTGTCCTACAAAGAGGTCGAGGGCCACATGGGAGCTGTACCCAGCTGTGGGGGGAGCAGGGAAGATTGGCCCAGGCAGAGGGAGCTCCATGCACCGAACTGGACAGTGGTGGGGAAGGAAGGAGAAGCATGTCCTGGGCAGATCAAAATTTGCGGTCTCTGGGGGCACCGAGTCACAGCTGGCAGTGGGCTGCTCAGCCAGCCATCGAGGAGCAAAACCCAAAAATCCCGTACGTAGCATTACTGCTCTCTATGGTGTACAAACTGCTACTACGGCCAATTTCAAGCTAGCAACCTGATGCCACCACATGCAGAGCTGAGAGATGCACACAGTCGACCCCCGGGAGCTGGTGGGAGCCAGCCTGGGCACACCCTTGATCCACAACCTTCTCTTTCTGGGGACACATGGAGGACAGAGCCAGAGCCCTGGTGCCCAGGGCAGGGCGGGAGTCCAGTTAGAAGGGCCAGGGATGAGAACAAAACAAAAAACTCTTGTTCATCCTTTAATGGGTGTTCTGCTTTGTCCTTTCATGAACTCAGCCATCGCCCTGTGCTGGACACTGGGCATCCCGGGGTGCCTCAGACCATCCCTACCTGTGCAGACGGGAAAGCTCAGCTGCTGAGGAGCCCTGAGGAGAGGCACCTTACCAAGGTCTGGGGAGCCGGATGACTTCCTGGAGGAGGTGGCATCTAAGCTGAAATGTAATAATAGAGTGAGTGAGGGGTAGAAAGGAGTTCTTTCCATGCAAAGGAAATAGCATGTGCAGTGGCTTTCTTGATCTCACGCACTTCTTGGTTAAGCCAGCCAACGCATCCTGTCTAACAGGCTTGTTAAATGAGCTGGGACTAAGTACCATATAAGTCTTCATTCGTTTAATCTTCAGATGACCCTACAAGGTACTTGCTATTTTTAACCCCCTTGTACATATGGGACAGCTGAGACCGAGAGAAGGTAAGCCAACATGCCCACGGTCACTGGTTCACTCTGCCTCCCCACATGCCACCTCTAAGCATCTGAAGTGGGTGCAGCTTGGGGAAATTTTGGGGGGGTACCCAGACACGGCAACCACCTGTAACTTTAATTTGGGGTTAATTAAATGTCAGCGCGTGGGAGGTGATCTGTTCAGCTAAAGCATCATCCCCACCCCACCCCCATCACACGTAAACAGGGGCTTCCATGGTGGAAGTGTTCACTGGAGACGTCAATCAGCCGGTCAGCAAACGCTGGTCAGCATCTTCACGTCTTGGCCTGGCGGGGGTGTGGGAAGTTTAGAGTGAGCCCTTGTTCACTCTTTGTTATGTTTTGTGTCTCCGCTGAACATCTCGTCTGGGCCAGGCCCTGGGTCAGGGGCTGGGAGACACAAGAGGAAATAGATTCTAGACCCTGTCCTCAACGTGTCTGGTAGGAGAGACTTCCTGTGTGTTTGAAATATTCCATTATCAACAGTGACTTCCTGTATGTTTGAAATATTCCATTATCAAATACAAAAAATAAAACTGACAATTACAATAAGCGATAATAGAGGGATGTGTGGTAAAGAGAGAAAATTCTGTCCTGTGTTTAGGGACAGGCTCACAGGGAAATGTCCACTGAAACTCGTCACTAAAAGATGAGATTTCATTAATTACTGGGGGGATAGGGGAGGGGAAATTGGGAGGGACTGCTGATGGGTTAGGGGTTTTTTTTGTGAGGAGGCCGGGGGTGGTAATGGAATTAGATAGTGGTGACGGGTGTACAACATTGTGAATATACTAAAACCCACTACATTGTATATTTTTAAATGATTAAAATGGGGAATTTTGATGTAAATGATGTGAATTCAATCTCAATTTTAAAAAATAAGCTTTTTCAATCAAGAGCCTTGTGGTTGTAAGTGACAGAAACTGGTTTTTCTAAATGAGCTCACTGGCTCATAAAAAAAAAAAAAATTTAAGTTTGAGAATATAGCTGCAGGCACGAATGGATCAAGGTACTCAAATGATTCCTTCAGACTGGAAGGCCCAACCTCGTGGATCTACTTTATTCTGTGTTGGCTTCTTTCTTAGGCTGAGTGAGACTCTGGTGGGATAAAAAAAAAAAAAAATTTTTTTCAGAAATCCAAGCCTATAACCTACCAGTTTAGGAAGCCCTAAGGAAAGAACAGGTCTTTGTTCTAATGGTCCCAAAGATCATGTCATTAAAGACTCCCATTGGTCAGATTTAATCATATATCTGTCCCTGAACCAATACTCTGTAAATTGGGGAAGGAATGTTCTGACTGGCCAAGCCTGAGGCATGTATCTTATTGGAAAGTTGGGAGTGAGATCAAGTCCATGCAGGCAACATGAACTAAGGGTAGGGAGAGATTGTCCCCAAGGAAGACAAGAGGCCATTTTCAGAAGAGGGAGCAGCAGATGCTGGGCAGACGGAATCAGAGTCCCTTTGCTCCTGGATGGAGAAGTGGGGAGGGCACACTTGGTAGAGAGAAGGGCATGAGTAAAGGCTTGGGGGGTTGCAAATGCACAGTGTGGTCTGGGTACAGTGGCCAGGTCATGGGATCTAAGGGGGAATAGGTCATGATAATTAGAGAATGCCCAGGTCGTGGTGTCTCTGGGTGGCCGGGTCATGGTGTCTGGGGATCGCCAGGTCATATTGATGAGTGGTCCCCAGGTCTTCATGTCTAAAGGGGTCCAGGTATGATTCTGACACTAGTTTCAATGTGCGTGTGTGTGTGTATCTCCCCACCACCAAGCACTAACACTACACCCACCTGGAGAGGCATCAGATCCCACAGGCTGAAGGCTCAGCCCTACAAGGTTGCTCCACCCCACTTCAGACACCAATCTCAAATCTGAGTTGTCACCAGAGGTTCCAGCATCCCCTCCTTGGGTGTGATTAATTCGCTAGGGCGGCTCACAGACCTCAGTGAAACATGTCATTTACTAGGCACGGCAACCACCTCTAAGTTTAGTTTATTATGAAGGGATATAACCCAGGAACAGCCAGGTTTCGGGTTCTAGGTCAAGATACGGAGAAAGGGCTCAGAGCTTCCAGGCTTCGCTAGAGCTCACCATTCTCCCAGCCTCTCCGTGTTTACCAACCCAAGAGGCCCTCACAACGTCGCCCTTTCTGGTTTTTATGGAGGCTTTGGGAAATAGCCGTGATTGATGAAATCATTGACCTTTGGTGACTGAACTCAGTCTCCAGCGCCTCTCCCTCCCCCAGAGGTCAAAGAGGTAGAAAGGACACCTTCCAGCCTAATCACATGGCTGGTTCCCCTGGCAGCTGGCCCCCTTCCTTAGGTGATCTAGGGACTTCCCAAAGGTCACCTCATCAACGTTAACAAAAGACACATATTGCTCTTATCACTTAGGAAATTCCAAGAGTTTTAGGAGCTGTTGAACAAACACCAAACCTCTGGTGACAACTCAGACTTGAGATTGGGGTCTGAAGTGGGGTGGAGCAACCTTGTAGGGCTGAGCCCTCAGCCTGTGGGATCTGATGCCTCTCCAGATGGGTAGTGTTAGAACTGAGTTAACTGCTTGGTGGTGTGGAGACACACACACACACACACACACACACACACACACATCAAAATTAGTGTTAGAATCATACCTGGACCCCTCTAAACATGAAGACCTGGGGACCACTCATCAACACAACCTGGCCATCCCCAGATACCATGACCAGGCCCCAGAGACATCACGACCTGGGTATTTTTTTTTTTTTTATCATTAATCACAGTATCATACCAGCTCATAGATTCTAGGTGCCCAGGTCAAGGTGCCTAGGGATGACCAAGTCACGTTGTCCAGGGGTAACAGGTCAGAGTGTCCAAGGGCAACAAGTCATGGTATCCAGGGGTGGCAGGTCATGGTGTCTAGGGTGTAAAGGAGTCAGGATCTAGGTTACAAAGGGCTTTGAACTCTGACCTGTGGACCAGGTTCTTCCAAAATTGTGTCCCCTGTGCACACTGCCACAGGTTCTATCTTTCACGCTTACCTCTTTTCCTCCACCATTATGTACTTAAACTTGTTTTCCTATTGACTTACTAGTTTTACTTAAATCATTTTATTATAAAAAAGAAATACTGTCAACATCACGAATAGAAAAACAAGAATCCTTTATCATAAATAGAAGGGAACTGTAAAAACAAAAACAATGAAACCAAAACTGAGTTATTCAATCTTAGGGAGATACTGTAGCCTATGGAAGGCTAGGCAGAAGAAGAGAAAGAAACGAAGAAGGAATTGCTTTCTGGGTTTGTCGCTCTTTTATGCCATACCCATGTGCCACCTCAAATCATCTTAGGGCTTCCAGGTTTGTGTTTCCTCACCTGGGTTCCCCTGGGTAAATGTCCTATACTTGGGTTGTCCTGAGTATATGTGACCCACACTTTTGCCTAACGGGAGCCAGGAGGCAGTGTGAGCAGCAAAGGGGCACGCATGCCTGAATCTCAGTAGAGAGGGAGGAAATGGGCAGCCCGGGGTGATGCCCACTGCCCGGCTTTAGCAGTGGAGATCCAGAAGGAGGAGGTTTGGGGAGAGTGATGAAGAGCTCAGTTTGGGATGTACTGATTCTGACGTGTGGGGACATCTGTGTGGAGACCCATTCATCTGCTCAGAAAGTATTTATTGAGCACCTACTGTGTACCACAGCAGTGGATACAGCAGTGAACCAACCAAACAAAAATCTCTTTAGAGATTTAGATCTCTAGAGATTTAGAGATTAGATCTCTTTACTAATCAAAGCTCCCGAACATGTTTTCTTTGTCCTGTCAATTCCTCACAGATTTATGTTTCTTTGTCTAAAACATATAAAAGCTTCATATTCTGAGTCATTTCTTAGGTCTCAATTTTATTATTGGATCTCCATGTGTACCTAATTAAACTCCGGGATTTTTTTCCTCCTGTTAACCTTTCTCATATCAATTTAATTCTTAAACCAGGGCAGCCTCGGTGGCCCAGCGATTTAGCGCCACCTTCACTTTGGCCCGAGGTGTGATCCTGGAGACCCGGGATCAAGTCCCACATCGGGCTCCCTGTATGGAGCCTGCTTCTCCCTCTCCCTCTGCCTCTCTCTCTCTCTCTCTCTCTCATTCTGTCTCTGTCATGAATAAATAAATAAAATCTTAAAAAACAAATTCTTAAACCAGCCCAAGAACCTTTGAAGGGTATAAGAAAAGTTTTCCTCCCAAACAATGGAAACAGAAGAGATTGTCCATGGAGTGTGTGTGTGTGTGTGTAGGTGTGCAGGGGGTGCTGACGCTCCCAATATTTAAGGTAGGGCAGAGGAGGGGTGCCTCCATTGGTTAAGTGCCCGATTCTTGATTTTGGCTCAGGTCGTGATCTCGGGGTTGTGAGATCAAGTCCCGTGTCAGGCTCCCTGGCCAGCATGGAGCCTGCTTAAGATTCTCTCTGTCCCTCTCCCTCTGTTCCATCTCTCTCTCTCTCTCTCTCTCTCTCTCTTTAAGATTTTATTTATTTAAAAAAAAGATTTTATTTATTTATTCATGAGAAACAGAGAGGAGAGAGAGAGAGGCAGAGACACAGGCAGAGGGAGAAGCAGGCTCTTCACAGGGAACCTGATGTGGGACTTGATCCCGGGTCTCCAGAATCACGCCCTGGGCTGAAGGCAGCACTAAACCACTGAGCCACCCAGGCTGCCCCCCACTCCCTCTCTTAAAAAAAAAGAGAGAGGGGATGCCTGGGTGGCTCAGCGGTTGAACATGTGCCTTTGGACCAGGGCGTGATCCTGGAGACCTGGGATCAAGTCCCACATCGGCTTCCTGCATGGAGCCTGCTTCTCCCTCTGCCTCTCTCTTTCTCTGTGTCTTTCATGAATAAATAAATAAAATCTTTTTTAAAAAAAGAAAGAGAGAGAGAGAGAGAGAGGGAGCAGAGGAGAAGACCCTAGGAAAGGAGACTGAGCAGGAGCAAGCAGCCAGTAGCAGGAGAACCAAGGAGGACAGAAAAGTATGGTTTAAACAGATGTGGACGTGGTGGCTGGCCTCAGTGAGAGCAGTTTCCTCGCAGAAGTGCTGGCAGCTTCTGTACAGAGGGTTGAGGAGTGGGTGTGCAGGGAGGAAGTGGAGACAGAGGAGACAGCTTTCAAGAATGTGGCTGGGGAGAGAAGGAGAGAGAGAAAGAGGGAGAAGTAGGAGAGGCAGAGGGAACCCCTGATTGTTTGCAGATGGAGGGGAGTTGAACAGAGACACACAGTGATGGGAAGAAGCCTGCAGAGGGAAGAAGCTGAGAACGCAGGGGGATGATGGTGTTTTGGGATCCAGAGAGAGTGGTGAGCTCAACCTTGGAGAGAAGGAATGGACCCATTTCAGGAACAGCTACATAATTTGAAGGGCTCAGAGCAAAATGGAAGTGCAGGTCTTTTAGTTCAAAAAGCACTAAGAATCCAAATGGTGACTCTTGGTACCCAGATGGGGAGTGGACCAGAGGTTTGACTTGCTGGCTTGGCTGACTTGTGGCTTCTGGCCACCCAGCACACACACCTTGGGCATGGATGGCCAGCACCATGCTCCAGCCCAGGATCCCATGAGATGAGCAGCTGACTGCAACCTTCCTTTGTGACTGCACCCAGGCCCCGTCCAAGGGCAGAAGGCTGCACCAATGCTGGGTAGGGGTGGAAAGGGGGAGACTGAGCAGGGTCCAGAGTGCCAGGGGGTGGGGGAGCAGGTGGCCAAGCACCTGATCCAGGGAAGCAGGCAGGTGGTGGGGGGTGGCACCACATATGAGCTGAGACTCCAAGCCCTTGGTGCATGCTCCAAAGTTCCATTGGACTTTCTTTGCAAAACACATATTCAAAAATGAAATTATTAAGGATCTCAAGATGGAAACCCTAGAGCTTTGAATTCTGAACACTACAGCACTGGTGGCAAGTTCTGAAGACTTCCCTGCTCTACATTCACTTCAAGAAGAGATGATGGATGCCTGTGGAGGTAGGGGTGGATAGACATTTGATGGAATCCTTTGGAAGTGGAGACTGAGTGCCAACCATGAGACAGAGGATGGGGATGTGTTTTCTTTTCTTTTTTTTTTTTTTTAAGATTTTATTCATTTATTCATGAGAGACAGAGAGAGAGAGAGGCAGAGACACAGGCCGAGGGAGAAGCAGGCTCCACGCAGGGAGCCCGACGTGGGACAGGATCCCGGGTCTCCAGGATCACGGCTCGGGCTGAAGGTGGCGCTAAACTGCTGAGCCACCCAGGCTGCCCCTGGGGATGTGTTCTCAACCCAAAATCAGACACATGGAAATTTCCATACACTAGTTCCCTATTGCTGCCATAACAAGTTGCTACAGATCTAGTGGCTTGAAACAAAAATGTGTTATCTCAGAGTCTTGGAGGTCAGAAGACTGAAATTGGTCTCACTGAGCTAAAAATCAAAGTGTCAGCAGGACACTGGAGACTCTGGGGAAGAATCTGTTCCTTGATTTTTCCAGCTTTTAACAGTTACCCAAATTCCCGTTTCTTCCACCTTGAAAGCCAGCAGCATAGTATCTTCAAATTTCTCTCTGACGCTAACTCTCCTACAACCGCTTTTCACTTATAAGGACAACTTGTGATCAGATGAGCCTTGGGGTCATCTGAAAAATCCAGGATAATATTCCCATTGTAAAATCAGTCCATCAGCAATCTTGATTCCACTTTCAACCTTGACTTCCCCTTGCAATGTAACATAACATGTTCACAGTTTCCAGGGATTATGATGTGAATATCTTTGAAGCCTCATTATTCTACCTACCACAATCTTTAAGACTATTTTATGGCTGTAAAAGAAGCTCTGCAATGGCTTACATGAAAGCAAGTTTATGGTTTATTTAAGAATCCAGAGGTTGGGGCAGCTCACGTGGCTCAGAGGTTTAGCGTTGCCTTCAGCCCAGGGTGTGATCCTGGAGACCAGGGATCAAGTCCCACATCGGGCTCCCTGCATGGAGCCTGCTTCTCCCTCTGCCTGTGTCTCTGCCTCTCTCTCTCTCTCTCTCTCTCTCTCTCTCTGGGTGTGTCTCTCATGAATAAGTAAATAAAAAACTTAAAAAAAAAAAGAAGTTTGGCTTACTGTCAGTCCCTCCTTCTGCATCTCTATCCAGTCTCATGCTCTGGGTTATCGACACCGATGTGGTGCTATTATATCCATGGGACGAGGTGAGTTAGGGTCCTTCTAACCTTCCCAGCACCCCCCCCCTTGTCTCGTTCTCTTTTTCTGGAAAGATCTGTTGAGAGCTTGATGACTCGGGTCCATGGGGAGGAGAGAGGCAGAGTGTGGGCAAGACCCTGAGAGATGGGGAAGGTATGCAAGAATGTGAGCAGGAGGGAGGAACAGCCTGCAGTAAAATAGCAAGGCTGGGAGGGAGAAAAAATATATAATGTGTACAGATGGATAAATACGTGGACACCCACGTGGTCCACACCTCTGCAAAGATATAGGCACTGACTCTGCATCCGAACAACATCTAGAATTGATGTGTGGACAGATACAAATATGCATTGGTGCGATGATGCCATTGGGACCATTTCTCCCCGGATTTCTGTTGTGCTAGTCTGACCTTTTTGCGATAAAGTATAGCATTCAATTTAGAACGTCATTATTTCCTTTAATTGTGTTTTATGCTTTCATTCCCACAACACCCACACCGACCCCGTCAGTATAATAGGAAGAATGCGAGCAAGCCCTTGGACAAGCACTTAACTATGTGCAGACACCATCCTAAGGCTTACACGAATAAGCGTATTTAATTTTTAACAACTGTCCCTGAGGGCGGTAGTAGTATCGTTCTCATTTTACAGAGGAGGAAGCAAGCACAGAGAGGTTATGTGACGGGCCCTGAGCCGCACAGCTGGTCCTTACCGCATTCTGAGCTCCTAATGCGTGCCAGACCCTTTTTGCAAGGTGCTGAAGGGTATGGGGGAGAAAGGCAGAGATGACAGAGAGGCGGGGCTGGGGACAGTGGGATCTCCTGGGCCAACTTTTCTGGGCGTCAGTCCGCCCTAGACTTGAGTCTCCAGGACAGAGGTAGGCCCCCGGGGCCACAGTGGGCCACTAGGGGGCAGCAGGGACCAAAGAGCGAGCCTGCAGCCAGTCCGATGCAGCCAGTCGCCCTACTGGCCCGGTGCAATCAACACGTGGCAAGGGGTGGCAAAGGGTGATCAGCTGTCTTAGGCACCACCGAGCGCTGGGCACCGATCATGACACCTGCTCCTCATCCCCTCACTGTGGGCTGCCTGCTAACTCTCTTACCGGTCTTTGATGGGGTGGAAACTGAGGCCCAGAGTGGTCAAGTGTTTTGCCCACTGCCACATAGCCCCGAATTGGCACAGGCAGGTCCAAATGAGGCAGGATGAGTGCAGAGCCCTTGCTTCTCAGAGCCGCAGTGGTTTTTGTTTTTTAAAGATTTTGTTTATTCTTGAGAAACACAGAGAGAGGCAGAGACACGGGCAGAGGGAAAAGCAGACTCCCTGCAGGGACCCAGATGCGGGACTCGATCCCAGGACCTCGGGATCAGGACCTGAGGCGAAGGAAGCCGCTCAACCACTGAGCCACCCAGGCGCCCCGAGCCTCCGTGTCCTGGGAGCTGTCAGAGGGGTGCGCAAATACCGGCAGCGGGTGGCGGAGAGTGGTCAGGAATCGGGGCTCGTCATGGGCGAGTCCCCCCCACGTCATAGCCCTGCTGTGGGGTTCCGATGACCTCACCCCTCCCTTGCAGTGGCTCAAAACTTCTTGCTGGCCTTTTCGTTTTTTGATTAATAACTTTCGTGGGAAAATAATGTCAGAAAGTTTATTCAACAGGATGTTCACAGAGCTACACCTTCAAAAACAAACATTCATTTTGTGACCGCCCACATGGTGCCAGGAGCTGGCGGGGGATGGGATTTCCGGTGGTTTTCACTTTCCTCTTTATAACTTTATGTTTTCTCTGAATCGGAGAAGGCCGGCACGTGCCAATTTAGTGATCAAATGCAAACAAACAAACAAACAAGCAAATGGTAAGCAGGGCTTTTGTGTAAAAAGTAAAATAAAGCAGAGGCATTTCCCCTCCCCGGGGAAGGGGGAAATCCTTGTAAAATCGAGGCTGAAGGTGTTCGGGGCAGGGGCTGGGAGACCCGAAATCAATGCATCCGCATCAGCGGGCCACTCGGGTCTGCTTGGCCCAGCGCCCTCCTGCTCTGCGCACCTCTGGTCCAGCCCCGCGGAGGATGCTGGGAAACTCCCGCTGCCAGCATCTCGCCCCGCCCACACCTGAGCCCACCTCCAGCTCCCGAGGGGGCAGTCCTGGGGCGGAGACACTCTTGGGCTGGGCCCACCTGATTCGCCAGATCCTGGCTCCCCCGGGCCCTCTTGGGGCAAACATCTGTGCCGCCTGTCCTGTCCCCTCTTCCATCTTCCCAGGTCCACACTGAGACAATGGACAAAGGTATGTGGGAAGAAAATGATCTAGCAACCTGCACTGCCCAATACTAAAATCGCTAGTCACAGATGGCTGTTTGCATTTAAATGTCGTCAATAAAGTTTAAGGATGGGAGATCCCTGGGTGGCTTAGCGGCTTAGCAGTTTAGTGCCTGCCTTTGGCCCAGGGCGCGATCCTGCAGTCCCGGGATCGAGTCCCGCGTTGGGCTCCTGGCATAGAGCCTGCTTCTCCCTCTGCCTGTGTTTCTGCCTCTCTCTCTCTCTCTCTGTGTGTGTCTATCATAAATAAATAAATACATAAATAAATAAATCTTAAAAAAAATAAAGTTTAAGGATCAGTTCCTCAGTCACACTAGCCGCATTTCAAGCGCTTCCCAGCCACACACGTGGACTGTACTGGACAGTGTGAAACCCTCCCATTGTAGCAAAAAAGTTCTGTTGGACGGTGCTGTTCTGGACATTCCTTTGTCTTGTTACAAAATCCCTTTCCTAAAATTGTCCTTTGAGCCAATATTTTGTCTTTCTCCTTCCTTCTGATCCCCTTCCTGCAAATCTAAAATGAAACTTTGATCCATGCTGGTAATTTGAATTTTTGTGTTTTCTTTAACAACAAACTGACTCTCAGGGTATAGTTAATAAACACTGGAGTGAAGGGGTGAGTTGCCAGGCGGAGAACTCCTGACCAGTGAAGGGGTGGGCATAATAAGCCAGAGCGCCAAGAGATGATGGCGGTGATGATGATGATGAGGGAGCCTATCTCCAGGACGCCCGAGGATGCGGGTTTAATTACTCTTCCTGTTTGACAAATGAGAAAGCCAAGGGATGGATAGGATAAAGGGGATACAGCAGAGAAGGGGCCTGGGGCTCCACACCCCAAAAACCTTGGGGTTCCTTGCCTAATTTGGAGAACGGGGAGGCCAAGGACCAGATTTAAAGGAGATTTTAGAAAGTTCTTTGTTGAAGAAATTCCAAGAAGGTCGCTGGCAGCTAGCCATTCCCTGGGGGAAGTCACTTCACACCCGAGTGAGAATATCAGCAATGAGGCTTTTATTTTATTTTTAAAGATTTTTTATTTATTCATGAGAGACAGAGAGAGAGAGAGAGGCAGAGACACAGGCAACGGGAGAAGCGGGCTCCATGCAGGGAGCCCGACGTGGGACTCGATCCCGGGACCCCAGGATCACTCTCTGAGTCAAAGGCAGACGCTCAACCACTGAGCCACCCAGGCGTCCCAGCAATGAGGATTTTAAACTGTAGCCCCCCTTCCCCAGTCACTGCTGTCAGGAGGAACCTGAGTCCCCCACTTCTGCAAGGTGGGAGGGAGCCCTGCTGGATGGAGGAACACTTCCAGTGGCTTCACTTCCCCTCTCTAGCTCTGGCTGGGCGGCTTCTTTTGGGGATTGGGGAGATTAAGGATTGGTGGCTGGTTTCCATCAGACCGTGTTTCTCAGCCTATGGGTTAATGTGCAGTTGAACCAAGATGTAAATTCCTCACTCCAGCTCCCATCCTGCCTGAGCTTATCTCCCACCACTGTCCCTGGCTCACTGCGCTGTAGCTGATCTTTTGGAACTGTGACTGTGTTGAATTCATTATGCCTCAGGGCCTTTGCTCTTGCTCTCCCCTCTGTTCAGAATGCTCTTCCTCCAGCACTTCCTGGCTTCTTCCGGTCATGGCAGACTCAGCTTAAATGTCATCTCCTTAAAGACCTCCCTTGTTAGTTCCCCCTACCTCAGACTCCTCTTTTCTCCATAATACCCCCCAGTGTAACCTTCTCCTTTGTCTATTTAATGTCTGTCTCCTACAATGAACTGTAAGATCCAGGGAGGAAGGGACCTCGTCTCACTCAGTGAGAGCCTTCAGTATCTGGCACAGTGCTGAGCATACAGTAGGTGCTCAGTAAATATCGGTGGCAGGTGCAGCTTTCCTGCCTTCTGCTTCCTTCCTTGTGTTAAGCTGGAGAAGAGGATTTAGGGAAGCAAAAACAGTGGCCTTTCCCCAGCTTCCCTGAACCTAGGAGGGTGGGTTTAAATCCACTTAAGAAATGGGAGGAGTCTAATTCTCCATTCCCACTTCCCAAAGCCCAGACAACTCTGTAATAGGAGCCTCAGCTGACCACTTGGGTCCCCTTCTCTTAAGACCCTGGGGAGAGGACAAGGTGATCAACCTCAGTTCTGTTGTTGGACTTCCAGCCCAACCGTCCCTCCACCACTCACACAAAACTCAAAACATGAAAACATGTTTTCTCTGTTTGCTGCTTACTTTTAAAATGTGATTTTCTGAGACAACACTCAGGCAAGATGGATTTAGGGCTGACACTCGCGTAGGTGGCATACATTCTGTGGTGGCTGGGAGCCCTCCACGTCTGACCTGGGTTCAAGTCCTGCTCCAGGGTGTCCTCACTGTGTGGTCCTAAGCTAACCTTCACCTTCTCTGGGCCTGCTTCCTTATCTATAAAATTGGGAGAATCGAACCTGCCTACTAGAGCTGTGACGTAGCAGATATACAGCACTTAGCATATTGCTTGGCCAAAAGAAAAGTAGTTCTTTTGATTCCAAATTTTTACATATGCCTTTTCATAAGGAGCTCCTAAAGGCAAAAAGTTCAGGCTGTCATTCACAGCCTGACCTCGGACAAGTCCCTTTTCCTCTCTCACGCTAAGTTCTCCCATCTGAAATCGTGGGGTGAGAGGTCGGCTTGGGCATTGTGTAGAACACCCGAACAGAAAGGAACCTTGAACCTCTAAGCCCCTTACTTTCCACGTGTGGCCATCAGGGTAGCTACGCAGAGACCAGAACTATCCCAGAGCTTAAATCTCCTGCCTGCATCCTCATACCGTCTGCCTGGACGTCGAGCATGGATCACTTGTCCAGGCACCCTAGCTAATGGGGACGCTGCCTGGGTTCAGCTACAGATGGGCCCGCCCTAACTCGCTGTGTGACCTTGGCCAAGTGTAGCACTTGCGGGCAGTACTCCGTCCGCGTCTCCTTGATGCGCCAAAGACTGCCCAGATATTAACTCTCAGCCTAGTGACTTATTTCCTGGAGCAGCTGAAGTGCTGGAGAATTGATGCCTCTGGAGGCAGTCCTGGACCAGACAGCAGCCGGTGGACAAACGCCCCAGCTCCCTACCTCTGCAGGGATACCTTCAGGCCTGCGCCGTGCAAGGCCATCCAAGGCTCCGGGTGGGGTGAAGGTCAGCTGCCCAGGCTAGCCCTGTTGGGTAACACGCCCTTTACCGCCTCCTGACCTTGCTTGACTCCCAAGCAAGGTGTCCTGGAATCACCCCCTAAAGCAGCTACCTGCACTTGAATCCATCTCTCCGGGGGAGGAGGGGAGGAGGCCCAAATAGGAGAAGGTTATTTAACCTTCTTCTGGACGGCAAGATTCAATGAATGAACAGAGATAAAGGGCTCACAACCAGGTCTGGCAGTGTGTCTGTTTAATAAATGTGGGGGAGGAAGGGGTAGGAGATAAACAGCCTTTATTTATATAAAACTCCACACCCTCTTGTTCCACCCTCCTCAGCTTAGACAAATACCAGGTGATAAAATAATCTTTGAGACACAAACAAACATTACTCAACCTGAGGGGTAGGTCAATGTGCAGGCTAAGTGTGCCCGGTGTGGACCGCCCAGAACGCCCAGCTCGGCCGGGTCGCTGGACAGGAACCACTCTCTGCGTCCCGCCTCTCCGTGGCTGCGGGCAAGCATCCACGGGGTGCAGAGTGGCCCCAAGGTAGCTGGCTGTGTTTATTCTGGGGATCCCGTGCTTCACAGGAGCCCCCAGTCTTAGGGTGTGAGGAAGCCGCCAGCAACTCGTCATGGCTTGGTGATCACAATCTTCTGGGTACTTTTGTGTTTGATACCAGCACATGACAAAGCTGCCCCGCCAAGGCCCAGGTCTGCCCCCAGTGTCAACCTAAGGAAGGTCTGTTGAATGGATGGGCACCTCTGGGCAAATTACCACCCTTCCTGGACTTCAATTTCCCAAGGCATGCACCTGTTGGCTTGCTTGGTTTCTAGGCTCAGTGCCCAATCCATGAGATAGCAGGAGCGCATCCCAGAACTGGGCAAGACACAAGTCACCCGGCGATTAGATGGACAAAGCACGCCTGGGGGCCATGACAGGGACAGCACACTGGACAAGCTGTGGGCCGATGATGTGGCCAAGCCGAGGTGCCCAAGGAGCTCCTCATCCCTGAAGGTGCCTCTGCCCCAGGCCATCCACTCCCATGGGAGGTGACAGTCCCGGGCCAAGGCAGGGAGATGCAGGGGGAGGTCCAGTCTCTGCACCCCCATGTCAGACCGCCTCACAACTTCATGCCAGGGTTTTCCAAGTCTTTTGTAAATCTGGAAGCCTGGCCCCCTTCCAGGGGGAGGCGTATCACAGGCATGGCTAAGGCCCAGCCCTCACCTGCAGACATCAGCAACCAGAGGATGCATCTAAGAAGCGCTCATGCATGTGGGCTCTGTGGAAAGCACGGCCAGCTTTTTGGGGGTCTGGCTTGAGCTCTGAGCACTGCTGGAGGCAGGCTGGGAGAACGGAGAGGATTTGCCCTCCTTTGAGACCCCCGAGGGTACCAGGGAGGCCGGAGAGAGGCTGGCCTCCAGCAGAACCCCACCTGGCAGGACGTTCGGGGCCCTCAGGGGGCTCAGCAGGAGTGAGGACCTGTCTCCACAGCAGCAGCCACAGCAGGGGCTGGGCACTATGTGGGCCTTGCCACGCTCCTCCTGGTCGTGCCACTGCTTCAGGTGGCCACACAAGTGACAGGTGAGGGCTGAGTAGACGATGCTACTGGCCAGGTCGTCCCTGAGGGGGTCTGTGGCCTGCTCCGGGGCCAGCAGGGTCTTGCGGCTGTCCTCCTCCTTCCCTGCCGGCTCCACACCCAGGTGCTCTGGGGAGCTGCCTGCGCCGAGCGAGTCCTGAGGGCTGCCAGGTGGCTCCGTGTCCAGTCCGAAGGTGAACAGGGGGACAGGGACTGGGGTGGGGGCCCCAGGGCAGCCAGGAGTGAGGCTCTGGAAGGGCTTGTAGCCCCCCTCCCCACTGCCGGCCTCACCCCCAGATGTCCCCGGGCAGGTGGCACCACCAGGGAGCAGACTGCAGAAGGCCTTGTACCCCGCTTCCCCAGAAGGGCCGAAGCCCGGCCCCCCGGCGTCGGGGGCGCTGCCCTGCTTCACAGCACATGTGAACTCCCGGTAGCCGCTGCCGGGGCCCGGGCTGGGGGCCGGGGCTGCCCGGTGCTGGAGGACACTCTGGCGCAGGATCTGCTCCCAGCTTTCTGGCTCAGGCTGGAGGGCGGCAGGTGGCTCCGGGGGCTGGGGGGCAGAGGAGATGCCGGGGTCCGCTTCCCCGGGGCGATCGGCCAGCTCTGGGTCGGAGTCACCGTCCCCGGGATCGGAGGACTGGCCCAGAAAGCTGCCGAAGCTGCGGTACGCGGGGTTGTCTGTGACGACAGGGGGCAGCTCTGGGAAAGCCGAGCTGCCTGCGCTCTGGGTCGGGGAGGCCTGAAGAGCGGACTCGGGGCAGCAAGGCTGCTCCGGGCCCTCGGGCGCCGCCGCCCGGGGCCCGGCCCTCGGGAACTGAGCCCAGGGCATCTGAGCGCCCACACTCCCTGAAGGGGGCGGAAGGCATGACTCCTCCAGGCCCTGCGGGCAAAAGCCCCCATTCTCACCCCCGAGAAGGTCCAGGAAGAGGCTTTCTGTCAGCCGGGCCACGATGCCCTCTCTGCCCTCCTGGAAGCTGCCCCCACTGCCCTCCAGTGATGGGCAGAGGCTCCTTTTATCTTCCTCCACCTCCTCCTCCTCTTCATTGTCCACCGGGGCCTCAGAGAGCTCCACACATTGCACCACGCTGATGCTCTCCGGCCAGAGGATCGTCTTGCTGACCTCCACAGGGCACCACGCTGATTTTCCAGGACCTTGGAGAGGCCCATTTTTGGCAGTCTTGGAGGACTCCTCCTCCCTGCCCAGGCCATGCTCCAGTAGACAAGGCAGGAGCTTGGTAAGACAAGTCTTCCAGTGTCTGCAGAAGCAGCGAGAAGTTCAGTCAGGATTCAGTGTCTGCGCTTGAAAAATTCCTATTCATCCCTCAAAGCTGGGCTTGAGGTCAGCCTGGACTGATGTCTATCTACTGCAGACTTTATAATCAATAATCTTGACTCTTACTTTATAATCAATAATCTATCAGCCTATCTTCACTACTACACTGGGAAGTGCTTGAGGGCAGGGCCTGTGTTTTATTCTGGGATTTCTGGAGACCGCACATAACCTGCCACCCCATACAAACCCAGTCTATTGAATAAAGAAAAGTCTCTGTCGGGGATGATAATATTTAAAATAGTTTTCAATTTAGAATATTTATCAATACGACAGCAGAAGTAATGACTGCGGTGGTGGAGTACTAGGCTGAGGCAGTGTCCTGGAGCCCCCTGCTGGGCCACCTATCAACCCTTGATAAGTATTTTAAATATCATCCCTGACACAGGAGCTAGAGGTGATGGAGGTGCTAACAGGCCAGGCGATGATCAGATACTCAAGGATTCAAGATGGCAGCTCTTGGCCAACCAGTCTGTAATTATGCCAACACTTGAACCCCTGGCATAGTTGCCCAGGTTATAGTCTCTATCAGCTTTGCTCAGGACAGACAATGCACTTCCAACCCTAATCCCCCTGCCCCCGCCATGAAACTCAGGAGGCTCAGCCATCATGCCCAACCTACCCAGCCCACTGTTCCTCCTGCCACCCCTCAAAGCTCAATGTCACAGAACAAGTGCTGAATGCTAAGGAGGAAAAGGCAGACGTGGAGGTGAGGTGTGATCCCACTCTTAGGATGGGCCCACTGCCCCAATTCCAACCCCTTCCAAATCCATGTAGGCAGTGACCTAGGTTCATATACATACGGGCACTTGGCTGGTTCCTGGCCTCGGGACCGCCTCCCCCAGAGTGACACCTAAAATACAGAGACAGCCAATGAAACAGGGTGGAGAGGCCTTGCAGCCCAGCCTGGGACACAGCAATGTTCAGTGAGGGTTTGCTACAAAAAGGCGTTAAGGCTTCACATCACACCGGGTGGAGGTCTGACTTGGTCACTTCAGCTCTCTGGGCCTTGGCATCCTGGGAATCAATGAGACTGCCCTAGTACTAAGTTCCTGGGGCTGAAGGTAAAAATGGCCACAGTACTCTGAAGTCCCTCCTATCTCTTGAATCTGGCCTCCCTGTGTGACTCCCTTTGACCAAGAGAATGCCATGGAAGTGACCGTGGGCCAGCCCGCTCAAGGATGACAGACACAGCTTAGTCACCTCCATGCTCCAGGTGAGAGTCAGCCAGCTTCTGGATCTGTGAGTGAGGCCACTGGGAAGAGGCCCAGCCCAGATCTCTCTACCCTATACCTCTGCATGGAGCCCAAACTGCCCCCCTGCAGAAGCAAGTGCTCAATCAGTGGTGGTTGTTTGGACTCTCTAAATTGTGGGCTGTTTTGTTACACAGCAAAGCTAACTGATACAGATAGCATTTACTGTGTGCAGGACCCTGTAATCTATATTTTATATGTAACCATCTAGATGAATTCCAACATCAGGTAGGTAAGCACTACTACAACCCACATGAGGAAACTGAGACTCAGAGGAGCTAAGCAACATGCCCAAGTCCACACTGTAAGTGGCAGAGCTGGGGTTCAAAGCCAGCACCTCTGGACTCCAGAGCCACTCCAGAGACCTGAGAATACAGAGGCCAGTATCCTCCCCTCCCCGCCCCCCACCCACCCGAAAATCCTGCTATGACCCAGGGAAATCCCACATGGCCATCATGTTGGAGAAACTGACCCACCCCTAGCTTGAGGGGGCCACCTGGCTGGTCTCAAGGTATTCCCACTCCCTTACCAGCGAATGCTTTAGGAACAGGCATGTGTTACAATTCAGACCAGTGAGAACTGAGGAGAGACCTGCTGGTGCACTGAGGGCAGTTTTCTGCTCATAAGGGGAAGACACAGGAAGCCCGTGCCCCTTGCCCTCACCTTTTGACTTCCTGCCCTGGTACAGGCATCTCTCCAGATGATGTGGAGGTGACCCATGAGGTCACCTCCTCCCAAGGGAGGTAAGAAACCAAGCTAGCAACTCAGAGGAGCCCATCCTGGCTGAAAGAGTAGCCACGGGAGCCAAGGGGCAGGAAGCAAAGGCCTTTGGGCTCCTAATGACCACACAAAGCTGCTGAAACCCTGGAACCTTCCTGACTTCACATGTGCAGTTTTAAAAGCCAACGGAGATCCTTAACATCCGAGCTGCTTTGAGATCTATCTCATGAAGCACGTAGTCCAGAGCATCCTCACCAGCCCACACTCTTACCTGTGAGTCCTGAATGACTATGGCCACGAGGGGGCTGTGGGCTGGGTTGGGAATCTGATCCCACCATCCTTTCTTAATCCTGAAAAAGAAAAGGAAGAGGCATTGGACACCATGGCCAGGTTGATGTCAGAGACCACACTGAATGGTTCTTAGACGTCTTGCCCTAACCTCATTCTACAGAGGAAGAGACCGAGGCCCAGAAGGGACAGGACAGCTGGGCTGTGGGCAGAACAGCCAGGTTCGTGCTCCAGCATCCTGCTACCCAGGATGGGGTTCCTGACATGGCCACCTCTGTCCTTGGTGGGAACAAGTCCTAGGGAATGAGGGCAAGCCCAAGTGGCAGAGAGAGAATTGTGGGTTTCCCCATGTCTCGGAGGATACCCAGAGTAAAACAGTCCCTCTCTCCACCTGGGTCTGTCTGGAGCCCCAGAGTGTCAGCGCTGGGACGGGGGGTTCTCAGATCACCTCTGACTGGCCTCCGCCCACTCCACTGGGTCAGGCGTCAGGAACAGAACAGTGAACAAGACAGACAAAAGTCCTTGCCCTTGCAGAACTGACCTTCTAGAAGAAACAAACACCAGCCAGAGCCACTTAAGTGTCACGAATAAAAGAAAGACAGGGCATAGAGAAGAATGGAGAGTGTGACCCCAGAAAGTCTCTCTGAGGAGGTGACTTCTGAGCGGCAACTGAAGGTGGAGCAGGAGCCACAGAGACGCCTGGGAGAGGGAGGGGCAGGCGAGGGGGCAAACGGAGGCTCAGAGAAGGGGAGGCCAGCCCGGGGTCCCGCAGAGCCATCATGACAAGACACGAAGAGGGGAGCCCGCGTGGCCACCAAAGTGCAGGACACCGTGCCTCAGTCAACGCCCAGCCAGGGTGCATCCGGCCTCGCCAGACCCATTTCAGAGATGGGAGGACTGAGGCTGAGACACAGCCCGATTCCAAGCGCCTGAGCTCGTTGGAAACAAGGCTACTTCTACCCTCCCTGCCCACTGGGATCCAGGACTCTCGGGCTCCTGAAATATGCTCCTTCAACCTGCAAAGGAGGGACCTGAGATGGACAGAGGGTCAGCCTCTCATCGGCCACAAAGTCACTGAGCTCCAAGGCCATGATCTGAACCCAGATTTCCAGACTCCGTCAGGGCTGCTG
Source organism: Vulpes vulpes (assembly GCF_048418805.1). Classification (NCBI taxonomy): domain Eukaryota; kingdom Metazoa; phylum Chordata; class Mammalia; order Carnivora; family Canidae; genus Vulpes; species Vulpes vulpes. The sequence goes on from NC_132782.1 coordinate 94,015,993, forward strand.
TCTAGAATTCCTGTCTACTGCCACGTGCCTCGAGTGTATGGACCACACCTGGGTCCCCAGGGTGACCCATCTCCCTTCTGGCCCAGCTCACTCTCCCCCGTCCAGCTCAGACGGGCCTGCCTGGCCTCCCCTCCCCAATGCAGCACCCCGAACATTTCCTCCCTTTGCCCTGGGAGGTTCCCTTCAGCGCATGGATCCCTGTGGAAACCAGCTGTGGTTACTGGCTGACCTGGCGTCTTCCCTCTCCCCCCAAGGAGCACAGGGTCCTCGTCCGCCTTGCTCTCAGCTGTCGCCTCAGTGCCCTGCGCATAGTAGCTGCGCAATAAATACTTCTTGTTGCACGCAGGGACGGAAAGCTGGCAGGTCAGAGGGAGACTCCCCGCCACTGCACGCCCCGGGGCAGCCGGCTCGGTGGCATCCTGTGGTGAAGCCCAGGACTCACTTGATGATACTGAAGTAGCAGGACAGGCAGATGGCCAGGATGACGAGGCAGGAGATGCTGACGCCAAGTGGCAGGTGCTGCTCCCAGGGCTCGTAGTCTGGAATGGGAGGGAAGCCGTGAGCCTACAGCGTGCCGGGTACCACCTGCCCTCTGCTTCCCGGAGCCAGAGACCGAGGCCTTGAGGAAGGGTCGTCCGAGACCCTGCGTGAGCTGGCCGCCACCGAGCCCTTCCGCCTCATCCCCTCCTACTGAGAGCCCTTGTCACACGGCCTCCTCGCGGTCCCCTGCTCCTCCAAAGCTCGGTGCCACCCTGGGATCTTGAACCTGCTGCTCTCTTTCCTGATGCCCAGAGGTCAAGAGTGGTGACTCTGGAGCTGGACTCCCTGAGTTTGGGGCCTGACCATGTCATATCCTTGCTGGCGACCCAGCTTCTCTGCACCTCGACTTCCTCGTCTGTACCCGGGGGTTAATGTACCCCCATGTTATAGGGTTGTTGTGGGGATTACACGACGTAACACACGGAGCACTCAGAATGGTGTCTGCACATCCAGAAGCTTATACTGTTGCCGACCGTGCACACCTGGCTCCTTCTCATTCACTGTCACCTGCTCCAGAAAGTTCCCTCGTGCCCTCTCTCTTGCTGCCACCCTCCTAACCCTCCATGCCTCACTCTGCTTCTTCTCCCCAGACTGGCTGTCAACTGGATGGAGATCTATCAGATTTATTTTTCTGTCTGCTTGTTTCTTTTCTGTATCCCCCGGAGAATGTCAATCCCAGAAGATCAGGGGCTTTTGTCTGTTTTGTTCACCGCTGATACCTCAGGGTCTAGCCCTGAGCCAGGCAGGCAGTCAGGGCTCAATACATATATGTGGAAATAACGAAGTGTCCAGTCCCTTGTGTATGTTCCACACAAGCCATTCTCTCCCTTTCTCTTCCCTTCCCTGGGTCAATGGTAGAATCAAATCAATGTGCCAAAACTCTGCCCAGCGCTTACTGTGTGCCTGGTGCTCTGTGGGGCACCAGAGATCTAGACTCAGAGTAGATCCCACCTATGGAGCTTGCAGCCCACAGTGTAAGACAGATGGGTCAAGAGACATCCACAAGGCAAATGAGCAACACCCAGAGGGACATGGCGGGGCAGGGTTTGGTTGCGGTACCCACCAACAGCCACTGTGCCCCGCCCTTTGAAGACCCCTTCTCTCAGTAATGTTGACAACAGCTCTTACTCCTCTTCCATGGTGTAGATGATGCCTGAGGCAGTCCCTTCCCCTACAGCTACCTCCCCCTTCCTTACCAGGGATCAGTGTGCCCACCCTGAGGTTTGGGCCAATCATGATTATCCTCTTCTTTTTTTTCTCTTTTTTTAAAGATTTTCCATTTATTCATGATAGAGAATGAGAGGCAGGGACATAGGCAGAGGGAGAAGTAAGCTCCCCGCAGGCATCCTGATGCGGGACTCAATTCTAGGACCCTAGGATCACGACCTGAGCTGAAGGCAGACACTCAACCACTGAGCCACCCAGATGCCCCTCCTTTTCTCCTTTCCAGAATACATCTGAGTTTCCAGCTGGGAGAGGCTCTATGACAGTCCCAGCCAATGGGATTGCAAGGGGAAGTCTGCTAGGGAAGCTTCTGGTAAGATTTTTGCTTCCTGATAAAAGAAAGAAATGCACAAGGTGCACTTGCTTGTGGCAGCCTTTCATTTCTGAAAGGCATGAGGGTGCCTCCAGCAGTCAACTTGGGGCATTGGGGTAACAAGTCAAAGGATAAAGTGCTACCATGGTTAGGAGGGCAGAGGAAAGAAGACAAGTCTCTGAGGTGACATCGCTGAGCTGCTGCATAAACTAGGGAAGGTCCCCTTGTAAGACTTCATTTTATATAACATAATTCAATGTTTCTCGTGCAAAAAAGCAGGAGTAAGAGTGTTGCAAAGAGCAGCTGGGGGATGTAGCTACAGAGTGAGGGACTATATGTCCTAGAATCCCTTGCAGCTATGTGTGCCACTGGGCACCAACAGAAACCAACAAAATAGCATTTACATTCATCTACTTTGAAATTACAGAATCTATGAGAAGCACCATGAGATCTTGTTTTTACAGTGTTAATAAAGAAGCCCATATTCCTAGATAACAAATATATTTTGAAATACTTTTATAACCTCATCTCAATAAAATTAGTTTCCCTCATCATCCTATGTATTTTATATTTTACATTTAAAAATAGTATTCTGGGGTTCACAGCCAAAGGAGTCCATGATATGAAAAGGTTAGGAATCTTTGTCCCTAAGGGAATGATGGAACCACAGGGAGGAGCCCCCCTCCCCCATCCCTGCAAAACCAGCTAAGTTCACGCTGGACGGTTACATGACCAAGAAATACATTCCTACAGTGAAGAGTCACAGAACTTGCGGGCTCATTTGTTACCGCAGCCTGCCCTACCTGCCCTGACCAGTACATCAGATCAGTCAGTAATCCCATTAACCCACAGTTAGAGCCACTCTCTGCTATGGGAATGCAAAACACGGATGCTCAGCCAGTGGAGGTGTCTGGCCACAGGATAAAAGTGAGGAGCCCGTGTCCTACCGACTCACAGCCCCCTGTGGATACTCACAGTTAAGCCACGTGGTGCTGGGGCTCCAATCACTCCAGGTGCTGTTGTAGGTCTGAGCCCAGGCCCTCACACGTGCGCTGTAGGAAGCTCCAGACTTGAGGGTGCTGGCTGCCAAGCGGAGGGTGGGCCCCATGTAGGTCACATTATAGACTTTAAACTGGGAGAGGAAAGGGACACATTAGTGCACCAGATTGGGGGAAAGGAAGTACCAGCTGCCACCAGGGCTGCTGTCTCCTCCGCTGGCCCCACAGTGTTTGAGAGCCACCAGCCTGGACATTTGGCTATTCCTCCAATTCGGGGCTTTGTTTGCCACCTCTCCAACTGCGACCAGAGTCAAGCGAGATGAGTCAGGGAACTGGCCCTTGGCTTGCCCCCCCTCCACCAGCTCCCTGATTACCTGTGCAACATTACTGGGACAAGCTGAGTTTCAGTGTTCTCATCTGTAAAATGAGGGTAAGAGTCCCTACTGCCATCTTCTAGCTGTGTGACCCTAGGCAAGTGATGTAACCTCTCTAGACCTCAATATCCTTCTTCAGCTAAATGCTGATAATAAAAGCCTGTACCTCACCTCCTAGGGTTGTTGTGAGGGTTAATAAAGGTAAGCATGGAGGACAGGGCCCAGCATGCAGGAAGCATGACAGTGACCCTTCTACAGCACAGAAAGGTCACCAAGTTCCTCTCTCTCCTCCATGGGCTCTCTGGAACCTTCATACTCAAACCTGAGTTCTAGTCTAGAATCTCAGCCCTGCTCCAACTGCTGGAAAGGGACTTCTAAGACCTGTTATCCAGTGAAAAGGGTAAATGAAAATTAGTGTTGTTTGCCACCTTTTATGCTAAAAAAAAAAAAAAAGAGACAGACTCTAGGATGGCCACGTGATCCCACCTTGCATCATGCCCCTGCGTAAACCCCTCTTCTTGAGTGTGGGTAGGGCTTGTGACCTGTTCCTATCAATAGAATGAAGCAAAAGTGATGGGTAGGTAGGGACCACATGAATGGGGTTTTATCAGATAAGGCTGTAATTCCCACTGGCTAGAGGATGCTTTATCCTCTGCTGGTTTTGAGAAGTCAATAGGGAAGGAACTGAGGGCAGCCTCCCACCCACGGCCAACGAGAAGCTGTGGCCCACAGTCCAGCAGCCCATAAGAAACAATGCTGCCAACATCACAGCTGGCACTCAGGAGTGATCTTTTCCTGGTCGAGCCTCAAATGAGACCACAGCCACAGCCGAGTTCTTGACTGTGCCTGTGGGAGAGCCTAAGCTAAGGCCCCAGGTAAGCCACATTCAGACTTCTGGTCCCTAGAAACGGTAGCTCAATAAAATGCATGCTGTTTAAAGCAGCTACATTTGTGGTGATTGTGTTATATAGTGAGAGAAAAGTGACACAGCGAGGAATGAACACACATGTTTCCATGCACATGCATACACTCTCTGGGGAGGACACACATGCCTCCCACACCTCTGCTGGCACTAGCCTGGCCTTCCTTCCCCTCCTGGAAGGAGATGGGAGCAGGAGTCAGCCCCTGGGATAAAGAACTGGAGGCTGGGATCACAACAGAAACATATTTACCATCCCAAGTCCTTTCATACCATTTGAATTTTTTACTACATGGAAGTATTACTCGTATTAAAAAGAAAACTTTAAAAAATGAAATAAAATCTGTGTTCAAGATCAATTCTGATGTCACGGGAGCAACCTGAATCCTACGCCCAGGGCTCTTCTCCCAGCAAGGTCCGTCCCTCTGCAGCTCTGCTTCTGCTCGAAGGCTGGATGTGCATTTAGAGAAATGGTCTGGTGTGAAGTGAGCCGAGGGCAGGTTTTGCACAAAACCGCAACAGTTGCTGTAGAGACTGGAAGGCAGCTGGAGCTTCCCAGGGAAGCTGAGGTTGGGAAGGGGGTTGTGGGAGGAAATGAAGGCAGGAAAACAAGGCACTTACAGCCTTCTTTTCTTTCTAAATATGAGTAAGCAGGATACAACAGCTGGACCTAGTTCTCCAAAGGAATCATACATCCTGAAGAGAAGAAGTGGATTGGGAAATGTTTTGCTAAGAAACATAAGAGAAATCAGAGCTTCCCAGGAACTACTTGTGGCTTGTTTTTCAACAAAGAGGCCAGGTATTTGAGAGGACACCTCCGAGGGAAAGATCCAAGGCAGGAGAAACAACACAAACTCTGGAGTTTAAATCCTAGCTTCCAACCCCAGCTCTGCCAATTCCAGCAACCCTGGGCAAGTCAGTCTATCTCTTCATGCCTCAGTTTCCTTGTCACTAAAACGGAGAGGCCAGCACCATTCTGCGTGCAGGGCTTTCACAACCGACAGTGATACATTCTGAGCCCAGCACATTTCAGGCATGCAAAAAATGGTAACCATTAGGATCAATCATTAGGCTGTGGCATTCATGACGCTGCACACACCACCACAACCCCATAATCCTCAGATGCCACGAATCTTCGTATCTCCAAGTCTTCGCTTATGTGGTTCCACGCAGCCTACCCTTCCTTCCCTATCTAGAAAACTCTTATACACCCTTCAATGCTCAGGCCAAAACGAAATCATCCAGAGCCATGATTAACGCCATCCTCCAAACCCCACAGCAAACGTCTAAGATGTCTTCTCAGAACTGATCGCATCCATTGAGCGCACAGCATGGGGAATACGGCTACTAATATCCTATTCACGCTGTATGGTGACAGTTTGGTAACTAGACTTATCGCGGTGATCATTTTGAAATGTGTACAAATGTCAAATCTCTCTGTTGTACACCTGACACTAATATTGTATGTTAATTATACTTAAATTAAAAAAAAAAATTGGTCCCATCCAGTCTTGAGCCACAGCTGGTGTCTGCAATATGGTAGCAAACAGAGCTGGACACGCACCCAGCATCTAGGAGGCTGGGGTCAGGTACCCAAAGCTCAGAGCAGGTAAGCTTCTGTCTCCAGCTCCAGGGTGAATCCTCATTGGTCGAGGCCAATCACGGCCACGCCATTCCCTAGCCTGTGATTGGTCACGAAGGAGCATGTGACCAGCTCCGGCCAATGACCAATGAGGGAAATTCTATAGGTTGGGTCGGTTGCTGGGGGAAGCAGAGATGGGTGAGGGGTGTCTCAGTAGCCTCTACCCCACCAACAAGAGGAGCTGCACCCAGAATTCTGAGGCCCTGGGCATGTACGTGACAACTGAGCCATAGCTTGGGCACGCTGATTAATTCTACCTGCTGGCTGGAGTCTGCGGCCAGGTTCTGCACCTGTGTCTCAGCCAGCCCTATCCCTGTTTCTCCTTCCCCGGACTTTCCTCTGGGGACCCACCTCTCCCTCATTCTCCACCTATGTGGCTTGGGTGGAGCTGACCCCACCTGTAGCTCCAGAGGTGGCCATGTGACTCACCTCTAGCCAATCAGAGCACAACACCAGCACCCTCTTTCCTGCCCACAGCCTGGGCCAGGTTCAGAGATTTGCATGTCATCCAAGCCAGGCAACTGAGAATCGGTCCTCCAAAATTTACTGGAACTCCCAGAAAAGAAAGACTTTTCCCACTGTGGCTTTAGCATGTCACTAGCATGTAGCATGGAGTTGCTGGTGCCACTACCTGAGGGAAGAGCGTCTAAAAATGAAGCCAGTACAGAATAAAGCAGAGCCAAGGGAGGGATAGACTCCTGGACCTAAAGCCAGCCACGATAAGCAAATAAGGAAGCTTTCTTTGCACTCTACAGGTCACACCCCTCTCTCCCCTCCAGCCTCTGCTCTTAATAAGCCTTGCACTTCCCGGAACATGGGAAGGGGATTTAGCTACAAAATGGAGCCTGCCTCTCTCTTTGGCAACTGTGCAGCCCCTCCCAATGCTTTCTAAGCCTCGGCTGCGAGGGCCTGGCGGCTCCATTCCCGCTCCCACCACACGCTGTGGCCCTGTGCCAGGGGGGAAACCACACCTGAGCATCTGAGAGGTGTCAATCAACACCCACCCACTCCCTGGCTGAGGTAGGAAGATAGCAGCTGATGTGGGGGTGTACGATGTGTGGAGCCTGCTCCTGGCAGCAGGAGCCAGGCCAGCCCGGGTCCCCAGATACAGGGCGTGCCTCGGAGGAGGCCCTGGGTGAGTCTGACATAGCGAGTTCTAGACCAAGGTGTGGGAGGGCAAGGCCGACGGGGCTTTCCAAGGCCTAGTGGCGCTCAGGAGAAAAGGAGAACAATGTTTCAGACACACAATGAGTGCCTGGCAGGGGAACCTGTCTGGGTCACGCACGTGGCACTCTCACTAGCCAGTGGAGTGGGTACTCTCGTTATCCCCATATTACAGATGAGACAACTGAGGTACAAGGGGGTTACATGACACGGCCACGGTCACACAGCTGACGGGTGGAAGCAGGTATGAGAACCCAGCTCTGTGGGATGCCGGGGCCCTGGGGGTTCAGATGCTCTCCCTCCCCTGGGAATGTGTGAGGGAGAAACAGAGGTGGCAGGAAATAAACTCCACCCCCACCTGAAAGTAAAACAGAAGGGAGCCAAGCCAGCCACTGTGGACAGCCAGCCCCTGCTAGCATTTACTGGAGAGTCTACTGTCCATCAGTTCTCCCTTTCTAAAACCTGTCAATGCCCTGCACTCCTCACTGTGATGGAAAAGTCTCCTCCTGCCTGAGTCCCAGGAGTTGGTAGAGAAACCACCCAGTGCACACACTCACGTCCTCGGGGTCGTTGTCATTCGAAACGTTGACCATGTAGGTGAGCTCAGAGTGCAGGTGATTCTCAGTAGGGTACGGGTTTGTCCACATCAGCAGCCACGTGTGGGAGATGTTGGGGTGAACTGTGAGGTTGCCGGGGGTCCTGGGCTTCACTGTGGAGAAGTGGTGCCCAGTGAGGCGCTTGTCCGGGTGTGGAGAGGGACAGCCCACGGGACACAGGTCACTTAGTAGGTTGACTGTGGGAATGCCTGGGTGGCTCAGTCAGTGAACCCCCCGACTCTCAATTTCAGCTCAGGTCAGGATCTCAGGGTCAGAGTATGCAGCTCCATGCTCAGTGAGGAGTCTGCTTGCGATTCTCGACGGTAGTTCCCCTTCTGTTCCTCTCCCCTGCTCTCTCTTTCTCAAGTAATTAAATAAATCTCTAGATTTTTAGTCAACCATGCTGCTGTAGCACATTTATGGGATCCCATGTGGATTTAGTCTCAATAGAGAATGACCATTATAATACTGACTACAGTGTTGCTAAAATTCTACCTAGCAATCGTGGTTATTAACCAGCTTTCTACAGTGAATGCAAAACATAAGCCAAAGGAACCCAAAATTTGCCTTTTTCACCTTTGTCCTTCACACTTTTGGCCACATCTATGTACTATGTTATTACCATTTTTATTTTGATTCATGTGTTTTCTTAAATGTAGTCTTTTTTAAGCAATCCTGTCCAGAAGATCACAGGTATGTAATATATATTAAAATCAATGCAGGGGATCCCTGGGTGGCTCAGCAGTTAAGAACCTGCCTTCAGCCCAGGGTGTGATCCTGGAGACCCAGGATCAAGTCCCACGTCAGGCTCCCCACATGGAGCCTGCTTCTCCCTCTGCCTGTGGCTCTGTCTCTCTCTCTCATGAATAAATAAAATCTTTTTTAAAAGATAAAAAATAATAAAAAATTAAATCAATGCACACATGCAGAAATTATTTTAATTCATGGGTTCATTCACGGGTCCATTTAAACAACCCACTGGAAAAAAAAATAAAAATAAACAACCCACTGACTATGGACGGTACAAATGGGCCCTTCGAGAACTGCTGAGGCCATGAGCTCCACGGATAGTCATGAGAATACTCCTCTGCAGCTTAGTAGCTGTGTGACCTTAGGCAGGTTACTTGCCTTCTCTGTACTATATTCAATTGCAAAATGGGGATAACTCTCTTCTGAGAAATGAGGCTCAGAGAGGTAACGTGACTTGCCCAAGGTCACAGAGCAATAAATGGTGTTTTAAACTCCTGTCACTACAGCGCAGCAGAATCATGGTGAGTTGGACTCTGGCTACCAGGATCACGTCAGCCTTCCATGGCCCAGACTGTCTGAAGGAGCGGCAGCTGACCAGGCGACAGAGGGTGGAAGGACAGGTCCCAGCTCTGTTTTTGATCTGGAGCAAGCATGCCTTCTGATAAGCATGCCTCATCTCAAGACTCCAGTCTGGGCACTTGAATTCAGGTGGTTGAACTATCAAAGCTGAAGGGGACCTGATGTGCTAGGGAGCCCAGCCCCATTTTAGAGATGGGAGGACTGAGGCTAGGAAAGGAACAAAAATCTCATCATGTCTGGGACTATGCAGGAGATTGCTTGCAGCTCACTCCCCCAACTGGAGCCTGCCTCCCCTGCCCCAGAGCCGAGCTGGGGTTCGGGAACCGCACCCCCGCACCCCTGACCTACCCTGCCCCACTCACCATGCTTGCTGGGCTGGAAAGAGCCACTCCATAGCAGCTGCTGCCCAGCCCACAGGTCCAGCTGATAGACATCCGCTTCCACCGCGTCATCTATCGGCATGCTGCACACGCACACTGAGTCTTCTCGGTTCTCAGGGACACACGTGTGGTTTCTGCAGACAAGGGTGGTGCGTCAGATTGCCACGTTCAGGCTGGCTGGGACCCCTGGGTGTCCCTGGAATATGCCTCAGGGAACGCATGCTCTTCCAGCTTCCCAACTGCCCTGCCTGCAGGACCAGATTTGGGCGCTGGGGTGTAGAGAGGACAACAGACCAACACTGCTTTCCTTGCTGGCCACAGCCACTTGCCACACACCCCCCAGACTTTTACACGACCCTGGCCATGGTCTTGGTCCCGGAACTTGGCTCACTTCTGAAAGCCAGTGAAAGGGAAGAAACAAAGGCACCAAAGAATTTGTAACAATGTGTGTGTGTGTGTGTCCCAGTGTACCTCCGGGTAGCATGGTTTATCCCAGCGCACAGTGGACTGTGGCACGCTGCCCCATGTCTCATGGGGTCAGTGAACCTTTTCTGCAATGGGCCAGAGGGTAAATATTTGGGGCTTTGGGAGCCATACTGTTTGCGTCCCAACTACTCACCTCTGCTGCTGTAGCACAAAAGCAGCCACAGACAATACAGAAACGAGGGGGCATGGTCGTGTGCCAATAAAACTTCATTTACAAAAGCAGGTGGTGGGCCAGATGTGGGCCTCAGGCCAGAGTTTGCAGATCTCTGGTCTAGGCCAGTGTATCACGTTTCAAAGCACAGCTGGTCTAGCTTAATACATCGTGGAAGGCCTCTGTCACTATACCTAGATTCTGGTGTGCCCCATGTGCCAGTGTGCCCTTGTAACTGCGTGCCCAATCACGTCCTGAGCACCACCTGGAAGCATTCTCCAGGTGCTCTGGACTATCCCAGTGACCCACCTGGAACAACATACCCAAGGTTCCATGGTCCACCACACATCACAGTGAATCTAGCACTAACACACTATCCCCAATCGTCCAGGCACAGCTTCCCCCAAGTCCCAGCTCCACCCCAAACTTACTCAGACCCCATAAAGTCCAGCTGGTAGGACAGGCGGAGCTCGGCACTGCAGTTGGTGGGACAGTCCATCTTCCACTGACAGACAGAGGTGCTGATGTAGTCGGAGAAGCAGCTGGGCTCGTGCAGGACCTTTACACTCCCTGGGGAGACACAGGAGCGCTCTGAGCAGCCAGAGGCAGACAAGCAAGGGGTCACGCACCAGTGGGAGGAGTCGGAAACCAGCCTGGATGGGACCGAGGAGCCCATCACAAAGGAGACCACAGTCCCAGGCGCTGTTGTGTGCCAGTCTTCATGGAGCTGGGGGCAGGATGGGGCTCTGGAGGTTCCCCACTGGCATGGGGCAGATTCCTGAAGCCACAGAACACCCCCAGGCGGCAGGGTCTACCTTTACCTTATGGAAACTCCACTACTTGCCCTTGGCCAAATTAAAGGAAGTGTCTCATCTAAGGAATTTCTAGTCTGTTCCACCACCACAGGCATCGGCCCCAGAGCCGTGTGAGCAGGCGGAGGAGGGGCTGTTAGCCATTTGCCTGCTCCTCGATCCCATCTATCTTCCACCCCTCTCTGCACTCAGGAGGTTGACCCCCAAGGTATTGCCACCCAGGTGCCCTTGACCTCTGGCTGCCGGCTGGGTTTGGCCCAGCCAATATCAAGGGCAGGATGAAAGGTCGGGGTATTTCGTCCAGCCGGTCAGTGGCAGAGCTGTGCGTGAAGCTGGCAGGATGTGCAGTGGGTCTGCTACGTCATGTGAGAGCCCTCGCTCTGGCTCTCTGACTGCCCAGCCCTGCACACAGGCAGGTGCCTTCCTGCTCTGGTGCCCAGCACCAGCCCTGCCGCAGCCGGCGCCAGTAGGCATTTGTCTGCTGGATGAAGGACTGACCATATTAGGCAGTGACTCAGAATCCTAATAAACATCTCAAACTCCCCTCTTGTCCAAAACTCACTTCTTCTGATACCCCCTCCCCCAAATCCATGCCCCCTACTGTTCTGCACTTTTTTCTTTTTTCCTTTTGTTCTGCGCTTTTTCTAACACTTTCTAACCTCTTTACGATTTATTTATAATTACAACCATTTGTCATTAGCTGTCTTCTCCCACTAGAGTGTAACCTCCTTGGGGCCTGGAATCTTTGTTTTGTTCACTGATTATCCTAGGAGCTGCGCATCTAAATGGCCAATAAACACTTGCTGAATGAGTGACCGAATGAATGAATGAATGAATGAATGGGAGGTGGTGACTTACCAGAGCTGGCCACCCACACCAGGACCAGGCAGCTCACAGGGAATGTGAGCCCAGAGCAAAGCCGCCCCATTGGGAGATCCTAGGACACCTGCTGAGAGAAAGTGAGCCAGGTTAGTGCCAACAATGAGCCCTCTGTATTCACCAGAGCTCTAGCTATATCTGTCTATTGATCAATCAATCTATGTATCTCTATAATCATGAAACATAACACAGATGCACAAAGCCCAGAAAGAGAGCCACAGAATGCCTGTCCCGAGAGACACTTCTTGAAAAAAAAAAAACCTCCATGACCTGCTAAATTTAAGCAACTCCTTGGACTTTTGGAAGTTCATAATGCACTTTTGCATGTAAAGGCTCTGATGAGTCCAATTTATTTTTCTTCATTTAACCCAACACTTACCAATTAATTTCCCTACTCAATCTTCATTTGTGTGTGGGGGGGGGGTTAAAACCTTAACTGAACCCCTAAACGATTTACAAGTCCTTGAAATATACTTTGGGGATGTTAATCTGTTGAGCCTTATAGAGCTCGTCAAATAAATAGTGGTGTATTCATGCAGTAAAAATGATGCTGTTGAGTGTGTTAGACTTACATCAAAGGCCCCAATTCTTCACACCCCTCCCGGATCTATGTAACCTGTCTATGCCCCCACCACTGCCACTACCACCACCACTCTGGGCAAGGCTTTTTCCCCTGTCCTTGGATTATGGGCTCAACCATGTGACCAGCTCTGGCCAGCAGAATATTAGCAAAAGGGATGCACTGCAGAAGCCTGCTTTTGCACAACCACCGCCTTGAGAACATGCCCGTGCTAGCCTGCTGGGGGGTGGTGACATGTAACAGTCCTGCAGGGCCATTCCGCATTAGGCAACAGGCAGCCACCTCCAAGTCATGTGCCTGAGTTCTGCAGCTCAACAGAGCTGTGTAGCTGACCCGAGGCTGACCACGGGTGCGAGCTCAGCCAGGCCCAGCTAGGCTGCCCCCCACCCAACCTGAGCTAAATATATGTCTCTTGCTATATGTTCCTGGGGTTTTGTGCTTCACTGCCATTCCCCTCGGGTCATCACCCCACCACTCTGACTTCTAACCCCATAGGTGACCTCTGTGTTTTGTGTTACATGTAAATGGAATTGTGCACTGCCCCTACAATGTTAATGGCATTCCGTAATACATGGGGAATAAAAATCAGAAAGTACAGACAGCCAAAAAGAAATCAGTTCAAATCCCCCAAAATCACAAGGCCTAGCAATAACCCCTGTACACATTCATATCAATTCTTTCAGGTTTGTCTATACAAATAGGGAGATCAATACGAATTTTATTTACCAAAATAGCAGCACCCTCTGCCTATTAAAACTTAAATTTTAACACTTAATATACCATTAAATATCATTCCATACCACTGTAGATCCAAAGCGTCAAATTACTAATATCCCTCTGTGTCCATCATCGGATTTTTAGCCTTTATTTATTATTGTTATTGCTTTGTTATTGTACGCAGCGTCTCGTATGTGCCCATCCTTGGAGAACCATTGGCTCACATTTCTCTGTTCCTTGCCCTAAGCAATTTCTTTCTTTTTTTTTTTTTTAAGATCTATTTATTTATTTTGGGGGGTGCGCAGAGGGAGAGGGAGAAAAGCAGACTTCCCGCTGAGTGCAGAGCCCCACACCAGGCTCTATCTCACAACCTGCTCTGAGCTGAAATCAAGAGTCGACACTCAACCAACTGAGCCACCCAGGTGCCCCTTCTTTTTTTCTTTCTTTCTTTTTTTTTAAGGTATGTTATTGATCTTTTCTCATATTACAAAAGCCACATTTGATAGCTGTGGAAAATTTAGATAAGAGAGACACGCAAATAAGCAAAAAGAATGCCTAATAATTCCATCACCTGGGAAAACACCACTGGTGACTTTTTTGCATCTGTTTGTAGTCTTTTCTGTGCAAATATAGTTTGACAGAATGGGCTGGTACAAGGTCTTCTGCTTCAGAACATGTTTATTTCTATGCCACGAAATACCTCTCAACACCCCTACTGGTAATGGCTGTGTGTCAAGGTTTCCTGAAATTTATTTATTTTTATTTTATTTTTTTGGTTTCCTGAAATTTAAACACTTGCTCTTGTCACTTAATCGTTGTGAGCCCCGAGCAAACTGGTCTGTGCCTCAGTTTCTGACTCTGTAAAGCGAATATAATAACGGCCCCCATCCGACTGGGGTCCTGGGACACACAGAGTCCTCAAACAGGGACTATGACACACTCACGGTCCAAGTAGTCACCGGTCACTTTTATTAAGGAAAATGCTCAGAACTGGAATCCCACTGGGTCAAGGAGTGTGTACGTCTCAACACCCCAGTGCATAATACCAAATGCCCTCTGAAAAGCAATGCACTGAGGTACGTTCCTGGCAATACTGAGAGCACCTGCTCTCTCCATCCCCGCGTGGGTCTCTATCTCGGCTTCCAGGCTTCCTTCTGCTGCTTGGTATCCCCCTGCTGCGAAGGCAGCCCCCTATCTTGGACAGCGTTGGCTTCCTTATCTGCAGCGTGGAAATGATAGTGAGCTCGGTCTCTCAGGTGTACTGCAAAAAAGGAAGTCAGCTGCGGAACTCCAGCACTCTGCACAGCGTCTGGAGCACAGAAAGGGCTTTCTGCCCCTGTTGGAAGCTCTTGGGGCGACTTTGTTCCACTTGCAAGACCTCCCCCAGGTGGACCCCGCCCCCCTCTCCACCTGGCCCCAGCACCTGCGCATCTCCACTTCCTGCTGCCCTGAACACACCAAACCCACTCCCACCTCCATACCTTTCTTGGTGCTGTCCTTCTCAATCTCTTTGTCTCTCCTTTATTCATTTGCCCACAACAAGTAAATTACCCCATAATACTCTGGCATATCTTACAGAACACAAGGACATTCATTCTCCTACACCGGAGAATGTTCATTGCCACAATGCAACCATCAAAATCAGAAAATCAACACAGAAGCCTTCCTGCCATCGGATCACAGCCCCCAGTTCCACCTTGCCAACTGCCTCCACAATGCTCTTTGTAAGTAAGTCCAGGACCTGGTCTAGGGTCATGCATTACACCTGATTGTCGTGCCATCCCCACATCCAGGTCTCGGCTGCTAGCACCGTTCCACGCTGAATGGAAGCAGGACTCCTTGAAGAAATGGCTGATCCCACAATCAGGGAAAGTACATGGCATCCTCGTGTCAGAAAGTAAGGACGTGCTCCGAGGACAGGGGGGGTCTTGTCCAAAAAGACGCAGGAGTTAACTCTGCCCACTGGCTCAAAAGGGCACAGCTGGAGCATCACAATAAATACATAGTGACCGACTGTACCCCTTGGAGTTACAGGGGCCCAGGGGCCTGTCCTGCTTTAGGTTGATGAGTGGGGGAGGGGCAGTTCTATGTCACCATGGCAACCTCTAAGCATCTGCCCATAAAACTGGTATTAATGAATGAGTCAAAATGCCTAACTTTACAATGTTCGGGACACCTGGGTGGCTCAGTGTTTGAGCGTCTGCCTTCAGCTCAGGGCGTGATCCTGGGGTCCCGGGATCGAGTCCCATGTCAGGCTCCCTGCATGGAGCCTGCCTCTCCCTCTGCCTGTGTCTCTGCCTCTCTCTGTGTCTCTCATGAATAAACAAATAAAATCTTTTATAAAAACTTACAATGTCCTATGCCTCGTATATACTTTATATACATATATATAATTGTATATAACTTTATGTACAGAAATCCAGCAGGCACCACCTTCACCAAGTGGGCAAAGTTAACATCACCAGGAATGGGACGAATC
Source organism: Vulpes vulpes (assembly GCF_048418805.1). Classification (NCBI taxonomy): domain Eukaryota; kingdom Metazoa; phylum Chordata; class Mammalia; order Carnivora; family Canidae; genus Vulpes; species Vulpes vulpes. Next base: position 94,031,576 of record NC_132782.1, read on the forward strand.
AAGGTCATGTGCCTTCTGAATCTATGCCCTGAGAACACAGCATTGCTTCTGTGGCGTTCCTGCTCTGTTCACTGCCGAGTTCACTGCCCAGCTCCTAGTACCTGCAGTAGTGCCTGGCACGGAGCAGCTGCTCAGTTAATGTCTGTGGAATAAAGTCATTTTGGACATGATGTGGGACCTCTGATGGGCTCAGCACGGGGCTGGAAACTCTCCCCAAAGCCCCAACTGGCTTCCCTTGAAGAGTCACAGTGAAGAGCTAGGAAGGAGGGGAGGGAGTGTGGTGGTGAACTCACGACGCCAGTGCCCTCTACAAAGTCCCGGTAATTTTTCTTCTGATAAGCTCACACATGCCTGCAGCATCCTGCAGCAGAAATGGCAGAGGTGTCACTTTAGCCTTGACTTTGAATAAAGAGAAAGAGAGAGGACAAGGTCACACAGCAGAAGGGCTGTTATGATAAAGTCAAGCCATCCTATCAGGGGAGACTAAAACATCAGACCTGGGGCAGTCAGGGTGGCTATCTTTGATCTGTTGCAGAGGACACATCCAAATATGTGCATGTGTATGCTCATCACCGCGTGCACGCGCACACACACACACACACACACACACCAGCTGGCTTCACGGACAAGGAGGTGGGGCATTCAGGGGCAGTCATAGTCCACAACGTGCAGCAACAGAAGAGCCTCCCTGAATATCATAGGAATGGAGGAGTTAAAAAGAGTAATTACCAAGAGCTTGGGTCAAGCCTATAGCAAGAGAAAATGATTTCAAGTTCACACTCTCAATCATGGGATTCCTGACCCACTGGAGTTGGCAGGCAACCCCTGACTGTACTGCCAACCCAAACAGCGATGCTCTGCATAGATTCTCTCTCTGACAGGCTGCAGTCCAGGGTCTGTTTGCACTCCTCCATGGACGGACGCTCATCTCCAGGTCACAGCTGAACAGAACTGATGACTAGAAAGTTTCCTCAGGCCGAGCCAAAGATTTATATAAACAAAATCCTGCCTGTCAAGTACTTACACTGTGCTTGGCAGTTAGCTAAGTGCATGAGGCACATTACCTTATTGAATGGGCCCGAGAACCCTGCAGGATGGGCTGCTATTCCCACCTTCCACCCGGGGGCATCGAGGCCAAGAGGTCAAATAACTTGCCCGTCAGGTACCACAGCTGGCCAGAGGGGAGAGCTAGAGTCAGAACCCAGGACTGTTGGCTTCGGAGCCCAAAGAGCATTCCAAAGTACCAGTGCCTTCACCTTCTCCTAGAACTACAGAATGGATCCAAGTAGGTGAATGAAATAAGCCAGGAGGAGGTGGCCCTCCTGCTTGTTAACTTCAAACATCAGCTGCCCCAGCACAGGACCAGGAACTGCAGAAAAGACCTATGGCTTTTGCTGTCTACAAACTCCCCATAAGCCAGAGGTGAAGCAGCAGCTTAAAAAAAAAAAAAGCCAGTGAAAGTCATATTAACAGAGATACAAGAGCCAGGACAAGGGAGGTGACAGTGCCCAATCACACCTGTGTATCCCATTGGAAGAAACCCTGCTGATCTGAATGAAGCTTGTCTAGAGGATGATAACCAACACAGAGAGGGCCTGAAAATCCCAGAGGGCCTAGAAAGGCTTTACCAAAAGGCTCTGCCCCTCTAAACCCTACAAGCTCATCATTCACTTAACGAACGTAGGATATTCACCGCATGCCAAGTCTCTTCTAAATACTGCGCTTGTATTAACTCATTCAATACTCAAGAGAGCACTATGAAGTAAGTCCTATTCCCCCATTTTCAGATGAGGCAACCAAGGCACAGAACGGTTAAGTGATTTGCCTGATGTTGCCAAGCTGTGGCCGTTGTGAGATTTGAATGGGGGCAGTCTGGCTCCGGGGCCTCAGCTCTTAAACGCTATCTCTCTGTCTAGAAGCCACAGTCCTTAATGTTTTGGAGATCACTGAGCTGTCTGAAATCTGATGCAAGCTCCAAATCTTCCTTCTAGGAAGTGCACACGTTACATTGTGCATTCCAATTTAGGGGTTCATAGATCCCCCCACAGCTGAAGTAAGGACTCCAGGTCAAAGGCTTCCTTTCTAGGCAAGGAGCAGTTTTTAAGGGTTTGAACAGTGACAAAATTTCCCAAGAACCCAGTCTGAGGCTCTCAGAATGATGGGGTGGGGCGGAGAGGGGGGGAAGTTAGTAGACATTGCAGACATGACTCACTTCATTTCTTCTCCACACTGCAGGCAAAGTCATTGTTACATCGGAACAGCTTGCTCACGCCCTGCGTCGGCCTCTGGCTCCTGAAGGGTGTCTTCACCCAGGGGAACAGACAGATGCCTGGAGCTCACCAGAGGAGCATCTCCGACTCAGAATAAAATCCAAGCCCGAGAGTGAAAACAGCCAATCCACAAGGGCGCACCCTGCGTGATTCCATTTATGTAACATTCTTGAAATGGCAAAATTATAGAAATGGAGAACAGATTCATGGTTGGCGGGTAGGAAGGCAGGTCCGTGTGGCTATAAAAGGGCAACAGAGGGATCCTGGTATAGTGGTTGCTGTGCTGGAGACACAAACCCGAGCACGTGACAGAGCTGCACAGAACCAAATACGCACGCGTGCTCACCCGCATGCACAAAGATGCGTGAAGGCACACAAGTAAGACGGGTGCACGCTGAGCAAGCTCAGTGGGTAACATCAATACCCTGGCTGTGCTATTGTACGGCAGTTTTGCAAGACGGTACTCTTGGGGGAACCTGACTGTATATTATTTCTTAAAACTGCATGTGGAGTGTACAACGATCTTAAAAAGTGTAAGACAATGCAAAACTTGGGCAGCCCGGGTGGCTCAGCGGTTTAGCGCTGCCTTCAGCCCAGGGCCTGATCCTGGAGACCCAGGATGGAGTCCCATGTCGGGCTCCCTGCATGGAGCCTGCTTCTCCCTCTACCTGTGTCTCTGCCTCTCTCTCTCTCTCTCTCTGTGTGTCTCATGAATAAATAAATAAAATCTTAAAAAAAAAAAAAAAAAAGAAAGAAAATGCAAGCCCCCTGATGATCTGGCTGTTAACCTGTCTACTATTCCCTCCTACCTCCTCAAGCCTTCGGTCCCACTGGCCTCTGAGCACCTTGACACGCTCAGAGACTTTACACCCAGGAGCCCCCCACTAATGACGGTTCCCCCTGCTGCTGCTTATCACAGCACCCTGTTTACTTCTGTCACATACTTATCACCATCTCCAATCATATCACTGAGGTTACACGTGTGAATGTTTATTTTATTTCAGGATGTAGATGGCAAAGATTGAAAGATCTGACTGCAAAAATGTTTTCAACTTCCCCTGATCAAAATACACCATTAAAGAAGAAGAAGAAGAAGAAGAAGAAGAAGAAGAAGAAGAAGAAGAAGAAGAAAGCAAAGACCAGAGAAAGATAATAATCTACACTGCAAAGGGTTAATGGCCTTCATATATAAAGAGGCCTAACAAGTCAATGAGACAAACAAAACATCCCTTTAAGAAAAATAGACAGGGTATCCCTGGGTGGCTTAGCGGTTTGGTGCCTGCCTTTGGCCTGGGGTGTGGTCCTAGAGTCCTAGGATTGAGTCCTGCATCGGGCTCCCTGCATGGAGTCTGCTTCTCCCTCTGCCTGTGTCTCTGCCTCTCTCTCTCTCTCTCTCTCTCATGAATAAATGAATAAAATCTTAAAAAAAAAAAAAAAGAAAAGAAAAATAGACAAAGGACCTAAGGGATTCACCCAAAATATATTCCATCTTGGCAAAATACAAAACAGCCCCTCTCATTCAGCTGCTAGTTCATGATGTTGGAAGGGTAAAAGATCACCTATAACATTTAAATTATTTGTCTAGGGACACCTGGGTGACTCAGCGGTTGGGCGCCTCCCTTTTGCCCAGGCCATGATCCTGGGGTTCCTAGATTGAGTCCCATGTCAAGCTCCCTGCATGGAGCCTGCTTCTCCCTCTGCCTGTGTCTCTGCCTCTCTCCCTTTGTCTCTCATGAATAAATAAATAAAATATTTTAAAATAAATTTAAAAATAAATAAGTAAATTGTCTATATACATACTGTTTGTCCCCCTGCAATGAGAATGCAAACCCCATGAGGGTAGAGCTCTATGGTCATTGCTTTGTCCCCAGGACCCGAAGAGTGCCTGACATATCCACGGCATACGCTTACATATACGTATTACGTACACGTTAATAGAAACATCTATTAAACGAACTACTGGTTAAAAGTCAAGAATAACAAATTCCAGAATCTACTTCTAAACGGGGCGTACCAAGCTTTTGCTTATGGTTAATTGCTATGCGCACAACCCTGTGGGGCAGAGCAGGTGTCATTAAGACCCTGATTTTCCAGATGAGGCGACTGTGCCACACCGAAGGTACAGAGGTAGGATTTGAACCCAGGCAGCCTCACTGCAGAACCCAACGTGCCCGACCACTTATCCTGCAGCCCCTTGAAATGCGGCCCTTGCCACCCTGGGATGTGATGGCATCGTCCAAAACTGAGGTTGAGACATGGCAAGCGACAAAGCCAAGGTCACGGAGGAAGGAAGCTGCAATCGGTGAAAAGTCTGAGCCAGCGAGAGGTCAGAAGTGCCCGGAGTGGGGAAGCCCTCCTTGCGGGCAGGGAGATGCACTTAACTTACTCTTTTTATTTGGGAGGACGTGAGTGGCACGTCTTGAAAGGCCAGAGGCCAGCAGCAGCCGGGAAGTGACCGCACAGGCTCCTCCTGAGCCTAAAGGGGCACAAGGCCTCCTGCTCCCCGCTCCTCTTCCCTCTTGACCACAGACTGGCTTGAAGGGGGGGGCTGGACGGGCAGACAGGATGCAGCCAGACCCATGACAAGCGCCCGTGAAGAGGAAGCCCGTGACAGTGGGGGGCTGCGGCAGCCTCCCCAGGGGAGCTTCTGGCCCCTGAAACTCCAGTCTAAAGCCGGCCTGGAGCTTCCTGTGTCCTCCAGGACAGCTGGGCCGCCCTGGCGGGAGGCCAGGCACACACTTCTCCTCCGAGCAGCAGCCTTCCCAGAACTGCTGCCTGGCTGGGGTTCCCAGAAGCGGCAGCCGCATCAGCAGCCCCACCCAGCTGGCGAGGCAGGCCAGGCCCGGGCCCCAGAATGGCCTGGCCCAGCGAGGGGAGGGCCCACTCCCACGGGGGGCGAGGATCAGCAGCCTCGGCTGGCAGAGCCCAGCAGGCTGCCCGTGGACCTACTGTGTGCTCTTGCTCCTCCCACGTGTGTCCCTGTTGTGTTTCCTGACCCCCCAAATATGTACCAGCTACTACAGACGCGGAAAAAGCCATCCATTCATTCATTAATTCACTCACTCACTCACTCATTTCTTCCTTCTCCCCTTTGACAAATACTTCAAAAGAGAAGTTCCTGGAGGTTCGTGAGCATAGATGTGACCCAATGAGACTTTTCCAACCATCCCTCTGGCTGCATGGTCTGAAAGGCCTGTGGGGTCAAGGGCAGAAGCAGTGGTCCAGGCAGCAGGTGCCAGGATGGATCAGCAAGAGCGGGCTGCATTCCAGATCTGCTGAAGATAGAGACAACAGGATTTGCTGACAGAATGGACTTTGGGAAGAGGATGGATCGGGGTGGAGAATGATGATGCTCTGGGAAGCAGCATCAGGAAAGGTAAGAGGCTGTTTGGAGGCAGCCATCGGGGAAGATCCACGCTGCCCCTGGAGGGTCAGTGGTCCCCAGAGGGTCTGGGGTCCCTGGAGGGATGAACGAGAACCCCCCAGGAGAGTGTGGCTCTGTGGGCTCCGTGAGGACAGGCCACGTCCCATCCTCTGAAAGCAGAATGCTAAGCCCAGGGTCCAGCACAGAGCCCCCCACCCCCTCAATAAACAACCCCGTGTCTTCTTATTCATTCTTATTTCTACACGTATGCAGGGCTCCCTTAATACCAGGCAGTGTCCTAGATGCCTGGAGTCCTCCCTGTGAGAGGACTACAACGACGAGCCCATATTTGATCCTGCTGAGTCTTGGGGAAGGCAAGGCAGGGGGAAGGGATGAACAAGGAGTGAGTGAACACCAGGGAGGACGGAGGGCACGGCCCGTCTCCCACCCCACAAGCCAGGCCCTTGGCGGCGGCGATGGACAGAGGGCACAGCACGGGATTTCAGACTCCGACCATCCCCGGGGCAACAGGGAGCCACGGAAGAGGAGGAGTCACGCAGGAGAGGAGCTGCTGCCCCTGCCAGAAAGTCCACTCCAACTCGTGTGTGGACACGGGCTGTGGGTTCGAGACCCGGGCGGCCGGGTGAGGAGGGCAGGCGCCGGGGGCAGGGGGGCGGACTCAGCCCTGCGTGGGAGGGAGGGGTGCTGGACTTGCCGACGCTGGCGGTGGGGGCCCGGGAGGGGAGGGGGGCCGGGGCCAGGCAGTGGGTGCGTGGGGGTGCCAGGAAGATCCCACGCCCCACCGTGCTGTGCACATGTGTTCTCCTGGCCTGGAGCTCAGAAAGCAGGCTCGGGCCACACACAGGCCACAAGGTCACCGGCGCAGAGGGGGAGCCTTGTCTGAGAGGGCCAAGGGGGCGCTGGAGACTCTGACCACAGACCTCCTTCGCGGGTCACGGCTAGGCCAGACCCCCTGGAGGGGGCACGGTCTCGGGGACAGGCTGGCCACTTCACGGCAGTGCGGACACTCATGTTGGCAGTATCTGCACTGAGTCCCAGCTGCCAAAGGGAACCCTGCAGGGGGTGCTGGGGGCCCCCACTGAGGAGCCTGGAAGCCATGCGTCTCCTCAGAAGGTCCTGGAGGCCCCGGGGGAGGAGGCCCGCGTCCAGACACAGTGTGGTTGGGAGCAGCAGCTGATCCCTGTCACTTGCAAGCCCATTTCTCTGTTCGGCACTTAGGCCTTGTGGTTTACCACATGCACACGTGTCCTGTGCATTGTCCAAGGGCCCCCCGGACGCCAGCTCCCACAAGGCCGGAGGCTGTGTCCACTCCATCCGCCGCTGGGGCCCCGGGCCCTAGTACAGTGCTCAGCACACAGCGGAGGGGCCGGGGTATGTGCTGGAGGCCGGGAGGCCTGGGCAGCCGGCCCTGATGAAAGCGGGTCACAGCCCCCCAAGTTAGAATTACCCACCCCCTCAGCTGGATAAACACTGACCAATTCCAGCTCAGAATCTCCTTAGATGGTGGCCACCCGGGGGGAAGAGGGGGAAGGGACTGCCCGCAGAGAGCTGGTAATTGGGGCATTACCGCGATTATGGGATCTGGCCCCAGGACACTGATTTGATTTTGGCTGTCTTAAGAGACAGGCTTGGCTCTCCGCGGCCCTGCTTCCTGAGGCCCTCCAAAGTCACCACCAATGCCCCTGCGGGTCCCCAGTTCCTCCAGCCATTAGAGACCATGCTCTGGGCTCTTCTGCCCCTGGGTTCCAGCCCCACCTCCCAGACTAGACTGGTCCTCCCGGACTCGACTCTGCACTTTAACTCCACCAACTCGCTTAGCCCTGCTAGCAACCCGAGGAACACGGCAGGTGCAGTAGCACCCCCACTGCAGACGCAGGGGGTCAGGAACCTGCCCCAGGACGTGTGGCTAGGAAGCGGTGGGTCTGGATCGGAACCCGGGCCTTCCAGAGCTGGAGTCCGCGGCCCAGAGCCTGGCATGAGGAAGCAGCCACAAGCTCGTTCCTTCCATACACGTCTGTTCCTCCTGGCAAGCCCCGTGTAGGAGAGGTAGTCAAACACTACTCAACCCTGCAGAGAGGGAAACTGAGGCATTCAGAAATCACCCAAGGTGACCAGGCAGGAAGTGACTGAGCTAGAACTTGGCTTCTGGCCTTGCCTGCCCAGCCCTCATGGGTTAGCTTGTCTCAACACTGACCAGGACTTTGGCCCTGGGGCCAACCCAAAGCTGATAGCATGTCACCACAGGGAAGAGCTAGCTCCCTGTTCACCTTCTGTCTGCAGATGGGCATTTGGGGAAGGGGTCTCTGCCTGGAGCTCTTCCTGCTGTCTGCCCACCCCCCTCCCATATCATCCCTGGCGTGGTCAGGGACACCCAGACGTGTGGGGCCACTCATGTGGGCAGGGACCCCGGAGCACCCGAGACACACAAGCATAACTCTGGGCCCTGGCTGTTCGACAGGCCTTGGGTAAGCTGGGGGTCCTCTCAGGGCCTCCGTCTCTTCATCTGTGAAGTGAGGGCAGAACTACTTTTCTCACAGGTGGTGCAGGAGACAAGGAGACCATGGCGGGGCAGAGGAGGCCCTGGGGCAGCGTGGGTGGAGCGGGTGGCACAAGCGTATCTTCAAGCACCAAGAAAATGTTCTGAGACTCTGAGTACATGACAGCCATGGTCAGTCTCAGGGGCGCACACCAGAGGAAGGAAGCTGGGCTCCCAAGGGCAAAACTGACTCCATTTCTGTGAAGTTCCAAAGGAGACAAACCAAACTTGGAGTCAGAAGTAAGGGAAGTGCCCCTGGTTTGGGGGGCAGGCAGGAGGGAAGCTTCTGGGGGGCTGGCCAAGCTCTGTTGCTAGGCTGGGTTCTGCACGCATGTACACACTGCGGGAAAATGCACAAAGCTGTGCACCTGTCTGCACAGAAGCCACGCTAAGGAGGAAAGGGAGAAAGACTGAAAAGATGCAGAGAGGCTGCCATTGGGCTCAAGGCTGCTAGGGTCCCCAAAGACCCTGCAGTCCACTGCAGACAGCACTTCCGGCCACGCTCTGCCTTTCCTGGGGCCGCTGACCCTCTGTTTAGCAGTGTCTGCACTCACTGCTCACAGCCACCCTCCCCCCCAGAGTCAACTCAAGCATCTAAGGGAACTTAGACTCATGACAATGACAGACCCTTGACACATGACAATGAGGTGCACATAGGCCAGTCCAAAGGCCAGGCGCCACTCTGCTTCAGCTGCTTTTTGCCACTTCAGCAAAAGCCTGGGCATTGCTAGGTCTCTTGACGGTTCAAAAAGCAGCTAGAAATCCAGGTTTCTATGCTTATTTTCCTGACTTTTAACATCTGGAAAACAGTTCCAGTTTGTGGTCCCTCTTCAGGTTTTTTTCTGTTGTTGTTGTTGTTGTTGTTTTAAACGATTTTATTTATTTATTCATAAAAGGCGCAGAGAGAGAGAGAGGCAGAGACACAGGCAGAAAGAGAAGCAGGCTCCTTGCGGGGGTCTGATGCGGGACTCGATCCCAGGACTTCAAAATCACACCTGAGCCGAAGGCAGATGGTTAACCACGGAGCCACCCAGGCGTCCTTGTGGTCCCTCTTTGGCTTCCAACCACCAGCTGATGTGCTCCAGGGTGGGTGGGCATCCTGAGATGCCACCAATGAGGCGCGAGGAGCAACAGGTGAGACCCCGCAGCCTGGGCACAGGCACCCCCAAAGGCAAAAGGCCACCTTGTCAAATGCCCCCTCCCTTCTGTCCCTGTTACCTCTTGCTCATTATGGGGATGCGGTTGCTATGGTGATGAGAAGGGAGTGGGCCTGAAGACCCCCCCTCATCACCTGTTCTTTGTGGCTGAGGAGCATCATGGGGTCACATGAGGAGCCTCAAAATTCTGCAAGTCCCGTGCCTTCCTCCTTCGTAAGGGAGGATGCTCCCCTGCCCACCCTGTGCTCTCCCAGCCCTGCCCACCCGGTCCCCAGGTGCGCCACAGACTGCCCTCTCAATGCCACAGCCCCATGGGACACACCCTGCTCTTTCCTCAGCCCTTCCCCTGCTGCCCCTCTGTCCCAACATCCCTGCCAGTCTCCTGAGTAGGACCTGTGCCTTCTTCCCTCTCCTTTTCCAGCCTGGAAGTTCCTTCAGGCCACAGACCGTGTCCGCCTCATGCACCTGTTTGAACAGAGGAGGCAGCCAACCAGGGGCAGCCACAGTGAAGTCCACCTTCGCCCTCTGGGTGCGGTTCCCCCCTCCCAGGTCTGCCTCGGCTCACGCCCTTCTCACCGCCTAGAATGCCAGCTCACATTCACACCCAGGGACGAGCCTGTGCACAGGGATGGCAGCAGGATCTTTCACAGCCACGATTCCAGTTACTTTCTGGAGAGGAGAGGCAAAGTGAGTCATAGTCCCATTTTATGGATGAAGAAAATAAAGGCCAAATAGGCAAAAGGACCTGCCTCCAGATGGCTGGGCAAATGGGCTGCACAACTGAGACTGAGATGTACGGTTTTTGTTTTTGTTTTTTTCAATTTATGTGGTTGTAAGACTAGGTAGGGTCAAAGAAAAGTTAAGAAAAATGGTCATAAAGGGAACAAGTACAGGAATATGAATAATAAATAAAACGGAATTCAAGGCAACAAAGTATTAAAAGGGAGAAAGGTGGCTGTTTTATGATAAAAGGAGCAATTTGCCAAGAAAGTACAAAAATCATGAACCCTTCTCCTACTCATATATTCTATTTATATTGCACCGAACAAAATGATTTTGAAATTAAAGCAAAAACAACAAGAAGAAAAGGCCAAGGAGACATGAACAGATCCTCTATTAGAGCAGGAGATAAATCAGATAGAGAAAAACACACAAAAACAGAAAATATGAATGATGTCATGATCAAGCTTGATCTAACAGATTTCTAAAACTTTACACCCAACAGAAAATATACATCCTTTCAAATACAGAACAGAAACATACAGAAAAACTGACCAGAGACTCTTACAAGGACCTCGACAAATTCTCCATCATCGATATGACACAAGTCATAAATACTGACCGTAATGCAATAAATTTAGACTCCAACAATACAAAGATTACCTTAAAAAAATCCATACACCCTAAAAAAAATTGAAGTGCGTAACACTCGTCATCAAAATGGAAATTGTATACTATTTTAGCAGTGAACGACATTGTGTAAATAGACCCAAGGAGTGAAGTCAAAGGAGTACTCAAAGAAGAAAAAAATATATATACAGGCACTTAGCCTGAAGCAGATTTATTAGAAAAACTAAGAAAGGCTAAAAACAAGTGTCAGCCTCAAACAAGGAGTCTCAGAATAAAAGAAACTTTGATGGACAGCAATGGAGAAGAGAGATCTGAAGGTTTTAGCTGGCAAGCCCAGTGTGAGCTCCAAGGGGGATGTGGCCACTCAGAAATAAGACTGCAGGTTGTATCAGCAGAGGTATGTGCTCCAAATCCAAGGAGGTGTAGTCTCCCTCCCCTATGACTGGGCCGACTTTGGCGGCGGGGAGTTGGAGAGGAAGAGGCAACAGATTTGACTTTGACCAACTGGATCATGTCCAAAGCCAGACTGAACTCTTTACAATCCCTGGAGTCAGGAAGAATGACGGCAAGAAGTATGACTATGTATTCCGCGTTAGAGAAATGTCGGGCTCAGGTTGGAGGGGGCCTGTTACTACTTCCACGGGGCAGAACCAGAGCCAGGATGGGAATGCTACTGGACAGTTAATTTGGCTAGATCTCAGGAAGAGATCTTCTCCCAAGTTCAGGCCGCCCAGCTGTGAAAATGCAGCTTGTGGAGGGCCTCCGCTCCATCTCCGGAGGCAAGACCGTCAAGAGGCTGCGGCTCCACGGGCTTGGAGGAGGCCTACCCCGTCCAGGGATCTGGTGTCTCTCCTCTCCAGAGAAGTTCCGCTTCCTCTTTTGAAGAGGCAGAGAACACTCTGGCTCCTTCAGGAAAACCTCAGGGCTTCCCCCGTTTGCCCAAATGGCTCTTGGTAACTGCGCTGCTTCATTTCTGACCAACATGCACGGTCCGTTGCGACTCCACTCCTCGAGCTGGAGGCCCCCAGAAGAGCAGCTAAAGGCAGAGGCCCCAGGTCAGCAGCCTCGGGTTTGGATCCACCCTCTGCCTCTTTGGGGTTGTATCTCTCAGATCAGCTCCCACCCTAAGCCTCGGTTTCCTCCTCGGGGAAATCTACCCCCGCATCTACCCCCCTCCCCGCCCCCACCGGCACAGTGCCCGATGGGCAGAGGGCCCTCCACTCATCCTCTTCCGCACCCCCTTGCGCTTTGGTGTGTCCTCACCGCCTGTGGCCGGGAAGGTGCTAGCTGGTTAAAAAAAAAAATCTGTAAAATGATCCATACGATGATTGCACTGTCTGGAACACCACCCTGCCCCACCACATCCCCAGCGTGTGTTCAAACACCGTGCAAAGAACACAGGATCCTGGAGCTGCCAGGTTCACAGCCCCACTCTGCCACCTGTGTGGCCCCGGACAAGTCACTAAAACCATTCTGTGCCTGTTTCTTCGTAAGCTTACTTTACAAGCTGAATGAGCTGCTTCAGGCATCTGGCTTCTGTTTAGGCCCCTGACCTATGTTCCTCCCCGCTCTCTGTCGTGCTCAGGTCCGACCACATCAGCTTCCTTGTAGGTCAGACACACCAAGCTTGTTCGCACCTCAGGGCCTTTGCACCTGCTGTTCCTTCTGCCAGAATCACTCTCCCATTTCCCCAGACATCCACACGTCTTTTTACCTCGGGTCTTAGCTCAAAAGTCACCTCCCTCACTAGACTGTCAGCTCCACGAGGGCTCTTGCATCTGTGTCACTGCTGTGACTTGCATCCCTGTCCCTGACACGTTTGCTGAGTGAGTGCAAGCCTGGTGCTGACACTCAAGACATGTACGTGCCTGTACCTTCTAGGTGCATAATCAGCCCCTTTTTAAACCCGCTGCTCAGAAATACAGTCCTTCCCCTTTAGGAAGCGTTCCACCAAACCCAGGAGGCCAAGCTGTCTTCCCCTCACATGGACCCACTTCCTCCCTCTGTCCCTCTAGCGGGGAGGTGGGCGGGGACTCAGAGGCTAGCCCAGCTGGTGATCCTCTCCTGCTTTAGCCAAGCCCCTGGATCTCTAAAGCAACCTCGAGAATGCGAATGCGATATGGGCCCCTAGGGTGGAAATGAGTCAGTCAGAGCCAAACCTGAAATCTTAGAGGCATGGCCACTTCTTGGAAAGGCAAAGACATGCGTGTTTAGACAGATCTGTGTGCCCAGAGCCAGGGACAAGCAGTGGGCCAGGAAGTGGGGTTGGTGGGGTGGACAAGACCTTCCCTGGGGTTCCCTCCACTGGGCCGGTTCTTCCCCAGGCCCCTGCCCCACATCTTCCTAAATGTCCACCCTCACCCTGCTTTACATTTTCCTCCTGGTCCTGATGGGACACTGCAGGGCCCTGTTGTCTCATGTGAAATCCTGGGGGCCAGGCATGTCTCAGAATTCACAGGAGCTCGTATTATGGAAGGGTCATCTGGTATAAAGTCCCACCCGCCATAACCACCCTACCCCCCTTGGGCCCAGCATTCCCTGGATCGCTCACATTAATTCCTCTGCACCAAGACACACAAGCATTCGTGCCAGGGAGGATAAACAAACACACCAAAGAGCCTCGTGATTAGTTCACCTCAGTCTCGCTTCCAATCGAGTTAGGGAAAAACTTTCGGTTTTTAGAGCTTGCAGATTTCAGAATTAGAAATAAGGGCGGTAGACCTGTCTAGAGTTGTTTGCTTGTGTATCACCTGTCTTCTCAACTAGAATTGAAACTCCAGGGACACCTGGGTGGCTCAGCGGTTGAGCCTCTGCCTTGGGGTCAGGTCGTGATATCCGGAGTCGGAGTCCCGGGATCGAGTCCCTGTATCAGGCTCCCCGCAGGGGGCCTGCTTCTCCCTCTGCCTGTGTTTCTGCCTCTCTCATTCTCTGTGTCTCTCGTGAATAAATAAATAAAATCTTAAAGAAAAAAAAGAAGAAGAAACTCCAGAAGAGCAAAGGCTTTGTCCACTGCTCTAGAAGTAGCTCCTAGAACATACAGGTGCTTGATGAATATTTGAAGAAATGAATGAGCAAGCCAGGTGCTGGGTATGGAGAAGCGATTATCCTAGAAAGAAGAGAAACAGCAATCCCTGAGCCGTGGGCAAGGCACCTACAAAAATTATCTCAGGAACACCCCCCCCCCATTCCCATTTTAGTGGCTTTGGGGGTGGGGTTCAGCAATTTGCTCAAGATCACACAGAGAGGAAATAGCAAGTTCATATTTGAACCCGGGGCCCCTGTCTGCAAGCTTGTGCTCTTCTCTCTGCCTCAGGCTCAGGGAAGCAGAGTGACTTACTGGAAGTCACACCACAGGGACACGGGATGGCCTGGCCACTGCAAGACCCTTCAGGCTCCGCTGGGCTTCCACACTCTTGCAAGGTCAAGTTCATACGAGGGATGGCAAGCCACTGGGCTCTCTTCTAGCCTAGCCAAGGGGATTCTGGCCAAGTGTGACTAGGCATGTCCTGGGTAATGAGGAACGCTCAGAAAGATGCCCCTCTTGCTAACCCGAGCAAACCGGCACAGTGGGAGAGTACACAGGCTGGGAAGAAAAGCAGATTCAAATCCCTCCCTGTCACTCCTAGATACACCGCCTCAGGCAAGGCCACTGCACACATCTCTGGATCTGTGTCCTGCCTGGCAAAATGGGTAGATTAAAGCCCGTCCAACGTGGTTCATTTATTTATTTAACAAACACATAGTGGTCATGCATCGCCAGACACTGTCTGATGCTTGACATTTATTCATTCATTTAATCACCATTCCAGTGGTATAAAGCAGTCACTGTAATTTCATAAACGGGGAGACTGAGGTCCTGAGAAATTAGAAAACTGTAAATCCAGCGTGTGAACCTGGGCAATCTGGCTCCAGAGTCCATGCTCTTAACCTCTGAGCTGTACTTCTTAATGGGTAAAAACAATTATGTTCATTGCGCTGGACTGCATGTTGGAAATTGTATTAAGTATCTTATAAAACATCATGTCCTCAACCCTCATGAAAAGTCCAACTTGACAAACGTGAAGCACTGGCACGGGGGCTTCTGTCCCTACCTCACTCCCAGGTACCCCCAAAGGCAGCTGAGGGCAGTGGAGTCACTTGACCCCAACCTCCCTCCTCTGTCCTGGGGGGCAGAGAAACAGGGACATAGGGAGAGAGGGATCCGGGACAGGCTCTCCCCCCACTTCTCTGACAGTGCCTTTCAGCTCCATTTCCAAATCAGAGCAGCAGGAAACCAGCTATCTTAGGGCACCACCTCCCTGCCCCTGTCTGGGCTTTCTGCAACCCTGAAATCGTGCATATAAAACACATCAGTTACTGAATCACTGCCCAGAATTTGGAAATCTTCAGGTCATCCCAGACCTGCTGGTAACTGGGTGTGTGGTAACCAGGGTGACTGACACACTAGCGGTTTTTCCTCCTTGCTGCTTTCCCATGGCCTCCCTCCAGATTTGGCTCCGGAGGTCCTGGGTGAGGCCCAGGAATCTGCGTTGTGCTTTCAGGGGCTCAGGCAAAGGTGAGGTGCACTGGGCCACACTCCTCAGCATGGCATTTGAGGGCTTCCACAATGTGGCCAGACCCGCCTTCCCGTCTGTGTCTGGCTTCTCCCCCCTTCCCCAGCACTGCTGGAGCAGTGCCCAGTAGGAGCCCTGTGGGTGCCAAGGAATGAACGGATGACTAGGGCTGGTTGCCTCCCATTCCACACCTCAGCATCCTCACCTGCAGCCATGGGGCAAGTGAGCTGCGCTCAAAGAGCCTTTGCAGGACTCTGGAATGCCCTGTGTGTGGGGGGGGGGGGGGACACCAGGGACACCCTAGACAAATGTATACCTCACCCTCAGTCTCCCCCATCAGACTTTAATAAAGGCACCAATGTCCCAGCAGACGCCCAGGCTTCTAAAAGGCCACCCTCACCTGAGGAGCTGCAGGGGTGGAAGCTCACAGAGAGCTAAGGAAGAACAGCGGAGAGGGTGGCCAGGGAGCCACCTGCAACAGCAGCAGGGACACCGTGTTTGCCTGGTCCCCAGTCTAAGAAATCCTGATTGCGTGCGCACGCACGAGTGTGTTAAGATCTAGATTCCTGTTTTTACTGAATCTGAATCTCACTGAAGGCAGCCTGGGAAGCGGCCTTTTAATAAAACCCCCCGCAGAATTCGTTGATGGGATGAGGTAGTTTGACAAATACTAGGGACAGGTGGAAGACAGGCTCTGGCGACAGACCGCCCGGGTCTGAAACCTGCTGCACATCTGCAGGCGGGAGTCACCTCGGGCAAACCGCTTAAAGCGCCGGGGGAGGGGGGGAGGGGGCCTCAGCGTCCTCATCTGAAAAATGGAACGATCCGCACGGCGTCGCGCCCACGGAGACGGGGGGTCTCGCGATTTAGGTCAGAGCAGTTTCAGAGTTCCGGACGTAACCCGGACCACCCGAGTCCAGGGGCTATGTGATCGCCACTGTTACTGGGTCCATCCGGCATTTAAATAAGGACAGAAAGGGACCGCAGGGTCCGGCTTCCCGGACCCGCCTCGAGCTGGTCACCAAGGTCAGTTTTCGGAACTCCCCGCCCCCGCCCCGGCCCCCGCCCCCGCCCCCGGCCCCACCCCCACCCCAGGCCCGGTCCTCACCCGCTTCCTGCGCGCAGGGCAGGGGGTGATCGCGGTGATCGCGGAGGCCACGAGCCTCGCCTGACCCCAGGTCCCCGAGGGGCCCGCCCCGCCGGCGCCTCCCGGCCAGCGCGAGTCTGGGGGCGCGCCGGGGGTCCCCGGGGGCGCGCGCACCCCACCCCCACCCCCACCCCCACCCCCACGGGGTGACCCGGCGGCCGCCCGAGGCGCGGGGAGGGGCGGGCTCGGAGCAGCCCCGATGATGGGGTCGGGGCGCCCCCGGGGGTCCCCGCGCGCGCGGGCTCCGCGACCTACCTGCGCGCCCCGGGTCCATTCGCCGCGCCGGCGCCCGAGCGGGAAGTGGGGGACCCCCGGGTGGCCCGTCCTGCCCGCGCCGCGCGGGGTTTTCCTGAGCGCCCGCCGGCCCGCCCCGGCTTCCTGCGCCCCGCCCCCGCCCTGCCCCCGCCCCGCCCGCCCCGCCCCGCCCCTGCCCCGCGCGCGCCCTCTGCCGCCCGCCCCGCGCCCCCGCCGCGCCCCGGGACCCCTCGCCGCGCCCCGCGGAGGGGCAGGTGCAGCGGGGCTGGCGGCTGGGCGGCCCTCCTCCCCCCCCCCCCCCCCCGCTCCTGCTAAGTGCCCCGGGGTGCCCGCGGCCGCCCAGTGTTTGCCGAGCGCCTACCCAGCGCCTACCCTATGCTGGGCGCCACGAGAACGCAGGCAGACAACCCTCCTGGCGGGCTCGTGCAGTCCCGCAGGCCCGCTCTGGGCTCCGCACAGCTACCCTGCGAGGGAGCTAGATCACTAGCACTCATTTTACAGGTGGGGAAACTGAGGCACGAAGGGCAAACGTGCTGAGAATCACCCAGCAGGTGTGGGATTTGAGCCCAGGCGCCGTTGAGCACTAACCGCTGGACACCGTAAAAGCCCCCAAGGGAACCAGACGGTGGGGAAGAACACTAAGTGAATCAAGTATTTCAGGTCCCAAGAGGTCCCAAGAAGAAAGTAAAACAGAGAGAGGCCTTTAAGGCCAGTGGGGGTGGGACGGGAGAGGGGGGGGCAGACAGTGGTTGAAAGGTGTCCCTGATGCAAGGATATTTGAGCTGAACCCTAAGAGAGTATGGGGGAACACAGTAGAGAGGGGACAGCATGTGTAAAGGCCCTGGGGTGGCATGTGGGGGGAATTATCTGATAGCTGGCTGGAGAGCCTTGAGGGGAGAATGGAAAGAGGTGAGGTAAGAGATGTGCACACTCAGGCCAGGTAGCGCTGGAGACCCAGAGAGTGATTTGACCCCATCTTAGCCTGGTCTTAGAGTAGAGACAAAGTTCTCAGAGCTAAGGACAGCCCAGTGGAGTTGCTGTGGTGGAGGCGTGAGCCAGGGAAGCAGGGAAGCTTCTGGTGAGTTAGGATTGGCTTCCTGGGGGAGGGGACACAGTGCCTGCATCCTCTTCCATTATTCTTCGTGCACTCACTCTTTCTCGGCCCTGCTGCGGGCCTAACCCTGTGACAAGTGCTGAGGACACAGATACGAAGATATGAAATAAACATGGGCCCTGCTCTCTGAGACCAGAAAACTCAAGTATGTGAGAGTAGACAGTAGACAGTCTCTGGGAGTCAGGGATGGCTTCCCGGAGGAGGTGGCCTCTGATGGTCCCCCCCAAAGGTCAGTGCAGGAAAGCGAGGGAAAAGGGAAAGGCATTCAGGCAGAGAGATCGGGGTTGAGCAAACACCTGGGGGTGAGAAAGCCTGTAATTATTCACCATCTACTTGTTGGTGCCTCTGTGTGCCAGGCCCTGAGCTGGGGACTGGGGAGAGACCCATCTCTTGCTTTCCTAGGCCGGGGGTCTGGCTGGGGCCCTGACAATCGAGAAACTTGAGAAGTTGGGTGTAATGAACACTTGGGCGAGCCGCCCCAGGCAGCAGGCAGAGCAGGCTCGGCAAGGAGAGGGAGCTTGACCAGACAGGCTGCAAATTCCAACAGGTCAGATGGGAATTCCGCATTTCACACGAATTCCGCGAAGAGCCACGGGGCGGCTACAGTCATTGCTTCACTGACGAAGGTTTATTCCTGCCTAGAAAAGCTTGCATACACATTCACACCCGTCCTTACACCCACTCACTCACATTCCCACTCACGCACTCACCCATCCACACACACGCACCTGCACACGTTCATACTTATTCACGCACATTCGTTTACCCATATGTTCTCAGACTTACACTCATCCACATGCTCCATGTGTTCACACTGATGCACGCTCACACTGCCACCCGCATTCACACCCACACATGGGGACTTGAACTTGTGTATGACTGACCCTTGAACGACATGCGTGGGGGGTTGGGGTGCTGACCCCTTGACAATGGAAAATCCATGTATAACCTTTGCCCGAAAATGTAACTAGTAATAGCCTACTGTTGATGAGATGCCTTACTGACAATGTAAACAGTTGATTGCCCAAATTTTGCATGTCATATGTATCATATACTGTATTTTTACAATAAAGTAAGCTAGAGGCACATGGGTGGCTCAGTTGGTTAAGCCACTGCCTTCGGCTAAGGTCATGATCTCAAGGTCCTTGGATAGAGCCCTGAGTGGGGCTTCCTGCTCCATGGGGAGTCTGCTTCTCCCTCTCCCTCTGCCCCTCCTCGTTAGTCCTGTGCATGCTCTTTCTCTTTGTCTCAAATAAATAAAGTATTTTTAAAAATAATAAGTAAGAGAGAGAGCACACAAATGCATAATAACTTCTCTCCACCAATATAGCAACATGAGCCCTGGAAGCCACTGATCTGTTTACTATCCCTACCCTCGGTGCTCAGCATGGAGCCCTACTCAGGGCTCAATCTCTTGCCCTTGAGTTCATGACCTGAATCAAAACCAAGATTCTGATGCTCAACCAACTACACCACCAGGCACCCCAATAAATGCAATCTTTAAAGAAGGAATAAAGTAAGCTAGAGGATAGAAAATGTTAGAAAGTCACAAAGGAGAGAAAATACATTTACAGTACTGGACTATAGTTATTGAAAAAAATCCGCATGTAGGTGGACCCACACAGTTCCGACTGTGTTAGTCAAGGGTCAGCTCTACTTGTATGTGCCCACTCCCTTTACACACTCACACTCCTGCTCCCACACAGTTGGTGTTTGAACCCGGGCAGTAGAGCGCTGACACCACCAAGCTTCCCCTTGTACAGATGAAATTTCTTTTGCCCCATGTTGGTGTCTCACACGGAGACATGGGTCTCCCTTTGGGGATGGGGAGCCTGCACCGTCTGCCCTCCCTGACTCCTAAACCGGCCCCCACCCTCACTCTGCCACCAGACCACCTGCGTCCACACACCAAGTCCACTACTTAACCGACTGTGGGACTTTGGGACTTTGGGTAAGGGCTGGGGGGGTCACTGTCGCTGTGCCTTGGCTTTCACATGCACAAAGTGGGATCATGCAGGGTGGAATACCAGGCACAGGATTTGCTACAGTGCCCGGTGCCCGGCACATAGTAGGTGCACAGCGAATGGTAATCATTGTTCTTATCAGAACAAAGATCAGAGAGATGCCTCGGTGTCTCAGCGGTTGAGTGTCTGCCTTTGGCCCAGAGCATGATCCCAGAGACCCAGGATCGAGTCCCACGTTGGGCTCTCTGCATGGAGCCTACTTCTCCCTCTGCCTGTGTCTCTGCCTCTCTCTCTGTATGTGTCTCTCATGAATAAATAAAGTCTTTAAAAAAAAAAAAAAAAGATCAGAAAGAGACCTTTCCCTCAGGGTGTTTGCTTGGTTGTAAATTGAGGGTGAGGGGAACGGCAGAGCCATGTGGTCCAATGAGAAGACTTTGGAGAAGCCAGGGGAAGGGAACACAGGAATTCTCTGTGCTCTTCTTGCTATCTTTCTATAAATCCCAAATGATGTCAAAATAGATGTTAAGGAGAACAGGGCATTGTCCTGAGGCCCCATAGGCAGTAAATGTGAACTCTGTCATCTCGAATACAGTTTCAGTATTCAAATTCACCTGCCCATGCTGTCCAGAACTGATCAGTGGCTGCTCTGTGTCAGGCATTGGAAGGGAGCCCGGAGGCCCCCAAATAATAAAAATTCAGTCCCCTAACCCAGGGGGTTCCCAGGGTGCTTCCATATAAGTTCAGCTCACATGACATCATAACAGATTTGTTTTAAGCCTTTAAAAAAGTAATGAAAATAAAATCGCTTGACAACAGGTGTCGATTTACGGAAAAATGGGTAGTACAGAGAGCTCCCGTACACCTCCTCCCCTGAGCATGATTTCCCCCATTAGCCACGTCTTGCCTTAATGTGGTATATTTGTTACAGTCAGTGACCCATATTTATACATTATGATTAACTCAAGTCTGCAGTTTGCTTACATTATGGTTCATGCCCAGATAGTTTGGACAAAATTACATTTTGACAAATGTACAATGATTTGTATCCACCAACGCAGCAACAGTGAACCCTGGAAGCCACTGACCTATTTTACTGTCCCTGTAGTTTACCCTTTTTCAGAATATTATATAGGTGTTTGCAGGCTGCAGATAGTCTCTTAAGACTGGTTTCTGTCACTTAGCCATATTATTTTAGGATTCCTCTGTGTCCTTTTATGGCTCATAGCGCTTTCTTTTGTTTTCTTTTTTTTTTCTTTCTTTCTTTTCTTTTTTTTTTTTTTTTAGTGCTGAATTCCATCATCTGGATATACCACAGTTTATTGATTCACTTATTACAGGGCTCCTCAATTGCTTTCAGTTTGGGGCAATTAGGAATAAAGCTGTTAGGGATCCCTGGGTGGCTCAGTGGTTTAGCGCCTGCCTCCAACCTGGGGCATGATCCTGGAGTCCCACGATCGAATCAGGTATCGGGCTCCTTACATGGAACCTGCTTCTCCCTCTGCCTGTGTCTGCCTGTCTCTCTCTCTCTCTCTCTCTGTGTCCCTCATGAATAAATAAATAAATAAAATCTTTAAAAAAATAAAAAAAGGAATAAAGCTGCTATAAGCACTTGTGTGCAAGTTTTGCATGGGCATGTTTTCAACTCCTTTGGGTAAATACTGATGGGGTGCCATTGCTGGATCATATGGTCAGAGAACATTCCGTTTTGTAAGAAACTTTCAAACACTCTTCCAAAGTGTCTGTACCCTTTTACATTCTCACCAGCAACCAGTGAGAGTTCCTGCATGTTTGCATTCTTGCCAGCACTTGGTATCATCAGCATTCTTGGATCTTAGCCAGTCTGGTAGATGTGTAATGGTATATATCATTGTTATTTTAATTTACAATTCCCTAAAGGACATATTATGTTGAGCATCTTGTTATATGTTTATTTGCCACCTCTTAGGGCACTGATTTTAGAGTTTTCATGATTTCTAATATCTATGTTCTTTTTTTTTTTTAAGATTTTATTTACTTATTCATGAGAGACACAGACAGAGAGAGAGGCAGAGGGAGAAGCAGGCTCCATGCTCCATGCAGGGAGCCTGATGCGAGACTCGATCCCAGGTCTCCAGGATCACACCCTGGGCTGCAGGCGGCGCTAAACCGCTGAGCCACCCAGGCTGCCCTAATATCTATGTTCAATGCTATAGATTTCCCTTGAGGCACTTCTTTTATCACACCTCACAAATTTTGAGAAGTTATGTTTTTATTTTGTTTATTTCAAAATACTTTTTAAATTTCCCCTGTGATTTCTTCTTTGATCTATGTGCTATTTATTTAGAAATGTGCTTGTATTCTCCAAATGTTTTGGGATTTTCCAGCTCTCTTTCTACTTGTTTTAAGGGAGGTGGGAGCAAAGGGAGAGGGAGAGAGAGAATCCTGAGCAGGCTCCGCACCCAGCATGGAGCCTGATGTGGGGCTCAAACTCAGGATGCTGAGATCATGACCTGAGGCAAAATCAAGAGTTGAACAATTAACCAACAGAGCTACCCAGTGCATGCCATGCTCTCTTTCTGTTTCTCATTTCTGGTTACGTCTGTTGTAGACTAAGTATATACTTTATATGATTTCTAATCTTTTAAATTTGTTGAAGTTTGTTTTATGGTCCAGAATGTGGCCTGCCTTGGTGAATGTTCCATGTGAGCTTGAGATGAAAGTATAATCTTCTGTGGTTAAATGAAGTATTCTGTGAATGCAGTTAGATCCAATTGATGTTAGTGCTGTTTGATTTGGCCATAATACTTACTGATTTTTGCTTAATGAATCTGTCAGTTACTGAAAGAGGGGTTGACGTCTCCAACCTCCAATATTATTAGTATCCAATGGGTATTAGTATTACCCAAGTAATAGTGGATTTGTCTATTTCTCCTTACAGATCTATCAGTTTTTGCCTTATGTATTTTGTCACTCAGTTGTTGGATGCATTCACATTAAGGATTGTTATGTGTTTTTGGAGAATGGACCCTTTTATTAATATCCCATTTTATCCCTGCCGATATTCCTTGTTTTGAAGTCTTCTTTATTTGAAGTTAATATTGCTACAGCTTTCTTTGTATTAATGTTAGCATGGATATAGCTTTCTTTATTCCATTAGTTTTCATCTCAGTGAATGTATCCATTTGAAATTGGTTTCTTATGGACAAAGTGCAGTTGGATCTTGTTTTTTAATCTACTCTGACAGTCTCTGTATTTTAGTTGATGTATTTAGTCCATTCACATTTACAGTGCTTATCTATATAACTGGGCTAATATCTACCATATTGAAAACTTATTTCATAAGTTTCATATTCATTGCACTTATATCTTGTTTCTTAAAAAATAGTGCTTTTCTGCTATCTCTGGTCTTCACTGAACATTTTATATGATTACATTTTCTCTCCTCCCTTAAGCATATCAATTATACTTCTTTTTTACAAACTTTAATGGTTGTCATAGAATTTGCAATATATATTTACAACTTTATCTAAATTTCACTTTCAAACAAGGCTATATTGTGTTACAAGTAGTACAGGTATCTTCTAACAAAGTGTTCCCAATACCTTCCTCCAATCCCCTATAACATTGCTGCCGATTATTTCACTGATCCATATGTTATAGTCACCTGATACTATTATTACTTTGAATAGTTATCTATTAGGTCGATTAAGATTTTTTTACAATTTAATTTTTAATTTTCCTTAATTTATTTCTTCTCTGACACTCTTCTTTATGTAGATCTGAGTTTCTGGCATTATTTTATTTCTCTCCAAAGAACTTCTTTTAACATTTCTTGGAAGGTACGTCTATTGGCAACAGATTTCCTTGGTTTTTGTTTGTTTGAAAAAGTCTTTACCTCTTCTTCACTTTTGAGGGATAATTTTACTAGATGCTGAATTCCAGGTTGGTGGTTTTTTCCTTCAATACTTAAATTTTTCACTCCATTCTCCTTTTGCTTGACTGGTTTTGACAAGAAGTCTATTTCTTTATTGATAAGAGTATTTTTCTTCTTCATTTCCTCCTTTCAAGATATTTTCTTTGCCTTTGGTTTTCTGTAGTTTGAATATGATATGCCTAAATATAGATATTTGATATTTATCTTGCTTGGTGTTCTTTAAGCTTCCTGGATCTGTTATTTAGTATTTGTCATTAATTTGGAAAATTTTCAGCCATTATCACTTCAAATATTTCTTCTGTTCCTTTCTCATTTTCTCCTCCTTCTGGTTTTCCCATTATTCATATGCTGTACCTTTTGTGATTGTCCCACAGTTCTTGAATATTTTGTTCCTCTTTCTTTTTTTCTATTCTTTTTTCTCTCTAGATATCAGTTTGGAAAATTTCTGTTGAAACACCCTCAAGCTCACTGGGCTGTGTCCAGTCAACTTATGTGTCCACCAAGGCTAGTATTCATATCCAGTATAGCATGTGTTTTTTTCCTAACATTCCTTTCTGATTCTTTCTTACAATGTCAATTTCTCTGCTTGCATGTTGTCTACTTTTTCTGTGAGGTCCTTTAACATGTTAATTGGTAGTTACTTTTAATTTCTTCCTGTTTTATAAGTCTTGAATTTTGAACCATAACTGAGTTTGGTTCCTATGGTTGCTTTATCTTTTCAGACTGTGTTTTTTCTTGCCTTTTAGCATATCTTGTAAATTTTTCTTGAAAGCCAGGCACGATATGTTGCATAATATGAACTGAGATAATTAGGCTGCCAATGTGAAGTTTCATGTTAATCTGTCTAGGAGCTGGGCTGTGTTTAATATTTGCGGTAGCTATAGATGCCAGAGGCTTTAGTTTTCTCTAGTTTCCTCTTTTTTTTCTTTTTTTTTAACCCTCTGTGGTCTTGGGGTTTTACTAAGAATTCCTTCTTAAATAAAATGCCTGTCTTTCAGTTCTCTGAAAGTCGTGCTTCACTGTTATACGGGAGCCCTGTCAATGTGGCAGTGAGGTGTTGGAGAGGAGAAGCCATCTGTAATAATATAATTAAATCTCAATTTTCAGGACACCTGGGTGGCTCAGCGGTTGATTGCCTGCCTTCGGCCCAGGGCGTGATCCTGGAGACCCAGGATCGAGTCCTACATCCGGCTCCCTGCATGGAGCCTGCTTCTCCCTCTGCCTGTGTCTCTGCCTCTCTCTCTGTGTCTCTCATGAATAAATAAATACATAATCTCAAAAAAAAAAAAAAAGCTCAGTTTTCTAGTGGGTGTGAGTTCCTGGTCTATGACCTGCAGAAGCATTTCCTAGACTTTTTTTCTTGCTTTACTAGACACAGCAAGGCTAACTGGGTCTAGAATTGACCTAATTTCCCTTCCCTCAGCTCAGACGTGGCTCTGAAAAGTAGTTCCCTTAGAGGGCAGTCCTTTGTTATGGAGAATGCTTTCTGCATATTTCAGAATGGTTACTTGCCCCCACCCCCCACTCTATAGTGTGAGGGAGTTTTTTTTTTCCCCTCTAATAGTAACTGTGAGAATGTGGTAGGCTCCTCGAGGTAAAATTTATGAAAGTATGGGATCCTCCTGGGACGCCTAAGTGGCTCAGTCGTTGAGCATCTGCCTCTGGCTCATGTCATAATCCCGGGGTCTTGGGATCGAGTCCCGCATCAGGCTCCTTGTGGAGAGCCTATTTCCTCCTCTAAGTATGTCTCTACCTCTCTCTATGTCTCTCATGAATAAATAAACACAGTCTTTAAAAAAAAAAACTTATGTGGTCCTCTTAAGGCTGGGCCCCAGTTTTCATCTCCTAAACTGGTTCACTCTCAGCCTCCTGCAATTTATCAAATTATCACTTAAGGGCAGCCCTGATGGTGTAGCGGTTTAGCGCTGCCTTCCACCCAGGGTGTGATCCTGGAGTCCTGGGATCGAGTCCCACGTCGGGCTCCCTGCATGGAGCCTGCTTCTCCCTCTGCCTGTGTCTCTGCCTCTCTCTCTCTCTCTCTCTCTCTCTCTCTGTGTCTCTCATGAAAAAATAAATAAAATCTTAAAAAAAAACCAAATTACCACTTAACTATTCCTACCAGTTATTAGTTTTTGTGCTTTCTGCATCCAGTAAGCTGATCTTAGCTGTGAATCTCTGTGTTCACCTTGTCTCTCCAGATTTTGGGATGGCACCATGCCCTGTGGCCTCCATTCCTTGAAAGGTCTAAGAAAAGTCCTCAATCTTCACTTTGTTTAGCCTTTCTCTTGTTGTGGGAATGGCAATGATGACTTTCAAGCTCTTTCCATGCCGGAGCTGAAATTCCAAGTCCTGTCTGAGACTTGGAGTTTCAGGTGTCTTGGACTTGGACAGACAACTATGTTTTAAACCTAGTTGTCGGGATCCCTGGGTGGCACAGCGGTTTAGCGCCTGCCTTTGGCCCAGGGCGCGATCCTGGAGACCCGGGATCGAATCCCACGCCAGGCTCCCAGTGCATGGAGCCTGCTTCTCCCTCTGCCTATGTCTCTGCCTCTCTCTCTCTCTCTCTCTGTGTGTTCTCTCTCTCTATCATAAATAAATAAAAATTAAAAAAAAAATAAAGCTAGTTGTCTTAGTTTGTTTTCCTCAGAAGCAGACTCTGAGATTAGGATTCTAATGCAAGCAGCTTACCTGGTCAGTGGTCCCAGGAAAACCAAAAGAGGTATGGGAAAGTATACCTGGGAAGGGAAAGAGGGAACAGAGTTTGTATCACTGTGCAGGTAATCTCTGTGGTCAACTAAGTCTCAGCTCTGCTGCAGAACTCTGGGAGATAAGGGGAGAACATGGCCCAGAAAGTCATCTCACTAAAGGGGAGAGAGCTGGGGTATTTATACACCTACTCCTCTCAGTGGTTGGCTCAGAGCTGTGGGGGTGGAAGTGGGACAGGGAGGATGGGAAGGGGAGCAGAGCCAGGCTCCAACCGCTTGGAGACAAGCCCTCAAGCAAAGAGCTGCTTGCAGTGGAGGTTGGAAGCTAGGAGATGGCAAAGCTGATGGGTTACGTGAAAAGAGTAAACGCAGCAGGGTTGCCCTGCCTCTAAAATGAGGAGTGACTTCCTTTTCTGAGCAAAATCCACTCTGATTCTCCTAAAAGCAAAATGGTATAAGTTTTAGGATCTGAAGAGAAAAAGCATTTCAAAGAATTTGTCAGCTGTCCTCTTAATTCTCCATCCAGCGCTTTATGGTCTGTTCTTTGTTTTCATTTTTTTGGGGGGGTGGGCTGTGTTTTTGTTTCTGTTTTTAGCTCTCTGTCATTGGTAGGTAGATGTGGCATTGAAACATGTCCAGTTATTTACCCTCTCACAAAAAGAAGGGGTCTAATTCCCCTCTCCTACATATGACCTGGCCTCAGTAGGTCTCTTCTAATGAATAAGATCTAGTAGAAATGATGCAGTGATTTCTAAGGTTACACTTAAAAAGGAGAAACAGTATCCATTTGGAATTCTCTCTCTCTCTCTCTTTCTCTCTCCTTCCATTCTCCTCTACTTCCCTCCATCCCTCCCTCTCTCCCTCCCTCTCTTTCTCTCAACTCACACCTTGGGATCCCTGAGCTGACATGCAGGAAGTCCATCTACACTGGAGAGAGCACATAGATAGTCCATGTAGAGACAGAGAGAGAAGCCCAGGAAGCCCCAGCTGTTTGGAGCTTTCCAGCCCAGGTCTAGATGTGAGATGAGTGAGCCATCAAATGGTCAGCTCCAGCCTGTAGTTCCAGAGTCATCCCAGCTGACACCAAAGGGAACAGAGATGAATCAATCTCACTGAACTCCAACAAAATCACAAAATCATACATAAAATAAACATTGGTATTGTTTTAACCTGTCACCAAGTAGCAGAGACAAGCTGTCCCCACTGAACCCTGCCAGATTACAGATTCATGAGCCAAAAAAAAAAAAAAAATGCCACTAAGTTTGGGGATAGTTTGTTATGCAGTCATAGTATACCTTGATTTACTGTATAACCATGATACTCACCTCCCACATTCTTTCTTGCCAACAGAACCCAGACCTTATCTGGGGGCAGTGCAGTACGCTGAGTGAAGCAATAGATGGTGATTTGTTTTGGCCAATCATGGCAATCCTATTCCAGATTCCCCCTCCTTTGTTCTAGGAGTAGCTGAGTGATCCAGTTCTGCCAATGAAATACAAATGTAAGTCCACGGGGGTCAGGGATTGGGGTGAGGATGCCTCTGGGAAAATGTTAATATTCCTAATAGAGGTGGTCTTCCTGCTGTGACCACAGAAACTCTGTCACCATGGCAAAAGGCCAAGACAACTGCATTGTGGGAGCCCTGACATCTATGAACAACTGGACACCAGCAACAGCCAGTATCTGGAATTCTTGTAAGGTTAGAAATATTTCCCTGACATCTTTGAGCACCTGAATCACACCAGCTGTGGTCAACCTCCAGCCTCCGTTTAATGGGAGAAACTTGAGCCTCTGTTTATGCTTCTGTTGCTTGGATTTGGAGGGAGGGGGTTGTTTTGTTTTGTTGCAGTTTAACAGAACAGACCCAGTGAGATTATTTCAAGAGTTAGAGCCATCTGAAACCTATGTGCTAGTGTGGCTCCCTCAGTTTTGGCAGGTGAAAACAGAGGGATAGCCAACAACCCTGAGCCAAGCTCTGTGGACAAAGCCAACACGCTGTGTCAAAGAAGCTGAGAGTTGATCCTTTCCGCTATCACCCTTGGGGCAAAATGATATCCAATCATATCGCAGGTAAGGCAGTCTCCATAAACAGGAGACTGTTTAGAGAAAGAACGACGATGGTGATGATGATGGCAGTGGTGATGATGGTGTTAATGACGGTAATGACAATGATGATGGTGGTGATGATGGTGATGGTGGTGATGGTGGTGATGATGGTGATGATGATGGTGATGTTGGGTATGTGGAGGATGTTGTGACATGGTGGTGGAGATGCTGATGTCGACATGACAGTGGGGATGATAATGGTGCTGGTGCCAATGACAGGAAGGAGCTAAGAGCTAATACTTGTATCCTAGTGTGGCACTGTGTACCAGACCCTGTTTTAGGCTAATATGCTAATTACAAAAACTCTAGGAGTTGGGTACTATTATTAGCTCCTTTTTACAGATCAGAAAATAGGCACAGAAAGGATAACTTGCTCAAGATCTCACTGCTGTGAGTACTGAGCCAGCATGCATTTTCTCAGAAGAGAGAGACTTTTCCCAGGAACATAACAGATACTACACACTCACTTCGCTTGTTGGAATGGTTATTATTTACCATCTGGGAGGAATGTACATGAGGTTTAGTGTTTCTGGTTAAAGAACAATAGACTCCTGCTTACTTACTTATCTCATCAATTTCCTGGGGGAAAGGGAAGAAGTCTTGAATTACTACCCTGTTCTCAGAATGTCTTCCTCCAGGCCACTGCTGACTCATCTGTCCAAGTTCACAAAGTTGAATCTCTCATTCTCTCTCTCAACCTCTTTTTTTTTTTTTAAGTATTTTTTTAAATTTTTCATTTATTTATGATAGTCACAGAGAGAGAGAGAGAGGCAGAGACACAGGCAGAGGGAGAAGCAGGCTCCATGCACCGGAAGCCCGACGTGGGATTCGATCCCGGGTCTCCAGGATCGCGCCCTGGGCCAAAGGCAGGCGCCAAACCGCTGCGCCACCCAGGGATCCTTCTCTCTCAATCTCTTAGTTAAGAATCCCTTAACTAAATTAATCCCTATTAATTTAGTTAATAGCTCCCCATTGCTTAAAGGTTAAATCAGAGTTTCTCAATCTCGGCCCAATGACTTTTTTGAGTTGGACAACCCCTTGCCACGGGAGTCTGCCCTGTGCATTGTAGGGTGTTTAGCAACATCATTGGCCCCTACTTACTGGATTCCAGAAACATTCTCCCAGTTGTGACAATCATAATGTCCCCAAACGTTGCCAAATAAATGCCCCCTTGTTGGGGTAGGGGGAGTAAAAGTGGCCCCCACTTTAGAACCACTCAGTTAAAGGAAACAGGCTTCTGACCTATAGAAAGTGACTTGACCACAGGTCTCAGAAGACCCTACCACCAGATAGATGGTGGGCTCCCCGTAGGGTGGGGTCCCAGCCTTACACCTGTTTATCTTCCCCTGAGGTGGATCTGTAGCTCATAGCAATGATGGCTCAAGAAATAGTGATCAAATTGGACATAATTAGACTGTGGTCAGGGATAAAACCATGCAAACAGAAAGCATGGGGAGTACAGAGTATGGGGGGGGGGTCTCTGAAAGAGGTCCTGGGGGATCTTTGAAGAGGAGAGAACTGCAGTTGAATGCAGAAGAGCGTTCTGATGGAGGTGGAAGGGAAGATGGCTTCTGAGTCACAATGGGCAGTGTGAACAAGGGTTGGAGGCCTCCAGGTACAACCTGGGAAGCTGGGGTGAGGTAAGCAATGCAGCTTGGGCCATATTATAACAGGTCTTGAACACCAGCCTCGGGTGAGTGGAGCATCAGTGAATTCCAAACCAAGGCACGAGAGGCCCAATGTTGGCTTTTGGAATGACCTCTCTCCCTGGGAGCTGTGTGGATGGTGAACCTGAGGGAGATGCAGCTGGCTGTCACAATAATCCAAGTGAGAGTTAGGGCCCAGTGGAGGGGAGAGCAAGTAGCAGCATCCTTCTATTTACTTGTGAGTAAATTCTAATCCTTTCCAAGAGTGTAAAGGCAAATATAAAATATCCAGCCCCTAATAGGTGATTAATAATGTGTCTTTCTTCCCTGCCAGCTTTGCATCACTATTCCTGGGCTAGCTGTGGGCTTCCTTGTTTCCTCAGGCTGGGAAAGCATCATCTTCCTTAAAGGCCTCATGCCTTTTCAAGTGGAGAATTCTTGAGCCCCAGACAGAGGATGTGTTGTAATTTTTGTTTGTTATTAGACGGTGAGCATTTGGAGGCTATGACTTTGTCTTGTCCATTTATTCCTTGAACCAATGTTAAATGAGCACCTATTATGTGCCAGCACTGTGCTTGTACCCCAAGCTCCCACAGAGGGCCAGCTGAATGAATGAATGCATGAATGGATGAACAGTGAGGTGGTTGAGGGGTCTGAGCCCTGGAGAGATTCAGGGAGTTAACCATGACTTCCTGGCAGGAAGTAGCCAGGGAGAGCCTGAAGCCCGAAACTGAAAGAACATGGAAACAAGTTCTTGGCACAATGTGGCTCTACATTGGGTGCTTTTCTGTGAGGTTTTCAGTGTTCCCAGACCCGTCAGCTGGCTTGGTTCTGCTTCTGCGGCTATTTGGCCAAAGGCGTGGGAGCTATGGATATGTTTGTAGTGGATGTGAGTGGCTTGTCTCCCATACACACTTGTCGCCTTGTTGTAAGGCAATAGTGTGCTTGGTGTCTGGGGATCTACCCATCCTCAACTTTCCATCCTCATACATGCACGGGACTCCAGCCTAGGATGGGGCCATGTGGTCCAAGCCTCTGTCATTCAGTGTTCGTGGTACCACTGACCATCAAGTCCACGAAGCTTGGTCAGGGGCAAGCATGTGACCTGAGTGCCCTCAGCGAGTATCCAATCAGGGTGAACTTCAAGGTTTTGGTGGGCTGTTTGGACAAGAGCACTGATACCCTTTTGCACTGGATGTGAGTGTAGACAGTGTGGATTTTAACTTCGTTGCTGTTGGGTGCCATCTTAAAACCACTAGGTGAGGTCCTTTCTATAAATGGAAACCCACAGAAGGGAGTCATGGGGTGGAGAAACAGAAGGTGAAATTAGGTCCTGTTGTTACTGTCTGAGCTTCTGGATCCAGCCAGGCCTGAAGCCAGCAAAATCTTGTACCCTATCTATGTTTTGGTTATTTTCTCAAGCCAGTCTGTTGGATTTTCAATCTTAACTCTGATAGTGCTCTGCTAGGTGCTCAGCCTGTGGTGAAGAAATCTTGGTACTGGTTAGACTCCAGTGGAAGGACATATGACAAACCTTTCATGGCACCATGGCAAGGCTGTCAACAAGGTGGCACCCTGCTCCTACCCTCTGGCTGTTTTGCAAAAAGAAGGCTGTAGAGCACCAGATCCTTTGAACAGCAGACAAGCCCATGTGTGTGCATTCCTAGAGTATATTTCTTAAAAGGAGTGGCCTTCTGGGTCCAGACTTTCTTCTTGGGTCTTCTCATAGACTCTGGCACAATCAGTGCTTCTTCATCTAGGTGACATCCTCCACGGGTCCTTTAGTACTGCCCATGTCTTTAACTCAGCTTACCCCTGGATGGTTCTTCTACCTTCTTGTCTCAGGACACTTGAAGATGCTTCTGGAAATGCTGTTCCTTCAGACTGAATTCAGCCTTGTTGCTCTCAATTCTTGGAAATTTACCATGTGCCCAGTGCCATGTAATCAATTATCTCAATGAATCTTTGAACAACCCTGTATATTCCATTTATAGTTGAGGAAACTGAGGCCTGGAGAGGTTAAGTAACTTGCCCAAGGTCTCATAGCTAGCAAGTGAAGAAAGCGGACCACACCCTGTATCTCCCCTACTCCACAGCCTGTGCCTTTAACCACTGCCATATTTCCTCCCTGGGATTCTATCCAGAGGCTGTACCTATGGGCTTGCTTGCCTCGAGGGCAGGACCCAGACCAAAATGTGTCAATGTCCTAACCTGTGACCTCTTTTTCCCACCACAGTGGATGCTGTCAATGCCTCACCCAGACCCTCTTAGCACTTACCAGCCCAACTTCTGGCTGCCGGCACCAGCGACTCTGCCCAAGGACATTCTCTGGACTCAGGAGACAGCTTAGCCTGTGCAGAGGACAAGCAGAAGTGTCAGAGTTAGCGCTCACAGGGCAGGTCTCAGTCAATGGTGATTTGGAATTGGAGTTGCTCAGTCTCCTTGCTTCTCAAGGCACGTGGCAGGGACAACTTAAAGGCATGCTCTGCAGTCTCCCAGAGGTTCCAGAGAGGTGGAGCCCTGGTCCCCCAGCATTAACTTGCTCATGAATGATCCCTCACTGGGTCTGCTTCCTCCCCACTCTCTCACAGTGCTTTCTGGGCCTCCTTCACATGTAAATTGTGCTCCAGTCCCTGTCTCAGGAACTTCTGGGGCTACCTAACCTAAGTCAGCTACTTCCTGTAGCATCCTTAATATTCCTCCAATGAACCACCCTCCCTGGATCTCAGTCAATATGAATTAGGTAGAATTGACTCTACCCTGGTCCAAAAATGGACAAGTGACTCAGGAGTGGCCAATCAGAACACTGTGGTCCCTTACCCTTAGTGAATTGGTAAGAGACAGGCATGTGACACATTGGAGCCAATGAGACTCTGGGGCTGCTGAAATAGAAAGCCACCTGTCCTTTCCACAGGTGTCTCACCTGAACCACTTGGAGGATATGGGGCTGGAGCTCTGACAGCCATCTTGCTTGAAAGATGCAAATCCCTTGAAAGTAGCTTTACTACTCTACTTTAAGCTCTACCACATGTCTTGTTCTGGCCAATGGGATGTTGGCAGATGTGATGGGAGGCAGAAGCTTGAGAGTCACTTCCATGATTGGCCTTATTTGCATTTCTGCCATTGCCATGAGGACACCTTGAAGCTAGGTTCACCCACAGGGTAAGAGAGAATGTGGAGCAGAGTTGCCTCAAACTGCCAAGCCGAGGTCAATCTAGATAATCTAACAGCCAGACTATGCCCAGACATGAAAGAGCCCAGCCAAGATCAGCAGAGCCAGCTGGCCAACCATTGCAACATGAGCAATAAATGGTTCTGTTACAGGCCACTGAGGGCTTTTGGCAGCATTACTGTAGCAGTAGGTAATTGATGCAATTCTTAATTAGAAAGTTGAAGCCATATAGAAAACCTTAAAAAATTAAGTTAAAATCACCTGAAATCTCAGAGGTAGCCCCTGGTGACATTTTGGTGAACATTTTTCCGCATGCATGGGCACGTACACCATAGACACCTCCATACACACCCACAGTCATAGAATTAATATAACTTTGGCAAGATGCGGGAGGGTTCTGGAGCAAAGGCCACAAAGATAAGGATATTATGTCATCCTCAAAAAGACAGTTGTTGCCTCAGCACATCTGGGAGGAAGTAACAATGATGAAAGGATTAGCATTGGGTGTGTAGAGAAGAAAACTGAAAGGCTTAGGTCTTAGGGTGGTTGAAGGAGGTTATAAAAACATGATGGTTAAGAAATCAGAGATACACAAGACAATAAAATAAGCAGGAATAGGAAGGTTCTTGGGAAAGAATCAGTGTGGTTTATTTAATACTCTGTCATCCTGAACCCCAAGGTTTATTCATTTATTTATTCAGTGAACATTTATTGATGCCTGTTATGAGTCATCACATCCCAGAAACTAAGGACTGCAAAGGTGAATGAGATATGGTGCCTGAACCCCAGGGAATTTGTGGTCAGCTGAAGGAAAGAGTCACCAGGTAATCAATTAGAGTACAACATGATACCAGTTCTGAGAAGAAAGCATGCAAACACAGGAAATTTTCTAGAGAAAGGCCAACCAAGTGGGCATCTGATGGATGAATAAGAGTTCTCCAGTTTGAGGGTGAGTAGGATGAGGTGGGGAAAGTGACCCAAGGGAAGGAACAAAATTTGTAAAGGTTTGCAGTTGAGACTGATCACTGGGTATTTGATATGAAATCAGGGAAGAACAGGGTTCCAGGGAGAATAACAAGACAGGTAGAAAAGAAGCAAGTTCTGATCCAGGAGAATAGTAACTTTTAAATATTTTTGATTATAGCCCACGGCAAGAAATGCATTTTCTGTTTTGGCCCTGTACAATCATATACACATACACACACGTGTGTGTGTGTGTGTGTGTGTGTGTGTGTGTGTGTGTATCTGAAGCAAAGGTCAGCAAAGGAATATTTCACCCTGTAACATGGCATTCATTCTGATATTTGTTTTAAAATATTGGTCAGGGGTGAATTAAACTGATCACAAAATAGTCTACATCTATGATTTCTTTCCTATAAAATCCTATAACAGGAAAAACTAATCTCTAGTGGTATAAATGACATCATTGGCTGCCTGGGGTGCAGACTGGGTGGGGCAAGATTAACTGCAAAGAAGTGAAAGAGAACTTTCTCAAGAGATGGAAATTTTCTATATCTTGATTGAGGTGGTGGTTACATGGGGGCATGCATCTGTCAAAAACAAATGCATAAAAATAAATGTATGTGAGGGAACTTTCTGGGGTGGTGTTGATGTTATATATCTTGATAAGGGATTTGCATTGCACAGGTGAACGCATTTGTCAAAACTCTCCAAATAGTTCACTTAAGATTTGCGCACTTCATTGTGTGCAAATTCTACATCAGAAAGAAAAAAAAATTGTGGACAAAAATTGAACTGTAGTTGATGAGATACATGCTGAAGTGTTAGGAGGAAGTACTGTGGTGTCTGCAAGTCACTATTTCGAAATTGATAAGAGTGATGGAAAGTTTGACAGACATGGGATAAAGAAAATATAATAAAAATACTAACACACATCGAGACAACTCAATGAAGGAAGACTAGCCTTTTCAATACATGATTCTGGAATAACTGGATATCCACCTACAAAAGAATGAAACTGGGTCCCTACCTCACATCATATATAAAAATTAACTCAAAATGGATCAAGGACCAAACTGCTAAACTATAAAACTCTTAGGAGAAGATGTAGATGTAAATTTTCCTGGCCTTGGATTATGCAATGGTTTCTTATTTATGACACACAAAAAAATACAACCAACAAAAGAAAAAAATAGGGAATCCTGACATCATCAAATTGAAAAGCTTTTGTGGTTTAGAGGACTCCATCAAGGCAGTGGAAAGACAATCCACAGAATCGAAGAACATTTTTGCCGATCATATATCTGATAAGAGACTTGTCTCTCCAATATGTAAGCAACAATTACACTTCAGTGATAACAATACAGATGATCCAATTTTAAAATAGCAAAGGATCTGAACAGACAGTTCTCCAAAAAAGATACACAAATGGCCTACAAGCAAATGAAAAAATACTTGTCATCAGGAAGATGCAAATAAAAACCACCAGGAGATACTGTTTTGTAGCCACCAGGGCAGCTCTTATCAAAAAGACAGAGAAATGCAAATGGTGAGAACATAGAGAAATTGCAACCTTGTATGCAGCTGATGGGGATGTAAATGGTGCAGCCACTTTGGAAAACAGGCAGGTGGCTTAGGATTCAACAATTTCATTCCTAGGCTCATAACACAAGAGAAATTAAAATAGGTGTCCGTATGAAAACTTGTACACAAATGTTCACAGCAGTGTTATGGGTAATAGCCAAAGGGCGAAAATGACCCAGATGTTCATCAGCTGATGGTAAATGTGATAAGTAAAATGTGGCATATCCATTCAAGAGAATATTATTTGAGAATAAAAAGGAATGAAATGCTGATACCTACCATAACATGGATGAACCTGGAAAACACGATATTAAGTGAAAGAAGCCATTTGCAAAGGATCACATGTTGTGTGTTCTGTTCATATGAAATGTCCACAGGAGGCAAATTCATAGAGAAAGAAAGCAGACTAGTGTTACCCAGGGCTGGAGGTGGGAAGGCCAGAGTAGGAGATTGATGGTTAGGGGTGCAAGGTTACTCTGGAAGGATGAAAATGCTCTAAAATTGATTGTGGTGAAGGTTGCATACATCTGTGAGTACACTAAAGCAATTGAATTGTACATTTTTAATGAGTGAATTGTATAATTTATTTTTTTAAGATTTATTTAATTTAGCAAGAGAGAGCATGTGCACATGTGAGAGCATGGGTGGGGAGGGGCAGAGGGAGAGGAAGAGAGAGAATCTTAAGCAGATTCCCTGCTGAACACCGAGCCCCATTTGGAGCTCAGTCTCCTGGCCCCAAGATCATGACCTGAGCCAAAATCAAGAGTTGGACATTTAACTGACTGAGCCACCCAGGTGCAGAATGATTTGTGGATTGCAACTCAATAAACTTAAAAAATGTTAATGAAGATATAAATGAAAAATTTAATAAATTGCACTTCACCCAAATTAAACACTTCTGCTCTTCAAAAGACGCTACCAAGGGATTAAAAAGATAAGCCATAGAATGTGAGAAAATATTTGCAAGTTATATATCTAATAAAGGACTTGAATCCATAATATATCAAGAATTCTCAAAACTCAATAAGAAAATGACTCAACTTTTTTAAATGGGCAAAACACTTGAACAGGTATTTCATTAATAAATATAGACATGTGACAAATGAGCACATGAAAAGATGCTCAATGTCTTTAGTCATCTGGGAATTACAAATTAAAACCACAATGAGATACCTCACCACATATTAGAATGGCTCAAGTTTTTCAGTGTACTGACAATACCAAGTGATCATGAGAGGTGAAACACCTGGAACTGTCATACAATTCCTGGTGGGAGAGCAAAATGATATGGTCATTCAGAAAATAGTTTGGCAGTTTCTTATAAAGTAAAACATATTTTATCCTATGACCTACTCGCCTACTGCTGGGTATTTACTCCAGAGAAATGAAAAACACATTTACAGGAAAAACCTGTCTACACGTTTCTATACAATGACTCTATTTGTAATTGCCAGAAAATAGAGACATCCCAAATATACTCAGCTGGTGCTGAATGGATAAACAAACCTTAGTATATCCACACAACGGAACACTGCTCAGCAATAAAAAGGAATAATCCTCTGATACACATACTATGGAAAAATCTCCAAAGTGCTATGCGTCCTGAAAGAAGCCAGACTTGATATGCTACCTACTGTATGACTCTTTCTATGAGGGGCTATAGGGAGGAAAAATAGACTAGTGGTTTACAGGGTCTAGGGCGGGGAAGAAGGGTCACTGCAAAGGGGCAGGGGAGAATTTTTTGGAATAAAGGAATCAAGTCTGTATCTTGATTAGGGTGGTAGCTACTTGACTATATTTGTCAAAATTCATAGAACTGTACACTACAGGCACCTGGGTGGCTCAGTGCTTGAGCATCTGCCTTTGGCTCAGGGCGTGATCCTGGGGTCCTGGGATGGAGTCCTGCATTGGCTCCCCTTGGGGAGCCTGCTTCTCCCTCTGCCTATGTCTCTGCCTCTCTCTCTGTGTGTCTCTCATGAATAAATAAACCAAATCCTTTTTTTTTTTAAAGAACTGTATTCTAAAATAGGTAAATCTTGCTGTATGTGAATTATACCTTAATCTAAAAATATTAAAAATATATACTAATGGTGAAATCTGGTTGATGGGAATATAGGTATTCATCATACAATTCTTACAACCTTTTAGTTTGTTCAAAAATGTTCCTAACCAGATGTTTGGCATAAAAACATTGAAAAGATGTTGGGCGGTTGCTAAAAATAAGTAAATGTCTGCATGACCAAAACAAACTAACAGTTAATTAAATTAAAAATAGCCATTTCCCAATCTTTAAATAATGATAAAGATAGTAATTAAAGCATTATAGGTCCTGGCTCACTGCCTTGATTTTGTAAGTCATCAATGGGCCATGAACTTCAATTTGGAGAACACTGCTTTAGACCGAGTTAAGCACTTGAACTTTAATCTGAGAGAGCCTGGGGAGATCAGGGTCCCCAGACATGGGCTGGGCTGGGCCAACTCCCCACTCTAGGACCAGGACTAGTTGGAGGTCCTGGGGAGCCGCTGGGGCTGGTGCCCAGCCCAGAGGGAAATGGCTGTCTGGTGTCCCCCGGGAAGCTGAACCAGAGAAAGAGTCATCCCCTGTGTGGATGAAAAAGCTCTCCTCAACCATCTGGACTGGATCAGACCTTGGATGTTCATGTGACTCTGGATAGAAGAGGGTTCTCCCATTGTGGCAGAGAGGAGCTTTCTCACCACCTGGTCACTGAGCACACGGGGTGAGGCTTAATTTAAATTATTAGTAAAATCATACTTCTTGCATTCAAGACAATTGCAGTCAGGGAAAAATTTATTCCTATTATATTTGAGTTGCATTTATTTAGTTAGTTGCATTTATTTAGTTAGTTGCATTTATTTATTTATTTATTTATTTATTTATTTATTTATGATTTTATGATTTTATTTATTTATTCATGAGAGACACAAAAGAGAGAGGCAGAGACATAGGCAGAGGGAAAAGCATGCTCCCTGCAGGGGGCCTGAGGCAGGACTCGATCTCAGGACCCTGGGGTCACAACCTGAACCAAAGGCAGATACTCAACCACTGAGCCACCCCGGCATCCCTGGAGTTGCATTTAATTTCAACTTTTGCAAAGGGGTTCATGAATAAGAAAAGAGTCTGCTGCTTGAAAGTGCAACTTTGGAAGCTTCTCATTCAGACTCATTTTAAGGGCTTCACCTTTCCATGCTCTTGAAGTTCAGATAGTACCCCAGATGTCTTCTTTACGGGTGCCATCTCCTGATCTCTGTGCCATTTACCCAGTGCTCAGAATACTCAGTTTGGAGGGGGAATCAAGTCTTTCATACTTCTTTGCCTTTGCATGGACTCTTTCCCTCTCTTGCCCTCCTGGTGAACTCCTATTCATCCTTCAGTACCCTGCTACACCTCATCTGCGGAGACTTACGGAGATACTTTCTCCTTATGATAGTGGCAGTGATTCCTTTTTCTGCTTTTTCACCTATCTGTGTATGCAGCTATGAGGTCAGGCTGGCTTTCTCTCTGGATATACGAAATACCATAGGAATTTTTGTTCCAAATAAAACAAAGCCCCATGCCAACTCCTCATGCTCCAGAGTATAATAATAATTCTCAGGAACTGCTGGAGGGACACAAAGGGTGGAGGTGTTATATTTTGCAGTGCTAATGCTTATGCAGAGAGCCCTCTGGGCTCTGATCAGCAAAAGACACCACTGAATGGCTATTGTCTGATTTTGCCTGCCCCCAGAAGGAGGGTGGGTGTCCTCACTGCTCCTTCCCTGCTCAGGCACTCCCTTCCTCACATTATGTGGTTCCACCAGCATCCTGTCACCTCCCTGGGCACTGCAAGGCAGCATGGCTTTGTCACGCAGCCCCAAAATCCCTTCATCCCTGCCCCTGGGTTTGGGGAACCCTCCCCTCCTGAGGCTCCATGCTTCTACCCATCTCCCCCCTCTCATCCCCACCCTCACCCCAATGTACCAGCACTCCTGTTTCCTTCCTCCCTGGGAAAATTTCACTGGAAACACAGTGTCCCTAGGCAAACCATAGGGAAGGGGGCAAGGGATGCTGATGCCAGACGATTTCTTACTAACTCACACTCTGTTACACATGGATTAGCACTGACCTCACCATTACTAATAAATCATTACAGTGATTTATTTTCTTGCCTGGACCTTTCTCTGAGCTGTGGGCCTTTGGGGGTCAAGTACTATCATGTTGAACTCGCTCTCCAAAAGGCCAAGAGTGGGCTTTCTGATGGTGACAATGGCAAGTTTTTTGACCTGTCGGAACTTTAGTTTCCCTGCCTATAAAGAAGGGGCGGCAATAATACAATCTCGTGGTAGTATAGCTGGGAGGAACCAAAGTAATACAGGTAGATCCTTTAAAATAGTGCCTGACAGGTACTCATGACTAATTGATAGTCATGACTCAGTTGATATTAGCAC
Organism: Vulpes vulpes; assembly: GCF_048418805.1. NCBI lineage: Eukaryota > Metazoa > Chordata > Mammalia > Carnivora > Canidae > Vulpes > Vulpes vulpes. Next base: position 94,071,839 of record NC_132782.1, read on the forward strand.
CTAATGACTCAGTGGATATTAGCTGCTAGGATTGCTTTTCATTCTCATTATTCTTACCTGCAGTGGTTGTTTGGTAGCCTACCTAACAGTCATTCCCAGCTCTTTTCTCCCACTACAGAGACCAAAAATGTAAAGTACTCATCTTCCCAGCCTTGCTTGCCAGCTGGGCATGAGCATGTGACCCAATCTTAGGCCACACGACTAGAATGAGAGTGTGTGAGAGGCTTCTGGGAAAGAGCTTTCCCTCTCATACAGACAGGGACATGGAAAGAGAAGCTGGACATTGATACGGAGAGAGGCAATGCTTGGAGCTGTGGCAGCCATCTTGTGACCATGAGGGTGGAACTAACTAGAAAAGTCAACACGTGGAGGATGTCAGAGTGGGAAGATGGAAGAGTCAGGGGCCTTTATGACATTGTTGAGTTGCTGCCCCAACCTTGGAACCTCCTACCTGAGAACACTTTGGCAAATTAGATCTGAAATGTCCTCATTATGAAAGCCACTTTTAGTTGGGCGTTCTGGTATGAGCAGCTGAAACTATTCCATTACCTACATTATTACAGAAATTTATACTCAGTGATTATTGAAATAAAGTGGCAAAGTCAGGGTGGAAATCCTTGACTTCTGGAGGCCCTGATGAGTGGGTTTTTAATGTCCAGCCCCCAGTCTCACCCAGATTCACAGTAGCACGAGAGCTGGCTGCCAGCTGAGGTCATAGATGGGTAATGCTTCTTGGCCCACGAGCATGTGTGATGGCCTCACTGGCACTGCAGTGTGTTCATAGGAAAGCCAGTAAACACACAGCAAATAAAAATACCAAAGAGGAGTCACTCACAAGTGAATTATCCAAATTCCTCTGCTTTGTTTTTGCTTAGTCTTATCATACCACCTTGTTCCTTTAGTCTGGAGCATCCTGTAACCTAAATTGGAACATTGGGCCAGTGGGCTATTGGCTGGCAAGGAAACACTTCCCTGCTAACCTCTTTCAGTGGTATTTCTGACTTAGTTGTGGTACGTTATTCATTCTGTTGTGTCGAAGGCTCTGTCTCTCTGATGCTGAGAAAAAGGAGGGGCAGGGGTTATGCTTCTCTTGTTTCTGGTTAATTTTGTGGCTAGAAAAAATTTCGTGGGAAAGACGAATGCACAACATATTTTTACCACCACAACTACCGGTCCCATGGTGATGCAGGATGTTGTAGGGATAACCAGGGTGCACCTTACACAGGTTCATATGATACTTCTCGGTTTTGGTGGTCCTATGGTGGGGCAAAAACAAGGCAAAAAGGGAAATGATAGGATAATACATTGCAAGGATAGGGCTGGTCTTTTAAGGAGCTGTAGCCAAGAAATATCATTTCCCTGCTTTTCTTGAGCACCCGTGTGCTTACACATGCTCACATTTCTGTGTGTAGGGGAAGAAAATCTTTTTCCATCTTCACTTCTAGGTTCTTCAGCCGGCCTGGTAATTAAATTAGTGTAAGACAGATGAACAGGAGAAAAAGAAACTTAATTTTATGAGCCACACATAGGGGCTCATAAAAACCTAAGATTCCAAGAAGTGACCCAAGCAAGCAGCTTTTTTAGACTCTTTAGACAAAGGCATTATACATTTGCAGAGAGCTAACAACACAAAGCACTTTGGGCTCATGGTGAGCAAATTAATGAAAAAGTAACAAGGGTTGTTTCTACAGCCTTCTTGGCCCTGAGTTCCTGATCTCTGGCGATTAAAGGTGCCTCTGCCCTCTGGATGCGGGGAGGGTGCTCTCCACATGGGGGTGGGCAAGGGATGGTCAAAGAGACAGGGGAGAGTCAGAGTGTCCTTCTGGCACTGACTGTTTCTTAAATAACTTGCATTCCAAATAAGCAATATGCCAAAGTAGCGTATTTCAGGGCAGCCTTCCCCAAACCCCATCACAGGTATGTGATTGTTTTTCATCTGCACACTACCTGCACTGTCTAGGGTCAGCAGTGAGGTTTCACTAAACACAAACTTGTCTTTTTCAGGCTCTCATTCGGTCTTCCTTCACCTTGGCAGCCACTCATTGTGTTTCCAGGGTTCAATCCTGACCCTCTAATTCTCTAAATACTTTCCCCTCTTCCTTCTCATTTTCCTCTAGATGGAAGCATTCACCACATCCTCATCTTGTTCCTCTAGCATTCTCCTTTTTTGTTTAGCTCATTTCTTTTTTTTTTTAATAAAGATTTTATTTATTTACTTATTTAGAGAGAGTGCACATGTTAGTAGGGGGAGGGACAGAGGGAGAGAGAGAGAGAGAGAGAGAGAGAGAAACCCAAGGAGACCCCAGGCCTAGTGCAGGTCCTGATGTGAGGCTTGATCCTGCAACCCTGAGACCATAGCCTGAGTTGAAATCAAGAGTCAGACACTTAACTGACTGACCCACCCAAGTGCCCGTCGTTCAGCTCATTTGTAACTGTACTTTCTCCTCATCGGATATGTGCCCATTATCAAAGCTTCGGCAATGCGGAGGTATACAATGTCAGTGAACATCTCCCCCTGGACCTACCTCCTCTCTGCCCATCCCTTTTCCCAGAAGGCACCTCTGTGAGTATTTAGATGTATATTCTTTTGGATCTTGCAGAAGCAGAGACATAATTTGTTAACATGGTTTTGACTACAGTAATCCTCCTCTTATTTGAGGGGGTTTGTTCTAAGATAACCAGTGGATGCCCGAAACTCCAAGTAGTATCGAACCATATATATATATATACCATGTATTTTTCCAATACGTATTTACCTGTGATAAAGTTTAATTTATAAATTAGGCACATAGAAGGTGAACAGCATAACTACTAATAAAGTAGAATGATTGTAAAAATGCACTGTAATAAAAGTTATGTGGATGTGGTCTCCCTTTCAAAATATCTCATTATCCTATACTTATCTTATCCTTCTTCTTGAGGATACGAGATAATAAAATGTCTACATGATTAGACAAAGTAAGGGGAATGACTAGGCACTGTGATGCAGCATGAGGTTACGACTGACCTGATGATACCAGGAAGATTGTTTCTGGACTGAATTTGACTGAGAGTAACCAAAACCACAGATAAGAGGTCACCACCCTCCAGCTCTAGGCTGATAACCCCCAATCTCTCCACCTGACCCTGTCCATCCTCCCCATCCTAGTGTTTCATGGCCCACGCCTTGTGGGCATTTCCCCCTGAGCTAGCTTTCAGATCCCTAACTCAAAATGCTTAAGACCAAAGTCATTCTCTCTCCAACCTCACTTCTTCTCCGTGTTCTCAGCCTGGGTTAATGGCCTCAACATCCAATTAAGCAAGCTAGAAACTATGTCCTCATCTTTGACTTCCCTTTCAGTCTCTGTCTCTGTCTCTTTCCCTTTCTCTCTCATGAAAGATAAACATGAGCTGCCATCAATGTCCCACTCCACTTGTGTATCCATGTTCATATCCGGCCTGTTTTCCTCCCTGTTGCCTCCTCCCTGGTCCAGCTCTAACTCCCTGTCATATGACCTAAAGCTACAACCTTCCCTGCTTTGTGTTGCTGGTGGCTACCTCTGTATATCACCTCCCCCACCCCCCAGACCATTGTACTTCTTCTTCCCTCCCACTTCATTCAGCCTGCAATGGCCCGTATCCAGAGAATGAATCAAAAGCAATTCCATGTCCCCTGAACAGATTCTTACTTTCCCAGATTCGTTGGGAGCAAGGGGTGGCAAGCCGACTCCATATTGGCCAATAACACAAAAGGGGCAAATGTGGAAAGAGGTGCATGAAGGGAAAGACCTCTGTGCCCTTCCCCCACTGCTATCATTTTCATTTATGTTTTAGAAGTTTAAGCTGTCTGGGGTGGCATAAACTCCTAGACTCTACAACCCAGCCCCCAACTTCTCTTTCCTCCAACACTACCCACTTCCCACTGCATACCTCATGCTGGAGCTGGGGGTGGGACACCTAACCACAGGGACATCCTCTTTGGCAACTGGTCTCTGGAAATGGCCCCAAGGCTTTCCTGTCTCCCAGCTGTCATGATTTTGCACAGCCCCCTCGCTGAATTGGCACTGGTCCCGTGAAATAGCTTACGTCCTAGATACTAGCAAAGGGTCTGATGCTCTTCCAGTCTGCACCAAGGCGACCTAGCAGGTTCAACCTTTGCGTCCTCAGTTGTCCTAATTAGCAATTCACCTGTATCAAGACCCTCATGCTGCGAGGCAGTGTCAGCTAACCACAGGGAGGGGAGGTCATGTGGAGGAGAGCTGAGAATGTCAGCCAACACAGAAGACCAAGGCCTCAAATTCACGTTGGAGGTTGAACCATTCCAACCAATCCCCCACCCACTTGTGTCCAAGTGGAACAAAGATAAGCCAGGTCATTTGAGGTGAACAAGTAACTGAAAATCACTTTTTCTGGTCACATTTAACTTATTTTCTCTTTTTTGTACATGACTGCCATTCTATTGTGTACACGCTTCACTTATATTACCCTCTGCCCACATTATTTTTGCTCCTCATCAAATGTATCTCTTCCTTCAAGGCTCACCTTGAATGCCACCTCTCCTCTAAAGCCTCTGTTACATCAAACCCCAATAGTTGAGTATGTTGGCCCACCTGCATTCACCTCCCTTTCTGTAGCAACAACTCACCAATTTTGCTTGGATGCATGGTCCCTCCTTTTTGGTGGAACCATCAATCAACTTGTCCACTTACCTCTGTCCTGGGTGGCTCATAAAACTGGACCAGGCCAATCAGCTGTTTTCTTCCTCCAGAGCAAATTCTGAGATGGGAGACAGGAAGAACTGCAAACGAGTGACGGCCCAACCGCGTCTCCTGCTGGTCAGGTCTCCTCAGGTGCTCTGATCCCTGTTCAGCACAAGAGGTGATGCTTTAGCTCTTCCCTGGAGTATGAATCTCCCTGTACCAGAGACAGTGAGCTCACCAGGTATCCCATTTGTCCCTTTATGTTTCCCAGCTCCCTGCAGTGAGGGCAGACCATGTGACTAGTTCTGACGGATGACAATAGATAGAAATGACACGTGTCACTTTCAAGCTGAGGCAGTAAAAAGCCCCTGTACCAACCTCCAGGCTCTAGAGACCCCTTCTTGGTCACTGAGGAGGCTTCATGTTTAGGTGATGTGGCTGTAAGGTTGGGGAGCCTCTGTTCATCTGAGTCCTGAGTGCAGAGAGCAGAGCCTCTGCTGATCCACACAGGATCTGTGGCATGCCCTAGAAGTAACAAGTGGGGGATGTTTGTTACAGTACCATGACCTTGACTATCTTGAATAATAGATTCCCAATATCCTTCGAATAAACTTTTTTCTTTTCTTCTTCTCCTTCTTCTTCCTCCTCCTCCTTCCCCCCTCCCTTCCCCACCCTTCCCCAACCCCCTCTTCTGTTTCTTCTTCCTCTTCTCCTCCCTCCTCCTCCCTTTCTCCTTTTCCTTCTCCTTCTTCCTCCCTTCCTCCTCCCCTCCTCCTCCCCTCCTCCTCCTCTTCCTCCTTGTCCTCCTTCTTCTTTAAGTTATCCAGGGTCAAGATGCCTGGGTGGCTCAGTGGTTGAGCGTCTGCCTTTGGCTCAGGTCATGATCCTGGGGTCCTGGGATGGAGTCCCACATGAGGCTCCCCACAGGGAGCCTGCCTCTCCCTCTGCCTGTGTCTCTGCCTCTCTCTCTGTGTCTCTTAGGAATTATATATATATAAAAAAAGTTATCCAGCGTTAGTCTCTGGCACCTAAAATAGCTTAACTATTTTAAGCTATTTTAATTTTGTAAATTCTAAGACTACTTAGCACTTTCTTCTTTGACTATACTTATTAACATGTACCTATCTCACTTTTTTTACCAGCCATTTTTTTAAATCAACCTGAGTATAAGGACTAAGGCTCATCTTTGCATCCTACCACACTGCTGTGTACCTTCTAATGCTCTTGATCATTCACTAGGATGAAGGCAAAAAAATAAATGAAAATGAAAAATTTGGTGAGTCAACTAGGTGCTTTCTTTTCAACCTTGGTTTCCAAAACCATTTGCAAGTGAGATTTTTTGGTTTTGGTTTTTGGTTTTTGTGTTTTTTTTTTTTTTCTTGAAAAAAGGTGCTTTTATTATAGTATGGGGACAGGACCCATGGACAGAAAGAGCTGCACTGGGATTGTGAGGAATAAGTGATTATACACTTTTTAGTTACTGGGGGTACAACTGAGTTTTAATTAAGAGATTTGAAAATATGATGACACTTCTATTTTATGATTATATATATGTATGATATATATGCTATACATACATGATATATATCATATGATACCCCTTACATCATATATATCATACTACCTATCATTATATCATATAAGTCATATATATCTCTATATATCATAGTTCATATATATTTCTCATATTATAACTGGTTGTCATAACATCAAAAAAATTTTATAAAATGCCAATGAGTAAAATACTTTTGAAACATCAGAACGATGACAATATTCCCTGAGCTTTCATAAAGAAAGACACTTTATGTAGGGCTGTTAGTTTTGTGTCCCCATCCCACCCACCCCCAATCCTGATGTTTAACATCCTAATGTAGACAAAGGGAGAAGCAGCCACCTGGAGCTATTTGTCTGTTGTTCCTAAAGGAATTCATAATTTTCAAATAAGATAAGAAAGTGGGGCACCTGGATGGTTCAGTTGGTTAAGCAACGACTCATGATCTTAGCTCAGGTCTTGCTCTCAAGGCCGAGCATGTAGCCTATTTAAAAAAATTTTTTTAAATAAAAAATGAAAAGTTCCTCAGAAAGCTGCTGAACCAGTGGAGAACCACAGAGAAGAGAGGATTCTCTGCTTTTGTTTATTTTAAAATAAATGCATGTAAAACACAAACAATTTACAACCTGCTCCCGATGAGAGAGAAAGACAGAAAATATTTTTGTTGGAGTAAGCATTAAGAGCATGGGAAATGGGATAGGTGAATAAATAGAAGTATGTTTGAAATTGATGCTTCTCAAACTTTCACATGCATGTCATTCACCTGTGGATCTTGTTGAAATGCAGATTCTGCTCCAGTAGGTCGGCTGGTGCCTCAGACTTGTCTTGCTAGAGATCTCTCAAGCTCCTGGGGGATGTGATGCTTCTAGTTCACCGACCACCCTTGGAGGAGCAAGTGTGGGATGTCCCTGTGTGATGCGAATGGTCACTACAGTTTTTAGAGCTTAAAAGGCCTCTGTGGGACCACATTGGATTTGGGGTTTTGATCTGCTTGCCCTGAATTCAACCTTTGATTCACTTTCTTTGTCAGTGGATTAGAAGATTACTATGACCTTGCATCTTGTCTGGAAACCTCCTCTGGCAGCCTGCTATCTCTTTAAAAAATAGTTTAAAACAAAACAGCGTCCAAGAAGAAATAAATGTAACGAATTTATACTAAAACTTGCAAAGTGCCTGGGTGGCTTAGTGGTTGAGCGTCTGCCTTCAGCTCAGGTCATGATCCTGGGGTCCTGGGATGGAGCCCCGCATCAGGTTCCCTCCGCATGGAGCCTGCTTCTCCCTCTGCCTTTATCTCTGCCTCTCTCTGTGTGTCTCTCATGAATAAATAAATAAAATCTTTAAAAATTAAATAAGTAAAACTTGCACACTTTACTGATATTTATCTTTGCTTATTAACTTTTGGCCAATTTTCCAACAAGACTGGGCATTTATTTGCTCAGGCTAAGGGACATTAAAAGAAGGCAAGTATAAGAAGAGAGTAGGACTGCTGGTGGTTTGACAGAGGAAAGGAGGTGAAAAAGCATGAGCTTTTCATTTTTATAATTAACAACGTGCATTTTGTGTAAAGGCATAAAGGCATAGTAATTATCCTCAAAGATAAATCCCGGTACTCATCACAAAAAGTCACTGTTTGCTCACGGCAGCAGATAAGTATAGTTTTTAAAACTATAGTATAGGAACTACAAAAAGTTTTTAAAATGCTCATGCTTGAAGGAGTAATCTAATTATATAGAAATTCACTTATATAAAACAATTCTCAGATACTTGAAATATATGGCTTTAATGAAAAAAATACCAAAAATCTTTATGATCACAGTCTCCATTTATTTTGAAAAATAATATTCCTTAGGATTATGAAATAAAATATGCTTTTGGAGAAAAGTTGAAAAATAGAAGAAAGCAACAAGAAAATAATTAACCTATAATAGAATCAGGGATAACCACTGATAATATTTTGGTATAGGTATTCTTCTAGTTTTCTCTCTTTCTTAAAATATTCTGCATTATGACTTTTTTCCCCCCGTGACCTCAAATGTGTTTTCAAAACATGGTTTTTTAGGATACATAATATTCTGCAGCATTTTTGTTTTTCTGACCATTCCTCTCTTTAGCTATTTGGAGACATTCTAGTTGTTGCCATTCTTCCCTGATAAAATTAAGGCTCTGACATAATTTTCTTTTTTGCCCATTAACCTTTGTGTGTGTCTCTGATTATTTCCTCAGATGGATTCCCAGAAGTGGAATTACAAGGTCAAAGAACATGATATGTGTGCACTCTAGATGAGCACAGCCAAATTGCACTTTAGAAAGATTGAACGATCTACACTGCCTCTGGCTTTGGGCATATTTCTCAATCCCGTGTCTGAGTCTTCCTGGACTTTAAGCAGGAATCGTTTTTAAAATTGACCTTTGGGGCCTGTCACCAACCCTCCAGGATGAAGGATGAGTAGAGGGGAATCGTGTTCCCTTTCTGCCCTGCTGGCTCACACCCATCACCTCTACTGGATCCAACCTAAAATGTAATGAATCCAAAAAAAAATATGTGAGTATATAGATGTAAAAGAGGACCAACATGGAAAGGTGGAAAGGGTCTGATCCGGGCTCCAGGGAAACCTGATCTTGCCTCTCTCCCTTTCCACTGATGGCCATGTATTTCTAGAAAAAAACAAAAATACACCTTTCATTCGTTTTCATCCGTTCACCCTTCCTATTCGAAATTGTTTTTACAGAACGGTAAAAGTGAACAAAACAACAGTCCCCTGTCCCACCGCCCAGAAATAACCACTGTTGGCACTTAGGCATGTTTGCCTCTACTAGAAAATTAGACGAACACTATATAAGTATATAATTTTGTTATTTTAAAATTCAAACATTGTGGATAAGCCTCAGGAACTTCTTTATCCCCATTCCACCCCCCCTTTCCCTTTCCTAGAGATCCTCACGTGTCAGTTTTGTGACAGTGTTTCCAATCCTCAATAAGAAGATAAGTTTGTATGCATAGATTCATCCACAGGAAATGTATAATATTGCCATTTTGTGTTTCGCCAATTTTACACAAAGAGTAATCCAAAGATGCATCAACTTTGCATCTTGTTTTTTTCCCCCCACTTCACTCTATGGTCTTAAGACTCATCCATATAGGTACTTGTGAGTGAATTCATTCCTCTTAATGTTACATGATCATCTATCCCACATGAACATTTTGCATTTTCATTTCCTTGTTAATGGATAGTTAGGACATTCTCTTGTGGTTCCTTCTATTGGCAACATCATTGAGCAAACCTCTCAAAGAGCACAAGGGAGATTTTCTCCAGTTAAAAGTCCTAGAAGTGGAGTTGCCAGATGAGCTTTTTCAATTTTCATAACACCAAATTGCTCTCCAGAGCAGCTATAATGTTTACAACTCCGCCAGATATGCATAAGGATGTTGGTTTCCCCTCCCTCACCCTCAGCAACATTTTGTCTTTCTTATGGGGGAAAACTGGTATCTTTTTGTTGTTTGTATTTCCAATTAATTATAAGGTTAGGCATCTTTCCCCACTATTTTTTTTAACCATTTGAATTTTCTCTTCTGGAAGAGACAGTTATTTTTTTATACATATAATTGGAGCATTGTTGATATACAATGTGTCATTAGTTTCAGGTGTACAACATTGTGATTGGACATCTCTGTATATTATGCTGTGCTCATGAGTATAGCTACCATCAGTTACTATGCAGTGTTGTTACAAGGTCATTGGCTATATTGCCTATGTTGTGCCTTTTATTTTTTTAAAAATATTTTATTTCTTGATTTGAGAGAGGGGAGAGAGAGAGTGAGAGAGTGCATGAGCCATGGGAGGGGCTGAGGGAGGGGGAGAGAGAGAAGCAGGCTCCTGCTGAGCAAGGAGCTCCTTGCTGGGTGGATCCCAGGACCCTGGGATCATGACCTGAGCCAAAGGTTAACAAACTTAGCCACCCAGGCGCCCCACTGTGCCTTTTCTTCTTGTGACTTATTCATTCCATTCTACTGGAAGCCTGTACCTCCTACTTCCCTTCACACATTTTGCCCCCATCCCCTTCTCTCCAGCAACCATCAGTTTGTTCTCTGTAATTATAGGTCTGATTCTACTTTTTGTTTATTCATTTGTTTTATTTTTTTAGATTCCGCATATGAGGGAAATTATATGCTATTTGTCTTTCTCAGTTAGGCTTATTTCACTTAGCATAATAGCCTTTAGGTCTATCCATGTTGCTGCAAATGGCAAGATCTCATCCTTTTTTTTAATGGCTGCATAATATTCATATTCATATAAACATACACATCATGACTTCTTTATCCATTTGTCTGTCAATGAACGTTTAGATTGCTTCCATATCTCGGCTATTGCAAATAATGCTGTAATAAACATAGGGATGCATCTATTTTTTTTAAAATTAGTGCTTTTGTTTTCTTTGGGTAAATACCCAATAATGGAATTATTTGATGGTATGGTATTTCTATTTTTAAGTTTTTGAGGAATCTCCATGCTGTGTTCCACAGCGGCTGCAGCAATTCCCACCAACTGTGCACCGGGGTTCCTTTTTCTCCACATCTTTGCCAACACTTGTTATTTCTTGTCTTTTTGATTTTAGGGATTCTGACAGGTGTAAGGTGATACCTGGTGGTTTTGATTTGCATTTCCCTGATTAGTATCCAAAATACATGATGAATGTATACAACTCAGCACCAAACAAAACAAAACAAATAACCCAATATCCCATTAAAAACGGGCAGAGGACCTGAACAGCATTTTTCTAAAGAAGATGTACAAAAAAAAAAAAAAAAAAAAAAAAAAAAGACGTACAGATGGCCAACAGACACATGAAAAGATGTTCAATATCACTCATCATAAGAGACTCGATTTTTGCATCCATGCTTATAATATACATGGACCCGATTTTTTTTTAAATTCTGCTGTTTTTGTTTTGGTTCAAGATTAGTCTAGCCTCATATGACTTTTTTTTTCATATGACTTTTGGATAGACTTCTCTGTCTTGTTCATATTCTGGTGCAGTTTACATAATATGGTTTGTTTTTTGCATTTATGTGTATCACTCTAGTAAAACTATCTCAGCCTGGGCATTTTAGGAGTTGGAACAGATCCATTGCATTTTCAGTTTACTGATGATTATTGGTCTACTTTTCTAGGGCCAAGTTTTGTAATTTGTATTTTTGTCAAGAATTGCCTCTTTTATCTAGATTTTCAAATGTATTGGCATAAAGTCGTTCATAGTATACTCTTAAGCTTTATAAAATTTTTATACTCAATCTGGTATGTTTCTTTAGCCATTTATAATATTATTTGGATCATTTTTTGGATAAATCTTGCAAAATGTTTGTCTGTTGGATTAGTCACCAGTTTCTGGTGTCCATAATCAATTACATTTTCCTTTTTGTTTTATTCATTTTGCCTTTTGCTTCATTATTCCCTTCTTTCTGTTTTCTCCAGGTTATTTAGTGTTTATTTATCTACCTCTTACATTGAACATTTATTTTTCTGGTTTTGTAATAAGTACACGTAAGGCTACAAATCCCCCTCTAATTATTTGTTTTAGTTGGATCCCACACATTTCATTATATTGGGTGTTTTTTGACATTCATTTCTAAATATTTTGTAATTTCCATATTGGTTTTCTTTTTAATATGTATGTATTTTTCGGTTTCCAAATGTATGTTCTTTTTCATTTAAAAACGTAAAATCATTCAACATACACAGAGGTATAAAAACGAATACAACGAACACCCAACTTGAGAAATAAAATTCAAACATGTGCTTGTCATGTTTAGTTTTCTTTTTCATAAGTAAAAGCAGTACATGATAAAACAGAGATCATCCTGCCTTCAGGACCCTCTCCTCAGAAGCATTTTCAGTAACTAATTTAAGGTTTACAAGTGGTTTGGGTTTCTTTCTGGCTGTGTTTTTGTTGATTCTTCATTTTGCTTCACTGTGGTTCACGAATGTGGTCTATAGATTCTTTGGAATTTATTGAGACTTCCTTTGTGGCCAGTTCACAGTCAATTTCTGTAAATGTTCCAAGTATGTTTGAAAAGAACAGATGTGCTGATGTTCTTTTTCTAAAATACAAACCTGATCTCATCATTTCCTCTCCAATAGCTTCAATGGTCTTCAGGTAAAAGCCTGATCCCCCTCAGCTATGGTTTGGCCCCATGCTTCCTCTCTAGCCAAGGCCTGGGCCACCTGCCTTATGTACAGTGAATTTATGTCCATGCAAATTCTATACTTTTCAGGGTCAACTTTCAGAAGAATATCTGAACTGGCAGAGTTGCCTTGTAGCAAACAGCCCAATGTCTGGTGCACTGAAGGCCCTAACAGATACTCACTGAGCCGGCCAGAGAGTGGGCTGTCTTCTGGGGGTGGAGGCAAGCTGAGGCAGGTCACCTATAATCTGCCTCACTGAGACCTCTCTGCTTGCTGTACCCCTCCGTGTTAAGTTCTCAGCACTCCCCATCTCTCCTATGTCTATCTGCCCATACTGTGGGCAGATAGACATAGGACCTTCTCACCAGCACTCTGCAGTTGCTTTGACCTCTAGGGTCAGCTGCCTTTGTTTGGCCAAGACCCACCCCGAGATGAGTCCAGACAGGGCTTCTGCTCTGGGGCCCCTGCTATGGAGATGGGAGATGGCGGGGGATCAGGAGTCACTATCTTCTCTACACATTTATCGTTTCAATCTTAGCTGGCACCTTGCTTTTCCATTCTCTTTGGCATCCATTCCAAACCTTTGATTCCCCTCAAATCCCTGAGCACCTCCCAGATCCTTTGCTTAGAAGAATGAGAATTTGCTACTTCATGGAGAAAACAGAAAACATCAAGGGTGAATCTTTATCCATCCATTTTTACATCCTTTCCTTCTGTTTCAGAAATGTCTCTATTCCTTTCTAGGGTAAGAGTAATCCTGTCTCCAGACCCCATTCTCTCCTGTCTCCCTGTTTTTATTCTATTGGTTATTCCCGCTACTCCAGTCTTTGTGTCTCCTCTTCCCAAGCCACCCTTCCTAGAAGTAGTCAGTGCCCCCTCCCCACTCTCTCAGCTTCCATGCATTCACTTCTCTTGGAGGCCAATCTAGCTTCCTCCTGTCTCTATGGGTTCTTTATGGCCTTCACATTCTACAGCGGTGGCACATCTGCCTTGATCTCTCCAGAGCACTGACAATTCAGACCACACCCTACCACTCAATAGTATCTCCCACCTATTTGCCTCTGATACCACTTGGTCTTGGATCCCTCTCTTTCTACCTCCTTTATTGGCCCTTTGATCCTGAAATGTTAGTGTTCCCCGTGTTTTTCATCCATGGGCCTCTGTTTTTATTTCTCTGCACCCTGGGAAGCACATGTGTCATCACAAAGGAGCACACTTTCCAAGTGTTTTTTTTTTTTTTTAAATATTTTATTTATTTATTCATGAAAGACACACAGAGAGAGGCAGAGACACAGGCAGAGGGAGAAGTAGGCTCCATGCAGGGACCCTGATGTGTGACTCGATCCCAGGACCCTGGGATCATGACCTGAGCGGAAGGCAGATGCTCAACCACTGAGCCACCCAGGTGTCTCTCTACCAAGGTTTAAACAAGGGCTACCGTAGGGGAATGTGGCCTATTGTGGCCAGGCTGCCCCATTTTTCAAGAGCTGTCAGATACCTTCGGGTTTTATGGGAAATACCTCAGCTTTAAATATTGATAGCGAATTCAAAATTCTACAAAACTATGCAGAACAAAACATAGATGGTCTCCTTAGAGCTCTTCTTCTCTCTGACTGCCCCCAAGGCATTTTAAAAGTTCTTTATCAGTAAAGATAACTCACACTTACCGAGGCCTCACTATGTGCCAGGTACTTTTAAGTGCTTTGCATATATTAACTAATTTAATCTCACAGCAATCCTATCAACGGGGTGCTATTATGATCCCTGCTCTATGGATGAGCAAACTGAGGTGGAGAGCTTCAGTATTTTGTCCTGGGTCTCAGATATATTGAGTTTAAGAAGCAGCATTCGAATCCAGATGGTCCAGCTCCCAAGCTTAAGCTCTTAACTACCACACCAGCACCCCTGGGTGGCTCAGTGGTTGAGCATCTGCCTTCCGCTCAGGTCATGATCCCAGGGTCCTGGGATCGAGTCACACATCAGGGTCCCTGCATGGAGCCTGCTTCTCCCTCTGCCTGTGTCTCTGCCTCTCTCTCTCTGTGTCTTTCATGAATAAATAAATAAAATCTTCATTAAAAAAAAGAAACTATCAGAGGCTACTGCTTTCCTCACTCAGCAGACAGGTAAACTGAGGTCCAGAGAAGTTGAGAAGTTGCTGCCCAAGTTCACAGGCGTGCAACGGGCAAGTGGGGATTTGAAGCTATCATCACAGAGCTAGATGCTTGCACTTTCTGCTTGTTTCCCTGCTCGGCTGCATCCGGCCCCAGCTCCCAGGTCAGGCACCGGGATGCAAGCGTTTGTAAAACGAGTGCTCTCCAATAGTCCATTCACAACTTCACTGGCTTCTCCCAACAATCCCTAGGTGAGACAAGTAGCTGACATCTAATCAGCAGTTCCAGCGTGCATTTCCTTGAAACCCCATGAACACCCTATTATTCCATGGCGACTCTGATCAGCCCCGTGTACCAGAAGAAGAAACTGAGGCTGGGCGCAGCAGCTCAGTGACTTGCTCAAGATCTGGCAGAGCCAGGATTCCAGCTCAAGTTGCAGGACGGCGGAGCCCTCACGGCCGACCCCGAGGCCACGGCGTCGTTTGCACGGATGGGGAAACTGAGGCCCAGGATGGGGCACTGGCTTGTGTCCGCGGAAACCGCGGCTGCTGTGGAGAAGGTCCCGTTGCAAGCGTGCCCCTTCCTCCTCCTAGGTCGTAGGTTGCAGTCAGTGGCGGAGCTGGAGGCAGAAGGTGACCCGCCCGCGGCCCCGCCCGGTGAGGTCCGGAGAGTGGCGGGAGATGCGCGGAAGTCGCCGCCTACCCCACCGGCTCCTCGGCGCCATGGCAACGGCGAGCAGGAAGTGCGTCACCCGGTGGGAGGGACGAGCGTGCGGCTGCCGCCAATAGGAGAGCCGCGCCCGCGTTGGCCCCGCCCCGGAGGGGGCGTGCCAAGCCCGCCTTTCGGCGCCGGCGGCGGGCAGTGGGGGCTGCGCCCGGGTACCGCGGAGGGTGAGCGGCGCGCGCGCCCGCGAGGCTGTCGGGGATGGAAGAGGGCCGCGCAGAGAGGCGACGGAGGACGGAAGGTGGGCGTCAGGCCCCGGGGGCGGCCGGCGCGGGTGCCGGAGCGCGGCTCGGGGGGCCCGGGGGGCTCCTCGTTGGCTGATGCAGACAGGCCCAGAGACGGGGCCTTCCTAGGCCGGCGGGCCGGGACCTGGTGCCCCCGACGCCCCCGACGCCCCCCGACGCCGGCGGGTCGTAGCGTTACGTGCTGACCTCGGTTTGACCCCGCTCTTGGGGGACGGAAGCAAAAGACGGATGCCCGAACCGAATACGGAAAATACGGCCTTCGAGGAGCACCTGTCGAGGAGCACCTGTCGGTTACCTGTGCCCGTGCTCTCTGTGGCGGTCCGGGGACCCGTAGAGAGCCCCGAGGCTACACGTGTGCAGATGCCCCGATGTTTCGGATTTTTCGAAAGGGATATGATATATTCCTATTCCCCATGGTCTTTGGGGTCTGGGCTGCATCTTGTCACCACATACATGAATCCGTGCACATTTGCCCCCAAAGGAGGTCAAGAATGGCCCAGAGATAGCCTCATCTTATAGATCAGATCAGGGCTTCAGGCTTCCAAGGTTGGAGGCCTTAGGTCTTTCTTAGATTGGAGAATTGTAGGTGAGGAGTCCCTGCAGGTGAGGGATCTCCATTTGCTTGTTCCCTGCAATGCCTCGCTTACCTGGGGTGTGTGTGTGTGTGTGTGTGTGTGTGTGTGTGTGTCGGTGGCGGTGCTAGGGTTTCTGAACTCTGCTTTTGCATCGCCACCCTCCTGCCCATCGCTGACTCCGTGCATCTCCTGGTGCCTCCAGTCTTGCCGCATCTGTAAAATGGGGGCATGGATGTGACCATCCTCAGGTTCCCAGGAGGATGGAATGAGAGCGCAGTGAAGCACTCCCCCCTCTGCCTCGCGTGTGGCTCAGGTGGTGGTGCTTGAGATCTGCTTATTGCACAGACATTTCTGTTTTTAAATTTTTTTTGGGGGGGGGGTAGGCAGTTCACCATGGTTGACCTCTGCCACCCAGTCCATCTTCAGACAATCGCCTTCTGTGTGTAAACAGGCCTATCTGTATCTGTGTCCCTCTTCTTTTTTTTTTCCCCGAGATTATTGACTTCTTTTTTTTTTTTTTTTTGAGATTATTGACTTCTGTACTGTTCCAGAGTTGGTCCTCCCCACTGCCAAGATTTTTAATTTATTTATTCAGGAGAGACACAGATAGAAAGAGAGGCAGAGGGCAGCCCCGATGGCTCAGCGGTTTAACACGGCCTTTGGCCCAGGGCGTGATCCTGGAGACCTCGGATCGAGTCCCACATCGAGCTCCTTGCATGGAGCCTGCTTCTCCCTCTGCTTGTGTCTCTGCCTCTCTCTCTCTCTCTATGTCTCTCATGCATAAATAAATAAAATCTTAAAAAAAGAAAGAGGCAGAGACACAGGCAGAGGGAGAAGCAGGCTTCCCAACGGGACCCTGATGCAGGACTCGATCCTGGGACCCCACGATCACACCCTGAACCAAAGGCAGACACACTCAACCAGTGAGCTACCCAGGAGTCCCTAGAGTTGGTCCTTTTTAGCATTTATTTTGGCTGTTACGTAACGTATTTACATCATTTCTTCTTTTTTTAATCAAGATATGTAACATACCTATAAAAATGTTTGCAAATGTAAGTTCGAAGAAATAAGGAACACACGTATACTCCCCATCAGGTTAAGAAATAGAACGTTATCTTATGCTGAAAGCTCCCGCTGAATCCTTTCTTCCCCTCACTAAACATGAGCACTGCCCTGAGTACTGTTACTCATTCCCTTGTTTTTCCTTTATGGTTTTTACTATGTATCTGTAAAATGACTGCTGTGTATGGTTTCATTAGGTTTTGAATTTGATGGAGAATCCTCACATATAATTAGTGTGACTTTACTTTTGCACATAACATTCCCATATGTGAGATGCATCCACGGTGATTTGAGTAGCTCTACGTCACCTTCATTGCTTCGTCGCTATTTGGAATTCCATGGTTTGAATATAAATGCTTTGCGTAGGCATTTTTCAACTGGTTGCCATTGCTACTGTTGCCAGATTTTTGCTACCACATGGTGCTTTTATACACATATTTCCTTGGGCAGATGTGGATAGTTTCTGTAAGTGAAAAATCGAATACCGCATTTCTGGGCATACCCAAATTCGCCAGTAAAATCAAATTGTCTGACACGGTTTATAAGAGTTCACACTCCACCAGCAGTGGATGAGTTTTAGCCGAGGCCATTCTTCAGAATCTTTGCCTTATCTGGTGATGAGTAAGAGATTTGTCACTGTAGTTTGGATACTCGTTAGCCTGATGACCTCAGGACTGTGTATCTTTTAATATATTTATTAATCATTTGTATATCTTCTTTGGAAATTTCAGTTGCTTATTTTTCTTTTGCAGTTGTCTTCCTCTAACTGATTTGTAGGAATTCATTACATATTCTGAGTATGAATCTTTCATGGGTTCAGCATGTTTCAGATGCTTCCCAGTTTGTAGCTTGTCTTCTCTCTCTCTCCTTCCCCCCGCTCAAGTATTTTCAGTGAACAGAGGTTCTTAATTTTAACAAAGTTGAATTTACCTGTATATTCCTTTATGATTTGTACTTTTTGCATTATTATTATTATTATTATATCTTTTAAAGAAACACCTGCCTTTGGCTTATAAAAGCTATCTGCCTGTATTGTTGTCCAAAAGTTTTGTAGCATTTCCTTTCATATAACCTTAATCTTCAAAAATATTTTATGCATAATGAGGTGAAGGTTCAATTCTCCAGTTTTTTCACATAAGGGTAATCTATTGTTCTGGCACCTTTTTTTTTTTTTTTTTTCTGGCACCTTTTCTAAAAAGCTGTTTTGATCTGGAGTTCCATTTCTCCAGCGTGTCAAGTATCCATATCCACATGTGTTTCTTATCTGGGTTCTCTGTTCTGTCCCACTGGTCTTACTTGGTCCATGTTTATACCATTATCGTCTATTATTCATTACTCTAGCTTTAAAATAAGTCATTACCTGGTAGGACAAGTCTTTCTGCCTTTATCTTCTCCCAGAATGGCTTTGCTGTTTGGCCTTTGTGTGTTCCATGTAAATTTTGGGATCATTTTGTCAAATATCGCACACACACACAGAGCCTGTTGGATTTTTTTTTTTTTTTAAGATTTTATTTATTTATTCACAAGAGACAGAGAGAAAGAGAGGCAGAGAGAGAAGCAGGCTCCATGCAGGGACCCCGATGTGGGACTTGATCTCGGGACTCCAGGATCATGCCCTGGGCCAAAGGAAGGCTCCAAACCGCTGAGCCACCCAGGGATCCCTGAGCCTGTTGGATTTTGATTGGAATTGCATGAGTTCAGTTGCATTGGATCAGTTTGGATTTGAAAGTGATTGCTTTCAATATTCCATTTTTTAAAAAAGATTTTATTTATTCATGAGAAACACACGCAGAGAGAGAGAGAGAGGCAGAGACACAGGCAGAGGGAGAAGCAGGCTCCATGCAGGGAGCCCGACATGGGACTCGATCCCGGGTCTCCAGGATCACACCCTGGGTGGAAAGGCGGTGCTAAACCGCTGAGCCACCGGGGCTGCCCCTCAATATTCCATTTTTAAGTATTATGTTTGCTGTAGGTTTTCATAGATATCATTTAGTAGATAAAGGAAATTTCCTTCAATTCTAAGTTTGTTAAGAGTTTTTAGTATATGCGACTGTCAAATTTAACAATCATAGTTTCTGAATCTATTAAGATGACTGTAGACTTTCTCCCATATTTTGTTAATGTGGTGACTCACACTGATTGATTTTTTCCCCCCAGCTTTATTGAGATATTATTGACAGGTGACATTCTATTGATTTTCAGTTGTTAAACTATTGAGGGGATAAACCCAACTTGGTTATCATATACTAGCGTTTCTATTTTGCTAGATGCAATCAATGTTTTGCTTCGGACCATTGAAGTTGCATACCTGAAAGATACAGGCCTTTTCATTTCCTTTCTTTTAAAGCTTCTGTTAGGTTTTAATGCCCAACTTATGTCAGCCTTATCAAATTATTTGAAGAGGGTTTGCTCTTTTGCAGCCCTGGGATAGTTCTGTGAAATTTGAAATCACTTGCTTCCAGAAGGCTTGGTAGGGCTTCTTGATAAATCCATCTGGATCTGAAGTTATCTTTGTGGGAAGTTGGACTTCCTACAGAAGGTTTTCAGTGGTTATAAAACTTGTTGATTTCCACATAATTCTGTAGTTGGTTTTGAATGGATTTCCTATAACTTTGCGTATATTTACAACTTCAGATTATTGTTTTTATGCCTTTTTTAATGTTTGTGTCCTCAATTAGTTCTCCTTTTTCATTCCAAACCGTGTTTATTTGTCAGTCTTCTCTCTCAGAAAATCTTGTCAGAGTTTGGTGGCTTTTATTATGTTCTTTTTCAAAGAATACTTTTGGTTTGGGATGCCTGGGTGGCTCAGTGGTTGGGCATCTGCCTTCGGCTCAGGGTGTGATCGCAGGGTACTAGGATCGAGTCCTGCATCGGGCTCCCTGCATGGAGCCTGCTTCAGCCTCTGCCCGTGTCTCTGCCTCTCTGTCTCCATGTCTCTCATGGATGGATAAATAGAACTTTAAAAAAAAAATACTTTGGGTTTTGTTGATCTCAGGTGTACATTAATTTTATTATTTTCTGCTCTTATTGTTCACTTTCTTTAACTTTTTTTGGATTTAATTTTGCTGCCTCTAGTGATAGAAATAAGTTTGGCAGGACATGGTGACCAGATGGGTCTGAGGGTGAGAGGAAGGAGGATCAGAGTTGGACGCTCACGCCTGTGGCGTTTGTGTAACTGCGTAGACTGCCTTCCCCGTCCCCCCTGTAACAGGAAGATTCGAGACTAGTACTCAGGCAAAGAAAAGGGTTGAGGATGGGGGAAGGCGAAGATGAGTCCAACTTAGGGCCTGTTAAGTCTGAGTTACCGCTGAGCTGTTCTCAAGGGATAGCTAGCAGGCAGTCTGAGAATCTGGCCCTGGTCTGGTGCGTCTTCCTACCCCTGGGGTCCAGTTGATGTGCTGTTTTAGAAGAACAGTAAGCAGCAGCTAGCCTTCTTGTGTCTCTCCTATGTGCCAGGTCCTTGGCAAAGCTTTGGTAGCCACATCTCATTTAAATGGCATCTTCTGCCTTAAACATACATTTCGTTGTCCCCATTTTATGGCTGAAAAGACTGAGGCCTAGGGTGATGAAGCTTGTCGGCTAGAAATGTTTTTACTCTGTATTTGCCTAAGGGAACAGCGACTTTCTTGCCAGATCATGGCATCACCTGAAGTGAATGTTAAAACCTCAGAATTCCTGGCCCCTCTGCCATCACCAGAACCTCCAGGAACGGTGGGCGGTGGGTGGCGGGTGGTGGAGGGAGTGCAGGAAGCTGTATTTTTCCTGCATGGCTTTGATGATCCTTGAGATCAAGCAGGTCTGTCAAACGCTGGTCTCAATACCACCTGCCGATTTCTAAACCCACGCTCTTTGCCTCCGTGTGGTACCACCTCTCCGTGGCGAGAACAGGCTTTTTGATCAGGACTTGTGTAATGCTTTTATCAGCTCTGATCTTTGTGGTTTGTGGAAAGATAATGCTTTAGTAGAGAGCAAGAGATTGAAAAAGCACCCCACAGTGACAGTTGTTTCATTAGTGGTTTGGGAAATGAGAAGGAAACTAGCACTGAATACGCCTTTACTTGAGGCATCCTCTGGGCAGTGAGCGCTGTTCTAAGTTTAGCGTGAGAAAATGGGGCCTCAGCTGCTTTTCTCCAAGGCCATAGATCTGCTTGGTGGCTGAACCAAGGTTCAGACCCAGAACTATCTAGGAGTAAATATAGCTAGCACTCACCTCGTGTTTAGCTTGTTACCAGGCTTTTATTATGTGTTAACTCACTGGGGCACCTGGGTGGCTCAGTGGTTGAGCATCTGCCTTTGGCTCAGGGTGTGATCCTGGAGACCTGGGATCGAGTCCCATATCGGGCTCCCTGCAGGGAGCCTGCTTCTCCCTCTGCCTGTGTCTCTGCCTCTCTCTCCTTCTGTGTCTCTCATGAATAAATAAATAAAATCTGTTATGTGTTAACTCACCGAATAGAGTAATTCTGTGGAGCACGGTTCTGTCGTTAGTCTCATAGATCAGAAACTGAAGCACAGGGAGGACAGGTTCTCCAATTTCACTCATTTAGATGGTAGGGTAGGCTGGGTCCAGGCATGCTGGCTGGCTCTGGGACCCACGTTACTCTTTAGTACCTGCTGGTACTAGTTGGCTTGCCCCTGACTGGTGTCCTTTTCATTTTTGGGCTATTCGGCAGGATGCTCTTGAGTCTAAAAACTATAACAAATGGCTAGCTGTGAATGTAAGTTAGTACAAAATATAGAACCTGGCTTTCGGAGTGCTCAGAGGTGAATGGGTTTTGTTTGCTTCTTTTCTTAGCGCCTTCGCACACGCAGGGTGGTACTAGAAGAACGGGTGTCATGACTGACGTTCACCGCCGATTCCTCCAATTGCTGATGACTCATGGAGTGCTGGAGGAGTGGGACGTTCGGCGCCTGCAGAAGCACTGCTATCGAGTCCATGACCGTGAGTATCATTTCCCTGTTCCCAGGATGCCCTGGAGCTGTGCGATCAGGGACTAAGACACTGGGATAAAACAATCTGGGTGGTCAGGTCTCTCCCATACTCTCACACCAGCCTGTGCTTCTCATCTCGGCTTTGACTTTACTTTTTATTTATTTACTTTTTTTTTTTTAGTAAATCTAATAGTTAGCCCAGTGGGTAGGAATTTGGACTTTGAAGCTGTTTAATTGTGGTTCACACCAAGGCTCCAGCATCTTCTCTAGCCTGAACTTCTTCATCTCTCACATGAGGATAATTAATCATCCTTGACACCATAGAGGGGTTCAGAGGATTAAGAGACAAGATACATACAAAGTGCCTGACCCTGGGGAAGGTGCTCATTTAGCTGTCAGTGGTTAGAGGGCAGCTTAGCACAGGGGGTCAGAGCGTGGCCTTGGACTCAGCCAAACCCAGAGATAATGCCACCTTATCCTGGGCCAGCTGGGAATTTGGAGCATCTTCTCAGTGGGTTGCTGAGATGGGATGTAAGATAATACACACAGAGCACTCAGAGACCAGACCTGGCTGAGTTTTCATTAACTGGAAGTCACAGTAGAAACAATAGGATCATTGCTGGCAGGTCAGTAAAATCAATATTGGTAGCTCGGGTTGAGTGGAGTGTCAGTATGGGAAGATCCTGTTGAATGAAAAAGAAAGTGGACAAATTATACTTATTGTACGATGTCACTGTGTTACGCTTTTTGTAAAACATAACAAATTTTTAAAAGATTTCATTTATTTGAGAGAGAAAAAGAGAGAGTGCGTATGAGCAGGGGCGGGGTAAAGGGAGAGGGAGAAGGAGACTCCCTGCTGAGCAGGGAGCCCAATGCCATGCGGGGCTGGATCCCAGGACCCTGAGATCATGACCCAAGCTGAAGGCAGTAGTTTAACCTACTGAGCCACCCATGTGCCGCAACTTATAAATACTTAACATCTGCATGTAAAAAAAGTAAGAGTGGACCAGAAGGATATGTAACACACTTGTGAGGTGCTTGCCTTTGGGGAGAAATCAAAGGACACTCATCTTTATTCTATTTTGCTCTTTTATTAAAGAAAAGAAGACTTGAAGTAAACATGACATTCATAGTATAGTCTGATGATCATCACTTCTGATTAATGGGAATACAGGTGTTTATATTCTGTGCTTTTGTCTTTCTGAATGTATTTTCTGTTTCCAAAACAAGAGTGGAAAGCACAGAGAGGTGAGCCAGCCAGGAGGTGTGAGGAAAGGTGTGCATGGGGCACTGGGTTTAGGGTTGAAGGCCCATGAGAAGAGGGGCCACATATGGAGAAGTGCCGAATGTGGCATGGGGGAGGCAGAAGCCAGATCTGAGAGAGGTGAAGGGTGGATGGGAGCAGGAAGGGCGAGCTGGTGGGTACAGAGACACATACTCTCCCATGACGTGCAGAAGGAAGACGAGAGCTTACGGGTTAGGGCAGAGGCAGTTTTGGAGAGACTGGCCCCTTGAGGTATGCCACATGAAATTCTGGGAGCTGGCTGGTACACGCTAACAAATGAAATGCCTGCAGGGATCTGACAGTAAGGAAACCTATTGAACTCGGTTTAATCCCATTTATCTAAACCTCGTTGACCTCCACTTGACATACTTTGGGAAACCCCAGATAGGAACATATGATGTGTGGGAACAGATGCGTCTTTGTGGTATGTGAGTCTATAAATCAGGAAGAACCCATAGTATGTGCACCAGAGTAATGGGGTTTCTTATGTACTTAATTCTGAGTACAGTGTGGATGTCTGAAAGGACTTGAGACGGGAAAGGGACATAATTAGTGTTGTGCTGGAAAACTATTCTTCTGGTAAAAACACGTCTGTCCTACTTGCCTGTGTTGGGGTGGATAGAGGTCTTTGGTGAGGGCCTCTATTAGGGGAAGGGAATGTCACACCTGCCAAGCCAGCCTCTCTCACTCCTTAAAAAAGCACAACAGGATTTCCACCCTCCCCCTCAGAATGCTCTGGTGAAGGGCATAAGAATGTTTTTCTTAGTCTTTTATCCCTTCCTCCTCCCCTTCAGTTTCTCTTGTAAGTCCTAAATGTGGGCTTTAATGCTAATGGGGAAGTTTCATAGCTCACTGCAGGGAGCCACATGGTGCCTTAGTACTAAGAATGAAAGTGTTTTTGCCTTTGTTTGACCTTTAAAGTTGTTATGACCTAATTTAGGAAAGTCCTGTAGAATATATCTAGGAATTAATTTATTATTCACACTTTAGGTGCCGTATCTGTGCATAAAGATATCAAGATATGCTTATGGCTGGGCTAAATGGGATAGAGCTGTAGTTTGCTTTTCCCTACACCCTTCATAAAAAAAAAAAAAAAGCTTTCTCTCAAGCATTAATGTTATTTCAGAGATTTTAAAATGAGAGATGATGGAAAGAAATGATCTCAAATTAAATAAATATAAACATCATTAATCTGTCTTTTGAAAAGATGCCCTGGAAAGTCCCCTTTTACCAGCTGGAAAAATATTCAGCTTCTAAGATAATTATGAAACAGAGGAGTAATTGAATCTGTGAGTTATTCTGATTGTAGTTTCCCATGGTCTTTTGTCCAACTTATCAAACATGCTTCCTATTCTGGGCTCTGGTTCCAGGTCTTACCATCATTAAACTAGAAGCAAATTCCCCAGTTATCTGTGTTAGGGAGAGTTTATATTTTGTTGTGGTGGGCTGGTGTAAAGCCTTGGGTCTGGGCTTTCTAAGTGGCATGGAGGGCCTATGTGCCCTCTGAGGGCACCTGGGGTTGTGAGCTGGATCTTGTGTACATGTGTGTGATCATCTAGCACCTCTTGCTGTGGCATCATGGAGGCCAGGTCCCTGTGCTAGGGACTGGTGACACAGAGACAAAGCTCTTGCTTCACCTTGAGTTTCATGAATCATGCAGATGCAGAATCATATGATTCTAGTATAAGCCTCCTTTAATGGAACTAGGCACAGGAAGCCTAGGGAGTGGTGGTTAAGAAGACCTGTGTTTGAGGATTTCTACTTTTGACCAAGATAGAGCAACAGGGAGCAGTTTACCTTCCTGTATGAAACAATTAAAAATAAATGAAACAAGGGACATTAGTCAGTGAAGGACAGTGAATCCTTGAGAGATAGGGAGTGAAAGTTTTTTTTTCCTTTCCTGACACCAAATATGTGTTGTCTTTTCCAGTACTTCCTCCCCAGTTCTCTGGATGCTCACTGGATGTCCAGTGGTTCAGCTCAGTTCTGACACTGTTTACCTGGAGTGAGGGTCAGATCTCATGGTTAAAGGGGTTCAGCCCTACCAGGCTGCCCCACTTCAGATGCCAGTCTCAAGTCTAGGCCTCAGTACTTCTGACCAACCAGCTATAAGGTCAAGTCCTATGGTCCACCCCTCAAGTTCAGTAATTTGGTAGAATGGCTCACAGAACCCAGGAAAACACTTATGTTTGCTGGCCTAATATAAAGGATAGAGCTCAGGAACAGCCAAATGAGAAGAATGCATAGGGCAGGGCATAGGGGGCAGGGGTGGCATGCAACTCCCACACCCTTTCTAGATGCTCCACTTTCCCAGTACTTTGATGTGTTCATCTCAGTGGATCTCCAAAAGCCATCATTTGGAGGTTTTTATGGAGCTATCATTACTTGTGTGATTTGACTGAATCATGGGCCATTGGTGATTAACACCGTATGTAGTCCCTCTGCTCTTCCCAGAGTTGGGGATGGGGCTGACAGTTCCAAGCTTCTAATCAAAGCTCATTTTTTCTGGCAACCGACTCCCATCCTGAAGTTCTTTAGGGACCTGCCAAGAGTTGCCTCATTAGAACAAAACACTTCTGTCACCCTTGTCACTCAGGAAATTCCAAGGGTTTTAGGAGTTCTGTGCCAGGAACCAGGAATGACAACCAAGTATTCCCTCTTTTTTTCCCCCAAGTATATTTTTTATACCATAGGCAAAAACAAAATGAGCACTACAATTGCCTCAGCTCAGTGCCCTGAGAGTTTTCAGGCCATGGCGTAGGGGAAACCCAGGTTGTACTAAACAGACTGAGCTGAGGGGATGGAGGATGAGAGCTCAAGGAGACCAAAGTGTTTGCAGGTCAGAGTGGGGTGGGGGTAGGGTGGGGGCAGGAAGAGGTGCCCAGAGAGAGCTACCTCCCCCCACTCCCTGGCAGGGATCCATTTAAGAGCAGATACACAGGTTGCTGCCTGAGGCCAGGCAAAGATACATTTGAAAGGATTAAGAGAGAAGCAGTGCCTGATGTTCACGGGACAGGGGGCTGAGAATAGTACGGTTCCAGAAACAGCAGCTTTGCTAGGGAGTTCTACCAAGTATTTAAGGAAAGAATGGTACCCGTTCCACCCACATTCCTCCAGAAGATTGAAGAGAAGGGAGCATTTCCCAACTCATTCTTTGAGGCCTGCATTATCCTGATACCAGAACCAGACAAAGATATTGCAAGGAGAGAAATCTAAAGACCAAGATCCTTTGTGAATAAAGATGCTAAAATTATAAACACAATTTTAGCAAATCTACTCCAGCAATATATAGAAAGGATGGTATAATATGACTAAAGTGGGGTTTGCCCAAGAATGCAGGGTTGGTTTATTATTTGAAAAATCAATACATGTGATTTACACCTTAAAACAAAAAGAAAAACCATATGGTCATCTCAGTAGTGCAGAAAAAGCATTTGATAAAATCTGATATATCTCCTGGCATGACGCAGCAGAAGTTTCATACAGGAAACTAGAGATCCTAAGGATCGGGGGAGAAGCAGATTTATAGGAACTTGGGGCTTAGAGCAGTAGAGAGTACTCAACAACTGTTTGTACAGAATTAAAAAATCTAACATCTATTCTTGATAAAAGCCCTCAGCAAAGTAACAAAAGAAGGGAGATTCTTAACCTGATAGAGAGGGTCTATGGAAAGCCTATAGCTGACATCATACTTCATTGTGAAGACTGAACACTTTACCCTAATATCAAGTGCAAGATAAGAATGTCCATTCTAATCATTTGTGTTCTAGCCAGTGCACTTAGGCAAGAAAAAAATAAAAGGCTTTCAGTTTGGAAAGGAAAAAGTAAAACTGTCTGTTGAAAGACAGGATCATCTATGTAGAAAATCTGATGGATCTTCAAAAAAGCTACTAGAACTAATAAGTGGGTTCAATAAAGTAGCAGGATACAAGGTCAATATCCAGAAATCCAAGTATTTTTGATGCTTACAATGAGTCATCTCATTGAAATTGAAAATTTGAAAAGCACTATTCATAATAGCATAAAAAATATGAAATACTTAGAAATAAATGTGATGGGGCACCTAGGTGGCTCAGTGGTTGAGCCTCTGCCTTTGGCTCAGGTCAAGATCCCAGGGTCTTGGGATTGAGTCCTGCATCAGGCTCCCCACAGGGAGCCTGCTTCTCCTTATGCCTATGTTTCTGTCTCTCATGAACAAATAAATAAAATATTTTTTTTTAAAGAAATGTGATAAAACATTCTAAGCCCTGTACACTGAAATGTACAAAAGATGTTGAGAGAGGTCGAAGAAGACCTAAATAAATGATAACCATGCTCATAGGCTGGAAAACTCAATATTATTAAGATATCTATTCTCAAATTGATCTAAAGATTTAACTGAATCCCAATTAAGTCCCAGTAGGGCTTTTTATAGAAATTGACAAACTGATTCTGAAATTCATGTGGAAAGGTGAAGGACCTAGAAAACCAAAACTACTTTGGAAAAAGACAATCAAACTTGGAGGATTAACACTGAGTAATTAAAGTTAAGAGTAACCTTATCTTAAGACATATTATATAGCTACCCTATCAAGACAGTGTGGTATTGGCATAAAGATAAACTCAGAGATCAGTGGAATAGAACGGAGTCTAGAAATAAACCCAAAATAGTTGGACAGCTAATGTAAAGGCAATTCAATGGAGATAATCTTTTCAAAAAATGTTGCTGGAATAATTGGATACTGCATATTTTATTTTTATTGTGTTGTATTTTTAAAATTTTATTTAATTTTTATTTTTTAATTTTGTTTTTTAAAGATTTTATTTTTGAGCAATCTCTACACCCAACAAAGGGCTTGTACTTACAACCCCAAGATTAAGAGTCATGTGCTCCACTGACCAGGCCCAGCCAGGTACCCTAGATATACCATATTTTAAAAAATGAACCTTGATCCATGCTTTGTACAATTAAAAAAAAATTAACTCAATGAATCATAGATCTCAACATAAAACCTGGAAATATAACAATTTTAGAAGAAAATGTAGGAGAAAATCTTTGTGACTTTAGGTTAGACAAAGATTTCTTGGATATAACACAAAGATGTGATCTGTAAGAGTACAAGTTGATAAATTGGACTTCAGAATGAAAAACTTCTCTTTAAAATATACTGTTTAGGGGCACCTGGGTGGCTCAGTCGGTTAAATGTCTACCTTTGGCTCAGGTCATGAACCCAGGGTCCTGGGACGAGCTCCTTGCTCAGTGGGGAGTCCACTTCTCCCTCTCTCTGCCTCTTCCCCTGGCTTGTGCTCCCTCTCTCTTTCTCAAATAAGTAAAATCTTAAAAAAAAAAAACAAAAAACTGTTTAGGGGATAAAAAGACAAGCAAAATGCTGGGAGAAAATATTTGCAAATCATATAACCAATAAAGTATTAGTATCCAAAATATGTAGAGAACTCCCCAATTCAACAGTTAGAAAATATACAACTGAAAAAAATGGGCAAAAGACTTGAACAGATAGACACTTCATCAAAGAAGTTAGATTGATTGCAAAGTACGTGAAAAGTGCCCAGCTTCATTAAGGAAATGGCAAACTAAAACCACAGTGAGGTACACTACATGCCCACCAGAATGGCTAAAATTGAAAAGATTGCATACCAAGTATTGACGAGAAAGTAGTGGAACTGGAACTCTATCTGTTTGAATCTAAAATGGTATAGTCATTTTGAAAAAACATGAACACTTTCATGACACAGCTATTTCTGTTTCAAATAGTTGTTTTTAGACTCAAGAGAAATGAAGATCTATGTCCACACAAAGGCTAGTACATAAATGATCAGAGTAGGTTTGCCTATATGGCCACAAACTGGAAACACCTAGCTGTCCATCAACAGGCAAACCGATAAACACGCCGTGATATGATCCTTCTGATGGAATACTACTTAGCAGTAAAAAAGAATGAGCTGGTGCTACAGGCTCTTACACGAATGAATCTCAAAGTGATTATATGCTGAATGGAAGAAGCGAGGCAAAGGAGTTTATGTCCTCTAAGAATCTGCTAACATACACTCCTAGACAGCATGCACTTGGGTGGAGTGACGAAAAGGATGGCATAGGGGAGGGTTGAGCAGACGCTAAACCACTGAGCTACCTAGGTGCCCCTCAGTGCTGCTCTTAAAAACAAAAAAAATCTGAATTTAAAGCTACTTTGCTGCTTGGTAGCTCCATTGCCTTGGTCAAATTGCTAAACCTCAGAGCTTCCATTTTCCTAGCTATGAGGTGGGGCTGGAGATATCTGGCACCCTGGGTTATTTGTGAATATTACATATGTAATGTGTAACATGTGCTTAAGGCCTCTAAGTGCCCAAGATGGCAAAACGTAGGGGATAATCAGGTTCACGCAATAGAGCTCATATTCTGGGTGTGGTGAGGGGCCTTGCATCATCTGTGTGGGTTTCTAAGAAAATAGATATAGCATCCAGGAAATAGATCCTTTCTGTCCTGTATCCAGGGTTTACCTGGAGGAATGCCTTCCTTGAAGTCCAACTCACAAAAGAGTTGGGAAGTAGTTATGTAGTAATCAGGTAGTTATGGACAGTTTCTTTGGTTCAGTTTCCTAGAAAACAGAATGAATTGGAAACTTGAATTCTGAAGCCTTCACAAGTGGCCCAAGGCCCTTGAAGAGGAGGTGTGTAAGCCTGATGATTTTGTCATGGGATGGTGTTGGCCAAGAGCCTGACTCTTGGTTGGCACATCTGTTTCATTTCTTATGTGGCGTTACTGAACAGAGGCAGAGGGTCACCATATGGCAACAATTCGAGTTCCTGGCCTCATTAAAATGTTTTGGGTCTGATCTTCTGTCTTTTGGTTGAAACTCATAGGAAAGCTATAAGAATAGTACAAGGAACTATTTCTCCCCAGATCATTTGAGAGCTACCTATTGGAAGTTCTGTCACCCCTAAATTCTTTAGGGAACATGCCCTTCTAGCAAAGACATTCTCCTAAATCATCATGAGATAACCATTCAGATCAGGACATTAATGTTTATGTCTCCTTGTCCACTCATCCACAGAGCCCACTGGAGTTCCATTTGTCCCAGTATTGTCTCCTGTAGCAAAGGATCCATCGCTGGGGCATGTGTTGCATTAGTGGTTATGTATATTTCTTTAGGTGCCTTCGACTGGGAAGTACTCCTCAGCCTTTTCCTTGACTTTTGTGACCTTGACATTTTTGAAGATTATGGGTTGATTATTTAGTAGAACAGAGCTGATAGAAGTTTAATGTGAGCCACATATGTAATTAAAATTTTCTGGTGGCCATGTTAAAAGAGGTAGAAAGAAACAGGTATAATTTATATCCCAAGTAACATCATTTCTCCATGTAATGAATATCAAAAATTATTTTTATTAAAGATTTTATTTATTTATTCATGAGAGACACAGAGAAAGGGAGATAGAGACACAGGCAGAGACAGAAGCAGGCTCCATGCAGGGAGCCCGACATGGGACTTGATCCTGGGACTCCAGGATCATCATGCCCTGGGCTGAAGGCAAGTGCTAAACCGCTGAGCCACCTGGGCTGCCCAATATCAAAAAATATTCTTATCATTATTAATCGATATCAAAAATTATTAATGAGATACTTTCCGTCTTCTAATAGCACATCTTTGAAATGCAGGCTGTATTTTACACTTGGGATGTATCTAAATTTGGACCCGCCACATTGCATGTGCCAGGTTGCCATGGGCCTGGTGGCTGCTGTTTTGGACAGCATGGCTGTAGGCTGTCCTTCAGTTCAGGTTTGTTTGCTGTTCCTTCTGAAAAGCATATGGTTATGCTTTTCATTTTTGCAGAAGTAATACAAGAAGTGGTGTTCTCTGCATCCTAGCTGGTGGTATACGATTTTGGTTTAACATGGTGTCTGCCAGGTGTCTGTGCTGTAAAGTTGCTCTTTCCTGTGTGATTAAGAAGTATTTTGCAGGGAGGTTCTCTGAGACAAAGTCATCCCATTTATACGCACTAGACTTAGCATCCAGTGGGGTTTCTTCCCTAAGATCATGTATTTTTTTCATGGTTGCCGGCTTGCTGTGTGGTCCTTTTCTATATTCCCAGCACTCACATTTCGTAATTAATGATGTTTATTATTATGTGTTAATTTTAGTGGGTTTTAAAATTATCTATGGCCCTAAGGACAAATTAGGTAAAATATCTCAAATTTTAGCTAAAAACAAATGAAGAGTTGGCTTGATTTCCGTAAGCAGAGTAAATAATACGGTGTTCAAGCAAAAAACCAGTTAACCGAAATGCACGTTCCAAAAATAGATTCGTGAGCACAGTGTGAGAGGAACGTTGGGGTTTGACAGGTATTTTCCATTTCTGTCAAACCTTTTACCTAGCTTCACCATGGCTCTGTTTTTCTCATGCTGAGTTACAGGGGAGGTCTGCCCCCGTCAGGACCCCTGCACCTCATTAGGCGCGTTGGTAGTGAGTCACAGTGATATAGTTGACGTTTTTGTGTTCCCTCCAGCATGTGGTCATATTTGTAAGTGTCTGCTCTTTTAAGGGAGGACTCTGTGGTCATTAGAAGCCAGCTCCCAATAAACTTGCCCCCTGTTTTTAATGATTTCATTGTGCCTGTTTCCCCTTTGGCTGTGAGAAACAGTTAATAAGCTTGCCACCATGCCAGGCTGCCTGCCCTCCCAGTTAATCAAGGGGGATTAGTGATATGATCATAACTGAAAATTGGCAGAAAATTAGCTTGAAAAGTAATGTCTACAATGTAACTTGATGAATTCTACAACAGGTGTCTGTTGCCTGCTTTGACAGGACTGTCTGGGTTCAGCAAGCTCCTTAACCACGAAGAAGTGAACGTTGCTTTCACGTCCCTGGCTCCTGAAGGCCTCTGGGTCCATATCCCCGCCCGCTCTTGACCGTGTGCAGTGCAGCCCTCAGGGTGGGACGACCCCACAGTGGCCCACACAGATGTCCTAAGCCAGGACTTCTGTGTGCTCCACGCCCTTCTAAGTGTGCACATCATTGGTTTTGGATTGCATTTTGTCCTGGATCTCAAACACAAGGGAGGTTACGTGTGGCCACTGGAGGGCCAGGGATAAATTCTTCAACAGGATTGTCACAGAGGCCTCTGGCAAGAGCAGGGAAACTTTTTTTTTTTTTTTCTTTTTCTTTTTTTCTTTTTTCCAGATAGAGGTTCCAGTCAGAGACTTGGGGGAAGTTCTTTTAGTTTCTGAGTCTCAGCTTTCTGTTCTAGAAAGGAAATCTTACCTACTTCATGGAAAAGTCGTGAGGGTTAACCAGGGAAACTTGTATTAGGTGCCTGGTGCAGGGTGCTTCTTGGTGCGTGTTCAGTACATGCTACCTGCTGCCCCTTCCTTCCTCTGTCAGATGACTCTTGCCCTGTCATCTGACCCCGCATCCTGGGGATAGGGCGTGAGGGTAGTGACTATCAGAGGATTCATAGTGCTGATAAAGAGCATGATATAGACCATAGGGCTGAATTTCTGGCGTGGTCTCTATTTCCTAATGGAAGGAAGTCACAAGTTCCTTGTGGCGTTCCTTGTGGGCAGGCAGGAGGCCCACGTGGTGCGGTGTAGAGGAGGGGGCGCGCACATTGGGATCATGAAGGAGTGTAGCTGAGTGTGGCTAAGGGTGATGGAGCCCCCATTGGGGGTGTGGAGAAGCGGTGCCAGGACCTGGCCCTGTTCTGGCTGTGTATGGGGGCCTGGGGTAGAGGGCTGCAGTAGGTCTCCCAGGAGACTGTGGGAAGCTGGTCCACATTCCAGGGATGAGGTGAGGGCTGTGGAGAAGTGGACAAAGTGTCTAGAGTCTCCCCTCACAGCACCATAGGCCTGTGCACACCATTCAGCCAACTTGCTAATGCCTGCCAGGAACGGGGCACTGAGCTAAGTCTTGCATGTGGACCTCAACAGAGACCACCCAGATGGGAGTAGGCAGGGGCTGTTTATTCAGAGCTCGCTGTGGCGAGGGAGGCGGCCCCCTCACTTGTGTTTTGGCAGAGACTCAATGGCAGGCCGAGGAGCGAGAGAGAATGGAAGGCATCAGGTGTGCCCTGACTGCAGGCCGGTTAACTAGAAGCAGGACATCCCTTGGTCAGTTGAGGGGAGCGTATTTGGCTTCCTCTGGTTGGTCCTAAGTTGGAAGCAGGAACAGAAAAACGAGGGAAGCTGTCAGTTACAGATCAAGTCCTGGTCATCTTGAGCCAGTTATTTCGGAGGTTTTTGGCTGCCTTCCTGGCCTGGATGCTAGAGGTAGGGGGCTGACTTCCTACAAGTCTGGCTTCTAGGGGTAGGCTGGCTCCCTGGGCTGGTTAGCGTGGAGAAGGGGCTGCTTCTCTGTGCTGGCAGCTGCAGATTGTGGGTCATAGTCCTGTTCTTACATGTGGTCTGTTCCTGGTGTGTAGACCTCTTTTTCTTGCAGTTTGCTTTATCATGCTTTCTAGATGTTGCATTTTTTTTTTTTTAAACAAATCAAAGGTTTGTGACAACCTTGCATCAGGCAAGTCTGTTGGTGTCTTTGCCAATGGCATACTTTGTGTTTCTGTGTCCCATTTTGGTAATTCTTGGCAATATTTCAAACTTTTGTATTATTGTATGTTATGGTGATGTGTGATCAGTGATTACAACTTGCTGAAAGCTCAGATGTTGGTTAGCATTTTTAGCAATAATGTATTTTTAAGTGAAGGTTTGTGCATGGTGTTTTCAGACATAGTGCCATTGTATATTTATTAGTTAACCGTGTAGTTCAAGTGTAACTTTTATATGCACTAGGAAGCAAAAAAAAAAAAAAATTATTTGACTTGCCTTATTGCAGTGATACTTGATTGTGGTGGTTTGGAACAAAGCCCATGCTATCTCTGAGGTATGTCTGTAGCCAGTCTCTCAGAAGAGTGAGTGTGACACAGTCTGTTCTGAGTTATTCACAGCCCAACCCGCAGTCTCTTATCTGGCAGGTCAGGGAACAGAGTGGCCCCATTAATCATCTTGTCTCTGTATGGCAGGGTCCCAGCCCACATCAGAATTTGCAGACTGGGCCTGTCAATGGTTTCTAGCTGATGGGCACAGTTTGTTTGCCCTACAATGTTTTAAAAATTAATTACCATATTAAAAACAAAAACCAACCAGGAGATTTCTCATTAAAATCCAAAGATTGAGTATGTGGTTGAAGCAGAGTAGTCCTGCTGCTCTCGATGGGGCAGGTGTTCTCCATTTCACCCCCTGCATCTGCTCTTGTCCCCCTGCCTCACCCACCTTGCCTGGCCTCTATGGGCATCTGATTCTGTCAGGAGCAACAGGCTTTGTTCAGATGAAACCAGGGGAAGAGGAAGCTCACACACCAGGGATAAAAGAGCTACTGGGGTTTTAGCATGTGGGTGGCCAGTTCTCTGCAGAGCCCCTTCATCTGCTCCCTGAACTTTCCAGGGGTGGGGGAGGCAAGGTGGGGGCTGCTTCTCATCTCAATGGTAGGTGGCCCACCTGTTTTCAAAGGCTGAGATGAAGTGAAATGCACATTAATAGTATCAACAGTCAAGTTCTGCTGAAAGTGGCTTCATCTTCTGTGATGACTCACATTGTAATTCAGGATGCCCCAGCACCTTCTTGACAAGGAGGCAGCGCTGCTCTGTTGCCCACAGGAGCACTGACCAACAGAGCTCTGGCGAGGGGCCTGGCTGATGGGTGGGTTCCCGGACATACAGAGACAGTAGGCACATGACCCATCACCACCCCAGCAATGGTGTTCTAGGTCTTAGGGTTCTTGGTACCCTGTGGCCAAGATGCAGGGAACTGTGCCAAGTAGTGTAAAATAAGTTTTGTCTGCTGCCATTTGAAGGAAGGTCCAAAGAGCAGGCTTTCTAACTAAAGTTATATTAAAAAAAAAAAAAAGGGCGGGGGGGAGTCTCTGTGTACTTAGAAACAGCTCTCTAAGCAACAGATATAAGAACAGTCTGTTATTAAAAAGCCTGTTTCCCTTGTACGGTCAGAGTTCTGAGCTCGCCTACCTTGTCTAGGAGCACTGTCATTTCTCTTTTCAGATTTAGAAACCTGAGGGTGAAGGCATCAGATTACATCGTTCTTGAGGATTGACTTTTTTTTTTTTTACCCTTAACTGGGGAAAGTCAGACAGAAAAATAGAATAATGCAGTGAAGCCCATTGCCCAGTAAAAAATGGCAGCTCCTCACTAATCTTATTTGACCTACACATCTCCCACATACCTGACCCATATTATTGTGAAGTAATTCTCAGATATTGTTGCACATCTAAGCAAAACTTTGTTTTAATGAATGCTCGAGTCCTTTTTGTCACTGTACCAAACACTGAAGGCCAGACATCGGATTTCCAGTCTGCTGTTTGTCATTCACTGGCCCTGGGATCTTGGGTAAGCCTTTAAGCTCTCTGACCCTTCGGGTCCTCTGTGGAAACCCCTGGACCATGCTGTATCCTAGCTCGGCTCAGTGGTTGTTGACGAGGCCCTGCTGAGACCACAAGGGAGTAGGAGCAGGGTACATGGTGAACAATTGATGCATAGACACAGAGAATTACTTATCGAATGTATTTGCCACATGAAAGACTGCTCCTCCCCTCCCTGCTCTTCTGGCGGCATTCACTAGCCAGACTTTGGAAATGGCATTGTTGTCAGTTCCCATCTTTCTCCCATATAGCTGAGTGTCCAGAGAGGCCTTTTCCCAGGCAGTTGATGTGAAAGTCACAAGCTGAGATGTGTGACCCCTTAAATGCCTCTCTGTGTCCCCGCCTGCCAGCCTTTCCCAGCCCAGGGGGCATGTTCTCGGCCCAGTGTGCCCCAGCACCCGTGTGTGGTCCAGCACTGGCTCTGCTCTGTCCTTAGCGCTGAGCTCAGATGGACCACCCAGCCGGCCCCAGCAGAGGAGAGGGCGACTTGGCCCACAAGTGGTTTGGTCCCTTGGGGTCTTATTTTTTGCTGTTATTTCCTCTGCCCAAAAATAGCATTTTCTATCTATAGTACCTAGTTTGGAACAAAACTGTTGCTCAGAAGTTAGGGCAGCAGACTTCCTGAGTGCCTGCCGCCCAAGTGTGCAGTGAGCCCTAGGTTCTAGTAGCCTGATGGGAAGCAGGAACCCTGATGAGTGAGAAGAGGTTTGTTGGTTAAGCTAAAATCTAATTTTACAAGAAAAGGAAATCATATATATATATATATATAGAAGTGGCCAGAAAAAGCAGTCTCTCAAATTGAAGCAGCCCCGCTCATCAGAGGAATGGTGTTCCCTTTTGTTTGGTGCCACCCCAGCCTATGCACTGCCCCGAGTCCCCCCTTTTTAATTGTCCCGTTGGAAGGCATTTCCCAATAAAGAAAGAGCTATCCTGTCCTCCCCAGGACCTTGGTGTTTCAGCCCCGCACATGGCAGGGTGTGTTCACAGGGAATACTCGCTCTGCTCTGTGGAGGCTCTGTGGCTTTGTGTGCCAGAGCTTGGGATGTGGTGTCACGCAGGCCTGGGCACCCCTGCTAAACTATGGGAACACTGGGTAAGTTCTTGGACCTCCCCAAGCTTCTTGTGTATAAAGATGATATTCATGATTTGTGTTCTAGAGCTCCTGTAGTGATGAAGTGAAGCAAGCTAGTGAGCAGTGCTCAGCATACACTCAAGCGAATGATAGCCACACATTTGTAGGCTCCCTGTTTCTAGCTCAACCAGAGCAACTTTTCCACAACCCACAAGGAAGGCCGAGGGACACCCTGCTCCCAAGTAGAAAGGATCCAGGAGGCACCTAAAATCCATAGGCCTTGGCTTGGTTTGGACATGGTACCCCATGCCCTGGTTTGGGTGGTACCCTGCTCTCAGAAGAGACAGTGGTGGTGGGACCAGGACCATGCTCGTCACTTCTTAGAACTGGTCATCCCATGGTGCTGACTGCAGGTCCATGGTATTGAAAGACCCAGCCTCTGATCCAGCTCAACTGCAAAAAAAAAACGGTTACTTTGATACGTAGCTGAGGCCTGTCTTTTTTTCTCACTGGGTTTGGGATTCTGAAGGGAAGAGTGATGTTATTAATTAATTCTCTTAAGTCATCAAAATGGTGGGACTAAGACTGGACATAATTGCCTCAGAAGTGTGTGTGTCTGTCCTTTATCTCATGCACTTTGACATGACCATAAATTCACAGGAGGTTGGGGCCAATAGGATCCATGGACACTCCTTTAGCCTGGGCTGTTTGTACAGATCTGCAGACTATAGCTGCTCCATGAGGGCTTCAGGAACAGGGCAGGGAGAGGGGGCACAGCAGTGAAAATAGTGCATCAGAGGATGGGAGGTCGGGAAGCACGCTGGTCTGGTGTACCCGTGACACTTGATGGGCCTATCAGGGATCTTGGTAGCAAGCAGGTGGCCCCAGTTCTGGCTGACTTATTTAAAAGAACCACGTGGGAAGGATGTTGGGACAGGGATACACAGGACTGGTTGGCAGCTAAGGGCCAGCCTGGGGAGTGGGCAGGACCCCAAGGACACCAGGGCACAGGACGACCTTATGGCCAAAGCCATCTTCCCACCTTCCCACCTTCTGGTGGCTGAGCTGGAACCACCTCCAGCCTTCCCTTTGTCCCTTCCTAGATTGAGGGTATCTGTCTGATGGGTCTTGGACCACTCCTGGCTGACCTGAGATCTGGTCCCTTCAGCTTCCTGCCTTCTGGTTCTCTGGATATGGGTTCCTGGAATTATTCTCCTCCCCACATCACACACATAGGGGAAAGACAATAAAAAAAAAAAACCCAAAAAACAAAAACAAAACTGAGATCCTGTTTGAATCTCAGCAAACATTACCAGATGACTCCGGTAGTGGGGTGGCCAGATTTGGTAATCCGAGCAGCCAAGTGATTGGGAAAGGCAATGCTTGACAGCGGTAGGAGGCCAGGCCACGGGAACCTCCCCTCAGCTGGTTTGGTCCAAGAGGCTTGCATGGGAGGGGAGATGTGTCCAGGATGCCAGGGGAGTGGGAGGCTAGGGGGGTCAGAGCAAGGGGTGGCTTTAGAGAGAGGGTCAGAGGGATGTGTTTCAGACACATGAAGTTGAAGGTGAGGCAGTGGGTGGCCTTCAGAGATGAGAGGAAGGGAGAGACTCACCTGGGGTCCCCCAGAGAGGCGGGTGGGACTGGGCTGGCTACACAGCACCATGCTGTTGCCCCCCAAAACTCAAGTCAGGTGGGGGTGTTACTGAACGCAAGAGAAGTTTATTCTTAGGTAGTGATTAAGAAGGAGGTAGTATGGCACAGGGTGTGAGAAACACGCAGGGTGTCAGCAGTTGGCAGCGACGAGGACTTGCCCTTGACATAGGAAACAGTGTGGTCAGAGAGGGTGAGGCCAGAGAACGTGAGCAGGGGAGCAGGTGGCTGGTTTCTGCAAATGAGGACTGCAGTAGGAAGTGGGTTTTTTGTTTTTGTTTTTGTTTTTGATCTTTTTTTTTGGTAAAGTGAAAATATTCATTATTTCTGAAAAATGAGACTGGACAAAACGCCAGAGGGAGTGGGAGAGGGGAAAGTGCCGAGTGGCTATTAGCTCACCTCCATGCAGATGAGGTATCTGGAAAGTCCGATGTATTAGAGTGTTTGTGATCTGCCCACAGGGTACCTTTTTCTGAGCGACACCCAGGAGTGGCCTTTTCAATGGAAAATGTGTATTATCACTTTCAGAGGGAGGTGGGACTTGCCATTGTGTCATGTAACTGGGTGGACGGAGCGGCTCCTGCCCACGAAGAGCCCTGTCTCCCCCCGCCCCCAAGTCAGTGAGCAGTGCCCCCAGCTTCCCAGGGTTGGGGCTTGGTGGCAGGAAGGGCTTCCCGCACGCGGAGAAGTCTCCTGGCCATGCTGCACGAGCCCCAGCCCACATGCTGCGTGCGCACGTCTGTGTGGAAGAGGAACAGCAAAGGCACCGCGTGCTGGGAGCTGCGGAGAACATTTCATGGAAAAAAAGTGCTATTCAAGCTGGCTTCCGTGATGAGTAGTAGGTAGAAACGGGGGTGAGGAGGAGGAAGGAGGCATTTCGGAAAGGAAGAGCCCAAGCGAAGGTTCAGGTGCGGGGGCTGGAGTCCCGCCCGGCCTCTGCCCCCGGCTCTCCACAGCTGTCGGCGCTCTTCGCGCCATGTCCACGCACCGCCTACTCCCTACTACTGATGTTTTATTTAAAGTGTTTTTTTTTTTAAACTTAAACAAGTTTACTTAAAAAGGAAGATTGGATCCCTGCTGTGATTTGCACATTAGTACTGATGTCATGGTCATCAGCTGTTCCGGGCCACCTCGTGTCCTCCCTTGCTTGTGTCAGGATGGTCTCCTTGCATGGTCCACATGGCTGTGGCCATTGGTGCCACCAGTGTAACCGGTTATTGTTTTTAACCTTCAGTCTGTAGGTATACAGGAGCTTCGAAGTGTCATTCTCTGTAGGAAGTCAAACACAGAGTTCGAGTGCCCTGGGCCGACCCCCTCGTCTGTGTTTCCCTCTTGGTAGTGGCCTGAGCCATCAGCTTGCTGATACCTCTGCTGTATGGATTGGCAGCCCCAGGACAGTGATGGGGCCTTCCTTGTGCAGCTCCAGGCAGCCTGGAGGCGGGCTAGCATACAGGTTGGAGCTCAGGTCATGGCTGTGCTGCCAGGCTCCCTGCTGCTCACTGTGCCCCAGGGGTTCATTGCAGGCAAGTCAGCTCCCTGTGCATCCGGGCCTCATCCCCACGCCAGAGGACGCTCGTGCCTGCCTCAGAGGCCTGCTGGCAGGATGGACTAATGCCTGGAAAGTGCTCAGTGCAGGGCCTCCCTGTGGGGGCGGGGGTGCTCAGTGCTCGCTGGTCTCTTACCCAGGTCGTTTAGTCTTCACTGCTGCCCCCTGACCCGCCCACCATCCCTTGCCCCCGGCCCAGCACGAAGGCTGGCATGGGGGTGTTCGGTATGTGTCTGGATGGTGGAGAAAGGGAAGAAGGAACAGAGATGGATCGGGCACGGGTGAGGCTGTGAGGGGGAAGCCTGCAGAGGGGGATAGGAGGTGGCAGAGGACAGCAAGGACAGGAAGAGCTGGGTGGGCTCAGAAACCATTCCCCGGGACGGTTTCAGGACGACTGAACGGAAGGAAGCCAGGAAGGAAGCCACACGATTGGCATTCACCAAGGGGCTGGGCCTCCACCTGCTTCTGGCCTTGGTGTCATAGGCTCAGGTGGATGGAGAGACTCCGAGCACCACACTTCCTTGGTGCCCTCCACCCCCGCCCCGGCTCATTTCTCTCCAGGCACTGCTGCCGTGGAGGAGCTGGAAGACTTTATCAACAACATTAACAGCGTCCTGGAATCCTTGTATATTGAGATCAAGAAAGGAGCCACCGAAGACGACGGGAGACCCGTATACGCGCTGGTGAGTGCCTGCTGGCGCCCTCTTGCGGCGTCTGTGCGGAGCAGAGGCGCCCCTTCCGCAGCTGCCCTGCAGGGGGACACAGACGCAGCCCAGGCCACCAGAGCCACTGTCAGGCGTCCTGTGCCATGATCAGGGCTGGGGGCTGTCACCTCTGTGTGCACGTCACTGCCCCACACCGAGCCCCTGCCCGAGACAGGGCAGCGTGCACTAGGCTTTGTTTGGTCTGTTGACAGTTCAACGCAAGCAGTCACCTCAAAAGTGTGGAATATTAGGATTTAAGGGAGGAGAGTGGTTTCTCATTTTTCATAAGGCATAGAAGCTGTGAGAAGGAAAAAAATGTGGGGCACTAGGGATTGAGAGCCAGTCAGGCCTCCTGTTGTTCCAGTGTCCCTCCTGGCCAGGGAACAAGGGGCGAAACAGGCAGGCGGAGCAGACAGGCCCCCGGCCCGGGCTAGAGCACCACTGTAGGCCCATCTGAGGAGACCAGGCTCCCCCAGCCAGACCCACCCAGGGACAGGCGCTGGCCAGGACTCCCACACCCTTCCCCGGGAAAAGGGTTGTGGAGTCAAGTAGCTATGGGAACACTGGATTAAATGGGTGAATCTTATTTGTTTACTGCTGGCCTTGTCAGTTACTTTTGCATGTGAGGCTCCATGAAGCATGCAGGTAAGTTCCCCAAATGTATCTGGGTTTGGAAGATACTCCGTGTTCTGAAAATCTGAGATTCAGACGTGCTGAGTTAGAGACTTAAGTCTGTAACATGTGACTGTTCACAAATCCAGCCCTGTGGCCAGCAGCACCTGCACACTAGTGCTCAGTGGCTGGTGAGAGGTGCTCTACTAGCTTGACCAGCGAGGGGCCCAGCCTGACTGCCATGCTGACCTCTTTTTTAGGTGAATCTTGCAACAACTTCTGTTTCCAAAATGGCCTCAGATTTTGCAGAGAATGAGCTGGATCTGTTTAGAAAGGCTGTAAGTACAGTAGTTCCTGTTTATGGGCTGGGCTTCTTAGGGGAGATTTGCTGTCTTCCATCATTAGAAATGGAAACCAAGATCTTGGAGAGTCACCACTGCTGCCCTAGATAGCCATCTGCAGGGGGTGGGTCACTGAGCAGCTCACCACGGATGGCAGGAGGGAGCCAGGGCTGCCCAGGAGGAAGAACTTCTCTAGGTTTAAACCCGGATTGGTTGTGCACCATGCCTCTGGTTGTGCAATGCAGGTGAACAAGTGCTCCTCCTGCTGCTCCCAGCAGGGTCCAGACCCCCAGAAGCAGCAGCAGCAGCAGCACCAGGGAAGTTGCTAGAAAGGCCAAATCCCAGTTCCCCCCCTCCCCTCGGCCCCACACCCCAGACTGTTGAATCCAGGTCTGCATTTTAATGAGGTGCCCCAATGGCATGTTTCCCCATTCACACTCGAAAGGCACTGCTCTGCCTCCCCAGCATCAGAACTGTTGGTTTAGCCTTGTCACTCACCTGGTGAGCACCTGGCCGTGACAGTGGTTCTCAGCCCTGGGTGCATATTCTTCTAATAACCTGAGGGTAAAAATAGTTGAGACATTGGGGCCTCATCCACACCTGGCGAATCCAGGTCTCTGATGACTCCTCCTAGAATCATCCTTTCCAAGCCTTTGGTGACAACTGGCAGCCAAGGTTGAGAACCAGGCACTGGGATGCTAGCCGGCCCTGTGCGAGCAGGAAGCCTATCTTCCCAGCAGCCCTGTGAGCGGTGTCGGGACCAGCCCGCTGGGCCCTCCTGGCCTGGGCTCCACACTGTCTCTGCAGCTTCCGAGCAAGCCTGCCTCCTGGTCCACCCTGGCTTTGCTGTCTTGCCCTTCCTGCCTCCAGCCTGCCCTTCACCTGTGAGGTCCTGTCCGTGTGAGTCCTACCACCTGAGTAGGAGGGTGCTGCCTTGTTATTCATTCATTCCCCAGCTTCTCTACCTTCAGGGAGGTGGGGGCAAGAGAGGATTCTTGATTTAGGGGTGTTAAGGTCATCCATTTGGCATGATATCTCAGGGTGAGCACTGAGTCTAAAGGACTGACCGTGGTTATGGCTTTTGGTGCTCGTTACAAAGCTGTCTTCCTGAAGGAGCGTCCCAGGACCCAGTGCTGCTGCTCATTGTGAGCAGTTTCACAGCCTCCTGCCCCCGCCAGGATTGGTGTTCTTGCTCAAATGTTGTTTTTTGGCAGTTTGATAGATGAACGTGGTACCTGCTGTTTCTTCCAGTTGGAACTGATTATTGACTCAGAAACTGGCTTTGCATCTTCCACAAATATTTTGAACCTGGTCGATCAACTTAAAGGCAAGAAGATGAGGAAGAAGGAAGCAGAGCAGGTGCTGCAGAAGTTTGTACAGAACAAATGGCTGATCGAGGTAGTGTGGTTTTCCCAGCCCGGCACGTTTAGAACAGAAAACAGTTTTTCTCTAAAACCATATCGTATCCAGTTGTTGTCTGTTGAGCTAGGCCCTATCAGGCCTCTTGTCTGCTTTAATGCCCATTGGGACCCTATGAGAAGGACTT
Organism: Vulpes vulpes; assembly: GCF_048418805.1. Classification (NCBI taxonomy): domain Eukaryota; kingdom Metazoa; phylum Chordata; class Mammalia; order Carnivora; family Canidae; genus Vulpes; species Vulpes vulpes. Next base: position 94,115,073 of record NC_132782.1, read on the forward strand.
GGAGCCTCCCGCTCGCTCGTGTCATGTGGCCAGGGCACCCTGGCCAGAAGTGCAGAGCAGGGACTGCACCCGGTTTGGCACTCTGGTCCACAGATGTGGGGCCATGGGCACTGTGGGTGAGAGCATGGCTCTGGCATCAGACCCGGCCCAGTTCCTGGTCAGGGAACCTAGAGCTCCTCTTCTGTAGGAGGGGAGGAACAGTGTCACCTCCTGGTGGGAGGTGAAGGGATGGCAGACGTCCAGTGCCCAGTGCTGGGCTCCCAAAGGAATTGCCATCCTTGTGGTGGTTATTGTCAATGTTACATCAGTCAGGGCCCGGGGTCCATGGACCTTTTGCTTCGACATGGCCCCAAGGTGCAGAGAGGACTTGGGGGCAGATGCTGGGGAGGAGCTGTGGATGTCTAAAAGGGACCAGACAGCACTCATGTTCACGTTTCTAGACCCCCCGTGGCTGCTTCTGCTGACTGGAGCAGAGCAGATGTTTCTGGGCTTTTCCCACGAAAGGTACCACCAGGAAGCCCGAGGCAGACAAGCCCTGAGCTGGCCTCTGACCTCAGCCGTGCCCCTGAGTGCCTGTGTCTGCACGCAGTGGGCTCAGGTCACCCTCTACTTCCTCGTTCGGCGGTCTTTCCCATGGCTGGAGGCTGCAGCTCATGGTGAGGCACTTCTTCACTACCCTCCCCGGGACAGCCTGCTTCTGGTCACTGAGCGGCCGCACTGAGTACTTGCTCCCGAGGGGCGGGCCATCCCTGCAGTGTGACCAGCAGGCCTCAGGGCCTCTGGTGCTTCCCTGGCCAGAGGAAGACAGTTGCAGGGCTGAGGGCAGGGGTGGTGGGACCCACCACAGTCTTGGGTTCTCCGCTGTGCCCTGACGACAGCCCATCAGCTCTGGTGTTTAGCTGGGCACCTGTGGCTCCGTGGCATGGGTGGTGTCCCCCATCCAGGCCTGGGCCAGGGTGACCACAGCTCCCAACAGTTGCCGTGTCACAGGCTCTCTTCCCCTCCAGGGCAGGTTTGGCACAAGGGAGCATTCTTGGGTAGCTCAGGTTACAACCGACTGAGCTCTGCAGACCAAGTGTTTTAACAACCTCTCCCTGCACCTTGCCGCCCCTGCAGACACTCCGCCAGTGCTGCTGGAGGATGGCTGGGTAGGGAGGGGATGACCCGGAGGGATAGAACTTAATTAAAATGAACTCAAACACATACAAGAAGTATTTGCTCCTCATGGGAGGATGAGAAGATAACTATTCTCCATGATCGCCCATTGGTCCACCCCTCAGAGCTCCCCACCCTGCCACTCAGCAGCCCTGAGCACCCTGCTGTGGGTGCACATCCAGGGCACAGATGTGAAGGTGTCCCGGTGGTGGGGGCTGGCAGGTGGGCATCTGGGACCGGGGGAGGCCCCTAGGTGGGCCGGCTGCAGTGAGGGTGCGGGTCCTCAGCGTGGGGGCCTCTGCTGACAGCCACACTCCACACAGCAGGGGCCATCCTGCTGCGGGGCCTGAGCTCAAGGATAGCTGTGAGGCCTGGGAGATCTTGGGAGTCTGGCTCTTCTTTGGGGGACCAGGGTACCTCATCTGCAAAAGGGCCCCCATAGGACTGAGCAGGGTCATGAACTATGAGCACTGGCCAGTTCCAGTCACACAGTAGGCATGTAGCACGAGTAGAACTTGTTCACGGAGGCCTGGGCATTCACCCCGTGGTCTCAGTGCAGGGCCGAGTCCACTTGCCCTGGGAGGTTTATCACGGGATTGCCCAGTGCTGAGTCCCACACTAGGCTTGGGGACACAAGAGCAGAACCGGGCCTGGTGCTGTCCCGGGGCCCGCGGCCTGGGGAGGAGCCAGAGATTGGGCAGGCAGCTTGCCGAAGTCGAGGTACAGGTAGAAAGGAAACACGCTCGCAGGACAGCTTTTCCCCAACTGAGGCAATGACCCCGGAGCTGAAGGCTGGAGTGCTGGCTGGGGAAGGAGAGGGAGGGGTGCGCATGAGGGCAGGGGATGTGCCCAGCTCACCCCGTGGGAGGCCGCCTCCCTCTCCCTGCTCCGCATCCTCCCTGTAGGGGAGCGAGGGCTGTCCTTGCTCGGGGGCTGCTGGCACACTCATGGTTCACGCCTGTGTGGCACAAGGGAAGTGCCGAGGCAGGGGTGTGCGGAGCCTCACCTCATTTTCTTTCAGTCTCGGCCCAGGTTTTCGTGGCTTGTGGCTCTGCCCAGGGGCCGGCGTGGACACCTGCGGGTGGGGACTGGTGAAAACCAGCGGCGTGAGGGGTGCCCCCTCTGCAGCTCCGTGGACTGTGGGCCTGCTGGGTGGGAAGGCCCTGGCTTGCCAGGGGCTCAGACGTCGCCGCTTCCCGTTCTGCCCTGCAGAAGGAAGGGGAGTTCACCCTGCACAGCCGGGCCATCCTGGAGATGGAGCAGTACATCCGGGAGACGTACCCCGATGCCGTGAAGATCTGCAACATCTGCCACAGCCTCCTCATCCAGGTACCGTGCCGGCAGCGGGGCACCTTCTAGAACTCATCCTGAGCCTCTGCCTCTGGCACGGGCAGACATAGGGCGTCCCCTGGGAAGTGTCTGAGGATGACCAAGCAAATGCCCGCCCTTTCTCCCCACGGGGCCTTGGTTCTAGTCCAGGGGCTCTCAGAGGTCTGTGTGTAGCCTGCGTCACCTTGGCAGTGGCGTGCTGAACATCTGGGCGTGTTGACCTCTGGTGTTTGGTTCTGTGCTGCCTACTTGGCGAGGCTTTGCTGCCGCCGGGCCAGCACGGGACGTCTAGGGTTCTTCCTTCTGATTCTTACCTTTACACGGTCGTCAGCTGTGCCTCGATGAGCCTCTTTGCACACGTGCTTCTAGGCACCTGGGGTTGGTTCCCTGGGCCAGATTCTTAGAAGTGGAATTACTGGAGGGGCTCACACGTTTTCTTAAAGCCTCTGACCCACGTTGCCCGGCGGCCTTCCTGAAGGCTGTAGCTGTGCACACGGTCCCTGCGAGGTCTGTGCCACTGTGCGCTGGCTGGCAGAGCTTTCAGTGTCCTCCACCTACATTCATTTCTCAGAATTCTGTAATAAAAATTCCTAAAAGCCCTTGAGCTGAGGGCTTTGGGATTATCATTATTCATTGGGGGCCTGGAAGACAAAACTGTGGAATCTGTTGGGCATTCTCCTGGCCATTTGCTGAAGGTTTGTGACCATGGAGGTGCACCCAAGCTGCCACAGCCGTCGCTTTTCTGGTTTCAGGGTCAAAGCTGCGAGACCTGTGGGATCAGGATGCATTTACCTTGCGTGGCCAAGTATTTCCAGTCCAATTCAGAGCCACGCTGCCCCCACTGTAATGACTACTGGCCTCATGAGATACCAGGTTCGTGTCCCTGCGGTGCTCAGGGGCTGACCCCTGGCCTCTGTGTGTGTGTGGGGGGGTGCTGCGGTGCTCAGGGGCTGACCCCTGGCTTCTGGGGTGGGGTGCTGGGCTGACCCCTGGCCTCTGGGGGGGGTGCTGGGTCGGGGTGCTGGGGACACCTGGGGACAGGGAGCGCTCATATGAGGGCTCCGTGCCTGCAGGTCTGTGTGAGCAGGACCCGAACCCAGTAAGTGGAAGCCTTCCTGCTTGCACACTTGCAATGGCTTAGAACCCAGTAGAACTCCCATGGCACGTGAGGCTCTGGTCTAAACAAGCCCCCCCGCCTGCCTCGACAGCCACCTCAGGATGTGAGGTGACCCTCCCTTCCTGGCTGCGGTGTGGGGGTAGATCAGCAGGGAGGGATGAGCACAGAGCCCACCGCAGGCGACCTGTGGCAGTGGACGCGGCTGCTGCTGTGTGTGCACCCAGCACTGCCACTCATGGTACCTTCTGGCCTTTTCCATGTACAGAAATCTTCGACCCCGAGAAGGAGCGGGAGGCTAGTACCTCCAAGGCCAACAGAAAGTCCTTGCGGTCCAGGCAGCACTAGCTGGCCCAGGCTTGCTGCCTTTGGGGGATGGCAGGTGAGCCCTGTTGGGAGGACCAGCATCAGTGTTCACGCTGCCCGAATCCCGTCTGCTCTGTGTTCACTCGTCAGCAGGTTCAGAATAAAAGTTACTAATGAGTCACTGCTTCCTTGGTCTGTGCTCGTGCACCGCCCTGGGAGGCTTCACGTGGTGGCCCGTCCTCTCCTGGGCTCCCTGATAACTGAGAACCCCCTGGCTTGGGTCACTTGTCCTATCAGTGCAGGCCAGCCCAGCCGTCCCCAGCTCCCTGCAGTCTGGAGCCTCCTGTGGCCCAAGAGGCAGCTTGCCTGAGTGGGCAGGAGGCTGGCAGGCTGGGCTGGAGGGCGCTCTCCTCCTGGGGCCCTCCACCCCTGCATGGTGACGGGCTGCCTTGCCATCTGCTGTCCTAGCTGCAGCTTCCTCCCTGTCTGTCCTGCGTCAAACCAGCCACCGAATCTTGTGCCCCTGCCCCCTCCGCCTCTGCTAGGTCTGCTCCTGGGGCAGCCGGCCCCCCTGCTCCAGGTTCTCCCACCAAGGCGACCTGCCCCTGACACGTCAGCATGGTGTGGCTCCTGCTGCCCAGGGGCTCAGGTGTAGACCCGGGATCCAGGAGGCCGGGCTGTGCCCGCTGTTCCCACGTGGCATTTCCCTCAGTTCAGAAGGGCCCTCTGTTCCTGGCCTTGGAGCCCCTGCACACACTGTGCCCTCTGCTCAGGAACTTTCCCTTGTTTCCCGCCATTGTCTGTGTTTGGCTGCTCTTTGGATCTTGTCCTGCTTCCAGCCCTCGTTCCAGCCCTCGGTCCCCATTTGCCCACACTTCCCTGCTCATCACACTTGCCTTCTGGTTCCTGTCTCTGTCTCTTCCACCCTGATTATCCCCCCTTTCAGTCATGACCAAAAACCTAACCCAGACTGGTTAAAACAGGGAAGGACTTGGCCAGAAGGCATCCTTCCGGAGAAGCTTGACCTGGTGGGTCCCGTGATGTCACCGAGCATCCACTTCGCTGCCTCTGCTGTATTTTCATGAGCTGGCCTTGTGCGTGGGGCCTACTAGACGGTCTCCCAGAAAAATCCAGCCACTTTCTTCCTGCTAGCCATACTTCCAGGCCTCGCACACTAGTGCCCCAGCAGACACCTCATGGTCATAGCTCCACTCTGGATACTTACGGAGGCGGGGACAGGATGGCCCAGTTGGCACTAGCAAATCAGGGCTTGCCTCTGAGCCACAGAGTTATCTCCCAAAGATAACTGGACATGCTCTTATCAGGCAGGTGGAGAATGAACTTGGCACCAAATGGACAGTGTGGCCTCCACCCATGCAGGCAGGGATGCTCTGCCCCGGTCCGTTCCACAAGCGCAGTGCACAGGGGCGTCTAGCATACAGGACACGGTGGACAAATGACACCTGCTGATGGGAGGCTCACCTTCCCAGCCTCAGGTGGGTCTCCTCTTTGCCCAGCTTCCGGACAGTGAGACTGCTGCCAACTGGAGCTTCTGGGAGCCAGCCTGGGATCCCCACGCTGCCCTCAGGAGGCAAACAGCAGCCCACTGATAGAACCCCATGGGCGCCCCCCGACTGCATGGGGAGGTCAGTAGTGTCAGGCAGGCAACCAGAGAAGGGCTTTCTTGGCAGCCTGCAAGGATGATGGGAAAGGCAGGAAAACCAGTTGAGAAAAGATGGTACCTTGGAACTGGGGGTTTGGGAGGGCCAGGGGGCGGGGGGGTGGTTCCCCACAGCCTGCTTCCTGCCTGCCTGGCCTGGTGGTTTGGCTGTCAAGGAGGGGCAGGGTCGTACCATGCAGGTCCGGTTGAGTCCTGTGACTCCGCAAGCTCTGAGCACTGGCCCCTGGCCCCTCCCCACCCAAGGCTTGCATCTCCCTTGCATGGATCCCAACGTGAACTTCTGGAGGACTCCTTGACACCGCCCAACCAAACCTTCACAATTCTGAAGACCTTGTCTGGTGCCCCAGGCTTTTGGCATCAGGCCATTGTTGGCCTCCCTGTGCAGCCTGTCTTCACCCCCTGCTCCCCCTGCTGACACGGTCACTCCAGGAACTGACAGGACAGGTGACACTCGTGGCTGTTCCCTTTCCAGGATTCCCCTCTGGCCCATCTCACAGGCTGTCTCCTTGGCTCAGCACCCTCGCTTGTCCCCTGCTCCTCCCACCCCTGGCTCAGTCCAGGCCCCTTTGCTCTGGCTGCTCGGGCTCCTTCCTCTCCCCAGGGCCAAGGCCTTCCTGCCCCAGGGCTGCTGCACCTGTTCGTGGGCAGTGCTGGCCTCCTGGTCCTTCTGGCTTACTCAGATGCCGTCTGTGGTTAGTCACATCTGTCCCTGTCCCTTCATAGCCCTCACCACCATCTGCATGAATTCACTGCCACCCTCCTCTCCAGACCCTAGGAGACCGCGTGACCTGCCAGGGCAGGGCCACATCTGCTCAAGGCCACGTGTGCCTATCGGGGCAGACCCTGAGCAGACCTCTGCAGCTTGGGTGGGGGTGGGGAGTGGGGGGCTGAGCTGGCCTTGTGCTCGCCCCTCCCTGGCTCTGTGAAGAGCTGGCGGGCACTCTTCCTTTGAGTGGCCTTGAGCCTACCCTCCACAGGGCTGAGGCCAGCCCTTGGCAGCTGCTGTAGCTGGCAGCCTTGGACCCCTGTCCAGAGGGCACCTAAAGATTTTGTCTTTTGCCACTTTAAAAGGGACATTTGTTGGAGACGGCCAGGCCTCTGTATCGTGTTTTAATGCCCGTGTCATCTGGTCCCTAACCTCAGAAGCATGATGTTACAGATGAGAACGATGGCTCGGAGCAGACGTGGGGCCTGGCAGTTGGGAGACCGGAGCCCCACGGCCACCCTCAGGTGGGGAGGGCTGTGGTGCAGGCAGGCCCCTGACTTAAGGGCTTCTGCAGAGCCAGGTGGCCGCCTTTCCTGATGGCCGGTGTGCCGGACACTATTTTCTATTTTATGACCCACTGCCTTCAGCGGCATCAATATTTGGTGTACGTTTTTCATCTGAAAAATTTGGCAGAGAACTATTAATGACGCCAGGTGGGGGAACCAGCGGTCTCCACAAAGAGCCCTCCCTCCACTTCCCGAATAGCCGGCCTCGGCCTCGGCCTGTGCCCTCGGAGCCCTCACCCCACGTGAGTTCCAGCCGTCCTACAGGCTCCACCTGCCCCCATCTGCCTGCTCCAAACCTGGGAGCCCCAAGTGATAAAGCTCAAACGAGCAGCTAAGCGTTCCAGCTGCCCACCGGTGCCTCCCACCCCACTCGGTTACCCAGGGTCCGCGTGTCAGCCAGGCCCGTCCACCTGAGTGGCCAGGCCCCGGCTGCGGGAACTGCACCTCATTGGCTCCTGGAGCTCCGGAGCGAGCCTGTGGGCCCTGGCGCTGACTGCAGGGCCATCTGCTCCCCTGGGGGCAAGGCTATCTGCAAGAGGGGGACCAGGGAGACTGAGGGGCACGACGGGGGTTCCTCGGTGCTGCTGATGGTGGTTTCATGATTCGGGAACTGGCTACTGGGAGGGCGCACACTTGGAAAGCGTCAGGCCATGGGTGTATGATAACAACTAAACCTCCCTGGACTTCCCGCCGTTGGCTGCGCTGGGCTGAGCGCGCCCACAGGACCCTTCCCTTGCCCAGCACCATCTTTCCAGAGTCTGCGTGTTGGGGTGTCCTGTCAGACCCAGTCAGGACAGACCAGTCGGTAGCAATCTTAAGAATTCTTAACATCAGACAGCTACGTTCATGGACCTGCGGGGGCTGTCCACGCACCACCTCTCGAACGTTCTGGCGGGCGCTCCCCGTATTCCACACCATGACCTGATGAGGTACCTGTCCCAACCGTCACGGCAAGTAAGCCGAGGGGCTGGGTTGGAGTCCAGGGAGCCAAGCCCAGATCCCAGCTCTGTCACTGCACATGCTGCTGCCTGTGACTGCAGCACTTCAGGCCTCGGTGCCATGGTCTCCATGGGGTGTCAGCCTGCAGCGTCCTTCTGGGGGCTCGCCCACCTGGCTCTGCTGCCGGCCCCTGGCCTGAAGCGTGCACCTTGCGGGGCCCCCCGCCCGTGTCCGCCCAGCTTGGTCTCCAGCACAGGCTTCATTCAGCACAGGCCAGGTTGGGCTGGTCTCAATGCTGGGACCTGGTGCCAGGCCAGCTGCGGAGCTGGGGACACGTGAAGCCACAGCTGCTGCTTGCGTGTCATCCTTGCACTGTGGCTACGACCACCAGAAGCTGACCGAGAAACTCAAGTCCAGAGCCCGCACGTAATGCCAGTACTGAAGTGGGATAAACAGAATCTCTCCGGGAGACAGGATGCAGGACAGGGACGGGGCCTCGGCAAACCTGGGGAACTTGTCCAGGTCAGGATTCTCCACGTCAACCTGAGGAAAACACGAGCTGTCTCCTGCCCGCCCTCCCGAGACCCAGGGAGGGGCGGGGCATGCTGGTGGGAGGGGGTGAATGTGCAGCGTCACGCAGGGTCCCATGTACCCACCTGGCTCGTGTTATGAAGAAGGTGCGTCTCGTGTGGATATAAAGCCTCGGACTCCTGCGGGGAGTACAGGCGGATGTACTTCCTGCCCATCACCTGGGGGACGGGGACTTGTCACTCTGCTGCCTCCTCCCGCCGAGGGCAGGTCCCGGGACCCACCATCTGCCCATGCCTCTCCTCGCCTTCCCACATGCTGTTCCCCGTACCCAGACTGCCCCATCCCTGCCACGTGCATTCTAGGCTGGGACTAGGATCAGCCTCCACGTACATCACGGATCAGTAACCAGAGAGGCTGGCCGAGTGGCCCATGGTCACCGAGCTGACAGGTGCCAGGGCTGGCGTTGACGCCAAGCAGTGGCTCCTGGGCCCAGCTCACAGCGCCTCTCTAGAGCCTCTGGGCTGGAAGAATGTTCCCGTCTGTTAAATTCTCTGGGTCTCAGGACACACCATCCGGTGGCCGAGAAGCAGTGCCCTATCTGGGGAGAGACTCTGGGACGGGGACGCCGACCTGGTTGAGGTGAAGGCAGGCAGCGTGGGGATGCCCGCTCCGCCCTGAGACAGCGCCCGGCCCTGCTCTGCCCTAGGGACACGGCCAGGATCCCAGGGGCTCCTGGTCCCAGAACCACATCCGGAAGCAGCCCCAGCCAGAGGGAGGGCCCCACAGGGGCCAGATACCATCCCTGTGTTTCCATTTTTGCCCACATCCCTCTCTGGAATTTAAACACAGATAACGTGGCCAGGCCTCATGGGGCTGGGCAGGAGGAGGCAAAGGCTGATGTTCTGAAGCATCTCCCACCTGGACCAGGAAGTTCTGCTGAGGGTCCTGATGAAGGGGGGACACAGTGCCTTGGGGGCCAAACCAGGCATTAATGGTGATCTCTTCCTCCGCCCCGTCGCCCAGGCAGCAGTAGTCGGGGATGCTGATGTCCTGCCTCAGCTCCGGGATCTGTGGGAGTCCAAGCACACGTGGAGGCTGAGCCAGGGCTGGGGGGACACACGAGCCCGCACTCAACAGGCCGTCTCCCAGGAGGGCCAAACACACTGCCTTTTTGGGTAACACCACGACTGCATCTGCATTTTACTGTAGGGGAATTTACAAACCAACTGAAAAAATAAATATACAAGGGTGCCTGGGTGCTCAGTCGGTTGAGTGTCTGACTCTTGATTTACGTCATGATCTCAGGGTCGTGAGATTGGGCCCTGTGTTGGGCTCTGTGCTCAGCAGTGTCTCTTTGTCCCTCTCTCTCTGCTCCTCCCCTAATGTAAGCTCTCTCTCTCACACATAAATAAAAACAATGTTTAAAAAAAAAGAAATATATAATTATTAGTTAAGAGTTACATACAATTTTCTTTCCAGACTTCTCTGCCTATGCATTTTATTTTTGTTTTCTTTTCGAAAAACCTGATAGTACTGTTCTGCACTTAAAAAACCAGCTCGCGATGTTCTGAAGAGTGCAATGTTTTTGAAAACCAAATGAAAAGAAAAACCAGAAAGAAAATGGAATTGGCTATCAAATCTCTGGGAAGGAAGATTTTCCAAAATTGACTAACGAGAAAGCAGCCACTGCGCACACATTTTAAATACGTTCATTAATACAAAGACCAGTAAAGGGAAAAACTTGAACTGTGGTCCGTGAGGGTTAATGTGCTCGTACAAAATAAGAAAAATAATAAGGATCCTGGTACGTAAGTAAGCTACACAAATAATCAAAGGGCAAAAGCCAGATGGTGCGTAGAAATGAATTAGATACAAGGAAGGGGCTGCCGGCTCCCCCGCCCTGGCCACTGTCCCCGGCCGGCTGACAAGAGGTGCTTTCGAACAGCAAGCAGTGGCCCCCCTAGGGTTTTCTTCTGGCCCTGCGTCCTCCCTGGCTGGGGCTGCACCCGGCAAAGGGGGCCGCACCCAGCAGAGTGGTCCCCAGTGCCCCTGCCCAGGGCTGATTGGGGTCCGGACACCCCGGCCCGTGGCCTCCTGAAGGCTAGCCAGGGAGCGCTTTCCTCACCGGCGGATGCCGGCTCGCTCCCGCAGAGGCCAGGCCGCCACAGCCCCGAGCAGCCCCAGACCTCCAAGACTGCCTGCTGCTGGGGCAGGTGGCTCGGAGGCTCGGGGAAATGCCACAGAAACCCAAGTCTGGTCCCTAATGGGTGCCAAGGCGGGGACCCCTCTGCTACTTTCCTCAGGTATTTTGAGAGTGACGTTTCCTTGCTCTGCCCGGGCGGCTGCTGGAAGACCCTGGCCACTCTTTCAATAATAGTGGCTCTGAGTTCAGGATGCTGAGAAGCCACTGATCGATCCCTAGGAGTGGCAGGGGCCTCAGGCTCTTCTGTCTCAGACAGCCTGTGCAGACATACAGAAATGCTGCTATGTCCACTGCTCTGGGGGTAACCTACAAGTTCCCAATCTGGGGGTCCCCGTCCTGTTGGCCAGTGTGGGGGGGTGGGGGTGGCAGGTCCCAAAGGCCTCTGGGAACCTCCTGCTTCTCCACCACCACCAGGCTCAGTGACACTGCACACCTGCTTCTAGCTGGGACTGCATCTGACCCCCTCGCCTCACCTCACCATGGAATGCTCAGAAGCTGACTGGTCCCTGATGACATCAGGATCTCTGAAATGGGACTGGTTGATCAAACGGTGTAATCAGAGCCACTGGCCAAGGATTCAGCCCCCAACCCCCCAAGAGAAGGAATGCTCCCTGGACATGACTGATAATTAAAGGGAAGCCTAGTGTGGTGGCCAAAATCTTCCATGATGGGGGCCCTGGAAGGAAAGGCAGTAAGAGGTTTTAGATGGGAGCCATTGAGCTTGGTGGAGGCAAGAAGGCCCCAGAAAGCAGTGCAGGGCCTGCCAGGTGGTGGTCTGGGCAGCAGAGGTGAAAGCACCCCTCTGGGGAGCTGAGGTGAAGACCCAGGTGGCCGTCCAAAGGCAAAATGTCTTCAGGGGCTTGGTTTGTCTTAAAAACAATGGGGCACTTGGCCTTCCACTTCTAAGACGGCTTCCTCTTGTTCTAGTCAAGTCGAAAATGGCTGCTCTAGGACATGGAGGCTTCGCGGGACCCCTGGGGGTGTGACTGAGGGCAGGGGGCAGGCTGGCCACGCACGTGGGATGGCACAGTAGGGGCCTGCTCCCATAGACTCCCCCTTTCCTTCAGAGAGGGCAGGAGGCAGGATCTCCAAGCCCTAATCCCAGAGGCCCAGCCCAGCCTGGCTCCAGCCCCTTTAGTTCTGGTGTGCAGGGTCCCCTGCCAGGACAGGCAGAGAGAGTAGGCCCCCCGCCCTGGGGCAGACCTGGCACAGTCGTGCCCCATCCCCCCAGATCTTCCCCCTTTGGGGTATGAGCCCCGTCCTGGCCCCGGCCACGTGCTGCCCTGCTGAGCCCCACCGTGGTGTCTGGCCTGGCCCAGGCACCAGCAGAGTCCCTCTTGGATCTCCCGGCTCCCCTGAGCGGGCGCTCAGTCTCAAATCTAGAGTGTTCCTTGACAGCTACTTTTCCCTCAACTCACCTAGCCACCTGCATCCAGGTGTGCCAGCTGTTGGCACCTGTCTGGAACCTGTCAGCTTCCACGGGCATCAGCTCCCCGCCGATTCTGGCAGCAGCCTCCTGGAGGTCCCCTCGCGTCCACAGCTGCCCACCTTCCCTTCCCCTCCAGGATGGGGCCTCGGCCACCTGAGAAACACCCCAACCCTCCCAGCTGCCCAGCGCGTGTCCTGCCTCTTTAGCCCCACCTGCTGCATCCCTCCCCGCCAGGCTCTGGGCCCAGCCCCGCTGCTCCCCTAGCTGGCACGGCCCCCTCTCGGCCCCCTCTCGGCCCCCTCTCGGCTTTGTTTAGACCCACATCAAATACGGCGCTTACAGTGACAACTAGCTTAGACCCAGAACGTACACGGAGAACTCGTGACACTCAGAAGGAGATAAACAACCCAATAAAAAAATGGGCAAACTATCCGCTCCACGGCTGGAGACTGCTCGTCTTTCAGGCCCTCTCCCTCGCCTCCTGGAGACGCCTTCCCTGCCCTGGGCTAGCAAGGACCCTCCTCCCTGCGCAGCCCCCTCCACGCACTGCCTCTGTTCTCCTGGACATGCCCCTCACCAGCTCTGGGGTGGGGGTAGGACAACTCTTCCTTATCCTGCCCCCCACCCCCCACCCCCCGATCCACGGACAGAGTGAAGTGAGGGGGACAGGGAGGGGGTGGACAGAAGGCCTGACTGTTCGACGATCTCCCCGGGATAAGCCCTCAGGTTGTCTCCGCCTAACCAGGCAGCTCTGAAAATGCAGAAGGCAATGGTTCTTCACTTTTTTCCCTCGTTGGGTCTGCGTTTAAAAACAGTCTGTTTCTTCTCATTATGATGAGTGTACCTTGCTCTGCGAACTGCAGAGAGGAGAGAGCCCACACGCCTTCCCGCCCGCAAGCACCGCCCATCTTCTGGGGTACTTCCTCCTGTCCCCACCAGAGCAAAGGTCCCTGTGTACGTGATGGCGCGTCCTTTCTCACTTCCCGCCAGCCAGCCCCTGGGGTCCCATGACCATGTCGTGAGTGAGCACACCCCAGCCCCCCGGGTGCTCAAGGCCCTGGGTGACCCGTGCTGCTACCAGGGTGGGGGCTGAGAGCGATCCTGCATTTCCATCAGCTCCCGGGGCACTGGGAGGCCACGCTGGGGTGCCCCCTTCTTAGGGCCGACAGGTGAGGGAGAAAGAGCCGATGCAGAACTTCTGGCCCCTGGACGCTCTCCCAGGCTCCCCTGAGGGATCTCCTGGGATACCTCCTCTTCCCGGGACCCTCCTGCTCAGAACCTCCCAGGCTCCCTGCTGCCCTGCAGCTAAATCCGAGCCCTTGGTCTGGCCTTCCAGACCAGACCCAGCCCCCCTCCCCCTTCTGGCTCTGCTCTCCTGAATGCACCCTCCCAGGCAGGTGGACTAGGCCAGCGCCCGGGCCTCGGTGCAAGAGGCACCTCTGGCCCCCTGGGCCCCGCTCTGCCTCTCCACCTCGCTTGGAGCCCCCTGAGCTTCTGCTCTCCAGCCAGTCTCTCCTGAGGGTCTTCAATCTGGCCCACCGGGGCTGGGCACCCAGGAAAATGGAACCTGGCGCCTGCCAGACGCCCCAGGCCCAGCCCTGGGGAGACAGCCTCACAGGTGGGCGACTGACATGGGGTGAGGGCAGTGCCGGGACCCCCGGAGAACTCCAGGGCAGGGGAGGCAGCGGCCTGTTCTTGCCGGGTCGGGGCAGAGCCTGCCACCCTGGGACCCATTCCTCAGCTCTGACCACACCCGCTCAGACTTCTGGCTCCCCCCGCCCCTCGCAGGGCCACCTCCGTCCAAGCCATGGCTTCCTCGTCCCCCCACCCCAGGCTCGGGCCCTGGGGTTGGCACGCCTGGTCTGTCCCTGGCCACCCGGCAGCCGCATCTGCTCTCCTGCTGCCCGCTGGGGCGGAGAACACGAGCACCACACCCGGGCCACGAGCACCACACCCGGGCGTGGCCAACGAGGCTGCCAGCCTCCCCTGCCTCCCTCCCTGGGCTCTGAGCCCAGAGGGCTGGAGAGGGTGGGCGGGTCAAGGACGGGGCGTGGTCTCAGACTCACCTGGTCAAAGAGCTGGTGCTGCGCGAGGTACCCGACATCCTTGGGCTAATCCGCAGGAGGGAAACCAGAAGTGACAGAGAAGCCTGGTTAGTTGTGGAGGGACACGCCCCGGGGACTACTGCTCAGGGGCTCTCAGAGCCGGGCGCGGCCCAGCCGCAGGCAGCCACGGCCACAGCCCTCCAGTGGGTTCGCTTGGTCCCCTCTGTGACCCATCTCGGGTGGGGCTGGGGCTCAGGGAGACTCGGGGTCGGGGGCCGCCTCTGCAGGGACTGCCCCGGGCTCAGGCTCCCCCCTGGAAATGAAGAGGCTGCGCGCACACGAGGATTTCTTTTTTCAATAAAAATGGAATCATCTTATGTGTGTTACTTTGAAGTCTTTGTTTCATTTAACGACAACCTCACGAATATCTCCTCAGGTGAGCACACACAGATCTGCGTCATCTTTTTGATGGATTCGTGTTTTATAGCCAGGACCCCCATTAATTCAACTGCCCCGCTCCCCCTGCTGGCAGACAGTCAGATTATTTTGCCAGTGTTCCCACAAACAGCCTAATAGTCTCATCCCCCAAAAGTAGTACAACTGAGTCACGGAGTGTGTACAGTTCAAATTCTAATAGCTTCAGCCAGCTTCTTTTCCCAAAATTCAGCACGTACTGTCTTCCCAGCAAAACCGTGAGTGCCCACTGCCTACGGCCTAGCCTGTACTCCTGGGAGATGGTCACTTTGTGAACATCCATCAGATGGATGACAAGATCCAGCTTTACTAACTGGGCTTCTTGGGAGGTGCGTGTGGGCTCTGGAAGGGTCGGTGTGGGTAGAGCCCCCGGGGGGCTGGCCACCACGCCCCCAGCCACAGCCTGGCTCTCACGGGCTCTGAGGCTCCTCCCCAGGATCCCTTGAGACTCTCTGCTGCCAGCCCTCTCCCTCATTCCCTTCTCTTGCTGACAACCGTGGAAGTCACAACATGCCAGACCCGGTGGGCAGGGCCGGATCTGTGTGATCTCTGCTGTCACGGATGTTCTGGCCCAAAGACACTAAATCAGGTTAATGGGGCACTAACCACGCTGCGCTTAGAGCTTTGTGTTTTACTCTCGCCACGACCCTCTGAGTAAGGCATTAGTAACCTCTAAGTAATCCCAACTAACCCTGACTCACCCACAGTGAGGGCACTGGGCGTTGAGAGGTTAGATGAACAGCCCAGGCCACACAGCCAATGACACAGTGATGGGGTCAACGCTCTTTTTTTTTTTTTTTTAAAGATTTTATTTATTCATGAGAGACACACAGAGAGAGAAGCAGGCTTCATGCAGGGAGCCCGATGTGGGGCTCGATCCCAGGACCCTGGGATCATGTCCTGAGCCAAAGGCAGACACTCAACCACTGAGCCACCAGGCATCTCTGGAGTTAACACTTTTGTACCTGAATCCAAAGCCTGCCTTCCTGCCTACTTGACAAACTGCACCTCTGCTTCTGGCCTCTGCTCCAGGCACTAGACTTCTTTCCAGCAGAGGGAGATGGAGTGAGGCCGCTGCAGCAGGTGTGCTCTGGGGCACGGCTCCCTTCTCCAGGCCCCCAGGTGACGGCGGAGTGAGCAGGAATGGGTGTGGAGGGCAGGAGACACAGTAATGGCAGATGTCTGTGAGCACTGCCAGAGGAGGCCGCAGCCCAGAGAACCGCCCTGGGCCCCGGCAGAGGAGGCCGGACACTTAGGAGTGGAAATGATGGGGGCAGGCAGAGTAATGGTGGGGGTGTGTGTGGGGGTCCCTCAGGAGCTTGCAGTTACAATGCGGAGAAGGCCAATGGGAGAAACTGTCAGCCAGCAGGGTCACCATCCAGACCCTTCGACTGCAGCAGGCCCACGATGAAACCGGATCAGAACTCTCTAGAGGCTGGGCCTGGGGCTGCCTCCAACGTGGGGAGTGTGTGGAAGAGTCGCAGACCACTGATTCGAAATTCCCCAACCTCGGGAAGGACTCTGCTCTCTGGGCCAGGAAGGGTGGCCAGGACCGCGGATGCTGGGTGGACACCCCTCCCCTTAAAGGGTCTGTGCGCCACGTGTGGGCTTCCCTTCTGAGCCCAGAGGAATGGTTTGGGAACTCCAGGGCAGAAAGGCTACATCCTCTGCCTCCAGGACCTCAGGAAAGGGAAGCCACCCCCTGCTCTTACTGTTAAGAATCTGAAATGATAAAGGGCGCCTGGGTGGGTGGCTCAGTCAGTTAAGCGTCTGCCTTCAGCTCAGGTCATGGTCCCAGGGTCCTGGGATCGAGCCCCACATGGGGCTCCCTGCTCAGCAGGGAGTCTGCTTCTTCCTCTCCCTCTGCTCCTCTCCCCTGCTCGTGCTCTCTTTCTCTTTACTTTTTAGTGGTTTTTTTTGAATTTACATTCAATTCGCCAACATATAATGTAACACCCAGTGCTCATAAAATCTTAAAAAATAAAAAAAGAATCTCAACTGATAACACAGCACAGCTGCTTTTGAAAACAGTCTGGCGATTCCTCAAAAACGGTTGAACGCAGAGTCACAGTGTGACCCAGTGATGCCACATCTAGTATACACCTGAGAGAAATGAAAACACATGTCCACACAAAAAGTGGTACAGGAGCGTTCCCAGCGGCGCTCTTCACGGCAGCCAGTGCGCGCCACCCGAACGGCCGTCAGCTGCCACATGAACAAAGTGTGCTGAGCCCACCCAAGGGGATGTTCCCCAGCCTCAGCAGGGAACCGAGTCCTGACACGTGTGACAGCGTGGATGAACCCTGAGGGCATGGTGCCGGAGGCGGCCAGACACAGAAGGCCATGTATCATCCAATTCCGTGTATATACCAGAATTGTCCAGAAACAGCGATTAGCGGGTGTCTGCGGACAGGGGGGCAGCGCAAGAGGGAGCGACTGCTCATGGCCTCGGGACTGAGGAGAATGTTCTGGGATTAGATAGTGGGGCTGGCGGCACTACAGTGTCTTATAAAGACATTAAAAAACCCCACTGAATTCTACCAAAAAAATAATAAATAGAAGGACCTGAAATGAGCCAGTGTTCTGTCTGCCGCGCGGCTGGCCTTTCTTGCCCTGAGCCCCCACTGAGCCCTCTGACCCCTGCTGACCCCTGCAGTGCCCCAGGGTCCTGTGTGCTCCCCACTGCAAGCACTGCAGAAGGGGAGGCGCGACCACATACCTCACTCCTGATGTGTCTGCTGATGAACTCGTTGACCGTCATGAGCGTCTGGGACCACTCCTCATCCGTGTACCTGGAGCCAACTTCCACCGGCACAGTCCGGCAGCCGGCGATTTCTTGGATATACTCCAAACTATGAGACGGAAATGGATGGTCAGCATGGTCGCTTTTGCTGCGACCTGCCGGGCACCTGCCACATGTGCTTCACACTGGCCTCCTCTCGTCCCCACACAACACCACAGGGAAGGGCTGCTATGACCCCCACTCTGCTGGCCACGGCACTGGGCACGGACATGTGGGGTGATGTGCCCACCGGTGCCACGTGGCTTTGCAGAGAGACCCAGGGAGGCCATCTGCCAAGGTTCTTGCTGGGAGGTTCTATCTCCCTGCTGGCCAACGGCCCTGCAGTTCTCACTGCTCACCCTGTCTCGGCGCTGAGAGACCTTCTTTGAGCAAAACAGTAGACAGCACGGCGGGGGTGCTGAAGTGCCTGGGTTCTGAACTCGGGCGGCCTGGCTCTGGCCCTGCCCAGGGACCTTTGGGAAGTTATTGTTTACCCCATTTGTAAAAGAGGGTGATGACAGTACCCATCTCTTAGGACGGGGAAATCAGAGAAAGAGAAAGCATGGCAGGTGCCTACCCTGGTGCTGGTCCGCAGTAAATCACATAATGAACGTTTATGGGGCACTGGCCCCGGCAGCCAGAACTCTTCACATGGCCTCAGCAGGAAGCACTCCCTCCACACCCCACCAGAGCCAGGGGACCTGATCAACTGTCTCAGAGGCCCCTGCTCATCTCATCTCCTAAGCTGTGGCATTATGGCCCCTGTCCAGTGGCCTGACTTGCTCTCATCACCATGCATCTGACGGGGAACCAGGAGCAGAGGTGAGGAGGGAGCAAGCCCAGGAGCCCCGCCGAGAGGGGATAGGACGTGTCTTGGGTTCTCACTTCTGCTCTTGACCTCAGGGCCCCTGGGCGAGTACATGGAACCCCTAAAATCCCGAAAAATGGCATTAACAGACCTAATGCCACAGTGCCAGGTGAGCACACCTGTTTAGAGCAAGTGAGCCGTGGAAGGTGCGGATCCTACAACCCCTGGCACGAGCTTGGGGCACTGCACCTGCAATCCCTGGTTAACCCTTGGCAGTTCCCGCTGGGACCAGTCGGGAAGTGAGCTCGAGGCTGCATTTCCTTGGGATGCAGGGAGGCGGAATTGGAGAGTCTCGGGGCCAGGGGTGTGGGGGTGGAGGCAGGGGCTGGAATAGGCAGAGGGAGCTCCCATACTCAGAGCCACCCACCTCCACCTCTTCATGCACGGCCACTGGTCCGCCACGCCTTCCAAGATCACAGGCCTCCCAGGAACCAAAAAGTACTTCCTGAAATGCTCGAGGGATGGACAGTGAAGCCGGGGGACTGTTCTCTCTGACATCATGTCTGGAACCGAAACAGGGTCGTACCTTGCTTTCTGTTTAAATCAAAACACAATGGTAAAGAGTGCAGAAAAGTCAACATTGGAGGCGTTGGGCTGGGCATCTGCGTCCACAGGAGGCTGGCCTAATCTGTCATTGATCGTGGCAGTTACCACTTATTAGCACTGTCCCTGCGCTGCCTTCTCCGAGTCCTCCCCGGCGACATCCAGGTTTTTTCCTTTACTAGTTCATCTGACGTGTTCCATTATAAAAAGAACAGACGGCTTTTGCTGAAACTCCGCAAGAGGGGAAAAGTTACCACCCCAAATGCCACTTGCTGTAAGAGGACCCTTTCCCAGGACTGTGAGTGCCTGTGATGCGTGTGGCTGCTGACGCCCCAGCAGGAATGCACAGATCAAGCAGCTGAGCCACAGGTCAAGACTCTGTGCGGTCCCGGCCAGGTCGTGTGAGTGGCTGCACCAGAACATGCTCACCCTCTTCCCAGCTGAGTCACTCTCTCGGGCCTCAGTTTCCTCATCTGTTATGCTATTGGGAGAGGGGACCTCCCATGTAGAGTACCCAGGATCACTGGCGGGGGTGGGTGTCTGCTTCCTCTGCCCCCGTGGGCCAGAAACAAGGCCTCGCACTTGTCTGTTCTTGGCCTTGGTATTCCCCCTGCTTTGGTTTTCACACCTGCCCTCATCAAAGAGGCCCTCCCTGCCCACCCTATGTGAGCAAAGCCACCTCCCTCACCTTTCTCACCACAGGGAGATGACGTTCCTCTACAGCCTTCTAGAACTGAGGCTCCAGGAGGAGCGCTTCTGTGTTGTACCCTCAGCGCCTGGCACATCTGGGCCACCGCTAGTGCTCCATAGAGTCGCTAAGTAAACCCCCCTTAAAGGCTTGGGAATGGGGGGTGGGGACGGAGAAGGCACAGAGGGGCCTAGACACTGGGGAGCTGCTGGGAACATGAAGCCAGGCAGACCGAGTCCAGAGCGTGAGCTCCCCCCCATTAGCTACACACGCACCCCAAGGCCACTGACACCACGAGCTCCGTCTTGGGTACGGGGCCACCTCCATGTTCCCTTGGGACGGATGTGGCAAGGGGAAGGGAGCCCCTGGGTCTGAGGACACAGGCACTTGCCCCTGGATCTGCATGTCCACCCTGCTCCTGAAAGGTCAACCAACACACTATGCCGGCGGCCCCCCTGGCATCCTCGGCAGCACCGGGTGGTAAGGAAAACCTCGTCTGCTGACCTCATAGCCAAAAATGGCTACCTCACTGTTCTCACCTTTTTTTTTTTTGTTTAACCACAGAGGAGGTTGAACATTTCCCCACATGCCTATGTAACAGCCCTATTTCCTCCCGGGGAACAGATACACCCAGGGGTTCGTAGGAGAGGGCTGCACGCGTGGGACCTGAGGCCCTGTCTGCACCCACCCTCGGCTCTGCGGGCTATTCTTTGTCGGCCCCAGACATCAGGAGCCACCTACGCCAGGACCTCAAGGCCGGGACCGATCAGCCACGGTGCCAGAAGGCAGCTGCAGGAAATAGGTCGCCCCAACTCAGCAGCACAGAGAGCCAGGCAGCCTGAGACACGGGTGATGCTTCAGCCAGCTGACCACAACAGGCTGCCTGCAGCTCTGGCCCGCACGAGCACCTCGAGCTGCTGCTCTTGGCCACAGGGCTTCCACCCGCCCTCTCTCCTGAAAGGGGCACTGCTTTTGTAGAAAGTGGGGGGAAGAATTGAGAAAACAGACCAAGCCTTTCCATTTCTAAATCGACGGAGATGTTCTTTTCAGCCAGAGGTAAGCATGCCATGAAGGCTCACCCCTGGGGACAGCTGACTCCTTCCTTCTAGAAAAAATGGGGCTGGGGGGGAGGGGCACCTGAGGTGTGGTGAGCGGCAATCTCACCCAGATACCTTCATGCTGGGTGGCTCCTGGGCTGGGCCTGGGCCAGGCCTCTTTCCTGAGCGGAGGTGTGCCTGGAGGATGGCAGCGACTTTAATGAGGATGTCCCCAAGGATGGCCGCACCCATCAGCAGGCCCATGTCACAGACTTTCAGGGCCGCGGCCACTGCGGTGGTGTCCCCGGGCTCCTCGCACAGACACACAGCCTTCAGGAGGCAGCCGAAGGCATAGACGCGGCGCCAGTCCTTGTGCACGTCCCGCCATGGCCCGGTGTTGAGTCTCTCCCAGGAGTAGTCCAGGATGGCCTCGCTGGCCTGCAGGCACTCACTCCGGCGGCCCCCGCAGAAGAGCTCGGCGGCCTCCTGCAGCAGCTGCACCACGCTGCGCTCCACGTTCTCCCCAAGTTCCAGGGCCAGCTCCTCTTTAGTGGGGGGCAGGAGCGCCCGGAGGGCCTCCCGGAGGGCACCGGCTCCTGCCAGGGGCTCTTGGGTGTCTTCAGCCATGGGGCCCTCTACCAGTCTAGTCAGATGAAGGTGGTGGAAGAAGAAAGAACAGTTAGAGCAACAAATCATCTTGCACAACTAAATATTTGTAGATTTTCATAAAATCAAACTGGGGCAGGGGATGGGGAGGGGGAGCTGGCTCTATGATGACATTCACTGGCCAAAATGTCAACCACCGAGCATTAAAAAATAGATACGTTAAAAGGCAATCTACTGAATGAGAGAAGCTATTTGCAAATGGTATAACTGATAAAGGGTTAGTATCCAAAATATATAAAGAACCAACACAACTCAACACTCACAAAACAAACAATCCAATTAAAAAATGCACAGAAGACACGAACAGATATATTTCTCCAAAGAAGACATATGGATGACCAACAGACATGTGAAAAGGATGTTCAACATCACTCATCATCAGGGACATACAAATCAAAACTATAATGAGATTTCACCTCACACCTGTCAGAATGGCTAAAGTCAACAACATAAGAAACAACAGGTGTTGGTGAGGATGCAGAGAAAGGGGAACCCTCTTTCATTCCCATCTTGGTGGGAATGCAAACTGGTGCAGCCACCCTGGAAAGGAGCTTGGAGGTTCCTCAAAATTAAAAATAGAACTATTCTACAACCCAGCAATCCCACTACTGAGTATCGACCCCGCAAAACACAAAAATGCTAAATCAAAGGGATACATGCACCCCCATGTTTACTCAGCATTATTTACAATAGGCGAACTGTGGAAGCAGCTCACGTGTCCATCAACTGATGAGTGGATAAAGAAGATATAGTGTGTGTGCGCACATATGTGTGCATGCGTGTGTGCATGTATGTGATGGAATATTATTCAACCATAAAAAATGAAATCTTGTCATTTGTGATGACATGGATGGAGCTAGAGAATACATTGCTAAGTGAAATATGTCAGTCAGAGAAAGACAAATACTGTATGACCTCACTCATATGTGGTATTTAATAAACAAAGCAAACGAACAAAGGAGAGAAAGAAACCAAGAAACAGACTCTTAACTATAGAGAACAAACTGATGATTACCAGAGGGGAGTGCAGGGAGGGATAGGTGAAATAGGTGATGGGGATTAAAGTGTGCACTTATCATGATGAAAAAAATAATTTTAATAAAGTGATAAAAAAATAAAAAATATATAAAGTTATTTTCCAAAAAGAGAGACCACACAGACTTCCTCCTTTCCGGGCTCCCATGGCTTCCCATTACGTGTCCTTTGTGACAGCATCTCACGTGTCATGATTCTACAGTGGCCTTCTCTGCCAGGTATAAACTGCAGGCAGGGCCCTCGTCTGTCTGGAGTCACCGCGACATTGGGGCACAGTATCAGACTTGCCGTGGGCACTGGATAAGTGTTCAGAGAGGAACATGTACTGTCCTTGTCTGGAATGCCTCCAACACCCTGCCTCTCTGGCAAACTCCTACCCAACCTTTACGGCCCACTCTATATGATGCCCTTTGGGAAGCCTGCCAGGACTCTGACAGTATTGTGTGTCGGACAGCTCCTGACTTTTTTTTTTTTTAATTTTTTTTTTTTTATTTATGATAGTCACAGAGAGAGAGAGAGAGAGAGGCAGAGACACAGGCAGAGGGAGAAGCAGGCTCCAAGCACCGGGAGCCCGATGTGGGACTCGATCCCGGGTCTCCAGGATCGCGCCCTGGGCCAAAGGCAGGCGCCAAACCGCTGTGCCACCCAGGGATCCTGACAGCTCCTGACTTATCTTAACAGCTCTTGTCCCAATGTACTATGAATACTGGCCTACATGTCCGTCTCTCCAATGCTAGCTGGTGAGCTTCTCCAGGGCAAGAACAGGTCTGATTTCTCTGTATTTCCCTAGAGCCCAGCTCATAATAGGCACTCAATTAAGGCTACTGAAGGAATGAGATCTTAACTTCACAGGAAGAAACCTGGAAATACATAAAACCTACAAAGAAAGGAAAAATAGCATAGCTGGTGCTTTTGGTGGGAATATATATGGATGGCAGGCAAGTCCTAATGCAGAAGAGCTAATATGTGATTAGGTTCTCACAGGTTCATAATTGCTCACAACTGATGATTCACCTGTGCTACTATGTGCTAGGTATACGAGCAGTTGTTATATCCCCTATCTCATTTGATGCCAAGAAATAGGGACCATCGTGCTTTTTGCAGAGGCTGTGCTATGCTAGGGGTCAAGGACTTCTCCCGTGGAGGGCCAGAGAATCCACATTTCAGGCCTGGCGGGCGGTAGTCACTGCTGGTACTGCTCTGCAACTGTAGCGTGTATGGTATGTATGAACAGCCATGGCTGCATTCCAATAAAACTTTATTTACAAAAACAAATGACTCCTTCAAGCTCACCGAAATCCACTTCATCTTCTTCCTGGGCCCACAAGACTACATTTCCAAGTCTTCCTTGCAATTAGGTGTGACCAATGTCAGCAATGGAGCCACTTCCAGGCCTGGCCCCTGCACACCTCCTATAAGATTCTCTAAGCTTTCCCTACACACTGGTGGGAAGTGAAGGATTTGGGGGCCGTAGGGGATGACAGAGCCATGGAAGTCACCCAACCAGGCAAAATACACCCCTGCTGGAACGGCTCAGGAGCCAAAAATAACTTGTATCGTTTTGCCGCTAAATGGTCGATGTGTGTTAGAGCAGGTGGCTGGCTCTGACGCAGACAGTCCTATTGTTGAAGAAATGGATGCGCAGACCGCAGAGGGTATTTCTGAGTTTTGTGGCTCAAAATCCTTTTGTCTTTCTTAACACACCTCCGTTTCCTCTTGAGTTTCATCTTGCCCACTGAGGTTGGTCAGGAGGGGTGCTGCCAAGTGGTGAGTACGTGCGCAAAGCTGGGCCACTGAATGGCCTCCCCTGAATGTGAACTTTAAGCAGATCAACTGGACTGGAGACAGCTGGTCTCTTCATTGTCTCCCACTGGCCGCTTCCGGACCAGGGTGTCCTTGCTAAGGCCTCAGGGTGAGCACTCCTGACTCCTAGGTTCCAGGGCCAATTTCCCTCTTGTTCTCTTCCAAGGGGACCCTTCCAGGTTCCATTCATTCTGCGGCCCCAGTGGCCTTCTGATTAGTGTCTTCTTCCTTATGTCAGCCAGGGTTGGCGTCTTTGGTTAAGTGAGAGGACCCTAGTAGGCCCACATAAGTCATCGACACCCAATATCCCCTGGTGGATGGTGAAGGCAAATGGAGACGTGCCTATGATGAAGCCGTATCAGGTGCATCACGCCCTGCGAGGGGGAGAGCCACAATCCCCAGTGGTCCCTGCCTCCTGTTGTTATTAACACCCTTATCCAATTCCCTCCTCCTGGGTGCTGACAGGACCTATAACTGAGTGAGTACACAGAATAATGGTCTTTGCAGATGCCATTAGGAATAAGGACCTTGGCATGGGAAGATTGTCTGGGATCATGTGGGTGGGCCCACCAATTTAATATAGCAGTCCTTGAAAGAATCTTTCCTGTCTAAAGTCATAGTCAGAGGGAGAGGTGATTGCAGAAGGATCAGAGAGATGCTGTGTTGCCGGCTTTGAAGATGGAGGGAGGGGGTCACACACCAAGGAATGTGGAACCCTCTAGAAGCTGGACGAGGCAAAGAAACGGGATTCTCCCTTCCTGGAGCTTCCAGAAGGGAGTGCTGTCCTGCCAAGACCTTGATTTTAGCCCAGTCAGTCCTGTGTTGACCTTCTAACCTAGAGAACCGCAAGCCACCAAGGCTGTGGTAATTTGTCAGAGCAGCAATAAAAAACCATTATGATTTTCTTCTAACCAACAGATGTCCAAGTTTGATACGTGTAGTCATTTTTTATGTTTTGGTTTTGTTTTTTAGCCTAAGATGGCAAAGGTGATGGGATGCCCCTCGATCAGGTTACATGAGATTGTAACTTCCAGGGCGAGCAGACTCTCCCTACTGCCTTCCTGGCTGGCGTGCACCGATGAAGCAACTGGCCATGCTGGACATGTCCACGTGGCAAACATGATGGTGGCTCAGGGCCAACAGTGAGCCAGGAACTGAGGCCCTTGGCCCAACAGCCCCCAGGAACTGAACTGTTCCAACCACCACAGGGGTTTAGATCCTTGTCTAATTGGGCCTTCACATAAGAACTCTGTCCTGACACCCTAATTGGAGCCTTGTGAGATCCTGACACAGACGGCCCCTCTAAGCCACACCCAGACTCTTGACCCAAAGAAACTAAGATAATAAATGTGTTGTTTTAAGCCACTGACTTCATGGTGATGTGTTATATGCTGCAGTAGATAACTAATAAACTCCCCTACCCAGACTTCCCTGACACCCTGGCACTCATCTGTTACCCACACAGCAGAGCGAGAGGAAATACATGGCTTCCTTTAGCACCGTGTATGAGGAAGTCAGCAGTAGGTAGTGAAGACACATGAATGAAGGCTAGAGGTGTGGTCCCTAAAGGTAGGCCGGACAGCCCCTTCCCTACCTCCCGGCTCCATTTCAGCTCATTCCTCCCCAGCTCACGAGGAACAACAGATAGAATAATGGGAGTATTACATGAGTACCTCACGAAACCTCACAACAACCCCGACCCCGTGAAGCCAAGAACATACTTACAGACTAGTTACTGTAAGGCAGGTGTGCTCCAGGCACTTTTTAATTCTTACAGAAACCCTAAGAAAGTATCCTTATCTCCACTTGATAAGGGAGCTACGGCAGAGAACTTAAATGACTTGCCCAAGGCACTCGGCTAGGAAGAGGTGATGCAGAGATGTAAAACTGGGGCCGTCTGGCCCCCACTTCCATGATCTTATATAGGTAAAGGAATGGTGCCATGCCATCTCCAGCCAGCCTGTGACAAAGCTGGGAATTGGGGTGCTCAACCCTCAAGAAGACTCTGTAATGGAGGGATTACTGCCACTTAACAGATGAGAAAATCCTATCACTTCACGACAGGAGAGGACCCGTCTTTCTTGTGTGTCATTATTTCTGAAGTACCTCTTCTGCGGCCTGTCCTAAAGTTGTAGCAATAATGTAGAGCTCTTCTCACTCCGTCTATTCCATGGCTCCCCCACCTTGCCTCTTCCTCTCATTTGATTTGTACCTCACAGCGTAAGTTGGATAGGAAAGTATGTAATCATTTCCCCTACAACCCTATCTTATTTTGTCCAGGGACAAATGAGGTGACTTTACTATGCGCCGTGTCAATGCTCCATGTTTTATGTCCGTCACCTCCTAATCTCATGATGTGTTTATTCCTCCTAATCTCATGATGTGTGGTTTTACAGATACGAACAGTTAAGATTTGGGAGACTAAGCAGCATAGTACGTGGCAGCGTTTACCAGAACACTCTTCAGCTCTCAGGGTGAGGGCTGAATCCATTTCTGGACCTTTATCTCCTAGCTTGGGCCTTGGTGCGCAAGGGGTATCCTTCCCCACTGGCCCCATGAATGATGGGACGGAGAGCCTCGAGGGGCCTGGCCATCACCTGCCAGGATGATTTCTATCTCTAGCCTCCTGGATTTGTAAATGTCTTTGTGTTGGTCTAACAGCCTTCTTGGGAGAGCTGTACAGTCCCACCTTCCAGCACGGCCTTATTTGCTACCCACCCCAAAACTGCATGGGTGCCCATCAACTGGCCTCCCTGGTGGCTTCATGGCTCATCCCCTCCTGGGAGCCACTCATGTGTCTTAGGAAGCAACCTTGAGAAATCTCGAGTATTCAAAAGACCTCATATCTTGCCTTCTCTCAAATGTCTATAAAAAAAAAATTTCCCAGAAGACCACTTATTTGCCTTACTATAAAAATGGCTTCCACTGGGGCCTTACATACCAGCTTTCTAAACTGGTCTCTTAGTGGCCTTAAAAATTGGCTTCCCAGAGGATTTTAAACGGGCTATATAAACTGGTTCCGTGGGATGCAGATTACAGACTTTGTAAAGTGACCTCTCAGGGTGACCTTCTAAAACAGCCCTTCACAGAGCCCACAAAGGCCTTACAGAGTGAGCCTCTCCAGGTGGCCTGGTGTGCTGCTCTGCAAACTGGATTCCCAAGGCGGTCTCGTTTGGTCTCCCCAAACGAGCCTCCCCAGGGAACCTATGGGCTACTCTGCAACAGTCTGGCCTTGGAGAGGGCCTCCTACAGATGGCCATGTCAGATAGCCTTCTGGGAGAGAGCCTCAGGTAGGCTCTACAAAACGGTCTCCTCTTAGCCACATAACACAGCTTTAGGAACTAATTTCTAATCCAGAGTTCCTCAGTGGATAGCCTTACAAAAAGGTCTTTGGAGATACTTATGGTGACACTATGTGACAGAGTTTTCCAGAGGTGGCGATGCGTTCAGGATAGCTCTGAGGTTGTTTTCTAAATGATTTTTTTTCGGATTGACTCTGTATGAGCCTCCAGCATGGCCTCCCAAGGGGCCTCATGATTGACCTTAAAATACGAGCCTCCATGGGGCGCCTGGCTGGCTCAGTCGGTGGAGCGTGGGACTCTTGACCTTGTGGCTATGAGTCTGAGCCCCACGTTGGATGCAGAGATGACTCAAAAATAAAATCTTAGGAAAAAACAAAAAACAACAAACCAGATGGCCTCCCAGAGGGCCTTGCGTTGGCAGCAGAATCAACTTTGCATGAGAAGGTGGCATGCTGGTCATTATCTGAGTAACCTTACAGTAATTCTAATCTTACGGCTTCTCAGAACTTCTCATTATTTAGCCTTCTAAAGAGTTGCCGTATCAAGCAGCCATTGGTGGAGGAGCCACATCCTACTACGTCAGCCTTCCAAAGTAGACTCACAAACGGTTTCAAACACAGGCTTCCTTATACTTTGGGCCCGTGTCTGGGGGTCAGGTGAAACCCAGGCTTTGTCTTAGTTTCACAAACCAACCTATCTCCTGTGGTGTCTTCGGAGCACCAGGAACCAGGCTATGTTCTACTAATTAACCTTCCCGTTAGCTCCTGTTACCATGGGAAGCGGCCTTATGGGACAAAGGGCCTTTGCTGGCTGGGTCAAACACCCTCTTGCTGACTGTAGGAAACTATCTTCTTGAGCAGGTGGCCTCACGTGGGCTACATGCAGCAGCCAGCACACAACCAGCCCTCCACTGAATGTCAGGTATAGGCTACATGAAACCCATCTAAACGGCCTCAAGTCCTGGCTTTACAAATCGGCCTGACATCCCCCATGTATCAGTCTGACAAATAAAGCTTCTTGATAATTATATTAGTTTTCTAGAGAAAGGCATCAGCCTGAGCAGCCTTGTGGCCTGGCTTTATTGACTGGCTTCCCAGAATTGCTCACTGAATTGCTTTCTATAAAAGGTTACACTAAACAGTCTTCCAGGGGGAGGGGGTCAAGAATAGACTGTGAAACAGTATTTCAGAGTGGTATTGCAGATTGGTCTTCAATTTGGCCTCCTAGAGTTCCACAAAAAACGAAAGGGCATAAAGAGAGGTTGTCCAAACAGTCTTCTGGCGGTCAGATATAGGAGGGTTAACTATAGAATATTTCTGACAAACCAGGATGTTAAATATAGGCCTTTTTTTTGGCTTGGCATACATTTTTCTCTTGTAAAATCTTTTATTCTCACGATTTTCTCCAATGTTTTCTTTTTTAAAAGATTTTTATTTATTTATTCATGAGACACCAAAAGGCAGAGACACAGGCAGAGGGAGAAGCAGGCTCTGTGCGGGAGCCTGATGCGGTACTCGATCTCAGGACTCTAGGATCATGACCTGAGCCAAAGGCAGACACTCAACCACTGAGCCACTCAGGTGTCCCTCCAATGCTGTTTTTCATTGCTTGTAACTTTCACTTCTGTAAGCAGGAATTTTCATTTTACACAAGCTGAGCATCTGGAGTGTTATTAGTAGCTTTCTTTCGCGTATATGTAAATTTCAGTATTTATTTAATATTGCCTAAGTATTTACAATTTAGGACTGGACAAGTCAGAAACTAGGGTTATTCCAGGCCAACTGAGAGGTATGCTCACCCTAATTACAGGCCATATGAAAAAGCTCGAGGGGCCTTATATCATCACGTTAAAGTCAGTCTCCTAAACTCCAACAGGTATTAGCCTAGAGACCTCATGTTGGTTATAGACTTTTTTTTGAAGTGAGGGTGCAGGTGTCAGGTACAGAAACAGCCGGAGTGGTCTTTGTGTCCTGCCTTTGTAAACGGACTTTTGAGTGCCAACATGGAACAGCTTTCAGCGGGAGGTCAGGTACAGGTCCCATAGAATAGCTTCTCTTGGTGGGCTGTGTCTTGGCTTCTTCTTTTTTTTAATATATATATATGTATATATTTTATTGGAGTTCAATTTGCCAACATATAGCATAACACCCAGTGCTCATCCTGCCAAGTGTGTCTTGGCTTCTTATAAAAAGCCTTCCTGTTGATACATGAAGCGATACTCTTGGCATGGGGGTCACGTAAAGGTTGTATGAACTAACCTTTGTAAATCCGCCTAATGCGAACGTTGTAAAAGGCTTCTTGTCGGTTGTATGAAACACAAAGGAGATGAGCAGAGGCTCTATGAAGCCTGCACTCACTTCCTAGATCCACCATCCGCAGGGAGCACATCACCTAAGTAAGCCGGCCTTCCGTCGGCGGACAGCCCGAGTGGGTTCCGCTGGTTGCAAAATAAAGCCTCCTGAGGTCACCAGTCACATCCCAGAATTCTCTCTTAAATTATCTTTAAAAACCTACAGCAGGGATCCCCGGGTGGCTCAGCGGTTGAGCGTCTGCCTTGGGCCCAGGGCGTGATCCTGGAGTCCCGGGATCGAGTCCCGCGTCGGGCTCCCTGCATGGAGCCTGCTTCTCTCATGAATAAATATCCCGGGGTAGTCCCCTAAGCGGCTCCTCGGGGAACCTCGGCAGGCCTGGCAGCGGGCGTGGGGCGCGGGGCGTGGGGCGCGGGTCAGAGAACGCCACCCCGGCCCGGAGGGCTCACCCAGGCCTCGGGCTGACCCCAGCCGCCGAGGTCACGAGCAGAGCAGCCTCTATCCGGCTTCTGGGGACAGGCTGCCCAGCGGGTTCTGCAATCTCTCCCACTGTACTGCGGCACCATTCAGCCGCGAAAGTCGTGCGGAAGACCCCAGGAGCTCCCCGGGGAGCTTGGGGAAGCTTTCCGGAGAGGTCCGCGGACACCTGGCCGGCCGGAGTACCTCCCGCGGCCTCCTCGGGGGTCGGGGGTCGGCGGTCGGGGGTCGGCGCGGCCCCACAGCTGCCTCCCCGACCTCGGGGCTGCGGGGCACACCGACCCACCTCCGCGGGACACCTGCGCGCGGCCGTTACCTGCCGACCCGGAAACCCCCGCCCTCCAGGTGCGCCACACCAACCCGGCACCCGAGGCCTCACGCCCCTTCCATTCCCGGGCCGCCACTGCTCGCGGCCCACCCCCGGTGTGCAGCCCGCCCCGCTCCAGGCCGACGACCAAGTAGATTCGGCCCGAAAGCGACCGCAGGGAGCTAGATACCGGCCGAGGGAATAAAAACTCGCGCAGGCGTATTAGCGTTGCACCGACGGGGACCGTGCCCTGGCCCCGGGAACTGCGCAGGCGCACATCCCCCCCCCGCCCCCGGGAAGGCCTCACGCATGCGCAAAACGAAACGACAGGCGAAAGGTGAGCATCACGCACGCGCGGGGCCTACACTCCCCTCCCCCCACGCAGCGCGGGAAAGCTGGAGAGCCGCACAGCGGCGTTGTCACGGCGCATGCGCCGACTCTGTTTTCCCTTCCCACTCACGCCCCAGAGACGCTACTTGACAGAGCGGCCCCGGGGCTTTCCAAGGCGCACGCGCGAGGCCGTCTTTCCCGCCCCCCCCCGCCCCCGCTTCGGCTTTAACACTGCGCCTGCGCGGTCCTTCCCTCCCCTTCTGAAGAGCCGGAGCCGTCCGCCCTCTGGAGCTGCTCACGCTCACCTGTCTCGAGTACGGGTGGTGTCGAGTTGCCCGGAGGCTGGCGACCACTTGTTCGGTTTGGTCGGAACTCTCCGGCCCTCTCCTCCGCCCGGGTAGTCAGGCTTGCCGGGCATCGATCACTCGGTGCTCGTCTGAGCAGCACGGGGTGCCTAGCCGAGCGCCGAGCTGTGGATGCCGCGGCCCCGCCCCCGCCCGCCCTCGGCCCCGCCCCCGGCCCCTAGTGTTTCCGAGACCCGCGGGGGCCGGCTGCCAGCAAGGGTGCGGGCCTTCTCTCCGGTCTCTCCTCCCTCCTGGGGTCACCTGCGAGCTCCTCAGCTCTGATAACTTCCTGAGCTCGTCAGCTTCGCGCCCGCCGTTGCATCTAAGCCATGCAACTAAGATGATTCGTGTTCCTGGTTTGCAGAGAGGTCAGCCCGTGCCCAGCGGCTTACAGAGCCCCAAATCCTGGTGCTTTGAGAAAGTCCCAGATCCTCCGTTTGAACCCGCAGGTGCTGCATCTGCGGCCCATGGCAGTGAGAAGGCCCTGGGCTCCAGTGGGGAAGCCAGATTCCTCACTCTTGCCGCCACGGCCCTGACTTGGACCTTGACCCTGACCTTGACCCTGACCCTGACCCCGAGGGGGTGGGCACCACGGAGACTTTGGGTTTCCAGCGCTTGGCCTGTGGCTTCCAGGGACCCAGGCCCTTTGAGGCCTTGAACAGAAGCAGCGGAAAGTTCTGCTCGTCCTGGGCCTGCAGTGCGAGGGGGAAAGAGAAGGGAATTTATTTCCTGGCCTCAAAAAAATATTCATGACACCTGTCAAAGATGGTAGGGCAGACTGCGTCCCCCTGCAGGGGCGGGTTGTGGTAGAGAAGCGGGATACAACTCCACGTATGCGGAGACAGGTGCAGATTTATAGCCAAGGAGCAAGCAGGGTCAGTGGATGGGGAATTACTGAGAGACAGCCTCAGGGTAAGGGGAATTCTGCTAAATCGATGGCCTGGGCCAGCGTCATTGGACAGCAAGGGTAGAGGATAAAGAATTAGATCAGATGTGAACGGTTGGGGGGAGGATTTGCTGAGCTGACCCAACAGGAGCCTTGAAAAGATTGGACTCAACAGGGGCACCTGGGTGACTCAGCAATTGATTTTTTTTTTTTAATTTATTTATGATAGTCATATATAGAGAGAGAGGCAGAGACAAGGGAGAAGCAGGCTCCATGCACCGGGAGCCCGACATGGGATTCGATCCCGGGTCTCCAGGATCGCGCCCTGGGCCAAAGGCAGGCGCCAAACCGCTGCACCACCCAGGGATCCCCTGACTCAGCAATTGAATGTCTGCCTTCAGCTCAGGTCATGATCCTGAAGTCCCAGGATCGAGTCCCGCATCAGGGTCCCCGCAGGGAGTCTGCTTCTCCCTCTGCCTGTGTCCCTGCCTCTTTCTCTCTGTGTCTCTCATGAATAAATTTAAAAAAAAATTGGACTCAACAAACTGAGGACAGTGTCCCAGGTCAAGGCCTAGTCAGAGAAAGGAATCAGAAGAGCCTTAGTTCAAGGAGGGAGTCTTTGTCACTGCTCACCAGGGATGTGTCGGGCACCATCTGGGGCCCTGAGACTCCTGGGGGTTAGCTAATTACCTTAAGAACCCTATTAGGTGGCGATTACTATGTCCTATAGACAAGGAGACTAGGGCCTGCTCGAGGCCAATTCAACAGATCAGTGGGTTCTAGGTAGTGTGCTCGTACCGAAGGAAACACAGGTGAGCTCAGCCCCTGCCTTTGAAGATCTCACAGGTAAGAGAGATTGACAAATATATTTTTTAAAAGACTTATTTATTTATTTATTTATTTATTTATTTATTTATTTATGATAGAGAGAGAGAGAGAGGCAGAGACACAGGAGGAATGGTAAGCAGGCTCCATGCCAGGAGCCTGACGTGGGACTTGATCCCGGGACTCCAGGATCGTGCCCTGGGCCAAAGGCAGGTGCCAAACAGCTGAGCCACCCAGGGATCCCCGAGATTGACAAATATTTGTTGAGCATTTACAACAAACCTTGCAGTTTC
Source organism: Vulpes vulpes (assembly GCF_048418805.1). NCBI lineage: Eukaryota > Metazoa > Chordata > Mammalia > Carnivora > Canidae > Vulpes > Vulpes vulpes. The sequence continues at coordinate 94,148,046 of NC_132782.1, forward strand.
AAAGCACTTTAAAAATATTAAGCTTAGGGGATCCCTGGGTGGCTCCGGGGTTTAGTGCCTGTCTTCGGCCCACATCATAATCCTGAAGTCCTGGGATCAAGTCCCACATCAGGCTCCCTGCATGGAGCCTACTTCTCTCTCTGTCTCTCTCTCTTTGTATCTCTCATGAATAAATAAATAAGATCTTTAAAATAAAATTAAGCTTATGGGGTGCCTGGGTGCTCAGTCGGTTGGGTGTCCAACTCTTGGTTTTAGCTCAGATCATGATCTCAAGGTCATCAGATTGAGCCCCACCTCGGGCTCTGCATTGAGTGCAGAGTCTGCTTGAGACTGTCTCTCCAGGGCGCCTGGGTGGCTCAGTTGAGCGTCTGCCTCTGGCTCAGGTCATGATCATGGGGTCCTGGGATCCAGTCCTGTATCCGGCTCCCCCTGCATGGACCCTGCTTCTCCCTCTGCCTCTGTCTCTAGGTCTCTCATGAATAAATAAATAAAATCTTAAAAAAAAAAATTTCTCTCCCTCTGCCCCTGCCCCTCTCACTGCTCTCACTCTTTGTCTCTCTCAAATAAAATAAATTTAAAAAATCTTTTAAAAATACTAAACTTAGAGATGAACTATTATCATAATTTTCACCTCCAGTTGGGTGGTAGCAATGCTGGTTTTGCCTGAGACCCTATGTTCCTAGAAAACAGGGAAGGTTGGAGGAATTCCCCTCACCCTTTTGTGTTCCAGAAAACAGCTTGCTGCAAGGAATCCCCTTTTCCATGGGACTTAGGGAAAACTCACAGACTCCCCACCGTGTTTACCTATGGCAAGGCCAGACACAGACCCTCCAAATTCCCATTCTTTGCCTTGTAAGTGATTAGCCCAACTGCTTGTCCCCAGTAACTAATTAGAGCAAAATGCTTCTTAACTACTTTTGGTTAAATTATCTCCTTCCTCCAGCCCCTGAACTCTGCCCCCCCCACCCCCAGCAGACAGTCCCTCCTGAGAACAAAGCAAAATGTGATCTGACCCTCCTGTCCCATTATGCCACCTTACCATCCCATTTCCTAGTTCTCTTCTGCAGCCTCTAAAAGAAAAGGAAAAAAATCTTTTTGCCTGACCCTGAAGACACTCACAGACCTTATGGTCACAGCTTTCTCTCTAGGACAGTAGACTCCTCTCCCCTAGCGATCATCCTCACACGTAAGTCTGTCCTTACCCCTTCCAGTTTATTTGTTGTTAGACAGTGGGTGGGCAGAGACTACAGGAGGGTGGACACTAGGCCTCTAGGAGCCCAAACGGACCCCACAGCAAAGGGCCAAGAGAGATGTGAACACAAGACCGCCTGGTTCTCTCTTCAGAGTGATCTGCGATGGGGCCCTGGCCCGTCACAGTGAGTGGGCAGAGACAAACATCCTTTTTGCCAACTTGTGTTTTCAAAACCGCCTTGTTGAGATAAATTATAGACTCCAATGAAATGTTTTTGTAAAAGAAAAGAACCACAGTCTTTCACCATGGGACTTCACTTCCTGTCGTGTCATTGCCGATCCTCCCTCCTCCCCCCACCTCCCCTTGTCCCTGGCAGCCTTGGAATTGGCCACCAAGCAGACTGGAACCCTTTGAGTGCTGCAGGAGGGCGGGGGAACCGACAAAAGGCACCGTGTATGTCCGTGTTTGTGAATTTTCTCCGTTTGATCAGCAGCCTGTAATTTAAATATATCCAAGTGTGCTGGGAACATTTGTGGCTTAATTACCAAATTTATTTAAAACACACACATACAAACAAAACTCTAAGCTGGAAAACATCATTTAGCTTGGCTGCAGAAGAGACATTTAATCAACTCCAGTTGCTTAAAGATGGTGTGAAAACCTCCCCTGTACTGAATCTTCCACTCACTGGAGGAACCTAAAGCTGGTCGCTTACCCATTTGGTGCCTTCATTCTCCATAAGCCATTACCACCTCAGCAAGGAGCTAGTGAGCCTGAAATGACCTTAAGAGGAAGATAAAAACCAAAGTGTTTTGTTGAGTGGATGTTGCTGGTGGGGGGGGGGGGAGGGGGGGCAGGGTGGGTGGGTTGGAAGCACAATGTGGCTGATAGGAAGCCAGGCGCCCTGAAACACTTAGTGCCTCTCTGAGCCTTAATGTCCTCCTCCATGAAATGGGTATGAGAACCTATCTCTCCTGTGGTGGTGAGGACTGATAGGGCAGCTACCCATCTCCAGCCTCTATTCCCCAGTCTGTTCCAGGATCCCTATGTTCTAACGTATTAGGACTGGTCCCCTAGGATAGTGTGGAGCTTCCTGAAATCCAGGCTCTTGGCCACCACCCGTGGAGTTTTCGGTAGAACCGTTTTGGAGTCAAGCCCAGGAATCTGCATTTTCGCTAGCTTCCTGGACAACTCAGAGGCAGATGGTAACTACATTTTGAGAGTGGCAGCTCTGGGGCTCACGGGTGTCAGGAACAGTGGGAGGGGCAGGTGGTAGAGGGTTCTGGAACCTGCGTAAAGCCGACCTGAGGGAGAGACCCAGAGCCTCATGGCCAGGCTGGGTCCTCTCTTGCTGTTGTGCAAACCCTCCTCCACCAGTATTTCTTTGGATTCTCACACAGACCACTGCCCAGGCCACAGCCAGCCCAAAGATCCTGGTCAGGATGGACTCTAGCATTGCTCCATTATAGACTAAACACTACTACCTTCCCTTCTTCCATGGGCCCCAGGAGATCTTTTTCCCAAGTCCTGGAAAGCCAAAGCATTTCGTTTGGTTGCTTTGGCTGGATAATAGGACCGGTCACCCTCTCCTCATCCATTCCACAGTACACGCCAAGCACTGTGCTCGGTGTTGGAGTGATCGTGACCAACAAGACAAACATTTTCTTCTTTTTCGTTCATTGATTCATTTGTGTTGCAAAGATTTATCGAGCACATATTCCATGCAGGCATTGGGCCAAGTGCCTGTATCAGTTATCCATTACTGCAAATAAAGCTGCATAACAAACAATTCCCAAACTGGATACCTTAAAACAATAAGACTACAGAGCTTCTGGATGGTTTGATAGTCTGAGTCTGACTCGGTCTTGGTAGGGCTTGCTCCTATGAAGATGGCCTTATCTCATGTCTGGTGGTCACCTGTGGTTGGCCAGGGCAATGAGGATAATGGGACTAGTGGTCACTCACCACAAGCAGGCTAGCCTGGGCTTGTTCATGACAGTGGTGGGATTCCATGAGCAGGAATGGGAACTGTAAGTCTCTTGAGACATAGACTCTTAAGTGGCATAAAGCACTTCTATTGCTAAATTAGGTCACATTCTATTGGCCAAAGTCAGTCATATGGCGAGTCAGATTCAAGATGGGTAAGGAAAGGGAGTCCACCACTTGGTGAGAGGAACTCTAAGTTGTTTTACAAGAGGCTTGTGTGTGCATGTGTGTCATTTATAAATAAAGCAGAGGAAGGAGAACCAGGTAAACTCTAGATGCCAGGTGTATTTAGGACGGGGTTGCTGTTTTTTGCAGCAAAGACTTCCCTGATAAGGTGACCCCTGAGCAGACATTTGAAGGAAGTGAGAGACCAAGTCCTGTGTTCATGTGCAGGAAGAGAGTTTCAAGGCAGAAGGAATAGCTCAGGGGCTGGGGCGGCTGGAGTCCCAGGAACCATGGGGGCGTGGGAACCCATACAGTCAGAGACATAAATGGGGGCCAAACGGCAGGGCTGCTCTGGCTGTCATTAGGACTTAGGCTTTTACTGTGAGTGAAGTGGGAGCTTGTGGAGAATTCGGGGCCCGGGACTGACATGGTCTGAGTCAGGTTTTCGCTGCCCACAGGCTAGAGGAGTCACCAGACAGAGGTGTGATAAATAGCGGTCACTGTGAAGAGTGTCACGGCAGGTGTCATCATAGGTGACACAAGCGTGTGTCACAAGTTCAGATCAAGGATAAGGAAGAGTGTGGAAGTTTTAAAGAATGGCCACAGGCCCTTGGCATTCCTCCCATGCAGAAGGGCAGCGTGTGCCTCTTCTGGTGAGTCTGTGGGCTTGTGCCCACTTTGACTGATAGAACAGGGCAGGAGGGATGCTATGGAACTTTGAAGCTGGGTCACAGAAAATGAGACAGCTTCTGCTTGGTTCCCTGCAACTCTCAGAAGCCTGGGGCCATCCTGTGAGAAGTCTGACCACCGCCTCCCCCCACCCCCAAGGCCTAGTGTTTGAATCATCCCAGTCCAGGCACCAAGCACTGAAGGAACAAGCCTCCAGAAGATTGTAACCTCAGCCATTGGAGTCTCTCCAGCTGAACCCTGGACATTACAGAGCAGAGACAAGCCGTCTCCACCAAGCCATTTACATCCCCACTAAATAATGAGAAGAAGAGTTAATTCAGATACCTTGCCATGGGGAGGGGTGTTCTAGGCAAAGAAAACAGCCTATCTGCAGGAGAGGGGAATGAAGGGGTCAGCAGGGCTGGAGAGGCCACGGTGGTGACTTACAGCAAAGTTCCCAAGTGTGGGTGCTCACGCCGGTAGTACTGGGATGCCTGGGGAGGCAAGTTCTTCCATCTGGGGTTTGCTGCCTCTAGGCCTCGCCCCCTGCTCTTCCATCTCCAGTATCCACCAGGCTCCTTCTGCCATCATCTGAATGGATCTAGGACCTTGGAGCCTCTGCTTCTCTTCTTCCTGCGGGAATTTCAGTCCAGAATGAAAGTAGGAGAAGGAGGAAGCTTGACAGTCCAGGCTGTCTCCAGGGGGAACAGCCTGGGTTCTGATCCTTACAGATCACTGCAGACCCTGGACCACCCTGGACCCTGCTGCAGGGACATCTCAGCTTAGCCAGGAGCAGCCTAGCCTCTGCCCTGCTGGCCCCCAGCTGCGGGAGTTTCCTGGGAGCTGCTCCCTGCCTGGTGTGTTAATGCTTCTGGGGATGAGGCAGGAGGAAGAGTAGAACAGTCCATCCGTCCTCACGCTTATGTGATTTTCCATGGGGACCTTGAGGTGGGGTTGGGGGCAGGGAGACGATTAGGATTAGGATTGCTTTTGGCAATCGAAATAGTTGCCATTTCTTGAGGGTTTACCTTGAGCTGGGTGATTTATGTATGCATTGTCTCATCTTCACCTCTGGTCCTGAAGCATTGATACTAAAGCTTCTGTAACATGCAGGGAAAGATAGGGTCCCAATAAGTCTGATTTCAAAGCCCAAGCTTTTAAACTGCTGTGTTGATGTGCTATCATGCCCATGTTCCAGGCCTCTAGTCCTGGCCCATTGAAGAACCTGCAGGAAACCACTGTAATTACTCAGAGCTCCGTGTGCCTTAGGAATCAGACCAAAGCTCAGGTACCTCAGACCTCCGGGGGGCCTCCATCTAGCGGAAGAGCCAGAGGAGCCTGGGGTGAAAGTAATCGGTGATGCCCATCAGTGCAACTCCACAAATACTTTCCTGAGCCCTCCTGTGTGCCAGGCACTGTTAGACAGTGGTAGGTGTGGGAGTGAAGCTACAAAGGTGAAAAAAGCATATTTTATGAACTTAACACCAATAAGGGGAATAAAAATACGGACACAAACCCTAGCACAAATCATTGTCACTGAATTGCATCTGACATCTTTCTGTTATCAATTGCAGAAATTCAACTCAAATGACCACATTTATTGACTCATAGGATGGAAAATTCCAAGGATTGATCTGGCCAGCTTCAGGCAGGGCTGCACCTAGGTGCTCAGATGATAGTGCACCATCGCTTGGCCTTGCTTTTCCTCTGAACTGGTTTTATTTCCAGGAAGACTTTCTTCTTAATATAACCCCTGACAGCTCCAAGTTTACATCCTAGGTTTGGCAACTCCAGGGCGAGTGCAGTGCCTCTTTCCTAAGAATTCCTCCTCCAGCGGAGGAGACTCTTACTGGCCTGGCGTGAGTCTCTTTGCTTTTGCCCGAGCCAATCGCTGTGAAGGTGGATGTGATACTGTGACTGGCTGAGACTGTGTGTTTCCCCTCTTGACTGGGAGTGGAGGTTGGGCAGTTCTGCTCTTAGAAGTTGAATGGCTTTTCCTAGAAGAAAGGGAACAGATGCTGGGCAGGCAACCCAAGCCTCAGAGCAGAATGATCCTTGGCATGCATCTTATTCAGTGGCTTCATTTTATAGATAGGAAAACCAAGGGGCGCCTGGGTGGCTCAGTCGGTTAAGTGTCTACCTTTGGCTCGGGTCATGATCCTGGAGTCCAGGGATTGAGCCCTGTATTGGGCTCCCTGCTCAGCAGGGAGTCTGCTTCCCCCCCTCCCTCTGCCTCTCCCCCTGCTCCTACACACACAGTCTCTCTCTCAAATACATAATCTTTTTTTAAAAATATATTATTTATTCATGAGAGACCCCGGGGGGTGGGCAGAGACACAGGCAGAGGGAGAAGCAGGCTCCATGCAGGGAGCCCAACGTGGGACTCGATCCCGGAACTCCAGGATCACACCCTAGGCTGAAGGCATCACTAAACTGCTAAGCCACCGGGGCTGCCCAATCTTTCTTTTCTCTTTTTAAGGAAAACTGAGAGAACCTTCACATCTATCTCAGCCGCTCAACAGGCCCTAAGCAATCCCCTCATGTCTTTGTGACTCCGTTTCCCTATCTCTCAAGTGGCTATAATGACATCCTGGTGTTGATCGGAAAGATTGGTTCATATAAATGTTTTAACCCGTTTAGAATAGTGAAATGTACCAGGTGCTCAAAAATGTTGTTCTTTCTCATCTTTTCTCGCATCCCTGGGATCCCTCAGACTCATTCATTCCCTTCTCTGTGTCTCTGAAACTCTGCATCCACCCCGTTGGCCTGGATCCAGCATTGTTATTTGTTTTTTGTCTCACGGGGCTCTGTTTCTTACACTCCAATGAGAGTTCTTCAAGAGTGGGGCCCAATTCTTGTGAATCTGCTTCCACCGCCCGGCACTGAGCAGAGGTAAGGACAGGTATGCAGAGGGAAGCAATCAATGACCAAAGTCAGTTTTGCAGACCAATTGTTCCATTTAGCTTAATGCCCTGTGACAAACCATCACAGCATTTAGTGACTTCATAAAACATTTGTTTTCTGCACGAATCTACAGTTTGAGCAGAGCTTGGTGGGGACCGCTCTGTTGGGTGCTGTGCTGGAGCAGCTAGAAGGCCGGGAGCCGGGGACATCTGAAAGGCCCCCTTGCACACATCTGGCCCCTGGGTGCGGAAGACTGTGACAGTTGTGACATACTGCAGGGCCCGGAGCAGCTGAGGCTCTCTGGGCATCTCTAGCTCTGCGTGGTCTCTCTGCATGGTCTCTTCAACAGGATGGTGCCAAGGAGGGGGGACTTGCAAGTGTCAGCTCAGGGCCCCTTAGGGCTGTGCCCTGAGAGAGAGAGAGAGTACCAAGAGGAAGCTGTACCTCTTTAAAAAAACCCCACACACAAAAACTTGATTTTAGAATAGTTTTAGATCTACAGAAAAATTGCTGAGACAATACAATTCCCAGATACCCCACACCCACTTCCCCTATTAACTTATGTTCATGTGGTACATTTGTCGCAATTAATGAACCAATGTGGATACATTTATAACTTTATAACTAAAGCTCGCCTTTTATTCAGCTTTTCTTGGTTTTTACCTTATATCCTTTCTCCGTCCTAGGGTAGAACATGGCATCCAGGATACCATTATTACGTTAAATTGTCGCGTGTCCTTCTTGCCCTTGGGCTGTGACAGCTTCTCCTACTTTCCTTGTTTCGATGACTTTGATGATTTCCAGGAGTGCCAGTGAGGGACTTTTGTAGAATGTCCCTCAGTTAGGATCTTTCTCATGTTTTTCTCGTGATTGGGCTGGGGGGTTGGGTTTTGAGGAGAAAGATTGCAGAGGTGAAGGGCCATTCTGAACATGTCATGTCAGGGCTACATACCATCAGCGTGACTGATCCCTGTTGATGTTGATCTTGGTCACTTGGCTGCAGTGGTGTTTGTTGGGTGTCCCCACCATAAAATCATTCTTCCTCCTCCTTTCCACACGATAGTTTTTGGAAGGAAGTCACTAGCTCTGTGCAGCCTGCCTCCTTGAGAGCAGAGCATCTACATAAGTTTCTTGGAATTCTACATGACAAGTTTGTCTATTCTTCCCTATTTATTTATTTATGCAATCATTGATTTATATCAGTGTTGACTTGTGGTTATTTATTTTCTACTTTGGGTTATCATCCCATAGTATGTTATTTATTCTGTTATTTGTTTTTCTAGCTTTGGCTATTGGAGAGCTCTTCAGGATGGCTCCATGACCTTTTCATCCCCCAATTATTCAGTGTGTGTGCGTGGGTGTGCGTGCACGTGTGCAAACACAAGCACTTCCTTACCTTCTGATGCTCTAAGATAATCCAGGTTTGTCACATTTATTTCATGCCCCAGTACCAGCAGCAGCCATTTCTCCAAGGAGCCCTGGTTCCTTTTATTGGAGAATGGTATTAGAGACCAGCATCTGGGTGCCCAGTGTGCTCATTGCTGCTGGGGTGTAATACCTTTCTGACATAGCTTTGGAAGTCATGGAGTCTAATTCTGTCATAATCATGGGGGATTATAATCTCAACATCGAGGGGGAGAGGATGTAGATTCCTCTACCTTCTTGGTAGAAGTTTGTCATTGTCACATTGTCAGAGCTTATGAGATGCAATCAACCGGTGTCGTCTTTGGAAAGTACCACCTGGCACATGAGTGATGCTCTTGCACACCCAAGGATTCTTATCTTACTTAAAACATCCTTAATCTCCATCTGGTTTCTATTTTGCTTCAAAGAAACTTTTTCCATGGTCTGGTTTTGCTTGAAGATGGTTTCAGATGATACAAGGACACACCCTACATAACCCTGGGTTCCCTTGAGAGACGGCCATTGCCTTGTCATGTCTCTCCTAGTCCTTTCATTGGGGTCAAGGAGAAGGTCTCAGCTTGGTGTTGTAAATATCTTTAGTGCATTTATAATGCTTGCTTATTTCTTTTCTTTTATAACGTTCTGGCTCTGAGCACTGTCATAGCACAGCCTTCTAGATGGAGCTTAATCATATTATTCTGTTTTTATTTTACTTGCCTGGGAGCTACTCTCTGCTGCAGAGACATTTACTGCTTAGCAGTATGCATGTGCCCCCGTATTTCCCAGTCCCCTTTCAGGTAGGCAGGGCTATGTGACTATTTGTGGTCAATGGGCTATGTGTGGAAGATTTGAAAGCCCACGAGGGACGCTCCAGCTCTGTCATTTCCTGTTGTAGGATGGCATGACTCCCTCTGCTGAGGCTCTCACTGGCTGAGTGGGGCCCTCTGTCAACCCACATCGTTTATGCTGTGTTAAGCCCTTAAACTCTTGGGATCAACTATTATTGCTTCAGTGCCTAATCTTTCTTGACTAATACGACTTTTAAATAGGGTGAGTGAAACTGGATTTTTCATTTACATAATGATGCAAAATTTACCCCCCCAAAAAATGAGTGCTTCAAAGAAAAATAGGTGAGTAATTTTCTAGGGCATATTCAGACATGGTGAAAATCCTCAGTGGGGAGATGCAAATGAGTAGCATTTGGGCAAATACTGCCACTGTGTCTTTGTCTTGCTGTCGGCATGGGAACTCTGGTCTTTATTGGAATTGGCCAGAAAGTAAATTTCTGTTAATTCCCATTTGTTCCCTGTATGTCCTGTGGCTTAAACAACAGCCATCAAAACCTCTTCATTAAAGTCTATTAGTAAGAGATTACATGAAAAGATCTGAATTTTCGATTGAATTTTAGAGCCAAATAGCTTGCCTTTGCCTATAGTATTCTCCAGACATAACTCAAGCTTATAAACTTGGTGAGAGGGGGCTCTTCAAGGCTTTCTGCTCGTGGGGTCCCATTTAAAGGCACCAGCAAATGACAACTGACTCTCAGTGAGAAAACACCCAAACACTGCAGCCAAGAGGGAAACGACGGAGTGTCATTCAACTCAATGCACCAAAAGCTGGACATGTGTGTGCTGATTAGTGAGTAATTGGGCCTTGGCATGGTGATTTGCATGTTGGAAACTGCTAAAATATTCACGTACTTGATTGTGTCTCTTCCAATTAGATGTAATAAATGCAGATTTGGGTGACCATATGTTTTATTTTGATGTAATGGTTTTAACCTTTAAGGTGTGTGTGTGTGTAGCTCTCCAGTTCTCTATGGCTGGCCTAATTGGAAGTAAGCTGGTATTTCAAGATGCAAAGTGATTAGTTTATTATTAGAGACTCCTTCTTGGGATTGAAAGAACAGGCAGTATTAGCTTTCTAGTGTGAATCGTACTCTCTTTTCTTTTTAAAAGACTTTTATTTATTTATTCACGAGAGACACAGAGAGAGGGAGAGGCAGAGACACAGGCAGAAGGAGAAGCAGGCTCCTCACAGGGAGCCCGATGTGGGACCCAATTCCCAGACCCTAGGATCACACCCTGAGCCAAAGGCAGATGCTCAGCCGCTGAGCCACTCACATGTCTCTAGTGTGAATTGTACTTCCTTTCTCCCTCCTTCCTTCCTCCCTCGTGCCCTCCTTCCTTCCCCTCCTCCTCCTTCCCTCCTTCCTTCTCTCTTTTTTCCTCCCTGTCTTGAGCTAGTTGACTCATATCTCTAAGCCTTACTTCCCTCCTTTGTAAAATAGGGCCAATAAAAACATCTATGAGAATTTTTGAGGAATAAAGAAGATACCACATGTGAGGCATGTAGCACAGGGTTTGGCACATAGTGAGTGTTCAATAAGCGATCACTGTTACTCTTTTTATCCGTTGTTTGTCTTTTAGCAGGTTCTTTAGCCTTCTGAGCCTCAGTTTTGCCATCTGAAAAATGGTATTATTTTTATTAGCTGCTCAGTGAATGAATGAGTGAAAGAATGAATTCTGAGATGCATAGTGTATTAGCCAGGGTAGGATTTTTACAGTAAAAACTTCCCCCAAATTTTGGCCTGAGACAGTAAATTTCTCTCTCTCTCTCTCTCTTTCTCTCTCTCTCTCTCTCGTCTCACCTCAATGCAAACAGCTCTGCTCCACATACTCATTCAGGGGACCCACAATCCTTCCAGCTCAGTCCATGGGTGGGAAAGATGCTGGCCGATCTCACGTGGGAGATCTTTATGGGTCAGACCTGGCAGTGGTCACTTCTGTTCTGGTTCCAGCAGCCTCTTGGTACAAACCTGGCTACCAGGAAAGCTAGGGGATGTCCTAGCTGTGCACCCAGCAACGACCGTGACACCTCACTCTGGTTTGAGGTTCCCAGGAGCCACAATGTGAAGGTTGCCAACTGCTTCTAAAACCCACAAAATTATGCTGAGTGAGCCTGACTTGATGTTGTACCAGGAGGAAGAGGCAGGGGGAGGCTGGAAGAAGTCACAAAGGAAAGAAGTACATGTGGAACAACAGAGGAACCCTGCATCCCTTTTATGGCTCTGGCTCCTGGACGTTGAAGCCACAGTGTCCCTCCCTCTGTCCTTGGCCATATCGCTCCTTTGGAATCCATTAGTGAGCTCCACCATTGTTTTTCTGATTTCATTAAAAATGCCACCAAGACACATGCTCTGCAGTATGCCACTTCAGTCCTAAGTGGGGCATTTTTGCTAGATGGATCGATTTTTTAAATGACAGCATCTGTCTGCTTGTACACATTTATTTATAATTCTTCCCTTGGCAATTAGAGCCAGGGAATTGGTGAGCGGTAACCAGCTGTTTGAATTAGCCGGGAAGGGAGGCAGTGATTTGATCTGTGAAGGAGTACCAAAGCCCTGGCCAGAAGCAACAAAAATGGAACAGATGCCCCCAAATACACAATCCCGGGGAGGGACTTGTAAATCATGTACGCTGCCCACCCAGAGGCAGCAGCGGAGCTGGGTGAGTTGGAGAAGCCTGTGACAGTGGGTGGCGGTGTCAGGCCCTCTTGGGGACTCTGGGATGCGTGTGGGAGGATGGCAGGGTAGCTGAAGGGACGGCCCCTGGTGAGCTGGATCCCCTGATGAGTGTGCATTGCACTCAGGGTGAAACCCAGAATCTTTCCCGTGGTCCACAAGACCCTACAGATGGGAGCCCTGTTAGTCCTCTGCCCTCCCTCCATCCTGCTCTCCTGCCTCCAGCCACCTCAGCTCCTTGCGGCTCCTTGCTGCTCCTGGAACATCCTGGGGGCTCCCCTCCTCAGAGCCTCTGAGGCTCCAGCTTCCCCTGCCTGGAGCTCTCCCTCTCTGGGCTTCCCTCCACTGGCCTCTCTCACCTTCTCACAACCTGTGCTCTCATGTTGCTGCTCAGAACCTACCACAGATGCCCCCGATGTTCAATGGCCCAACTTGGGATTCTTCAGCTTTACTGGGGTGTAAAAGCAATAAGTATTTGGTAGAAACCATACTTGGAATTTTCAGTGTGGATCGTTTCCCTGGGCTGGTGGATGCACAGTCCACATCCTCGTATAGGGCAGGGGCAACCAGCCACACCATTGCCAGGGTCGACCCCCGGCACTCACAATCATTCTGTCCCCATACCACCATTCTGTTTGCCGCTTTCAGGACAGTATTTGATTATATAAGCTGTTCGATGCTTATTTATTTATTTATTTATTTATTTATTTATTTATTTATTTAAATTTTATTTATTTATTCATGAGAGACAGAGAGAGAGGGAGAGACACAGGCAGAGGGAGAAGCAGGCTCCATGCAGGGACCCCGATGGGGGACTCGATCCTGGTACTCAGGGATCACTCCCTGAACCAAAGGCAGATGCTCAACTGCTGAGCCACCCAGGTGTCCCTCGACACTTATTTATAAACTAGGCTTCATGTTGGATGCTTCTGCCCAACTGCAGGCTAATGTAAGTGTTCTGAGGACATTTAAGTTGGCTGGGCTAAGCTGTGATGTTTCGTAGGTCAGGTTAAGTTAGGTGCTCATGACAGCAAGGACCTTGCCTGTCTTGTTTACTGCGGAACTGTGCTTGGCACACAGTAGGTGCTCCGTAGAGATCTGCTGACTCCATGAAGGGGTATTTCATTTGGTGGGGAGGGCACATTGCCCCCTCTTAACCCTCCCCTCTCTGCAGTTTGGAGGGAGAGGGGCCACAGAAAGCGCAGGTCACGTAGGGTGGCTCCTTGAGGACAGCAGCCCTGTATTCTTGACCTCCGTAGCTTCCCAGGGTGTTGCCAGAGCTTGGCACATAGTAGGTGTTCAATAAATCATTGCAGGGTAAAGAGATGACTGAATGGCCCAAGTGGACAGTCAGCAATGCTCGAGGCAAAAAAGAAGGCTTCATCCAGATGCCCTCTTTTCTTTCCTTGCTCAACACCAGTGAGTCTGACCAGCAGCACCTCCAAAATACGCCTCGCATGCAAGCTCCAGTCTCCAGTTCCTTCCCGAGGAAGGTGGCCTGAGCCGAGCACCTCTCCCACTGGGGCATCCGCTGCAACTCACCCCTCCTACAGTTTGTTCTCCCACAGCAGCCAGGGTGATCTACAACTGTCAATCATGTGGTTGTCCTGCTCACCACCCAACCCCGGACTACCCCTTGTGGCCACCCTGTTCCTGAGAGCGGCTCTGGCTCCTCCCCCTCCTGCTTGGCCACACCGGCCTCCTTGCTGCCTTTGAACATTGCTTGGCGCCTTGCCCTTGCTATGTATTCCCTCTTCCTGGAATGCCTTCTCTCCGATCTCGGTTCCAAGCTGGCTCCTTTATCCTGTAGGTGTCAGCTCAAACATCACCTCCTCCGGGAGGCCTTCCCTGACCACCCCATCTCATCCAGTAACTGGGGCCCTGCCCCTGTCCCAGAGAGAGGAGCCACTGCAGGAGGAGAGGCCCCAATTCCAGGGGGCTCCGCTCCCCTCTCCCAGCCCCTCCCATCTGCTTTTGTGCACGAAGCAGCATCCCATTTTGATACATGACTTTATCTTTTTTGTTGTTTCTCCTTTCTCCAGTTCCCCCCCTTTCCCTTCTCATCAAAGCAAGCAGCTGTTGCCTCAGGGGAGAAATATAGCAGAAGGGGAGGAAGAAATAGCTCATAAGTCTTTTTTGGCTTTTCTTGTCTTTTAGGAGAACTTAGAAGCTGCAGGGGATTTGAGTCGCCTTGAAACATCTTGGAGCAAGAGTGGGGGGAGAACGGGACCCCCTCCACAGACTGCAGAGAGACTACACTTGGCTGGGGGGGGGGGAGCGGGAAGGGGAGTGCTGTTAGGCCTGAGCGTTATCAAGTCCTGGACTCTACTGCCCTGCATCTCCCTCTGTCCCTGGGGAGACAGTGAGGCCCTGGAGAAGAGGCTGCCTCTAAGACCAGAGACCCCAACTTGGGCCCCCTTGGTTTGATCCAAGCATTTTTTTTTAAGTTGCCAAGGTTTGAGGTTGTATATTTCAAAATTCTCTTGAAAATTCAGATTCAGAACCCTGGTGTCTTAGGTGGTGAGAATAACAGATTCAGATTTGTAGTTTGTCTTGAAGACGACATGGGGCCAGCACTGGGTCTGTGCTCCCACGAGGCTGCCCCTGGGGGCCTGGCAAGAACTGGCTGCTTCCCCACAGCACCCCCTCCTTGCTACTGGGTCACAGCTAGTTGGCTTGGGTCCTTCTCCTGACTAGCCCCGCCCCTGTGGGCATCTGAGATCTTGAGCTCTGAGCTCCAGATAAAGGTGCCAGAGGCAGCCTCAGTGCAGTTCCTAGGGTACCTAGCATGTTGTGAGCGCTTCTGCTTCTGAAGGGGTCACATGGACAGGAAGGACAGGCATATCTCAGGGGTAACCCACGGGGACAGATCCCCCACACCCTGCCCAGACTGACTGACATCTTGGCCTGAGACCCAGGCCTGACCCTGGAAAGGAGCAGGCAAGCCAGGGAGGCCTGAATTTGCCTTGGTGCCGACCAGGCACAGCAAAACAGTCAGAGAGAGTCAGTGGGTTAAGAAACATGTTTTAACAACTGATATATTTCCTGAGCAACCCAATTTGTGGGTGAGAGAAAAGGCTGGTGCCACACATTACTCATTCTTCAGGGTCCAGTCGGTCCCCCCAGAAACAAAAATACCATTCTTAGGATGGTTTTTGCACAGGACAGGCACAGTTGGGGGGTCCTTTATATTCTCAAACTCCTGCAGGCATCGGAATCATCTGGTGTTCAAAGCTCTTAGAACACAGATGGCCTGGCCCAGCCTCACAGTTTCTGACTCAGCAGGTCTCGAGTGGGGCCCTAGAATTTGTCTTTCTAGCAAGTTCCCAGGTAATGTTTATGCTGCTGGTCAGGGGAGCAGTCTTTGAGAAGCACCCATTTAGAGAATGATATTAGTTAGTTCTCACAATCTTATTAGGTAGGATCTATCATTTCCTTTTTTTTTTCTTTAAAGATTTTATTTATTTATTCATGAGAGACAGAGAGAGAGAGGCAGAGACACAGGCAGAGGGAGAAGCAGGCTCCATGCAGGGAGCCTGATGCGGGACTCGATCCTGGGACCCCAGGATCACACCCTGAGCTGAAGGCAGATGCTCAACCACTGAGCCACCCAGGCGTGCCTATCATTTCCTTTTAAAGAAGAAGAAGAAAAGAAAGGTTCATTTTCTTTCCTATGAAGCCCAGCACCCCCCCCCCCCCAACTTGCATCGCTGACCTTGGGGAGGTGACATGTCTGAGGGGGAAAGGGTGGGTGGGGCGGAGCGGGGATCGCCTACATCTGGCTCTTCTCCTGTCTTAGGTGGTGAGAATAACAGTACAGCAGTCCCTCCCCTTATCTGCGGTTTTGCCTTCTGTGGGTGTCACCTGTGGTCGAACCACTGTCCAGGAGCAGAAGATCCGCCTCCTGCCCTTTCGTCAGAGGATCACCAGTAGTAGTCTAATGCAGCCTCACAGACACCCACGTCCCTTTATCTCATCATGTGGGCATTTGAACATCTCACATCATCACAAGAAGACAAAGGGTAGAACAGGAGACTGAGAGTTTGAGAGAGAGCTAGAGACCACGGTCACACAGCTTACAGTACAGCGGATGGTTAGGATTGTTCTATTTTATTATTAGTGATCATCACTAATCGCTTACTGTGTCTACTTTATAAGTCAGACTTTATTACAGGTGTGTGTGTACAGGAAAAAAGGTAGTATATGCAGGGTTGGGTGTTACCTGGGGTTTCTGGCATCTGCAGGGGTCTGGGACATAACACCCCCGGGGAAGTGGGGGACCTACTGTAGTACTTCACAACTGTGCAGTGGTCACCATGCATTATCCGAAGCTCGGGGTATCTGTCACTGCTCCAGCCTCACAGTGGCTCCCTGCAGCCTCCTCGTCACCCTCACTTTACCGATGATGGAATTGGATCCACTCTGTCCAGTCAGCGGGCTGGGGATGAAAGGTGCAGCTCACCTAGGAGGACTTACTGGGCGGGGTCTGGAAGCCATGACATCACTTCTGCTCACTTTCACTGGCTGGGACTCAGTTAAGTGATCACACCTAACTGCAAGGGAAGCTGATAGCCCAACTATCAACATTCTTAACTACCACATCATGCTGCTGTCTCTACTCTCTTGGGAATCTACTTGGTGATTCAGACCATGGAGGCAGGGAGGGCATTTGTGCATTTGTGAAAACCAATACTCCCCCTGGGAAGGGCATTTGACCGGGCAGATGTCAAGGTTGTGCATTCCAGCTGAAGTGGTGGTAGGCAGAGGGTTCCCTAGCATGGGGGACAATGAGCTTCAGGGACCAAAGAGTGGGAAATGGAACTAAATCTCTGTCAACAAGGCTGATGACATTAATGCTTTGGGGTTCTTCCTCCCTTCAC